>NC_136662.1:3330791-4530791 GCF_903797595.1 Erithacus rubecula | reverse complement strand
CGCCCCTCCGGGACCCGCTGCTTTTCACCGCGCCGCCAAGGTGAGGAGCGTGGGGTGGGGGGCCAGCCACGCTCCTGGGTGCGTGTCCCCCGCACCCCAGCCCGCTGCTCGTGTCCCCGCAGGCGTCGTGGCGGCTGCCCGGGCGCTACGTGGTGATGCTGCGGGCGGGCGGCGAGGCCGAGCTGCGGGGCACGGCCCGGCGGCTGCAGGCCCGGGCGGCTCGGCGGGGACACCGGGCCGAGCTGCTGCACGTCTTCCACCTCCTGCCCGCCTTCCTGGTGAGGATGAGCAGCGACGTCCTGGACACGGTACGTGGAGAGGGTGGTGGCAGGGGACAGCAGCTGCGGCGGGCACTGGTGCGAGTGGCAGCCCCAGCTTCGGGGGGAAACAGGAGCTTCGTATCTCACCGCAGGCGCTGAAGCTGCCGCACGTGAAGTACATTGAGGAGGATGCCTACGTCTTTGCCCAGAGCATTCCCTGGAACCTGGGTAGGATCGTGCCGCCGCAGCCCAGTTCAGGAGCCTACAGTCCTCCCAGTAAGCGCTGGGGTGTGCGAGCGGGGCGACTCTTTGAGGAAGAGGAATGGGAATATTCCTCTTCCCCATAGTGCTGCGGGTCTGGAGCTGCATTTTGGGAGCAACCCAGGCGGCCTGTGTGACCGTGATAGTGGTTGCCTTTCTCCCCTGCTGCATCCCTGGCAGATAAAGGTGACCTGGTCGAGATTTTCCTGCTGGACACCAGCGTGCAGACCACCCACCGGGAGATCGAGGGCAAGGTGACTGTGACTGGCTTCGAGAGCATCCCCGAGGAGGATGGCACCCACTTCCACAGGCAGGTGAGTCCTGAGGTGCCACATGCTGAATCCTGGCCAGAGCACCCCCTCATCCACCAAATCCTGGGCAGGCTCGTGAGGCTTTCCAGAACAAGGCAGACACTTGGCCTGGACCAAAATGCTGGGCAGGACGGGCAATAGGAGCTGTGGTCCTGGGGAATATTTGGACCCTCAAAATTGTCTATTTGGAGAAATGGCAGGGTCGGGCAGGGCTTCTTTCTAGGAAAGGGTTCTAGGGTAGCACAGGTGTGTGTGATGGAAGAGGGAATGCAGGTGGGAAGGGGCGGGGGGATGTTGTGGGATTGCAGACCTGCTTTGATGCAATCGGCTGGGACATGAAACAGGCCAGCAAGTGTGACAGCCACGGGACCCACGTGGCCGGGGTGCTGAGCGGGCGCGACGCCGGGGTGGCCACGGGCGCCAACATCCGCAGCCTCCGAGTGCTGAACTGCCAGGGCAAGGGCACCGTCAGCGGAACCCTCATGGGTGAGTGACCCCGTGCC
Source organism: Erithacus rubecula (assembly GCF_903797595.1). Lineage (NCBI taxonomy): Eukaryota > Metazoa > Chordata > Aves > Passeriformes > Muscicapidae > Erithacus > Erithacus rubecula. The sequence goes on along the minus strand of NC_136662.1, from coordinate 4,529,456 downwards.
CCGAAGAGCAGCAGGATCCCTCCTGGAACTTCCTCCGACGCTGTTTTGTCCCTCGCAGCGCTGGAGTCCATCAGCAGGGCGCTGCAGGCTCGGCCGGACGCGCCGCCGGTGGTGCTGCTGCCCCTGGCCGGCGCCCGCAGCCCCGCGCTGAACGCGGGCTGCAGGAGGATGGCACGGGTGGGGGCCGTGATGGTGGCGGCTGCCGGCAACTACAAGGACGATGCGTGCCTCTACTCGCCTGCGTCCGAGCCGGAGGTACGGGCTGTGGGGATCCCTGGGGCTCGGGACCCCCTCCAGCTCCCCGGGTTGGGGCCAGGGCTGGGCGCGCCACCGCTCCCGTGCTGCGCTGTCACTGCCAGGTCATCACGGTGGGTGCCACGGACAGCGAGGACCACCCCGCCTCCATCGGCACCCTGGGCACCAACTTTGGCCGCTGCGTGGATCTGTTTGCCCCGGGGGACGACATCATCGGCGCCTCCAGCGACTGCAGCACGTGTTTCACGGCGCGGAGCGGGACGTCGCAGGCGGCCGCGCATGTGGCAGGCGAGATGCGCTCCGAGGGGCAGGGAGGGCTGGTTCTTCACTTGCTGGTGCTGGCACAGGGCTCCAGGCATGCCTGAGCTGGGGGCATTTTTGTGTTCCACGACGCCTGGGTTTGGTTTGTCTCATTTGGGCGCCGCAGCCTGCACAGCGCTCCCGCACCCCGTGTGGAGATGGCTCCTCCCTTGTCCCTGGAGCTGTGCTGCCCACGGGAGCTGTGCGGGTGCTGTGTCCCCTCTGGTTCTCACTGCCGGGCTCTTGCAGGCATCGCTGCCGTGCTGCTCAGCGCCGAGCCCCAGCTGAGCCTGGCCGAGCTCCGGCAGCGCCTCCTGCTCTTCTCCACCAAGAACGCCATGGACACGGCGTGGATCCCGGCGGAGCAGCGCCTCCAGACACCCAACAGCGTGGCTGGGCTGCCCACACGGCTGCGAGCAGGTGGGGACCTCGCTGCCTGCCACGGGCTCGGCACAGCTCTGCCCTTGTGCCGGGGGCGGCTGGGTCTGGCTGCAGCCGTTCGCGTGGATGGGCGGAGATGGAGCCTGGTCGGTGCCGTGGGCGCTGGGTGACTCTGTGGGTGACATTGTGGGTGTCACTGTGGATATGACTGTGGGTGCCACTCTGGTGTCCCCCGGCTGACGCCCCGGCCCCGTTGCAGAGGAGCAGCTGCTGTGCCGCTCGGTGTGGTCGGCGCGCTCGGGGCTCGCCCGGCGCTCCACGGCCGTGGCTCGCTGCGCCAGCACCGAGGAGATGCTCAGCTGCTCCAGCTTCTCCCGCAGCGGCAGCGGCCTGGGGGAGCACATGGAGGTGAGCAGAGGTGCTGCCCCCGGGGTGCCCGCTGGCCCCGGAGGGTGTCCCCAGCCCCCGGTGACGCTGTGCTGCCCATGCTCAGGACAAGGACGGGCAGAAGCAGTGCGTGGCACACGGCGCTTTCCGCGGCCAGGGGGTTTATGCCATCGCCAGGTGCTGCACGTGGCCCAGGGCTGAATGCCGGATCAGTGCCAGCTCCCCGGCGGCCGAGGGGGCCGAGTGCTCGCCAGGAGAACACGTGCTGACTGGTAACACCCAACAAACCGGGTTACACACCTCTGAGCCTGGTGGACACAAGGGTGTTTCTTCCAGAAAAACGCTGGGTTTTGGGGGGTAAAGGGCGGGTGGGGTTGCTGGGGTGGCAGGGAAGGTACATGTGCTGTGTGCAGGAGCGGGGAAGGTTCATGGCTCTCTTGGGGCATCCTTGGCACCAGTGTGTGCACTGGGATGCTGCTGTGTCTGCCCTGTGCCAATATCCACTCTCCCCCGGGCAGGGTGCAGTTTCCACTCCCCATCCGTGGTGCTGGGTGCCGGTGGCAGGCCCGTGGTGGGGCAGGGGAGGGGGCCCAGCCGCTGTGCCAGCAGGGCAGGGGTGATGGCACACGCCTTGTGCTGCCCCACTGCCAGCCTCGAGTGCCAGCTGAAGGAGCACACGGCCCTGGAGCCCAAGGAGAAGGTAGGGATGGGCCATGCTCCTCTGCCTGCTGCTGTGTGTTTGTCTCTGCCTGTCCCCCTGCCACCCTGATGGGCTTTGGGGTGTCTTCATCCCATTGTGGCTGTCCCCACCTGTAACGGGACACCCCATCCCATCCAGCCGGGTGGCAGCAGTCCCATCACGCTGGCCCGTGGGGACATGGGGGACAGGCAGGCTCTTTCCTGAGCCGTGCTGGCCTCTCCTCCCTTTAGGTGACAGTGTCCTGTGAGGATGGCTGGACGCTGACGGGCTGTAGCGCCCTGGGGCTCCCCGGCTCGCTGGGAGCCTATGCCCTGCACGATTCCTGCGTGGCAGCCGCTGCTCCCGGCGGCAGCTCGGCCGCGGCCGTCGCCGTTTGCTGCCGGAGCCGCCCGTAGGGACAGGCTGAGCTCCAGAGGTTCCTGGGGCACTGCGGGGATGGGGGCTTTGCTGGACCAGTGTGGCCCTGCCTCGGTGCCTTTCCAGGGTTTCCAGAACAATCCGAGCTCTGACATGCAGCTGGTGATCTCCACACTTGGGCTGCCGCGCTGGTGGGGATGAATTTGTCTCCCTGTGCACACAGCAGGGTCAGGATACAGGGACAGCATCCAGGATGGCTCTGCAAGAACTCTCCAAGCATCCCCCATGCAGCCTGAGCCCTGTCCCATCACTGGAGCCATCCCAGAATCCTTTCCCTGCCATGCACTGGCTCTTCCTATAAACACCTTGATAGAACAAGTCACGGTGTTGTCACCCAACATAGGAAAAATCCACCACCTTTTTAAAGATAGAAGTATTGTGAGAATTGCTCCTTCATTTCCTGGTTAGTTGCTCATTAGTTGTCAGCTAATCCTGTGTAGCACCTGGAAAATCTTAGTTTGGCCATTTTTAGGCAGTTTCATAATTGCCTAATCGTATTCCTAGGAGACTTCTTTACTTTTGAGTCAAGTGTAAGGGCTGTACTTTAAACAGCCTGCTTGGTTAATTAGATTTTTATCTGCATTGCTACAGTCAGCTACTGCTTCATTAGTGCTTTTTTGTTGTTAAGTCAAAGTTAATGATCTGCTGGTGTTATGTGTTAACAGTTTCAGGTCTTCTCAGGACACATAGAACTGCAGGAGGCTGTAATTCCTTAAAAAAAAAAATCCCCAGAATAAAGAAAAGCTTTCATAGCACCTTAGTTTTTACATTTGTACCCTAAATATTTATTTGGAGTTTTATAAATGAACATTTTATAAATGTCTTTTTAAAATAAAATTCATGGACCTGTGCTCTTGTCTGGCTTCATAGACATTCCCCTGGGGAACTGGTCTGGAAGAGGGAAGGGGGACTCATCCAGCAGCTGCCCTAAAGAGCTCAGTCTTGTTGGTGAGCAGCCCCACGTTGGATCTGATCCCTGCCTGGGATCCAAAGTGCTCCTGGATGACAATGGCACCTTTGGAAGTTGGCACAGGCAGCAGAGGCACCCTTGCCCACAGCTGGGCTGTGCTCTGTTGTCCACACACACACAGCACCAGAAGTTTGTTTTAACAACAGTGGTGCAGGGCAAGAGCTTCCAGTTATGGAAACAAACATCATCCAGCTTTAGGAAGATGCCCTTGAGCCTGGGTTGCTGTTGTTCCTTCACTGGGGAAGGGCTGGAGCCCCAGGAAGGAGACAAAGCTTGGCTCAGAGATGCCAACAGCAGGGAAAGGCTGAGAAGCACCAGAAGCCACCAGAGCTGGGTCTCACTTTTCTCTCAGTGTTTAGCAGCCTCCTGATACTACAATATATAATTTTTGTGGTGTTATCTGAGGATAGATAAAAAATGCAGTTTGATGCCTCAAGCTCCGGGTTAACCTGTCAGGCTTGGCTGGGTTGGGTGTTTTTCCCCATCCAAAAACCTCCTGCAGCTCTGTTACTCTGGCTTTAATTGGCAAGAGAAGACAAATCCAGCACAAAACACCACTTTGAAAGGTTGAAACTAATTCTACCTTGTTACCTAAAGCTGGCAAAAGCCCAACCCTAATCCAAACATGTAATTATATAACATGGACATAATTACAGCCCATAATTTCATCAATTGGAACCTGAGTTTTGCACAAAGAGGCAGAAAAGAAAAAGGGATGTCAGCCTGAGAGCTCCTGGACAGCTCTGACACTGAGGGTGATTTTTCAGCAGACTCCTTGGGCTGTCACCTCTCAAAACACACATCAGGATTTCAGCTCTGCTGCCTCCCCTGTGAGAGGGGAGGATCAGCACAAGGTGTGAGCATGTTCCATGCCTGATAAGCCAGGCAGAGCTTCCCCAGCTCAGTTCAAGCCTTCATAAGCTTGGTGGAAGGAAACAATATTAAAAGATTAGCCCTTGCTTTGTGCCTTGTAGGGGGGTAGGTGGAAAAGATCTCACATTCAGGAGAGCAGGGCTAATCCCAGGGATGCTGATCCCAGTCCTGACAGCAGTTTGCAATGCCCAGTCCATGCTCCCAGGAGTACCAGTGGAGAGCAGAGGCTGGAAAAGTGAAAAGTGCTTGTCCTTAGAGCTCTAATCCACCACTGTGAGCGTGGCCAGAGTGAATCACTGCCCAGGTCAGGGGAAGCTGCACAGAGCTGCAGATGGGACAGAGCCCCAGCACATGCTGTGGCATAAGGAGATACAGCAGGGCAGCTCCAGGGCCACTCAGCTGCTTCTCTGGCTCTGGACAGGAGCCAAAATAGCAATCAGGGCATCCCTGAGGAGCTCAGCACCTGCAGGTCCAGGGAGGTTCAGGATAAGAGGATCAACAAGACAAGAGTGTGTGCACAGTCTAAAGATTACACTAGTTTTTTTGTGAAAGGGATAACTTTATTCCATTGACCAGGAATCCCAAGACTGTTCAAGACTGCCTATTTTTCCAGTGCCAAATGTCTATGCATTAATTGGACAATATCTCCCCGAGTGCTCACAGGCAGGCTGTGGCTGCTCCTCACTGAACATTTTGTAAGCTGTATAAAAACATTTTCATCCAAAAAGATTGGCAGTAAAAATTACAACATATAAATGCATCACAATTTACACAAAAACTAGGTGAGTTTTTTTCAGGTTTTTTTTTTTGTTTTTTTTTTTTTGTCTTGAACTCTATTTTCCAAAAAATAATCTTCAGCAGGTTCAAATGACAGCAGCTGGAAACAAAAATAAGTGACCAAATATCATCTTATTGCAAATTATAACCACTGACTTTGTACAAGCATGAGCAGAACTGTGAAAAAGTTTGTATTGGTTTCAAGTACCCAGTGGTGATGAAGCCATCCTGATGCAATTCCCACCAATGCTTCCCTGGGCCTGCAGCCATCGAGGATGTTGTTTCCATAGGAAATAACAGGAACCTGAAGTGACAATGGTGCCAACCCAAAGGAAGATGAACTTCTCCCATCACCATCACCACTGTGTACTGACCTTGGGAAGATTTGTGACTCGTTACCAAAGCATTTGGGGGTGGGGAAAGAAAGGAAAGGGGGGGTGTCTGTAAGAAATTATTAATTTCAAAATGAATTTGAAATGTGTCACATTTAAAATGTCCCAACACATCATCAGAAACATTTATAAAATGCTAACTCTGCCCTGTGTCTGTGAAGACATTGTTTGGAAAAGGAAAGTGAGAGATTTACCCTCTGCAATCTCCTACCCCACAATAAGTTACAAAGCTGTACAGCTGACATCACATCCCATGCTTACTTCCAACAGTGAAATGACTGCTTACTTTCAATATTAGTGCACAACAGTGAAAAGCTGTCTGCTGCTCTGTGTTTTGGCAGCAGTGTGTGAAAAGAAACAAAAAAAAGGCACTTTTTGGCTGGTTGTGCCTTTAACTTGGCAAATTTGTCTGTTCTGGAGGTACCCAGGCACTCCTTAAGATGTCCCCCATTTTCTGTGCATGTTTGTTTATATAATTTTTTTAAAGTAAGGCAGAATCCATAAATAAAGGCAAAAAGCAGTGCAGAAAATGTGACAAACACAAAATGTACAAAAGATGAAGTTAGTTGGCACAAAAGAAGCTTGAATCCAGAGCCAGAAATCACTGAACTGCACTTGACATAGAAAACAAAACTGTGCTCAAATCATCCCAACTGGTTTCCAGTTATTTGTGAGCAAATTAAAAGAGCTGTGATATTTTAAACGTTGCCTGGTCAAGTGAAAATACAAACAAAGCCAATTCTTTCTTTCCCTGTGTTAAAATTGCTATAAACAACAGTGTTCCCAGCTCACTCAAGGAATTATTCATCATATACAACCAATACCAACTTTCTCAGTAATTTCAAAGCATAAGCAAGTGGATTGCAGATCCATGACTGAGACTACATTTTATTCAATATGTCTCCAAAGGTTAAAAAAATTTAATGAGTAAAACTGCAACAGAATTCCTTCTTAAAGTGCTTTTTTCTTTTAAACTACTCATTAACTTTTTTTTTTTTTTTTTTTAAAAATTCACCAACATCCTTGAATAATAAATGCTTGCATACCTAGAGAACAAAGCTTTTCTTTTACTGCCCTTCCCAGCTGTCTGAAGGGTTTTTGGAAAGATACTGGGAAAGATGACTCATTCCAGAGCTCCTTTACCAAATCATTCTGTAAGGAATCACTCTTCTTACAGAGCAATCCTGCTGATCTTTCTCATCACAAGCTTTACAAATTAGCAGGGAGACATATTAAATACAGAAGTCCTTATGTAAACCCATTCTTTAACTAATATTTTACAATGAAATGTAAGTCATCACACATCTTTACAGAAATTTGAATATTTCTATTCAATATTATCAGAAAGATTAAAAATTTGCCCTCCATACATAAGGGCAGTCTGTTTCTTTTTTTTTTTTTCCTGTATAAAAACCAAAAGATTTTTTTTTGCAGCATCACAGAAAAGCAACAGTTTTACATTCACTCATTTAATGTTCACATAAAAATTCAACCACTAGCGTTTGTGTATTTGATAAAATCTTCTTGACAAACTTGATTTCCGTGTTTTGGACTGTCACAAGCTACTGCAGGTGAAGATGCAGCTTTCTAGAGCATTTGTTGATCTGAAGCCTTCAGGGCTAAAAAAATGCTTTTATCTTTCAGGGAAACAACCTCCTCCAGCATCTCCTCTGGTCCTGTAAAGCCACTGCTCCCCCAGACTTCCAATGGCATAAGCAACACGACTCCAGCTCCAGCAGGTACCAGGCATTGAATGTTTGAGTTGGGTTCTGTGTTCACAGGGATCTCCTCTAAGGATCAACATCATCAAGGTCACTTTTAGGCTCCCCAATCATCATAGGAGACTCTGAGCCCTTCCAAACACACAAGGGATGGGGAGAGAAGGAAAAAGTCACTTTTGTAAGATGCACAGTTGTTTTGTGTGTGGTCAGTGATGGTTCTGACCAGAGCCCCAGGGAGGAGCTGCCCCCAGAGCCACACACCAGAGGGGAAATCTGCTCTTATTTTACCTGCTGCAGGTGCCTCTCTCCATTCTCATTGGCTGGGCTGCTTTCTGACCCATTGCTGCTTCCAGACTGATCCTTCTCATTCAGCAGGGCTGTGGCATAGGCCAGAGTGTCCTGAGGTGGAAAAAATCCAAGAGAGTGTCAGGGGTTATAATGATCCCTTCATTTCACAATTATTAAAAAAAAAAAAAAATTGTTTTACTCTGAAGTGCACTGAAATATCACAGAATCATTAAGGTTGGAAAAGACCTTTTCAGATCAAGTCCAACTGCCAAACCAGCACCACCACCATGTTCAACACTAAACCATGGCCTCAAGTGCTATATCCACATATTTTTTTTAACTTCCAGGGATGGTGACTAAAGCTGCCAAACACAAAGATGCTTCCAAGAAAAGAAGCAAGTTTAGCATGCTCTGCCAGGGCTGACACATACCTGTGCTGAAATAGTGCGCTGGAAGGTTTTTGCAGTGGATGTTTCATTGGACACATTACTCTGGGGAGCCCAGTAATGCTCAGACATCTGCATAAAAAAATCAAGAAAGCCATAAATTTGCCATTTGATTTTTATTTGTGTAAAGCCTCAGCTACTTGTGATGGTGGGTGAATTCCTGAATCCTCTGGCATTGAGATGGAGACACTTTAAATGCAGCCACAAAAGTTATTGTCCCTCAGCTGAAAAAACAGCAACCAACTTCTGCTGAGCTCCAAGTTTCCAAAGTGCTCTTGGATATTTATGAATGATATATTGGTCAAACTATGTTGAGTTTAGAGGGAAGAACAAATACTACAAGTATGGGAGGAAAAGCTGTATCAGTCAACAGCTGTGCTTTGTGCAAAACTGTGATGATTCTGTAAGAAATCCAATCATTTAAACATTCTCCTGCATCAACACACAGGCAATGGAAAACTACTTTTTTAAAAAAACTGAAGCCTTCCAACACGAGTAAGTGGCACTGAAAGCTTCCCACATAGCAAAGAATAATCACTGTAACCATTCACACTTGGTTTTATTCACTGTAAATGCATTTATGCCTGAAACATGTGGGGGGGCTACTGAAGTTCTGGCATTGCATCAGATTTAGCTGCATCCAAGTAGTCCTTGTAAAAAATGAAGGAGCTTGTATTTTGTGTTTAGAGCCATCTTAGAGAGCCATACAGAGGATGGAGATTATCCATCCATGATTATTGTTGTAAACAAGGGACAATTTCCCCTGTTACAGCCAAATTACCTTTTTCTGTAGCCACTGCACAGCCCAACTCCAGTGGTGGGAATTCTCCTTGAAGTAATCTTTTGCAGTAGGGCACCTTGGGAATTGAAATGATATTCATTAGTCAGGAACAAGGCACTCTGGCCAACACAAAAAAATACAAAGACTTCTCTCTCTTTGCACTGCTGCCCTCTGTGTGTACAGTTATCACTGCAAAGTGACTTCAACTCTATAGCCCTGTTGTTAATTGAATTAGCAAGAGCAGTAATGCCTAGTAAAATTTACTCAAAGCAGTCTACCCCACAGGTTCACATATTTCAGAATTATGCTTTATTGGGATATATGCCACGTTCTAAGCAAAGAGAATTTAGGAATGATAGTATTTAAAAAATCCAGAACAGTTTCCCTATGTTTATCTGGTGTTAATTTCAGACTCCTACTCTGCAGAATGGCTTTTTTCTTTATAAACAGCAATTCCCATTTATTACCTGAAAAATCCCTTTATGTACCAACCTAAAAGTAAAGATTTCACTTCATACTGGCACGTGTAACTTTGCACCAGCAACAAAGGATAAAAGTGATTAAAAAATTGGAATAGTATGTTTTTTAATAATCACAGAGGGACCCAAGGCAGGGATCTGAGACTCTGTAACTTTCATTACTCACTTCTGAGCCAGAGTAACCAGGAACTTGACACACTGGTAGCAACGGCTGCTGTCCACATGGTTGCTGTGGTGCATCAGGGCTGTGGGGAGAAACACATGGATTAGAAACCACAATCCACATTTCCATGTACCAGCCAGTCTGGAAACAAAGATGAAGCTAAAATTTTCAGTTAGGGAATAGATTTTGTTTCTACAGATGTTAGCATGAGTATTTGTGTTAAACACACTGCTGTAAGTGCTGCCAGTCTTGAGTACTTCCACAACTCTGCTGCATTAAAAATAGAACTGCTGCATTTTCACTTTGATCTTTCAAATGCAGTACCTGAATTTTAAACAGCCCTAATGCAGTTATTCTTCCCCTATAATCCATTCTATGCTAGATAATCACTATGGTTACATTTGTCTGAAGGAAAAAAAAAATTGTCTGAAACCCCCATAAATGAACCAGATCACCAGCTTCTACCTGGATCAAAGTTTGCAAAGCCAGAGGAATGTTTAAAGCTTCTTCACACAAACAAGCATAGCAGAATTCAACAGCCATGAAACTGATGCATGGCAGACTTGGGCAAAACCCCAGGCCATTCCTACCAGGAAGTTTTCTGTACCAATTTCCACCTTTTTAACAAAATTCTTTGAGCAGAAGCACAAAAATTTCCATGGAGCTGCCCCAATCAGATTTGCTACTCAAAAGTTGCTCTGTCCATAGCAGTCAGCAAAGAACACTGTAGTGAAACCTCCAAAGCTGGCAAAAAATTGTTTGGGAACTGCAAATTGCCAGTTCTAATACTGTTGAAGCAGAGCAGATGATTAAAATTACAGCACTGCTATACTACAAATTATGCACAAACATTCTATTAAGGACCACCAAAACCTATTATTTGCTGATTTCTCTTTCCTGGATTAAAACTAGTCAGTGTGAGGGATGCTGTTCAATGCTGTTGTGAGGAAACTTCAGGGTAAAACTGCAACTTTCACTCCCAAACCTTAGGGCAGCTCTCAAAGCCTTTAACATAAAAATCCAATTGAACACTTGCACTTCTCTGCAGAGGAAAAAGGGTCATGTATTGCCCAAGTTACAGCACAGAATTGGTCAACTGGGACCAATTTATCTAGAAATTGAAATAATCACTTAGCTATTCTCATACACTGCTGCATATTTCCTTCTCTGCCATCAGCCATACATGCAAACTACTAAACAGGGGAGCACTGATGAGAGAAATAAAGAACAAAGCTAAATATTCCTTCTTACTAAATCAGAATCCAAAATAACTGAAGGTGAAAGCCACAATCTGAAGCAGCTCCTCACTCAAACAGCCAGGAAAGAATTACCTGAGCTGCACTAACCCATCAGAGGGGCTCTCTGTGTTACCCCACATTCCATTTAAACACCAAAGCTTCTCCTGATGCACATGAAATGAGCTCTCATTACTTCTGGGATTTTTCTGTTGCTTTTGAATGCTTCAGTAACTTCAGTGAAGTTTTGTATCCAGTGGAGAGACAATTTGTATGAGCAGCAACAGGTGGGAGGCACCTGTCCCACTGTGAGGCTCTGCTGCAGTTAGCAGGGCAAGCATCCTGCTGTGCTGAACCAGCTTCTTTTTATGGCAATTAGGATGCTGACAAAACAAAAAGACCAGCAGTGTCTTGAGATGTATAGGAAATAAAAATTAAGGTTACAGGATTCAAACAGTTCCTCTGTTGTGGTAATCAAAGGTACTTTTCTTCCCCCCAATTATATATACACCCTGATCTGCCCCTTATTTAAGTAAGTTAGCTCTCCTTCCCAATTCAATTCCTTTCTAGTTTGATGTCACTGTAACACTCCAATGCTTATTTTGGATTTTCTTAGAGCATTTTTTGAGTGAAAGTGGCTAAATCAAATGTGTCAAGTTTTTTTTTCCTGAGAAGTAGAACAGTTTAGGAGGATGAGGAACCAGGAGATGGAGTGAACCACCACCACCATCAGGGTCAGTAGGGGACAGGAGTGTTCACCCACTGGCTTACTTGCCTATTAATCCATTTTCAGTTTCAAAGGCAAATTTGATGCGCTCTACTTGCAATGGGTCTTCAATAACCTGTTAGGAAAGAAAAGCATCAACTTATTTGTGTGTGAAGTTTCATCTCACTGGATTATCAAGACAGAAATTTAGGAAGTAACAAAATTTCAAACTGAAAGATTAAAATGTGTGGATGTTGAAATGACCAATTCAATCCTGACTTTTTTCATTACACACCAATAACACATCACACAATAACAAAATCTATCCTGTAGAAGTCTTTGCCCTTCACCTACCAGGATCTCATGGAGTAACTGGAATATGTTTTTCAGTTCATGAGGTGGAGCAGTTTCCAGCTGAGTCTGCATGTAAGAACAAAGTTACTTAGATAGCAAAATACATTGATGAAACAAAGAATTCCAAGACAGCTTTACAGATTTTTGAAAATTCATTACTTTAAACAGTAAAGACCTTAGAAAACTTAAATCCCCACACCCCCTCCAACAAACTGTACTGATTGTTCAGCGATGCTGTCAATGCACAAGGATTGACCAAAGCCTGTGAGAAGCACTGATGGGACAGGCTGCTTCTGTGTGTACCTTGATGAAGTGCAGCACAGTGAAGGAGAAGTGCTCATTGCAGAAGCAGCAGTACACCACCATCTCCATGAGCACCGCCAGAGACCCCGTCAGCTCCCGCAGCGCGTGCATCACCTGTGGGCACAGCACACCCTTCACACAAAGCTGTCCTCCAGAAAATAAGTCTGCAGCACAATGTTTGTCCTTCCCAAGAAGGATGCAGCTCTTTTTCCCAGTGCCTGCATATCCCAGGAGGCTGAACCCAAGCCCTTCAGCTCTTGATGCCCACCTCCAAGGGCCTGGTTGAGCATCATCCATTAAGTCAGATCAGCTCAAGTTAGCACCTGCATTTGACATGGTAAAAAGCTGCATAGACAGCTTGCAAAATGTGCATAAAACCAGACCTCAAAGCTTAGGGATAAACCACAATATGAAGATGTCAATAAATTAAAGGTGCCTTCTTGTTTAGGCTCAAAATAGCCACTGCTTTTGGATATTCAGTGTTTTTATGAAAGGATGTGTCAAAGGAATACATCAGATAAGTTTTTAGGTTCAAGCAGGGCAGAATTTAGAACAGGTACCTCCATTAAGTAGGGTTTTCCCTCAGACAGGAATAGCAAGGCTTCCACTTCTTCATGGAGTGCCAGAAGTGGCCCTGAAGCAGTGATGCTGAGAGGTGGACGCTGCTTAAAGAGACCAGGAGCTATAATAGCAAATACAAAAACAATCCACTCATAGATTAGTTTGTTCTAACACACCTTGAACACACTGCTGCTCATCTGGCACCATGAAATCCCTCATCACACTCTTCTCAACTGGTTTATAGCTCCTGTGCTACCACTCCAAGTAATAAATCCCTTGCACACGGAAATGTCACTAATTGTAGTGACAACAGACAAAAAAACTGCAAGAAGGTCAAATCAAAATGTCCACAGACTATCAATATTTTGAGCTTCAGCTTTACTCCCAATCACTCCTGCACAGTAATCATCTCCAGAATATTTATAATTCTCCTGTTACTTTCTGATTTTTGACTTCTTTCAACCTCAGACAGAAATTAAATTATTCTTTTATAAGACAATGTCAAATTCCTCCTTCTGGAAACTGAAGATTTTAACTTATTCCTTTATCATCTTTATTTGGATATTTCTGACTCTTGTAAGAAGTAACTAGGAGAGTGTTTAATTGTTTGTTATTCAGTAGCTTAATCTAAACACTCCCCTTTAGATTAGTAAAAGACAGCACAAATCTAAACAAAATACAGCCTGTGAGTGTTCAGCCAACAATGCAGCTCAACTCACATGAGAAAAGATCTTTTAGGCACATGGGGAAAAAGAAAGGTACAAAATGGGGAAGGAAAGAAGGTACAAAACTGTCAGTGTCAAGATTTTCATCCCCCTAATACTTTCTGTTTGCCACAGCCTCTCAATACATTTACAACAAAATCAGAAGTAATCAACCTTGTATCACCATTTCTGCCTTAAATTCAAAATTACTATATTTCCCTCACTAATATTAAGTTACTCCCAGTCAATGTAACTGAAGTGCCAAATCACCAAAAGACATAAAACCAATTCTTACCAATATTTCTTTGTGAGGAGACATCAGAGTGCAAGACAAGAAGTGCTACAGTGTTGTGAAGATATCCAAACTCACGTGCCTGTGCTGAACTCCACCTGCGGTTCTGCTTGAGCCAAAGACAGATTTCATTAACTTTGCTTTATTTAATGGACTTTGTTAAGCCAAAATAATGTTCTTACAGTCCATCACCATGGTGCAATACTTTGGAGTGGGTAAAATTTTTATTATTATCAAAAATATCGTGCTCACTTCTGGCAAAAGAGTTATTTCCATGCTAACTAGGCAAAGGTGGGCTCACACTTGCATGAAGTTTAGAGAGAAATTGAAGGAATTGCCTATTCTATCATATGAAAAGTATTTCTTTATAATTTAAACATCACAAAAAACATGTGGATGGCCAAAATACAGCACAACACAACTGTACCTGGTTGCTCTGCCTGTTGGGGCCAAGGAGAAAGTTGACCATGTGCCTCAGAGCAGAGTGTCTGAGGAGAAGACTGCTAGCCCTTATTCCCTGCTGTGAAACAAAACCAACAAATCACCTTCCTGTGCAGGTGAAGAATTAGTGCTCAAGACAGCAAAAGAAAAATGCAGAGGCTAAAACCTGCATTTTCCACTCTAAAACCCCCATAATAACCCAACACAGATCAATAAGGTACACTGCTAAAGAGCTGTCTCATTCTACACAACATTACACAAACCAGAGCAGAACCAGCAGATGCACAATAAATGTCTTACAAGAAAAAAAGAAGGAAAAAAGAAGAGAGAAATAGAAATAGTAAATTTAGTCAGTTATTCTGCACCCCATGGAATAAAAATCCTGAGTGTCTGATTTTTTAATATATACATATATGATTTTCTTTAAAGAAAAACCCCATATAACCCTTCAAAAGAGATAACCAAAATTCAGCCACTGGAAATTACATCTTCCATTGGTACATATTGCTGGTATATTTTTGTGTGATTTTATCCTAATCCATATTTAAAAAACCAAACAAAACAAACCTGATTACTCCCAATAAAAAGTTCTGAGTTTCACTGTGCTGAAAAGCTTCTTTGAATAAGGTTCAATAACTGCTTTATTACTGCTTTTTAAAATTTAAATTAAAAAACAATGTTTTCTTACCTTCTGTACAAAGTTATTGAATAGCAAAAAGTACTGAGCACAGTTTTTACAGTTTTCAGGTACATCTTTATCCAGCAGAGCAAGTAGCACCTCCAATAACTGATGTAGAGTTTTTAACTGTGAAAAAAAGTATTTTTTTGATTATAAAGAATTGCCTAGTGCTTTAAAATTCAGTGTTTCAAATACCTCCTGGGTAGGAAGAGATGAGCATTAATCTATTCCAGAAATGCAGAGCTACAGCCAGGATCAGCTCTGCCTACAAACAGAGCAAGAGCTACCAGGGAGAGGCAAGCAAAGGAGAGGAGGTGACACTCACTGACCTTCTCCTGATAAAGCAAGGCACTGTCAAGGGTTTTTTCAAGGATTGTGGCCACAGCAACTCTCACCTCCCTCACACTGCATTCCAGGAGGAAAGTCCTGGAAGAGAAAAGGTGAAGCTGCAAAGAGAACTGGAATCAATGTGTACACACAGCTGCTGAGATTAAATGTGGTGTTTAGTAGTTATTATTTTAATAGTTCAGATAAGTTTTGTATTGTACTTTTGTGGGTAAGCTTTAATTTCTATTCACACACTCCTGCTTGTACTAAGGCCTATAATATCCCTATTAATATATTTATTCATTTACATTAAAAAAAGCTCTCAAAGGATGCTGTTTTTCCATGCAAATTAAAAGATAACATTTTCTTTACACTAACACACTTCTTTCAGCATGTCAAATCTCCAATAACTTGCTTTCAAAGCACCTATTAGCTGATCCTTACCTTGGAAAGAAGAAAATCTTCCCAGTTTATCTGTGATCTTTGTCAGGTAAGTATTTACCTTACCTTACCCCCAAGACTTTCACCATGTTCTCCTTTCCCACCACTTGTAGGGCTGACCACACAAACTTAAACACATTTCAAGTCCCTTCACTCAATTCATCACCTGCATCCTCCTCCATGTACACACTGCACTATCCAATTTGATTTTCAACATTCTCAGAAAGCTGCACAGAGAAAATACTAGAAATAAAACTCAATGTCATTATCTAAATTGTCTGTTTAAATAATGTGCACAGTCAGCTGTCTGGGAATACATCAGCATAGCCAGATTATGTTAAGAGGAAGCTTTATCCACACAAAACACAAAACACCTCAGACAGAATTACCAGGACTTACTTCACAAGTTCCCTGCCCTCTGGTCCAACAAAATACTCAACCAACCACTGACAAGCATCAATGCTTTTGGAGAGCAGTGCATCTATGGTGGCAATCCATTCTTCTGTATCAGCCCTTCAAAGAAACAGGGACAGCTATCAGTAATCCAGGAGGAAAAGACACCTCCCAAAACTAAACCAAGTTTCTTGTTTGCCTTACCTGAGTTTCTTCTTGGTTCGCAGATAGGTTTGGAAGAGGAACTGGACTGCCAGCTGTAAGCTCACCTTTGCCATGCAGGGATAATAGGGATGCTTTACCTTAGTCTGAAAGAGATATCAAATTTACTCCAGAGCAGAATGATGCCTGCAGCACACATGTTGTCTCTTAAACACATCAACATGTCCTACTCAAGTTGTTTCACTTGGAAAAAACAAACCACAGCATTTTTCTGTGCTAAGTCAGTCTCCAGTGCTGACTGTGCTATTTAATAAATATGCTAAAACAGGAGCAAACTTGCTGTAAGGCCAAGATCTGTGGATTTCAAAGATTTAATGAATGCTGTTTGTTTATGACTCCATTTAGAAAAACTTAATTAAGAAACTATTACCAATTAAACTCTATCAACTTTGAGCCAATTTACACCAACTTTTGGACCTTCCATATGGAGAGGGACTTCTGTCCCTCTAGAGCTCAGTTTGCATTATTATAAAAGGTATGGTTTATTAAATAAATTCTACTGGGGCAAAATGATGTTTCTCCAAGTACTAGAAAAGGAGGCTGGAATTTGCTTTGAGATAAATGCTATCAGCATCAAAAATTACTGGAGAGAAGGAATATCTTGTCTGGAAAAGCAAAATCATTTGCTTCCAGTTTTCCTGGTTTGACCCAAATAGCTTTTGTGGCCATTTTACCCAACATACTTTGAACACTCTAGGAATAAATGCAGGTACTTACAGCATTCAGGGAGGCTAATGACAGCACAAAACTGAAGTAGTCACTACTGTATACATCTCTGTTCTTCATAAATTTCAAGTTTTCATCTCTCACCATCTATACAGTAAAAGAAGGAAAAAGAAATGTTGCCAAAATACACTTCTTTGACTGAATCTTCATGTTTTATGCAAATGTATGGTGTTTAAAAATCAGTGTCAAAGTTACTCTGTTTTCCCTCTGAATTACTACTTCAGCAGAGGGAAAAATACATATAGGAGACTTAAAAGACCTGGTATAAAACCAGTGATTTTCTTTTAAAGATATTACAAAACACCAGATGAGGGATTTAATCATTTGGCTATTAAGGGAGAAAAGGAAGAAATTGCAGATAAGTTCTATTTTTTGCTTGTTTTTAATAAACAAACCAAGAGAACACCCCTCAAACTAGAAAGGCTTGCCTAACAAATTTAGATGCAGAGAGCAAGGAGTCCTGGTGTAATTACAAGCTGCAGCCACAATAAGGTATTTAAATGCCAAGCCTTTTTTCAAATGAGAAAAAAATTGAAGCCAAGTTCTGCTCATTGTAATAATACAATTCCAGATAAATAATACCCAAAGTGAGTATTAATGACCTGAAACAGGGCCAGACAAAGCCTGCAGAGTTTATCCTC
This sequence comes from Erithacus rubecula, assembly GCF_903797595.1. NCBI lineage: Eukaryota > Metazoa > Chordata > Aves > Passeriformes > Muscicapidae > Erithacus > Erithacus rubecula. The sequence goes on along the minus strand of NC_136662.1, from coordinate 4,512,101 downwards.
CCTGTGTGTGTGATGCAGGCTCTCTTCACTGCTCCTCCTCTTTCTACATTCTTGTGAACTCAAGAACTTGAGGATCACTGTAATTTGCCATCATCTCCATTACTTCTCAAGTGTACTCCAAATGAAGCACCTTTTCTCTGCTGTTGTCTCTCCCTGCCTGCATGCTGACTGCTGCCAGATCTCATGTTTGATTCATCTGCCTGCAGTTTCTTCAAAGCAAAGAATTTATGAGCCAATTTTGTAAGAAGGTACAGCTTAGGTATCACTAAATAGCTTGTTAGTAACTTTATGTCAGAATCCAGAACTGCTTTCTACTTTTGCTACAAGGGAATTACTTCAAGGTAACATTTAAAAGTTACTATGTTTCTCTCACTATGCACTCAAATTTTACATTTAGTTGCCACTTTCAGGGTGCTGTACCTGGTATATTCTCACAGGCATTTTCTCCACAAAAAGCCCCTTTTTTTCTCCTTTTCTAACCAGTTTAGTCAAGATGGAGAGACGGTCACTGTTGGGCCTGTGGGGTCGAGGTGATGACTGGGGTGAAATTTCTGGTGAAGAGGGAGCAGATCTGGAATAAAAACAAACTGAAGGTGAATAAAGAAATGCTACAATAAATCTATTGTTTAGGTATAAAATACCAGTGAAGCCAGAGTGATCTTAAGGCAGTTTTGATGGCAGCCTAAATATTTTTTGAGGCTGTCAGCCTGAACTTGCTGCAATAGTAGCAATAAACAAGCAGCTTATAAACCAACCCAAAACAACAGAAGGGTCACAATACTGCTTTGCTGGACAGGAATTATTCAATTCTTAGTTGTGGAGAGAAGTCTAGATATCAATATGAGAGAAACCTTTATGAATCCTGTAGGGGGCTTGCTCTTGCACCACTTTATTATTTCTTCTGCCTTCAGAGTCAGGATAAAAGCACAAGAGATGGATTTTCTTGTGTTCAGTCTCAGTTGTTTATTAAACCTCATCTAAAGTACAGGGAGTTCTTGCAGCACTTCTAGCTACCAGCCAAAAGTGAGCAACATGAAGGTAGATCTAACTAGTTAGAATGTCTTTTACAGCTAAACAATCCAATTAAGAGCTAACAACTAGATTATTTATCCTTTTGACCCAATAACCAAACACCTGTGACCTGCAGTGCAGCACTAACTACCTGAAACTAGGAAGGAGGAGCAAAGAGGAGCAATGCCCAAGAACCCCCATCTTCTCCCACACCTATTACTATACTCTAAAAACCCCAAACTCCAAAACCTTCACCATGTGACACCACACACTTCCATTCAACTACACATCCATCATTTTAACTCCATCACTCAAATTTGGAAGCTCCCTCCAAAGCCTCAAGTCAAAAGCAGTGTTCCCTTGGGGATCACTGTCAGAAAACACAGAAAATGCAAACTCCCAGGATTCTGGGTTGAAGAGGAACTTACAAGGAGAGGTCCTCAGCCTCCTGCCTCACAACACTGACTCTGCTTTTCTTGGGCAGCACAGGAGAGTTCTGCTCTGACACTCTCTGGTAGAACAGCATGTAGGCGTTCCAGTAGCGCCGGCGCACGTCGGGGTAGGGATTTGCTGGGGGGGAAAAGGCAGCACATGAGTGACCATGAAGGTTTAGTACTTATCCCAGTTCCTATATGGAAGCAAAATTGGGGGTACAAGGAATGGGAACTGCAGCAGTGTGAATTTGTAAGATTAATATGTGGTTAAAACTGTCGGAATTATGAAAAAGGTGAATATTGGAAATGGACTTAGAATAAATTTCTTAAAGCATTTTAAAGGTCAACTACATGATGCCACACAGTGTTCTATGAAGGCATTCTCACTAGCCTAAAATAAGGGCTGTTCTATGCTTGGTTGGGGTTTTTAAAAAACTATATTAACAATGTGCCATTTTGCTTTTCATCTCTACACTGAATAACAGTGAATATAGCTCAATTTATATTAGGCCATACACAAGCTATTATGTCCTTCAGTAAAGGGAAGGCTTTAGGTAAAAAATGGTTCAGAAGGGTTATTAGCCCAAGTAACTCAAAGCACTTATAATGGACTAAGCTCTACTGCTGCTGAAGTCAGTATGAAATATGAATCAACTGTAAATCAGTCTGTGCTTCTGCTTACATTGATCGTAGACTTTAGGTCTATACTCTCCACCAAAACATTCATATTCCAGGGTTTCATCAGTCAAATCAAATTCTTCAACAACAGTGTCATTAAATTTATACCACTTTCCTTTTCCACATCCTCTGTGATCAAAACACAACAGAAACACAACAGAAACAAAGTTAGTTGATCGTCTCAGTAAAAAAACAAACTTCCCTGAATAGCCTAGAAGTGACAAGCCTGAACTCACATTTGTTTTGACAGTAAGAAGAAAGCTTAGTTCAATTGATGTCAAAGTTGCATTTTAAAAAATAACTTTGATTAAAACTTTGAGAAGCACATCACCTGCAACTCAGTGTCACAGGAAACCCTCAAGCTGCAATACGAGGTACATAAGAATTAATGAGAATTTTATTCTATGATATCCCACATCACTGTGTCATTGCCTCATGACAGGTATTGAGAAAGGGAAGAGTGGTTCCAGTAGAGCTCTGGATGGCTCCATGCCTTTAGACAGCTCTCAAGCATCCCCCAGGAGCCTTCTTGCCCCTTACCTCCTGTCCTTGATGAAGGAGTAGTAGTGCCCTGCATGAGCCTGCCCACTGTGCACTATCACACCAACGAGCTCATAGTTCTCTGTAGGGGCAACTTTCTTCCTTGGGGAGCCTCCTCCTCCCTGGTCTGTGTTCCTGCCATTTTCCCCCACTTCTGAGGATGAGTCCTGACGAGCCATCCCTGACACGGTGTAAGGTTCCATGTTCAGCATCCAGGGAAACTGGTGGAAGAGATTTTTTGGATTAATCAAGACATTGCAGTATGTTCACACTCCCTGTAATTTTATGAGAATGTTATCAACACTTCCCACAAAGGAAAATATGGAACTTCAATTTCTTATGCTTATTACACAGATGTTAAAGAATAAACTCTCTTTAAGTAGGTTTTTTGCCTTGCTTTCTGAAAGGACCCTAAAAATGTTGCTAACAAGGAAAGCTCTAAGGAAAACCACTTATTTTCTGTAGCACTACCATGCTGTAAGTGTACACATGCTCAAAATCCTTACATGAAAACATGGGGAAAAGAAGGAAAAATGATTAGCAAGAATGAGAGACCACTACACAAAGTAGTTGGGGAAGGCACCATAAAGAGAAGTTTTCTTACCCTTATTTGTTCATCATATTTAATAGAACGGCCACTTTCCCAGTCAAAGCCAAATCTCATCAGGTGAATCACCAGCAGGCTTGGTAAGACCTTAATGCAGGTTCTCTTCACTGTAGTTCTCTTGAAAAGAAACAAGAATATCACCTCTATGGGACACCCCAGGCAATCTGCAGCATCCTTCTAGAGATTCACAGTGAAAATCCAGCCATGGGAAGCAGGGTGTCCATAGGATCACTGGGATACATCTCAATATGCTACATAAAACTTTATCATCCTACCATCCCTCTGAATTTTTAGTTTACCACATAAGTAACAGGCATTGAACCTTTTGTCCTCAACACAGCAAGAATGAGCAGCATCATGCATGGTCTCCATGACCATGTAATGTTTAGAAAACATCAAACAGCACATGAATCTTCTTTCACAAAAATTAAGAACCAATACCTTCTCTTTGCACTTTTCACAATAGTATGCATTGCTTCCTTCCAGAACCTCTCCTCTAACAAACTGATCCAGTGATATTTCCAGGCTTTGACATGAAGTCACACCAAGGTTGAGAGCCATGAAGGCTTCCTCACGCTCATACCTAAATTCAAGAAAAAAAAAAACAATTAGGACTCACCCAACTGACAGGAACAAGATATATGTTCAGGAAAGAGTATTGCATTTGTCCCACAGCTATCAAAGCTGTGATGCTCACAGGAGCATTCATCTATTTTCCAATGCTACTGTGACCTACATATTTTAATAGTTCTGGGAGCACATAACTTGGTAACTGATGCACTAAATGTGAAATTACCTGTGAGGACAGTCCTTGCAGATCTTCTGATCAGAGAAGATTCCTTGAAAAGTGTTCTTAAATATTTGGTCTCTTCCTATTTTCTGTTGGAGATGTAAAGTTAAACATCAGTTGGACATATTGCAGGGTGGAAGACCAATAAATCAGTAGGAATTTTACACTGCTGAATACTGTGCACATTATAAAATAAACCAAATGGCTCTCTGCCTTCTTTTCTAAAGATCAAAGCTAAAAAAGAAAAAAGGTACCAAGGATATGCATATGAATCAGAAAGAAATTGCTGAGGTTTTTACCTTGAGGTACTCATCCATTTGATCTATAAGACTGGTGAAGAACTCATAAGCATCCTGTTGCTCTCTAACATAAAGTTCCTTATTCCACATCTTGAAAATCTGTATAAAATATGAATGTATGTTAAAAGGTGGTTGTTTCATACATATATCACTAAGAAAATTAATTTTTAATATAAATGAGTTATTTTAACATGTTTTGAGTTTTTGAATTAGAACTTACTTTATAAATTCTGCAATTAGAAAAGGCTGAATAAATAATTACTTTTAAAGTAGAAAAGCTATAGATTCTAAGCAAAAGGATGCAATACCTTCCAAAAGTTCTCAGGTACATAATACTGCAGCTTGCTTTCCATCAAATGACCAAAAAGAGATTGTACTTGGTAGAACACATTGTCATCAGGATTGTCTGTATCATCATCAATGGAAAGCAAGGCCTGGAAAGAAATAAATAAACTTATTAAATTGTTTTTTTTGGAAAAATCATTACTGTCAATTGCCATGGCATGCAGCACTACAACTTAATATATGTATTTATTGTGCATATTTATATATACACAATTGACTTTTTATTTTACAATTTATTTACAAATGGTGCTAAGATGAAGTGGTTCAAATGAAAGTCATTCCAAAAAGAGGACTTTATTGGATGCTGAACTAATTACCTCTGGGAGACCAGGCTGCATATACAGCTGCTGGAAAACAGCATTCATGTAACAAGTAGCACCACCATTCTTCAGTCCCACAAATCCAGAAATGGAGCGACTGTCCACTGGTGGAAGGTACTAGAATGACAAATATATTTTTTGTCCCAATAAATTATAAAAAACATGAGATTCCAACAACATTTAGTAGATTTTATAACAACTTTTATATTGTAGAATTACAGAATAGATTAGAGTTGGAAGGGACTTTAATCCAGTTCCACCTGTCATGGGTAATGACACCTTTCACTGTCCCAGGCTGCTCCAAGCCCTGCCCAACCTGGCCTTGGACACTTCCAAGGATGGGGCAGCCACAGCTGCTCTGGGCAACCTGTGCCAGGGCATCTCCATCCTCACAAGGATTCTTCCTAATATGTAACCTAAAACTACTTTCTTTCAGTTTAAAACCATTCCCCCTTGTATATGAGCTGTTAAGAGCAATTTAATGGAGAATCAGGAATATAAATTCTGAAAAACTGCAAGACCACTGTATATGGTCATTTAAATATTTAACACGTTGCACAACACTGTTGAAAATGGCCTAAAATGTAATAGCAAATAAAATTTGTGATACTTAGGAAATACTTCTTCCTTATTCAGACAATAACAGACAAAGACACACTGGAGTATCTCCTTCTGAGGAAGAACAGATGTATCTGCATTTACCCTTAGCTGCATTGTGGCATTTTAAATTGAAGACCATGGAAATCTCATGAATGAAGCAACAAAATAAACCATGCAGAGCACTCCAAACTATGCTAACACAAATAAAAAAAAGGCTTCTTGCTTACATCAAACTCCTTGGTGAGTGCAGGGTCACACTGGTGGTGCATAGAAAGCAGCTCCTTTGTAATAAGCTGAAGATTGGAGGGTGAGCTATCAGCCAGCATTACCAGCACTTCATAAGCAGCTAATCTGCTGTCTGCTGTACTGCACCTGCAAAGAAAACCACATCTGAGAGCTACTGCCTAGATGACTCAATTATTTCTAATTCCAGAAAGCTGTATTACTCAGAACAAGCAACAATTAATGTTCTAAAGAACACTTTGAGTGATTAAACACTCCTGAGGGACTGCAAAGTGCTTTTTTTTTTTCTTTCTTGGGGCAGGAGAATGGGGAAGAATCCAATGAGAAGAGTAGCAAAAGGAATACTACTTCAAACAAGGCTTCTTTGCTGACATGGATACACTTCCAGCATTCAGCAGCAAGGAAAAGTAGGAGCTCTAAAAGAATGGGTTGCATGTCTGAGGACAAACAGACACTCTCCATCATGTAACATTGACAAAATGACTTTTTTACAGGGAGGGAAGATTGAGAAGAGCTAGACCAGACAACATCCTTGCTACAGAAGATGAGTTCAGACCTGAGCTAAAGACCAGTACAAGACCCTCCCAACTCAGCTCTTTTCAGGGGTCATTCAACACAGCAGCCCTTTCTTCTGAAGGTCAAAGAAAAAGGCTTTACTTCATTTACAACAAAAGAGCTTGGAATGAAATGCAGTGCAGCTGAAATGCAGTGGAGCAAAGCTGGAGCAAAGCACTAAGGTGGATCAAGTCCCACTCATTTCAGGGGTTGTTAAATGATCCACTGGAACCTTCTTTTGGGTTTGTGGAAAGGCAGTGAGGATATGCCTGATTTAACACCAACTACTCAGTACAACACAAACAATGCAGCTGCATTAGCTCAGAACTCCACATGAGCTAATTTACACCCATCCCTTCAGATGTTGTATAGCCATAACAGCTGTGACAGGAAGAGGAAAGCCCACTCTTTTTTCTCCAGTTCATCTATTCTGGGCTATATCAGCTTTCTCAGGTGCAAGGAGACTTGCTTGGTGTTAGTTTTTTTTACAAAATAGGCAGGGAGAAGGGGAAAAAAGTAGTGGAACTTTTGAAATTCTCTTTTACAAGGAGCTTGGGAAGTTAATTTCCTGCTCCAATTTAGCCAACTTCCCAAGCAGTAATGAGCTAAAGGAATATTCTTTGGACTCATGAAATCAGCACTAAGCTGTGCCTGAAGTTCATCATTGATCTAACAAAGCACAGACTTTGAAGTTCAGAAATACAAGGATACTGGATCACACAAAAAAATATAAAATGCTATTTGGGCATTTATGTAGGAAATGTAGAAAATTGGAGAGAAATGCTCCACTGCTGGTATTAAATCCTATTGCCTGTAGGATTTAATATTGACATTCATGACATTCAAGACAAAACTCAACATAAAAAAAATAAGAATTTTTACTTTGGATGGAAGTCTTGCTGACTGATTGCAGCACTGCCTGCTGGGGAATGGCTGTTCAGAATAATCCTGGATGCTCGGAACAGGAAATCATCCAACAATGGCTTAATCAAAGATGAACCTGAAACAGCAATCCACATCTACTGTTAAATACTTACATTACCACTGCAAATGCCAAAAAAAGGTGTTTCATAACAACAAAATCACTTCATGGCACCACATCAACAAATGTTCTATCAAATATTAAAGGTACTGCCAAAATCAGTCCTTAGAGCTCTGTATCGCTTCTACTGATGTCTTCACACAGCTGTCTAATCATGTCTTAATGCAGAATTCACACCAGTCTAGTCAATTTAAAGAGGAATACTCACCAACCATTTCCTTCTCTGCCCCACAGAGTGAAAGGAGAGTCTTGATGAGCCTGAGGTGTCCTGCTAACAGGATGTTATCAGCCTCACTAGTCTCACACTCTGCAGTTCGGTTGGGCTCAAAGTTGTCCAGCCAAGTGATCTCATCTTCCAGCATGGCAGCTGGGCTTATCTTCAGCTGCTCCATTTCTGATGCTGCAAGGAAAAAAAGAGCACAGTAAAAAATCAGCAGCTTTGGAAATGCAGAATATAAATACAAAGAATTTCAAACAGTTTGGTAATGGTCTAGTTTTTCCCCCATGTGTATCAAGTAAACCTTACACCAGGAACTCAGGTCACTTTCCAGAAGGAATGAACTGTCCTGCAGCTCCCCATTGCCAAGAACACTAGAATACAGGCAGGCCACTCTGAGTTCAAGGTGCAGTAACCCCTTTCTGCAGGCAATTCTTAATCTTTTCTACAGAAAGATGTAGAATAAGCTTGGAAGCTGTCATCAGAATGACTGAATCAGGTGTCTGCACATACTTACATGTCAGGTCATCCAGTAATTGACATCTCAGGTCAAAATATTCTGTACACTGGGACAAAAGTCTGCAACAGGTATAAATAGAAGAAAGGTATATTTAAAACCATAAACTTTTCTGTAGCCAGTTGTCTTGAAAGTCTGTGTGTTCTGTCCATCTAACCCAAAGCAGCACAACCATCTAGGTGTGCTTTAAAAAAACATTCCTTCCTAGCAGCTACTTCTGAATGCTAGGAGTCATATTTAATCCTCATTTCTTCCCTCACCTCATAGCAATTCTAGTTATCAGTTGACAACAGTGCAACAACAGACTTTAACTTCAGTTGCTCCTCTATAAATTGCAGGATGTCTAATGCTTCCAATGCTCATTTCAAAATATGTCAGATTTACTTCCTCAATAAATACCCATGTGACTCACCTCTGGTTGATTCCTCTCATGATGCTGGTTGGTGACCAAAGAGGCAGCTGGGCCCCAAGAACAACACTCAGGAGGAACTGGTTTGGTTTTTGTACATCTGGGTGAGCTGATGTGTCTGTCTGGCTAAGGGTGTACAACTGGTCACAGGCAACGCGACGAATCTGCAACAGTGTCAAACACCAGCAGTTACTCAAAGGTTGCAAAAAAATCCCCACACTCCTGTTATGTTAGAAATCTAACAGAAAAAAATGGACATTGCAATAGTGCAAACCAAGCTATGAGTTCTGCACTCATCAGCTAGGATTTCTAGAAATTTAACAAACCCTGTTCATCCCTGAGTGAAAACCTCTGATAAACACAAATTATAAATATAGATAAAGGGGAAAGATGCAATGACTTCATGCAGAATAGATGACGTGTGATGAAAACAAGTAAGCATAAAAGTCAATAGATTTTAGAATATACAAGATAATCTTAAATAAAAAAGAATGAATTTTAGGAGGATTCCGACACCTGGAATAAATTTTCAGAAGTTCAGAAGAATCCATTAAATTTTACCCAAACCAAAGTTACTTGAAACTTTCACTAAAGTACTAGTTTTACAGAATTTGTGTCATCAAAATGAGACCATTTTTCTTTAGACTAGTCACAGCACAGTCCTGTGCATCTCATGGATGAAGCAAGCCTAGAAAATGTAATACTACAGCATTTTCTATCAACCCATCACCAGATCCTGGAATTACTAACAATTAGACAAAGGTTATTTATTCAAATAGTAATCTTGCAATAAACAATACTTGCAATAAACAATTTTATGAAAACTATTTTATATGAAATTATCAAAACATACACATTTCAGAAGGAGCATTTAGAAAGTTTTCAGTGGAAGAACCTCACCTCAGCACTTGGTGATCCAAGCAGAATATCAATGATGAAATCAGCAACACAAGGCAAATTGTAAAAAGATCCTGCAACAGAAAAGTACCAGGTTAGCTTATTAAAAATATTATTTTAAAATAAGTCAGTTACAGTCTAGCACTAAAATATCACAGGACCAAGAGGACATCAATACAAAAAAGTAGTAAAGGCTAATTCCTGCTCTCCTTCCCTCACCAGGGGCTGCCACCATGATATAAAAGCATTTTCCTTGCCTTTCTGTACCACCAGTGCTTACACTTCCTGTACACAAAGACTCAAGTACTAAAAAGGAGCTATGCAAACAGCAGCACTTAGAGAATTACAGACTTCAAAGGCAGTGCAAGTATTTATATTCTGGCAGTAAGTCAGCTTTCCCAGAATATTTCACCAAGGCATAGCACTACATGCCTTATTTCAGTGCTGGAAAAAAAAATCTATGTAATTTTTAATGAAATGTTGTGTTTTTAGCTTGAGCAGTCTCAGCTAACAAAGCTACAAGTTTCTCTCTCTTTTTTTTTGTATTCAACTGTATCCAAAAGCTTCCTCCCAGCTGGCTTACACTCCAAATAGTGAATAATCCAATTTTCTTCCATACCTAGCTGCTGACTACGTAGCTGAAGGCAGGTTACCAGGAGAGACAAGGCTTCCCCAGCAATGAGAGCATCTTTGGTGGACACAGACTGCTGCCTCACACAGATCCCAGCATGCAGTGCCGTGGGCTCCCCTTCGCTTCCTGAACTGCAGTTACTTCCTGAATTAAAAAAAAAAAAACAGAATAAGTGCTCAAATTCATTAAAATTTACTCAGATGTTTTCAGCTTTTGGTCAATTCTCTGCAATTTAAAAACTTTTCTGAATGTATGATGAATGTACACAAATTTGCTCAGATTTTTTGTGATTTAATTATATAGTGTCCCAAGCTGGACGACACCCAAGAGGATGAAAATCCAATGAATTCAGCTCCAAGCTCCTAAAGTGTTAAGATTAAACCAAATGCTTTTAGATTGGTTTAGGGACACAGTTAACCCACCTGAGCTGCTAAGTCTGTTTCTAATCCCAGCAGGAAAGAGAGTGTTGCTCTCTTTGATGGGCTGACTGCTTCCCACGAGGTCCAGGCGTCCTGCAGCAGCAGCCCAGGAGAGGCGCATGAAACAAGCCACTGTGGAGGTGAAATCATTCACCTCCATGGTCTGCAGGAGCAAGAAACAGAGTCATTCCTGTGATAGTCACCAATCTTTGTGTATCTGCTGAGGAATGGATCTTCTGGATCGTGTCAAACTGATATTTACATTTGTTTTCTCCTCTCTTCTCTACACAGATTCAGGATCTTTGCTCCCAATGAGAGATTAGTATTGTTATCTTAGGAGAAGTAATTAATTTTTAAATCCTCCACCAGGATAGATGCCCTTGACACCTATCTGGAGGCAGGCATGTTGATTTCAATTGTTCAATCCATTTGGGAAGCACTGCCCAACAACCTAACACAGCATACTTGACACATTAACTATGAGGTTTCTTTCAACTGGACTCAATGGGCTTTCAAATAACATTTTCTTAAGGTACTGAAAATAAAAAAATTCCTTTTTCTCCACAGTACTGTCAAGCAAATTTAATTCTTAACGAGATATTTGAAAAAAACATCTTGTCCAATTCTTTCTAATTCAAAGTATCATGGATTATAAAGCCAAAAGATCAAGCAGGAACCTTCTCCTTTAAATTAACAGGAGTAAGATCTTAAGAGTTAAGCATGACTGAAGATAAACCACAAGTAAGATTATTGTGTACATCTATTCCTTGTAAGCACTTTTGGAGTACTGCTGTCCTTTGGAGTGCCAAAATAATTTATGAGAATATGTTAAAATTCAGAGGCAGTAATGGTCAAGATTTATAGAGGCTCAACAAGACAAAAACCTGTGCCAAAGACTGATTCAAAATCTCTGAGTTATACAGCTGTCACTGCTGCATCAAAACCATCCAACACCTCCTTACTTGTATGGCAACTCTGGCAGCTGGGATGATTTCTTCCACCCTGATGGAGGATCTGTCAGACACAGAGAGCTGGCGGTAGGAGGACTTCTCAGGAGTCCCACAGATGGACATCTGCCTGCTGGCCTGCCGGCTGACGTTGCGGAAGGGCCGCGAGGACAGAGCTTCCAGCCCATCCTTCATGAAATCCTCATCCAGCAGCGTGGGCATGGTCTGCCCAACCAGCAAGAACCTGCAATCACAGAGTCAAAACATCAGCTTTGTATTTGAAAGCTTGTAGAGTGAATGGAATACAAGTCAAAGTAGTAATTAATCTTAAATGTTAAAAGATGCAAGTTAAAAGGCAAGAAAGCAGCACTTTCTCTAATGAGAAGCAATTACATACCTTGCAAGCTGCAGGCAGATGGAATAGACTCCTTGTCTTGTTTCATAGTCCACCTCTGATGGGATGGAATCTCTCTGCATCACATTCACCACCAAACTTAAAAACAAATTGATAAGACAGACTCCATTTGGAAATGTTTCACATTAGGAGAGCTGCAATTAATTTGACTCTATCTTTCCTTCCTCCTATTCACTCAGCCAAGTCCCAGTTTGAACTGACTTCTTTGGAAGCCAACATCCTCATTTCCCCCTTTTATACCTACAGATGAAAGCTTTCTGCTCCTGCTGGAAAATGCTTCAGGATCTTTTGGGCAGAGGAGTGTCATGGATAGAATTATTAAGAGCAAAGTGTCCTTGATGAATCTTACACTATCAGTATTGCCAGGTCTTCCAAACCACTCAGACTGAACCTCAACTCTTATCTGAAGTCTGACTTTTCAAGACTGGAATTACAAATTTAATTTGGTTCTCACTGCATGACCTATGCTTTGCTTAAAATGTCCACTGGTGTCTACACAGAAGAGGTGCAATGTAAACACTTGCAAATTTGGATTTAAACACTTCAATGTCAAAAACTATCCAAATATCAAGTACTTTAGTACAAGCCACATTTCAGAAGCTTATTTGTGCCTAACTTGATTTTGAGGTTTAACACTATGTACTCTGTTAAATATGACAGCTACTGGACAGTGGTAGAGGAGCCTTGGGTGGATTTTTTTCTCTGAAAAAGAAGCTGACAGGTGTATTAGTGTGCTACAGTGCGGAAATAGGAAACCACATACAACTTCTAACTAAATGAAGTACTACAAATTGAGTCAAGGTTTTGAAATCTAACCTCAAACCTCCTGCTCTGAGGAAGTTTTCACAGAAAGACTTGGCACAGTTTCTTGCCATTTCATCATCTGCAGTTGGCATCAGCTTGGAGCTCAGCACCTACAATAATAAATAAGCAGAATAAACTACCACCCCTCTTAATGATCTTTACCTGTTGAAGTGTGAAAGTGTAACAGAAAAAAAAAATCCACTACAAATGAAGCAATTAATAATACACTTACACAAAACTGCAGTCAGTAAGAGAAATCTCATATATTCAATAAATCTCAAATACTTAGAACAACTATGGCAACTACAGATGTTTATTCTGAATCAAAGGGCATTTTTTTTCTCACTGCAGTTTACATGTTAAGGGAATGGATGAAATACATGGAATGTCATCTTCTGGTTCACTTGGTGCTTCTTAGGAGCCCAAACTCTTCTTGGTTCTGGATTTTCAATTCACAGTACCCCATAAAATATGCTACAGATGACTTACTTCCTAATTCACACCTTCTGAAATGTAATTGTACTACTATTATTCTGGTGTTTCTTTGTAAAATATTGCTCAGGTAATTCTAGAGGCCTTATGAACATCACCACTCTCTCATCCCTCCTGTTTTAAATCAGCACTAAACTTCAGAGTGTAAATACCTCAGAAACATGGCTAGAAGGAAGTCTGTGGTCTCTGTGGGTCAGTTCTCATTTATGATTATAATCCATTTCACTTCACATAAAAATAGCCCAACACCCAAACAAACAAACCCACCAAAAAACCCCCAGCAAAAACCCCAAACCCAACAACCAAAAAAACCCTGGCCCCTCCCAAAATCCCAGAAAACTTCATTGATATTATTTGCTGTATTGAAAAGTCTCCTTGGCATGTACAGCCAACAATGCTGCAAACAAAATACATCTCTTCTTGTTCACAGATCAGAAAAATGTTTTACAGAGTTCCAGGCATGAAATCTGATAATTCCCTGGACATCTGCAACATTCAATTTTCATCTCTTTCATATGTTTTGCAAATTTCCTGTGCACATTTTTTTCAGAAAGCAGTTCAGACTGGTTCCCATATTTTCACCAGATCACCAGCTGAGGGGATAAAAGAACACATATTCCTTTTCCTGAGAGAAACCATCTTCCAATTGGCTTGACTGGAGTTGAGGAACAAGTCCACTCATATAATCTACACATGTAATCCAATTTATTTCTTCTCATCTCTTGCCAGAAAAGCAAGCAATTTATTACTTGCTTTTATTATTTTCTCTGGCACAGAAGCAGCAGATAACTGTCCCATCCTACTGCAATGTAACCTGTCAGTTCAACACAACACCCTGAACCATTTGCTTTGAGTTGTAGAACTTGTCAACATATTCTGAAGACATAATCAAGTATCTTTCACTCCAGCTGTACAGAAAAGGGGGAATCCTAAGGCAGGAGTGTGATAAACAGTGTAGGAAGATGAAGAGCTAACATTAGACTGTGGAAACCTAAAGGGAAGCAACTATGAGAAAATTCCTACAGTAATCTTGGCATACACCATGAAAGAAAGAGAATAATTTTGTCTAATGTTCTGTAAGCAGTTGGCAGTTGGTCCTCCAACCTCAAGCTGCTCAAATCACATTTGTCATGGACAGTGGGACCTGCAAGTACAACTAACCACTGAGCTTTTAGTGTGCAGGTTACAGTGTCCTACCAACAACACCAGCTGAACTCCTGTAATCCTTAAAATCCATTCACTGAACTCTAGGAAAGAATATTTACAGGGCCCAATAGAGCATTTTGGCTAAAGAATTTAGGAGAATGCTTAGGGGTAAAGAAGTTCTATGTATTCATCTCTTTTCTTTTATATGTACTTTTATATATATATATACACACACACTAAAACCTGCATATTCAGAGATCTAGAGATTCAGGCAGGAATTTTATCTAAACAATAAGAATTGGATGTTTCTTTGCTCCTCTCCACTTACTTCAGAATACTTCTTCCACCTTGCAAATTAGACAAAGAGAGGCCTGGTTTCTCATTTAAGTCCCTGAAAGGGAACTTTCTGTCCCTTCATTCTGTGTAAAATTTACCAGATGCATAAAAGCAGCCTGTGTCACAATATTTGTACTTTTCATAATGACCCCATCACAGTGGACTCCTGCCAAAAAATCTGGAAATATTTAACTCTTACTGCTCAAAAACACAGAAAAAAGCAAATTTGTTTTCTTACCTCTAAATTATAGAGCACTCTGAATGTGGACATGCCTGGAGCAAAAGATCTGAAAAGACTTTCTAATATTGAACTGGCACTGGGCTGATGTTGGTGTTTTGAAGACAAGGATGGGGATTTTGAAGACTGAGAACTGGATTCTGAAAGCAGTGTTTTCTAGGAGGAAAAAGCCATATTAGAAATATTTTGAGACTCCTGTGTTTAGCTGTAATTGGGAATACATTTCTTGCAACTCTCTCACCTCTGGCTGCTTGGAAATAATGAACACTGACTTAACATGAATGTTATTTTGCTTTAGTTTCAAAACCTCTGTATATAATAATCTGACAGAGAATTAAAGGAACCTAGTAGTAAAATACTCTTTGTGTAGCTCACCATGATCAATTATTTAATCCATACCTTCCTTCCCAGGGAATCAAGCTGATCAAGAGCCTCCTGAATAGCTGGGTCAGTGGGAATCAGGAGCAGGAGTTTCCTCACTCGCAGTGTTATCCTGAAAAGAAATCAGAAGTTACATGTACAAAACAAGGGCTCAGCCACACTGCACATAGTGTGCAGTGAGCATTCAAACCGGGCACTGTGAGCAATTCTTTAATACTCAGCAACCATTTAATCAGCTTACCTTGGCTCCTCCAGGTTGGCAAGCTGGTAAAGCATATCAAACACGTTACACACCAGAGCCATGACCACCCCAGGGAGGGATTTCTCCTGAGAATTAAGCAGAAATACAAATGTCTTTTTCTCCCTTCTCTGTCACATGTAACTTTAACATTTACATCATTCCATTCTCCTTTTAACAGTCAATTTTTGAAGTCAGCTGTTATGACAAGCAAAATACAAAGCAGACCAGGAGTGATCTGAACATGCCAGTTGATGCTTCTTAGTTTACTTTCATACTGCAGCTTTATTAGTAGTGAAAATGTGGAAATCTCTACCCTCAACAAATACAATCTCAAAATTAAACTAGATGGATCCTATTTGTTTAAAAGACCCTGTGAAGATAAATAAACACTAAGCAGGCTACCACAGGTGACAGAGTAGAGATTATAAAGTCCAGCCTGCATGCACAAGGCAGTTGTGTATTTAGATTATTTGTTTCAATTGCAGTTTAAAAGCAAAACCAGATTACTGAAGATTGGAAGATCTTACTGGAGCTCCTACTCTCTTCCCCCATCTATCCCTGCTTCAGGAAAAATCTGAGGGAAGGCTTCAGGTCATATTATGCTGTACCTGTTCCATTGCATAGGATGAACTAAATACACTGCTGCTGTTGCTGGAACTGGTTGAGGAATCTGCAGAAGTCCCTGATGGAGTCCCACTTCCTGATGTTTTTACTGTAAGGATTTGCTCATCAGAGAAGCCCAGCTGGTGGAGTAGTTTCTGATCTTTGTTTACTGTTAGCTGCAAGAAAAAAAAGTAATGCTTAGTTCTGGAAAAGACTATTTTATAAAGAATGGGAATTCTTTGTAGTTAACATACCAGGCTGTCATTGGCAAATATCTGTATATTTTCCACAGGTGAATTCAACATCTTTGCTATCTTCCACCTGACGCTTCCTACAGTTTCATTGCTATGAGCCTGTGAAATAAACAACACTGGTTCAGTAAGTCTGCTTGAGCAGTAAGTGCCAAGAAAAAATCTTCTGGAAGACTCTTCCTGTATAGGGTGGTAAAAGTATTGTTCATAAGAGTAACAGGATAGGACAGAGCAGAAATGATCCAACACTCACAGTGAGCAATAAACTTATTTTTCCCATTCTGGAATTCATTAATGATCAAAATAATTTGGTCCACGGACACTTCCATATATATTTTTAACATTTTCAAGAACAGCTTTCAAAATTACATAAATCTTTATAACCATCTTACTGTTTTCAGTCCAGGCATAAAACCCACCAAGAGTGGCTACACAACCAACAGTCCATGGCACACACACAAGCTGGGCACACCTACCTCTATGGTGAAGGTATCTTTGGTAGACTCATATGTAACATTAAGGGTTAAAAGATGTCCATGGAAAGAGGCACCATGAGGTAGAATAGTTCGGGGAACAGAGTAAAGGTCCTGCAGGAAGAGAAGGATGACAGTAAATATCTTGAAAACAGACATTTCTGTGATGGTAACTACAGCTGCATGTTTAAATAACTTGGAGTGTTTCTGATAAAACTGGAAGTTGTGTTCTTAGCCTTGCCTAGTAGGAAATTACACATCTTACCTCTATTGTTATCACATAACGCTCTGCCAACAGCAGCAGTCTCTCAATTATTACAAGTTTAGTTGACCTAAAGATAAACATTGAAAACAAGAGTAACTTGTCTGGCAGATCCATTTCCAACACCCACGGGTAACCACCATGAATTGTCTGGTTTTGAAGGTACCTCCTTAAACTTGGAGTTAATTCAGCAGAAATGAACTAGGAAAACAGGCCAAGAGGTTCATGTTGTACTGCTTGAGATGTTGCCAGCTTCAGAGGAAGATTCATGTTTCTATAAGTCCCACCCTAAGTTCCTTTATTTAAGTTACATGTATTCAGGTATGACTAAATTAAGCTCGAGGTTGAAAAAACAACCTTTTCTCTCCTAATTTAAGAAGGACCACACCCAAATCCCACTGCCTCAGAAAAATTACATGATTAACAGGGTGGTAATAACCTGTGGGGTTTTTTGTTTTGGTTAGTTGGTTTTGGTTTTTTGGGGGGCTGGAGGCAGGGTGTTTTTTTGATTTTTATTAGTTGTTTTGGGGTTTTTTAATGTCTATTTGGCTTCGATTTTCTTTGTTTCCTTGCTGTTTTTTTTTTTTAAACACAGGTTTTTCAAAATCTCTGGAACTCCTATTGCATAGCAATTGGAATACTCAACTGAGGAACCACCAGAATGTACAACTACCAATTACCAAGAATTTTAATTAGCACTCGAAATCTTGTGGGAAGCAGCTGGGAGCAAATGCCTAGTGCCATATTTCTTCCTTGAGGGGCTGCCTACCTGTAAGGAGACTGCACTGATGTTGCCACTGTAGGCATGGCAGTTGCTGTAAGCATTTTTGTAGCTCTTGTGACAGCGTGTGTTAATGTTGGACCACCAAGAGCAGAGCTGGCTGCCTGCAACACAGAGCACAGCAAGGGACAGTCAGGATGTCCTGGAAAGCTCAGAGGACAAAAAATATTTGTGGAAAGAAATTTTTTTTTTCTGTAAATAGAATCATCATAGACAAGTATTCTTATTCTAAGATACAGAACCAAAAGGATGTAGGCACGAAAATAATTAAAATTTGTCTTTTACCTCTAATCGTGTATAGCAATCAGCAATGAATTTCTTGTGCAGTGATACTGAATCCTAAAGATAAAATGTACAAATTAATTAGAATTTACACTAAAATCATGGGAATTACACAAACTGACAGAACCAAACAAATCACACAGCTGAACATGCAGAGTATCAAGACTTCATGAATGTCAAAGCACATTTATGTACAAATATATGCCTACCTTTTTCAATCTGGGAGTTAGATTAATATAGCTATAATTTATTATCAGTTGAATAGCTTCATTGGCAATTTCTTCATCTGGTGACTCCATTGCAATCTTCCAAATGAAATCCATTCCTATTAATTCCAGTTTTTCTACGCTCTACACAAGAAAGAACAACAGTAAAACATGACTGAATTTCTTATACAGTAGTGACTTGACCACAGGGGCAAAAGTGTTGGAAAGGCACCTTCTGATTACAAATTAAAAATTTTCTTTTCCAACATGCTGCCAAACTTTGGCACTCTGCAAAGTTAAACCAACTGCTGCACATTTGTGCATTTATACAAGAAAAAAAAAACTGCTTACTGGTGGATAAATAAGTTCCAAAGAACAATCTCAGTCAAGCCAACTGAAAAATTAAAAAATTTAAAAGCATGAAGAAATTTAATCTAGAATGGAATTTGTTTCAAAAAAGTCAATATGATAACTAACCACACAATAAACCATCACAAAACCTGCTGTGATACTTGGCAAAAAATTCTGCATTTGAAGTAAGTTCTCTGTGATAATGATCTAAAATGCCTGTGGAAAACTACTTAACACATAACCATTAATTTAACAAAACCACTGAAGGATCAGACTTAAAAATTATAGTAGGCTTGAATTTAAATATGATAAGTTTAACTCCCATGCAAAGAAGAAAAACAAAAAATAATTTGAATGGAGTTTCTCTGCTAGGAAGAAGAAAAAATTGCACACTAGAATTCATAGTTTAGTCATTTCTCCTGCAAAGTTTTACAAGCTACAAATCAGCTTCCAGCAGTCAATTGTTGAATTTGAACTGTTGAAATTGTCAAAGTTTGAGCTTCAGAATTTAACAAGGTTAATGCTACAAGGACAATCTGGTCATTAATACAAACATGACCATGTCAAACTACACAATCCTTGTCTCAACCTTCTCCTGTCCCTAAGAGGACACAGGGAGGACACAGGGATGAACTTGCCAGAACACACTCACCAGTTGAGTTCCTTGCCTCTTCAGTCGATGGTCACACAGGTTCACATTTTCAAAGAATGTCTTAAATAAACTAAAACCTGAGAGTGGAAAAAAGTAATCAAATACAGGAGATGATCTTTTCCCTCTATAACTAATAAAGATCAAAATGATAGACCCACTGATTTATAGAACTGGTTAATGCTTGATTTAAAGGCTTAGGAAGGAAATTTCTGGTATATAGTTCAATCCCAAATCTATTCACCAAATCCATTTTCTCACCATTCATAGTAATTTCATATGATTCCAGTTTAAGAATTTTCTCCTTGAAGAGCTGTTGCTGCACATCACTCTCCAGATCATGCTGCCCTTTTGTAAACCACTCAAAGCACATCTGTGAATGAAAAGCAGACAATTTTTACCCCACTGTCACATCAAATATTTTAGTTTTATACAGCAAACCATATCAGATACCACAGTAACTCATCTTGCACAAGTTTTATCTACAGCAAGAGGTTCAAAACCCCATAAGGGTAACCTCACAGGTTATGGAGGCTGCATTGCAGCTCAAGGGTACTTCATAGCCATCTTTCACCCAAATAATGCTGAATGTCTCTTGTATCTGCACCAACCTCCATGTACCCCTTTCCAAACCAGCATCTCCAACTGATCTCTCAGCCAACGTCCCTCTCCCAGTCAAATTTAATGTTAAAAGAGCATCCTGGCCATAAGTGAACTCCTAACAGTGCCTACACCAAGCATAAAATGCATGACTACTCACACTCCACATGTCTCAACAAACACACATGCTGCTCCTGATCCATTAAAATTCCTTCTGCAACCACAGAAACCAACTTTTCAAGTTTTTCTTACCTCTCGATCCAGCTCACAAACATCTTGGCCAGTTACAAGGCATTCCCAGATCTCCCTGGCACGATTCCAGCCCAAATAAAGAGTGGCTTCTTGCAGAAAAAATGCCAAAAATTTTAGATGTGCCTCCAAATACTGAGAAAGAGGAAACAAAAATTCAAGCTTTTCTTTCTGAAACAAGAACTCTGAGCGTTCTTTTTTTTGCATATTTAGTTGTTAAAAAACAGTACACTTTGAAAAGCCTGGAAACAGAAACTGTTTGTGAGTCTTATTTCTATTTTAAACATACTTTGTGGCTACCTTTCTAAAAACAAACACTGAAGTCCCCTTGGATTTGCTCTTACTTTGCTGGTGGTGATATTTCACACTAAGTCAAAACTAGCATGGAAAAAATAATTATCAAAGCATTAACAACAAACTGTTACTTGTGTATGTGGCTTCTAGGTACTGATCAGCAAATCTGTTGCAGGTATTAAGAGCTTCACAACACATTCAAGGGTTATCACCTCTACCAGGAACAGAAGCTGGTGAAGAAGCTGGAAGCAGCACAGGCTTGGCAGCAACAGATTCTAGGATGGGGAGATCTACACTTCACCTGGTAAAGATTTTGCTAAGGAACTCATGCTTATACAGCTTTCCTCTATATAACAACAAAGTACAACAAAGCTTCATAGATAAGTAGTAAAACTTGTAAAAAAATAAGAACTAGAAATAAAATCTAGAGTAATTATTCACCAGTGAATTTCAAAAATGAAAGAAGGTGAAGAAATTCAGTACCTCCCTGTAAGTGTATCGTCCATCCACCAGTGTTGCTCCCACCAGCCCTCCTGGGCCTGCCACAGATGCAGCCAAACGGTGACAGGATATCAAGCTTCCTGTCACCAACTTCACTATTTCAAAGTTTTTCTTTAAATCTTGAATAATGCTCTTGGCAATAGAATAAAAGAGAAAAAGATGTTTTTAAAGTAATAGTTAAGCAGAGTTGTATATAGCAATATGCACTTTTACAGACACACATCTCTTACCAGAAGGAGTCCCTCAAAGTCAGCTCTTCCCTTTCCAAGCACCCAACCCCCTGATGTTGGTGTTTTCAGCATGTGCTGAAACACAAGTGCTGCAGATTGCAATGCCCCACAACTCCACACAGCCACTTTATAGCACACATAACTGCTGGTAATTTAGTCTGTTTTCCAAGAGTCAATGTCAATTCAATTACAAAGCAGTTGGTCTAAACATTAGCCATTGTTTGTTTCTTAACAGAAACATGCCTGTTAATTATTCTACAAAAAGCTGAGAATAAAATAAATTAGTCCTGACACAGCAAACAGATTTATACATACACAAACACACATTCACAAAGGGACAGCACAGACCTCTACTCCAACAGTTCATTTATGCTACATCACTAAAACTACTTTGAAAATCGTTTATTAGCTAATTTCTTGATTTTTTTTCTAAATTCAAACTTCCATGTTTGGCAGAGCTACACACACAACAAAGGCTTGAAAAATCTTGTCAGCACATAGCCTTACCTTATCTTGCTTTTGGTAAGTTTGCTTAATAAATGAACGTGTGATTTCATGGAGCTGACGCAAGGCTGGCACCACCCACACAAACTGAGGATTATTGTGCTGGGACGACTGGCAGCAGGAAAGGGAAAAACAATTACACATGTGGTACATGCTCAACAACAGATTCACTTTCCTCTCAGACTCCTAGAAGCCTACTGTTGTTAATGCTGCTGCTTCAAAACAACAGCTACAACCTCTGCTGGCTTCAGTACTTGTTCCTGCTCCCTTTTCAAACACTCAAAGTGCCCTTCTTCACTTTCTACAAGAAGTCCCTTAAAACACACCAAAAATATGCCATTTTGCTATCCCTATTATTAAGCCCAAAGTACCAGCTCCTTGCTAGAGAACATGCAAATTAAGTAGCCAAAAAGAACTCAGTTGCACCAAGGAGAGATGATAACCACCACCTTCCTCAATTATGGGAGATTAAGCAGGTCTAAATTGTATAAAAGGGCAAATCCAGTCAAATGATGTTACTTACTGCTAAAGCAAGAGCAACAGAAGAAAGAATTTCAAATACTACTGAGGCTTAAGAGACAAGAAATTTCTGATTGGTGCTGCAAGCAGCTTCCTGATAGGAAGCAAAGGATACTTAAGCTGCATTTTGAAATAGATCCTACAAAGAATAACCCTCCTACCTCATTTTTAGAACTGCTCATCACTTTTCTGGGAGGCTTCATTTTCTGTAAAGTTTGACCACACAGACCAGTACTGAGGTTGCTTGTTCAGAGAAGTGATGTCTGGTTTAAATACTGACCAACACCCAAATACCACCTACACACTCAGAGAGGCTGAAGGAACCTGCCCATAACAGAATGCTCTCCACTGAAGACTCCCTCACAAATTTGAGAAAGCTGCCTTAGCATTTCATTCCCTCCCAGTTCATGTATTCTTTTCCCTAATGAAGGGAAATAAGAACACCATGTATTTTAGATGTCTGCTGTATGCTTACCCCAATCCCTTCTAGTTTACAATTACAGCTTTTGTTAGTGTTTCCCACAGCAGCACCTCTGTAAAAGCCCTTGCCAGAATATAATGAAAAGCAATGAGATTAGGAAAGCATCAGAGAAGATCCAAAAGGAAAAAAAACAAACTCTGTAACTTTCATAGACATTGAGAACCCAAGATTTGAAATTCATATTCATGAACACACACACAGAAGTGTGATCACTATCAAGACCCAACATACTATACCTCCTGAACATCTAAAACCTCTACAGATGCTGCAACACAGACAAAACCTAATTTATCATGAAAGAAATGAACAAAAAAAGTACAAGCCTTTTTCCTTATTTACAGCATACTTCAGGCTGAAAAAAAAAAGAAGACAGGAACATTCCTGAAGGCTTCAAGAAAAACTGCCTGCTATGTGAACAGTGCAGGAGAAAATATATGCAGTCTTTTAAGCCATGCACATCTCTGCTGCTGCCAGGAAACAGTACAGGCAGCTTTGGGAATGGCTTCTTTATGTTACAGGAAGAGTTAAGTATTTTACTAAAATACAAAGCTACTATGATTGAAATACTGATTTGCATTTTGAGACTTAATGGTCATGCCAGAACACATGCTTTACTCAAAAAAAAACTAATCTAGGCTTTCACATGAAAGGGACAGTTAAAATACTGACATACCTTTAAAGTGGTTCCATTTGCAAATTCTAACCTTGGGCCCATCCTGGTAGTTTCCCATAAACTGATCACTCCTTGTGCTGAAAATTTGCTTAAAACAAAGGCAAGAGACTTACTATGAGTCTCATGATCAACAAAGTGGCTCACACAAAGCCTACCCCTCTCGAGGACTCCCCAAGGTAAGAACTTACAGATGGGACACACAATTTGTGCATCTTGAAAAGAAAAGGGCAACACTGAGGCTAGATAAGATCTCATTTTGGAAAAGATAAAATAATAAACCAACCCTCTTAATATCCTCTATGCATTTGATGATGTAGCTCCTTTTGATTGCCTCTTTCACTGCATAAGCATCACTGAGGATTGTCAGGTGTTCCTCCAAGGCCTGCTGGATAAGACTACACGGTAACGTTGGAAGATGAGCCAGATCCCAAAGTACCTCCAGAACCTGGAGGAAGAAGGGCAAGGATAGTCAGGACCTACCAATTCTACATTTAATAAATCAAAAATCCCCAGGAAAACCATCCACTTGCCTTGCCAGTGGTTGTTTCCACTCGTGCTTCTCGGCCAATGCGCCCAATGAGGCTCAGCAGCTTCTGCCTCACTCGGTCACTCTCTGTCTCCCAGCTCTGGACAGCAAAGAAATCAAATCAGAGAAACTCTGTCAGGCTGTTACATCTCAAGTGTACATAAAAATATAATCCACAATTGCTTTACTGCAGGAAAATCAAAATACAAACAAGTGTGTTTCCACCATAAGTATTTTCTTATTTCTGTTGCTGTGAGTTACAGTACTAGTTTGCTCAACTCTTTTTCAAATATTAGTAGGGATTAAATATAAAAATGAAATCTCACTTTAAATCCCTTAGGACAGGCTACCTAATGCACTTAAAATCCAAGTCAATTAGCAAGACAGTAGCAGATTAGGCTTCTGAGTTAACATTAAAGTTAGTAGTAAAATTGTTTTTTTAATAGAAATTTTACATTTATATAGAAAATATAAGTGTATTCAAGACATTTGCCTTTCAGTAGGCAGGATGCACAGTACATCTTGTCAATTCTTTTCCTAAGGAATGTAAATTCATGTGAAAACTCACCTTTTGGATTAGAACAAATAAGTGATTGAGCTGATCAGAGCTAAACTTCACAGCAGCTGCAGCAATAATGGTATGTATGTTCTCAATCACAGTGGAGGATTGTCCTGACTGAAAAGGAGGAAAACACAAGAAGGTAGATATTTAACCCAAACAAGCAAGAGAAAAACCTTCATGTAAGCATTATCCTACTACTCATACTGAAGAGTGAGAATAGCAGCTTTTGATGTGGTAGAAACACAAGTTCAGAGCAAATTTTCTGTGCTCCTCATTTCCCTGGCTGAGAAATTTTTGGAAGTAATTCTAAAGCAGGAAACTACAAGTCTGCCATCATTAGAGCAGCTTCAAGCTGCTGCAGTGGCAGCAGTACAAACATCACCTTTTCTATTGCATGGTGAGGTTCACGTTTGTGGTGTTGAATCTTTGAAACTCTTCCAGGCTTTACTCAAAAATGAGCAACACAAGATCTCCTCCCACACGGATGGGAGCACCATGGTAACAACAGCCAGAGAGGGGGAGGAAGTACTGCTTTTTATTAAAGAATAAAAGTGAGGGAGCTAGAATCACATTTCAACTCTGCTAAGCATTAAAGACTTGCTACCATGCCACACAAACTGCAGACCTGACAGTACTCAATGAGTTTAGTCTAAAATATCAACATTTGCACAGAGAAGAAAACCATTTCCTGCAGTGGAAGATCAGTTTGTTGTCAAAGTTTCCAAGTGTCATTTGCATAAACACTCAAACCACCTTCCCCACACAGTAATAAGTTGAATATTCTTGAAGTGAAGGCCAAAACATGACTTGTCAGTCAATTTTATGTCTGTACAGGAAGGTAAATGGAATTCATACAGTTGGAGCTCACTCTCTTTAAAGTCACACTCTGACTTTTGAATCCATACCTCCAGTCACAAACATTAATATCCTAGTTTGGTCTAGACAAATATTCTTGTCACCTGCTTCAGGCTGACAACCTCTTATGCCAAGTCAAATACTTTTGCACTCTCTTAACACCTGTTGCAAAGAACTCAACTTCAACACAGGATTTAACAGCTGTGATATAAGAAATTGCCAGAACAATTGATTTTATATGTTAAAAGAAGAAGCAGAAGGAATTGATTACATTAATTAATCTGCTAAAATCTAATAGAGATGTATAGATTATTTTTTAAAATCCCTTCATTGGAATGTTTGCTTTTGTAAGACAGTCTAAAAGAACCTGCCTAGTATTGATTGCTTACCTGAATTCTCCAAATTTTAGTCAGCTCATCTAAAGATAATTTACTGCCCAGCAGTTCAATAATTCCCTTTATACGATCACAGTATTGTGCTTGGTCTATATTACCTGTAAATAAAGAAAGGCAACTCAATGAATATATTTCAAACAGTATTAGAAACATTAAATTAATATAAAATAACTAATTCTTTTAAAAGGGAGAACAAAGCTACCTCCATTTGGAAACTCTACTGTTACAGACAAGTATCAGTACAAAGAACAAGAACAAGGCTGTTTCCATTTTTATTTTGTTTTGCTTCATACATCTGATAGCACACCTACAGAATGTTATTACTTGGGGAGAAAAACATCTCTTTTCTCTGTTTTTTTAGAGGCTAACAATATACAAACTGAGAGTAAAAAACCCAGGTACAGCAGAAGACATCTGCACAGGTGTCAAACAGAGGACAAGATGATAGTTACAGATTTTGCAGTATTTTACTTTATTTTGGAGACAACAAAAACCTTGAACTTTGGTTAATAGTGCTCATTAAAATGTATTGGAAAGGAGAGATGAGATTTTTAAATTTAAGTAAATCAAAGAATTTGCCAAAAGGCTTTGTGAGAGTTCTTACCTTCCAGAGCAATTGACAGGACTGAATTCTCCACCAGCCAATTTAGCAGTCGGTCTGTGTCTATTGCATTCTTCACTGACTTGGACACAGTGCTATCTTCTATTAATTTTGTTACCTAAAAATTGCAAAATGTAAGATTTTAACAAAAAATTCCCACCTGCATCTCACACACACACACAGAGTGAAATCTATTCAAAAAGGCTCATGATGAAGCTTAAGTGTGAATCCTGAAATATTTTGAGTACAGAAAGTGTTTGGAATTTTTTGGGTTGGTTGTTTTTTGCGGGGTGTTGCTTTTTAAATTGTTTTTGTTTTTTACTAAGCCATTTAAAGGCAAATTCCTAACCAGAAATACTATGTCATCAGTCTCTGATGCAGAAGAATCTTATTCCCATTCTGACATAGAAAAGCTGGCCTGTGCTGCCAGGTATTTTTCTACAGATAAGTCAGAAGTAGGTTATCTCAGGCTTCTGCTTGTTACACTCAAATCAGTGTCCTACTTTTTATCCAATACTGAACTGATACAGGCTCCTCACTCGAGGGAGAAAAAGCACATTTATGCTAAAATCTTCAAAAGCTGCACTTTTATAAATTCACCACGGATACACAGCATTTATGATTAAGAACCAAACAGCAATGAGATTTAACATCTCAATATTCTCATAAGTAGAGATGGAAAAAAGCAGAAAAGATGGATTCTGAAACACTACAGTGTCCACACACAATTGTAATAAGAACACAATATAAAATACTACAAATATGTAGTGCAATGACCTGATGTGAGTGGACTAACATTGAGATAGGTTTAAGTCCCATTAAAGGAGAAAAATGGGATACACTACAGGATGCTCAGGATTATCCCAGAGTGAATATTCAATGAATAGCACAGACCACTACTTATAAATCAACCTAAAATTGCATTTGTTAGAACAGTACACTTCTCAAACTGTGTCTTAAAGAGGCCTTGAAGTGGCTACTAATACTAGAAACAATTCCTGTCATATTAACTTGTTCTGATGTTAATTTTGAACCGAGCTTCTGCTAAGGCAACATAACTTACAGGGAAATATTACGCCATCTCTTTTTTTAAGGCTGTGGTTTCTGTGGCTTATTAACAACCCATCCTACCTAAACACATGCTCTTGTGCACACACACACACACACACAGACAAAAAGCCAACCTACTTCTTTGAGAGAATTCATCTTTGCACTGAAGTGGGGGGATTTCAACATGCGCAGCAGAATGTCCAGCCGCAAGTCATCGACCGCCGTGACCAGGTCAGGCTGGAAGCGCATGCACAGCAGTTTGATCCCAGACAGGAGCTCAGGGATACTCACCAGTCTCTGTTTGAAACAAAACAACAAAAAAGGGACAATCAGAGGCATTGGTGTTTTTGTTATTCTGCTATAGATGTTAGTGAGTCACGAAGTGACCAAACAGAGACTGTTTGATCAGAATACAGTAGCTGGTACATCTGAAAGTATTACTTGTACAGTAGAAATTTTAATATAATGAAACCTTTGATAGAAGCTTCAGATTTGGGAAATTGCTCTCCTTTGGTTCAACAGCCTATGACTACTTACTTGTTTAAAATTAACAGTTTATAACTAAGCAAAAAGTCAAGACAATTTAAGAGAACTGAATGTCAAATTCAGGGTAATGCAGGAAGTAGCCACAAGTTACGCAGACACTTTACTATCAAATTCTCAGAAGCAAACTGCTAATGCAACAGTAATATGAATTTAACAGACTGCAAGACAGTAAATGCCTTTGAGACAGAGAAGTGAGCATTCAGCAAGCTGCAAAAGGGACCAACAAAACCAAAAATTTGATAGCAACAGTGGCAAAATATTTTAAAAAGGGTCATAAACCAGATATTTACGGAAATGAGTATTGAATGGAATTGTGTAAATGCATTTTCATTATGTCATTCAGTCAGAATTCAGAACAGGCTGTACTCTTGCCAGTGAGAAGAAAGCTATTCTAGTTTACACTGACAGCATTTCCAAGACACGCAGGAAGTTCTTCCTAAATATTTAATATGTAAAACATTACCTTGTCTTTCAAGTCCTTCTCTTCTACATTCTGTACATATTTAATCATTTTATGAATGACTGGATCCAGCATGGGCTAAAGAATGTGAGAAAAGGCATGACAATCATTTTCATGTTTCCTGAAATCAACTGAATTACTCAAAAGACTGCAGCAAAAGGAAATACTTAGCTGAAAGCTCACTATTACCTCAGAGATAAAGCAACACCTACAACAAAGATAAAACTATCCTGCTAGCTATGTCCAGGGAAAAAAAAGCAATTAGAGTAAGAACCCATTTCAGACCACTGTAATGCAGGTTTGCAAAAAGAGACAGACCAATTGCCCTCTATAAACACATCAGATATTAGGTGCATATGCCTCTCTTATTCCCAGGGCTTCTAAATTACATCCTCTGCTATTAAAGTCTTTCAGTCACTTAAGTCAACAGTTTTGGGTGGTGAGGGCAGGAGTGAAGCCTGGAGTACATTTGCACATACAAAGAGATCCTGGTGAATTTTTTTCCAGTACTACAATTTTTTGCAGTGTAAACTCTCATATCCATGTGCTTGATCTCAGGCAAAAAATTAAACTAAAAGCAAAATTCATCCTTCAGGCTGGATTCTTTTCCCACATGGTTTCTACTGCTGAAGCTTACTAATGGCAGTGGTAAAGCTTCTCACTGCTGCAGATGTAGATACATGATTACAGATGACTGCTTGGAAAATGACTCTGAACATTGTCTGAGCCCTCTATTCATCACTTCAGGATGCTCAAAATGTTCTTGTACTTTCTGAAACGTGAGGTTTGAAGGCTTTTCAAATTAGTCACCAGTTTCACATCAACACAGATGGAAATTAATTTTCAGTCTTCTTACAAGTCATAACAAAGATATTTTACCTGTACTACAGAAGAGTTAAGATATTCTGCACAAACTCCAAATGGTTGAACTAATGCAGAGATTGCCTGAAAGAAAGACAGCAAGTATTTAGGTGCATATTTAAGAAATCTTTTCATAGTTAGCAATCTATAGCTTAAAAGGAAAATGAAGGTGAACAAGTATTATTTATATCATATATTTCCAGTTATTTGCTATGCTTGTTTTTGGTGTGCAACTCCTTTATAACAACACATGGTTGAAGAAAGATTTACTCTATGGCACACAGTAGAGTATGTGCTATATATTATACATGGCATACAGTATGTGTTATATATTTTTATCTGAAATAAAATATGCCTTCCCAGTTTTCACTAATCTTGGTCCTCTCATCACTCTGTTCAGTGTTCTCTGACGGATCCTGCTTCAGTCACAGAAATAAACAGACAGAAAGGAACATGTCACATTTTGCTTGCTCTCTACAGCAATCAGAAGTGTGAATGCAAAATTTAAGGTTAAAGCCATATGGCAAATTTCTTTCCCAAAGCAATACGTGGGAGAAAGCTTTTGTAAATGTGTCATATACATGTCAAGATCTCTTCAATGCATGATTTTTAAAGTGGGATCTATCATCAAGAAATTAAATGTATAAAGGCATTTGTTTGCCAATAAATAATATCAAAATCAGGTTTTTTTTCACACTGGATCAAGAACTGTAGAACAGAGTGTACAGCAGTGCAATCCGAGGCCCAAATTAAGTGGCACTGACCCAGATTTCCTTCCTAAGCAAGCAGTTATTAATCATTAAACAAAATCAAGTCAAAGTTTCTATTACAGAACTGGCATGTAAATCAAGGTTTTTCATATTTTTCTGTCAAGCTCACATATGAACCTATCTCTATATAAAGCAGAAAATATCAATACCCCAAGAAAAGAAGCTGAATTCCCTCCAAGTGGCATGTCACTGAAAATAGACTGATTTTATACTGGGGAACAAGGTTTCAGATGACAGCCTCCCTTTAGCCTCCTCATTCTCCAAAGCTTGAAAGAATTGGAAGTCTCCTGAATATAGGTTAGGAAGCTAAAACTAACTAAGTCAGACTTCATCATCAAAAATAGTCTAGCTCTATTGAACCAGTCAGTTTTAAGACACTGCTCCTGAAAAGTTGTTGAGTATTAGACACTGTCTGTCTTCCTAAGGATTTTTTTTCCTTGAACAGTGATTTCTGTAATAAATGACAGAAGTCAATTAACTTGCAGCTAAATGCAGCTATGGGTGCAGTAAACAGAAAACCAGGGACATACTGGTGAACATACAATGAAACTATTTGGATTGATGTCTAACCAGAAGGCTGAATGCTAGCAGAAAGGTACACTAATTTCTCCTCTTTTCTGTGAAGTCTTAATTGCTCTTCAGTCAGGATTCTTATGTACAGCCTCATTTGACCTCCAGCCTGACAGCACTTCTCCAGGGCTCTGTGGGAGTGTTACTCTGGTACCAAAGAAAAGGTAAAAGCACTGCCAAAAGGGACACTGGGGTTCTACACAAAGGGTAAAATGGAAAGGGAGAAGTCTCATGTCAGAAGATGGACTTACCCCAAGTTCAATATCTTCAGAATTGAGTTTGGACTGTATTGCTGAAAATCCACCCAACTCTGCAAACTGAAATAAAATAATCAGTATTACACAATGAACTACAGTATTTTATTCTTTAAATAAGAGATTATAGAAAATACTCCACTGACAGTTCCTGAGATGCCAACAAATGTCCTTTACCATGAAATATCCCACCCCAAAAAAAGCTGTATATTTTCATGGGAATTCAGGGGTGCATTGGGGAATACAATACAGTTATACATGGTAGCAGGGTCTAAGCATTATGCTAGAAACTCTGCCTTGAGTAAAAATGGACATAGGGAAGAAAGGTAGACCTCAAACAGCAACAGCTGACTGGTCTGGCCCTTTTGCTTGGGGGACCTTTGATTGAAGCCTCAGCTGGGCTCCCAAATTCCTCTAGTCATAGATACCACATTAGGGTAAAGGTGCTCAAAACACAAGGCAGCAACTGAGCAAGCTATACTTTACAAGGCAGGATTAAAATCTCTATTTTTTTGGTGGTTGTCAGAAAAGTGAGGAATGAAAAAACCAAGTCAGGGCAAGATGAAGGGAGGAGAAGAAATTATCTCTGCAGACCAATGAATTCAAGTGACAATTCTGCTTTACATTTACCTACCCTGTTTACTAGATCCACCAGCCACCCATGAGGTTCCTTGAACAATAAGAACAGGAACAAATTAGCATCTGCAACATCAATGCTAAACATTTATCTTCTGAAACAGACATTTGGACAGACAGGTTCAGCCCATTAACCCACACCTCAAATGGATGCACTAATACACATTAAAACAATGTTTGGAACAGCTCCTGTATTAAGTGTAGCTGGAGCTCTGATTGGTGCTCATGAGCATCATCCTGTTTTGGACTCTGCCTGACATCACTGCCCATGTGCTGTGGTAACAGATCACATTGTGGCTGCTGACTCACAAGCAGCTGTATTTATAGCACTGTAGCAGTGTGGAACATTACTTCCCCAAAGCAGCCAATGTAGAATTTTTTTTCTACAGCCACAAACTTGTTTCCTGAAGGAGAAATCAATTCCACTGATGCTGTTTTGGACTCACCCATCTGGAACTGTGACAAGACAGTGCAAACCTCAAAAACTACCTCCTTGCCAGTGTGTTTGAGTAGAAGGTATTTTATCCTTAGCTGTCAGAAAAGCCTGAACTCTCTACTAGAGCTGAACACTTGGAGTTATCCTGGTCATTTCACACTCAACAACCAAACAGACAGACGTCAGTCCTTAGATACACAGATCCACCCACTGTGTGCTTCATGTCTAAAGCAACACACAGATTGTTGTGCTCCTTCAGACATGAAAGTATACCCATTTCTAAATGTAGCCTCTAACAGAGAATTGGAACAATATCAGAGCACAATGCCTACAGACCAACATACACTCCATGTCTATTTGCAATAATTCTTGGTGACATATTTAAACTTTGTGTTACAAATACCTACTAAACAAATAATCTTATCTGAAACAAAGACATCCATCCACCCTAAAACTAGTTTTTAGGCCATGCTTACCTTCTGAAAAGTGGATATGGGTGAGACAGCATGCATGTTCCCCTCCCCAAAGACTTCTGCCCAGTTTCTCTGGCACACCTTCATTCGATTCTTGAAATGATATTCATTGTCTGGATTAAATGCCTTGAAAGAAAAGCCCGTGGCAATGAACAGGTGCCTTATGCCAGTTTCAAAACTTATCTTGATGATATTTGATCATTTCAGCTGAGCATTCTCCTAGCTGACAGTTAAAGATCCAGCAAAAAATAAAGCTGAATACAAGCCCCTGCTCCTGCCTCTCAGTTCTCACCATACAAAGCATTTCGAAGCCTTTATTCTGTACAGACAATATCCAACAACCATGTGAACCAGAGGTCCATAAAACAGGGAACTGAACTCAAAGTATCAGTTAAAAAAAAAAAACAAACAGCAAAATGACAATAATGTGATTTTTTTTTAAATGGTTGTTTTCAGAAGTTTCGAACAGCACCCACTCTTTTGAATTGCATACTGACTGTAAAATACCTGCAGCAAGCAATGGCTGCAGATTTAAGACAATGAACTACAACTTAAACAGCTGCAAAAAGTATCAACTGCATAAATTCAAAATGCCAAACACCCAGATATTAGAAACTGCATCAGAGAGCCAAATACCATTGTAAGCACACCAAGCAGGCCCACAGGGATAGGATCTTGTTTTACTCTTTCTGCAACCAGGTCCACCAGCAGCATGAGCATGTTGTAGATTCCTTCATGGATTTCAGTTCCCCACTTGTGAACAGCACTGGATGTCAACAGCTAACAATGGGAAAAAATTAAATTTTTTAAAAATTTTGAGCACAGTCACAAACAAGGACAAATTTATCAACTCCTGAGACTGTTTTCAGAATAAAAGTTTCCTTGGAATGCACTCATTACTGTCTGGTGTGTTTTTCAGATCTTCTTTCTGCATTAATGGCTTAGAGTTAATTCTATTTGTAATTTTGTGGAAGAACACCTTAAATCACAGTTTATGACAGAAAATAAAATCTATCAAAGTGTTTTCCATTTGCATGCACTAGTAGAGACTGTAACCTTTGCAAAGGACAACTAATATGAAACTAATCTGTTTGCAGATTGAACACACAACTATTAAATCTTGAAAGAGGCAGCCATAAAGCTGCACTGATTCAGCTGAGGCAACCATTTACCAATTCACACTTTTTGAGCAGCTTCTATTGGAAAACAAAGCACATGTACCAGGAGAGAGGTATTTAATGCTGCTTCCACCTACTGAAACATGTTCTTTAAATCTGGTTTCATGCTTTTTTATAAAGGACACTTGGCTGCCATCTGCAAATTTCATTTAATTTCTGCTGTGTCTGAACAGAAGCAGATAAAAAAATTAATAGTTTAAATACAATCACTTCTTGTACCATTAATAGAGTTTCTTGTAAATATTTCAGCAAATTGTAATCCAGCACATCATGAATTTAGATTTCTACAGATTATCCTTCTGGAGGAACAATCCACATTGTTTATTTCATATGCAAAAAATACCAAGAGACACAAAACCATTGTATATAAGATTAGTACACTGATAACTAAGTGAATTTTTTTTTCCCTTAAGTTTTTGCCTTCTTTGAATGGAATTATATTCTCAGTATTTTGACACTAGGACAGAGTAACTTTTTAAAAGGTATATGTGTGTTTTTAGACTGATGGTCTAAAAACTGGGCAGAAAATTTAGACAGTACCTAAAGTGGATGGAATAGTGGGAAGTCAATTAGTTTGGGGAGCTCTACAGAGAAAATTCACAACAGCCTAGAGAAACACAGGGCATTGAGAACTGAGGTGAAAGATAAATTCTAAATGGATTGTGAAAAGAGTTTAGCAACCCTCTAAAGAAATAACAGAAAGAATAGTTAATGGAAATCTGACCATGAACTTGCCAGCAGTGGCCATATCCAAGTGTCTTTAAACCTCTTTCTGGGCTCTGGGAATTACTACAGAGATCTTAATTTAAGAGAAAAATAAAAAAAAAAGCTAAGTGCTAAAGTTGGCCAGAGTTACAGAATTGGGACCTTGTATGATTTAAATTTAGAAATAATTTCAGTGTGATTGTAATCTAAGAACCCATTCAGTAGCTGCCTGAATTACAAAACACTATTTCCATGACAAACAACACAAAGAAACATTGAACAGGCCTACTGTACCTACTTACCTTTTTAAATGCTTCAGGCATGCATCTGTCCATAAACCTCTTGCAATTCTCATCAGAATCAGAAAGACCTTTACAGAAAAGAGTGCTTTTTAACAGTATTTTTAAAAAATTACTTTTTAAGATGACCTTAGGGACCTTTGAGGGAACACCAACTCAAACCAGCAGTAGTAAAAATGTGCTACTGTTCCTTCATTACTAGCATGCTTTTTAAGCCACAAATAGCATGGCTTGAAAGAAACTGACTTTCAGAACTAAGAATTAATTTCTCAATACCTTTTACAGCTTCTACAAGCATTATTAGCACCATAAGTAACTTGTAAACTTCAGAGTTTACAATTCATACATTACTGATGCTCCAAAGCCTCCCTCCAAAACCAAATTAAAGCACAGCCTTTTAACACAGATTGGAAACAGAGAAGCAAACCAGAACCACTTAACAACTTCTATTCTTCCAAGAGATTACAACATTGCTTTAGTCTGCCATCAGGCACGACTGAAAAACTATCTTGTTCTCTCATTATACACCAGTTGTTGGGTGTGGTGCCTCCAAAACACTCTTAATCCCAGCCAAAGTACTGAATAAGAAGAGTCAAATTCAGATCAAATGCAATATAAGCATTTCACCAAGGAAAAACAATCACTTATACAAGCATGGTAAGGCAGGGATTGAGAGGACAGCTCACTTTTATGAATGGAAAATAACCAGCACAAGGAAAAAAGAGGCAGTAATTTAGTTCTGAAAAGATGTAATTCTCACAATTATTAGAACACAAAGAAACATGTGTGCCACTTTTTGAAAAAAACTAAAGTAAACAAATTACTTTAGAGAGAAAGAAAAGAGATCAGTGTTTTTTTTTTACAGCACTGGGAGAACAGTTCACTGTTAACCACTTTCCCAGAGATGTGATTGTTGTGCAGGGTGCAAGATTAAAATGGAAGACACAACTGCCCAGCATTCTGTCTGTGACACTCTCTGAACAGATAATTTGTGAAATTGTGAAAGGGAACTTACCCAGTCTTGCCAGGTAGGTGGATGCAATCAGGCACTTGCCTAGAGACTCCTCCCGCTTGTAGGGTATGGACCAGTGATCTGTCAAAACTCTGCTCTCCAGCTCATACAAGTTGGTTGTTGGGAACTCAATCCCTTCACCAGAGCAATTCCCATTTTCATCATTTTTCTGTGGGTGAAAAAAGACAAAGTGCAAGTGAAACAGTTTTCTAGACACGTTAAAGGGTTTAGAAAAGGCAGCTGTGCTTGTAACAACCATGTCAAATTCTCAACCCTGAGGCTGCTTGTGTTTTTTCAAGTAGAATTTAATATTTCAATTTGAATTGAAGGGATTACATACCTGGATGTATTTAGTGTAGATAACTACTATGTTTACATAACTAATTGCTAACTAATTGCTTATTTAAGCAGCAAATCTTGTTCCATAGCATATCAGATCCTAGAGCCAGGTGATAAGCACTTCCAGTCCCTGGGAGACTGTAGAGTACAAATTTAGATCTCCATAGATCTGCACATTAATCCTCTGTTCAACAACTCATGTAAAACATGGGAATAGTTTACTCTAAGCAAAGTCCATTTCACCCCATCACATTAGAAATATAGAAACTGTTTAAGCACAACAAGATTTTCTTTTGCTAACTAATAATCTAAAGATAAATCTACATCAAATATAGCTGTCCAACAAGGTAATGTAATGAAGTCATAATGAGTTACTGGCAAATATTCTGGAAGGTAAGAGGGAAAAGGCAAGCAGGTGACTGCAGCCAAGCTTTACAGGTTCCCTTGCTGGTGGCACTAAAGAGCAGCTATTTCTGTGTACAGGACACAGAATTACCCTCTGCTTTCCACTAAATGCCATACGAGGTAACTGCTTCAGCAGAGCCAAAGAAAGAGTAGAAAAGTTATTCATTTATTTTCTTTTGTTTATTTTTTAACCTCTCATAGATGCCAGGTACCCAAAGAGCTCACATGGACAACCTTCCCCTGCCTCCACAAGAGCAAGCAAAGCCAGCAGGAGAAAGGACAGAATGTCTGGATCAGGCCTGGCAGTGAGCAGGAGCCACTGACAGACAGTGGAAAACAGGAGCAGGGATGGTAACAAGATCCCACTGAGAAAGAAGCCAGGGACATGGAGGGAGGAAGGACAAGCAGGAAACACATTCGAAAGTAAAAACCAGACAGTGTCAGGAAAGTGAATGGAAAAATTATAAAGGAATAAACAAAAAGAAAGAACTGAACTCTGGAGGAGATGGTGTACCAAGAACAAAATCAGTGTATGCACACAGGTGTGTTTCCAGCTCTCTCACTGCATTTGCTATTTGTAGGATTAGACTAGACTTGTTTTAAAAAAGCAAATGTGTCATTCACTTTCATAATGGTACAAAACCATTAAGCCAAGGGAACAGCAGTTGTACAGAGCTTAACCTTTAAAGTTCATGGACAGCACACAGGCTGGATTTACTAACATTCTGGAGAGCAGCAGGACAATTTATAGGAACAGAACACTGCTAAGGAAAAAACACCTACTGGTGTTTGGGAAATAAAGTGCCACCTTTCTCCAATCCCCTATGAAACACTCAGTCCTCAATTTGTCTTTATGGGAAGTTGTACTTCAGCAGAACTGAATATCAGCTTCTGAAACTGTGGTCACCTTATCAAGCACCACACATGGAAGTCTGATGTAATTCCTCTCTAGCAAATCATGACCTGTTTAAATACTTCAGGTTTTGGAGAAGGGATGTTTGAAGGTCTATGTGAAAAGACACTGAAATTATTTAGAAGTATTTTTCAGGAATTAAACTGTTAATTACACAGATACTGTAAAGAACACCCATGCAGAAAACAAAACCATTTCCTACAGAAAACACATGTGCAGTTATAAAGAAAGTGCTCACAATAACAGAACAAACTTTTAGTACAATAAAGGCAGACTGAGAATAACATAAACACCCAATTGCTGGGCCAAGGACTACAGTCCAGCCTAGAATTGTAGCCAAGGAAAGCAACATTTCATTAAATGTTACAGAAACAGAGCAACACTTGCTTCATTCCCTGGAGGAAAGCTACACATTAAACAAACCCAATGACAGCAACTGGGGTCTCCAGAGGTGCAGATTAGCAATGCAGACCTTCTACTGTAGCTGAAAAAATCCACTTGTTGTTCTGCTTTCCCATCTACATCCAAGCAATGCTGCTCATTAGTTACCTGTTTCCACACAAGTGATTGCCAGGGTCCATGGCTCAGAAATTCATATGGAAAGTGAAATAATACATGTTCTTCACTGCACATTCAGCTCCCATATTATAATAAATTATGCTTAGAACACATCTGGACTACTGCTAGATTGAGTTTACCAACAGTGCAGTGAAAAGATGGTGTTACACAAAAAAATGACTGTGGTATTTGGAATATTGCCCTAATAATAATGGGAACTATTTGCATTGAAGGAACATGCCTTTGGCACTTTCCAGGAATTAGAGGCAATGAGCCTTCTTGCTTGACAGTGCTCTGCTACTAAAACCAAGTGCAGAAAGTATCAAGTTCATTTATTAATTTTAGAACAGATCACAGCCACACAGCTTCACAGCTCCTGTGAAATCTGTGACAGCCTGAAACACACAACCAGGCAGTTTAAAACCTAAATTCCCCTCCAAACCATTAATAAATTTAACACTCTGCATTTCTGGGAGATTACAGCTATATTCATATTGTATTAGTGCAGACTGAGTTTTATTTCTTAAATCTACTACAAGAAACAGTCTCTTCAAAGACTTACTGCTGCACTTTCATAATTAGTATCTTTCTGCACATGGAAAAGCCCAAGCTGCTCACCACAGAATTTTAAAATCAATTTGGTCAGTGCTCTTTAAAGTGAGGGATTTATTACCAGCAGCTGCTGCAGCAAGGTGAAACATCAGCCCAGCTCTTGCATCATTTTGTGTTGGCTGGAGATCTGCACACAGATCTCACACTCCACCACAGCCTGGAGAAATCACTTATCTGCTGACATTCACAAATGCCACACAGCCCTGAACATGCATGCACAATTAATGCTCTGTTATTGAGGAGCTTGGGAACTGTCACTGCAAACTCTACTGACAAAGGTCCATGCAGGAAATCAAAAGATTTTGAAGAAAAATGACTGTATATATGAAAGGAAATAGGAGAGAAGGCCATGTCAGCTTCCCAAAAAGTGGTTTTCTGTATCTTGGCTTTGGGGTTTGTTTGCTTGTTTATAAATCAATATATATAAAAAAGCTATGTCCCTCCCCTCAAGTAGGTCACTTTAGGATGGTGTTTGCCAGTTGATGATGATGGTCTGTATCAGAACTCTGCAATTCTGGCTGAACAGACTTAGCACAGGGCTGGCCCTCAACATGATAAGGATTTGTAGGGATGTTCTTCCATAGAATAGCAAAAAGCAAAAAAACCACCCCAACCCTATTCCTGGTAACCAATGGGTCATCCAAAGATAAACTGTGTAAAAGGCTGTTACAATCACTCTTTTCTGCAGTAGGAAGTCATGGTGCACTTCATGAATCTGTGAGTACTTCTGCAGCTGAAATACTGAGACCAACAAACTTTTACTAACAAACCTTTAATATAGTTTTCCACACCTTTTGATATATTTCTTGTTGCACAAAAGCCCTGAAGATCCCCTCAATCTAACAGTCTTAGCTCTTCTGGTGTGAAAATTATTATTTTCAAGGTGTGAAAAAGCAGTTATGGCTAAACACACACACACAAGCTCCCAAGAGAAATACCCTCACAGGAACAGGCTCAAGCACTGATTCAAGATTCTCTCTCTGGGAATCTGGCACCTCCCAGATTTCCTTGCAAGGCTGAATAAACAAAAAATTGTTCAACATCTGATCAATAAAGCATTGCTTAAATCTGTAGCATAAAACCTTCTATTGATGAATAACACAGAACAAAGATTAGCAAAAAAAGTGAAATATTAATTAACTTGAATTGACAAAAGGTCACAGTTTAAAGCTTCAAAATGTATTCATGCAGTATTCAGCTAATTAACTCATCAAGCACTGTTTAACTAAAGCCACTGACAGTTCCCATACCAGTCACTTAACATAAAATAACAAGGAGTTTAAGACTTGTTTTGATTCTAATTGGCAGCCTTAGTAACGAAATTACAGTCAAATTATAATTTTAATTCGTTAATTTGATTTTGATAGGAGGCTACCAACAGAATCTATCATCACCATAGTTAATTCACATTCACACTTTTGAATCCAGTATAACTTAGGAAACAAAACCCCAAAGTCACATTTCATTCAAGAAGCAACAGGATCAGACTTTCTAAGACACCAGCAGACCAAGCAGTTACCTCCACCTTGTGCCTCTCTAGTACGTGATTTTCACAAAATAACCATCATTTTATAGCCAAGAAAACAGATTTTGAAGTTTCACTGCACTGTTAAAAAAAAAACAACAAAAAAAAAAAACAACAAAAAACAAAAAAAAAAAAAAAAAAAAAAACAAAAAAAAACACCAAAAAACCAAAAAAAACCAAACCACAAAGCCTTGTAACTATGTACCTACAAAGAGGACAAAGTTTAACTGCTCTGAAAAGCAGTAATGAAAAAAATACATAAAGCCAGAACAAGCAGACAAAGATTTGAGGTGCACCTTTCAGCTTTTATCACAGACATAAAGAAATCAATTTTCCCATGCTGCAGCTTTTCCAGTGCCATGGGTCAGCAGGGATGCTCCCCTCTGCCACAGCACTGATGGACCACTCACAAGTGTTTGCAATGCTCAGGTGGAGGCAAGGTGAGAGAAATACATCAAATACCCATCAAAACAGAGCATTTCTCTGATGTACTGTGCCCAGCAATTTGTGGGAGAAGCTATGAATCCTGAAGTCATGACCTGACAGTCCCTCCACCTGCCAGACTATTGATTAAAGCAGCTTTTACTTTCAAGCCTGGATGTCAAACCTTTTTTTCTTTTAATTAACTGATAAAAGGGGGATATTCTGTTACCTAGAACAGAAATACAAGGTAAGAATTCAAAGCCTTTCAAATAGCTCGAAGTTACCACCTTGAAATTACACATAAACAATAACAAGGTATTGAACATTTTTAAAAATTGTCACATTTTCATATCTGCAACCTATTTGTTTTTTATAAACTGGCATCCCAGACAGTTAAAGAACTTTCAGCTCTTGTTAAGTGGCAGACATAGGAACAAAATTGGGGAATATTTCTTAGCTGCCTGTTCCATTGAACCCACACTGCTAAGAACAAGCTTGACATTCTACTGTGAATTATGTCACTCTTAGTAAGACTCAAAAAACTGTGTCATGTATGGAATTTCCACATTATGTTTCTTATCTGGCAATAAGAAAACCCACCGTGATTTCCTGAATGTTTTACTGACAGATATTTACTTGCAAAGTAGTGTCACAGTTTTTAACTGTTTTCAGTCCTTAAGAGATACAGAATCTCACCCTTGAATTTTCACCCAGAGAAACATATTTGGATGCAAAAATTTTAATTGTAGCAACAGATAGCAATGTTTTCTGTTGTTTATGATCTGCTAAGACAACATAAGCTTCTTGGTGAGATACACAGATGTTTTGTTATTTTTTCACAGAAATGAAGCACTTAAAATTTCTAGTTATGGACTACTTTATACAAACAAATGCAGTCTTGTCACAAGAAAAAAAAGTTAGTATTTCATAATGCTTATATGAAAGAATTATACACTGACCTTAACTGAGAGTTGCACAAGGACACCATCAAGGATGCATATTTATACTAAACCCTAAATAGCTGTAAAGGATTATAATAAATTATAACCACAAAACCCCTATGGCTGCACCTTCCCACTGCCCCCCATCCCTCACAACCCAGAACTGTGTAAGACTGGGAATAAGAACAGGAGAGGAATTTGAAAAATAGAAATAAATTCAGCAAAGCTGAGAATTAACTCAGTTTCTGAAAACATGGGTTGTAGTCTCTCCCTGATTTCCAGGGTGATGGTGTGATGTTACCAGGCAATATTCCCTGATGTACTTCCCTACTTATTCAAAGATCAACAGAGTCCTGAGCATCACAGCAAAACAAAACAACTGAGGCTCTGTAAAAACAGCACTTGAATTAAAACCTTCATTTAACTTCAAAAATACAAGGAGACTCTTTGCCCTTTTATGCTGCTATAACCACAGTATTCAGTGAAATCTGAGACAGAGATTCACTACAACCACTTTTGGTAATGTATTTTGAAGTCTGATAAGTTGTAGGTGAGGGAGAGGTCGTGGAAAGCACTGTTAGGAATGCCATTCATAAGGAACCAAGGAAAACACTTATCTTATGTGTTTTCACTATTGTTTGAGGATATATTTAAAAACTTACTCCATTAGTGTAACTACAAACAGCCAGACTCAGAGTCAACACCATTATTCCTCCTAACCCTTGAGTTTTCATAAGCACAAAACCTCATGCTTGTACCCAAATAACTCAGAATAACTCAGTGTGATATCAGACAAACACTGTACTTTAAAACAATAAAACAATGAATCACAAATGCTTAACGTTTCAGTACTTAAAATTAAGTCAATACTACTATATCCCCTTTGCCAAACCACCAGGAATTAATAGAGGAGTGCTGCAGAACCACTACATAAAGTGGTTACTGTAACATTACAGTGACCAAAGGTCAAGCTCTGGAAAGGAAAATTAATTCAACAATGCTGTTAAACACTCATCTATATTTCTCTTCTACTGATGCATAGTGAAACAGAAACCAGAACTGACAAAGAAGCTGATTTTTACAGTGTGTAATTCCAAAATTGTGACTAAATGCCTCTCAAGAGGCATTCTGATCTGGCATCAGAAAAGCCAGAATTGTTGTAAAGCAGTGGCAGGAAGATCAAGTGGCAAGAAACACTGGGAATCTTGGCTTT
Source organism: Erithacus rubecula (assembly GCF_903797595.1). Taxonomy (NCBI): domain Eukaryota; kingdom Metazoa; phylum Chordata; class Aves; order Passeriformes; family Muscicapidae; genus Erithacus; species Erithacus rubecula. The sequence goes on along the minus strand of NC_136662.1, from coordinate 4,469,520 downwards.
TAAAATTAATTTTTAATTTGGCCCCTGAAACATATATACCAAAGGCTATTCCTACAGTAGCAGAAATATGTGTTTTTTTCAAAATAAAAGCTTACAAAAGAAACGGGCACTTCCTCTTTGCCCTCCTCATACAAAGAGCTACTGTTCCTTAATCCAAAAGCAATCCAAATGATTTGCTGGAATTAACTTCTAACACTGGCTAATTTGTTTTTATTCTCATTCTTCCTCAGTATTTCACTTCCTTATTTAACAGCTGCCACAGAACAGCACTGTAAACTGGGAAGATGACCAAAAAATGCTTCCAGAGGACATTATACCAGAGACACTTCCTGCCCAGCTGAGAACTTGGCTGTACAGAGCTGTCTCCCACCTTCACTGACCCTGCAGGCATCACCTTCACCAATGAACCAGCAATTAGAGTGCTCCTCTCAATCCAGCAATTACCCTAACGATCACATTATATGATAATGACTTTGTGAGTTATTCAAAACAAAGCTTACATTTAAAATTAACCCGCTGCACCTCTCAGTATCACCCCTACTTCCCTAACTTCACGTAGCATCTCTATTAGTTCTGTGTTATACCAAGAATGAAACCCAGAGTATTTTCTTTCAAATGCTTTCAAGGAAGTGTTAATGGAATCAGAATACAGAAAGAGGTTCCACACCAGGGCCACTCATTTTTGAAAACAGTGATGCTGAAAACCAGGAGTGCTAAAACACTAATTCCACTTGACATTCTGATGGCATCCAGCCAGGGACTCAATGCCAGAATCCACCACAGAGCTTTATTTGATTGCTTAATTGTTTTACAAGGCCAATTCGTAGACAAGCCACACTGTTAAACTTCCACACAAGAATGCAAGAAATACTCACTTTTGCAAAGCTCAAGACTACTTACAAGAGAGAAGTCTGACTGCAAATGTGCAGAATTGTAGCGTGAAATCCATCTCATTTGCTTGAAGGCTAAATACCTTCTTTGTCTTTAAATAAATACAGCTCCTTCCATTCAAAGATCAAAGAACTTCACAAGCCTAACATCCATGGTTCTCCTAATAAAGCACCCACCATTATCCTCATTTTACACATTAAAAGCTAAACCAGGGGTTAAGTTACACACCCACCGTGACGCAGCACATCTGTGGCAGAACTGCTTTCAGTCCTGAGTTTAATGATGAGGAGAGGTAGGGTTTGAACATCACAGTTCTGCAGCATGACTAGTGAGAATGTTCCTGGCACTGGCACTCACTAAAGTTGCCAACCTGTTTTTTTTTTGGTTTTTTTTTTTTTTTTTACAAAATCCCTTCTCTTGCAGTCAAACAGCACCTCAAAAGCAACCTTGGGCAAGTTTTATTATAAACCTTACCTAGTAAAATCTGGCATGTATGAGCTTTTGATCCAGTTCAACTAAAAAAACCATAAATCAAAAAAGCACATGCTGAAGGGGACAGGAATAACCAGGGGGTAATATAATCTGTTCATCACAATTTAACTGAAAGGTCACAGTAATGGCTCTCAGAAGCTGTTTTAAAAGCAAATTAAGATTGTTTTACTGAAGGTTATACAAACCATTGGTATATGTTTAATACCTTTACCTGGCCTTCCCACAATTTCAAGTTCTCTGGTCACAATCCCCACATTTGCTTAGCTTCCTCTCCTCCACCCCATTCTTCTCAAACTCTTTAAAGCCAGGAATAGTGGCACTTGTGGCAATTCATGGACACACTGACAGACGTTGTCATCACACTCATTTATAGTCTTGTCTTAAATTATAAGGATTTAGCAGCAGTTCATAAAGCAGCTTATCTGTCAGTCAGATGAAGAGATGAGCACAGCATCCTTCACCCACCTCCCCTCAGCACAGAATCACACCATGACAATCTGCATGTTGCCTAAGGAATAAACACAGAAACCCCACATTCTTGCCAAAATGCAAGAATTTACTTCTGTTGACAGACATAAACATAGAAGTTATGTCAAACACACAAAGTTGCCTCTTGGAAAAACAGGTGACCTCAGTTTGTCAGTGTGGTTTGGTGCTAGAAAGGGCAAAAGTTCCAACCAGCTGTAAACCTCAAGTTGAATTTTCCTGTGGTTTCAAGAAGACTGCACAAATGAACTGAAGCCCCCTTTGCATTTCCAAGTTTGTCTGGCTTTTTCCTTTTGATGATTTAAGGGTGGTTATGCTGCCAGCATCAAAGCTAGAGGCACACCACAGCTATTGATCTAAAACTGAAGCAATTGGGAATCAGTGGCCTGCTGAAACTGAAGTTTTAACCTCATGAAATTGAAATTTATGTACATCTTCACCTCAAGCCTCCTACAGAAAGAAAGCACAGGGTATACATTGAGCCAGCTAACTGCAACTATCTTGATTCTGGGCAAGTGACTCCAAATTCAGGCTTCTTTAATACTTTCAGAAGACCAGCAGTCTGGACCACTGAAAGAGGATTCACACTGATTTTTTAAAATCTTATCTAAAGAAAACATGTTTTAACTAGTATGATATGTATCTGGTTGCTGTGCTCCTCTCAAAGAAAACCACTAGACAAGCCTTTCTTTGATCCACATGAATGCTGAGCAGATTTTAACATTATGTAATAGAGACCAAATAAGCATATGCAAACATAATGGATTCATTACTGATTAGGGAAAATGTAAAGTGTTTAATCATTCATAGACCTATTCTTATATGCATGCTAAAGTGTGCTCGGCCAAAAAAAGCACGTAAATTCAAAGTACAGACCCATTAAATGTGTCTTGAAGAATGACTAAAGCATTCTTGTTATTTTTAAATTATTACATCTAATCCTAACTTTTGTTCAAGGAGCATTAGACTAGAACATTTTACTCAGGGGAAAATTTCTAAGAATTCTTCTCCTGTGATTTATCCTCTGTTGGTGATATATAAAATCCAAAAATCTAACACACCACTTCCTCCTGACTGAATAAAAGTTAAAACTGGTATTATGAAGAGAAGGAGGAATACACACTCGAAGAGCTGTTAGAAAGAGAGATGATACTTAGAGGAAGAAAACCAGAAATAACATCTGAATTACCACAAGACAGCATGGGGTACAATATGTTTCACCATCATGTGTATGATTACAATGAATAATATAGTTGCTTCTGCAGTGGCTTTCTGTACAGCTTCATATGCCATAAGCTTCTGTTGAATGGAAAACTACTGATTAAGCTGATTAATTACTGATTAACCACTTAAAGAATAGCTGTAGCTTATTAAATTTAATGCTAGGTTACAGCTGACGAATAAAAAAACCAAGAACTGATCATATATCACTTTCTCCCTTTCATAAAATGTATGTCAAAAGGTGTTAAATTGTACTGCAGTGTTAGACAAATATGCACAGGCAACAATTCCAATCTCAGGACTTCTACAGATGCAAGTCTTTTATTACAAAAGTACTGTTTTGCATACATGTGCAGGAGTTGACAGATGCTCATATGCAAATGAATCCAATTACTAAATTAAGGTATGAATTTATATGAAGTTTCATATAGCAAGACACCCCAATCCTTCTGAAATGCCTGCTCTGTGCAGTGATCTACCTACACTGAAAAATGTTTTGACTTCCCTCCTGTGGGTTAAAAAGAACACAAGTCAGAGCAAACAAGAACGTAAGTGGCAAAGCAAACTGTTCGAAAGCCTAAGTAAATTTGATCAGAAACACAGGATGAAATAATGGGGGGTGGGAGAATCCTCTGAGAGTTGGAAAAGTTGTTACAGTGGGAACAAGAGCAGGGAAAAGAGAGCTCCTCTGAAGTTTACACTGACAGCTTCTCTTGAAATGCCACACTGACAAGGCAGACTGTCCCAGCTATAACTACATCCAACCCAAACGCCAACAAATCCTCCCATTCACTCTCAGCCCTTCACAGGAAAGGCTGGAAACCAGTTCGCAGGGAAGTTAAAGAGCAGCTCCGCTTCTGCACAGCACACGTGCCATCCCACGGATCACCTTACTCCAGGAGCACACATCAGCAGCTTAGGGGAGCTCAGCACCTAACCCAGTTAACTCGGGGAGCAGGATCACCTATCTTTACTGCCCAGGGCTGGACGTCAGCGCGCCCAGGCTACGGATACGGATGATCTGTGCAAGTGTAGCTACGCACCAGATACGCCTGTGGATTCCTCATGAATGTATTTATAGACACGTACACATGCATGCACTGAGAGGGAGCGCTTTTCTGGCACAGAAAACCCTCAGGATGCTCTTCACTGGAGCCTGGGAAGGTACACGAGGTTCCCTGGTTTTATTCATGAGCTTACGCATCTGGTCGTGACCACTTCTTGAGACAGAGACTGCACAAGGTGGCCCTTTGGTATCACACCCAGGGGCTTTCTGCTGTTCTCACCTCCACGAGTCCCAGAGTCTGGACACTACTAATTAGCTCCTTTCTTATAAGTACTCTGTGAAAGTTTTGGTTAAAAGGAGAAGGAGGAGGAGAAGGCTTTATAGGAAAGCTCTACAAGACTGTTCCAGCAAGGAGAGCACTAGGAGTGTACCTGCTGGCTGAAAGGTTCAGAGTTGTGGAATATGACAGAAGAGAGAGAAAAGCAAACAAGAAGGAAGGAGAGAACCTGGGAAAGGCTGACATTCTCCAGCACTTCCATCTACTTCAGTTTTATTTTACATCACTGCCCCAAGTTATGAGCTTAAGCTCGGTTGTGAAAAACATTTGACCTCACTGCGTTCCTATTTCAGAACTTACGCTGAGCTTATCCAAATAAAACTGCATTTAAAGTCATACCCACACTGCGCTTTCCTACATATTGTGCAAACAGTTAAAAAAAATACACAGCCCTTAGTCACCGGGATTATGCAAGAAGGCACAAGAGGGGGAGCGAAAAGCAGAGCCCTACGGTAGCCACACATTCCTGGAATGCCAAGGAAAACCCTGGGTGCGCTTCACCTTGCAGCGATGGCAGGAACGGGCTCGGGAGCGCACGGCGGGCAGGGAACGCGGGGCCATGAGGAGCCCCGGGCCCGGGGAGACACCGGGGGTCCCGGGCACCTCCCGCCGGCCGCACGCCCGGGCCGACCCCCGACCCCGGGAACAGAGGGGCTGCTGCTGGCTCCCAGCGCTCCGGGACCGCCCGCCCGCAGCTCACCTCGGTCTCCACCACTTCGTGGTAGGCGGGCGGAGGGTCGAAGCCGCCCCCGCCGCCGCCGCCGTCCCCGTCGCCGCCGCGGGGGCCCTGCCCGCCGGCGGGGGAGCCGTGCCCGCCCGGCGGGCCCTGCCCGCTCTCCATGGGCTCGTAGCCGCCGTAGTGGAGGCCGGGCCGCTCGTTGGTGAGCAGCGCCACGGCCTCGTTGATGTCGTTCTTGGCCAGGCGCAGGGCCTTGCGGATGGCGGCCGCGTCCGAGAAGCCCATGCAGAGCAGCGTGGTCATGTGCTGCTCCTCCTCGCTCTCCATGGCCGCGCCGGGGAGCGGGGCACGAGGAGGAGGAGGTGGAGGAGAAGAAGGAGAAGGAGGAGGAAGAAGAGGAGGACGAGGCCGGGGCCGGGGGGAAACCCCCGCGGACCGAGAGGCGCCGGGCTCAGGCGCTGCCCGCCCCGCGCGCCGCCATGTTGCCGGGAGCGCCGCTCCCCTCCCGCCGCCGCCGCCGCGGCGGCCGCCCAGCCCCGCCCCCGGCCCCGCCCCCCGCGCGCCCCGGCCCCGCCCTCGGCCCGGCCCGGAAGCGGCGGCGGAGCCCGGGCCGGGGAGCGCCCGCCGGACCCGCGTCACGTGACGAGGGGAGGCAGGGGATGAATGGACCGGCGTGGGAAGGGGGCGTGGCCGAGGGGGCGCGTGAGGGCGGGCGGCGCTGTGAGGGGAGCGGGGAACCGGGCCGGGATGGGAACGGGAACGGGAACCGGACCGGGATGGGAACGGGAACGGGAACGGGAACCGGGCCGGGATGGGAACGGGAACGGGAACGGGAACGGGAACGGGAACGGGAACGGGAACCGGGCCGGGATGGGAACGGGATGGGAACGGGAACGGGAACCGGGCCGGGATGGGAACGGGAACGGGAACCGGGCCGGGATGGGAACGGGATGGGAACGGGAACGGGAACGGGAACGGGAACGGGAACGGGAACGGGAACCGGGCCGGGATGGGAACGGGATGGGAACGGGAACGGGAACCGGGCCGGGATGGGAACGGGAATCGGGCCGGGATGGGAACGGGAATCGGGCCGGGATGGGAACGGGATGGGAACGGGAACGGGAACGGGAACCGGGATGGGAACGGGAATCGGGCCGGGATGGGAACGGGAATCGGGCCGGGATGGGAACGGGATGGGAACAGGAACGGGAACAGATATGGGGATGGGAACGGGAGGGAGATGGGGATAGGAACGGGAACGGGAAAGGAAACGGGATGGGAACAGGAACGGGAACCGAGCCGGGATGGGAACGGGAACGGGAACGGGGATGGGAATGAGAATGGGGACGGGGATGGGAACCGGGATGGGAACGGGAACAGGAACGGAGTCAGGGATGGGAATGGGAACGGAGATGGGGATGGGAACGGGAACAGGGCCAGGGATGGGGATGGGGACCGGGAAATGGGACGATGGAACGGGGCCGGGATGGGGATGGGGACCGGGACCGGAATAAGAACGGGAACGGGAACAAGGCCAGGGATGGGGATGGGGACGAGGACGGGGATGGGAACGGGAGGGAGATGGGGATAGGAACGGGAACGAAGATGGGGATGGGAACGGGAACGGAGATGTGGAGCAGATCGACAGAATCGGGATCAGGAGCGGGGATGTGGTCCGGGATTAGGACCCGGGATGGGGATCGGGACGGGGACCGGGGGAGGTGGCGGTGTGGATCCCATCTGCCGGGGGTGGGCAGCCCGGGATGGGCCCTCCAACCCAAACCATTCTGTACGTACACAATGAAGCAGAGTACAATCAGAAGAAAAAAAAAAAAAAAATCTAGTGCCCAAAGCAGAGAGAAAGTTGTATGTATTCGTAAACACACTTGGTGAACTCTTGTACTGCACAGAAGCCAGCAGATCTGGATCTCCTGGCACTCTCCCAGCCAAAATTTATTACCTCATTGTAACAATGCATTCTCTGTGTCCAGAGAAGAGGAGGAAGTAGGAAACAGATAAAAGATTTGTTAAGATCAGTGCTGGTATCTGCATATAAACATTTGGTTTTGGAGGCTCATGTTTTCATGCAGAATATTTTGTGTTAGCAGTGACTGACTCTGGAGTTAGGAATCCAAAAACCCCTGTCATATGTCTCAGATACAAATCACATTCAACATAAAGGAAAGTTGCAATTGTAGGGGACACAAGCAGTATGTAGGTCTCCAACAAGAACTTTCAGAGCTTGGTGTTGGTCTTTGAAAGAGACAAATTGATGGATCAGTCTGTTGGACTGGTAGATTTTTGATTAATTTTTAGATTGCACCAGTGATCTCATTTTCCTTATTTACTTTCCTGAAAAGTAATCACAGCTCCTTCATCTTGCTCAATCCTCTCTGATTTTTTTTTTTCTCTAAGCTGACATTCAGTGGAATGGAGATATTGTGCATATGACTCTGATCTTCACCTTCTGGATCTTAGGAAGGTCTTTTATTCAGGCTGATCTCCAGCTATAAAAAATTGTTATGGCTCAATCTTGGCAGGCTTCAGAAAAACTCCAGCACTTCAAATGCATTCAGTTAATATGCAGAGTATTGACTCACTGCTTACTCATGTGACTAACATTTAAATGACACTTTCTCATTTTTAAAGGGTATTATAAATGATTGTTTAATCCTCACAGCCTGATGAAGTCAGTTGGCATAATTTTCCCCTACTAAAGCAAAAAAAAAAAATGTTCGTAGGAAAAATTTATTAGATGTCATTATTGTTTTTGGAATTATTTCAAGGAAGTGCTCCTTTAAATTTGTGTTGAGCTAATCAGTGAAAACTACACAAGTGATGCAGTAACTAATTGTAATCCCAAGTGACGAAGAAGAGGATGTTTTGCCATTAAATTACAAATACTCTGTAGTCCAGTGTCCTGAAAGAAGTTGGGGTGGAATTTGAATTTACCAGTAGGTGAGAATAACACTTGGACACAGCAACTCAACATAACTGGCAGTGAGGGGAGCTGGTCCTCAAAGCATTTTGTACAGACTTCACTGACAGCACCTCTCTCTTGACTGCTTGAAGGAGAAGATCACACATTCCAGCTTAGTGAAGGAATGGGTGCATCCTTTTCTAGATGTTATTCACCCTGGAAGTCCCAGTTTGCAAATGTTTTTCATGCAGTGCCAGGTGTAGAAAAGGGAGAAGCAGAGCAAACTTGTCTGAGAACAGTGAAAGGGAACAGTGAGTGACACTCAGTGGGGCACCAGGAGCAGCAAGGAGAAAAGGGAAGGAAATAAACTGAAGGAGGGGAACAAATATCTCTGAGATCTGCCTTTAGAAACCTTGGAGTTTGTGCCTGTGTAGTTGCCAATTAAATATTAACACAGCTATAATAATTTGATAGCTTTACCATGTGGAAGGTAGATGCTTTCTACTGACTGTGTCATATTGTGTAACCTGAGGCATGTCTGACATGAGAAACCTCTGTGTTACAGAAAAAAGTCTTTTTTGAAAAGAAGCCACTGTTTTGGTAAGTGGTTATGCAGTGACATTGAACCTGGCTCTTTGGATTGATCATGATGTAGCCAGGTAGAATAAAAATATAATGTGATGGAAAATTGCACTGACTTCTGCAGCAATGTTACAGTAGGTATGTTTGAATTATATGGTTTTTTTTAATGAGAATGCTTTTATGCTTTTCTATTATTTCTTGAAAACCTTTGTTTTCAAGCCAATCCTGTATTTACAGCTCTTCTGCTATTTAAACAGTCAATGCAGTGTTTCCCCTCAAAGAGAAACAACTCCATTGTTCTGGTGGAAAATAAAGCCAAACTAAGAAGTGACTCTGCCTTATTGAACTTGGAGGTTTCCTTGTTGTTTACAGCTGTTGGGAAATTCCAGCCAAAATGCTATGTACTTGGAAAACACCAATGCCACCCTGATTTTGTTTCCCTCTTTGTTATACTTCCTAGTAGTGATTGTTGCATAAATACTCAGAGATTATTATGGAACAGACCTAAAGTGCATTATGTTGCCACCAAATCTTCAATTTCATGTTTTACTCTGCATAAAAGAGTGTCTTTCTCCTATTTTGTTTGAGGTACCATAGGAATGCATTACTGAGGGAAGCTTAGCATGAGATAAAACTTGCTGTTTATAAATAATGGCTAAATATGGGAAATCGGGACAAAATTTAATGACAGGATTCTACCACTCTCTGCTGCATAAGCACAGAAGGAGTTGTATGAAAATGAGGTCTACAGCAGGTGGAAAATATTCCTTTGCAGTTGTTGCATGAGTGAGGAGTGTGTGTGAGCCCAACCACCCTTGTTTGCAAGAGAACATTCTTTTTCTGACTGATGTTAATGGTTTAGGATGCTAATATAGTTGGATCTCAGGATTTCAAGAAGAGGCTTCTGTCCTGTCTGTCAGATGAACTGAAACACTCTCCACAGGCTGCAGGGTAAATGCTTTTTTGTAGACTAAAATTAGATTAACCAAAGAGATGGCAGAGCAATTGGTGTCTTGCAGGAAATCTCATCACCCACTGGAGGCAAGAAGGTAACTTGCTGGGGAGAAATATACCCCTAAAAATATCAAACATTGACAAGAGGCACATTTGTAAATAATGTTTATGGAGGTCTGCCTAATCTGATATTTTGCATGGGCAAGGCACTTGCTGTTTAGTAGCTGCCTGTTGGGGCAAAAGATATCTTTACTACCTGAAAAAAGATAATCTGGGATATTGTAGAACCAAATATTTGTATAGTATTGCAAAGAATTAATCTAGGTTTTCTGAATGATTTTATCTTTCATTCCTTCCTTCCTTGTATTCCTTGTCCCACCCAGTCTCTTCCAGTTTCCTGTTTCTAGTTTATTTATAGCTTGACGTAATAGGTGAATTTAAGGAAGTGCCTCGGGAACTATGTAGTGAAAATCCTCCTGAGTTATTGAAAATCACATTTCTTATATGTAGATATTGATGAATTGTGTTTGGCTGTCTTGAGCAGAGGGGTTCAAAGTGTTTGTGTAGAGACAAACTTCATAACCCCCCTCCAAGTTACAGTTGCAATGGAGAAATAAGAAAGTAGATGCACAGATGCTTTTGACTCCTCAGGTAGCTGTGCAGCCTCACTCAAAGCAGATTTTAGCAAGCACAAAGAAGTGTGTGAGCCTGTTCACAAGCACCAGTTGACAGATTCCTGCAGTACACTTCTAGACTTTGTCTATGGTAGGAATTTTTGCTGCCTTCACAGCTTTTGTCCACCCAGAAAGGAGATTTGAGCTGGGGCAGCTGCCAAGGCTTCGCCTGCTGTCAGCAATGATTTGCAAAGAGGCAGCTTCCCGTGGTTTCAAGCTGGGACTCATGCACACCAGTAATCATAATTACAATATTTAGCTCAATACACAGCTTTTAAGATGGGTATCTAACAAGCCTCTTGGGGGATGGAGGGATACCATTAGCTTCTCAACAAGTTTGCAGCAGATACAAACTATTGTGGGGCTGCAAGGGAAAGAAGGTGAACAGATCTTGTGGTGTTGCTGTGCCTCCTCCAGCAAGCCTGTCCCTGTTGTTATTCCAGCATCCAAAGGGAACGGGAGCTGAACCACGACTGTTTTCTGCTGGGTACCCGCTGGTCTCCTGAATACAAAAATGAGGTTTCATACTGTTTCCCCTGAATGGAAACAGCATGATGTGAGCGTGGAAAGAGTGGAACAGTATGTTAAGGGAAACAGGGCTGAAAGGAGAGAACAGCTGACTCCAGGGGCTGAGCAGATCTGCCCCCTCTGCTTCACTGTGTGGGTTTGTTTCCAGCTCAAACCATCTTGTGAGTCTTGCAACACATCTCCACAGCTCTGGGTTGGAAAATGAAACAACTGCAAGGAGGTTGTTCCTTCTTCCTGAAACAAGCTTTGCAGCCTGTGGGAAATGAAAACTAAGGCTGAACTTTAAAATAAGCTAAAAGCATTCAGATGCAGAAGTGCAGAGTGAAGCCATTCAATAGAGTCAGATTTGGAACAGAGCCCTGAAAAAAACCTGCAGTTATGACTAATCCATTTTTAATGTGTGTGGTTGTAGGTAAAATCACTTCTTTAAAAGATCATTTCTCTCCCTGTATTGGTTACAGTTCTTTACTGTCACTTTAGATAAATGATGTGTTGACATGTGAGTTCAGTTACAGATGGACTGGGAGGACAGAATTATTTCTGATGCTGGAGAGGCTCTGGCTGAGCTGCTGGTGAAGGGGAGAAATGATACAAACAGGATATTCAGTGTCAAGCTGCAGCAGCACCCAGAGAGACCCACTCAGGGGCAGACACGTTGGTGCTCACTCTCTCCTGCAGCCAAGTTAGCTGAGGAAACTTGATGTAATAGTTGACTGCAGAGCCCCTTTTGTGCAGGGACAGCTCAGGCAGTGACATTTTAGAAGTGAAACAGTCTGAAATGGAAACTTCTTGTGGCACAGAGCAAGTCTGTAAGGCACCACACAGTTGTACAGGGTAGCCTTTGGGTGCTTTTGTTTTGTGCTTGAGTCCTCCCAGCCTTGCTTGCTGGTCATCTTGCAGGTATCCCTCAGTGCTGTCACAGAGCCAGTGATGTTAACACACGTGTGACACTGTGAATGTCCTGGCTGTTGTGATATCAGCCCAACACTTACAGATTTTGCAGCCTTATAATCAGTAAAGCTGTGAACAGGAGCACGAAACCACTGCCAACACGCATTGACTGTGGTGGGGAACACCATGGAGAGTATTTAGACAGGTAGAAAACAGCTCAGCAAGTGCAGCTGTGATGGGATGAACTCCCAGACTCTCTCAGCCTGGCTGAGGGTGTGTGTGTGGTGGCAGAGCCTGCAGTGACACGCAGTGCTCTGAGGGTGAGGGCTGCTCTCAGTGCTGGGTGTGTATCTGATACCCAGGAACAAAAGCAGCTGGATTTCCCTGGTGTGCACTGAAACCTGGTGCAAGGTGATAGAACAGGGAACTCCTTGCTGGCTTCTTGCCCTCTGCAGATTCCTTCTGAATTAGGTGCTGACCTTTAAAGCAGGACCTGCTTCCTCAGTTTCTCATTGTTTAAATTCTGTGCTGAAGCTTGAGAAACAAGTCTGTGAAGCTGCAGGATTTTTTTTTTTTAAGCTCTAATTAGTGAAACACTGAATAGGTTGGAAGGAGTCTGAGGGAGAGGATTACCAAATGGAAACCATTTTACAGATCTAGTGTCTTTTATTTTTTATTTTACTGCATTCCACAACAGTAGGGGCCTGTGTGGTGCAGGGCTTTATATCAGCACCAAAAAATGGTTGATATTAAAGACTGGTCCTGCTGTTGAAGTGCACCTCTTCCTCTTGGTCAAAATACCACCTTGTGCTTTCAGTGATTTGGAAACCCAAAGTTGTGTTCCTGCTGCCAGGGTTTTGTACTTGAACACTGCAGCTGCTTGGCACCAGCAGGAGTTTGGAGGTGAGAGAGGTGAAAACCATTATCCTGACAAAAAAGCTGGAGGTATTTAGGCAGAGGGGCTGTGATGGAAGAACCTCTTTCCCTTTTTGAATGTTTTAAACATTATCATCGCTTCAGCTGCGTTTTCACAGGATTTCTCCACTCCTCATTCAGGCAGATTCTGACATTTTGTGCAGATTATGAAGTGCTGGCTGAAGGGCAGCTGGAACTGGGACTCAGCTCTGTCCCGTGCCAGCGAGAGGCCTCAGTGCTTCAGGATCTGCAGGTGGGATTGCACGAAGCACGGGAAGACTTTTGGTTCCATCACAAGGCTTTAATTCTTCAGAAGCACTAAGGGGTTCTTCAAGGCTGTGACAGCCTAAAGCCTTGGATTTCTCCTTCCTCATCTGCCTGCTGGCACGCACAGCCCCGCTGTCCCATTTACAAGGCATTTGATCTGCCAGTGACTCATTCCCAGGCTCGCTATCTGCACAGCAAGGTGCTTCAGGGCTGGGTCGCACCCATGTATCAGCCCTGCTCCTGTACCCTCTTATCAGCTGCTCTTTTCACTCCTGGGGCGCTCCCGGCCTTTGATCTGTTCCCCAACTGCAGCAACAGCTTTTCTTGTTTTGTAATGCTTCATTACACTGTGCAGGGCCACCAGCCCTCCCCAAAAGCTGCAATCTCTGCTGCCTGCATGCTGCTCTCACAAGTACATCCAGGGTTTTTCTTGAAAGCATGGAAGAAAAGTCTTATTTCCCTCAGCCCACAAATAATCATGGTGGAAATCAGATTGCTTCAAGATGGCAATTTCCATCAGACATTACATGGCTGTATAATTGTATGGTTAATTATTCCCTTGCTTCTCCTTGCTGCATTTAGCTGCTGCTTTTAAAAACCTATGGAGCAGAGGCTGTTTACTTCATCCTTACAGCACCTGGTGCTCTGGGCTCTGACCAGTCTGTAAATCCTAATGTTACTGAGCAGTCCTGAATCCTGTCTTCCAGCAGAAGTCCCCTTTTGCTGGCCAGGCTGGATCCAGTTTAATTTGAGGCTGATTCTGTCAAAGCTAGAGACCCCAGTGGAAAGAAAGGTGCTCTGTGTGCTGAAGGCTGAAAGAGTTTTCTGTGTTTCACAGTTAGGTTTTTTTTTTTTTGTTTTGTTTTTATTTTTTTTTTTTTAATTTTAGAGTGGCAAATGGGCAAAGACAGAGACACACAATAATTTAAAATCTCTTTGCTTAAAATCAGCTAAATTAATAGTGATGCTGGAAGAAATCAGTAGCAGCACCTGAGCTGGTTCTGCTGGAGATGGTACTTATCAGATGATCTAGTAGGATTGAAAGCTTGTAGGATTTGGGGCAGAAACTCCAGCATAACAACACATTCCTCTGAGAGCCTTCTGAGCAGCCAGGTCCTGCTGATGTGGTTGCACATCAGTGATCCAACTTGTTTGTCCCTGCACTCAGGGGTGGGTCTTGGCTGTGCTCTGGGGTGGAGGACAGACAGACAGACAGACAGACTGACTGACTGACAGACAGACAGAAGTGTTTGCTGCTCTAGGTCATGCACAGGGAAGGCTGTGGCTCTGTGTTTTTCTGCTCATGGGGTCCAGCCAAGTGGCACAGCCCTGATGTTCAGCACGTCCCAGAGGCTGGGAGTCCTGACCACAGCCAGATTTAAGCGATGAATCCTTCTCCTTCCACCAGCCAGGCTGGGCTTGTTCTGTTTGTGCCTTGAAACCTCTCCTCTCCTCTCTCCATGCTGTGATCTATGCCAAACTGTTTGGCAAGTCAAAAGCTCTGCCTGCTGCGTGGGCAGGAGAAGGGCCACAGCATGGTGCAGAAAATGTGTGAGATGTGGTCCAGCCTTGTGGGGAGGATGGGGAGAGGACCTGAGGTGTCATTTGTGTGCTCAGTTCATGACTTGCCCAGCCTGTTTCACAGACCTGTAATTACTGATCTTTGGCTGTGTTTCAGGCCTGGCCTACAGTCACTAATTGTCAGTGTCCTGGGGCTTCTCCCAGGTTTTAATTGTCCCTATTAGTATAATGGATGTGGGAAGAAAGGACATGCTGGAGAAAAGTGGCAGTGCTTTGGCTGCTGCCATTGTCATTGTAGGGGCTGCCATTAAAGCTGCTTATTGGCATTTGCCCTCCTGTGGAATGTGTAGGTGAGCTATATATAAATGTGCAGAGATATTCAACATCTCTAGCTCGTGCTCTGATTTAAGAGTAATCCTCACCAGGAGGGGAGAATCTGTCCAGCACTGCAAAGGAGGTTAGTGGCAGAGCTGGAAATAATCCAGCACTTGTGAGTCACAGCATTGACTATAGGATGGGGTGGATTTCTGGGGGCACATGAGGAAATGGAGAAGCAGCATGTTGTTTCCTCACTAGCTGTCTGTTGCAGTGTGATCTCCCATCTTCAGAGCAGAGAGAAGCACTTTTCCTGCTGCACAGCCCCCTCTCCTGTTCTCTGCTCTTTCTACACAGCAAATGCACTCAGCTCCCTCCTAGGCTGCATCCAACATTAGCCTTCATTTGCCTCTTCTTTTCCTTTCTGGAGCAGATTCAGCCTGGTGTGCAGGAGGGAATGGCCCTTTCCCTGGAGCAGTCTGTCACAGGCACACAGGATTTAGTATCTGAACTTCTCAAAAATTCTTCTGAAAGTAGATACAGCCATTTGCTTCCATTATTTCTCTCCTGCAAGCTGCAAATGACATCACCTTTTAAAGCATGCAGTTTCCTGAAGAGCAAGATTAATGTAGCAGGATTGTTAGTGCATCTGATTGTCTTTTACCTTTCCACAAGAAGATTTGTTGATGTCTAATCACAGGGAAGCTTCTCAGCCTGTTCTGAGTGGGAACATGATTCTTCTTCCTGGCTCCTAGGTTTTGTTTGTGATGTTGTCTTTGCTTGTCCTCATAAACCTGTTTTGAAATATCTTGCATTCAGCTTAAGGATGCTGATTAATATTATTTCCAGAAAAAAAAAAATTGCTTTCATACCTGTTAGGAAGTTTCTCTGTTAACATCAGTTTGAGGTAAATCTTTAGTAAACCCAGGAGCTGGAATTTGATGATCCTTGTGAGTGCTTTCCAACTCAGAATATTCTGTGATTTTATGTAGTTGAGGGAAATTACCTGCCTTTGAGGCCTGCACTTCAATACATCCAAAACATCCAAAAGGCTTAGATAGCACCACACAGGCAGGGATGCATCCCAACATCTAATTGCTGTAAGAAGGTTAATGTGATGTGGCTGCAGTCAGGAAATGAGAGCTGCTGGCTGCATCTGCAGGACACACTGCCCTCCCTTGGCCGTGGATGGGCTGTGGATCTGAGCTGAGGAACTTGCCTTTCCTGAGCATCCCTGAGCCAAGGGAAGATTACAGGAACCTGGGATGAGCTGTGATTTATAAACTCGGGCAGAGGTGCAGACTTGGTAGGTGATTCCAACATTCCCTCCAGGAGTTCATGGCAAGATTTATGTGTAGCTTCAGCACTGTGTGAAATCAACTGTGAGAAAAATGGCTTGGGAGTGATTTTATCATTGTATGCAATAAAGTGATGTAAGAAACCACAGAAATCTGCTAGACTGATTCTTGAGCATGCAAGGGAAGACTTTCATCTGGTTTTGCTTGTAAATAAGAGTTTTATGTAAATGTTGGAAGATCATAATTATGACATAAACTTTTCAGAGAATTTGTTCTTCCAGATGGAATGGAGATGTGGGAGCAACCTGGTAATAGAGACTTATTTGAAAGAGACATATCTGACTTTACCCCTTTTGAGGTGATGCTCACTCAGAGCCTGTCTCTGGTGCTGTGATTCAGTGTCCTGGCAGAGCCTGACATTGCATTCAATCTTTTTCATGGCCTGGAGACCCTCATTAATATTCTCCATCTCTCTTTTAGATTACTGAAATTTTGTGTTAGAGAAAGATGGAGGCGAGGGGAAGGAAAAGTTGGCTGTTTTTCAGTATGATTGTGTTCTTTTGTTTTATCTTTTATCAAAATAATTACTGTCAGCAACAAAACTCTCTGTGACTTGGAAGTGCATGTAATCACAGCAAATACCTTTGGAGGAGTAGGAGCTGGAAACAGGCAGTGCTTGGGTCAGAGTGTCTCAGAACAGCCACTGTCCTGAGGCTGCACAGATTGATGGATATCTGTGTTCTCATGGAGTCACAGGGCTATTAAAAAAAAACCAACACAAAAAACAACAAAAAAACCCCAAACAAACAAACAAACAAACAAACAAACAAACAAAAGAAACTATGAAATATCTCATCTCTCTTACCTGCCTTGCTCATGGGGGTCAGGTCCCCTCACCCTGCACACAAATGTGCCTGCAGCTCTGGGAAGCCCCCAGGGGTTATGCCCACAGTGTGTCAAGCTCCAGGCAAAGTCAAAATCATGGTCTAGTTGAGGTGTTAGGGCATGGGTTGGACTTGATGGCCTTGAAGGTCTCTTCCAACCCTGTCATTCTGTGAATTCTGTGAATTCTGTGAATTCTGTGGATGGGCTTGTGCAGCTCCAGCTGTCGGTGCCAGCCTGGACAAGCCCCAGGCAAGCTCGGGGAAGTCCAGACAATTTGATTTGCAGTTCTCAGCTTGACCAAACCCATGTCCTGACCTTAGAGCTGCCGGCAAGACCAAAACGATTTAGGGAGGGTTGTTTATTCACTGCCATGAGTCACCCAGGTAATGGGAGATAAGGAAAGCGCATTCCGAGTGGGAGCTGCTGTCCTGCTGCCACCAGAGGCCACTCTTGGATAGCCTATGGATCCTTCCCAGCTCGGCAGGGCGCTTTTCCTCTCCGGCTGGGCTCGGCTCCATCACCCGCGCTCCCCATCGCAGCCTCCATCCCTGCGCCGGCGGATCGCGCTGTCCTTGGCGCTCCTGCTCTGGCTCTGCATCCTCTGGAGCTGCTCCCTGCACCCCCGACTGACCATTTTTATCGCCCAAGGTCAGGATCTGGTGCCTTGCTCTGTCTCTGTCCCCAAGGGCTGGTAGCCAAGGCACCAATTTGATGAGTGTGTCAAGGAGCTGCAGCACTTGGCACGCTCAGGACTAAGAGACACAACCCAGACACAACCTGCCCTGGAGTTTGGAAACACTCGAATAGAGATTGGAATATGGGCCTGTTTAGGAGATTAAGTTCACTCTGGGTTCAGATCACTCCAGTTCTCCATTTGAAAAAAAAAAAAAAAAAAAAAAAAAAAGCCCCATAACTCTATTCCCTGTAATAAGCGTGAAGTGTAAGGTTCATTGCTTTTGATGGTTTGTGCAATCAGACTGACATGTCCTTACTAGCTTGAAATAAATAATAATAAAAAAAGGTGTCAGATTGCTCTTTCAGATGGAAAGAGGCATTCCTTAAGGAGCCTGAGCAGGTGGGTATGTGATTGTGGTGCCTCTCTCCCTTCTGAGAGAAGCAAGGTGGGTAATTTGTGTGTTAAAGTGCCCCTCTCAGGGAAGGTCACTTTGGGAGGGCAGCAGCCATCGATGCTGGGAAGAGGTTTCTCTCAGCATCCCACCCCAGCAAGAGCAGATTGTCTGTGCTGGCTCTCATACAGGCAGCCCTGGGGAGAGGGGAGTGCAGGAGGGACTGTGAGCCTTGTCTGGGCTCTCTCACAGGGGCAAAAATGGATGGATTTTGCTCCTTACAAAGGCAGGGCTTCCATAGGTCCAAACTCAATGGACAAAACCACTCTTGAGTCTCTAGAGTTAAGCCTGTGCTTGGCACTTTGCTAGGGAGCTGCCTCAGTGCTGGCTGCCCCTGGCTGCAGCTACTCTTGGCCTTTGAAGTCCCCTATTTTTTTTAGGATCCCCCAAGGCATGAGGTGTCTTCTGATTTGCATCTTTGCCTGAAGATCAGGACACTGTTGTTAACCTTCCCTGCTCTGTCTTTCACTGTTAACACACTGGTTTAAGGGGAACACAATTCTGTATCTCTGCTCATGTCACTTGGCATAGTTGCCTTTAATTCAGATTTTAGTCCACCTGAGAATCTGGTTCATCTTGTACAGATTCGTTTTATGTAGTGGTGTTTCTCCAAACACCTTTGCCAAATGCTAATTTTGCACCAGAGAGAAGGTACACACTCGTGCTTTGGGGAGAACCAGCATGCTGAAGAACTCCATGCCTTGTGCTTAGACCAAGGGCTTCAAACACCTCTGGGAAGTGTTTTTAGAAGTGTTTAGAAGTGTTTTTCCTTTCTGTTTGGGAGATGTTCTCTTGAGAAAGTTGCCTGCAACTGTTACTGTAGAACAATTTCAGTTCATGAGTGCTTTTATACTTGCAGTGTTTAAAAAAAAGGATGGTGATATTAGAAATTAAGAGTAAAAATGGTCTGGCAGTCGAGTGATGTTTAAGGATGAATGTGGTGTAGGCAGTGTTCCCTATTCCCCAGTAATATGTCAGGAGGCAGGAGGCAGCAGTCTGTGTTAATTAAGCTTATGGTGAGCAGCCAGTGCTTCAGCCAGGACTGACTGTGCTGCTGATGATTGATTGGAATTCCAGAGAAAGCTCAAACTCAGTGTGTCTTCTCAAAGTATGCTGAGATGATGATAACAATTCATTAAAGTTTTATATTCTTTATGGTGCTTTGTCCCTTGTGACAGTAGAAGCATTTCTGTAATCCAGAGCATGCTGGATTGTTCCTAGAACATTTCTTTCCTAAAGAGTGTTTTTTCTCAGAAAACTGTTTCAAGTCACTGGAAGCAAAACTTTCCTGCAGTGCCCCAGATCTCATGTGCATGTGGTAACCTGGAAATTGATGAAAACAAAAGGAAGGTGCTGAAGCTCATAAGAGAAGACCCCTTCATCTCTGCATCCCACACTGCTCCCTGAAGTGGCCAAGGTGTTTGGCAGGGCTCCTGGCTCTCACAGAGACACTGAAGGGTCTCCATGTCACTGAGGTTTGGGCCATGTGTCGGAAAGGCAGTTTCCTCCTGTAGTTAGAGAAGAATAGATATTCTGATGTGAGAGTGTCTGGTCTGAGGATAAACCTCTCTGGAGAGTTTTCTTGGAGTTAGAAGCCATGCTGTGAAAGACAGGCTGTTTTTAAAAGTAACACTTTTTGCCTGAATGTACAATTTGCAAATATCTTTTTGGGATCTGAGGCAGAGGAGCAGGAGGACACCAGGGATCTGCTTTCATGGGTCCAGCACACAGAGCCCCTCACTGAGCCTCAGTTTGTCCCTTTGCAAAAAGGGAGATTTGGTAGGAGATCCTGCCTTGCAGGATGATTCCCACAGTGTGGCATCAGCATCTCTGTAACAGGGCCCCAGCAGAGTCTTGCAGCAAGGCGTGATTTAAATTATTTAGGGTGTTGTCATGTGATCACAACTGATTGAGTTCCTGTGGCTTCACAAGTTGCCATCTGTTATCATCCCCATTATGAATTATGCATTAGCTTAAATCAAGGCTTAAACCAGAGGAGTTCAAACAGAGTCCTCACACAGTGATACCATAAAACTGTCTTGAGGGTGTTAGTACTGGATCCAAAACACTGCAGCCACACGAGGGATCGTGCTGGTTTGGTAAAAGCTCTCTCTGCTGGTTCAGACCATCCTGGAAGATTCTCTTAGTGGCAGGATTTGTGCTGGGCCAGGTGCCACCTGCCCCCTTTGTTATGCAAGCTCATAAAACTGGTCAAAATTCCATTGCTGTGTTCTGGATAAATGGACAGAAATGAGCACACCAGAGCCCCAAAGATCCCAGGACTGTGTGGTCAAGGCACAGTGACCACATGCCAAATTGTTGGCTGGCTGGATGTGAGGCTTTGGGAAGCTGTTGGCTTTGGGAATACCATGAGCCCTCCTGTAAACCCTGGCAGTTCATTCATGTGTGATGGTGTTAAAGTGGCCATTTGCAGCAAAAGACCAACTCAGACACCCATCAGAGTCTTCTGGCCTGGAAGTGCCTTGGCCAGAAAGTGAGTTCTTCCAGAACTTTTCTGTTTCTCAAGCTGTTCTGCAGTGCCCCATGTAGTCAGAGCACTTTTCCTGGGAAGGTGAGGTGCCTCAGGCTCAGTGTGTGTGTGGATTTCCCTCTTAGGCCAATGTGCTGTGGCTCCTCCAAAGCTCTGGAAGCTGCTGCTGGCCAAGCTGTGAAATCTTTCCCTTTGGGTTGTGTAGCTTACATTGGATTTATACACATTTGCTGGGCAGCAAATTGGGTCTGTGACCTTGTTCTGATGCAGAGGCAGGGAGTTTATTACCATCCATCTGAGACACTATAAAATAAACAGTTCTCTCTGTGGGAACAGGCATCAGAGATTACTGCAGCTAAATCAAGACTTACTTGGCCAGTGTGTGCAGTAGGGAAAGCAGAAAATTCATGGCATCCCCAGAAACCAAGTGCTTTCTCATAGATTGTGTGGCTGTCCTAGGGAGGACCACTGGGATCTGTGAGCCAAGCAGGGTGGATAGGCAGGGAATGAATGTCTCCTGGCATTAGCAGTGGTTGCAACGATAATTTCTGTTTGAATTTTTGGGTCATAAATCTGTTTGTGTCTGCAAGGACAGTTCCAGTGGCTCCAGCTTTATCCTGGTGTTGGGAGCTGTTTTTCTATAGCTGGAGGGTGCTTGTTCCATCAGCTGGCACCAGGGCTGATTCTGGCTCCTGGTTTCTGCCCTTGGATATCTCAGGGCAAAAATCCTTTGACTTCAGAGGGAGTTGCTCACACAGTGTCCCTGCTACAAATGGAACTGAGTCCCTCCTCTTTAAAGCAGGGCCAGATTCTCTGTCTGCATTTTGATGTGCAAAGCCTTTCCCCTGGGAGAGAGCCAGCCTTCTTTTTTCTCCCAAATCCACAAGTGCCCATACCTCTTGCAGTTTTACAGAGGGCTGAACAGTCTCCTAAACTGAGACAGGAATTTGGAGTGTCTCTTAACCTCTTTTGGAAAGAGGGTGGTGGATAGGAAAGCAATGGTGCCAGTGTCAAGTAAACTGAGTTTGCCATACCAGAGATCTCTCACATTTTGTCCCTGTGACTTTGCAGTTTGAAGTGAAAGAATGGTGAACCTCTGGATGCTGGGACTATAATGGGTCAGGAAGAAAGGGGTAAGAAAGCAAAGGAGAAAGAGTTGGGATTTAGTGTGGACCACCAAGATGGGAGAAAAGTTAAGACAAATTTTTGGACTAAGCCTTAAATTGCTCCAAACCACAGGGTGCTGTGCCTGGGGGAGGCAGGGAGGGAATGGTGATGCAATTTCACCCTCAATCATGCAAAGGCAAAGCACAGGACAAAGGGATTGCCTTAGATATATTGCAGTTGGAGCCTAGCAGAGCATTTGATACAGGGTCTTACAAGATCTTGCCCTCCCTCCGAGATTGTTTGGCTTGTTTTGAATAGGAGCTCAGTTGTGTGGATTAGTAGAAATGACAAATGATACATGGCTCTGGTCATGCAGATTTTCAACCAATGTGACTGATGAAAGTTTTTGATTCATCCATTTCACTGAGGGCTCCTCCTGTGCATTAGCAAAGCAGTAAAGAGCATTTTAATGACAGTTTTAGGTGCAATGTTTTTCAAACATTACTGAGTACCTTGTACGTGAAGCATGGCAGAAACCAGGAAATTTGGTCATTTTGGTGGGAAAGTGATGGAATGTTAGAGGAGGAAAAGTAGTTTTTCTATATGAGAGAAACATCTGCAAGCAAAATTCTTTAGGAAGGAGGAACCCTTAAAGCTTTAGTGTGAGAGAGCAAAATGAGCCCTTGGGTGTGTGTGACAGACTGACAGCAAGATAACTGGAGTCAGGCTGTTGGACTGGACTGGGGCAAGTGGCATAGCTCCATGGAAACTACAGAGATTTGGCAGTTTATCCCTGCTGAAGATGCAGCTGGGGTAGAGTTTACTGACATGAAATTACAAATCAACCATTTTGAAATCAGAGCTGAAAGTATGAGGGATGAGTTAAATAAATCTACTTGCCCCCACATATTAAAGAGTTGAGTTTGCTTATTCCAGGCAAGAGGAGAAGGAGAGAGGCTGCCAAAATCTCTGAGGTGTGGGAGAATTACTGAGCAGTGTGGGAAGACTTGGCATACTTGGAAGGAAGTGGAGTATGGCACTGAAAACCTTTCCTTGGGAGCAAGAGGGCTGGCTGGGAGACACCTTGCTGACCAAATCTGCCTTCCTACCTCATCCTACCCACAGCCAGTCCATTCCAGGAGATAATTGGGTGGTCAGAAAGTTACTTTTGAAAATACTTAGTTTTGTATCTTTATTTTGTTCCTGTCTTTGTGATCTCATGCCCTAAAAACAAATATCAGGTTGTTAAAGGCTGTGTTTGTTCAGCAAGGAGTAAGCAGCTGGATTTCAAACACTCACTGAGCTGGTCCTCCAGGCAACTCTTTGAGACTTTTGCACCAACAGAAGAGGAGAGAAGAAAGGAGAAAGTGGAAGGGAGTGTTTATATTGAAATCTTTATTTAGTTCCAAAAGCCTAGAGCAAAGCATCAAAACACAGAGTGCCTCATACAAGCCAAGACAGGGAATAGAATTTCCATTTTATTCCAGATGAGAAGTCGGTCTTGTTATAAAGGGGGTTGGGTGACAAAGCTAAATGTAATTTAAATTTCTACTCCAATCTATTTTTAATTATTCATGTGTGGATTCTTTTGTAGGGTTAACAAGGAATTTGCCAGGAGCCAGGCCACAAAGGCTTGAGTCCTAGTTTTCCAGCAGACATCCTGAAAATACACTGTCACAGGCAATCAGTGTCCTTGGGGAGGTGCCCTGTTAGCAGGGTGTTCACTAATTGGGATCATTCCACAGTGGATAATTGTTTGTGACACCCACTCTGATTGGACCCACAATATCTTCCCATCCTGCAAATGGCCCGTGACAGTTTTGATGAATTTGAAGTTTGGAGTCTGAATAAACCCAAGGAAGGAAAGAAGAAATGCTTCCATGGAAAGTACTTGTGGAAGAGCAGAGCTGTGCCCTGGGTCAGCCCCAAGAATGGAGGCACATGAGCACACAGAGAAAGGACACTGGTGGGTCTTGTCACACTTTCTGTTTTTTCCTCTTGTGTTAATTAAGAGACTGGAGGAAGATCAGCCATGCCAAAATTCAATGGGGAGAGCTGGTTTGTTTTGCACAGGACATTGGTGTCCTAACCAAGGATTTCAGACTTATGGGGAAACTGCAGATTTATTGAAATATCTGAATGAGTTCAGATGTGGGTCAGGCCTTGCTGCCAGACAATACCAAAAGTGATGCAGATATGCCCAGCAAACCAGCAGCTCCCTGGGCTGGGAGCAGTATGTGGAGGGTTGCAAATACCATTTTGCACAGGAGATACAGAGATTTTAAAAATTTTGTTTCTGGGGGCTGGCCCAGAAGGTGTTTTATATTTTTGCTATTTTTGACTGATACATTGGTATGTGCTTTATGGCCAGTTTGAGAATCACAGAACTGCAAGAGCATTCTTGTCCAGCCTCCTGCTCAAAACTTACTTGCTCTTCTGTCCCAAGCATTAATTGAATTTTCACATATTTGACAGAAATGTGGTTGTTGTGTTTTGTCTGGTTTGTATCTGCACTGCACCAAGATGAGCAGGAGAAGCAGCAGGTTTAGTCTGTGCAGTTCAGAGCTCAGAGCTGCACTTGGATTCTGTAAACTTCATGCAAGTAAAAGTGGACAGCATTTGCCAGATTCCAGACTAAGAATGAAGTTGCAGGGCTGGTCTCTGGCTGTGGATAATTCTAGATATTCTGGACTTCCCTGCTCCCAAAATGTCCTCAGTGGTCAAAAATTTTTCTATACGTATTTCAGGGAGACTCTGGGAAACTCAGAACTGGACATATATCTAAGAATCACTGCTGCAATTCCCATATCCACAGTCTGGACCTTTTCATTGGGAAGTAAAGACTTAAAGAAGCATTATTCTGTAACAAGCTTGGTAAGCCAGGGAAGTTACTTGTGTTCTTAGGAGAATTTATATCGATGTCCTGGCTAGTGATAGGCCAAAGTAATGATTAAAGCATAGGAGACAAGGATTCAAAGGTGTCCAAAGGCAGCAGAGTTCATATTCCTGTCCAAAACAAAGGTCAGTCATCCTCCTGAAATTGTTCCTGGAGAGAGACCTCTCCTGCTGCAGCAGCCATGCTCCATTCCACAAGCAAATGAAGTTCCAGATGCAAATTGGCATAGAAAATTATGAGAAGCCATCTAGATCCTAGCTTTGAAAATGGGAACTCTTTATATAATCTCTCATTTCTTCCAGATCCTCCCTGCACAGCCCAGTGGGGAAGGCATCCCATGGAAGGCAAGCTCACTGTGAGCTGAGTGATGGTGTGTGACAGAACAGAAAATCCCTCTTTACAATGGTCTTACCCGAGTGAAAACAGTCCTCTGAAGATCTGTCTGGATGCTGCAGAATATTCTCCACAAACTCATCATGTTGGGCCTGGGATTGCACTGGATGAGGTCAAGAATATTTGGCTGATTCAGATACTGGGAGAGAAAACAGTGCCCTGTCTTTGAGGCAAAGCTGAAGGTGCTCCTCAGGACATCAAAATTCTAACACTGAGTGGCAGTGCCAGGCCAAGGAATTGTATAGGTTCATTATTTGTGCAGGTGTGTTGTACAATTGCATGTGGAATCACCAGTGCCACGAGAGCACAGCACAGCCTGGGTGGATGAGTGAAAATGCACAGGACCTGCAGGAGATCCACTGCCACAGAAAGGCAGGCAGTGCCTGCCAGATCCTGACCATTTAACAGCCCATTTAAGATATCCCCAGGGAAACCCTCCAATCAAAGAACTGTATTCCCTAAAATAAAACTTTCAAGGCTTTCTCAGGACCTTTGTTGACCACGTGTTATGTTGTGGTGCAGTGAGGAAACTGTGTATGAAAGAGAATAAAGAAGTCCAAACTGGAATAGTCCAGGTGTGCTTTACAGTTGCTCCTTGTATGCAACAAACAGGGTTAATTAACTGTTTCCAAAAACATGCTAAAGGTTTCCCCAGCAGTGAGAGGTGGGATGCAGAATCCACCAAAGCCAGCAGGATCATACAGGAGTGGTGTGGTCCAGCTTTCTGGCTCCTATCAGCAGATTATGGCTTAAATGGGATCAAGGACTCACACTCTGGAGTGGGAGCACTGGTTACATGAGATGATCATTTTTATGGGTGTTAAGAGAGGCATCCCATCTCCTAAAATCCAACATCTCCACATTTGCTTAACTCTGATAATCTTCTGGAGCTTTAGCAGATTCACAGGAAAGGGTGGACCTGGAAGGATTCCTGGAGGCTGTCAAATAAGTATCCAGTGTTTCAATTGCAATGAGCTCCAGTGCATCTTCTGTAAATCTGTTTCAAGTTGTTTTTTCGGGGTCAGTGGAACACAGTATAAATCCCAGCTCGTTCAAGTCCTTCAGGCAGAGAATTTGTGGAATACATATGGAAATACTTTTGCCTGGTGTTCTCTGCTCTGCACCTCTCCCAAACAGAACTTACAATTGTGTTGCAGTATAAAAGGGAAAAACCTCCGAGCCTGGAGTAATGTATACAATTCAATAATACACGAAATTCAAAGCCACACATTAATCACATTCATGTTTAACTTTCAGATTTAAACCCCTGCAGGTTGGCTGCCCTTTGTTCTGCTAAGTGGAAGGGGGCATTCCAGCCTCTCCGTGCAGAGTTCAAAAACTGCCTGGGGAAACAAGTGCAATTGGCTTTTTAGGCCTTTTTTGTATTCTCCCTTCGGGGCACAGTGAGAAGCTACAGCATAGGTTGGCCCCTTATCAAGCTGTTCAAAGGGAGAAAAGTTTGGATAGCAAAGGTTTGGCAGGTCACTGTGAGGGGCTGCTGGCAGGTTCAGGAGGCCAAGACAGGAAAAGTGATGATGCTGCAAGTCAGAATCCAGCTGCATTGGCAGGTCTGGGCAGGAAGGGCAAGTTACACAGCAGCTCTGCTTTCCTCCTGCCACCATCCAGCTTCCAAACCCCTTGTTTTCATTAGTGTCAGCTCATTTCTGTGGGCAGGATTTCGGATGGGAGTGCTTGCCTCTGACATGCCCTGTGTGTGTTGGATTGTTATTAACTGTTCCTGGTGGTTACCTTTGTCCAGGATTCACTCACCCAAGAGCTGCAGCTTCCTTGCCTCTGGCTGTCAGACCCCTGTTCTCCCTCCCACCCTCCTTTCAATCCATTCAAAATGCTGCTGCAGTATGGCTTTATCCCTACCCTTTTCCCACTAGCCTGGCTTTCCAGGGCTCCACAAATTAAACCACAGGGAGCAAGGACTGTTCTGCTGCCCTTCAGAATAGAGCTGCCATAGGAACCTGCCTGCTTGCTACTGGCCTTGGTTATAAACACCAGTGGGACTCTGTGGCTAACTGGAGAATGAAATTATTGCACTGGTTGATTTGTATCAGGATTATAGTCTGGGTTAATCCAGTCACAGAAAGATGTGGCAGTAGTCATGTTTGTGCTGTGGCTGCAGATATATTGGGAGTAGCTTCAGGTGGACAAATCTGGGGGCTGGTAGCAGTCCAACTGTGGCATTGTGTGGGTCAAGCATGTAGCAAAATCCTCACCAAAAATCTGGTCAATGACAATTAATTGACAATATTTTGGCCATCAGGGAGTTTAAAGTGCCCTCACAGAACTGTAATGACATGTTGTCCAGGCTCCAAATCATAGAATCGTGGTTGGGTTGACAGGAACTTCCAGATGATCTCATTCCAACCTGCTGCTATGGGCAGGGACATCTTCCACTACCCCAGCCTGCTCAGGGCTCCATCCTGCCCTTGAATACCTCAGGGATGGGGCATCCACATCTTCTCTGGGCACTGCCAGTGTCTCACCACCTCCACAGCCAAGAATTTCTTCCTAATTTCCAATCTAAATCTGTCCTCCTTCACTTCAAAGCCATTCCCCCTTGTCTTGTCATTCCAGACCCTTGTTAAAATCCCTCTCCACTATTTTTGGATCACCTCTAGGCACTGGAGAGTGCTCTAAGATTTCCTAGACCCTTCTTTTCTCATGTCTCCATAGGAGAGGTGCACCAGCCCTGGGGTCCCAGTGTCAACCCAGGGAAGGTCTGAACTTAAGATGTTTTGTCTGAATGGAGGATACACAATCAGCATCCCAAGAGTGCTTATAAACATCCCAGAAAACAGGATATGGAGCAGACTGTTTAGGAGTAAACACGGGTGACTTGGTGAGACTGCCCATCACCAGCCAAATGAGCCTGAACTTTGAAGTTAAAGGCTCTGAATTCCAGAGAGTCCAAACATTTTACACACTCAAGTGAAATGCCAAGTTCAAGGCTTATAGGAGGTGTGGTGCTGGATTGAGTGCTCTCCATGCAGTGATGACCTCTTGCTGCTGGGTCATCCAAGGACATTTTCCATGCTAAATTCAGACTCTGACAGGGCACATCATTAATAGTCATCAAAGAAGTGGAAGGGTTTGATCCTGCAGAACCTCTACAAAACTTAAAGGAGGAGAATAAAGAGGTCTTTTAACTGGGGGTGAAATTCAAATGTTTGTCAGGATTGAATGGTAAATTCATCACTCTCACCTGCAAAATTGTGGGCTGGCAAATTGGGCTGAGCCCATCAGCTGACAGTGTGGCTGAAAGACTTTCATGTAGAATACAAATATTGAGATGCAACAGAGGGCAAAATACTCTGGTGTTGCTAATTGAAGAGAGAATATTTTATGCAACAACACTGAATTCAAATTGCACTTAAAAAGTGTATACTGTTCTTGTAGAGCCACACTGGGGTTTTAATAAAGCAAATGGCAAAGCTCCCACTGATAGGGAGCAACTTCAGCTCTGGAAGTTATTCTGCATTATATATAGAAAGAAGAAAGTTTCCAACCTATCAAGCTTTGATGCAAAAAACTTTTCCTATTTATGTCAAAAGAATGATTAGTGTCCTGTAAGCAGCAGGCAAAGATTCCCAAAAGGCTGGATTGTTGAACAGTACCTTGGAGTTTTGGTGAGAGATCACACAAGTGACTTTCCAAACTTGCTCCCTGTGCTTCTGCACTATCCAAATACATGGAAAAATGTGGAGCAGGTTTTCCAAAGGCATTAAGCACCCCACCCCCATTTTGAGGGCTGTGTTAACTTGAAATCAATGTAGAGCCAGGGGTCTAATCCAGGCAGTCCCTGGTGTTCCATAGTTGCCATAAGGAGCAGGGTTAGTTAGGACATAGTGAGAGATCTCAGAGAAGCTCTGTTGACTTAAAAAGGAGCAGGACTCAGCTCTGCTTCTGATCTAAAGGGTTTGACACAGGAGTAAGCATCTGCCAGCTGCCCAGAAATAACTTGCTGTTGTTGTATTCTGACCCTGTGGCAGTCCACAATAAATGGGAAACCATTAGATTCAGTGTTTCTGTCTGTACCTTGTGAGAAAGCTACCCCAAATTTGTAACAAAGGCTCCCCAGGTGCATGTGGAGTGAGGGAAGCTGCTGTGTGGCAGTTTGTTCATCACTCATGATTTCTGAGTAAGAGTTCTGAGATACAGCAATTTCCATCTCCTTTAACTTCTTTTGATTCTTCTGTTCCTTCTTTTCAATTGATTTTCCCCCTACAGAATGGAGGGGAGATTTCTGTCACAGGGCAGTAATGAAATTGTAATTTTGATGCCCATATACCATTTCTTTCTGTTTTCCTGACTGATGGAGATGAGCTGTATCCCATTTCCTAAGGGAACAAGACCCATGGTGGTGGTTTTCTGCACATTCTCTCAGCTTGGAATAACACAGTCTGCACTCTGCAGCTTTTGTTCATGTCCACAAGGTTGGATAGATTCTCACCCAACCACTGGATGCTCCTGTCCTTCAAGGAGGGTCATAGCTAGAAGATGTCTTTATGTCTTTTATGATGTCTTTGTATGTCTATAAGATGTCTTATCAAACAAATGAATCCAGTTTCTGAAACTGTCACACTTGGTTTAAAGTTTATAATTAGTGAACTGTAAAGAGGGGCTCAGTTCCTATTATACTAGGGAGAAAAATCAGAGAATAATTTTTAAGGTTCAAGGTGTGGGAAAGGAAACTCCCATAACATTCTAGAGAGGAGAAACCTGTGGCTCTTTGCTTTACAGCAAGACAGAGGTGACACCTTCTAGAAAGCTGTGTAGGCTCAGCTTCCTGACAGAACTCTCTCAGAGCAGAAAATTGCTTCTAACATCCCAAATCTTTTAAAAACGTAGATAGGAATACACATTGAAAGTGCATGAAGTAAACCTGAGGTAACAGGTTATATCTAAAAGGACTTTTTTCTTAAAAGGCAGTGTCTGATGAAAGACTTGCAGTCTCTCTTCTGTTCACATGCTGGGAAAAAAATCTTCTGGCCACACTGCAGGCAGCCAGATAGTTCACAAAAAGATTCAGTAACTTAACATGATCTTACTTACACAGAACTTTCTGTTCCTTGACCTAACTCAATCCAGGAGGGCTTTAGAAGGAGAGAAATAAGGTGTTTCTAATTAAAAAAATTGGGAAAAAAAAGAAGTTTTCAAGAAAAAAAAAAAAAGCAAACAACAGAAGAACATCGATTGAAGAATTATTCAATTTAAAAAGTTGCCTAATTCTCCCCATGTTTTGACATGAAAGGTGGATTGTAAAGTGCAATCACTTGGCTACTGGCCCACACAGATGGGTAGCAAGCCAAGCTGTGCCCCAGCTCCTCAGCAGCCTGTGCTGCAGCCTGGCAGGAGGGGCAGATGGAGGTGAGCAGGAGCACTGCAGGACTGGCAGGGTCAGCAGTCGATTTGATGCCATTTTTACAGCTGTTGGATGTTTGTGTTTGGGGAAGGAAAGCTGAGTTTGAGACAAGGATAATTCCAGTCCTTCCACTGCCTCCAGAGGGGAGTGATTGGGAGGGAGTCACAAAGTCTTGGAGATTTTGTAATTTGTGTGCACAGTTCTTAAGGTGACAGATTGGGAGAGAGGCTCTTTTTCTTGTTATATCTTTGGAGGGGAAAGCATGTAGGATATTTTAAAAATAGGTTTAGTTTAGGGAAAAGCTTACTTGATCTCGAGTTTCACTGCAATTTTGATAATTCTCTCTGGCATCTGGTGCCCATTTATAAGGTACAAAGTAAGGAATCAGTTAAAAGCATGTGCAAGCAAATGTGAAATTTGTGCTAGAACAATGCACTTGGGGATTTTAATACAATAATTGACCCCTTCCTTGTTTGTCTGTCTAATGCTCACTTTGTTCTCTCTAGATCTCACAAGATATTGAATTTACTGGCTAGAGAAGGGTTGCAGACTAGAGAAAACAGAAAAAATTGCTGAGAAAGCAAAATAAGAGGTTAGTGGAAAAAAAATCTTGTTTTCTCTGGGCAAGTAGTACTTATTCTCTTTGTGATCAACACCAGATACTCTCCAGCAAAGGTTTCTTGTTTTTCACTCCACCCTGAAAGGGTCCTTATAACCAGGACTATTGTTTCAGTGGCTTTACAGGTTTGACAAAAAAGCCCAGAGAGCCATACAATCCATGTCAGATAACAGCTGATCAGTACTGAAAACCTGCCACCTCACCATTTCCCAGCTACCAAAGAGATTTACAGACAGTGGTGACAGACAAAACCTCCCTTTCTTTCACTCTGCATGTTTGTCATGCTGCAGGCTTTTTATATTTTGCAGGTAGATCTTAAATCTGTAATGGAAAAAGAAGCTGGTGAGTATTTTGTGCCTGGCAGGTTGGGAGGGAGAAACAACTCCTGGGTGAATTGTGCTCAACACAAAATAAATGATCTATGCTGCAAAAGCCCCCGTGCTTCTGTGTGATGTGGGCACTGTGAAACCTTCAGCTGCCAGCACAGTTGGAAGTGTTTGTTCTTTGGCCCAGAAGATGCAGATTTTTGTGGTGCCTGAGAATTCAGAGTGCTGGTCCTGTCTCAGAGGTGAAAGTGGAAACAGGGACAAAACCCAAAGTTTCAGGAGAGTAATTTCAGTGGTGTCTTTTTGTTTCCATCCTTTTCTTGTGTCCCATTGCACCACTCTCCTCTTCCAACTAGATCCACCTTTTCTAGGCAAGGCTACTTCAGTCAAGGAATGCAATGATTTTGGTATTTCCTATTCCTGGACTAATGTTGAGGTGTCTGGCCTCTGATTTAGTTCCTTGCTTCTCAAGTGCCAAGTAGCCTTTTGGATCCTGTAACCAGGCTTTCCCTGGGCTGGCAGAGCAAGTTGCCATCATGAGCTCATTCCTATCTATAGCCATGCAGCCTCTTTGTTTCTCATCCTGCTGGTTTTACCTGTCCCCAGGAGCAAGTGCTGGGCAGAGGAAGGATTGCACAGCCAGGCCCTGATGCATTTGTCTGGCTGGGGAATCCCGAGTTCTGAGGTTTGATAATTAAGTGTTTCATTATGCCTGACACTGTGGTGGAGCCTGGAAAAATATGTGATGTGTGTTAGAGCACTTTCATGTGCTGGAGCACAGAGCTCTGCTAGAAACTAACACTGGGGGAGAGCTGAGTTTGCTGGGATGGGTTAAACCTTATTCTAAACCTTGTTCTGGAAGGATCCAGTGGGTCCTGAGTGAGGACAAGGGACAACTGATGGCAGCTTGTCCCAGCACAGGCTGCTCCACCTGCAGCATCTCCGCCAGGAACTTCCTCTGTGGAAGTGGAATGAGCTGAAAAAAGAACAGAACTGTCCTTGGGGGAGCAGAAGAAGACAAAAGAGGATGCTGAGGAGGCCAGAAAGTCCCAGGGAGCTGGAAGACTGTCAGAAGGGAAAGACATGACTGGAAGGGTCCCAAAGACTTAAATGTGGGAGGAGATTTTCTCTGCAGTTTTAGATGAAGTGAAAGGCATTGGAGCATGGCTGGGTCCCTGTCAGCTCCTTATCACTGTATCCAGGCATCTGCCCAGAGCCTATCAGCAAAAAGAGGTTTCTCCATGAATCATTTACACTGAGTAATTCTGCTTCAGACACCGTCTCTGCAAAGAACTCTTTGGTCCTGTGCAGCTATACTGTTCTACATCACATCTTCCCTCAAAATCTCTTTTGTCCTGAGTGAGACACTGCTCATCATGATGGAAACAGTCTCATCTAGAAAGAACAAAATGAGAATTAAATGACAAACAGTTCCTTTAGAAGGAATTAAATCTTAGATACGGAGTCAGGTTGTGCTGGAGTCAACATCAGAATTGAATTTTCCCAAGTGTCAGCTGGGTTTATGGATTTTTCCTGTAGGAGAAAGAAAAGCCTTGTATGATGCTGAGAACTCCCTGTTCAGGTGTTCATGTGTGGACAGGTGATCTGGATAATCACAGTTAGATAAAGGCTAAAGGGTGTTCTGTGGTTGGAAGGAAATACTGTGCAGCTTTTCTTTTACACCAGTGGGAATAACTTCTGGTCTCTGCTTTTCTATTCAGCCTTATGTTTATTGCTCAGAAACAATGGAAATAGCTCACATTTAAAGCGTTTGCTCATCTTAAAACCAAGACCCAATCAAAAAGGAACTCTTTGAAAGAAGTTTTCAGCAATAATTTATTTCACTATAATGTGAACAAGCTTGAACTGAAACTTTTATGACCTATGACTTGTCAGATTTTTCTTCACAGACCTTACCCTTTAGCACATTTTTCACGATAATACAAACCAATCTGTTTATTATTTTCAATTTAAAAAAGTAAAAAAAAGCATTGCATCCTCATGAAAATTGCTTCATTGTTGGGCTGTTTGAGTGGTCAGTGTAATATATCATTGTTTGATCTGGCAGAACCATCTATTTATAAGCTAGTATGTGTCAAACTATTTTTTTGGCAAAACTGGGAAGACACCTGGTTTAGTTTAGATTCCTCGCTATGTAATTCCAAACATCTCTCAGTCCTCTTGGATGGAAAACGTGGGCTGGGATCCAGACTTAAAAATGCTGCTGTCATTCACAAGATGCTCAAGGGCCTCTGCTCTCAAGGTTCATGAGATCATAAATTCTTTTTTAATTTTTCTTTTTTTGTTGTTGTTCAAGTCTAGGCATGAGCCCAGTGCAGGGCACTCATGAAATGTGAGTGAGGTGCAGTCAGCCCTGGCTGCTGGCTCAGAGTTGCCTGGATTGACCAACAGAGGCAGCAGCAAGGCAGCCACTGGAAGTTTGCTGATGAGATCAGGAGTGGGTCACCTTTGCAGAGCTGTCAAAAAGCTTAGGAAGGCAGCATAATCCTGGTAAAATATTGGAATAGAAATTAGAAATGCAGTAATTCTGCAGCTAAGTACATTTAAGGGAGCTGGTGATTGATTTGCTGTTGAAAGGCACTGTTCAATAGCAGTGCAATAATGCCTTTACAGAGGTGTCTTTGTAGTTTGTTCGTTCCCTCTTGTTATATATGACATGTTATATATGACATTTCATATATGACACACTGTAGCAGTACTGTATTTTAATACAGTTCCCCTTTTGAGTCAGCTAGATTGTGTTATTAGAAAAGATGCAGGCCCTGCCTGTCACTGTTCCATGGTTGTAAAGCTTAAGAGCTCATATTGATGGATTCACATTGATTTCAGCTGTAATTGGTTACAGATCCCATAAAGGGTGCTGGGATCATCACTGTCAAGTGATTGGTGTGATGAGAGTTGTAGTGTGCAAGACTCTGTGTGTGTTCAGCCCTTACATAAAGAATAGTAAAGATGAGGGAGAAGGCAAGGTGAGAGCCAGAGGAGGAGGAAGAGAGAGGAAAAAGGGACCACAGATCCTGACCATAGGCTGTGCTCCTGCTCAAACCCACAAACCTGGTCCTTTCTGTCCAGTAACACCAGAGCACTGAATCAGCACCAGGACCAGCCTTTAGCAGGCTTTGTTTTCCCTCTGTGGTGGATATTCTACCCCAGAAGGAGCCCTTTGCAAGGAGCTAACCAGTTGTCTAAATAGGCTTCAGCCCCTCTTGATTATTTTCTCTCCATCCTCCTGGTGAGGGAGATAGGTGGTCTGGAAAACAGAGGCCAAGTGAAACGGTTCATGCCCAGAGCAGCTGAGCAAAACTATGCTTTGAGGCCAACTTATTTTTCATCATTTATATTGTAATGTAAGCCCATGCAGTAGTTTGAGGCAAATTTATTTTAAGCCTTAAAGGGCAAAGGACTTGTGTATTTAACCACAGGCTAAGTCTGACTTAAGTACACTGAAGTCAGCAATGAGCTTTACTTCAGTGGCCTCCTATGGCAAAGTCCTCCTGTTCCTGCAGCCCATCTTTAGACACCCCTCAGTAATGCAGCCTTGGCTGTGCTCTGGAAAGAAGAAATGGAGCTTGGTTGTGGGTGGATGAGGGGTTCTTTGTGACAGCTGAACCCTTTTCAATGTACTGAGTACTGTGTGATGAGCGAAGAGCTGGTCACTCCAGCCCAGCACTGACCTCAGCCAGCTTGCTGAGGGCTCTGGAAGCTGCCAGGAGAAATGGCAAAGAGGAAAGGATGTCTGAAGTGTTTCTCATTTTGTTAGTTCAGATTACCCAAGGTTCCTGCAGGTTGGATTTCTCCAGCTCACTGAGGTTGTGCTCCACAGTGTCCTGGAGAGCCGTGGTACTCTCTGCTCCTTTGGTCCTAAAGGGGGTCACAGCAGGGACAGCCTCCTCTGCAGCAGAGCACAAGGATAAAACCTGATGAGGTGGGAGAGGTACACTTCAAACCTTCTTTTGCCCAGGGTTAAACCTTCTTTAATCCTCCCTCAGCCCTTCTGATCCACCTCTCCCAATTTCATACTGGAAGACCACTTAGGATGAGCTCTCCTGTTGAAGCTGCCAGGACCAGAAGGAGCATTACTCATATCACAGAAGGCTTGTTTTCCAATGCTGTATGAATATTTTACTTTGTGTGTGTCTTTAATGCAAAATTCAGAATCTGTCAGGTTGCAGGAGTTTGTGTCTTGTCTTGTTGGATTCTGATATCTGCAACACATCCATCTTGAGCTGTAGGTAGCTAAGTGGTTTGCTGGATCTGGCCCTAAGTAATCCTTCTGCTCAAAATATGAAATGTCACCTTGCTATTAATGGAGCATCTTCTCTGATAGGGCCATTACTTTTCTTAGTTGTCTACTACCAATTCCAGGCTATTTAAATGAAATTACATGGATATGCATGGTAAATGCATCCATTTAAAACCAGTCAGTAACTGTGCCAGCACAGCCTCTGATGGGTTATGAATCTGAAAATGTAGCTAAGCTAAGAACCCATAGAAGGTAAAAAAAAATATTATTATTATTATCAGGAGTCAGTAAAGGGGCCACATTTTCTGCTTTTGTGTTAGAGATTCTTTCCTGCAGCTCTTGCAGAAGCAGTGGGACAGACTAAACTAAATCATTCCTTTGGGCATATATTGAGTTTGAGCTGTTATCCAGTGAGAGAGAGCAGGATGTTGTGGATTTGAACCATTTCATAGTGACTCTGTGGGCAGTGAGAGTTCAGTCCTGAGACAGGGGGACACTTGGATTTTCCTTTTTCCCCTGCTAGTAGATCACTGTAGAAGCAGGGCTTAGCAGCTACTTAAAAAAACTATAAAAATTGTGAACATCCTCTATGGCTTTTAAATACAATATTTAATTTTCAAAAAGTTCTGTGTCCAGAGTCTGGGGCTATAGCAGACTTCAATAAATTAACATTCCTTGATAAATGTGCCTTGAGCTGCTTCTCAGACTGTTGCCATTCTGTCCTTGGTGGACATGGATGTCCTTCCACTTCCTGTAAGGAATGGCATTTTATTTCTTGTTTTGCCAGTTTTCAGGATCCCAAGATCTTTGATTATCTGAAAATTGGAATTTTGAAATACTGTGTCACCTTTACCACTGTAAGGTAAAGGTTGAAAACTTCATGTTTCTCAGAAAAACCATGCTGGCACCTACCCAACAGTTAAAAAAAAAAAAAAAAAAGAGAGATTCACAGTAATAGGGATATTAATTGAAGAGTTTGCAACAATTTTAAGACTCCTTTCCACCCTGCAGTGAATTACACATCTTTGTTCTGCTCCCTTAATATTCTGACTTTTCTGCTTCCTGTTGCACCTATCCATACAATTAATGAGCTCTTTTATATTTATCCTTAATTTCATAAGGGTAAAGAAGATGAAGGATCTGAGAACAGCTAGAGTATTTTGTCTTCCATATGCAATATGTAATCCCAATACAGGATCCTTCCTGCTCCTGAATGTCTGCTTGCTGAGCCCTGACAATGAACACTATTTCCAGTTCTGTACATAATCTAGCAAAAAGTAGGGCCTGTTCCAGTGGTGAAGGCATAAATTTGTTTTATGAGTGTGTTACACAAAACACCACAAGCTAGTAGATTCTGATTTTTATTTGGTGGTAATCTTGATCAATAGCAGCTAAACCATTTACAGAAGAAAAATAAATGGAAAGAAAATTTCACATTTATATTCCAGCTGTGCAAAGGGATCTTGGGTTTTCCCCCATTCTCTCCTCCTAGAGCTTGTCAGCAGTAGGAATTCATAGTAATAAAAGCCAGACTTATTTCCAATGCAGGTGTTTCTGGAGTGATTGTAATCTTTTTGATTAACTGCATCTGCAAGAGATCTCATCATTACAAGCAGAGCAGAAGTTATGAAGGAAGGTGCCCCTAAAGCAGCAAGCTGGCAATTAAAATAACTTGATACTCTTTGGCACATGGGATTGGATGGGAATTCTGGAGATACATAAAGGTAGGTCTGAAGATGTCATTATGCCACCAAAATCTTTGAAGCCTGCAGCAACATAATGGGCTGGCAAAGGCAAAGGAGCCCAATGTGATTAGGTAGTGCTGAAATCCAGCTTTTGGAGATTAAGCTGCATTACTAAGATCAGGGGGCCTTATCAAACTCAGGCCCAGCAGATTGCCCTGAGTCATCAGGGGAATGGCTGCAGAAAAGTGCTGATTTTTGTCAAAATAGCCTTTCACTGTTTGTGGAAGTTGCTAGGATGGCAGCCTTGGAGGCTGGGGTCTGGTTGCCTCATGCCAAGCAGCAACATAAGGTTTGGGAACACTGTAAACTGAGTGGTCTCACTCTGAATCTGGAACAACAAAATTTAATTGAAAGGGAAGTTGATTAACAGTTGCTAATCAAGGCCAGATTTTCTTCTGCCCTCTCAGTTGTGTCATGTGAAATATTTATGAATGGTTGTCATTCCAAGCTGAAGTTTTAGAGAGAGCAGGGTAAATTTACACATGTAAAATGCATGTGCTACAACCTGCCTAGAAGTTTTCAAAGCTTTAGAGCCACAGCCCAAGCAGAACTGTCACAAAAGGGTGGGACTGGGAAGGGGGGAACAGTCTGATGACAGCACTGTCCCTTCCTGCTCACCCTTGCTGCTGCTGGCAGATTTTTTCTAGATCTTTCTTGGTTACATGGAGCTGAGATTTCTTTCCCTTGATGCTCATCATTGCACTGAACCCTCCAGTCATAGCAGAATATCATCCTTTGCACCTTTTGAGGTGAGAAGTCACTTCCAAAATGTGTGATTATCAGGATGTGTGTCAGGGCTTGAGCCCCTGAGTGCCACTCCAGATCTCTGTTTTTGAGATAACCCATCCTGTTTTGTGGTGTAAAATCAGCTGACACCTGGATGTGTGGCACAAAGAATTAAATGATCCTTTCTCAACCAGGGTCATGGCAGTGTTTTGGCTTTCCCATCATTACTTGCAGATAGACAAATGAAAGGATTCAGTGTGGTGCAGCCATGACCCAAAGTCAAAAGGCTGTTGAAGTTGTTACTGGAGGAGATCCAGTCCTAGGAAGAAAAATTCTTGCCAAATCAGCTAGAGAGAGTTGACTGAAGTGTGTTTGAACAGACAGATTGTTCAGCCATCTATGCAGCTGGCTCTGTAGAGGAAACAGTTATTCCTGGGTAATTGGAAGCAACTATGTGTATATATGTATAAAAAATAATAATATATATTGGACAATCTTTCAAGCTGTCACCGATGTTCTCAGTGAGGAGGTTGAATTCCAGGGGTAGTTGGAGGAAGAACTCAAACCTAGAAATGCAGGGTTGGTACCTTTCCACCCCAATAATCCCCAATTTTGACACAGGAGTCTGTGGCTCTGGATAGTGCTGTTGTTTGACACACTCCACCCAGCTGTCCCTATTCTGTCCTGCCTTAAAAAGCCAGACCAGATTTCCTTTGCCTCCTCATATATCATCAAGTAGGAAAGGCCTTTTGGTTTAGTGAACCTGGTTGCTAAATCCAGGATGGGATTTCATCAACAGCTGGGTATCAATGCAGAACCACAGCGTGTACTTGCTAGCAAAATATTTCAAATTCCCCATTCTGCATTAATTTGCATTTTGGGGCTTGGCACCAGCATCAGGTTTTGTATTTTTCTTGGGTTAATACAAGAAGAAATCCTGCTAATTTTGAAGCATTTACCCTTCCTTGCCAACCTTCTCTGCTGGGCACAGGGCAGGACACTGCTGCTCTGGCCCTGGCTGTTCCAGTGGGGACTGAAGGGGTTAAACTGAGCCCCAAGCACTTGTTCTTCCAACATACCCTGCACTCCTCACTCTCCAGGATTTATGGTCATCTAGTCACTTGTTTAAAAGGTTATTGGAAAAATATGTAAATGAAAGTTAATAAGTGTAGCAGAGTGGTGTAAAAGCAGACTTATTAGCAACAGGATGCAAGGCTCTGCACATGCTACATTTCTGGTGCTGGAAACACCATCAAAGAGCTTTCCAAGACTGCAAGGCCCAGATGGATTTTACATCTTTATGCACCAGCCCTGAGCCAAAGCTGAATTCACAGGTGAAGCTGACACCACAGCACATGGGGAGGTGTCTGGGTTGTGTGTCTGTCCCTCACCCCAGCTGCAGTTCTGGCTCCTGGGAGAAGTGGGGGGGCTCTTCTCAGAAAAGTGGTTTTGGGTAGAGCTTTGATGATAATAATAATAATAATAATAATAATAATAGTAGCAGCAATAAGTGCAATGGACAGCTTTGCTTCTATGTTGGGAATTTAATGAGGCTTTGGCTTAAGAATGAAAATACACATCACAGCTATTCTTTTTCCAGGCCCACTGGAACTTTTCCCCCTTTAGAAGTTAAACATCTCCTGCCAGCAGCCCATGGGGCAGTGCATTAACCATGCTCTTTTCTTCCTTTGCTGGCAAAGAAGCTGTAGGCTTAAATAGCAAAACCCCACCTGCTTTCAGCACCCACAGGAATCATGGCAAGGGTTTCTCTGGTGGCAGTGGCCACCTGTCTGGGCAGGACATGGAGCAGAAAGACCTGTTTTCCCCAGAGGATCTGCTGTCCCTATTGCAGGCTCTGCTCTCCTGAGGGATCAATCCCCCAACTGTGTAACTGATGGAGAGATCTCACAGACACAATATTCCACACTGGGAACCAAAGACAGCTCTGTGGGTATACTCAAGACTTTGGGAAGAGGTCCATAAGGCAAAATTTGGGGATTATTAATATTTCAGTGTCAAACAGTTAGGTGTAGTTGAACTATACTCTGCAGAACCCCTCTCAGATTCCAAAACAGAGGCTGTCAGCATACCAGACTGGATTCTGTAGCCTGGAGATGTAGCCA
Organism: Erithacus rubecula; assembly: GCF_903797595.1. Lineage (NCBI taxonomy): Eukaryota > Metazoa > Chordata > Aves > Passeriformes > Muscicapidae > Erithacus > Erithacus rubecula. The sequence continues at coordinate 4,429,464 of NC_136662.1, read as the reverse complement.
GAGGCCCCACTAAATTCCCTGTCTGTACTGGTGTTTGCTCTGTGATTGCCCAAACAACTCTGATCCCTTTTGCAGGGGGAGCAGGGTGTTGGGGCTGCTGCAGAATCCAGCTCTGCCCTGCTCTGTGTGCTGGAAGGTGCCCCAGCCCTGCAGCAGACTGTGCCCAGACCACAAACACCCCAGGGATGGATCCTGCTGCTCACATTCATCCTCTTGATCAGGAACCAGCTGGGCGTGTTCAAGACACCTTAAATCCAGTCTTTGGAAAGCTCAGCCTGAGAGAGCCCTTTCAGAAATAACCCCTCAAACAATAACAACAAACCCAGCATGTGACTAAAAGGCACTGCCAGGATTTCTCTTGGCAACTCGTCACTCCAAGAATCTGCTTCTTGCCACACTTGTGCAAGGCACATTATTGAACATTTCCTGACTGTTTGCCCAGGATGCTGTAAATGCTGTCCAAATAGCAGGGTCTTGCCTGCTGCTTTGATACATCTGGCTAAATTGCATTAAGCAGCACGCCAGAGGCTGATGGAGTCCCCACAGGACGTGCTCCTTCTGTCAGGCTCTCCAAAGAGCCTGGGTGATGAATGATGCTGCTAACATTAAACAGCCTGCCTGTGATGTTTTTCAAGTGTCCCTCCCCAGCAGCTTGCCTGCTGCCCTGTCTTTCCAGGAGATAACCCAGCACAACAGCACATTACCTCATTAAACAAGCTGGCTCTAATTAAAAGCAGCCAGGGCATCACCTCCCCTGAAGGGTCCACTCTGCCATTTGAATTCCTCTTTGGAAGATTAATATCCATGCATGTTGTGGAGAGTGATGTTCTTAGAAGCAGTCAGCTCAGAGCTGATGTGATGAAAGTGAGCATCAACAACAAAAATTGAAGTCATGGGGGCTTCAGATGTTCGTGCCGTATTCTGAGAGGGTTTTGTGGGTGTGTGTGTGAGGGATCTCTCCATCCCCAGCTTAGAAGAAATGGAGAAATGTGATTTTGTGCAAATCCTATATTAATACCACCCAGAAGTATTGTTTAGGCCCATGTTCTCTATCACTACACTATACCTGTATAAACAAATATATATATATATATGTATATTCACAGGACACCCACAGCAGAACCTTTTACAAACATCCTGCCACATCAGCTCCTCTGTTCCTCCCATTACTCTGAGTTTCAGGGTAAAGAAAGGCCAGGTAAGAGATGCATTTGGCTGGCCTCTGAATGGATGGAAAGGAAAAGGGGAAAATGAATCATATCCATGAACTCAGAGCTCACTTTTCATGGCAATCAGGTTTTTCTTCCTTTATGGCTCTCTGGTTTATTTTAAGCCAAAGGTTTTAAGTTCAAAAATGACTTAATTTGGAATAATTTGAAGCAAGCCAGTAGTCTTATTTAAGTCACTTACTACTTAGTTTGGCTTTTATTCCTACAGAACATTTGACACAGAGCACTGCCATGATTTATGCAGAGTTCCCATTGCAGGAGTGGCCTGACACACTGTCAGAACTTTTAATTCAGAATTTTACTGCCACCACCTGACTGGCAGATCTAATCCTTGTTTGGATTGTGTGTTCATTTCATACAGAAGTGATCAGTGGCAGAGATATGAATACCCATGGATTAAACCTCCTTTCAGGTCCAGAAGCATCATGTTTTAAGAATAACCTTTTAAAAGAATATTTACTACCTTAGACAGGTGCAATGTTTGATTGACAGTTTCACAGTTACTCAAATTACAATTATTTGAAGTTACTATGATTCATGTATTTAACTGTCTTTTTTTTTTTACTTTCATTGATAAGATGATCCTTGGAGTCACAAAAAGCTGGCTTAGCAGCCACTGTACTGAAAAACAGCACAAAAGATGCATTTTAAATTGTCAAACATAATGCAAAAAGTAAATTGCATTTGCCTCTGGGTAGAAAAGCTCAATTACAGGGGGAAAAAATACTTAAATATCTATAGTAAATTTTGAACTTAAATCCTTGGGTTTAAATTAAACCAGAGAGCCATCAGGGAAAAAAAATGGTGACTTAACTAAATCTAGTCTGTGACCTGAAGAAATGTCTGAATGAAATGCAGGTGACATAGGCATTGGTTTAGGTCATGGTGCCACCTGCACTTCTGCAGTATTTAGTGAAGATTGATGTACAAAGACCAGATATTCGGTCAAGGTGGGGACACATTGCAGCTAAATTAGCTGGTGTCTTGGACAAAACAGCCAGAACCACTTGGTGTGATCTGTAATTTCATCACACATTTAGTGGAAACAAGAGCCCTGGAAGAAGGATTCTCATCCTCTGTGCCTGTCTCTCCCCCAGGAAATGTTTGGCTCAGAACCTGAGCAGGGGAATTGAGATTTAAAACTGAAACATCAGACTAAATGCTCACCTTAATGTGCTTGTGGGATCAGGAGAGTAGATTTCATGAGGAAGAGCCAGTTTGGATCCTTGTCCAAATCTTAGTCCCCAGTATCAAGGCTCAAGAATGATCAGGTGCAATTAAAAAAAAAAAAAAAAAAAAAAAAGTAGTTTCTTATTTCTGTGTTGTCCAATATCAATTTCCTGCCAGCGTTCAAAGTGAGACTGTCAGGTACTCCAAGAACATCAGTTTTCAAGCAAGTCCTAAAGTATCAGGAAGATATTATCCTGATATCTTTTTATCAGGAGATCATCAGTCCAGTTATAGAAGGTCATTTGGAGAGGGCAGGCAGCAGCATCAAAGCTGGCAGATCCTTGAGGAATTTCAGCAAAATTTCACTGGATTCTTGAGCCATGCATGGACTCCCAACCTTCCATTTATAGTGGTGTTCAGACTGGTAGTTGAGTTATTTTAATTCATAAAGCATTCTTGTTATTATGGGTATGATCTGGAACTCTTCATGATGCTTTAAAGTGTAACAGGTTTAAAAAACCAAAACAAACCCAGGCAATAAATGACTTTTTCAGTTTGCTTTTTGAATAATCTGCAATAGTCATAAAATCAAAGAGGAAATAATAAAATCCAATATTCACACATGTTATTAGCAAAGTGGAAATGGCTTTTAAAAACTCTCTACCTCCATCTGTGCTGTATCCCTGGGAGTTCCTTAAGGGCTCCCTTAAGGGATATAAGTGGCAAAAGTTGTGGTAGACTGCAGTAGACTTCACTGGCAAGATCTTCACCTCCATCCTAAAACTGACTGGTTCATATTCTCACCCTTTCACACAAGGAGATAACAATAAATTAAACTGGCACAAGGAGATAATTGTAAATTAATCTGAGTGCTGCTGTGGAAGTTGCTAAAGGAGAGGGCAGAATTTGGTGATCTCAGAGTGTCTGAGCAGATCAGTTTATTTGGCACTACAAATATCACATATTATTTCCTGTCCCTTAGAAATTTGTGCATCTAGTTTGCAAATTCACCTTGAATTAATGGCAAGCTGTTGCTCTTATCTTCCATTCTGTAGCCATAATTGTCATGAGGGCATGATATACCAATTCCTAAAACATCCTTTCTCCATTCTCAAAACTAGATCCCCTTCCACCATTTTATTGCCTTAGATTCTAAAATGAAAACTTTTGGCCAAGATGTTGTTTCTTCTTTGCTTCATCAGCTTCCCTAGTAGATGAAATATTTTTTTCTCAGTAAGAGGATACAGTGCTAAAGGACATTCCTTCAATGGGGCATTTTCCAGGCTGATGGCTAACACAAAATTATAGCAGGTCCTTTTTGCACTAACTAAGTTTTTTTAAAATTACTTTTTAATGCTTCTTTTCTAAGCAAGTTCCAAACTTTCAAACCCCATGGGAGCTCATGAACATCCTTGACCTGCAGAGCTGCAGGAAGGATTTGTTCATGCACCTCATGGGCAAACTCCTGCAATCCACATTCCCTCAATGCAGAAACTGCTCCTTCCCACCTAAGAAGCTTGATTGAATTAGTCATGTTCTTATGTTGAATTATTTGAGACTTTTAAATAATGTAGGACTTGCAAATGGAGTTGAGCAGAGAATGTTTATCTCATTGGGGAAAAATTGTGAATCTCGAGTTTTTTTCCCTGCTGGGAGTCATTACAAAACCAGAAACAGCTCACAATAGCCTGAATTTATTCCCCTGGGGTGTGGTAAAGCCCATCCTCCATCCTGGCCAGGCCTCACTCAGGATATTCTGAGTTGTCTTGGTATTAAGTAACAGATGAATTTCTGAAGAGTTTTAACAAAGACATTGTCCAGCAGAAAACATGTCAAAATGGTCCTAACCAGACCTTACAATAGAGCAAATCAGCCATACATTTTGGGAGGTTTGATGGTTAATTCCAACTTCCAGCTCCACTGCAGGAGGAATTTCACACAGCTGGGATTGGTTAAATAAGAAATTTGAGATGACACCATGGCAGACCTAAACATCAGCCTGGCTAATGGCAACAGATCTCTCTCCTCTCAACACCCAAGGTAAAACTCAAAGTAGTTTTGGCTGTGTCTTGCACATTTGCAGATGCAGGATGTGTCAGGCTGCACAAATCCCTGAGCACAGCCTCTGGTGATCTTTATTTGCATAATTAAACAGGGCACCTCTTGCTCTCAGTTTCTCACTGGTGCTTAGACACCCCATTTAAACACCAACCTTTCAATTCCTACAATCCCCTTCCAAAGGGGAAAATACTCTAATTCCTCACAAGTCCCCCAGGACATAAATACAGCACTAAACTTCAGATAAAAAAAAGTTACTTGCCTAAGAAAGCTTTTCCAGAGAATGAACTAGTTCCTGAGTGTAGAATGAGAGTTTAGCCATATAAACTCACTTTGGGGTCTGTAGTACAGGATATGAACATGAATGAAGCATTAAAAATCAGAGTTGAGAATAGAAACTCTCCCTAAATCTCCCTTATTGTATAAGCTGCTATGAATTAAAGCCCTTACAGCTTGATTTTTAGTCATCAACATAATTATTATTTAGGAACATTTTCCAGACCAGTGTTTTTTACAAGTATTTTAACAACCTGCAAATCAGGAAACTGTAAATCAGAGAAATAAACTGAAATCAGCAATCACAAGGCAGGAGGCCCCTGGCTGAGGCTGTGACAGGGAATAGTGACAGCCCTGCTCCCTTTCTTGCCAACACTGGGGATGGGCTTGAGCTAAAATCCACCACAGCCTGGGACCTGACAAGGTTCAGAGAGTTTGACTGCAGTGCCCTGAGCCAGAACAAACTCAAATCCCATTCTTGCCATGAAAGATGGAGTATTGCAACACTCTGGGGCTGCATTCTCCTTTTTCCTCTCCAAGCAGGATGGATCTAGAGCTAAAATTCCTTTGCAAGCATCCTCTTCCTTTCCCCAGAATGAACCAGTTCTGCTTCACTTTCATACACCAAATTGAGGCAATAGTTTTATAAACCATATTTGCAGAGCAAACCATAAGTTTCAGTGCCAAAAAAATACAGCTGTGTGTTTTCTAGAGGTGCACTCCATCATCAGCCTGGGTCAGCCTCATCTCAAGGCAGAGTTCTGATCTCTGTTCCATGTTGTAAGCATGGCCTTAGTTTTTGCTGTAAAGTTTTTTTTTTTTGTAGTCAAGTGAAAGAATTTATTCCAAAGTATCGGATACTGGGATATTCTTATTCAGCTTTTGCAGATAAGGTTGAGTGGCAGCCCTTGGGTTCAGTGGTCAGCAACCTGTAAGGCAGATTTCTGGTCTTTGCCAAAAAAATGATGTGCCAGAAACCAAAATCACACCTGGCATGGCAGAAAAGTGAGACAGTGAAGCCCCTGCTCTGCTCTGTTCTGAGGGTGAAACAATTCAGCTAATAGAAAAATCTCTATAAAAATGTGGTACAGTGAAAAAAAATCCCCAAAATTTAACCAAAACTAAACAACAGCAAAAGAAAATCACTCTATTTTATTTCTATTTTATTTCTTTCCTAGGTAATACTTACTGAAGATGTCAAAAGAGGACTGACACTATGTCCCTTACCCCCCCCCAAAATATTTTAAACCTTGCAGAATCACTTATGCAGCCAGGCACCTGGATCTGCATTACTGCTTATTCACACTTGGCTATGACTCCAACCAAGGTATGCATAAAAATTCAGTTCCAGGATCTCCTGTCTTACAAAAGAACTGAGATGGGGGGAAAGGATGAGAGGATGACAAACTGATTGTGAGTTTTACTCTTGTCTGAATAACAATATTTCTTGTATGAATCTGAGAAGAGCCTTTCTGTTGTTTCTGAGTTCTTTTTTCCACTCCTCACCCTTCCTCCCTAGGCTTTGCAAGTTTCTGTTGTAGCACAGAATAGGTCAGTGTTCTCTAAATCTAAGTGGTGGCTTTCCTTGCTGAACTTCCTCCCATAAGGAAAATGCATTGGGGTTACCAGAAGGGCTGGCAGCAATTTCCTAAACAGCCTTTTGAAAGTTAAAAAAAAAAAAAAAAAAAAAAAAATTAAAAATAACAGCAAATAACACAGAGAGAGAGATATTCAGTACTCCCATCTCCTTGCACAGAAATTCTGGCAGCTGCTGCAAGGAGCTGAAAGAATCATCATTATACTCCAGGCAGCTTGAAACCAAATAATATGCACTCACAAAAGGTTTTCATTTTGGAGCTATTGTGCCTGGCCTGTTTGGGAGGAGGGGAGAAAGAGACCTATTGTCTCTTAAAAAGCAAACCAGTGGCCTGGTTTTAGTTGTGCAGGAATGATCTGTGTGCTATTACAGTCATGACATCCTCTCTGCAGATCTCAGCCCCTGCTCCACTGAGTTTGCAACTGGGTTTGCCAAATCCCCACAGGGCAAGGGGCCTTGCACTGCAGCTGCTGGAGGAGGAATATCCCCCACTGCTCAGCCTGATAGGAGAGCAGAAAAACATCATTTCTAATAGGAAAATGATGCTGCAGGAGCACATGGAGGCTGGCAGGCTCAGCACAGAGGGGGCTTGGGGAAGGACAAAGCCATTCTTAGCAAGTTCAGGGATGAAAACTTGAGCAAGAAGTGTCCCAGAGTCCCTCAAATGTAGGCAGAAAATGAACATTTGTAATTGCTGTCTGAAGTCCTGTTAAACTTTTAATAGACAGCACAATTCTTTATGAAAACGTTGCTTAGGAACTTTCTAGAAGAAAAAAACACTTCTCTATTCAAGCAATTACTGTAACTTTTCTCAGCCTCCCTTTTGTTCCTGACTGCTCTTCTGAAACAAGAGCAACTTTTAAAGAAAACTACTAGTTGTAGGCATAAAGCATTTACAGGATTTCAGTTCTGTCTTTGTCAAGCACTTAACATTGATCACAACTGTGAATGCAGACTGTTGAATTATACTTTTGTAAGTCAATTTTTCATTATACAGCCATGCTCCAGAACCCTTAAAAATACATAGGAAAGATTGTACCAACACTATAAACTCAATAATTATTTCATCATGGCCTATCTTGCCCAAACCTATTCATACAAGGTCTCATCACATTTCAGAAAAATGGATTTGTAAGGGAAAAAAATTCCCTGAGAAGGGAGAAAATGTGAATTTGTTGCATGGGCTCAGAATAAAATCTTGAGGTGCCAATTCTAAAGCTGCCTCCTGCTCTTGAGCCTGTCTCAGGAGTTGTTCAACATCCACGTTTCACCAGTCAGCCTTTGCAATAACAACAGGCTCAGTGAGTTTCTCTGCCCTTATCTGTGCAGAGAATTGCTCTTGGCAGGGAAAGTGTCAGCACAGTTCAGCTGGTGAGATCACTGAGTTACCCCTTGGCTCTGCTGGGATCCCAGGCTGCCTTTTTGGAGGAGAGCAAAGATCTGAGCCCTTTCTATTGTTTTTGTACAAATAGGTCTGATAATAATTCTGCTTCATATCTTGATGAAAAGAGAGGAAGTATTTAAGGGGTCTTGCCCAGTCTTTTTTTAGGTGAAATACACAATTGAAAATCCTTGTTCTCGAGCTTTTCCTCATCATAAGGAACTCAGAGAGCTGTATTTTTAAAATGTTTTGAACATTTTGAGTGCACTGTCCTCTTGCAGTAAGTGCTGCTTTCCCAAAACTCAGGAACTAAGAGGTGCCACCAGCTATAAACAGAAGTGATTCAAACTAATTTGTTAGGATCTCTGCTTACATGAATTTACTTCTAAAAACATGTTTATAATTAAAAAAAATATTGTGTTTTCCCCTCTTCAATAATCTCAGCTATACATAGATATTGATCAAATAATTAAGGAACAAAGACATTAATCCCTTGCATTTGTGTTCAGCTGTTTTCAATGAAGAACTTTAAGTGTAGCATCAGAACAATTTGGACTCCTGGGATGTGTAAGCACATGGTGTCTCTTTCCAAACAAGGTTCACAGAAGTTGTCTCATTTGAAGCACCAGGACAGCAAAAAAATAATAATCCTATAAAGAAAAGGAAATAAACTGTAGGGTTTCATATGTTTTTGGTTGGTCAAAGCATGATCATGCTAAGCAAATGGACAGGTTGAAAACTAATGTTTTGAACTTCTCAATGCCAGGATTAAACTCCTGTCTCTGAAGCTGTAGGAATTTGTCCTGTGAAACAGAAACAGCTACTTCAGCAATGAACATTAAAGGATCTATTATGACACTGAAATGAACTGGTCTGCTTGCATTCAGCTGAGCACAGTGGTACAGGCATGCACTGGTTGTTCATTGCAATGGGATTTCTAAACCCAGATTAATGTACAAAATGTTCTGAAACATCCCCTCTCCTCCTTGTGGGATGCTCATGCAGCCCTGTGCATTTTCCACTAAGGGAGAATGAAGAAATCCTGCTGTATTTCTGGCATCCAAGGAGAATGATGTGAAAATATCTTTGGATCAAGGTTGTCACTTTCTTGCTCCAGACTATTTAATGTTCAAACATTTTGTGAAGCTTGGCTCAAACACTTTGCATTTCAGGCTATACCCAGCTTGGCTTTCACAAACATTTGGCATCAAAATCCTAAAAGATGCATTGCACATCTGTGATATTCTGGGAGGTGCTTCTGTTCTGCAAGAACAATGCTGGTAGGAGAGATGGTGCTAGAAGTGTTTCTTAAATCAGGTATTTTGTAGGACAAATGAGGGACAGGATTCTGAACTTGGTTTTGAAGTTATCAGTGAATGTCTCTCTTTTCTTTTTTTTTTTTTTTTTTTTTTTTGTTTTCCCAGAAGAGAAGGATAACACAGTTTGTTTTGTTCATAATGATTTGTGTGCACTTACATTAGAAATAATTGCTTTCTGATAAAATTAAAATTGCATCCTATGTGGATTTGAAAGAACTCTGGGTGATCTTCTAATGTTAAATACTAGAGATGAGTTAGTTCTGCAATATCTAACAGGTGTGGAGAGCAGTAGAACATTTGTAAGATTAAATGGAGCTGATGGCAGTCTGACACTTTCATTTTTTCAGAGGACAAGGTTATATTCAAAGAGTCTTGAGTCAGTGTATGACCTCAAAGAAGCAAACAATACAACCAAACTCATGAGCCCATCAGACAAGACAAAATAATTGCTACATCCAGAAACCCCAGATTGCTCATTTTAGCTGAGATCAGGTTTGAGGTTTTAGAAACCTGTTGATAATATATGAGAGATTTTTTTTTTTAGAAACACAGAGAGGGAAATTGCCTCTGAAACTCTGTGTGTAGAGGCTGAGAGGTTTGTTGCAGAGACAATTGTCTCAGAATGGGAAGGAACCTTATGCTGAGAATTGCAATGCAGGTGGAGGATGAGTTAAATGACATGTCAGATAATAAAACACAATAGAGATGACAGGGGAGAGGAGAGGTATTAATAATGTGAATGCACTTTACAAGAATACCCATGTGTGGAGAAACCAGTGAGCAGGACTAAGGATGAAAGTGGAAATTACAGTGAAACAGTAAAGAAATAGAGAAAATACTGTGATCTCTTCAATAGTGAGGTGGAAAAAAAAAATAGAGATACTGGCTGTAATCCAGACAGCTCAGCTGTTTTGTAGAAATACCACATTTTGAGGAGCTTTGAGAGACAATTACAATTCTCAGGACCAATAAAGCACCAGGGGCTGATAGTGTTCCTGCTGCATTATTGGAAACAGGAGGGTCTACACAGACTCAAAGGCTTTTGAAACTGATTTGGTTTGGAAGCTTGAATAAATTCCGAGTGAATATGCCCAATTCTCTAGAAAAGAGAAACCAGAATGGAAGAAATGTTGCAGTATTTTCCCTTCTTTGTACAGCCTAATATTTCCAAACTGCTCTATAAAAAACCCTATTTTTGTTCACAGAGAGGAGAAACTTCATCCATTAAGAGCTCAGGAGAGGACAGGAATGTGGTGAGAAGATCAGAATATATATATATATATATATATATATATATATGTATATGTATATACATGTATATATGTATATATGAATATATGTATATTCTCTTGTATTTGTCACAAATTGACTTCCAGCAGAAAAAGGGTCTGGCACAGCTTGAAAAATGAATTAGAAAGGTGCAAATATGAACTGGTTGTAATGTCAAACATTTCACATTCTGCTCTGTTTGACCTCAGTCAAGGGTTAAGTCAGATGCTTGAGTATCATTCCCATAATTTTTATTATGGCTGGGTGGGATTAATGCACTCATTGTGAAATTCTCAGAATGGTGTGAATTTGAATGGTTTACATTTCCTTTTTGACCATTGTGGTGAGTTAGCTGTCATGAGAGAGAAGAAATACAGCTCAGAAGAGAGTTGTAGACCAGAAGGTACTGCAAATAAAAAAATCTAACTCCAAACAGTGCTTGAACTTGAAGTAAATAAAGCCCAGTTGTTAGCTTAAGATCATCTTAGGAATGCTTTTCTGGGAGTCAGTAAATATTTTAGATTATGTTGATATTAAAGAGTTTGAACACTTCAGAGAAAACTTAGGCTTGTTAAGAGGGATAATGATGTTATTTTTTCTGCAGGTAGCATTTAGGTCCAAAAGAGGGAGAGAGACCAAGTTGCAGAGCTTGAAGTTTTTGGATCTCTGCTTAGATGGAAGAATGGTCACTAAATAACTTGAACAAAGCCCTGGAATAAGTTTTTGGAGAATGTAAGGGAAAATGTGTGGAGAAGATTTAATAAAGATGAGCTTGAAGTCTGTAAAGAACCTATTCTAGTAAAGGTAATGAAATCCCTGGCCAGTGTGTTGGCAGAGCCAGCATTTAGGATGATGGAAGACAGAACAGCCAAACATTTCTTGAAAGGCTGTTCTCATGGTATTTGACCTGGGTGCTGATCAAAGAGACAGCATGACTGAGCATGACCAAGGGCCCTTAATGTGAGTTAGTAACAATGGAGAAAAAAATGCCCTAATGGAAAAAAAAAAAAATGCCCTTGACAGTCTTAGCAAACTATGGACAGAGCCAGGGAATTTTGGGGCCTGTAGAGCTAGTAAATAAGTAACTAGCACTGCATTAAAAGCTGGATGTCATAACAGGGTTTATATAATAGCAGATATGATGCAATTAAAGTGCAATGGGAATTTTGCATGGAGTAGGTCAGAATGAAGATCTGACCCAAAGATTATACACAACGTAGATGGAAAAATGAGGGTAAATCTGCTTGGGAAGATTTAAAAGAGTTAGAACTATTGGACCAAGAACTGTGAAAGGAAGCAGTTTGGCTGGAAGTGTGGTTGGTAATTATTAGAAGAGTTCTGATGGCTGCAGCTTTGGTTTTCATGTGAATTCTTACATAAAAAATTGTCTCAGCTGGAGATAGGGAACTGTAAATGCACCACACTGGGGTGATTCTAATATGACTGTTTGACCTTTATCTGTTTCTTCACTTGCATTTGTATTCTGACCTTCTCAACTGCTAGCACAATATTTTTATGACTTGGACTTACTCTTTATGCAGTTCACTTGTAGGAGCACTTCTGTCCTTAGCTAGCCTGAAAATTGCAGGGATTCTGGGACAAGAGCCAAAGTTCTCTGAAGCTCCTGGAAGCACTTGTGGATGAGGCTCTGTCATATGGCTGTTTGTCAGGTCTGAAGGCATTCACAATTCTCTGCCTTGTGCAAACTCTAGGTGCTGACCTAGATTGGTGGAACTGACTCCTTTGTATTTTCAATTTCTCAAACTTTTTTATTCTACACTGATGTGCAATCAAATCAACATCAAGGGATTAGTGTCCTGAGAATATGTGTGACTACATCTTGGAGGAGATCATGCAGACATTTTCCAACTCCAGAAATACTCTGGGTTAAATTCCTTGATATGCTGTGATTGTGTAGGTAAGCCTGGCAAAACATAAACAACAACAAGCCCTTATCACATGTATTTATGCATTTATCACATTATGTATTATGTACATAAACAAACACTTCCATACCTCTGTACCTGCACAAAAAGCTCAGCTCATTGCACTGTGATTTCCCTCTCAGCTCAGCCTGGCTCTTTGCTCAAGCTCTGTCACAGCTCCTCTTGCAGTGGCTTTTCAACTCAGAACTTTTCTCCACATCCCACTTCCTCCTCATGGATTTAAAGCACAAGCTGTTCTCCCTCCAGTGGCTTTTGTTCCCATGACTCTTTCTCAGACTTTTGCATTAGCCATTAGTATCCTGTTGCCCCTGATAGCTCATTGAACTTGGTCTTGACTCAATGGTCTTGTTTTGAGCCGATTAGAAAAGATTTCCTTTCCTTTATCAAAGCTAAACAAAAAACAAGGAAATTAAATTAAATGCAGAGCCATGTTTGAATAACAGCAGGGCTGTGACATGAGGCAGGAAGCTCAAAGATAAGGCTGATGATCTGCCCAGAAGTGCTGCAGGAATGAAGGCCAGAATGTCAGCCCCAATCCAGCATTTTTGTGGGGTTCCATCAGCTGTCTGTCAGAGCAGTGACTGCCTGGAGTAAGAAAATAGCATCTCTGGAGTAGCCTGGGAGGGGGGATGTGTAATCATCACCCCTCCCTGCAGGCTGAGAGCTGGTACCTCAATGCAGGCAGTGCAGTGTGAGCTCTGGGAGCAAAGGGGCAGGAACCCCAGACAGGAGCTCTAAAAGGGCCTCTAATCACTGTCCTCACATTGCCCATCCCTCAGCAATGGGTAATTTCTCTTGGGCATTTCAGGATGCTTCTAGGGTAAGGAACATTGCTAAACTGGGCACCCTTTGCTGACATTGTTCATCCTTCTCTGATGCTTCTTTTTATAGCCTTACACAGGGACAGAGGGCAAATAACCATTTAATCCATCCTTCCCTCAGTTCTCTTGATGAGAACTGAAAACTGTGTCTACACCTGATGCTACAGGAGTTGGATTATTTTTGGTTCTGCTGCAAAATACCATGTTAGTAACTTGAGTATATCTACTGTAGTGACTTCAGCTGGAAATCAGAGTTATGAAGTGTCCATTCATCCTGCTCCTTATGGAAACTGTTCACACTTCCCCTCCATGCTTGTGTCTGATAAAATGATGGAGAAATAACTGGGTGTGATGGCTTTAAATGTATTGAACTGTCCTATATTTTCATTTGCTACAATTTCTGTCCTAAGTAGGAGTTATGATGCTCATATTCTCACCAGCAGGCTGAAAGCCAAGTCCAAAGCCCAAAGAAAGCTCTTCACTCTGCTAGCAAGTACTTGGGCACAGAAACACTGGGGAAGCAGGAGGAGACAGAAATGCAGAGTAAGAACGGCAGGTGCTTTGGCTTCCAACTATTTTTTAAGACGTGGTAAATCTTCCTTTTTAAAAACATCATCCTTACTTCATCTGAGCTCATTTCCATTACACTGACTCCAAATATTTATTTGGCTATTTATTTTTTAACAATTTCAAAAATAAATATTTAAAATTCTGTCAAGAAACAGAATATTTGATTGAAATTCAAGGGAGGGCCCTCTGTTGGAGCACTGCTGACAGACAGCTGTAAGGACAAAAAAGCCACAGCTCTGGTAATAAAGATAAAAGGAGCTCAAAACATGGACTAACTTCCTCACTTGCTGTAGCTCAGCGTGGTTTGTTCCTTTCAGATTAATTGAACACTGGCAACTTCCAGTCATTTTTGTCAGGAGGTATTGCAGATATTGTGCCTAGAAAATCTTTTTCTCAATTAACCATTTTGGCAAAATACTTGAGGGAGACTAGGGACAGATTCAAACCTCACATAAATGATATATAATGATTTAAAATGTGCAATGTTTCTGGATTGCTGGACTGCTGGCTGGTCAATTTTGATGAACAAATGTCCCCATCCAGCAAAGTTCAGCACCCTGGAAGTGGTCACAACAGAGATAAAACTTCTGTAGCTGACAGCAGTGTCAGGGCTCAGCCCTACAAGTGCTGACAGTGCCCAAACCAGCCCTGCTTGGAGCTCTGACACCTCCCTGTGCAGAGCAGGTGCTGGCAGGAACTGGAGGTTCTTTGCCTCTGTTATCTGAGGCTGTTATCAGGTGAAGCCCTTGCCAGAAGGATGGAGAATATAAAGAACACATACCAGTGACCCTTAAATTATAAAGCTGCCTAAAGCTCAGGACCACCTGGAAGGTGATGTTAGGAGGGAAACAGAGATGACTGATGGCTTTCTCCTTTTTTTAGTGTCCTGACTGCTGTCACCCCAAATGCCAGCCCTTCCCAGCCTTATCCTGCTCCATCTCAGCATCAGTTTAACAGCAGGGATGGCTTCCTGTGCCTGTGGCCATTTAGGGGTCATCCATCTGGACAGAGCTGCCACAGTGCCTGTGAGAGCTCACCTGGCAGGAAGGAATAGCAGACACTTTGCCTTAATGATTGTCAGAGTCCCTGTGATCACAGTCACACAAGCTGATATCCTGTGTGCTTTTCTGTCCTACCCCCAGCTGGGGGACATCCTGTGTGTTTATATTTGCTGCTTCCCACCTTCACTGGGACAGGGGAGAGAGTTGTTAAACCTTGCTTTCATTCACTATTCTCCCTATGCAAACCACTATTTTTTCCTCCATGGTATTTGCTCACGGAAGATCTTCTCAAGCTGAAGGATAGGTGTGTTTTTCAGAAGATAATGACACCTTGTTTTTCTTTGCTTAGCTGTTTTTCCTGACCTGGGAGGTCCCTGACCTCTCTCCCTGGTGCTTCTTCTCTCAAGATCAGATTTTCTTGGCATGACTTGAAATTCCCCCTGTTATGTTTTTTGAGTTTTCATTCACTTTTTGGGCACACAATATAAAGAAGGGACAACCATGCAAAGAGTGGATCAGCAGCAGAACTACCCAGTGGAGAAGTAGAGATGAATTACTCAAGGAAAAATTGTTCTCCTTCCTCTGGCATAGGAAAAAGAGAAAAAGGGAATCACATGGGAAATATCTCAAAGCAAAGCCAGTGAGAATTTATGAATTAGATTCTCCAGAATACTCTTGCAGTGAATTGGTGACCAAAAAAAGCTCTTTAAACACCAGTGTCATGTGACAAGTGCAGAGCCTGAGACTGTTCCCCATTTGGTTTTGGTTATTTAATGCAAGTTTAGATTAACAGAAAGCTCTTCAATGAAAGGCCTTAAGGAAGAACATATTGTTGATCTGAAAAAGCTGATAAACAACTGGCAACCATGCATGGTATTTTCATGCTAAACCAAGATAAAAAAGATTCCCTCCCTGTTCTCCCCCATGCCCCCTTGTTTCTTTTTGGGATAATGTGAACATATGTTTTTGTCCCCATGAAAGGGACATGATTTTGATCAAGGCTTTGGCATGTCCAGCGAGCCTCAAGCAATTTTTGCTTTTGCAAGTAACAAAAATTATCTTTTTAAGATTGGCAGCCTCCCACCCTTGCATGGAACAAACCAGCTGACAGCTTTGACCACAGGGAGTCTGCACAGCCCTGCTGAAACCTGACCATCTCCTCAAAATCAGTTTTGTAACCAAGCAATGGCTCTCTTCCTCCACAGCCACATCCAGGGAACTCTCATGATTTACACCAAATAATAATTTTGGTGTAAAGCCACAGCTTGTGTGACAGTTGAAAACGTCTGTACCAGTACCTAAAGACTCATCACCGACTTTCTTTTATTTCCAATTAAAATAAACATGTATTAAGTAAATATTCACTGTCAAGCTCTAAATGTGCATTGCTGCTGTGTGTTGTTTGTCAGGCCTTGTTCTGGGATGTGTTGCTTATGATCTGCCCGGGTGTTTGTTACATTTTCCCTGTAGGAGTGTTTGGGTATTTCATCAATCATGCATGCGAGTTCCTTTGTCGTCTTTTGAAGGAGTGATGTGGTTTCATTTATAAAAACCATGTTTGGAACGTGTTTCCTTTTAAAAAGTGAAACCTCTTCTTAGCAGTGCTTCATCTGGAAGTGGCAGGGACAGAAAACAACTTTAGCTGGTCTTGGGGGATGATTTCTCTGCTCCAGAAAGTTTTTCAGTTCTCCATGCAGGCAGCCAAGCCCTCTTGAAGGGATCATGGTAATAATTAGGTGATTCTATGTGGATGCCACAAACTTTGAGCAGTTCTGACAAAATCCAGGTCTAAACATATGCTTGGACATTTTCCACTGTGCAGAAATGGAAAGAAGGGCTTTGATGATCTAGAACATTCCCAAAGATACACCAGATAGTTTGACACCAGATAGTTTGAAGGAAGATGTGATGGAATTCTGGTGTTAATGGATCATCCCCACACAGTCTCTGTGTGCCTGTCCTTAGGTATTGGGGACAGGATTTTTTCTGCTTTTAGCCTCAGGCAATTTAATTTCTTCACTGAAAGGGCAGTGAGGCATTGGAAGGGGCTTTCCTGGGAATTGATGGACTCATCACCCCTGGAAGTGTTCAAGAAACACCTGTTATCTCTTTGGTGAGTAGATTGCAAAGAATGGCTTATAGGGAAATTCTTGATTAAAAAAATGAGTTAACGAGTTCATTTGAGTTCACCAGGGGTTTGTGTGACTAATAACCAATCCCAAGCAGTGACTGTGAAGCTTCTCTGATTATCCCTCCACCTTGATTGATATTTCAATCCAGAACTTGCTGGAAATCTGGGCAGGACAGAGTTAGGAAATGAAAGGTGCAGTGAGATGCCATGTGTCTTGGCACAGGCTTTTGGCACTGGCAGTGGGAGGCTGAGCCTCAGCACAGCCCCATGAGCTCATGTCTGTGCAGCTCACATGCTCCCACTTCCCAGTGAAACAGGAGAGGGTGCCTTGGCATCACATGAAGAAGCTTTTTGGTCCCTTTCTAATGTCAGCTTTCCCCCTGGAGACTTGTTAAGCACAGAATGACAGTGTCCCCAGGTCATGCATTACTCAGCAGCAACATGAGGCCCCCAGATGTGCTGTGCCTCCAGCTCACAGGATGTTCTTTGTCCAGGGGACACAGTTCCAGTTTTTGGTTTGGTTTTGTTTCAGTCCATCTGGCCAAAAAGGGCAGGAGCCAACTCAGTGCTTTGACTTCAACTTGAGGCATCACTCTCAAACACAAAGATCCATTTCTCATTCAACTTGAGCTCATGAGAAGAATAAGATCTTCCTTCAGCTCAGTTTGAAGCTGTTGCAGCATATGGACGTGTTTAGGGATCCCAAGAAGGATCTCCATGCTTTGTAACAAGTGAAGATTTAAAACCTGAGTGCTCTTCCAGCTGTACATGTGTGAGAGGCAGATCCACTTACAGATTTATCAGGCATGAGAACACACAAAGAGGTGCTTGTACTCCATCCAAAGCTCCTCATAAAGCAGCTCAGTTTGCACAGCTCTGAGTCTTCACTGTGAGTTCATCTTCCCTGAGTGCTCCACAGCTTCATACACAGTGCTGTATTCCAGTTAACTCCACTGATTTCATCAGAGTTTGGTTGCTTTTTCCTGCCCCAATGCATCCATATGGCATAAGCTTTTTTTTTTTTTTTTTTTTTTTTTTTTTTTTTTTTTTTTTTTGCTGTCACATAAATATAAAATAATGAAGTAAGGCTCAGGGATATGCCAGAGAAAACAGTGTGCCTCATATGAATTCAAGATGTCAGCTGGCTTTGTGGAAAAAGGAAGATGGATTTTGGCCCAGTTAAAGGCACTCCATTAAGGGACATGTGAGGGATGTTGCAGGTTTACTCTGAGATACCATCAACAATCAGAAGAGACACTGATTATCTTCTACAAGTGGAGTTCTTCTATGAGAGAATGAATCCAGAATTGTGAAATATCTGTGGATTTTTTGGGACTTCTTGGGAAGTGTTGCCATCTCTTCCTCCAAGGCAGGTGTTGTTGTGTCACCAGGTTTGGGGGCTCTCTGCAGCCACCTCTCCTCACTCCTGCTGATCAGATCTTTTGATCAAACCTTTGTATCATAGAGAGACTCAAGGACTCTCTGTGGCCAAGGAGAGGGTGGAGTTACTTGGTTTGTGGAACAAAATATGGCAGCAGGAATGGGATCCAAAGGTAGGAAGAAAAGAACTCAGAATACAGTTAAGTTTTCCAAGAATTTGTGATTCTGGAACAAGTAACAGACCAGCAGGGTTTATATTAAATATATGAAGAAATTTATCCCAAATTCAGGCAAACGTTGTTATTTCTCTGGTAGAACCAGACATGGTGAGGCCTTTTCCAATAAACATCACTAATTGAGATAAAATAAACCATCTGTGGGGCTCCAGTCAGTAAATCTGGCCTGGTTAAGAAAGCTCACTGCAGCATTGACCCAATGAACTCTGCATCAGAGGCAGGATTCAGGCCCTGCATCATCAACAGCATCCCAAGGCCCAGCTTTTGGAAATGTTCAGTTTTCTCAGTGTTCCTGTCTGGGTGACAGGCTTGACTTGTGTGAGTAGAAATCTAGAAAACATCTTAAAATCCTCTGGGAAGTCCCAAAATTTTTCAAGGCATGTATTCATAGGGAACATAGGGGAGGGTTTATGTCTTTGTCTTCCAGAAAATCCATATAATGCAAAATGTTTTAATGAATCAGCTTTTATCCCTCTTTACACACCCCAAATTTGGGGATTAGCATCCAAATCTAGAGTTAGGAAATAAAATGGGCTCTTTCCCATTCAAAATAATTTATTTATTTATTTGTTTATTTATTTATTTATCATTGCAATAAAACCTCCCAAACACATGAACTTCTCAGCTCTTCTTTGTCAAGTCATTGACTGCTCAGAATTGTCACAGAATTAATGATTGCTCTTTCAGAACACCCAGTCTCAGTGGAATTACTATGCCAGAAGAACCCACTGGTTTGAGTTCTCTCATTTTTATCACACACAGAGATTTCTATGAAATTATTCCTCTGTGAATGTTGGTTATGCAAAGAAACTCTGATGTTATGTACCAGGAGAAACATATTCAAGCTTCAGTGCAGACACCAAAGTTTAGTCTGAAATGTATGCTGATATTTTTTTTAAACTCTCTCCAAAAGCTACAGAAAAAGCTAGGTATTTTAAGCAATATTTTAAAACATTATAAAGGGAAGAAAAGAGCTTATAATTAACATCTCTCTTAGTCTCCTGTTTTTTCTTTTAATTTAAAAACATCTGGAATCCAGTGTTGACAGATAAACCCCTTAATCTCTTTACTTATGCTAAATGTGCTCTCCAAGTCCTATTTTTCACTTCCAGTTTAGTGGCATTTGAAAGGGGTGTGTGGGGAATATGAGCCAAGGGCTGAAATAATTGCAGGGGGATTGGTGCAGTGACTTCACTGTTGGAAACACACCTGGTGAATGAAGGGATGCCCTCAGTCCCACCTCCTTTGGGCTGCCTGGACAGATGGTGATGGGTGAAGTCTTCTCTAGGCACAGGAGCCAGGCTGCAAAAGGCTTTAAAACTAATCTGTGCTCACTTCATGGTCCTTTTATAGGTTCCTGTGCAAAATTAGTGCTGCATGCACAATTCCTGGCTGGCCTTTGGTGGATTGGAGCTGCTGTGGATGAGCTCAAAGCAGCCCCATTCTCATGGGAATCACTGGTAACGTTGCCAAGAAAAGCAAATTGTTTGTTTTTAGTGGCAGTCACTTCCCAAGGGGTTGTGGGAGGTCGCTTGGCATCTGACACTTGTAATATCTGAGCTTTAATGGAAGGTTGGGTGACCAAAATCTGGCATAAAACTGCATTTAGAGGTGTGAAATCCAAGATTACTTGCTAAGCATAAGCCTGTTTTCTGACATGTCCCTCCCACAACAGGCAAGCAGGGTGCCCTGCTCGGAACCATCTCCTAAGATGGTTTTGTTTAATCATCTTTGCTCTGTGGCAAATGGCTGTCAGAGGTGACTCAGTCCAAAGTAAATCTGATTTTTCTCTTCGCTGGAGAAAGGCACATAAATCCCTGATGATGCTGTGAAATGTAAAGGACACACCTCAGTGCTGTTGGGGGTGGTTTGCATCTCCTTTCTGCTCCTGGAGTTTTTTTCCCTTAAAGCACCATCTCCTGGAACCAAGGGGTCCTGTGATGCTTTTGGAATTAAAAATTCGTGGGACTGCAAGTTACAGGAAAATGCTTAAAACCACGTGAGCCATATATAACAAAAGGCAATTATTGGGAATGTGGTGGTTATTGGTTTTGGTTGGTCTGTACACAGAATAATTTCTTTGGGAGCTGCAGAAGGATTGGGTGTCCTGACACCTGAGTGCTTGGAGTTTCCAGGGCTGAGGGAGCAGTGCAGTGGAGGGAGAGCAACCCCCTGTTCCTGGGACACGTGGTAGAGAATGGAGAATGTCAAGACACCTGCACTGACATTTTAAAGGCAATAATCTCAATTTTCAGTGTTCTGTTGCACACTTCATAAATGAGTAATTGTGAGACATTTTAAAGAGTCTTCACTTCGAGTCAGAAGGTATGTCAGTAAGAAATGCTGACTAGAACTGAACAAATGGGAAAAAATCCTTATGGATGTTGTTTCAAATTCCAAAATTAATTTGTTTGGCCTGTGTTCAAAAGCTTCCCATGTCAGCTTTGTGGAAACACTTGGGTGCCAGTGTTTTACTACCAAATGAAGATTTTAAAGCTCCAATACTTCCAGTGAGTCACTGGAAGTGAATTTCATAATTTGGAATATCTAATTCAGATTTTGCACTGTGTTAAGCACTGCAGTCATTCAGGTGGCAGCATCATAAACCTGAATTTTTTCCATTTCCCTTAGAGAACAGTTGAATATTAGTCAATAAACAGGCTCTGGCATTCAGAGGAAAAAGGTTCATAATTCTCTAACTTGAAACAGTGGAAATTTCAGATAGTGAAGCTATTCCAGGAAACAGTGAGCTACTGTGTTTGTAATATTCATAATTTGGAAGGATCCAGAAGGGTACTGCTAGTGCATCTAAAGCTGTTCCCAGGGAGCTGACAGAGAGAATATTAGAGAAACTACAGGCAGTTCTTGTTTTTAATAGAAATTTTATGTGTGCAAACATATATCTCTTGCTGGAATCCCTGTAGATAAGATGTTATGAACAAAGCCCTGCTCATCCAAAGGCTCCCTTCTCAAATATTTAGTTCTGGATGGCAGCAGATTCAGTAGGGAAGTTGGAAGTTCTGACAACTCCAGGTTTATCAAGCAACTAATGCTTAATCCATGCCAGCTGCCTGTGGTTTCCTTCAAACCACTGCCAAACCAATACTAAATATGGGTTTCATATTAGAAATAAATCTTTTAGTATGTTACAACATGGCCATGTTTCTTGAAGTGTGTAAAAGAGGAGGAATCAGACTAAACTGCAGATTGTGGACAGTTTTCTTTCAGAATAGAATATTGTTTTTCTTAATTAGGGCTATTTTTATAGTTATTGTCACCAGCCAATGGGATAATAATAATACTAATGGGATATGAACTGGGAGGGAATAAGGCTGGAGTAGAGTTTGGTGTGTGGATGGGAGGCAGAGCAGGTATGCAAGGATAAGATATTTAGGATTTTGCTGATGTAGGGGGGTGAACAAGGCTGGCTGTTGAGGCCACACTCAAGAATCACCCTCCCCACTCTCATCCCTTTCTCTTCCTGCTGATCTGTGTGCCTGGTGGCCTAAACAATTATTTTGTCTCTGTTTTCCATGAGGCATTTTCTCCCTTGCCTGTCTCAGGCTGGGCTGAGCTGACTCCAGGGAATTTGCTCTTCCCAAACCCTGCAGCTCCACACTGGCCAGGAGAGGTGAGGAGCTGGAAAGAATAAGAACTAAGCCCAAGCCTGCCTCATTCTGGGCTGGTTTGTTATTTAAATACTGCCCTTTCTGCAAGGAGACAGAGTGTCCATGTGAAATTCCAGAAACAGCCCCACCTGTGCTCAGCAAGGGTGGACCAGGATGTCTGAGATGGCACAGGGCTGGAGCAGGAGAGCCATGGAGACCAGAGCTTTTTGTAAACCCCTCTCTGAAGCAGCAGGTTACATAATGGCTGTGAGCAACCCTGCAGTTTACACCATCCATTACAGAGCTCTTTGGCAAGTGCCCACCTGCCAGAGCTCAGCCAGCAGCACCAGCCAAGCTCTGATCTCACATCCCCACAGCCCCACTGCAGTGGCTGTGGATTTATCTGCATCTCAGTGAGGTCAGGACCTGGCCCAGGATCCACAGGGATGGTCAGAGCTGGTGTGAGGAGATGCTCACAAATCCCTGCCTCTCTGAATCCTTTAAAGGCTGCTTTGCCACAGATTTTGGGTTGATCTAGCAATTGAAAAATATTATTCCTAGTTGTCAAAACAGAAAAAAAAACCTGCAAAAAAAATATGGATTTCACATTGCTGCACAGAGCTTCTGGCAGCTAGTATTCTCTCTGCACTTGTAATGACAAATAATACTAACCTTAGCCATTTTGCTTGGCACTTGGAATTGTGTTTTCTGCAGTCATTGTTCTACCCAGAAGAGGGAACAGTTTGTAATCGCTGTTTTGGTTTTTCACCTGCCTCATGTCCAAAACCAAGGCTAAAGGAGGGGATTAAAGACTTTATTTGCATGGGAACAAAAGCCACATCAGTCACAGGATCCTGGACATCAGAAAACCTTGCTTTGGAAGTCAATAAAAAGTGTCTTTGTTATCTCTCAGAGTACTGTGAACTGTGGGAGGCTTCTTGGTCAGACCAAATTGTAGGTGATTTCTAGGAACAGTTCCTTTTGTTTTTCAAAGAGAAAATGAATCAAAAGCTAAACCTAGACAATTTTCATGGAGACTGACCCAGCTATCACCCCCCAGCTCTCTGCTTTTGTAATAAAGCAGAAATCAAATCCCATGGAGCTGTTCAGGGTGCAGGGAAGTCTCCCACGTACCACAGATATTTACTGAACAACTTTAATATCTTGAATCAAAACAAATGGGGCAGCTTTATCAGTAGACTTTCCCTGCTTTTCTAATCCTGTTTCTCATGCAAGCTCATTGTAATAATCCAGGCTGGATGTTGTCCAGGCAGCTGGTGGATGCTGTCATTCTTCCATTGACTTGACAATGGAGGTGTAGGCCAAGAGTGAGAACCTGGAAGAATAATTGCCTTGACCAAGAGGGGTGGGAAAAGGCATAGCTGGCAGTTTTGGAGGTAGTAATTACCAAGACCCATGCAAAATCCTCTCCATCTCTTTCTGGATGATTGAAAGGATTCAGCTCTGCCTGCCATCACCGGGGTTTTTGGCTTGGAGAGGTATTTGGAAGTTCATTCATTACTTGTTATAATCCCTCCCAGTTCAGCTGTGCTGAAAGAGAAATATTTACATTAGAAATAACATCCTCACTGCCAGTAACTGAGCTGCCCATTGTAGAACCTGTGAGGGAAATGAAGTCTTTATAGTGCTCTTTGCTCTGCCATTCTGTTGATCACTCAGATTTTGCTCCCTTGGTACTCCAACACATGCATGACCCTCAAAATAAACCCAAGCATGGCAGCAGAGCCAGCTTCTTGCTATATAAAATTAGAGTTTCAAATACTTCCCTTTTGAGCTACCCACCACTTGAATTTGTGACCAGTTTTGAACCTCTGTTGGTCTGCTCTGTTCAGACTTTCTTACTTTCTGCAGATTTATTTTGCCCTGCTAACATGATTTGAGTCCAAACACTACATCACAAATGTGGGCTTTTCGGCAGCTCTCCAGCACTGTGTTGAATCTTTCTCTTTTGCCTTGCTTTTAATAATTCCACTCTATGTGGATAGAGCTGCTGCTGCTTTTAAGGCATGTCTTGTTGAAGCTTTGCAGGCTCCTTCAGATTTGCCCAGAACTCTGTTATAAAAGGAGAAACTAAATCTCTTATCCATTCCACTTCCAAATCTGTGTGTTTCTCTTATTTCCAAACACTTCATTTAGAAATCTGGCCAGAGAAGCCTGAGCTAATGCCACGTGCCTCATGCAGATCTGTTGTTTAGTCCAGGCAAGCTTTGCTTTTGTAAACTTTTTTAGAGATCTAGAATTAAATGTGAAACATGAGTCAAACAGTTTTTGAATGTGTTTAACTTGGAACACTTCTTAGTTATGATGTCCTGATTCAATACAGGGGAATGTACTTTTTTGAACAGCTTTGTGAGATGGTTATCAACTGGATAGAGATGGACTTACTCATCTTGCTCCTGATTCGTTTGCTTTGGTTACTCCAGTCCAGCAAGGCAAACCAGGAAACTGTGCCAAAAAAACTCACGTTTCTGTGACTCCAATATGAATAGAAAGGCTGGATCTGCAGGAAATATTCCCTTCTTTGAAGGAGTTTAGAGCAGACAGCACAGAATCCACTTTGGCCTACCAATGGAGCAGAAATGTTTTATGCAGACCAGCTATGAGGGAATTGAGCACAGCCATGTGAAACTCTGGTCTGACCCACAAACCTAAAGACAAACTCCATCACTGTTTGATACCTGCAGGGCCACAGGGTGACTTGAAAGATCCTTTTGGATCAGATTTCTGGTCCTTTTTTCACTTCAAGGGTGCCTTTGTACCAAAGAACTTCCATTCCTGCTGCAGTGTCTGATCACTGTTTACAGCCCTGTTGACAAATGCTGCTTTTTATCCCTCTGGCTTCATCTGGATGAATTTAGGGTTTTTTATTCCACTGTCAGAGCTGTCATGCAGATCTGCAGCAGGTGATCATCAGAAGAGTTTGCTTCTGGTCAGCCCTGCTCTGGGAGTGAGAGGATGTGCTGATTTTTAGGGAGGTCGTTTAGGCAAAATCCATCAAAGAGTGCTGTACACCCCTCAGGGAAAATTGCCTTATAATGACCCTTCCAGCACCTCTGGAGCTTGTCTGTGCTGGCTCAGACCCTGGTGCCAGTCCCTGGCTGTGCCCTCACATTGAAGACATTTGCACCACACATAAACATTGCTTATCATGACTTCCTCTCTTCTGAGTGCAGCATGGGGAACTCATTTTGGCATGGAAAAAAATTAATGGTAATCTGCAGCCACCATATCTGTCCTGTATCAAGGTCAGAGCATTCCTGACCTGAGCTGTGGCTCTGATGCCTTGGAGCTCTGTGTGTGCTCTCGTGGTTTAAAGGTTTTTCTGAAAAGAAAAAAAAAAAAAAAGCTATTCAAAACTCAGAACGAAAACACAGAAAAAGCAGGGCATGGTCTGTTATCATAAGTCAGCTCGTGGAAACTTGCTGCCAATTGACCAATATTTTCCACTCATCTGAGATAGTGATGGAACGTTCATTTATTACCTCAGCTGGCCTAAAATGTCACCAGTGCTTGTTTATCTCAGCTATGCACCTCATGCAGCTACAAGCTGCAGCCTTGGCTGCCTTTCAGTGCAAAACCAAGAGGGACTCTGCCTGAAGTCATGTTTTATTCAGTTGCCTCTGGCCAGATTTGTTCTGTTACCCTTGTGCTGTCACGTTATTTGTAGCAGTTGGCCAAAGATGTGCCTGAGTACATCAGGAACAGCTCAGAAAGCCACAGTGGAAGTTCAGGATCTGTTATCCCCACCAGGAGAAAAGAAGTTGTGTCCATGTGAATGGCTCTGTATTGGTTATCTGCACCTGCTGGGTGCTCTTGTGAATGTTTCAGGCCTTATCTGGGGTCTGCACTGTTTGAATGAAACAACAGCACTAATCTGATCAGCTTTGGCAAGTTACTGAGACCTCTGTCATAATCCAGACTTTTGGTTCGGTACTCTCTTGGATTTCAACAAACTGTTTTCTCTTCTGTAAGAACAGAGTTTACGTGCAAAAGCTCTGATTGAACAGTTTTATTGCTCTTTTTTAAAACAACAAACCTGTGCTTGGTTGTTACAGTAGAATATTGATGTTCATGTTTCAGCCTAAAAGCAAACTTAAAAAATAATGCTTTGGAATTTGTACCTGCCTGGCTAATGTTTGGGACATGGGTGCAAAATAAAAGGATCACTCCTGAGAAGCAGAGCTGTATCTGGTACTGACTAGAGCACTAGTGGTAAATAAAATCTGGGTAAATGAACCCAAATTCAAAGAGGAGCAAACCCCACATTTTCTTTCAACTACACTGCTGGTATTGAAGTGTGGTGTGCCTCTGCTGTGGTGGTTTAACTGGTGAGGAACTGGGGAAGTAGGAAACTGTAAACCCATTTGGTTCAGATAATCTGTTACATGAACTCCGTTGTTGAAGAGAAGGAAAAAAACCCCATAAAATATTTATTTAGAAAGTGCAGCTTGTTCCCATTTGTGACCAAACATATTAAGAAGACTGAGCTTTGTGGGGGCATTTTTGAATGGAGGAGGGGGAAACCCCTGTAAATCACAACAGCCTGTGAAAAGAGATTTTTTTTTTCCTAAGGAAAAGAGCCCATTAATAGATCCTAATGTACAAGCCCCATAGCACCATAATATTGATTTCCCTACTGTCAGCCTGTTCAGCTCCCCTTCTCCTGCAGAGCCTTTTCCTTCAGTTTATAGCTCTCCTTTAATGGATTCTCCTCTGTTTTTATCTCTCTGCCTTTCCTCCATTTGGAGCATGAGGGAAATTAAAGGGGTTCTCCTTTAAAATCCAGCTCCCTGTCATCTCCCAAAAAATCAGATGTGGGTTCTCACCTCAGCCTGGAAAAGAGGCAGTGGGAAGGGATCAGCAACTGGGCATGATGGGCTGGACCTCAGCACCAACAAGAGAGGTCTTAGTCACACCAAATATTTGTTGAAAGCTTGTGACAGAACAACCCAAATCCCAAAGTTTACAGTAGGAAATGCTAGGTAAAAAAATTTATGGTCTGGATTGTACAGGAAAGTAAAGTTTGACAGACAAAGTGTTTCCTTGGGTCTTAAAAGCTACAAAACTCTTCATTTATTGGAGGAGAATTAGTGTGAGGTAATATAAAAATGTTAACTGCAGGGGCTTTCAGAGGAGCTTAAAAATTAGGAATTTAGCTGCCAAATAACCCACCATTTCTAGTGCAGGAAAATGCAAAGGAATAATTTATTTTCTGCTGTTGAATTTCATTCTTGCACTTCTGGCAGGAGTTAACATTTTTTGTGCTGGATTAAGGTGTTCCATACCTTAGAGAAGAAATGCAAGGGTCACATTTTTGGGAAATGCACTCCCCTGTGCCAGTTCTCTTGTACTGAAAGTGTATATGAGCCCTTTGGTGACTTGAACCCACCACAAAACTCATCAGGAATATGGGATTGCAAGGAGTAAATGTCATATTGAGTAATTGCTGCTGAAAGAGAGGGCTCTGTTTTTAACCTAGTTAGGAAAACATGATGGTACATTATGGGAGGGGGAAGAGGACATTTCATGAGATACTCCTGGAATAGTTTTATATTGGGATGGCTTTTCAAAGGAGCTGATTTAACCAATTCCTTCATCCCCACAAATGTTACATAAGAACCACTGGCAAAACTAACACACACACACACTTCTTGTACAAAGGACTAAAAACCCAACCCAGATGTTTACAAAGCAACCACAAAAGACCGGAAGAAAAACAAACATACAGAGATGTTTAAAATGCAGAGCAACCAACAAACACAGGAAAAAAAATATCCATGTTCCTGGCAGTAGCTTTTGAACATACTGAAGCCATTTGGGGCAACCCTTCTTTAAACTTCCCCCATGGCAGGTTTAAATTATCAGTTATGTTTTTCATTCATCACTTATGGTCAAAGACTTCATCTTTCAATATAGGCCTGCTCTTCTCTAAAATGACAGATGGAGAAGGTGTAGCAAATCTTCATCTATTGTTGATGATTAGATCTAATTTGTTTACCCTGCTTCCCCCTATTTCCCTTCTCCTGGCAGAATCTTTACAGCAAGGATGTAAAAGGAGTCTGGTTTCTGCACCACCTTCTTGGTCTTCTTCAATAAAACCCACTACCCTTGTGATATTTAGGTCAGAAAAAAGAGTTATTTTCCCCCTCTGAGGTATTTCTATGTCTCCTTTGTTTCCTCAGTGTGAATAGCTTGGAAAAATGCATTGCACTTGGACAATTCATGCAGTCACTCCTAAAATGCAGCTTACATTTTCCAGATGGCTTAATAACAAACTGATTCAATATCCTTTGCACTTATATAAAAGTATTAAAGGATCTCACAGATTCTTGTGCCTGGATGAGGTGGTTCTGAACTGAGGTTTACCAAATACAAGGCTAATTTGGATCCATTTATAAACTTTATGGATTTGTTGCAATTAATGTGTTTATTAAGTTATAGTGAAAGTTTCAGAATGAATCCTGCTTTTTCTCGAAGAAAACTGTGCCTGTTACTCCTAAGCACAAGAAAACACTGTAAAAGCTGTTTACTTTGGCTCCTGGTGTCCTGGGTTTTCTGAAGAAGGTCATGGCTTTTGTCCTCATCTACCTACAAGGCAAAGTGCTTGAAGAGGAAAAATGCTCCTTTCAGGTTGGAATGTTGAGGTTGCAATTTATCCTACAGGACTTGAAAGAGGAATTTTCAGTTCTAACTTGTTTGAAGAGGAATGGGCTGGTGAAAGAATTTAAGGGCACTTCTGAAATGAATGTTGCCTGTCTATGGAATGGCCCAGAAAGGAAACATCCAAGAGGATCTGCAGCTCAGCTATTCTGCACTGCCTGAAGAGAATAATGAAACACTTCTCTTGAGATTTACGAGCCTGGAAAACACACTGCAGATTTCCATCAAGGCCTGAAAAATAGTAAAAATACTACAGTCTGTTGTCATAGTCTCTAGTACATCTCTTTTTCTACCAGCAATACAGGCTGGAGTATTGGGAAGGAATCAGAGATGAAGTGCAAATGCAAACACAGAAAATAAATATATTCTTTATTGTCATGAGACTCCCAACTTTGCAACTGGCAAAGAAGTTTTATCTTTCTAGTGCAAATTCCCTGTTCTTTTTGTTGTTGTTGTTTCTGTAACTAAATACTACTTCCAAATTACCAGCTGGGCAAGGAATGGTGGGGGAAGCACAAATTCTGTTGAAATGCTCTTTCTTTGGAAAATGCACAAGCAATGGAGGTGGTGAGTCCAGGCTGCTTCACTTTCCTCCCTGAAGGGCAGGGGCTCTCAGGAGTGTGCTGGGAAAACTGTTCCACCACCTGATGGGAATGCTCATCCATCCCTTCCCATCCAGGAAAGGATGGGTGGGGCAGTGAGTCGTGCAATTCATGATTTTGTGTCAGAGAATGGAATCCACAGAGCCCCAGAAAGCAGGATCACGAGATTGTCCCCACTGTCTCTGCAATGTCAGAGCTCAGAGGTGTGTGACAATTTTTCCTCATTCCCATTCCCAACAAATTGCAGTGCTTGAAATTCCAACCCTCTATTTGTTCTAACTGCACAGTGGAATTTTCTCCTTGGCTGTAATGCCAATCTCTCTTGCTGCAAGTGTTTTCTATCACGGTTTCTGTCATAAACCATAAAGTAGATAATGTTCCTTGGCAGCCACATCTGCTGGTGACATTGTTGGTATTATTATTATATCACTGCTGTGTTTTTAAATATCCAACCCACAGGTTTGAAAATTATTTTGGATGTGAGAAAAGCTTTGTCACCTGATTAGATGCATGAACTCAGGGAATGAAATCTTACCCACCAGTTCTGGATTTCAGTGCTAGGAATGGGGACCAAAACCTCTGTGTACACACTCAAAGAAGGACTAATTTGTGCTGTCACCTCTCAGCCACATTTCTTAGTGCCAGACTTTCAGCAGAGCTTTAGAGGACAAGCTTTGAGCTCTGCTGAAAGCCCAGCTTGCAACTTGGGTATCACAGTGTGGAGCTGAACTCATTCCAAATTCGAGTGATGAACCCCTCTAATAAAACAACTTTCTCTGCAAGGTTTCCCCAAAGGCATCCCAAAAGATCCCATGGCCTAAACACAGAAAACAAATCCATCCTGACCCCTGGCTCTGCATGCTGATGGGAGCTGCCTGTTACAAACTCACAGCACAGGGGCTTGGCCAGTGATTTCCCTGCAAGGTGCCACGGGCAAGGACAACCCCAGCTGCATTTGCAAGGAGCAATTTAGTGGGTAGAGAATTAGAACAAGTGCTTTGTGTGAGATGATTGATGCTGCCAGGACAATAATTATGATTTACACGTGATTTCTTTATTCTTGAGGGGAAATCCCAGTTGCCAAGTATGTTAACGAGCTATGTAATGGTGTGTTAACGGACACCATTAGTGTGCTGGACAAAACCGAGCCCCCTGCCAAAACAAACCTCCTCCAATGGTACATTTTATGGATCAGCAGATTCTGAAAATGCTTCAGAGCAGGGCTGGATGGTGGGGCACATGCTCTGGGAATGGCTAACAGTTTCCTAACCACAAGTTTCAAGGTATCTGTTAGTAATTAAATGCACTCGAGCAGTTGTTAATTCCAGTGTTGTGCAATTTCTCTATGAGGTGCAATAATTGCAGTCCGGAAATGGTTTGTTTGAATGTTATGACCAGATTAGTGTGGAAAGGAGTCCCAGCTTGGAGCAGTTTGTGTTAACTTCCATCACCAGGGTCGAGGTGCCTGTCTGTGATTGGGAATGGGCTCATGGCCCAGGGTATGGAGGGAGCTGTGCCTCCCAAATCCTTCCTGGTGTGGACAGGACCCGATGCTGAGCTCCTCAAGGTTCTTAGAGGATGATCTGGTGCCACAGAGAAGGGTCTGGAACACCCTCATGGCTCAGGAGTACTGAGGAAACTCTTGGTTCTGCTGCTTTTGGAAGCAGGAACAGCTGAAGAACTCCTGCACAGAGGAAATTGGGGTGGCTCAGAAGCTTTTTGAGGAGTGTCAAGGTCAGGGCCAGGGTAGGAGGGTTTGGACTGAACCTGAGTCAAAAATGCTCGTGGATACAGGTGTGCATTCCCAGTGGAAGCTGCCTGCAGCTTGGCAAGAAGAGTTTGTCCTGGAGAGGGAGGGTGGTATCACACCCTCCCAACCTGCAGTGCCTTCCCTGAGAAAGCCTCTTTCAGTTTTCAGATTGGGTTCTTTTGCATCATCCATGTTTCACACAAAAAAAATTGTGGACCTGGACTTTTCCATTTCCAACAAAATATTCAAACTGTGGGAACTTCTGCAGTACCAGATGTGTTGGACAGCAGAGGACAGTAACATCCTGGAAGTGCCATAGTATTTGCCCCAGGGGTTGGATCAATGGACAGATGTGAATATCCTGAAATCTCAGAAATCTCCAAAGCACATTTTATAAAAACCAAACTGTGTGACCCATTTACTCTGGAGCAGAACTTCTAGGGCCTCCTTGTACTTCTTTCTGCTCAGCTGTTCAGCAGAGATGTACTGAGCAAAGCTCCTTAAAGCAGATTATTGCTTCAGCTATGAACCCTCATGCATTAATACAAGAATTTTGGAGCACAAATATAAATTAATAAATGGCTGACAAGGCTGGAGCGATCCAGGAGAGATTGTGCTTCTTCCTCTGAAAGGCTTCCATTCATCTCAGACATGATAGTCTAATCTTTGACTGAGACAAGAGTGTTACCTGGATAGTTTCCAGTTGTTTTAATGGGAGCTGTGAAAATCCTGTGCATACCATGCAGGAGAAATTCTCCCCCCTCCAAAGGGAATGGTTTTGGTTGTCCTTAGTGCATTACAATAACCAGCCACCACACTTAATTACCTTTTGCACCACTTTCCCTCCCCTCCTCATATCTTTATCTCTTCATGCCATAAAAATATTGCATTTTAAAATGAAATCAAGGAGACAGAAAACAGAGGAGACATGTTTTGCATAAAAGGAGAAACATGTGTTAGGAATAAAGGCCTGAAATGGGCAAACATATTGAAAACATCCACGCCTTCCCTCTCCCCCTCTGCCCCTCACAGGGAAGCAGAGGGAGGCACCTCTCCTTGCTGGGATGGGGGCTTGTTTTTCCTGCAAAATCAACCAGCTGTCCTCACAGGAGAGGGCTCAGGAGCGAAGTGTGGAGTTTTTCCACCTTGTGCTGTCCTGTGCGGATGTGAGCGTGTTCTGGTGCTTGTACTAGAGCTGAGCACACACTGCTGGCACAGGCAGGTGAAATTCCTCTGGCAGAGCCAGAGATGACTCTGGATGGTTGTTCAAGGGAGTGAGTTGTTCTCATTTCTCCTGGGAAGCACAGGGAGCCAGAGATTAATCACATTCATGCTCCGTGACAGCCCTGCTGAGGACACCGAGTGTGTGCTCGTCCTGACACCAGTGCAATTTCAGTGAACTGTAGTTGGCACTGGTAATCCAGCAGGAATTGCACAACTTTCCCATGAAAATGCTCAAGTGACTGACTCACAAAAACCCCCCTGCTGCTGCTGACCTGCTCCCTCCACCTGAGCTGGGCTCGAGCTGTGCTTGTGCTGTCCTGCAGTGGTGCCAGGGCAGAGCTGGAGAATGAAGGGCACTCAGGGAGTCTGACTCCACCTGGGCTGCTCCTTCTTTTCTTCTTTGCCAAGAAAAATAAAAACATATTCTCCCCACCAACTCCTTAAAAAGTTGAGGGGGGAAACTGCAGAAATATTTTAAGTGCTTGTTGTTTTTCCTAAGGGGACGAAAACGCAATGTGGTTTTATTCTGGCCATGCAAATATTTATGTGAGCAAGAGAGAAGCAAGATCAGAGAGATTCAGTGGGTTTGGTTGTGACACAGGCTTTGGATTTACTCTTGGCTCTGCCAGAGCTTGCCTGTGTAACCTTGAACCAGTGAATTCATCTCTGTGCCCACAGCTCCCATCTGCTACAGCTGATTTGAACTTTTTTTTAATTTTTTGGTATTAGCTGCCTGGTGTTGGGACAGATCTGGGGAAAAAGGAGCTTTTCAACTCAACATGAAGATCTGAGTGCTTAGGTGATGTAGTAATCGTGGAAAATTATGGCAATTTGAGCTGAGGAGGGCACCTCCAGAATTTGCACAGTGCCCTGCACACTGGGCTTGGTTTGCTGGAGTCTGCTCTGAGCTGCTGCAATGCAAACAATGGTCTGCATTCAGTAAGTAGCTCCTCAAATTTCCTGTGGATATCCCCAGCAAATCTGTATTTAAATAAGCAATAGTTTCTTAATCCTGGACTGCAAGTTGCTGGGGCAATTTGTACTCAAGGTGAATGCTGAGGTTAGGGAGATGTTGAGATGTATAAAAGAAGCTTGCCATCGAAATTGTTTCCAGCTGTTTTCATTATGCCCCACTTCTGCAGAATAAACGAAACATTTTAGCTTTCAGCTATTTCCTTCTGGACTCTGTAAAGCTACCTGTTCTCAAAAGCATTATTTGGTGTCTTTAAGTGCTTTAGTCTGATGTTTTTACAGTTGTATTCAGCCAGTCAAGAAAAATGCCTCTAAATAGATAGGAAAGGCAGCTGAAAAGATGGAAAAGCAGCTTGATTAAATGAAAATATCCATTCAGTCTGACTTGTTGAAAGCATAAAAATATTTTGGTAATACATTTTGGATATGTTAGAATTTCTAAACAGTCTTTTATTCCAGTCTTCCCCTGCCAAACTGGCTAAGGCCATAGAGTTTAGCAAATAACATGAGCTGGTGTCCAGTTTCCACCCCATTTCTTGTCATATCTAAGTGGACACTGCAGCCCAAATGACTCAGAACAGGGCTCAAACCTGTGTTGTTAGGGCCCCTCCCAGTCCTAGCAGAAATGGGTAAAATTTGAAATCTCTTGCTAAGATATCCATCCATCTCAAAGAAATCAACTTTTTGCTAAGTATTTTCATTCAAAGGGAGTGGGGAAATTATGTCAAAAGCGTTTGAAAGACATTTTCTTGACTTTTGCACTGAAATCTAAAGCAGTTCAGTGTCTGCTGCAACCATCCTGTGCCTTACCAAGATCTTAAAGATCAGATCTTTCATCCAGAAAGATATCTCTCTCTGGTAACTGAAAAATTTATTCCCAAAAGTGAAAATATATTCTGCCCTTTCTTTTTAATGAACCCATTTCTGTCTATCTCTAAAGAGTGATTCTTATCTGCTGGTTTCCCACTTGCCCAATATGAATATGCTACCTTAAAAGTAATTGATTTTTGGCCAAAAGGACAGGAGAAAGGTTAGGAATGTGTAACAAGGTTTCTCATAACTTTGGAGGAGGCAGATGTTTCTCTTCTGTTTCCAACCTTCATTTTCTTTGCATGAAGAACGAGTTCTTCAAAACCAAATAAATATCCCTTTGAGAAGAGCATGGTTCCCACTGTTATTCTTCACATTAACTCTTTTGTAGCTAAGACAGAGTTTAGCTTGTTGATTTTTATTGAGAAAAAAAAAAAGAATAAAAAAAGAGACTACAGTGTAATTTCTTTTTCTCTAAATGGCTTCAATTATGGCTTAAGAGCTGGTCAAAAGAGTAATAAGAGCAACTATAACAAACTCTCTGACATCTGACATAATATGGATTGTCATTGTTCATTCTGGGTAGTGTAAATATGGCTAAAAAGACTTTCTTCTTGCAATTAGGATTTCATTTAAACATCCATAATTGCAAACATAGCAGCACATATTTCATATTCATAAGGATGGCAGAAGGGACTTTTGGAAGCAGTAACCCAGAGCAGACTTCTCCTGGGGCAGGCAGAGAGGAGAGCAAGGAAGGTTGTTATTCCTGGTAGAAGTGCTCAGGGTGATGTCCCCTGTCCCTGACTGGCTCCTCTGTGCATGGGGGACATTTCCAACCTGCCTTGGTGATGGAGACCATGGGATGCCATTCTCCTCCTTGGACACTGAGACCAAACTGTCTTGGAAAAGTCTACAGCCTGGAGAAAAGGTGAAAAATGTCTAATTTCAGGTTAACATCCTGCCCCTGAGGCTAATGCTGCTAATTCCATGCTCTGCAGCCCTCAGGACTGAAATGTTTCCCAGGACAGAAAGCTGGGAGAGCATCTGTGTGTGGCTGGGAATGGGCACTGGGATCTCTGGGGGCTACTGAGGCAGGGCCAGAAGCTGGGGGTCACTGATAAGGTAACCTTGGCCACAGTTTGTCTTCCTGGAGTCTGCCTGATGGGGAAAAAAAGCCTTTGTGAAGCTCTGCTTGCCATATGTAGCCCTACAAGGCTGCTGGGGAGGCTGTTTACCCACCAGGCCTGAGAGAGGCATTTGGCTCCTGAGTTTATAAATCAACACAGTGACCCCTTTGCCAGAGGATGGAGGGAAGGGTGAGGAATTACAGAAACTGCTGTCTGAAGTCTGGCCACCGTGGGATCAATGAACTTCCCAGTCCCTGCTCTGTGCAGGGAATTTAGGATTTTCAGGAGTCCCCACTGGGAAATCTCGGGAGGAAAGAGAAATGTGAAGTGCAGAGGCAGGAAAGAAGTGCCAAGGAAGGGTGAGAAAGAGCTGCCTCAAATAAACCTGTTGTAGTCAGTGGAGCAGAACTAGGGTGCTGAAAGATGTGACACTGCTTGCATGGGCTGAGTGTCATGGGGATCTGGGGTAGCCAAAGCAGTGGTGCAACAGCCAAATGACAAAACCTGTGTGGGGTCAAGACTAAAACCACTAAATCCAAGTGAAGGGCTCACCCCTTAACTCAGAACAATGGGCTTCCCTCCCCTGTGAGACCCTTCCCAAGAAACCTGTGCTGGGTTGAGATTAGGATGGAAGGCAGAATGATAGTCAGGAGATTGAGGGTTTTTCACATTTAAAAATTACAGGTGGTTCTCCAGGGCTTCCTGTGATTTATTGTTTCCACATTGTGTGAGTGGGGGACTCTCAGCCCACCCACACTCAACCTTCTTTTCCTATAACAAACACATGAACACTGAACATGTGAGTGAGTTCCACATTTTCCTACTGAGCTGACTTCTCCCTTACTCCTGTTACCTTTATTGTCCATAGAATCATGGAATAGTTTGGGTTGGGATGGACCTTAAAGATCATCTTCTTCCAGCCCCCCATCTTCAGCTACAAGAGCATTTTGTAGCCATGTCCTGGGTCTACAGGGACACCTGGGGACATCTATGTGACTTTGCAGAGACGTGTGGCACAATCTGATAATGTTTCCCATCCAAATGCACCTTTATCCAATTTTCTTTAGAAAGGGTTTTTGTGCTGGTTGTAGTTCTGGAAGTTTTAGGGTGAACACTTGCAGTATTTTCCATTGCCCCTTCATTTTTCCTTCTAGATTCTCCTAAATGCCCAGAATTTGGTACCTTTGGAAGATCCTAGCAGCTGTGCTGATCCAGGGGAACCTGAACTCTGCTCAGTGTCAGTGTTTTGCCTCTAGGGCTCTTGTGTGTTCTCACCTGAATTTCTGGCATACTCTGGCTGCATGTGAGCAGAGGCATTACTGTCATTTATGGATGATATTTTTCATTGAGCCACTTGAGATTGAAGGACCTGTTTCCTGTTTAGAGCTCAGAGAGCCCAGCCCAGCCATTTCCTTGCCAAGGCTTTTGGAAAGGAGCACTCTTCAAGTCCTTCCAAGCACTTTGAAGACATCTGAGTTCACATCTGACAAATGGGTACACATGGATCTGCCTGTTCCTGCCCATGTTCTGGGGCTGGGGATCGTGGCCAGATCCAAGGCTGGGAAAAGCTGGGTCAACACATGCATGATTTCACCCCACCAAGGAATGTGGGCTGGAGCTGCTGTCTCTCCATGGAGCAGACATCAGGACTCTGTGGGTTTACAGAGTCCTTAGAAAAGCCAGTTTGGAGCCCCTGTGCTCCAGCTCCTCACATGATTAGCAATAACCCAAGCACAAAGTTTGGGTTCCTGCTTCCTTTGTTTTCGTGCATTTCCCATGCACGAATTCCTGCTGCTCTGGCAGGATGGTCACACCTGAGGATTTTGCATAGGGATGTGCCTGGGTCTGTTCAAACCTGGGTAATTTCTGGCAGAAGGTACTCATCTTTTACACCAGTGAGAGGCATCTATGCATGTGTTAAACCAGAGCTTACCCAGGGAGATGCTCCAAGTGCTTTGCTGAAAAAGTGCCTCAGTTTTTGGGCTTGTTTTCCACACTGGGATCACTTTCCAGATCACATATTCCTAAGGCACAGTGAAATATAATGAGATTACCCGTTCTGAAAGGGGGTTCTAGCTTCTCCAAGCTGCTATCTAGAAATGGTACCCTGTAATCTTACCATCTCTCCATCTGCTGTTTGATCATATTAGCAGGCAGTGACCACGTCCATTCTCCCTCAGACCTCAGGAAAATCTCTGTGGAATTTAGCCAGACATCTAAATGTGGTGTTATCACATTTTATTACATCTAATAGGATAAACTTGTGGGTGTTGCCACAACCTAACTAAAGCAGGGCATCCTTCCTGCTTCAAAAACAAAGTGGAACATTTAAAGTATGTTTTAAATGTCACTTCTATACAACTCCACCAATTTAACTCAATTTCATCCTAAGGGATATTTCTATTTAGGAGAATACTGCTGATGCTCAATACAGGAAAAGGTGGAAGCTCTTTAGCATATAAATACCTTATTAAACCTCAGCACACATCTCTTAGCAGGCAAAAAAGGATCTGAAAAATCACTCTCTTGTGGGGGGAAGGATATTATATTCGATAAATCATGTGGAACTATTTATCAGCAATCACTTCTTTAACTTTTCCACAGTCTTCAGTTTCAAAGCACATTTTGAAGTGACTGAAGTTAGTACAGAGCAGTTTATTTAAAAAATTATTTTAGGAAAATTACCTCAGGCTTGATTGTGTATTTATGAAGGGTTTCTCTTTTCTTTTTTTTTTAAATATTAACATAATGTTAGAAAATTACTTTATTAAGAACAGTGGAAAAATGTGTAGAGAAACAGAAAAGATTTTGTAGCAGACAGTCTGTAATGGGAAAAGTTTTGCTTGTGCATTCACAAAGGGCAAAGTCAGTGGAAAGACCTTGATTTTGATGGGCTTTGCATTAGGCTTGTTACCAGTGTGGGATTGTTCATCACAGAACCTTGAGCTGTTTCTGGTTATATCTACATCCTCCCCAGTGAATGTATGTTGATTTCTCTGTTTTCTCCCTTGCTATTATAAGTAATTATTTTTAATAACTTCACTTACCTACCTCATCCTTCTTGCTGCCTTCTTTTTAAGCTGAATCCTGTCCTGATCTTGAGTTAAAAATGAAATTAACATGCTCATAATTCAAACACATGGATGTTTTTTGCCCTGCAAACCATTGTTGCACAATCTCTTGCAAATCCACATTGGCCACTTTGTGCTCCTGACATTGTTCATCCCTGGAACAATTCTGGTCTGCTGCAGTTTAATTATGATGTGTTTCAGTACACAGCTCAGCGTGGTGCTCACAGTGATGACTGTGATTTTCTAAACCATGAAATAAATCTGATTGTGAATATTGGGGATTATGACTTTTCCTAGTGGGGTCAGCCTTTCTAGGTGATCCCACAGGTTGGAGTAGAACTAGAATTTTGCTGTGGATTGTTGTAGGCTTTATAGTCATTTTTATTTAAATGAAACTCATTATTTTTCATTACTTGTCATCTGAACCATGCTGGTACTGCATGGGTTTAGACTGGGAGCTCCAGGAATGAGCTGAAATGTGAAGTTTGCATGAGCTGTATGGGCAGACTTCATTTCATGGCTTTGGAAATGTGCTGTGTGAATCCTGCTGATTGCCCTTGGAGCTGGGAAAGGGAGCAGGAGAGAGGTGAGGGCTCAGGTCAGAGCACATGCAGGGCTGGAGGGGCATCCTGGAGCCCTGGACATGCTGGGAATGTCAAGGTGCAGCTTGGGTTGCACAGAAACACACAGGATCCTTTCCCAGGCATCCCTGGCTGATGAAAGAGAAATTGTTTGCAGTGACTTGGAATGGATTAAGTAGACAAAATATGAATGTTTGAATAAAGTAGTAGCCACAGCTCTTGTGTAGACAGTAAACAATGGTTTATTGACAGTAAACTCTTGCTCTTATGGTAAAATGTCTTAAATCACTTATTTCCTGAAAGGCTCAGGCAGGGTGTCTTTGGTCACTCACACATGTTTTGTACTTTATCTCAAATCAAAACATCCTGATTTCCAGTCTCTGGAACACATTACTGGTCCATGCTTCCCTTGTTTGAATAAAAGGTGGCAAACCCAGCTGTGCACTCACCAAGGCTGTTTGGAATAGCATCTATGAATTAAGAAAAGGCTGTGGATAGATGAGACCTGAGGACTTCTGCAGAGATATCCTTGGACTTGGCTTGACAAATGTTGCGTTGTTGGACAACTCTTCTTAATCCCTTTCTACCTGGACTTTGCTGTGATTGCTCTGAAGGGATTGTTTTGTCTCTCCACCTGGTCTCTGCCTGCTCCAGCCTCGAGCATGCAGATGTTGGACATGGCAGGAGGAAGGGAACAGAGTGTTGGGGCTGCCTTGGCTCTTCCTCTCTAGAATGAACCCCTTCCTCAGGGCCAGGCTGGGTGGGGCTCTGAGCAGCCTGATCCCAGTGCAAAGTTCCTGCCCGTGGCAGGGGAAGTTGGAACTAAATAGCCCTTAATGTCCATTCCAGCCCAAACCCACTGGAATTCAGTGTTTGAGGTCTTGCCCATGGTCCTGAGTAGCCCAAAGTCTGGACTGGTCACTTTGAAAGTCTTGCAGCCCTCAGCATCAAATCCATGATCCTGCCAGGTTTCTTTTCCAGAGAAAGACTTGCTGTGACCCTCTGTCCCTGGCCTCAGGAGGTGAAGATTGCTGAGCACTGTGTCAGCTGTACCCAAAGTGGTTTTTGTTTAATGGTCTCTGCTGCTGTTTATATTTTCTAATGCGCTACGGCTGGTGTTTGTTGCCATTAAAACTTCATTTGTTTGGAGGATCTTTTCAACAAACTGAAATCCAATAAATCATGAGGAAAATATTTATTATTTCAACTGGATAAGAAGGGGAGGGGGAAGTGGACAAATTAGTATTCCTTCAGCACCATGTTAAATGGGAGGGCACTGGGGTGTGTTTTCCATGGGTCATTGTCCCCAGAAGAGCAAGTATTTGGCTGGACAGGTCCAGCTGAGTTACAGATTCAAATTTGGGAGCAGAACTGGAGCAGAAATATTCTGAGTGCTCCAGCTTTATCCTGTCTGCCCATGTATTCACACCCACAGATGATGGTAGTGAGCTCAGGGCTTCTGGATTAAAACTGTCAAAAACACAAGCCTCTAATGCCTGAGTTAGAAATCCTGGGTTGATAACTGGTCTCACTTCTGCTGGTGGCAAAGCTGCTATTGTCTGAGGTCAGGATTTCACTTCAGGTCTGTTTTAGTTCACAGACAGTAGCAGACTCCAAACTCTTCATCCTGCTGTAGGGTATATTACACCAGCTTGTGGTGGGACAAATGACATAGAGATCTGGAGCAGAATGTGGAAAATGTCATCACAAACATCATTACATTAGAGCTGCATGGCTTTATTTATTTGTTGAATAGTGAACTCAATTAGAAATAGGGTGGGATTTAGGGCTGTTCGTGTACTTTTGCAGTCAGCCAGTGGTTTTGGCTGAAAATGCAGAGGGAAATATGGAAAAGTTGGACTGTGATTTCAGCATTTCACATAGAGGATACATTGCCTATTCACTTGGAAATGATAGCTAATTTTTCAACATGACATATTTTTCAATGTCAGAAATAAAAAAATCAAAAAATCGCTTTTGGTCTGACCTGAACAGAAACAATTCTGAAATCTGTCAGTGGGGCTAAGGCAAAAATCTCTGCATTGTCCAGTTAAGCTCAGGACAGGTGTGAAGTGTGGGTCCAAATGATTGGGAGATGTAGCAGACTCTATAAAAAATGTAAATATATATAGATAGCATTTCACCAGAGAACTGATATTTTTGCATGTATAGCTATGACAAAATCTGTCTTTTCAGCAAGGAAAATGCCCTTCAGCACCTGTAAACCAACCCCTGGATGTTAACAGCTCCAAAATATGAATGCAACGATTTGACCTCAAAATTTTACATTAAATCCAGTTTCCTCATCCTGCATGATAATTTCTACCCCACAAAGCCCCAAAGTCATCACCCTCATTATCAAGGCCTCTGGATGTGACCATAATGCCATTAGGATCCTAAATACAGTAAACCAGTGTCCCATCTGTCAAAAACAGGACGTGTGGCAACCCTTCCCAGTGAGTCATCTGTTCAGCATTCCCAAGTCTTTGAGATCTCTGCACTCACCAGGGACCTCTGACATTTACCAATGTTATCTTTCTTATTTCAGTTTTGGCACCTTCTTCCTTTCCTCAGAGACTGTACTGGGCAAAAAACACATGGAATGAGCAGCAGACATCATCTGTCATCTTTCTGAAAGGTTACTGGGCTTGAGTGTGTTGTTTGGCCACAGATGGTGGTAACTTCACCAGAAAAACAAAAACCCCCACCATGCAGTGAAGAAATCGTTAACTGGGCAGAGTTTTGCATGAGAGATCAATCAGTTGAAAGGGAAGAGTAATCCTTATTCATAGTGGCTTTTGGGATGACTAAACCCTCAAGAAGCAGATTAGAAAATGCTATGAAATGCTTCTCTTGCTATCATTTGCTGTGAATCAGCAATAAAGTAGTCACCCCCTTGGCAGAATTCCCACTGGAGTCCATGGAGCCCAGGGTCACTTCCAGGGTTTCTCCCCTGGATGTCCTGCTCTGCAGCAGGGGCTCTCCATCAGGCTGTGTCCACTTTTCACTTCTGTGAGCTCTTGTGAGTCTACTTACAGTGTTTTATAATACAGGAACAAAGGGGTCATTCAATGAAAATGAAGATTTAAAGCAGATGAGAGTAAATGCTTGCTGCACAATAATGTCAGCACCTGGCTTTTTATGCTGCTGGACTCAAAGTGCTTTACAGGAGTCATCAGTGCCAGTGTCTCTGCTTAACAAAGAGATGAAGAAAGATAACATCACCTGTTTAAGGTCACCAAGCAGACAATGCCAGAGCCAGAGTGGGAAATATCCTCCTCCACTATGCAGTGGCTTCTGGTTAAAATCAAATCACTTTCATGCTACAGGGCTCAGTGGTCCAGGTCAGAATGACACCAAGAATTCAGTGGCAGGGACTGTTTGTGTGAAGAGCAAGCACATGGCACTGGGAAGATGTAAGAGAGAATTCAGGTCAGACAGCAGCCTCTGTAGTGATCTGTCTCCTGCCAAAAGGATAGGAGACTCTGGAGCTGGATGACAAGTTTAATTTTAATTCTACTGCAGAGTGCAGAACAATCAGTCAGGGTTGTCCTGAAAACTCAAGAGTTTGGTAGCCCATGTAGAAAGGGAGCTATCATTTTGGAAATCTGCTCTGTCTGAGAGGAGCAAAGGCTGGTTGTCACCAGAGATACTCCCACATAAGGGTAAAAAATGACCCAGTTTTCCTGGTTATTCAAGAACGGGCAGTGAAGCCTAAGCTGAACATTCTTGTGAGGCTTCAGGGTTTACCCAAAAAAAAATGGGCTGGACTTGATGATGCTTCTATCTCCACACCAGGTCTTATGCTGTCCTTTCAAATGCATTCCAGGAGGCTTTTGCCACAGCCAGGATGAGTGCAGGTGACTCAGCTGAAGGTGACAGGGTCCTCCACCCTCCCAGACAACCCATCCTGCCTTGCCCATGGATAGCCCCACAGTGAGAGTGAAGCATGTTCTCCATCTGAGCTGCTGTCCCTCCTTTGCTCTGTAAGAAGAGAGCTCCCAGCAGCCCATTAACCCTTTCCAGACTCACATGGGCTCACACATGTGCTTTTTAGGGCATGATTCTTGGCAAGAGAGACAGCCTTAATATTGCTGTTGGACCTATGTGCATGTCTGTTGTTCATCATATGTGAATTAAATGAATGACCCTGAACTGGAGAGAGAGAAAATAATGATTGCCATATTGTTTCCAGCAGTCTTCAAGCAAAAGGAGCTGTTTGAACTTTCCCCTAAAGATGCTTCTCCCTCTTGCAGTGGTTTTAAAATCTGGGGGTTTTACCCTTTTCAAGGTGATTAATATTGTAATGATACCTTCTCTAGCTTCCCCTCCCCAGGGGAGTGGGAAAGCAGGGGGAGGGAAGCAGGACAGGGAGAAGAAACATTTCAAAACTAACTCCATGTGCAGCAGTAAAAGGTGTAATAGCTGCTTCTTTTCCTCTCTCCTCTAGTTTCCAGCAAATTCCCTTGTGCTTTCAGGTATTTCATTATGTTTTGTTTTTCATTCCTCTTCAATGCACATATTGACATGTTTCTTTCTGTCTATTCCTGTCTTCCTTTACTCAGTAGAATGATCCCACTGGGAAGGTGAAGGTCCAAATAGGAGGTGGAAGGAAGGAAAGCATCTTTCCTCATTACTGAGAACCAGACTGATTGATAGTGTGTGACTGAGGCAAAGACCCTCTTTGGGGTGGAGATTGTAGCCTCATCCTCAACATAAGGACAGGCATGAGGCTGAAACTGAGAATGGGGACTGCATTTGGAATGTATGACTAATTGTGGTGGTTGTCTGGCCCTTTTCCCAAAAATTGGGGAAAAAATGCTTCAGTGGGCATTGTTTTAATCCTACAGGATATTTCAAGTGCTTTGAGACTAAGGAAAAGACTGCATCCCACTGGCAATTAGAGCTGCTTGTGACCAGAGATGACCTTCTTAATATTGCTTTTGACATCTGCACCTGGGTGGATCTTGCTCCACAACCTTGAAATGGACAGTAGGAAAAAGCAGCAGAAAAATGAGACAATCCCTCACATTGTTTGGATTGTCAGTAATAAATCCTAGGGAGTAGAAAAGGCCTTCCTTGTTGGCAGGGTGATCCCATCATCTTAATATAAGAGAAAAAAATTACAGAGTAAGAACACAAATCATGAGGATAATCAGTCAAACTTGCCCAGGGAGGTGTTAGAGGTGCTGCATAGTCTTGTCTGGGCTTCTTTTCCCATCAAAGCTTGAACCAGATGATCACTTGGGGTCTCTTTCAGCCTGTTCTGTGATTTTGTGACCATCAGCATGTTGGTGGCTGGGTGTCACTGCCATTCAATTCCTGCTGAGTGAATCTGTGCTGTTTGCACATCATTCCTCTGTTTTCTGGTCTCCTGGAAAACTCACATTTCAGTTTTAAGGGTTTTTGGGAGTCCCTTAGGATTACCCATGTGGCTGCTATCTGCTAGACTTTCCTCTGGGCTGCCTCATTTGATCAGAGATGTGGAACCTGCAGTGAGTGGAAAACCTTCAATCCTGACTGAGAACAGACTGTGCAAGCTCAGCT
Source organism: Erithacus rubecula (assembly GCF_903797595.1). Classification (NCBI taxonomy): domain Eukaryota; kingdom Metazoa; phylum Chordata; class Aves; order Passeriformes; family Muscicapidae; genus Erithacus; species Erithacus rubecula. The sequence goes on along the minus strand of NC_136662.1, from coordinate 4,385,104 downwards.
CTGGAAGGAATTCCCCTCTGGTCAATAGTCTGGCTCAACCTGGTGGCTTTTGGAGCAAGGACAGCAAGTACAGAGATCTGAGCTGTACCTCCAGTGCTGCTGTATTCTGTCCCTCAGCTTAATCACATGTAGAATATGGGTTTGGGCTCACTCTGCTCTTTTCAGTCTGATAATCCAGAATACACATTTAGAAGTTCCTATGACAGTTTGGTTCAAAGCAGAAAATTACAAACTGACACATCCCCACCCCTCTTTGATTTGAATCCAATTACCAGTGGGAAGATCCCTTAATTTGCTCAATGTGCAAAGCACCCCCAGGAAAGAAATGCTGGAGAAGGGGATCATGAAAGCTGAGACAAGATGTAAGGGTGTCACAAAGAGAGGCCAAAGTGGAAGAGAATAGAGAATTGGCCAAGAAAATGTCATCAGTGACCCTTGTGATCACTGTTTTGTTGGAATGGGGAGGATGGAAATCAGCTTGGAGAGGATCCAAGATGCTGGAGACAGGGATTACACCTGCTGTGCTTATCTTGCTCCAAACCACAGATGAATCCAGTTCCTCCAGAAGCTTCTGAAACAATGTCAGTCCCACAAGACACACCACTGTGAACATTTCAACAGGGACCTTTGTTCTTTAAATTGCAAAGAATTTTGAAACCTGACACAGGCCATAAGTCAGCTGCCTTTGTGGGTTTCCAGGCTTTTTTGGGTATAGTTATTTGATTCTGCTAATATATATTGTAAAGATAAAACAGGCCCAGTCTCAAATACTGGAAATCCAAGAGGGGGCAGAAATGACAAGGGAGAGCTGACAAGTGTCATGGGAAGAACCAGATCAAGGGAAGAAGTGAGCAAAACTAATGGCAACTATAATATGGTCTGATAGCCTAGGTGGGCAAAATTTGGGCTTGGAAAGGGTCATGAATTTTCTGGCTTCACAGGAGACTGAAGACAACATCACTCAAAGCCTTCTCTGCTCCAGGATGCAATTTCCTCCCTGTTCTACTCACGGATCCTTTTCTGCTGTGTATATTTTTCTTTCAACCAGCTCAGCAAAAGTACTGAAAACTGGCAAGGCAGCTCAGAGTAGTAAGAGATCTTGTGCAAATTCCTTCACAGGTTGTTGAGACAAAGTGTAACAGAAGATTACAGATAAAAATGGCATTTTCTGTCAAAGATAGTGAAGTATTTCCACAGTTGACCAGCTGCAGTGCATGTGTCCTGGCAGGTACTGAAACCAGTTTTTATAGATCTCTCCAGAAAACCAATTTATTTGACTACTGGCATAAGCAGCATGATAACCTTGATGCTTGCTGTAAATGAAAGAAGGGAATCAATAAAAGGAAAGGGTCAGATTGTCCATCTCAGTGGCTGTATGGTACAAACTTGTTATTTAACAAAATATCCAGACTTTCTGTGTATTTACCCCTGCAGATAACACAGACCCTCCAAAGGGTAGAAACTCTACTGAGGGTAGGAACAACAACTATTTGTGCTTGAAGTAGTGCACAATTTTGGAGAGGTGATTGCTTCAAGAACCACTTTGCAGGCTGTGGACACACAGCACTTTTAGCTCTTTTGAGGGAGGAATAATTGGAATTCCTCCTGAGTGCTGTAAACAGCAGGGATTTGAGGTAATATTGCTAAGTGAGCCAGTCACATATAACTCCCCAAAATCAGTAGGGTTCCTTGACATGTGGGGTCCCTTTTACCACTTCATTTGGGCAGGTGGCTTGTGGCAAATGTCCCTGACTTCCCCCTAGAGCTCTGAGCAGGGGAAGTTGGTAATTTGTAGTTTGGGTAATTTGTAAGGGAGGATGTGGCAGCTGTAGGGCCTCTCTCCTGGCCTCAGGCTGGGAGTAGTGTGTCATCATGAGCTCATCTGAAAAAGTGTCAGGTTGTCCTTGTGGCAGCCTGGTTTAGCTGACCTCCAGGGGTCTCTCCTGACCTACATTTTCCTGTGATTCTGGGAGGGAATGGCAGCGAGCTCAGGACCTCTGCAGCACAGGCTACTTTTATTTCTACTAAATGTGAATAGGGGCATTGTGTGGATACCCAAGGGCTCTGACAGAGGGCCCTGGCAGTGACTGGAGCTTTCACTGGCCTCAGCTCTTGGTCCCTGTCTCTGACAGGATCTGCAGCCTGCAGCAGCAGGGAAGGTGTGAACTGCAGCAGCTGAGGATGCTCAAATTGCTTCTTCCTACAAGCTGCCTGTCATGGGTCAGTCATGTTTTAGACCATGGCAGCCAAATGCTCAGATAATGGGAGACAGAGCTCTAGCTTTACACAGCCAAGCTTGGAAAGTGAAGCCAAAGTGACTTGGGCTTGAGTGTGGAACAGGGATGCTGCAGTCCTGCACACTGTCTGAATGCTGAGCACACAGCATGGCCCAGAACCCAAATGCTTACACAGCCTCCCACCTCTGAATACCAGCTTTGAATTGGCTTTGATTTTTATTGCATATTTGTCCACAGCAGCTGTCAGAAAGTTTAAATGGTAGAATTAATGCTGGGATAAATACATCCTTCCAAAGCATTGCTGTGGCTCTCCCCATTGGGAGTTTATGTAATGCACTGAGTGGTACAAGAAGTATGCAGAGAGAACATTCTGCTTCCTGGAGGTTTCAGCCTGGGCTGACAACTTGGTGCTGACTCACTGTCAGGACCTGGTTTAAGCTCTGTAGAAAAGCACTGAGGGCTGGGAAGCACAGCCATGGACACTGCCACAAATGGATGTGAAACCAGGCTGTTACCAACCTAGGTGACTTTTTGCCTGGGCATTGCAAATGCTGTGGCATTCAGCCAGATGCCAGCTTAGAGCAGGGACTGCTTTAGGTGAAGAACCAGAAAAGACCCCAAAGTGGCCTCAAAATGCTGGAGGAAGATGAACATTTCTTTTAGTGCTATTTTTATCCAATATTCTAATTTTGTCTTGTTCCCTTACATAACTTTCAGAATTACAGCTGAATAAACTTTCAGGGAAGAGAAATATTCCTAATAGAGCTCTAACTTTCTCCAGACTGAGTCTCTGAAATCATCCACAAAAGGTTTCCAGTCCATGCACGTGGCACTGCTCCTTTGTCTAAAAAGGAAAGGGTAGAAAGAGATTTAAGCCCTGTAACAATTGAGTTTGCTCCTCCACGGAAAAAAAAGGCAAAAATTATTTTGTTTGGGTTGGATGGAGTTTGGTGAGATGGGCTCAGCACAACAGAAGTCCTTCTGTCCCTGCCCTCCAAGATGTGCTGCTGGCCTGGTCCTGCTCCCTGTGCCCACACCTCCTTGACCTCTGAGCACACAGAGAGAAACTGAGGTGCATTCAGCTCCCCTCCAGCCAGTTCAAGCTCCAGCAGTGGAGGGAAGGGAGATCTGCTTCTATTCCCTGCCCCAGGGCTGATGGATGCCCTGGGCAGCTTCTCTGTGGAGCTGTGAGAATTAGGGAGTAGCTAGGTGAAGTTAACTGTGCTCTGGCTCTTCCCTGCTGCTCAGGGGCTGTGTGAGGCAGCTCACAAGTCATCAAAATATTGAAGATTTTCTAATGCTCTTCAGGGACCAGGTGGGTCCCTGGCTGCTGCAGGATATGGCCTGAGAAAGGCTACCTTTTCTTTCCCCAACTCCCTTTTCATGTTAAATCTGCTGGAAGGAAATCACCAGATGTCCTCTCCAGCCCCTCCCCATGTCTAAATGGGGAATGCTCAGTGCAGCATCCCAGAAAAGCCAGTTTGGTGGCCAGCCAAACATGAAGGACAGGGAAAACAAGGGAGAAATGTGAAATCAGGAAAAATGGCTGTAAAGGCCATGCACCTGTCCCCCAGCAACTCTTTTCTATCAAAAAAAATGAAGAGGAAACTTCAGTGGACCAATAGTTCAATCTTTTTGTTTAATAACTGCAAAATTTTTTAAATAAAAATATAAAGCAAAATCACAAGACTGGTGAATTAGAATGTTTTCCAGCTGTCTGTCTTTCCCCAAAACAGAGCCTATGCTTGGGTGGTAGTTTAAATTTGTCTAATGTTCTTAAAGCAGATGCAAAGCCCAGCTAATCCAGCAGGATGTTTTTCACTGGTTTCTTTAGAATTTGGATGACTCCAGACCCTGTAGGCAAAATAACACACATGAGTAATCAACATTTGCCCCTTTTTGGAAACCCATCAGCCCAAAAGGGCTGTGGCCATGTGTTTGTCATGTGTTTGTTGTTGCATCTTTCTCTGATGCTGTGTAAGGAAAGTTCAGATCATCAGGACATGATACAGCAGCCTTGAGATTTTGGCCATAGAATTGTTTATTGAGCAGTGACAGACTGCAGCACATCCCTTTCAGGAATGATAAGGAAGGGTTTATGCAAGCCCACATCTGTACTTGGCTGGGCACAACAATGTCATGTTCCTTATTAACCATACATTTCTCTCAAGTACTGGCTGAAATAGGAGGGCCCATGGTGACTGATTTCTGCTGCACAGCTTGTGTTGTTTCCACTGCTCCAAACTTGGTGTGCACCAATGAAATACAGACCTGGAGAAGTTCTGGGCCTTGCTGTTTCCTATTCTCTTTCTGCTGTTTGCACTCTGCCAAGCATTATGATTTTTTAGTCCCTGTTAAAGGTAAGTGCTCAAGGCTGGGTTGGATGGGGTTTGAAGCCACCTGACCATGGCAGGTCTCTCCCAACACAAACCATCCTATAAGTGAGTGAGAAACATTTTTCTACAATCTCCTCATCTAGCTCACATGTGGACAGTCAAATCATCTTTAACCCAGTGCTAAAAGATCCCTTTTCCCTTGAGAAACCTCCCTTTCCTGAGCCACACTGCACAGAATTAACACAGTGAGGCTCAATCTGGATGGGCTGTGTGATTTTCTCTGGACACTGATCCCATCCACAAAACTCTGGGTCTTCCTGGCTCTGTCACGATCTGCAGCATCTCTGGCTGTTGCAGTAAACCAACAATATTTAGGATTTAGGCATCAAACAAAGGTAGATTTTTGTCAGTGTCCCTGTGCTAGAAATCCCCATAGTTGCAACAGAGGTTTCCAAATCTCTTGTGACATATAATCCACAGAAGGTTTTCTGTGTACTGCACCTCCCTGAAGACCAGTAGTGATTTCCTCAGGGTGAGAGGTTAAGAAAGGCTTCTTGCACATTGAAAGCCTTTTTCTGACATTAGAAGTGGGACTTTGGTATTAGATATTGCCTTATCAATGTAATTGCAGAATACATTAGTAGCCATTTACTGGTGGGTCTTTATATCTAGATTATGTCACTATTTGCCTTTTTTTTGATGGTCTCCTGATCTCTTATTACTGCCCATATATATATTTTTTTTTAATTTTAAAAGATGGCCAAGTCTGAAGATGGCAGGGATAACAGCTAGTCTGGCATAACCATAATATAAACTGGCTTTTTGCCTTTTCCAGAGTTAACTTTGGATCCCAGATATGAAGCCTGGACAGAGAAAGGATTATTGTCATGTCTGCCCTGGTGTTTTCTGTCATTTATTGAAGCTCATCTGATACAACTGCAGCTTGTTCTAATATTGATCTTTGATATCTGAACAGAATTCCCCAACGAGTCAGGGGATGAGGATGGGAAATGCAGGTTGAGCAGAACCAGCTTCCATCTGGAGAGGGGACATTGAGGTACCAGGACACTGTTTATTTGGAGGCAAGGAACAAATTCACATGCTCTGTGTCAGTGCCATTATCCTTGCAAATGGCTCAGGAAACAGCCAGTAGGATTTGCAGCCTTTTCTGCATTTGCAAGTAAAACCTGGAGCTCCTCTGTATGAATTAGAGCAGTCAGAGAGAAACTATCAGCTAAATCTGAGAATGAGCTGAGGATCAGAGAGGGTCCCCCCATGACTCCTGTTCAACAGCTCTGTATATTGTTTTAAAGGACCCTTATGCTAGAAGCATGTTGCCTTCTGAAAGAGGAGATTGTTTTACTTACTTGTTGTGGAAAGATCTTAAATTACAGCCCTTCCTGCTTATATTATGGCATTCTGGGGTTCATCCTGCTGCAGTTGCCCTGTGCTGTTTGGGATGCAGGGTCCATGGCAGATAAATTCATGGCCAAAGCCTGTTGTGACAACAGGAGTTTCTTGCCAGAGAGGCTGAGTTATTTCAGAGCTTCTCATTACAGCTGAATGCAGTTAATTCTTGTGTGTGCTCTGGAAAGTGTGTGGGAGACAGGTCAGGGTGTCCTGGAGCACAAAGTCACCGTGTGGCTCCACAGCAGGTACAGCATCAAATGGAGACTGCAGTGACATGGGACAGCTCCAAACTAATTTGGGATAAAACACTCCTGCCCACACTCTGCCTGGAAGGCTCAGTTTTGGCTAATTGCACCATCACAATGGGATCCATTTTCCAGGGAGATTGAGGCAAAGAGGTAAATTCAATCCAGGGCTGATCCCATTGGAAACTATGACAGTAAAATTGACCAGGATGAAACATTTGTGTCTTGAAGTTCCTATTCATGGGTCTTCCAGTCCCGACTGCACATGTCCCTATTCCCATCAGTGGCCAGGATGCTTGGGTGGATTCCCAGCCATTCCTGTCACTGGTGCATCACCCTTTTCACTGCCTGGGGAGATCACAACGTGTCAGAGGAAATGTACACTCCTCTCCTATTGCAAAAACAGGAATGTGATGCAGAGCTGCATCTCCCATGAGATGAACAGCACTTAGGCTTTGAAACATTCTAGTTTTGCCTCAAAAAAAATTGCTATTTTGGGAAGAAGATGTTTCTCACCTGCTTTTTAACCTGCTGCATTTGAACATGAAGGTTCATGATCCCAGCAGGGTGTGGGGGTTCAGGCAAACATAACTTCACAGAGCTCTGGCTGTCCAAGAAATGACAAATTATTCATAGCCAAGAGTAGTCTTGAAACAGCATTGCAAGGAATATGAGTCTGGAGCTTTTCAAACCTCCTGGGATCATCTCCTTTCCTGAAGAGCCTGGTGGTCCTAGGGTGAGGGGCAGAGGAGGTGGGTGCTTCATGTCCCAGAATCTGGTTTGAAGTTGGCTGGCAGTATCTTTCAGTGGATAAATGCTTTTGCATGCCTGCTTTGACTGCTTTGATGCACAGACAAGAACCTAGGCAGGGTGTACAAATTGAAATATAATAAATAATATTCAAACCTTTAGAAGCAGCCAACTCAAAGGTGCAGTTCTCTGGCTTGGTTACAGCTCCTGGGCCCTTATCAGGAGCATGAGGCTGAATCCTGGCAGCCTCTGGCTGCAGAGTGATTTCTTTACTGGGTACATGGCATTTTTCAGGCTATGCTCTGGCCAGGCCATGCTATATTTAAATACATTTTACTGGTGAGGGACTAAAGGGCCTCTAGAGCTGCAACTTCCTAAGGGCTATTCTGCAGATTCCTTCCTCCTTTCTTTTTTTCTGTTTCCCTTTAAAGGAAACTCTCAATCTTCTTAGGAAATAATCTTTTGTTTATGTCATGAAAAAACCTGTGCTGTCCTGGCTGGGAGGGTGGAAGGGCCAATAGGAAGAGGTGCCACTTGTGCCTTTCGATACAACCAAGTGTGTCTTAAATAAACATATGTTTATTTTTCTACCTTTCTGTTGAATTGCATCCTTGCCAACATAGAAGGTAAAAGTATCCAGTTCAAAGGAGGCAACTGCAAGCTTAGCTGACATCCTGTCATAAATATAGAACTGGCCCCATGACAATGCCCTGCTTGGGAACAATGGGAGCTGGGAGAGAGAAATGTGTGAATTAACACAGTCCAGGCAAATGATGAGCAGCTGATGGAGGAAAAGAGCTGTGGGCCAGGCTGCCAGCTCTCAGGGCTGCCTCTGAGCTGGCCTTTGTCCCCTTCCCAGAGCTGTGTGATGTCTCTGCTGTGCTCATGTGCCAGCCTTGATGCCACCCTGGGGACATCAAGGACACAGGACACCCTTCTGTGCCAAACCACAGCAGAGATTTCTCTTCCCCCTTGCTCAGACTGGGCCAGAGCAGGAGCTTTCAGCTGATTTTGCCTCTGTCCCACCTTGCTAATAGGACAGGACCTGTGGCCTTGGGGCCAGGGCAGGTTTGTGCCCTGCCCAGTGCTCAGGTCAGGGTTTGCAGGGCAGGGAAGTGCAGCCAGCCTAATTCCCTGTCCTTGGACAGCTCTGGACAAATCCCTGTGGCCAGCTTATACCCTCCCTCCATCATATGTTGGAATGGGCAGTGGACACCATTCCCAGGAGCAGCAGAGCCCCAGGCACTGCTGAGACAGAGATTTATCCTGGTCAGGCTTTGCCATGAGCAAATCAAATTCCAGGCTAATTAGGAACCTTAGTGATACTTCCTGTGATTCCTGAGAAACCTGCCATGGCTTAGGAAGAAGCTGCCTGTGGCTGTCACTTGTTCTGGCTCTGGCTGGGGACCTGGCAGAACTCACCAAGTCCTGTCCCAGTGAGGAGCAGACTGGGACAAGGAAGGAACCTGGGATAGGACAGGAACCACAAACCTCTACAGCTGGTTTTCACCTTTACAACATCCTTGTGGGGACATTATTGTGAGCTTTTGTGCACTGATGGCTGAAGTGGGCATACTCCCATGAATCCAGAGAGGATTTTCCCTCTGGTGAATCCCTCATATAAACTATTGAATTTAAAAATATCACATAGAGAAGCTTAGTTTAGTTTATGTTCATCCTTGTTTTTCTTTGACTAACTACACTTTTTTTTTTTTTTTTGTGACTGTCATGTTGAAAATGATGGCTTGCACTGGCAAGTATTCACCTCACTTTTATCCTAAGTCACCTTCAGGTCCCAGACTGAGCCAGCAGGGCACAGCAATAGCAAGTGACTTTCACCAGTTTATCTTATCCAGCTCACAGAGTGTGGCATTTGTGAGCTGAAGCCCTGGGTTTTCTTCCCTCCTCTTTCTGTGCAACACAGGGTGTGCCCCATTTGACCTAAATATTTGTGAAGTTACATCCTTGGGACAGGCTGACAAAAGGATATAAACTCAGTTTGTTTTCAGCCTTTCCTAAGGTGGGCAGGCTGCAGTGTGGGTTCATCACACCTTCCCCTGACCCAGCTGGTGCCAGTCAACATCTGAGAGGGGCCTGATCCACACAATTCCTGCTTCCTCACCCCCAGAGACTGTGGCAGCAGCTGCCTCATCACTTGCTGTAGACCTGGGGGTACCAGTGGGGATAAGAAGTGGGGATCAGGTGTCACTGTCACTGTCACAGGGGCTCTGTGTGCTCCTGGGTGTGATGCACAGCTCAGTGAGCCCCTGACAATCAGCAGAGTGCAGTGGGCTCAGGCTTTCCCCATTGACATCAGTGCCATTGGGTTCTTCTGTACCTGCACCATCAGCTGTGCTCATCTTTGGGTGAAAATGACAAAGAGTGAGTTTTGCACATCAGTGGAATGAAACCAGGCAGCTTAAGCCCAAAGGTGAAGTGTGTGTTCACAGTAACACCAGTTTTTACATCTCCCCAGCACTGTTCAGCAGCAGCTGCACTGAATTATGGTTGTGGCACTGCTGTTTCTCTTTGGAACAGAGAGGAGTGAGGTGCAGCTTTGGAATGAAAGCCTAAGACAGAGCAGAAGAAATTTTTCCACTCCACTCTTGGCTTCAACAGTGGTGAAATTCCACAGGAACTTCAAGAGCCTCTCCTAATGTGGGTGCCAGCTGTGCCCAACATCTGGGCTCCCCTGGGTGTGAGGCTGGTCCTGGCTGTGCAAAGATGCTTTTGCAGGAGCAGTCCCAGGTGTGTGTGGGGAACAGTGCTGTGCTTAAGCCAGTGCTGCCTTACCCACCCATGGAATTGGGAGGAAAACAGTGAGGATAAAAGACAGACAATATGTTACAATTGTATGATTTTGTGTCTTGTCTTTCACAGTGTAATTTAGTTTTCAGGCTGCAGCACCTTTGTGTTTGAACACCACTCCTTACTTGGAGAGCTCACTATTGCCCTGCCAGCAATCTCTCTTCTCAAAAAGCTGAACAAATCCACAGCCAAAGTGTTTCAGAGTCAGAGCAGAGTTTCCACTAAACCTCCTGACTGCTGGAGTTTGGAGTGGCTGCTCTGGAACAGCAGCTTCCCCTTTTTGTGGTATCAGTGGGCAGAGGTTTGGGGGGCACTGGTGCCTGGCTGCAGATCTGGTGGGGAAGGGGTCCCAAAGCATTCTCAGGAGTGGCAGGTGAGTTATTGCAGGGCTCAGGGCAGCCCAGAAGCACAAACATGCAGAGTATGAGGCTGGTACTGCCTGTGATTTGCAATGTGTGAGCAGCAGCCCTGAGCTGGATCCCACTGTTTGCCCTGCTCTGTTATCAGAGCTGCTCAAATGTTTTCCATTAGCTAATCCTTAACCCTTTGCAGACACTGGAACCAAAAGCCAGATCAGAAATAAATTATTTATGTTTTTCCTTTGGAGGATTTTTGCAACCACTGTTTCCCCACACCACTAAAAACCATGTGAAAATAATTTAGAAAGAAGCAGCAACAAACAATCCTCTACTCTACCACAGGTGACATTTAAGAAGGACAAAATATCTGTGGAACAAAGTGATTTAAAGACATCTAGGAGAGGATCAGACTCCAAAATCAGAGGTGACTTTCTTGGAAAACTGAAAGAATACATGGATTTAAGATTTCTGACTTCTTGTCCAAGTGTTTTACCATTCTTAGGGTAAAATTGTCTTTCCCTTGTATCTGATCTAAATCTCCCATGTTGCAAATTATCTTTGGCTGTGCACTTTTGAGAGACCAGGTTTGATTTTCTCTGTCAGCTCATAATCTCACAGAACCTGTGATTCCCCATTGCTGCCTCGTGCCATGTGCTTTGGCCTCACTGGCTCTCTCCCCTTCCTCAGGATTGTGTTCTGGGAAGCCCAAAAATGGATTCAGTATCCAAACTTGTGCTCCCCAGTGCTGAATACAGGGGCAGAACCACTTCCTTCAACCTGCTGCTTACACTCCCTCTGTTGTGGCCCAGTACAAAGCTGAATTTTGTTCCTGGAAGGGCACATTGAGTGAGGCTTAGTTGCAATGTAATAAATATCCCTCTCTCCCTCTGGCAGGCAGATCTGCAAAATGTCCCTGACTGACCTCCTGTGAGCTATATAAGCACCAGGGCCACATAAGGACTTGAGAAATCCTGTATAACTTCTATTTTTTTGTGCAGTTCCATGTTGCATCCAGCCTCTGATTGACCCTGTCTTCAAAGCCTGGCTTTAAGTGTTTATAAGCTCACAGCAAAACCAGCAGCAAAAGGAAAAACTCGTCTGCTCCTTGAAATTTCTGTCCCAGAATCTTTTGTTCCCTGAACGCCGGTTCAGGTCTCTGGGAAATGCAAAGATCTGGGAGAAGTCTCAAAAGAAACAGTGTCCACCATGTGTAGCCTTATTTAATTGATTTTGGAGTTCTGGCTGTTCTTGACCACTGACTGCTCACTCTGGCAAATGAATAAATAAACAGGAGTGCAGCTGGAGCAAGGACTGGACAAACTCCTGTGTACAAGCTTTGCACCCCAAAGGAAAGCACATTGACAAGTGATTGACAAATGTGTTATTTGTGTTTCCTGTGGGTATGGAGAGCTGAATTTCCAGGTGAAAAGAGGGATCTGTGTGGGCTCCCAAAGAGACATGGTTATGTCCAGAATCCAGTGAGCACCAGTGAGACTCCACTGATACACATTTTGCTCTGTATTCAGGATAGTCCTTTTTGGGTTGTCCCAAGGCCATCCAGGTCATTCCAGCTGCTCTGTCCCAATCCTGTGCCTGGGGCACACAAGACTTGCTTTGCTCTTTGGCCTCAGCCCTGTGGGTGCTTCCAGCTGTGCCCTGCTACCACATCTGGTGGCACTGGAAATGGAAGTGCCAGCAGTGCTACAGAGCTGTGTCACACTGTGACCTCGAGTCACCTGTGCCAGCAGGAGGGTGAGGTTTTCTGTGTTCTGTGTGTGTGTGAGCCAACCAGGTGCTCTCAGCCCAAGCCCTGAACTTTTGCACCATGCTGAGGGGAAGGTGGATAATTTGGGGGTGGTGGGAAGCCTGAGAATCCAGCAGCATTCCTGTATCCAGACTAGGTGGGGCAGCAACAAGGGGATATTAGCTCTCCTTAGCAGTGTCTGAAGCTTCCTTGTATTGTTTGTTCAATGCTAAGAGCTTCCCCCCACCACTAAAAATAGCTTTTTGTTTTTAAGTTCACTTTGCATTCACGTTTCCTCCCTTGGTTTTCTCAAGAGGTTCCTTGATATCTTTAAATTTGCTTGACCAAGAGGAACAAAAGGCAGCAAAAGTCCCCCTGTGTGAAGAAGGGGAGGTTTTCACCTCAGAAAGAGAGAAGGGGAGGCAGCTTTTAATATCTTTTTACATTTAGTGAAGGTTTGATGGGTGACAGCAAACACCATGTTCAGCCTTTATTCTGTTTACCCAGTGAGAGCAGAAGGGGAATGCATTGTCCTCCTGGGATCCCAGGGAATAGTTGGCAGTGATACCACACAGTGAAAAAATGCTGTAATTCTCAAAAATACTCCAGCAACCACCAAGCAACAGCAATCACACTGACTCTTAGCTCTACCCTTGGCAGCTGTTATCTGGACCAGATGTTGTCTTCAGTAAAAGGGAGATGCTGTTTTCTGGAACAGAGGGATATATATTATTTTCTGACATTATTGCTCGATTGATATCTTTTAAAAATAATGCCTTGTAGGATGTTAATAAATAGCTGTTTATTTTGACAGCAGTGTCAAGAGCATGGTAATGTGTTATTGTTTGGACTGTGGACACTTAAGATGTATAAAGGGAGTTTGTGTTGCTGGTTCCAGGGAAGCAGGAGGGTTTTGCTCATGGTGGACCCAGTCCAGAGAATGTGCTTTACATATGGGTGTTTATATCTTGCTCTGTCTGTAAGAGTTCATTTGCCTGATGAAAGATTGTTTGCTAGCACTCTAGGAGCTGGCAGGGAGGTATTTATACCATTGTCAACTCTGATAAAAGTTTCAGATGTTACAAAAGCTCTTGGATTATATTCGGGGGGGGAAGAGAATTAATTAAATCTGAATTCCTTCTTAATTTGTTAGTGTTCAAAAGTGATCTGGCCTGCAGGCCTTGGAATCTGGAATGATCTAGTTGTTTTCTATTGCAGTGAACCTGGGTTGAAGGCAGGCAGCTCTGTCTGATCACAGGAGTGTGGAGCTCCCTGTGGCATGGAAATCAGGCTGTGCATGGGGCTGCTGTGGATGTGAGCAGTGCAGGTGTGTCTGATAACTCACCCTGTCTGCAGGCAGGTCCCAAAACTCAAATCCTGGGTGTGAGTGTAAAATCACAAGGCTGGAAGAGCCTCCCAAAGAGTCACCTGCTCCCCTTGTTCTCTCAGATGTGGAGCAAAAGCTGCTGGTGATGGAGACTCTGAGGCAGCCCTGTTCTATCCCCAGTGCCTGGAAAGTGTCCCCCAAGGTACAGCCACAGCCTTCCTGGCTTCAGTTTGCTTCTTGGAAGTGCAGTGGATGTGGTGGTGCTGCAGCATGAGTGCTCAGTCCTTCTGGAAATATTGCAGCTCCTCTGAATGCCTTCAGGGAGCAAACATTGCAGTGCAACACTGCTAGGCTATTTCAACATCTACAATCCACATGGGAGGGGGAAACATCTATGAAACAGAGCCCTTTATTCATACAAAAAGAAGCCCTGGGGACATGTGAATATCAGTTCTTTGGAGAAGGAACATATTCTCCAATCAACACTTGTGCTGGAGCAAGTGCCCAGACTGTGGCTGAAGCATCTCCACCTCTCTGAGATGTGCCCCAAAGACACCAAGAGTTACAGCAGCAGGAAAATCACAGTGCTCTGCCTTTGTGACATATCATGCACTGAATCAATACTTCCTCTGGAAAGGTCATGGCACTGAGTTGTGCAACAAGCCTTATCAACAAGTAGGTATATTATATGTGAAATGTGGGCTCTCATCCGTGTGAGAATGTTCCTCCAGACAGCATCTGAATTTATGTGGTGCTGGTAATAGGTGGATACATTTTCCACCAGGAACAAGTATAATAAAATCAGATTGCAACTGAAACTAAATGCTAAATTGAATCATAAAATTCAAATAAAAATGAAGTGCTGGTGGACTCCCATCCAAATCAGATTCAATTAAAGAAACTGTTGAGGCCAAAATTACTCTGGAAGCAATTGTGAAGGGCAACCCAATAACAAGTCAACATTTGAATGAATTACTGTCCCTCGAATCCCCTTGAGTCCACAGAGAGGAATGGCCTTCTCTGCTGATGTTTCTGAATTATTTGGCCTTCTGCATGCACAGACTCAGGTTATTTTGGGCTATTTGGGGCTGGAGCAAGGCTGTGTCCAGAGAGGGTGTGCAGCAGTGCCTGGTGAAATCCCTCCAGGTTTGGGTGCTCTGCTAATTTCCAGCACAAAGCTCCACACAGCAGAGTATTTTTTTTGTCCAGATAATAATGAAAAAAAGAGGTTGCTGGAGACCAAGTGATCTTTAGTCCAACTGGCACATGCAGCTCAGGGATGTGGTAATTCTGCACTGGGTGCTGTTACCTCTGAACACGTTTTTGTCTGGGCTCCCACCAGTGCCTTGAGATGAGTGATCTCTGATTTCCATAGTAACAGTACAATAATGAACTACTGTTTCAAAACATTATTTTTATTCAGGTGGGAATCTTTTCTAGTATTTTTTTATGCTTTGTTTTGGCATATTCTTGCAGCTGTAATTATGTGAAATGTTTGGTAAGGAATTTTCTGATTAGGTTTTTGTAATCAGAAAATGTTCATCTAAGATAACCTGGCTGTGTTTGTATGTACAAGGGCCAGTTCAGTAAATCTCCCAGTCCTGAAAACACTTCCAAGTGGTTTCAAATATGGAAAGCATGAGATCTGATTTTTTTTTTTTTCAGTTTTATCTTGCTTTGCTGTTGCTTGTAGCATTAAAAAAAGAATGAACATTTCAGCTGATCCACACCATTTCCCCTCCTGAGGTGATCCCTTTGCAAGGATTTTGGAGCTCTGGTTTTCCATCCCATCTCAGGGCAGTAAAACACTCCCCTGGCTCTGGTCTTGTGTGAGTAGGAAGATTTACTGGAGCTGTCTGACAACTCAATCTGAGTTCCAGTTAGGTGGAAGAAATACTCACTGCAGGGACATCTCAGCTGACTGCAGTACCATTTACCACTGTGTTTTTACTGCATTTCTGGTTGTCAGAACAGTCACACAGCTCTGCACACTCTCAGACACTCCTTGTTCCTAGAACAGAGCAGTGGCCCCCTTTTTCCAGTAGAAAACCCATCCTTTTCCTTTAACCTCTTTGTCATGAAGACTAAATCTGGTTTGATGGACCAAATCTGTTGGGAGGCCATGGGATCAGAACCAGGAAGAAATAAAAAAGGTAAAATGTGATGTTCTCAGATATCCTGGCTTTACCTATCCGCTGAGATCCTCAAACACTCCTCAGTTACCAGAGGACAGAAACAGATATGTAGTAAATAGCAGAGTCTTTGCAAATAACTGGAGTTTTTGGGGACAGGGTTAGAAAGGAAGTAGAAGAAGGAGGGAGAAGAAACCCTACATGAAAAAGATTTTGCTAACCTAGCCATGTTTGAATTGAGCCAAACATTTCCTCATAGCCAGGTGTTTTCCAGAGAACCACAACTCTGTGCACCAGAGTGACAGATGCCAGCTGAAGTGACTGCTTCCTTGGAGGAAATGGTTTGCTTTCTGTAAAGAGCATGTTCTGCCCTGCTCTGAGTGCCAGCACATGCTGATGGTTAAAGCAGTGGGTAACACAAAGCCTTTCTGGGCAGAAATCCTTCCCTGACCCCATGAACCCCAGAGGGGATGGCACAGCTCAGCACACTCAGCAGCTCCAGGTGCACATTCAGGCTCAACCAAGAGGGAAAACATCACATCTTGCAAAGGGAATTCAGCACTGGGAGCTTTGTGGGTTGTATCTGCACCCTGCTTGGGCTGGTGGCCACGAGGTCAAACAAAAGCTGGTGTGGAGGGGAAGGACAGTGCCGTGCTATCCAGCAGGGATAATCACTGGGGTCACAGGGACCATCCCCGGGAAGAAAGATGAACTTGCATTTTTCTCCAGTGATGATGGTGATGTCATGATATGGTAAACAAAGTATTTCATCTTTTCTCCTTTTCTTCACTCAGTTCCAGGAGCTATGCAGGGTTTTCTGCCAGAAAGCTGACTTTTCTCCTGGCTGAGGCTCGAGGGCCCATCAGTGCTGAAACATCACTGGAATGTTCTGTCCTGCAGACACAGGGGAACAAAAACCTCTCTGGAGGGGGAAACACTAGCCTTAGAGCTACAGGCTTTGTTTCTGTACCTGTCACAGTTATTTATTATTACAGGCAACTTCTGAATTTATATAGTGCTCCTGAAAAGTGGTGCTGAGCCCTGAATAAGTAGATGAGTGGACTCTCAGCACCTCAATGTTCCTTTTGGCCAGAAAATGGAAAGCACTGTGATGGAACAGAAGGTACAGCATCTGAAGTTACTGGGTCATGTAGCAACAGGCAGTGATGCTTTTATTTCCCACTGGTACAGCCTTGAAAGCAGCTGGTTTGGGGGCTGAATAAAAGTGCAGTTTGTTTGCAATTACTCGTTGACTTTGCTGAAATCAAACAAAACTGTGGAGTGTGTGCATGTGCACACAGAGCTCATACACATGTGCACACAGAGCTCACACACGTGCACACATTCCCTCTCTCACACACATGTGCACACATTCCCTCTCTCTCACACACACATTCTGGCACGAGGCCACTCTGAAATACAATCTCAGTTTGGTACAATATTGCTGCTTTCTGAGTATCCTGCTTGGGTTTGGGTACCAACATCCTTCTCTCTCCTGCCAAGCTGTGTTCCCAGAGTACTTTTCCCACCAGGAACAGACGTCAGAGGAGCTGGGATGAGGTCCAGCCTGGTGCCCCCTGCTCCTGTTGCTTACCCTCTGCTGGCTATGCTCCCTCCTGCTCCTTGCTCTCCTCTTGCTGCTGATGCTTTGGGATAAAGTGACTCAGCAGAGAATGGCAGAGAACAAGGTGACTCAGACACGTCTGTCAGCACTCAGGAAAGGGCTCAGACTTCTTGGAACCTTCTTTTAGTGTCTCTAAGTATGCCTAATATGGCCTTGAATCTATTTTTTGGTTTTATGGGAAATGTGTGGCATTTAGCTCTGTGAGGCTGGAGGCTCAGGGCATCAGTAGAGTTAGACTTGGGAGAGATGTGTGAATGAAGAAGGGATGTGAAACTTCTGCTCTGCTGGGCTGTGGAGGTCTCAGGACCCATGAAATATTCTCAGTATTCTCCATCCCATCTAGAGAGCCAGGCTTTCTGTCCTGCAAGCAGTTCCCAGTTACAAGTCACATTTGTAGGTAGGGGATCAGGCACAGAAATATTGGTGCTCTGGTGCTTCTTGTGGGTTGTGGGGTGCATGAAGAAGCCAGGGGCTGTTGTGGGATGAATCCCAAATATGTGCACATTTCCTCACTGTGTTTGCTGGCAGCTGTGGAGGTGTGAGAATACCAGAAACTAGCTCCTCTTCTGAGTCAGGAATTTGTGAGATGGGAAATCTTGTTTCCATAAAATTGTCTGAAACTGGGTCCTGACAAGTGCCAAGAAAACTACATCTTCACATCTTCTGCTTCTGACTGTGGAATACCATGTTAAAGATGGGGTTTTGGTCAAAGCCTCTGTGTGTTTGTGCTTTGGGTGCAGAAGCTGAAGCTGTTTACATCTCACAACAGTTTTTTTTTTGTTATACAGCTGCAAAGCAGCAAAAAGAAATATATTTCTCTGTCATGCATATATGGCAATGCTAATTCATCCTTGGGTGCCTTCTCAGTTTTGTGCTGGGTCAGTGGCTGGATTTTTGCTTTCAGATTCAGACCTGCTCAAAGGACATATCTTGGAGAGAAAAAGTTAATTTACTGGGAAATGTGGTTTCTCCTAGATTTTCCAGAAAACTCTGATAGTCAGCACAGATTCAACACTCTCCCCTGAACAACTTGAGATAAATGTCACACAAATCCACAGGGCCCACTCAGCCAAAAAGCAACAGTCTCTTGCATAATAGAAGAAGCTGTGTGGCCAAGAAAGGACACTTATTTTTTGGGAATAATGTCACATTAAAGTGACCCTTCCCTTTTGATAATTTTTAAATTATATAACAGAAAACTGAAGTTGAAAAGTCAAGGGGAGTGAGAAAAACCTCTTGAGGATATTTTGAGTGGGCTGGGCCTTTCAAATTCAAGCTGAAACATGGCCAGGACAGGGAGTCTGAAAAACTCAGATTTGAAAAAAACCCTGGAATTTATTAATCAAAGGCCCCCCACCCTTTTTTTTTTCCTCCAGAAAAAACACAGTTAAAAACACGAAGCTGGAGTGAATAAGAACCTCAAAGTCAGCCAAAAGCATGAAATGAACCCTGTGATGCTATTTGAAATATGTCGGTGGCATGCATAGAACTATTTACCTTTCTACTTCAGTGAGTTTATAAAACAATTAAGAGGTGGGCTGGAAGTCATGAGATGAAACATGGCAATAGATAAAAAGGTTAAAATTGTTTAAAAATAAAAAAAAGGAAAAAAAATAAAGGCAAGATACGTAAGGAAAGGAATAGGCCCCCGTTGAAAACTGATGGAAGCTCCATCATTTGGATCATTTGAAACTGGGCTGCACACTTTACTAAAATATATGTTAAGGGAAACAGCTGTAGGTTTCTTCCCCTAGGGAGGGGCAAGACAACCTAATATATCTTCTTAATTTCATTTCTAATTTCTATGCTTCAAATCATGTAGACAAACCTTGAAATATAACCTACAGCCTGCTAATTCCTTCCTTTCTTCCTGTCTAGAGAGAGATGTTGAGTTGAAGGCAATTGCCCAAGATTTTTGACTATTATTTTTAGCCTGGTTTCCTAAGGAAATGAAGCTTATGTGAACAGAGTGTCACCATGTCTGCCTGCCAGTCCCTTCTTTTTTTCCCCTCTTCCCCCAGGAAGTTCTTGGGAAAACTTCAAGACAACTTAGGATAGGACAGTTCTTCAAGATTTAAGGGTAGAGCAAGCTGCAGAGTGAAGGAAGCCATGTGCAACATGGTTAGGTGAAGACTGCTTTGAATAAACCTGAATTTAACACACAAAAATCCAGAGTGAGTCCCAGGAAGCTGCTGGCCTTTTGGCAAGGCAGGTGTGTGGGTTAGCTGAGGTGTTGGTGGAGATGGGGCTGTGCTGGCACCACTTTTCTGGAGCATCTTTCTGGCCGTGGCTTTCTCTGCTGCGCTAAAGCTTTCCTGTTCTCTTTATGGCCTCTCTGGGAGTGCTGGGGTGAAGCACTGGCAAGGGAGCTCTGCCTGATGGCCTTCAGGCCAGGAATCAAACCTTCTCTGTTCTCCCAGAAGGGTTTTTTCCCCGAACTCCTCCTTTGAAGTCGGCTCAGGGCAGGCACGAGGAAGCTGATGTCACCAGAGGATGGGAGGCCGCGGCTCCTCTGGGCAGTTCCCACCTTTGCAGGAAGGAAATTCCTCAGGGCAGTGCTGTTTATCTGCTGGCCCCCAGAGAGCTGGGCTGAGAAATGGCGTGGTTCTCCAAAAGCTGTGGGTTTTAGATTCCCCCCTCGCTGTGCTTTCATGGCGCAGGTGGCAGGGCCTGAGCGCTGGGGCCTGGCTGGGCTTTAATTACTTTTACACCTTGCTTGTGGAATTCGCTCTGCAGAAACACAAAGCCTCATGCAAGCCCCTCTCTGTGGATTGATTGAGGAAGAAAAGCCCAACAAACGACCTCCCTCCGGGTTAGTGAGGGCAGGGAGCCAGCGCAGCTCAGCAAGAAGGAAAAGGTGGGACTTTCTGCTTCAGAGGATGCGAAGGAAGGGGCCCTGGCCAGCCTGGAAAACCTGGTACAGAGCTGAATTTGCCCGTGTGTTGTACAAGAGATCGATGGAGAATCAGAGCAGGAAGGATGGAGAGGTCCTCAGACCATCCTCCCTGAGTTTACCTTCCCATTACTGACACAAACCCACAGAAAAGGGCAGGAAAGGGCAGCTTGCTCCAGCAGGTGACCATTTGTTGTTGGATGCTGCTGGGAACCAGGGAAAAAGCAGCCTTGAAGCCTTAGCTTTCCTAGACTGCTCAAGGACAAGGAATTATAACAATGATTATACACCTGCAGGGTGCATGAGAGCTGTGTGAGTGCCTCATGATATTTTGCAGAAAGTGTCTTTTCAAAGAGGTGTTGCCTTCTTGGACCAATAAGCCTTTTCTATTTTTTTTTTTTTTTCAAGTTCTATCCTATATAAAGTTCTCACACAAGGCAAGAATTAGGCTCTGGAAGGGAAAGGTGAATTGCCTAAATATACCTTGCCTGAAGCCTCAAGGTAAAGCCAGGGAGATTGTTTTTTAGGTTAAAAAAACCCCACTTAATGCTATCATGTTGGAGCCCTAAAGCCTGGGAGTTTTGTACTTTCTGGGCTTTCTGATACTGACCTCAAAGGAACACTGCTTTTGACTTAAGGCCTTAGAGAAGGCTTCCAAATTTGAGTGATGGAGTTAAAATCACTAATGTGTAGTTTGAATGGAAGTGTGTAATTTCACATGGTGAAGGGTTTTGAATTTGGGGTTTTAGAATCTATTAACAGGTATGGGACAAGATGGAGGTTTTGGGGCATTGTCTGTTCTTCATTCTGTTCCTTTTGCTGTTTAGTTTTAGGTGGTACTTTTTTAAATTGCAGTGCAGGTCGCAGGAGTTTTGTTATGGGTTCAAAAGGATAAATAATATAGATGTTAGCTTTTAATTGGATAGTTAGCCTTTAAAAGACCTTGTAACTAGCTAGGTCTACCTCCATTTTCTTGCTTTTAGTTTGTTAGCTAGAAATTCTGGAGAATTCTCTCTACTTTAGATAAGATTTAATTCTGAACAAGAAAGTTTAAGGTCTGAACAAGAAAATTCATCTCTTGAGTTTCAAACCGGACTCTGAGTGAAGGCAAAAGAAAAAAAGACACCAGCCACTAATACATGGTGCCACTAATAAGGTGGTGGTGCCATCACCATCCCATCCCCAGAGTATGGTGCAGCTGTGAGTTTGGGTACCCACCTCACAGCCTGCTGGGCCCACAGCAGGCAGCCCAAAACCCTTGAGATCCAGCTGTAAACCTCCACATGAAGCAGGAACCTGCTGTGGATGTGGGCAGCAGGTCATTCCAAAATCCCAGGAATGGCTGCATGTCTGGCTGGGGATCATCTCTGACAAGAAATTCACTTTGCAGCCCAGAGGATACATGTCAGGCAGGAATGTGCTTTTGGATGGGCTCAGAGCAGCCAGAGCTTTCTTTTCCCTCACCACATGGTGTCTTCACCTCATTTTAGATATTGAATATTCTGATCCTTCTCATAGCTTTCCTCTATCCCAGGTAAAGACTTCAGGGAATTTGGTGTGAGGTCTCTCCTCTCCTCTTCAGCAGGAGGAATGTGCTGACACACAGATATCACTGACTGGCAGCCTACTCTGGAAACACAGTTGTTCAAGCCAAGAGGTTTCTTTTGCTGGTGTAGTTTATCAGAGCTACCCAAACAAAATTAACTATACTAGGAAGGAAAAAAAATAAATCCCTCCTTTTGTAGTGCTGCATCCACACCAGGGGCTTTTTGTTGGCGCAGCTCTCTCTCTTGTAGGGATGATGTATTTGTTTTTTCACACTCCTAGCTGGCATAATTAAACTCACAAAACTTCCTTGTGCAGACTAGCCCTAGCAAAAAAATAGTCAGCTTGCTTCAGGAGCACTTCCATGCACCAGTGAGAATTGCTGTTGTCTTGAGGTAGTGCAGTTGCTGTATTTTCCACCACTGTAAAAAATTTCCCACAGCACAGAGAAAAAAAAAGCAAGCCTAAAATCTCTGGTTTGTCCAGTTTTTTTTTTTTTTTTTTTTTTTTTTTTTTTTGTTGATCCATTATACCTTGAGTGCATAAAACTCGTTCACAAATTGCCATAGCACAGAGATTTAGGCATTGGTGGTATTTATTTTTTCAGGTGGATGAAGAATTGTGGGAAGAACATCACAATCTAGTGATTGTGCTTTTTTCAATCTGTTAATTGGATATGCCATGTGAAAAGAATCTGCAGCAATTTGGTGTCCTACAGAGCATTAAATCGATGTATTTGAATTACATGCTGCCCTTCAACCTGAGGGAGTTGTACAAGTGAGGAGTTTTTTGCTGAAAATCCAGCAGTGGCTGGTGAATTTGGGGTGATGCTGCACATCAGCCAGGGAAGAATATCCACATCTGGGGTGGGTTTGTTTGGGAAATGGGGTTGGGAAATGGAACAGAAGGTGCCACAGGAGAATGCCATCAATGAAGACAAGCAGGCATGTGGGGACAAGCCAGCTTGTAGCTGTTTGTGGATAAAGAGAATGTCCTGGAACCTTCTGCAGTTTGTGGACATCCTGTGTTCCATGTCCTTATCCAGCTGAATGACTTGAGAGGGGTTTTTCTGGCTGGTAAAACTGGTTGTTTCCAACCAGGGCCCTCCAACCACCTCACAGGATGTTCCAGGTTATCCTTCTCATTCCTTCTTTTCTTCTGTGTGTCCAAGAATCCCCTTGAAGGCCACTGGGCAGGACTCTGAGGATCACCATGGACACTCCATGGCGAGCAGCATCAAGCCTAGAAGATACTGCCTGGCTTTGAAACTGAGTGGTCAGCCTCTGTGTGCTGAGACAGAGGGGTTATTTAGATAATGTGCTACTGGATTAAAAAAAATTATCTCCCCCTTTGCAGACAGAGTTTCAAACTCACTAAATTATGCTCAGTGTGGGTATTTAGGCTCAGTTTTGCAATACAGCACTGCACCCTGAGGAACGGTGCCTCCCAGTTTGTTGTGATATTAATCTTGGAAGCAAAACAAAATCCCTGACAAAAGATCAATTTAGTGCATCTCCTTTGTCTTGGCAGAAGACAAATTGGAGCTGCAACATCTGTTTTTCTGAAGGGATAGTACTTTTCCACTCTTGGTTTTCTCTGGCAGCCGCGCGCCGCCTTGAAAGGCTGAAGTCAAGTACTTGTCAGTGGTACCTCTGACACTGAGCAGGATAATGGGACTTAGAGATGGGCTTAATATTTCAAAGCACAGGGCAGATTTTAATTATCTTTGCCATTATTGCCCTTGGCCCACCAACGAGTGTGGGTAAGCCACGGGGAGAAATACCGAATCAGGCAAACACTTTCATTTAGCAGAAAAAAGCATTGTTAGAAGTAGGGGCTGAAAGAAGAATCCCAAAAAATTCAAATGGGAAATGAAACTTGAATGCTCAGTAGGGATGGGAATTAATCACAGGGGGGGAAAATACCAAGGGAAGTGCTGGCTTTTCTCCATCTCTTGATGTTTCAGATGAAGATAAGTTGTTCTTCTGTAAGAGATGGAGAGATATATATTGGTCAAACATAGGCAATTGGCCTTGATTCAGGCACAACTGAGAGAAATTAAAGGTTTTTTTGATATAGAGAAGCCAGACCAGACTCTTCTTTGTAGAGCTTTAAGCTCCATAAATCCACGATGTTAACTGTTCTCCCTACTTTATCTGAGGAAAAACCCAAACTGGCAGGTGATACAAGTTGCCCAAGGCCATATAAGAAATTAATGGTAGCATCAGGAATATAACTCAAGCTTTCCTGGCTTTTTGCCTGGTTCTCTACTTGTGTAGCCCTGTGAGATGCTGATGCTGCAGGAGGGAGGCAGAAGCACTCTCTGCCTGCTCCTTGTCACAGCAGCCACTGCCAGGCTCCTGCAATCCTTCCTTGGTGCTCTCACAGTATCCCAGCACCTGAACAGGAATTCTCTGCCAGAATTTGGGCACTGGGCATGCTTTTGCTGTCCTGTCTCCAAAGGCTGGAGCAGGGACCTCAGGCTTTTCATGCTGGACATCACAGTCAGACCTTGTCCCACCTGGGGGTTGCTGCCCAGCATCCTTGGGGCACTCCTGTGTTTCCCTTCAGGAATTTCAGGAAGAGAAATGCCTGTGTTTGCCTTCAGGAATTTCATGAACAGGCAGAGCTCAGAGCCAGGATGAGGGGCTGCTGCTGGAGAAAGTGAAAGGGTCAAGGAGAGTCTCCCCATGCAGATTCAGATGTGGCCAAACATCAGATGTGGCCATGATGCAAAACAGCAAAAGGAGGCTGAGAATGGAGCTGCAAAGACCTCTGACCCCATGTCAGCAAATTTGTTGAGAATATCCTTAAAAACACGTCCTGCTGGATGCTCCTCATGCTGCTCATGGGCTAAGGGCTCAGCTGAACCCAGGCTTGTGTAAATAGAGGTTTGTGAATCATTAGAGGTATTATTTTTGAAGGCACCTATAGTAGAGGAGATAAGATCAGCTATTTCCTCAGTACATCTAGAAATATAATATTTTTTTTTTTCCAAGAGAAATAAAATTCCAAACATAAGGAAAAAGTCCAGCAGGAAACTGCACCAGGAAATTGGACAGACGGAATATTTTTGTGCTTGTGAGCTGATTTGAGCCATTAATAGCAATTTGCCAGCCTGAATGTATCTTGGTGCTGTCAGGCCCTGGTGGCTCCACTGCCAGGAAGGTGAATATTTGGGACAAGAGGAATGAACTGTGTGCCCTCAGAGAGCAGCACAAAGTGAAGCTGTGCCCAAGGTTTGCCCCTGCTTGGGCTGCAGTTCAGGATGGCCATGGAATTCAGCTGCTGGCTGGGAAGTGGCTGCCACGATTTAATCAGGTGGAAACATTGCAGTAAGGGATGTAAATGTGGATTTGCAGTGGGATATCTGATACACAGCCAGCACAACAAACATTTAACTCTCTTGATGTTACCTAAAAGCTCATGGGCACAGCTCAGGTCTTCTTACGGAAGTTATTCATGCATAGCTCAGAGCAGGCCTCACCTTAATATATTACCTTTGGATTTTTCAGTTGAAAGCCATTTCAGATGTTATCACATAGATTTCATCTCCTGTGCTGTGCTGGGACTGTGTTCCTACAAAGAAGGCAGCTTTTCTGTCCTGCTGGGGTGGGAGCCAATCCCAAACCCAAACAGGAATTTATGTCTTTTCAAAACGGTTCTATCAAGTCATGAACCTTTGAATACGGCCCTTCAAAGGTTCCTTTCAAGCATTTTCTTTGAAATGCAATTACCCAATTCCCTTTTTCCTTGAAGTTTCTATTCCAAGCTACCTCTAATCTTCAGCAGCTGATAAAAGCAATCACAGGGGAATTGCTGGAGGGAGTGTCCTGTCACACAGGCACCTGTGGGAGCAGCAGGTGTGACAACTCAGAGCCACAATCTGGGGGTGGAAAATCCTCATCTGTCCCCTTTGTACAAGGGGAAGGTAAAGGCTTGCAGCTCCTGACTGGGTGAGCAGGCTCCTGGTGCTCTCTCCTCCTCATCATCAACTTTGTCAAAACATTCAAATTCCTGGTGGGTCTCATGAATGATGACATTTCAGTACAAGATAGATGGAAATTTTCATGGTTTTTATTGGATATGTTATGTGTAGAAGGAGATCTTCCTGGGTGGTGGGGAAGGTGAGGAGAGGTGTCAGGGGAAGGTGTGTGGTGGTGGAGGGGCTCAGCATTGCAGCTGGAGGACAGATGAGGACAGGACAGCCTGCTTGAACACCTTCCTATCCCTCACACTGCAATAAATCCTGCCTAACCCTTCACCTAAGTGCTCAGAGACACTGTCCCTGTGGGAATGGGGGATTGCTGATTCCCTGGGTTAATCTGCAGATCTGTGGAGCTGTGCCCATGGCACTGCTGAGCTGCAGCATCCCAGACGGGAAGAGGGCAGCATATCCTCACAGCTCAGGAAATGCTGTCCTGGCCTGGGAGCTGCAAAGTAAAACTGCACAAAGGAGCTATTGAAGGGCCCTGCTTCTCAATGCTTTCAGAGAAAAAGTGACAGCTTTCTGTAAGTCAGTTATTCAGCAAGAGGGTGGTCGGGCTTTTTATTTAATTTTTTTTTTTCTTTTAAATTTAAAAATCAGGCAGAAACAGCCAGTGAGGTGCTACCTAAAACTGCAGCAGTGAAAATGTGGTTTCTGTGTGTGCTGTGCTCTCCCTGCAGCCTCTGTGGAGTCATTTGTCAAGCCATTTGTCTTCTCCCTGGTGGCAACAAACCAGGGCAAGATGTAAATCCTTCTATAAAATAATGACCAGACACAACACTGCAGCATGAACATGGTGAAATTCCAGCAGACATGGAGTGAGGAAGGCTATGAACCTAGCTGGCCACATGGTGGGAATGGTACCATGGAAATCTGTGGCTACCCAGGCTCCACAGCACATGGATCCAAAACCTTAAATGCTGGGGAATGTCCTTCTAGCCTGTGAAAAGAGGGACAGGGACTGTCCCCTGCAGCTGGGTGCTGCCAGGGTATGGTGGCAGCTCCAGCTGTGCCCATCCCTGTCTCAGCTCTTTGGGACACAGCACTCTCAGCCACAGCAGGGATGTATTGAGTTAACCCCCCAACCCTTCTGATGGAATTTCCTGGCTCAATTCCCCATATCCCACTGATGTGAGGTGGGTGAGGCCTCCAAAAGAGCAATATCAGAAACCCCCAGGGTGGATCCAGGGAGGGCATGAGAGGGCAGAGAGCTCTAAAATGAGAACTCAGTTTGGAGCTGCTGCCTTTCCAAGGGGAAAACTATTCATTCAAGCAATAAATTAATGGACCTGATAGAAGAGATTGTCTGTCAGTGCTGACAGTAAAGTATAAATGGAAACATAAGTGGCATCAGCTGGGCAAGGGCCAACTTCTAAATCTAGACCTGCAATCTCAGAACTTTATAGGTTCAAGAAAAAGGTTTTACTCCAGTTGTTTTTGGAAAATAAATAAGCCTTGCCTGATCTAGAAGAGTCATGTTCACTTCATGTGCAAGGAAAAATTAGATTTTGCCACAACAGGAAATGGAAAATACCATCTGATGATGGATTTTCTTATAGAAATTACATAAGCACTTGTGGCCCAGGTAACAGCCCTTGGAGGTGGCCACACAACCAGGAATGCAGAGAAAGGGGAGCAGACATTACTGGAGAGGGAGGTAGGAAGGTCTCTGCAGCCAGCCCTGCCTCATCCTTCAAAGGAAGCCAAATTATTTTAGGGAGCAGGGTGCTGGAATCACACTTCTGTGGTGAAAAATAAAGGAAAAATGACAGAGATATCATGTGTCATTTTAATGCTGACACTGTGCCTGTAAGTTGGATTCTCATTTGTTGATGATTTACAAATTAGACTTGTCATTCTCTAATTTTTCTAAAATCAGGATTTGCCAAACTGGTCGAAAAATGGCATGAGCTTTTCTGATTTTGATTGTTTTTGTGTGAATCCACTGCTTGTTTGCTTGCTGAGTATCTGGAGACAAAGGAAAAGGAGTGGCTTGGAGTGTGGGGAAGTTACATTTCCCATTCTTGGGTGCCAGTGAAGCTTGAAATGAATTGTATCATTTGATGATAAAATACCTTATCATCCTTTCCCCATCCCAAGCCACACTTCCACAACTTGTGGTGGAATAACCAGACATGTCATGGGCAAAACGAGGGTCAAAGCTTTACCTTTTCTTTCAAACAACTCTGCTCCAACCCTCTTGTGTTCAGTGTTTTCATTTATTGCTCTGGAAGCTGAAACACATTCCAGATGTGATTTGCCAGGGCTCCCACAAGGTCACAGCCAAGTCGAGGTGCTCTGGCTGGCCTGTGGTGACCCCAAGGTGTCCAGGGGTGGGGGGCTGTCACTACAGATAAATCCCAACTTCTCCTTGGCTGGGAGCAGCCTCCCCCTGCTTTGGGCAGGGAGGGATGGGGGGGTCTGCAGGCACCTCCTGGTTCATCTCTTGGTGAGTGTGAGGAAAGGACAGCACAAGAAGGGAACTTTGTGCCTTGGGGAAGGGACAGCAGACAGGATAAACTAGGTCTGCAGGGCTGAAAAGCAGCATTTGAACACTGCAGCCTGGCCCTTGTATTCCTGAGCAGGATTTTCCTTCCTTCAGTTAGTGAAAAAAAAAAAAAAAAAAAAAAAAAGTGAAGGAAGAAATTGTTTCCTTGATGATATCATTCACCTCTCAATCCTTTAAGCTCACCAGACCTAAGTAATGATGCTGGTGTCTATTAAAAATAAATGGCTGTTTTTTCTGCTACTGTTCCCTCAGGACAAATTCAGGCTTAAAGCATAAAGACAACATAAATTCCTTTCTTCAATGTGAGCACGCTAATAGGCTGATTTGCAAAGGTCCAAGTGCAAACAGGAGTGGGTGCCATGGAAAGCCCAGCTGCAAATTCCAGTTGCCAGAAACACTCCCACAGCTGTCATTGCAGCCAGGCTCCTGGTGTCACAGAGCTGTCACATCCCTGGCTCTTTGTGGGACTGGGATTTCATCCCTCCCCAGCAGCTCTAAGGGGAATGTGGATTTTGGCTGCTGGGTGGATCAGCAGGTCCCTGCTGCAGGCTGAGGTTTTGGAGACCTGCAGAACAGACAGGGCTAAGGGGCACTGAGATGTGCAGCTCTTCCCACAGGACCTTCCACAGAAACTGTTTTTGAATAGTGTCTAAATGGTGCCATGGCCTTGCAGGAACACCTTACACAGTGTGGTTACTTAGCTGCTTAAGATGCTTTGAAGGATTTTTTTTTCTTCCAAGAATTTGTCTACTTGCCCTTTGAACCAATGTAAATGTATTTTTTCTATTACATCCAAATGAGTCCCACTGCTTCTCTGTAAGTTGTGGGTAAATGTGTCTTTTTTAGCTTAATCTAAATCTGCCAAATGGAAGCACCCTTAAATATCCCTGTTTTCAAACAGGAAGATGATCAGAAGTTTCCAAGTTTTGGCTAGTTCACAAAATCTGGAGTAAATTCTGCACATTCAGCCACAGTTGGGGATTTTTCCTGATAGTCATGCTGTATTATTAGGGGAGAGGAATCCATAGGTTCCTCCTGTGTCCCTCCTGTCATTGTTCATCTCTCAGTACACTTTTAATTTCTTTAGTCTCACAGCAATATCCAGCTGAAAAAAAAAAAACCACCTACAAGCCAAAAAAGCAGCTCTGGTTACTCTGTGTAAACCATATTCAGAGGGTCAGGAGAACATCTTACCAGCCTAAAATATCTCACCATTCCAACCTGGGGTTTCTTTTTTACCAATTAATTCGAACTTCACTCCCATGAAACTGGTGGGATTTTTTTTTGTTGTTTCTTTTGGTTTGTTTTATTTTTTTTGTTGTTTTTGTTGGTTTGTTTGTTTGGGTGTTTTGTATTTTTTTGGTTTTTCTCCCACCTTTTTTTCAGTATTGACTGTCTGTGCTGCATTGGGGTGTGACACAGACAGCACTGCTGGGGCTGGAGGAGGCTCCCAGGTGATTCCTGGAGCAGTCTGGCACTGGTCAGTCAGGCTCTGCTGACTCTTTTTTATTCTGTTTTACCCCCCTGGGTCTTTTCCATCTCTGCCTCACCTCTCCCCACCTCCTCCCCGTGGCACCTTGACCCAAGGGATGGGAGAGGGGAGTGGCTGCAGCCTCTCAGGAGTGAAATATGGCTTTGTGTCTGCAGAGAGCTTAAAGCTGCTCCCCAGCAAGAGCAGCGGAAGGAAATGCCCTGTAGCAAAGTTTCATTTTGGTGTACAGTATGAGAACATGTGTAACTCATTACAATAAAGCCCTTGCTGGAAAATGCCTAACCTATGCACTGTAAAACCTAATTAAGGGATTCCTTAAAAAACACTGTTACCAACTAGTATCAAGGAGTGGATAATGAGAGGCTGCTTTGTGTAATCCAACCCTTTATCTTCAGGCCCTCGGGGTGTCCAGGGCCAGGCTCTGTCCCCTGGTTGCTGCTGAGCCTTTTATTGCAGCAGTGAGAAATATTCCACCATCCTTGTAAAGCTGACAGGCTCCACTGCAGTTTCCTCATGGACACAGTGCCAGCTCCTCAGGCAGAGCAGCTTGGAGATGGGGGTTCTGAAACCCCCTTGGGTTGGGGGATCTCTGTCCAGCCCAACCCAGAAGTGAAGCTGAGGTTCCTGGGCTTGGAAGGAGATGAAGAAGGACAGAAAGAAATGGAAATGCTGGAGGTTGTCTTTCTCCAAAACCTCCCCCAGACCCTGAGCCATATTCCTGCTACTTTTACCAGTTGGCATCAGCTTTTCTAGCATGGATGGGAAGGATGCAATGCTTTTCCTGAACCCCTCACTGCTGGAATGGTGGAGCTTGGTGTGAGCAATTTGACATGCAGAGTGTGCCCCATCCCTGCTGTCATGCACAAATTACACTACTCCATATGTGTACACAAAATTAACTACCCCTTCTGATGCATGGGTACTCCTGTCACCTAATTTCCATTTATTTTTGGCCTTTTTTTTTTTTTTTTTTTTTTTTTTTTTTTTTGGTGAATCCAGCTCCAGTGCAGCAACCACCTAATTCCCATGAGTTCTGATGAGGATGGACTCCATCCAGGCAGCTCCCACCTCCTCACCTCATCCCTCTGCTACTCTTCACAGCCTCTGAGAGACCTCCTTCCACTCTTACAAACCAGAAAAAACATTTAGAGAGCCTGGAGGTTTGGTGTAGGGTCTAACACGTCCTCAAAGCCCACCTGAATTAGAGAGGTGAGGTCTCCTAAGCTGGAAAATGCTTGGGACTATGAATGGACAGGCAGTGAAAAAGGGCAGGATTTTTGCAGGTCAGATGACCTGCAAACACCCTTCTTGCCATTAAACATTATTAAATGTATTTCCTGTTGTGGTCATGGCCATTTATTTGACCCATCATTAGGGTCAAAACAAGAAGCTGCCTGTCTGTGTGTAGGAAAATCCAGCAGGAGCAGAGGCCAAACCCTCTGTTATCACTGTCTGCATCTCCCTGTCGAGCTCAGCAGCTGGGCCTGAGAGCTAAACTGAGTTTTACAATAACTGTAATTAGTCATTTTTATGGTGTGCTCATTTGCAATATCCTAGGTAAGGATCTGTCAATGTTTTCATTATGTACCCTTCTGTTTCCAAGGGTTTACAACCAGCCCATAAAAACACACTCTGGGGCAAAGCTTGCCACGTAAATTCTCAGCAGAGCACCTATTTTTGTTTTTGTTTTGTTTTTGTTCCGCTCTGTCACTTACAAATATGACTTTTAAATGTGTGGTAAATATAGAAAAAAATCAGGTGGCTTCTTCAAGCATGTGTTTAACTAGGTTTTAGTTTAGCAGAGACATCCTGCAAAGCAGAATAATTTCTGTGGCTTTTGGGTAGACTAAAAATGAGAAGTTGGGTGTAATTGAACAGAAAGTCTATCTGTGAACTGGCATCTGGATTTAGGGCTCTATTCACTGCACAAGCTGTGCTGGAATTGCTGACTCTTTATAACTGCAGGAGGGCAGTTCCATCTCTGCCTTCAGCTCACACAGTGCACATTCAGACTTATATCCAGCAGATGTGTCCAACACTCAATTTTTTATACCTGCACATCCAAGCAAGGGACCAATTTTAGATGAAATTAGGATAGAGAGAGAAGGCAGATAAATAGAAGAATAAAGTTTCAGAAGGGATTTTGGGTGGCTTGACCATGTCAGACCTACAGGATTAATGCTCTTGACTCATTTTTAGTTTGATTGGAAGCAAAACTTCATGTCAATGTTTAAGGTTTCCTGTAAAAAACAGGATATGGCACGGTGCTTATTCCATAAGCAATTCAATGCAAGGAGCTTTATGACACAAAGCCATTAAATTGTACCCATCAGGCAACACAAGCAGCTCTCTCACTCAGTGATATCACTGCTTATAAAAGCTTTCTCTGCTTCCAGCAATTAGTGGTGGCTGAGCTGCAGCATCTGCTGCTTGTCACCGTGCTGTTGGTGTCCCAAAACTCACCCTGGCACATCCAGCCAAGTGACAGGAGGGAAACCTCTGTTTGGGGCAGCTGTGCTGCCACCAGAGACTCCTCGAAGGGGAGACAGCAAAGGATGAACAGGCTTCAAGGACTCAGGATCAGTTAAGAAGATTTTCTGTGTATCAAAGGCCAAGTTTTGCAACTCTTTCCTTACATGAAATATAAAGAACTGATTTATCTCCCTCAAGAGCAAGGGCTACAAAATCTGCTCCTCATCTTCTTTTGATGATTTTGCGGTATGTTTCTGTGATCCTTGGTCTGATCCTTTTAATTTCAAAAGCTTTAATCAAAACCTCTTAACAATACATCCACTCGCTGGTTTTGCGGTTTACATTTAATTCTGATTGATTTTTTTTTTTTTTAAAAAGGATGGTTGCATTAAGATGCTGCTGCTGGAGTGATTCATTAATATATGCCTGGGATGGCACAACCCCAGTCAGGCTGAAGCTTTGTGTTGACAGACCACTAAAATAATACCCTGTGTGGGATTTCCCAGGGGGAAAATAGAGATTTTTACCAGGGAGACCTTAAACCCTTCTAGCATGCTGCAGGCATGCTCAGGGAAGGTCTGGAGCCCCAGGTATGACACAGAACATGTCACAGGGCTGTGGAGCACTTGCCCTGTGTGTTTCTGAGGTGCAGTTTGGGTTCCCCTCATCTGGGATGAAGTGACACCAATTTGTCCTGGTGTGCAATGAGAGCGGGGCGAGCTGCTGCCAGATGAATTAAATTAATATGCAAGTAATAGGATCTGGTTTCCAGGTTTAAGGACAGGAATTAGTGAGGGAGAGCCCCTTTTGCAGGAATGCTGCCCTGTCAGAGGGAGGAGAGGGGCTGCATGTGATTGCATTTAACTGCAGGCACTTGGCTGGTGTCTCTGCTGGTCTGCTCGCTGCCCTGAATATAAAAATGTTGAGTAACTGCCTAATTTTTATTAACTGAAAATACAGATCTGATTGCAAAAGTCCAAACAATGGAAAAGATCAACAATTTGTGCGGTTTAAAATCACAACTTATTCCTTTCACTGGGGCTCTGTGGTGTTGCAGCATCTTGACAAACATATGAATCAATTGAAGCTGTATTTTTCAAGATTGACTTTTGACATTTACTTCTGTAGAATCAAAAATATTATTAATTTCATCCAAGCTCCTCTCTTCAGCATCTTTGCCAAGAGTCATGTCTAGCATAGAGAGGAAAGTAGATTTACACAGAAAAGGAAAAAAAATTTGTCTTGGTTAATCTAAGTGCAATGATTTGGTGACAAGTGAGGGGTTAGCCTGGGCCCAAATTAATGTCACATTTTAACAGAGAAACGGAACAGGTGATAAACAAGTTTTAAATAGTTTCTCTACAGAAACCCTCAGCTGTGGCATTTTATTTCAGCTGGTTGCCTCCAAGACTCCTTACAGCTCCCTAGCAAAGTACAGCACTGATTAAATCTCACTCTGGGTTAGGGAGGAGGAAGAGTTTGTACTAAAGGTTTTTCTAGTGATTTTGGAAGAGGAACCCTTGAGTTTTGCATTTTCTTTCCATCTTTCAGTCCAGATACTTAGAGGTCTCTCAGCACCTTCACACCTGAGAGCCCTGACAATCCTCACCAGGGCTGCTTGGACACTGCTGCCACAGGGCTTTGGCCATTAACAACACAGAGTGCTCATGAGCAGCTCTCTGTTTCTGCCAAATGTAATGTTTTTTTGGTGCTTTTTAAAGAAATAAATATTTTCTTTTGCTTTGAAGGGAGATCTGAACATTTTCCACAAAAGGGTTGGAAACCTGAGGCCAGGAGACATTCCCAAGCAGCCATAGCTGAAGGACAAGCAATTTTTTAGAAAAGCATTTCTGAACAGAAATTTTCTTTTTTCAAAGCCTTTAATGCTTTAAGTTCATGTGAGAAAGGATTTGGCTGTCTTGGAGTGGGGCAGATTTGGAAACTCTTCTCCAGGTGACCATTTGAAGCCTCTTAAAAGTCCTGTAAATTAAACCAATCTCAGTCCAAAATGCAGAATAATTTTGCCTGCATCAGAAGAAAGTGCAGAGAAAACTCAGTGCTCTTGCTGGCTGACCCTGAAGAAAAGTGCCTGACTAAATGAGCCATGAAAACTGAATTCTCACTGTGCTTCATCCAGCCAAGCACTGCACCATATTTTTTAGCAAAGCACTGGGAAAGTTTGTTCTGAGTCTATACAGAGTATTTACATCTTCATAACTGTCCAGCCAGCCTCTTTCAGGGGGCCTAAACTCTGCCTATGAAAGAAAATAATTGCCTCCTGTTCCATACCAAATGCCATGGACCTGAAAGAGTGAGGGAGCACTGCAACCTGGAAGAAAATAAAAAGGTGAAAAAGTGTCTATGTCTTCATCACATATATTTATGACTTGTCACTGCAAAATTATTCATCATGGCCCTACTAAAATACTGCACTGCTTCAGATTCCCTTTTCCCAAAGAGTTTTCATCTCTTTTTCAGCTGCTTGAATTAATATTTAGATAATATATGTATTAATTAATAGAGGATTTCTTTCTTCTCCATCAACATTAATGAAATTCACTCCTGGTCCTTTGATAGACCAGCTTGCTGCATTGGTGAAGTTTAAGGGAACCTGAACTTTCTTGCTAAGCTCTGATGGGGAACACAGACTCAATGCAACAAACTGAGTTTTGGATCCTCTTTCTTCCTAAAACATGAAACCACTTTTCAGCTGGGGCTGCCCAGCCCCACCAGCTGAAGCCACTTTAGAAAAAGCACCAACACACAGCTGCATCCTGGAGGGGCACCTCTCCCTGGGCTCAGCTGCTCCCTGTCTGGCCACAAAATGTACCCCAATTAGCAGCCCTGGGAGCTGTCAGGTGGCTGACAGGAAACTTCAGGTGTAATAAAAAATGAGACTAGGGAAATGTCATGCTAGCAGTGGTTTCTGTGAGGAGGTTCTGGGAGAGGCAGGGGGAGGCTGCTGGGTGCAGGAGGTGAGCAGTGATGTCCTTTTTCCTCAGTGGCTGGGGCAGCACCAGGCAGCTGGAGCAGCATCGCGTGCTCCTGGCAGGAGTGAGACAATAAAACTTCCTCCTGTGTCCCAGCCTCTGCAGCTTTCTGATGTCAACAGCAGCAGCAGGAGGCTTCAGGCACGTTCCTGGCAGCTGATCATATTTATCAAGTTCATGTTCCTTGCTTTCTACTTTATTTATCCATTTATTTATTTAATTTCTTTTTTTTTTTTTCTTCCTTAGCTATCAATGCTTGGGAGCTGCAAGATGGCCCCATTCCAGCTGCAGCCCCTTTGAGGATACAGAAATGTGTGCTGGGGGCTGGAGCAGGGACATGCTTTCTCCATGTGAGCCAAAGAACAAACAGCAGAGCCCTCCACAGGGACTGATTGTTGACATGTTTATGATGATGAAGTGGGGTAGAACTCTCAAAGGGGGATGCTTGAAATGAAGAAGTAAAGTGTGGCACTGCTGTGGGCCTATACAATGCTAAATATTGGAGGAAACAGCAGTTTCTTCTATTTGTGACCACTTCATGGAGCAGTTAGGGAAGTCCCAGCTCCCCATTTGGGGCTGTAGCAGCAGCAGCCCCCTGCAAGCACCAGGAGCACAGAGTGAGCAGAATAAACTTACTCTGCCATAATTTATAGCCCTGCTGCAAAAGTGTGAAAGATACAACCCTGTGTGCCTGCAAATCCTACCCTGGGGACAGCTTACAGACCCAAAGGGGGTATTGGGATACCCTGGCTGACTAGGGGTTGCCACTTTTTTTTGGGGTCACCTGCAAAAGCACTTCATCTTCCTCTGCTGTGTGCATTTGTGTCTGTGCTGTGGGACAGGCCCTGAGGCTGCTGCCCAAGGTCAAACCTCCCACCTGGTGTTTGAAGGATGAGGGTGGGTTAAATTCTCCCTCGTGGTGATGCACATTCTTCTGGCTTTGGGGCTCTGCTTCCCCTGGGACTGAGCTGCAGAGCACATGGATTTTATAGGAACATCCATGCACATCCCTCTGCCCAGCACTGTGCTGGCTCCTCTTTAGAGCCCTTAATCTGGTCTGGGTTATTATTTCAGCCTCTCCTGGTCTCAATCTTACACCCTGCAAGGTCTCCAGCTGAAAAGGCTGTAAGGGGAGACAGCAGCTCTCCCAGATTTCCAGCACATTCACTGGCACTCTGAAATTGGGGATCAGCACAACTTTGGCCAGGGAATGTGTACCTGTCCATAGCCAGGTCTGGCCAGAGACCAGCTGGGACAGCATCCAAGACATGATGGCTATTAGAGTTTTATTTTATAGATTATTCAGCTTGTGTTTAGTCAACCCAAAAGGTGAGAGGGGACAGTTTGCTCTTGTCTGTGCAAAGCAAGGACTATCTCCAATTAGTCCAAGATATTCCAATTTCTTGGGTTTCCCCAAGCTGAGCACCTCCAGCCCATGTGTAATCTCTGCCTCTGAGCCTGCTCAGTGCTGCAGGAGCTGTTTGAGAGCAAAACAGAAAAAGAAATGTTCACAGGCTGTGCTCTGCAGGGTCAATGGTGCTGTTATCTCTCAGGAATCCTGCTGGCTGACTCTGAGCACACCTTGTCCAGGGGCAGAGCAGCTTTCACCATGAAGAAAAGAAAACCCCCATCTTTTTCAGACAATATTTCAGTGTCTTAAACTGCTCTGGGTTTCCCTCTGGGCCTCTTGAATGTATGAGGTGGGAGTTGATGGCTATGCCTCAGTCTGAATTCTGCTGCTACTGTGCTGGGGCTGTGTCCCTTGCTGGGATGATAGGCTTTTGGCAGACACTTTTCCCCAAAATTTAGCCTTTTTTTTCCAGAAAAAAATATTTTGGGCTTTTTGTCCCTCATAGAAAATTTGTCTTCTCAACAGTTAAATGGAATTATCTGTAAGAAAGGGGCAGTTGGGGTATGTGGTGGTGCCTCTCAAAATAATCTTTACCAGGAGGAACTTGTAATTTTAGAACATCACAAAGTGATGCATTTTCCCCAGAAAGCAGAACAAACATTGACATTTAATATTTATTGCAGTGTGGTAGCATCTGTGTTTCTGCACCTGTCTTTTGCCCACTGATGTGCTGTTCTTCATTGCTAAGAGCATGCCAGCCTTGCTGGAAACCACTGTGTTTGTTTCCCTTCCTTTCCCCAGCTTACAGCCACCCTGCAGGACTTCTGATTTTCACATCTCTGGCCACTTTCATCTCTTGAATATTCCTGAGCTATACTGAGGTTCCCAACCCCCACCTGATTATCAGCAACCACCACACTGACATTCTAGTCCAGCTCTATTTCCAGACCTGTGCCTGGGAAGGACCACCTGAAAAGCACATTAAATGTTTTCTTTTCCTCCTTTTCAGTGCTTTTCACAGCATCTCCAGTTTCACCATCCTCTGAACTGCAGCATTTCTCCTAGATCTTTTAAGTGGATGTTAGGGGAGTTAGACCTGGACTATTTCAGTGGTTCCTCCACCTTTTAAGAAACATGACAGCTGAGAACTCTGCACCCTCTGTTTATGGTCCCGTTAGGCTGAAATCCTCCCACACTTGCCTGTATGAATGACTTTTTGAGCTGCATTTTGATGCCATGGGAGGCACCTTTGGGTCCCACGAGTATCATTTGCCACGTGCCCAGCATCTCCCAGGAGTGTGATACAAGGAGCAATGTGAACCTCCCATTTGGAATATCTGTGTATCAGGCCAGGAATGTAAATCCAGGAAACGTGGGGCTGCAGGATGTCTGTCTCACTGTGCTTTCCCTGAGCCCAGCAGTGCTGGTGGCTCCACGTTGCTTCCTGACACGTTTTGCATTTCAGACCCCATTTGCCAGAAGAAAGTCACCAAGCAGCAAATCTGACAAACAAACCACAGAGAACATCTGATCTGATCAGAAAATACGTAAGCCTGTTAGGCACTGTAGGCACAGCAAGGGCCAGGATTGATGGGGAACATATTTGTTATTAAATCCCATCCACATAAAGCAAGAGGAAACAGATGTGAGGTTGGGGATATTAATAAGTGGGCAAACTCTAGGGATGCTGAAGGTGCTGCTGCACAGGGGGAGAAGGGGAAATGGCACATCTTTGCCATCATGTGGGTTGTGTAAGGAGTGACTCTATTTTTACACCCTACCTTGTTTGCATTCCCTGCTGAAACTGGAAAATGCGGGGATACAGAGGGAGAGGTGGCAGGTTAAAGCAAGGAGGGCTGCATTTGGGAAGGGAACAATGGTGGCTAATAAGAATTGGGGTAGAAAAAAAACAGGTTTTCTGGCTCTAATCTGAGTGCAGCTGGGCTGTGATGGAATGGTCAAACTGTCCTGCCTTGGCCAGCATGGCAAAAGGATAAAATGTGTCCAGGAAAGATGGAGCTGCAGAGATGTAAGAGGAATTGCTTGGGTATAAAAAGGGTTTTCAGAGCCATTTTGCAGTTTCAGATTTGCTAAGGTTTTTCAACACTTCAGATTTCCAGCCCTTTTTCTACAACAGGAAGACTCCAGAATTTTGCAAGGCAAGTTCCCTAGGATATTTCTGTGTTGCAAGCCCCTGTATTTTCCCTAGTCATCTTCTTTGAAACAGCTGAACCTTTTTATTGGCTGACAGCTTAAAAAAAAAGAAAAAAGAAGGGATAACAAAAAATTCAGCCCAAGGCAGACACTTGGCATGGAAAATTGAAGCCCAAGTGGTTTAAGTTTAACAAAGTTATTAGCAATTGAAAACAGGGCTTTATAATTGGAAATGTTTGGCAAGCTGAGTAAGAGGTTGTGCTACCAGCCCTGCCTCTTAGATGTGTTCATGTTCAGGGATGTGCAAACACCCAGCACAAAGGCAGGCATTTGTTAAAGCTGCTTACCACTGGAGACAGGCACAAATGCCACGACACAGCTTTTTGTTCACCTCTTTCTTCTCAACCTTAGCTCTTAAGTTTTTGGTTGTCTTTCCACCTCCAGTTGTAATTAAAACCAGAGTCCAAATGCTTCTTGTCCTTTGCTGGAACAATGCAACTCTCCTGATGCTCTGAGGACCCTAAGAGGAGAATTCAGACTGGCTTTGGGGTCACAAAAATCCATCTTGCTGGAGATGTAGCACAGGAATTTTGTACCTGTGCTTTCTTTTTGCAGTGGGAGTGGAGCTGGTGTTCTTGTGGCCCTTGGCATGTTTGCATCCCATCAGGTGCAGAGGGCAGATTTTTGGGTAGCTCACCTGGCCAGAGGGCACCTACCTGAGTGTCCTTGCTGGGCTGAGCTGACCAGCCTGGCCTGTTTGCCTTCCCCAGGGCTCTCTGTGGTGCTGGCTGCTGCTCCATCACTCTCCCCAATAAAGTTTAAACTCTGGCTTACCACGAGCCCCACTGCAGCCAGGAAACGCCGTCATGTTGAGCCATCCATATTGTTTGAATTACACCAATATGAAAATCCATGAAAGCCACAGGGAGCCAGCATTTCCCCTTCTACATAAAACAGGGTTATGGCCATATTAAAAACACAACAAAACTGAGCAGCTTTTAACAGGAGATGGTGGAACAGAGGCCTTGAGAGATGCCGAAAAATCCAAGCATAAAAATAATTACATTTGAAACAAGGCCCTGCTCTTTCTTCTGCTCAGCCTCATGGTGACCTGAACTCCTGTCACTTCTGCACCTCGTGCACTGCCTTTCATTTTGGACAGGGGAGAAGAGCAGCTTTGTGCTGGGTCACCCCAATCCAGTCACCCCAAGAGCTGGTGGCTGGAGGTGCCTGCTGTGGGTGGCAGGTTTGGTGTCTCCCTGGGGAAGAGCCCTGCTCTGTTCAGAAAACCTCTTTGCCTTGACCCAGCAAGTTGTGATCACTCACAAAAGGAAAACAAAGCTGAGGTTCAGGTATAAAAGAAAAAAATGTCTGAAAGGAGACTGTTCTCCAGCTCTTTCCTCATATGACCATTTTACCAAACTCTTGTAAGCTGCAGAGCCATTTCTCTGACACTAAATAATTTCCAAACGTGGGCACCACAAACCTTTCTTTTTTTCTGATGGTAACCTGAAGATTTCATCCTGATTTATGAGACCTTAGGCTGTGCTGTAAAGCCCATCCCTCCCCCAGTGAAAGGCCAGTGAGGCCAAGGGGCAGAAGACTCAATTTCTTCTTATTCTACAGGCAAAGAGGAAGCAGGGGGATTCTGATATTCATATTTTCTCTCAGGACCACAAATGTGCTACTCACCCTCAGTGTGCCTGTGAGGAAAGTTCACTGCAAGACAAGTGTTGTGTCCTTCCCAAACACTTGACTAGTTCTCTATTGGCTTCCAGTTAAATCTCACTGTTGCTAAATCTGAATCAATTTTTGCTTTCAGATGCTGCTGAAATCCCCTGACAGTCTTCCTATTTCTTCAGAAGCTGAACCATTTGTGTGCTGAAGCTCATTTTGGATATTAATAATTTGGTTTTTTTGCTCTTTTCCCAAGGCTCTGATACTGTCACAACTCCAGGTCCTGCTGAAATCCAAAGTGAAGTCTCCACCCCTTTCAGGCTTCTTGCTGGTTGTGGTGTTGTGAGTGGTGTTTGCACACTTTTTAATCACCTCAGCTCAAGGAGTTTGAGTCCCTTGCTGTGGGTAATTTTGATATATGGCTACCATGCTACACAGCAAAATTATTTCTACTTTCCTACCTCCACATATGTATGCAGTCAGGAACAATTACCACTGTCAATCCTGTCTGCCTGCTAACTTGCTTTTTTTTTTCCCCTGTTGGTCATGCTGTAAATCATTTTCACATTTACAACATTAAGAAGGTGCTCTGAGCAATCATTCTTGTGGTCAACAAACTGTTACTGCTTCTCAAATGTCATGGGTCACTACTTAATTACTGGATTTCACTCCCAGTTAAAACCATTAATCTTGTCTCCACCAGCTTTCTCTGGGCCTCTCAGTCCAGTATGTTTTATGTTAGGCACATAAGTGCTGGGTTTTGTTGTTTTTTTTTTTTCATGCCAGCAGAGGTTCTGTAGCTGGAATTTCTGGGCTTGATAAACAAGGTCACCCAACAGAAACTTTCTTTGGCCTGGGTCACTCTAAGCTGAGCCTTTCTCCAGAGAATGAGTTTTTCAAACAGATGCAAAGGTACTGAGTACAGCAAAAAAGTAATAAGGTTTCTCTGTGGTGGTGATGCCACCTCAGACATGGGAATTCTCCAAGCTCCATCTCATATTTATTATCTCTGCCTCAGCTGCTGCTTGAAAACACAATGGATATGAGCACAACAAGAAAATCAGAGTAATCTGGGAATGCAGACATCAATCTGTGAGTCCTAGAGGAGTTGAAAGCTCACATGTGCCTTTAGCAGGGTGGGTTCTGCTCTCACTTACTCTGCCCTGGGGCAGGCTGGAAGCACAGAACCCTCCTGGCTGATGGGGCAGCATCCAACTCATCCCACATTACTGCACTGGTGGGATTCACAGGTGCTCTAGTGGGCAGAGAAAAGCTCCCCTGTTGTTCCCTGGGTGAAACTGCAGCAAAAACATATTCAGAATTATAAGCACAAAAAAAAAAAAAAAAAAAAAGGAACATAAGGGCTACAGAATTCTAACAAAGCTTGTTTCATAGGCCACATCCACAGCACGCTTGTACAAAATGCCACGTGAATCACACTTAATTTGCTGCAGAATATGCTTTGCTATTTCAGAAAAAAACCAAAACAACAAAAAAACCCCCAAGCTTGTGAAGGGCAAGAGCTTTGCTGCATGTTAGTTGTACAAGTTCCACAAGTATGGAATCTATTAAAACAATTATTTGTTTATGATGTGAAAGTGATTAGTCTGTTCCAAAACCAAAAAACATGAAAACCCTAAGTGCTGGGACTTTTCAGGAGAATAGCCACTGCTTCTTCATTAGAATAATTTATATAATATACCCCTATTTCTATTATATCTATAATTACTGTAGCTTGGTTGCCTTAGCCAAAATCAGTGTTCTCTTGCATCTTCATCTAGAAAACACACTCCCTACCCTGAGAGGCTCTGAGCAGGTGAGAGCTGGATGAGCACCTGGGGCTGGCAGGTGGGAACTGAGCTCAAACTCATCATGACTTGCCCAGGGTCATGGTGAAGCCACTTGGGCACCTTGGCTCAGCTTCACCTGGAGCCAGTGGCTGGGCTGGTGGGGTCACACCATCCCAGCCTGAGCACAGGGACACCCATGTAGCCCAAATTTCAGACCCAGGGCCCAGTTTTGTCTTCCTGGACTGGGTACAACAACAGGATGCTGGAATGTTTAGGCTGTGTTCACTGCAGGGAATGTTCTTACTTTAAAAGCAGAAAAAAAAAAAGTCTGTTTCTCTCCAAGATGTCAAATCACAGAAAGATGGTTTTGTAAAAACCTCAGCCAGTTTTGGCTTCTTACCCCCTCTTTTATGACACTGCTCACTTGATTTTAACATCCTGCTGCATGGCTTTTGGGGGCACCCTTTCACTTGCCATCAGTGAAAGCTGAAGTCAGGGGGAGGAGATTCTGGTCCTTCACTGATGACTGATGATAAAAACAAGTAGCTTTAGGTTTAGCAGCCTGTTGGAACTTTTGCCTTATTATTTCCAGGCATGGCATGGGGGTCTTCAAGCCTGGCCTATGTTCTTTGATCCCCTTGTTTCATTTAAACCAGATTTGATTTGGGGGTATGAATTAGGCCATCCTCTTCTTGTTTCTGCTCCTTTTCTGCTAACCCCAGGGTCCTTCCTTTCAGATGTTGTTATTCAGTCTTTCCACCTCAGTGAGGTTGCAGTGATATGGTGCCTCATAGCTTCCTCCATATTCTGCCCATTTTCTGTGACTTCTTGCCTCAACATCATCCAGTTAATCTTGTTCTCTTCTCTGGAGCATTTCTGAACCTGGGGTCATCAGCAAGATTCATTAGCACATTTCTTACATTTCATGCCATGGTCATTAATGAGAATTCCCAGCAACATTTCCAATACCCAGCACTGAAGAGCTCCATGAGTAATTCCCTTTAGTCAAAGAATTTCCTTTTCACATAATGTGTTTCCTTTCGTGCAAATCAACACTTCATGTACTTTTTCAGAACTTGTACAAATTCCTATTTTTTTTCCTGCAAAGAGCCATTTTCCATGTGGCCCTGTGTGACATACTTTACTGAAGTCCAGATCAATTGGATTCACTGTATGTCCTCTAGGAAATCTCTAGCAAAGAAGCCAGAGGAAATGAATATCTGTCTGGCAAATCCCAAAGTTGTACTCCATCCCAGTTCCCATACATACTCATGTCTTTAATTACTCTTCCCTTTGACTGCTATTTTAAAGCCTTGTGTACTATTAGAAATGATTAATGGCAACTGATTTGCCTGCTGCTATTTATAATCTTTGACCAAAAGGGAATCTTGGTGTCCAGGATGCAGCTGACACTTTTCTGGAGTGGGGCTTGTAACCAACCTGCCTACTGACTCCTGTCCATGCTGAGGGGAACCTGCAGGTTTCCAGAGGCACCTGGACATTTAAGGGTCAGGTCCCAGCATTCCAAGTGGGATCCTGGGCCACATTAGAGGACATTAGAAGAGCTGTCATTCCCCTTGGTGGTTCTCAGACAAATAATGGTGTGTGGGTCATGTTTCTCCATGGAATTTTTTGCCCAGATTTTATTTGTCCCCTTTCCCTACTTGCTCATCCTGAGAAGAAACTGGATTTGGTTTATGCAATGGCTTCCTAAATTATTGTTCTTTGAATGGAGTTTCTTCTGAAAAGGGGAAATTTATTGTTGTGCTTTTGCTCCTGCTTGGAAACACAAGTTTTGGCTTTTATCTACATCTATATCCATTCCAACTTAGGCAGATGCTCACACCTTTATCTAAAACATGCAAAATGCCTGCAAAAAAAATCACAAAATGCTCAAAAAAAATTTTTTTTTTATTGTGCTTGCAATAAAAGAAATGGGTACTTTGTCCAATCTGAAAAATACCAGCCAAAAGAGAGCAGGAGGGATAATATGGATGAAGAATAAAAAGAGCCTAAATAAACTCAGCAGAAATGAGAAACTGGTAGGTGGAAGGGAAATGGGAACGTGCATGGAGAGTGGCAACAGAATTGTAATTAGTACATCCAGCAGGAAGCTGTGGATTTGACCTGGGAAAGCAAGCAAGGAGAAAAGAAGAGAGAAATTCAGCTTTTTGCTAAGAAAAGAAAATTCTTCCCCAAGAATCTGGCA
This sequence comes from Erithacus rubecula, assembly GCF_903797595.1. NCBI lineage: Eukaryota > Metazoa > Chordata > Aves > Passeriformes > Muscicapidae > Erithacus > Erithacus rubecula. The sequence continues at coordinate 4,341,062 of NC_136662.1, read as the reverse complement.
TGGAAAGAGGCCTGGAATGGATGAGAATCAGGATTTTTCAAGTGAAGGAATGTATGAGATGAGTCAAGGGAGAGAGAAAGATTTGAGGAAGATTTACTTCTGTATCACAGATGGGGGAAGAGATAGCAAAATAACTTCTTAATACCTTGAAAATTTCCAGCCAAAAAGAAGACATTTCTGGAAAGAAATCTTTCAAAATTAGTAACTTGAACTGAAATGGGTGGTGAATTATGGCCAGGGTGAATATGGAGATGTGGCTTGGCTTGGGCTGGGGTGATTGGCAGAGAAGTGTTTGCTAGCACATCTAAATTGTCCCTAATTTGTTTTGGATGCTCCTTGCATGCCAGGTAGGAGCAGTGAGTTGTGCCAGGCTGGGGGGGGGTGGAGCTGGGCTGCCCTGCCCTCCCTTGCCTCCTTCTCAGGAGCACAAAATGCAGGATTTGGGAACAGCAGGGTGGTGAAAAGCTCTGCCTCAAGCAGCTCTGCAGCCTGGGAGAGAAGGATGTGTGTCCCTGTCTGTGAAGTTGTGGGATTGATTCCCTGGTGTGTGTCCTGCTTTGTCCCAAACAGTTCATAACTCTAGGAATTACAAACAAAGGGTTTTCTGTTCAATGCAAATAATATCTGGAATACAATCTCTATAAATGCAGTTCATTTAGCCATTAATTTTATAGATTGTTGAAGCAATTAACAGTGCATAAAGAGGACTTCCTCCTATGCAAGTGTGATCTTGGTCTGAATGGATCTTTGTAATGATCTCCAAGACAATGGCACAGAGTGGAACTGGAATTTCATCTTGCCTTTATTGCCTTATTTGGGTTTTTTTAGCATTTTCTAAAATGATTTTTCTTTATAGTATATTGACTTTTCATGGTTTAACTTGTTTGGTTGTGTGGGTCAGTACAAATAATTCTAAAAATTAATAAATTAGTATCTTTTAAGTAAATTATTTAAATACTCAATTATATGAACAAATGCTGCCTTACACAGAAAGGCTGTTATGTCTTTTACAGCTGGACAGGAGCTGCAACATGAACAGGGTATTTTTGGGGTGATTTCCACTTTATTTATTTGGTTCCCTCTCCTCAAACATGCCTTTTTCTTTTGGTTCCCTGTGTGTCTCATCTGCAGCTAAAAGCCATTTAGCACTGCAGCAGAAATGAAGATCTCCATTTATTTTTGCTGTCTAAAACTTATATTCTCCCAGTGGGAAACCATCCAAAGAACAGAACCTTCTCTCCTACATCACTGCCCTGGTTTGATCTCTCTCCTTCACCTCTAGGCTCTTCTACCATTTGTATTTACACAGATATTTTGCTATTTTGGATCTTTCTATAGATGGAAACTCTTTCTGCCTTTCTTCTTGGAGATTTTGGTCCTTTCTCTGCCAAGAAAATGTTTTATTTTCAGAGTGTGGGAAGGATGATGACTATAGAAAAGGCAGCACAGGCAAATAAAGTTAATTCAGCCTCACTGGGCATAACCTCACTTACCCAAAGATGCAACAAATTCTCAGTCTTGCTTTTCTACTGGTTAGCCTTGAAATCAATTTGCATCCTTTAGTTCCCAGGATGTTCTTACAGTGTCCATGTCTGTTTTTATAAATATTTGTTTGGTAGGTAGCTAAAGCTCAAAGTCTCTGCTGTCATAATATCCTTGCTCTTAAAGAAATTAAGAAGTGCCCATTTGGTGTTTATTACAAGAACTCTTCCTTCCTCATGGGATGGAAATGATATCTTATTTCTCTCATTAGAGTAAAATATAACCCTTTAAATATGTTGGTATATCATTGCATAAATTATGAGGACTTCTCTGTTGATATGGAATGCAGATTTTTCAGAACTGGAGCACAGAGATGCTGGGCTGTGAAAATAAAAAGCAGATGTCTTTCTCCCTCTCACTCAGGAGGTTAAAGCTTATCAGGGTGTTTTAACTCTTGAGGTTCTGTGACAAGCAACTTCTGTTGGATGGAGGGAACTGGTACTTTGAGGTGCAAGGTTGGGCATCCAAATTAATCCTGGTTTGCTCTTGGAATTTGAAACAGAGTGTAACAAGTGTGGAAGTTTTGCCATTGTTGAGGTTTGTAAATATAAATAAAGGGTAAAAGACAGGCTGGAAATGCCTGTGTGGCTGGGTCACTGTGCCTGTCTGAACCCCCCATGGCACTTTATGGAGTTGCCTGCTTGGTTTGCTTATCAATTGAAGTGTATCAAGTGAAGTGTATTTCTCACTCTTCATCCATCACTGTGGGGCTTTTATAAATCACCCATGGCATCTAAACAAACAGCAGGAATCTCCCCAAGTGAGGGCTGAGACACTCAGGCTGCACAGGGAGGCTGAACATGGAAAGAAAGAAAACAAAACAACTTTCCCATACCCTCTGTGCAGAGCAGCAGGTGACACAAAGCCCTCTGTGCCATGTTTGGGGGTTTCTTGGGCAGTGGGAATCCTGATATGTTGCTGTAGGTGCCCTTTCCAGACAGCTGGAGACCTTGGAATTGCACCTGCCTGAGGATGTGGTGGCTGAAAAGGGTGATGACTTCACCATGAGAAAATGAACTTAGGGCTGTGTGTGGAAAAAGAGCTGCATTTAAAAAAAAATCTGCAGAAAACAGATATTTGTCATGAAACCCTGATTTAAGCAAACTGTGAAAGCCAGGCAGATGATTCTAAAATGTGAGGCTGGCCTGTACTTGATGGTATTGCCACAGTGGTTTACAGTGTTTGGAGGGAGAGTTATGACGCAGAACAAATGAGATAAAAAGCTTGTTTAAGTGTGATTAAATGGCTCTAAAAGCTGCCCATTTAATAGGAAGGAGCTGCAGGCACAATGCCAAGCTGTAGCATGCTGGATGCTTCACCAGCTCGTCACATCCATGTGGGCTGACTCAGAGGAATCTGTTTTAAAGTAATCCAAACTATTAATTTATGGAGGTTCTCATCACTGGGTCTGAGTGGGTAAAGATACACCCAGCGAGGTCATAAAGTGGTACCAGCATCTTCTGCTTTTAAAAGCAGCAGTTTAGGTGTTTGGGATTGCCTTCCTCTGACATCACCCCAGCAGCCATGAGCACTGGTGGGGTGGTCGTGGTCTTGTCATTTCCAGATGGAGTTGTATTTGTTGGCAGCCAGCTCTAACAAGAGAGGATCACTGGGGCTGGATGCTCCTGAGAGGGAAGTCAGGTTGCAGATGGATCAGATATCCCTGCAAAGAAAATGCTCCTCCAGCCAGCAAGTTCCTTCTTTGATGGTTTATCCCAGAGAATTGAGCTGGTCAGAAATGTTCCCATGAAACACCATTCCTTAAGCCTGGCTTATTTTGCTGGACCTGCACTGAGCACAGTTGACTTTCCCCCATGCCTGAGGAAGAGAGCTTAAGGAAACCCACCTGTGCTGCTGGCAGATCTCTTCCAGGACAGGAGGAACACAGAGTGCACCAGCCCTGGCTCCCGAGCAGATGCACCTGGTGGATTTGCCCCAGGGCCAGGGATGCTGTAAGCTCAGCAGCTGCCCACTGAGCCTCACAGGCTCTGACATGAGCTTCCCTGGGAGGCTGCAGCAGGCTCTGGGGAGCTTCTGGCTTCCTGGAAACTGCTCTCCTTTCAGAAAAAAACCTGAAAAAGGTTGCTGTTCAATTTGGATAAAACCCAAATTTTATATATATATATTTAAATCCATACGTTTTCAAGGCACTGGAAACACCATTTTTCGGCCAGTTCTGCTTGATAGTTTTATAGGGCTTTGCCATAATAAAAGCAAAGTGAGACGAAACAGAAAAGCCCTGCTCAGTAACAACGTGGGGTGGGGGAGTGGAAGGGAGGACTTAACCAGAGCCAGGCTCCCTGAGCCACTGCTCTGCCAGCAGAGGACAAAACACAAAGTGGGATTGAAATCACATGGGTACAAAGCTCTGCATCTCAAGGGCCCCTGAAATTGCCCCAGGGCAAACTGAGGTGCTGCTTGGGGAGCTCCTGAGTGGTCACTGGTCCAGCAGAGCACTGGGTTATTTTATTTCTCAGGCATACCCAGGCAGATGCTTTCAGCCTCTTATGGCTGTCTCCCCACATATGGAGCTCTGCTTTGTCACCAGACCTTGCCAAGGATCCAGTTCTCCTTTTGACAACAAAGAGCTGTTTTTATTTACTGTGAAAGCTGGTCTGGCCTTGGCTCTCTGTTTGGTAAATTATTCATCTCGTGTCAGTAGCAGTGGAGCTGCTCTCGCGTGTTTCTTTCCAGCCAGTGATCAAGTCCAGGTTTGGGGGAAGGAGGAGGTTGAGGGAAGGAGTAATGAGGCAGAATAGACTTAATAGCTCAGTGTCTTATTAACATTAACCCCCTGGACAATGTGCCATCCTCCCCTGGTGCTGGGAGTAGCTGTGGCCTGTCCTGTTTCTGCATGGGGCACTGAGCCATAGATCAGCAATTACAGCCAGGATCTGTCCTGACAAGGTTTTTCTTTCTTGCTTCCTAACTCACCTCCCTTCTCAGTGGAGGTACTTGTCTGAATTACACAGTTGTTAAAAAGAGCCCAAAACTGGTTGCAGGAGATCTCTCATCAAAACTAGATCAGGTGAGCCAAGGCTTGGAAACAGCCATGGAAGCAGATGCAAGATCACCTCCAGATAACACCTTCCAGAGCTGAATTTCCCAGATACATAACAATTTTCTGCACTGTACCCTCCTTGTATTGCAATTTGTGTCGCACTTTTTAACGTTCTCTCCTTACCTAGAGTGTTTTTCTGCATGACCACTGTACCCTCCCTTCTCACAGCTGCTGGCCATGTGGGCTCCCCCTCTTGCCTCCTCTCCAGAGGCTGTACAAGCCCTGCTCCTGTGCCCTGCCTTTCCCCCCAGCTGGCAAGGAGCTGCTGCATCATCGATTGCCACGCTCTGGGTCCAGCTGTCCAGCCCATTTCCCACCCATACAATCATCCATTTGTCCACTCCATTTCCCACCCATACAATCATCCATTTGTCCACTCCATGCTTCCTCAGATTACAAACCCACAGCCATAAGAAACAGGGTCAGAAACCTTCCTAAAAGGGAAGTCTAGCACAGCTCCTCACCTTGTCTCCACAGCTATTCATGTCATCACACAAGGCAATCAAACTGATCTGCTCTATGTAGATCTCTTGGCTATTCCCTATTTATCTTCCAGAACTTCCCCTGTGTGAAAATGGACTCCAGCACTCGTGTTCTGTGGTCCTTCCAGGGATGGAGAGAACCAGCTGCCTCAGATCCTTTTTCCACCTTTCAGATAGATGGGTCAGCTTTTTCCTGCCATGCAGGACTTGACCACTGTGACTTTTTGCAAGTGTTAAACTCTGGTCTTACACTCACATCATCCAGCTCCTTCAGTACCCTGAGGTGAAACCCATCCATCTCCATGGATTAAATCCTGTGTTGTCTCTACCTCCATTGCTGGCCTTTCTTTCCCAAGCAATTCTGGTTTTTGCTGAGGTCTAGGAGGAAGATTTATTGGTGAAGACAGAGGGGAAAAAAGGCTGTTTAGTACTTTGGATTTTTTCAGACTGAAAGTGGTGGCTGTCAGGAGGCTGTCTGCCACACAAATGACAAATTTTCCATTTGAACTGGTTAATGGGACTGCAGGGTAAGATGTTGTAATCATCCAGAGCTCAGTGTGAGGCAGAGATTTGCTTTGCTCAATATCCGAGTTCCGGCAGATCAGTCTCATATAGTGGGAACCCAAGGGAGAAGGAATTCTCCATGCAACTTTGACATGCTTGTATCTGTTCTTATTTTCATGGATATTTTGGACAGTAAACCCCTTATCTCCAGCTATGTGAACAGTTTTCTAAACATCTGTCAGTAGCACCCGTGCCCATCTTGCTAATTTGGAGTGCCAACCCTACCAAATCTGTATCTTGCTACTAAAAACATGATGCAATTTAAATTGTGGCGTGCCTGGCTTTGTTCTGTAAACTTTATTTGCAAGGCAATCTTTAGCCATAGGAAGAAACCCATTTCCAGAAGGAAAGCATTAGTGATGGGTGCAGTTGTGAGGGGTTGGGGTTGTGACTGAGTTGGGCCCTGGAGGTCAGATGGTTATCAGAAACAGCTGAGCTTGAAAAACCCAGAGAACAAATAGGTCTCTGGCATTTAGGCACTATATTAAATAGGATTTGTGGTACTTTCTGCTTCAAGCTGTGCCAAGAATAGCATGAGTAGCCTTTCTTGTTGAAAACTGGCACATCTGGTCCCAGTCCTGGTTGGAACCACTGGAGCACAAAAGAATATGCTGCATTACTATTATTTGTTTTGAAACCTTCACTGGAGGATCCAACCTAGGCTGGATATTCATAGCATTATGTGATTACTCTTGTCTTTCTCAGGTTCTGCACTCAGCAACAGAGCAGTTCAAGTGTCAGAAAGCTCTGATCATCAGGGAAAAATGGGATCTGCTCCTGCTCTGTTCCTGCACTCTGTTCCCCCAGAGTTCCTGGGACACCAATCCTAAAGTAACTCAACATCCTTGCACAGAGGAAAAGTTAATTTAGCCAACCTACAGAAGAAGAAAGGGCAGAAAAATGAATTTATTTGGTGGGGCAGCCTGATGACAGCAATGGTGTGGGGAGCTTGGGTCTTTTCTGGCCCTTTTTGAGTCCTTATTTCCAGGCCAGCTTCCCCCTTACTGGCTTATACCACCCACCACACTGGGAGGGAAGGCAGAAACAAGAGAAGTGGGTGGATTTAATCCTCTATTTCAAAGATGTTGCTGCTGGGTTTGCAGATGGTGGCAGCAGATGACAGAAACGAGCTCATTTTTCCTCTGATCATTTCTTTCATCCCTAATAAAAAAAAATAAATCTTAAAACAGAACTTCTACTAGAAATGTGGAGTTTTCCCCCTCTATGTGTTTATTTTTTTTTTTAATTATTTTTTTTCCTGTGAGAAGTAGGCAACCAGGGAAAAAGAGAATAAATTCTTGCAATAATCTCAGGAGTATGTCCCATTTCACATAACTCCTTTAGTTCCTCCTGCTGTAGGCTGGACATGGAGGGATGGCTTTTCTCATCCCAGTCTGCAGCTTTCTCCTCTTGGTAGCTGTTTCCGAGCTTCCAGTGGGTCCTGTTCCTTTTTTCCAAAGGGACAGAGAATGTGACAAGGATTGCCCAGTCAAGAGCAGGCTGGTTAATCCAGACAACATCCAGAAGGATGACAAAATGTGGCAGTGTGGACAATTGGGCTGTGTTGGACTCAAATGTGGTTTCCAGCCCTGAGCACAGACTGAGCTCCTGTGCCAAGTGAGCCATGCACTGTCCTGGAAAAATTCCTGATGTTTTAATCCAGTCAGTTCTGCAGGACATACTTGGAGTTCAGAAAAGGAACTTCAGGAGTTTCTTCCATGAATTTCAGCATGACATTTATTTCCCTAAGTGCTGATTAAACAGTGAAAAGGCAAAGGAAAATTAAGCCATCAGATATTTTCTTGTCTTGTTGCTCTTTGAGCTCAGTTTGCTTTTAGACTCTGCACTCCTGAATTAGACAGCTGTACTGCCAGTAAGAAAGAACCACTTTCCCTTTATTTTATTTTTTTATTTTTTATTTTTTTTTTTTAGGAAGGATACAACAGGTGTGATTCCCAGAAGTAGCTCTCCTTGCATGATTCATATGCTTCAGCAACACCTTGTCCTCCTGCATTCTCAGTTTTCCACTGTGTGTTCCTGGTGGGATGATTTGTGCTGATCTTAGCTCAACAGGCTTTACAGGTCCCCTGGTTACAGCCTAATAAGTGGGGTGTAATTATTAAAGGAAAAAACAAAACCATACCAAACCCATCAGGACATTTCTTAAAATAATATGAATTGCCCATTCAGCTGTTCACACACTGCAAAGTAGAACCCAGACCCCTTCTTGAGCTGAAATCCTTCTTGAAGTCTGGATCCCACTGAGGATTTAGGACTGGATTCTCATTTATACTGAGGTCTCTTGAGCCAACAAGTACAGGATGTAAATTATTTTTACTCTCACTTTCACATGAGAATTAGGCCTTTAGAGTCAACTTGAGTTACCTTGTGCTGGCTGCAGCAGTCATACATGACCACCTGTTGTTTCTTGGTTGAGCTCAGCAGTATTTAGGGTTTTTTGGCAGGAATGCTTCCTTTTTCTGTGTGTTTTCATAGCCCTGGCCACTAGGTGCTACTGCAACACAGATGCAGTGATGGTTAAATGGAGCCAGCCAAAATCGTGGCCCTGGGAGCTCAGCATGGAGCTCAGGGTGTTTCTGTGCCATTGGTGATTTCCATCTGAGCTGCTGAGGGCATGGCCTGGTGAGCTTGGGAATGGCAGAGAAGTTTTGGGTGCTGTGGTGAGGCTTAAACAACCTCTCCCAGGAGATAACCCCAGAGAAAAGGGCTTGGAGAGGAACTCCACTTCCTGCAGCTCAGGATGGAATATGGGACAGCACTGACTGCAAGTGGGAATGATGCTTTTGGCCACCAGCTGTGGGTGGAAGACCTAAATCTAAAGGTAAGGTGTGAAGTATTGCTTCATTGAAAGAAGCATTGACTGAAAGGGACATCAAAGATCATCTCATTCTGGGCAGGGACACCTCCCACTAGATCTGGTTGCTCCAAGCCCTGAACACTTCCAGGGATGGGGCACCCACAGCTCCTCTAGTGAGGCACTGAAACTGTGAGACCACATCTCACTGCTCTCAAAGGGTTCATTCACACATCATCAAATCATACAATTTAGGACTAAAATGAAAGCTTGAATTTTCTAGGGTGACATCCTTAGTCCACTAAAAATCAGATTTCAGTGGTGAATCTGGTATGGAGACCAACTGATGGTGTCTTGGCATAAGTATCACTTCCAAAAAAGCTTCTTCTCAACCTTATATCAGGAGAGGAATACCATCTATATTCCATGGTTATTTGTGCTCTGTGTCTAACACTGTTTGTGCCTTCCCACTTGTTCAGATCCACCTTGGAGTATGGAAGAAGTTCTCTTCAAATACATACTACCAGGAATCAAATAGGAAACAAAAATATATGTGCTAGATTTGCTCTGTATTCTTATACTGCACTTTCTTTCTGGTTTATGTTTTGGGCTTTTTTTTTCCCCTGGAAAAAAAAGAGTCCTTAATAAAATGGAATTTGTAATTAGAGCAACAAAAGAAAACTTGTTCTTTTAAAACTCAAAAGTGAAAAATCTGGTTTTAGGAAAACTGTTTTTTCGGCTGACTTCATTTGATATCTTCAATCCTCAGCATGATGCTGTCTTTCATAAGACTTAATTTGTGTAATAAAAACCAGCAATAAAGGCAGCAAATGTTCCCTTTGCCCTGTTGCTAGCTTTGATTCATCTGGGCTGACTTCAGCACCTCCAAGGAGGCAGCAGAGGGACAGTTTGTACAGCTCAGCCTTAGAACAAACATATTAAATGGAGACAGAGACTCCTCACTCCCAGGGGCTCTGCTTTGTCCCCCTGGGCAGTTTTCTTGCTGCAGCACAGCCCAAGGACCTGCAGCTCTCACGGGTCCCTGTCCCAGCTCAGCCCTGGTGCTTCCCCATTTCTCACCATTGCAGTCTGGGCTCTGGACACTGAGACCTTTGTGTGAATTTTTTTTTTTTTTTTTTCAGGGTGAATGGGCCATCTGCCAAGAAGGTCGGGCAGAGCTCTGTGCATTTGGTAGCTCTGAATAATTCTGCTGCTGTCTTCTGCAAAAGAAGTGAGAATGCAGAGATTTTTGTTGGTATTCCTCTAACGCTCTGCTAGTTTTACCCTCGGCTTCTAGGAAAACAACAAACAATCTTTATCTACCGAGCCTGTAAATTTTGATTACTCTTGACATGGTCTACTGTTCTATGCTGTTTTAATTACTCCCCTGCCTTGCATCCAGTTGGAGCTGGAATTCAGAGCTGATTTAGTTTTTCATGCATGTAATGCAACTTAAAGGAAAGCATTTTATAAGAGAGCTTCAACATTGTTTGGTCCTTGTTTTGCTGCTAAACTTTGCCTTTCTTTAGCTGAATGCAGGCTAGAGCAGACCTTTGTGAACAGTATCTTAGTACTTATTATTATTCAGCTGCTGCCTAAGAAGCTTGACCCTTCAGCCCTTGCAGAATTGGGAGAATCTTTGCTCTGTCTGGTGCCCTCCTCCAACATGATGTATTCCACAGAAAATGTCATGAGCAGCCAGGGGCCACTGCAGATCTGCACAAGGTGATCTATCCTGTTCTGCCAGTGAGGTTTGGGAGCCAAATCCAGAAATCAGCTCACACCTCTTCCAAAAAAAGCTGTGCTGGGTGATGAGTGCAGGTAGTGCTGGCACTTAGCTGCCCTTCTAGTGAGGTTGCTGCTACTTGATTTGATCTGTTTTAAAGAAAAAGGAGCATTTCCCCCCCTCTTTAAACTGTGTTTCAAGGCCTTGCAGATTTTCCAGTTCACTGGATGACCTTTGGTGCTGGTAATCACTGCAGGACAGAAATCTCTATCTTTTCAGGCATATATCCAAAGTTCCTGCTTAGCAGCATATGTTCAAGTGAGAGTTTGCTAAGGAACAAGCTCTCCATCCAAGCAATAAATTCCTGAGGTGCTGCTGTGTTAGCTCCAGTCAAATGCTGAACCTCAAACCTCATCCCAACCTGGTCTTTAAAACAGTTCTCCAAACCTGGCATTTTTTTACTGCTTGGAAAGAGCTATTGAGAGAGCTTGAAGAAACAAGTCCTTGGAAGTTCTTTTAATGGAGGTTGAGGGAGGAGAGAAGTTTGGCAATGCAAGATAAGCAGTGATATTACAAAACTGTAAAGCTGTCTCCTACTGAAACCATGCTAAATGATTTGGAATACACTGAGAAATGTGCACCATCAGCAGTAATGAACCTTAGAGAGAGTTTGGCCAACACCAAAAATTTTAGATTTGGATCGGGACTAATTTGCCTTCCAATTTCACATGTTTTCCCTGTACTCAAATTGTGTTTTGTTTAAGGCACTAAAACAGACCATTTAGTTCCTATTACACCAGTAAAACCCTGCCTGGACACTTCCCCACATTTAGGTACAGCTAATTGCCCTGTTTGTTGTCCAGTGTCACCTTCTGGCCACACAGAGTGATTCTGTTGTAAATAATAATATCAGGATATAACTTGTCAGAGTGCCACATTGCTGTTGCTGCTTGAATACTACTTTGGGATGAAATAGTTTAGAAGAACCATTCAACTGGGTCTCTTTCAGGCTTGGACACTTGAAAAAACATCAAGACTTAAAATATTTTGTCAGACTGTTTGGTATAATGCAGGAGACTGGCTGGTGAGTGTGTTTGTCACCATCTTCTCCAAGACAGGATGTAACATGAATCTTGTAATGCCAAACCTTACAAGATATTTTTCTCCAACTCAAGTGATGGATCATGCTTTTAGGATCTGACTGCAGGGCTTAGTGTAGTGACAACATGCCATTTTTCATGGTCATAAAGTGGCTACAATAGTTCTGAAGTGTTGTGAACCACAAATAGTTAGGAACAAATTTTATCTGCTACTCAAAGTTCCATGTAGATTGCTACATCTTTCCTTCAAACAATTGTTATTGTGCTTTTGTGCAAACATTTGCTTATGAGCTGAGCCTGGAGGTTACAAGTTCAGAGCTTTCCCTGGACAGGAAAATGGGCTTGATTAATGGTTGGCTTTGGGTCCTCCAAACCCTTGGGAATGTAGATCTCCAATGGCTCTTTACATGATCACATTCTTTCCATCTCCTTGTCTTTACTCTGTGTCAGCGCACCCAGTTTTGCTTCTGTAGGGATCATGTATCCCTTAAAGCTTTTGCTGAGGGCCAAACCAGCCCCTCACACCCACCCTGTCCCCAGTCCAGGCCTTCTGTTATGAAAGTGGCACAACCATCATGGACACCTCACCAGGAATTGCTAAATCTGAGTAAATACATCCACCAGAATTACATTTTTTGCCATGACAGGCAGACACTGAGCACAGACCTCTTTAAAGAATATTTACTGAGATAACTGTTTAAAAATATATTTATCTACAGACAAAAAAAAAAAAAAAAAAATCTTACTGAAACAATGATCTTATTTCTGTAGAATTTACCAGAGCTGCCCACCTGCAATCCCATTGCTTCCAGAGGTAGCCAGTGTCCAGGAGCACCCAGGAGCATCTCTGAGTTGTGCAATTTGCAATCTTCTACCAAACAGAAACCTCCCTGAGACCACCAGAACTGCAAGATGCAGAGAGGTGATTGCCTCTGTGGGATGCCAGTGGGATGGTCCAGAATGAATTGAGTGTCACTTGCATTTTTAATTTGTTTGCATAATCCTTAATCCTTGCTGCCCCTGATAAAGGAGGGCTGAATGTATCCTGAAGGTGCATGGGGGATTGTGCTGCAACAGTTGGTGCTTGTATTTGGCCTTTGATTTTTATCAGTAGGAGTAAAAACATCAACACATGCATTCCCTTTTTGTATTTTGCACTCCCTTTGCTTTGAGGTAGGGCTGCCTTGGCTGTGGTCACAATGCTCTTTTTTGCTCCCCTTGGGTTCTTTCTTTTCTTCTTTGCTTTGATACCTCAATTCTTGTCTGTTAATTTGTTATATTTCTGGCAGTAGATGGCTCTCTGGGCCAATGCATTTTAAAAGCCTCTGGAGCAGGACACAGGAAAAGAGCCAAAGCTGGAGAAAGGCTTGGAAGACACTCAGCAAAGCCATGGGCAAGAGCTGGTCTGGAGGAATAGGAGCCAGCTTTCATCCTGAAGGCCAATGATGCATCTGAAATATGGAAATATATGATGTTAAAACCTCATTCACCATGACTTAGTTTTCTCAGGTGGTCTGCTTTTCCCCTGAGAGCCTTAGGGATTGTCCCACAAAAACTGCCTGGCCTTCTTGTGATGACAGCACTCAAATATGGTCATTCCTTGCTTCACTGCCCAGTGTAGAAACATCTCTTTGCAGAAAGGGCAAAGGATGTTCCACATTTAGCATCATCAATTAGACACTGGCAGTGTCAAAATTCATACATCCTCCTGATCCAGTGAGCTCTTGTGGAAGCCTCATGGAAAACTCCAAGGAGTTTCTATATGATTTCACACATTGTAGATGCCTGAAATCCATCCAGCTTGTGTCTTTTTTGAGTCCTCAACAGATGAGTGAACCTGGTGCTTATGCAAAAGCAAGGCTTGTTTGTTTTACCCCCATGTTTCAGAGATTTGCATCATGCTTCACATAATTTTGATGATTTCTTGTTCCCCATCCATGCTGCTATCCAAGCATCCTGTGCAGCTCAACATGGCTCATCTGGGAGAAGGAAGGAAACCTGAGCAAGCCTTTTTCAGGCCAGGACAGAGTGATGAAAAACTGTAATATGACAGTGTTGTATCAGCTCAATTTGAAATGATTCAAAGTTCCTTCTCTCATTGGGAGCTCGCAGACCACCACTCCTGTGTGGCAGTTCCTAAAGATCACCTGGAGGCCTCTGGATGTTGCCAGCCAAATTTATGGGCTTGTACCTGAATCCCAAAGTGGTGGTCTGTCCATTCAAAGTGGCAAAAGCAAAAAGCCTCTCCATTTGTGCTGTGCATGGGGTTTATCTAAAAGCTCCTTGAAAACCATTGGCAAGTGGCTTTTGCATCAAGGACATTGTGAAAGATGAAGTTTGTGACTGCATCAAAAAAATTGTTTTGAATCTTTTTTGCTCTTTTAAAGCCAAATTCTGCAATATCCTAAACCATTTGCATTGTACAAATTACAAGACACAATGTTGGTGTAGTAGCAGAGAGAAACCTGAATGCTTTTTAGGAGTTGAATGTTCTTATCCTGCATCCAACAAACAGGAAATATATTCCCTCTGTGTGTTTCATTGCTGACAGAGATTTTCCCAATCACAGTATCTTTACCTTCCAAACTAAATATCCCAGGTTTTACTCAAAAGTGTTGAGTAAAACTGAGCTGTGCAGCCTCTTTGGTGGAAATGTGAACACCCCTGCTCGTCCCTTTCAGCTGTGACACCATATAAATGACATAAATATTGCAAAATTGCTCTCCCCTCTCCCTCCTGCTCTCCCCCACCTACTCACCCCCTTGGCACGTGCAAAGTTTGCTCTGCATGCACACACAGCTGGTTTGGACTCCAATAGCAGTCTGTGGGGCAATGAGGCAAAACCTCCAAACTCAAAGATTCTTGGGCATTGTGCAGCCAACTTCTAGGAGCAGTTATAATCAACCTGCCTGAAAAAACCCAGGGTGCAGAAGCAGTAGGGTGAATTACCCCTTATTTTGGGCAGAAGTCACGAGCTTTCATTTTTCTCTTGGTAGGGAAGGCAGCAACTGCAGCAGCCTTTCTTCTACTTGTGACAAGAAGTGAAATACACATGTGATGGGGAAACAAATTAATTGTGAGGGTCCTAATTAAAATCACTGGGAGAGGTATTGCATTACAGTGCAAAGAAACAGATGAATGTGACCTTTCTGTGAACTTCTCAACCCTACTAGAAGCATAAATTTGAAGTCTCCTAGCGGAAAAGTGTTCTGGCACTGAACTGGTGTCTACAATCAGGATTTTGTCTGCAGGTATCAATGCACAAAATCTCTGCCTCGTGGAGCTCTGGGTCCCCTGAGGCTCCTTGTGTTTTGCCTTCGTTTGTTATAGCCCATGTCAGAGGGTTTCAGTGGCCTGGCCCTGCTCCCCTCTCCTCCCAGCTCCAGCATTTGCTCAGAACACAAGGAAAGCTGTGCAAGGAGGGGCTGGGAGAGGCCAGGGTAACCAGAGCAGAACAGAAAGCTGAATCCTGCAGAAACGTTTGCTGGGGATATATAACTTTTGTCTGCTACCAATTGTCACAAACAGTTAAGGCAAGCAATTTATGGCTGTGTGGATCACATTTACCTTTCTAGATTTCCATCTCTGACTCCTACCTGGCACATTGTACTGATTCCTCCTGATTTTTAACTCAGGGCAGGGCAAGATGAGCATTATGAATCAGATACTCTACTTTTCTTTAAAGGACTGAGGGTTTTGTTGGGTTTTTTGTTTAGTTTATTATTTTTTTGGGGTTTTTTTTTTTGGCTTCCTCATCATTAAGCAAATGCTTTTGCTGAGTGACAGCTGTTTCTGCTCAGAAACGGGACACAAAGTTTGGCTTTGTTTTAATCCTGGGATGTTTATCACTGCACTTTGAAGCGTGCACCCTTCATTTTCCCCTTCTCTATCTCTCCAAAGCTTTGGGGTTGAGAAGAAGCAGGAAGAGGAAGGGTTTTCAAAGGGATGTTTCACTGTTAAAAGTTCAGCCTTGCTCTCACATGTGATTTTCCTGGTTGGCAGCTTTATGGCTGAAAACCCCTGTTTTAAAACTGGTGCACACTGGTGATATCATGAACACACCACATGGTGTCTGATGGCTTTCAGTGACAGCAGATTTATAGCATTTTCCCTCATAAAAATCCGGTCTTCTGCCAAAAGAGGTCCAGCTGGAGTTATGAAATCACTAAATGGACCCTGCTAGAGTGAGGAAGTTTGGCCTTTCCAGTCCCCTCCATCTGTTGTGGGCAGTGCACATCATAGCCTGGCTATGGGAATCACACAGCATCCACAGGGTACCCTTGGGAAGCCTCCTCATTCCTGTGGGGACACAGAATCTGAGAGCATTTGGGGTCTGTGTGTGCTGCTTTACAATTAATAGGGGGTTATCTTATTCCACTGTTGCCAAGTTTTATTAAAATCAGCACTTAAGATATTGGTAGAAGGACCTAAAACACATCCCCCCTCTCCTCAACTGCTAGATATTTCACCCCTGAAATCTGAGTGTCTCCAAACAGACCTAATCCCTTCCTGAGTGCTTGGGAAGTGGTTAGTGGAGCTTGGATGTCACCCCAAAGAGATCTCAGCTAATATTCTTTCACTAGGAAATGTGTTCTGGATCTGCTGTGACTCTCTGACCACTAATGACTTTCGTGTTGCTCACTGAGAAATTCGTAGGCAATTAGGGGGATGGAGAGAGATCTGATAGCTAATTGCTGCAAAAATCATCCTCTGAATGGTTGAAAAACCAGAATTCCTCAGCTGAAGTCCACAAATGTCTTCATGCACACCGAAGAGGTCCCCCAGTGGTGCCTGTGGGGTGAGGATTTGGGGATACTGGAGCAGTGTGGGGGGGTTGGAGGAGCTGGGCTGGAAGCAGCAGAGGCAGCAGGGATTTGCCATCACTCCAGAGACCCTGCACCACCCACCCAAAGGCACCACTGGCTCTCCTGGCCACGGGGCATTTGCAGTTTTTTGGGTTTCCTCTCAGCCCTGTTGCCTTTGGGGAACAGCTGTGCCAAGAACAGAGTCTAAGGGACAGATTTGCACAGGACTAGAGAACAGCTCCCTTGGAATTCCCATTCTTTGTACCAGTTTAAGACTAGAAGACTTCATATCCAGCTCCTTGCTTGCTTTAGCTTTTTGGGAGAACACTATGGTTTGAAAGGCATTACTGAAAAGATACATATATAAAAATCTTTGTGTATATATATATATATACACACACACGTTATATACATTTTATATACATATACATACATGTTATATACATTAAAAAAAATTTGTAATTTGTAGCTGACATCCTGGCTGGAATCAAGAGAGTGAAAAGAAAAATGGAGAGGAAAATGAAAAAAGAGTGAAGAAATAAATGTATCTGTGAATATGGTTAAGAAACCAGGAAAATTGCTATTGTGTCTCATGAAAATAAGACATAAAAATCAGGGTGTGAGAATGAGGAGGTCAGCACTTTTCCTTATGATTTTAGCAGCACATTGGACTAATTAAATGAGAGGACTGTCCTGGCTGGCTTCAAACACATCACACCTGGCTCTGATGTTTGCCATCTGTGTAAAGTGAGAGTTTAGGGACCAGATTTGGGAAAAAGAGGATTAGAGAGGAGGTTGGCATTGGGTTTTGATGGCAGTGGCCTGGCTCAGAGCTGGGCTCTTGACCTGAGCCCCTCCAGAGGGGAGGGCACCCAGGGGCTGTGTCAGGTTCTGCTCTGCTTAACGCTCAGAGTTATTTATGCACCATGTTTAATTCTTTATTTATTCTGCATCAGAGCATGGATTTAATGCTTGGCTCCAGGCAGCCCTGTGTTTATCCACAGGGCTGCAAAGGTCCAGGCTGACCATAGGTTTTAGCCCTGAGTGACAAGGCCACCTCCAAGCCTGCTGCCACAGTGCCTGTCTGCTCACTGGGACACTGAAGGGCTGTGGCTGGCAGGATATTTACTGCCAGGAGCAACACTGAGTCCGTGCCCAGGGGCCAGGACCATCCTCTGCTTGGCTGAGATGCTGCAGGGAGGGGCTCTGGGCTGCTCTTTGTCAGCAGAAGGGAGCTGGCCATGTGGGATGGAGTTAATGGCACATCTGCACATCGCTCTCTTCCCTGGCCTCTGCTTAAAGCTCCTTCTATTCTCAGCGACAAAACAGCCCCTGAGGGGCAGATGCCACCAAGTGCAGTGAGGGATTACCCCTGTGGATGCTCTGGCTCCTGCTCTGTGCTGGACAAAAAAGGCAGGAAACCAAAATACCCTGTACCAGTGCCATGTCCATGCCCTTGGCCCCATTCTCACACCACACGGAGCACAGCAGCCACGGGGAGCCAGTGTGACACCATTGTCCATTGTTAGCAGCTTCAGATCTGCTGCACTGAGTGGGGAGCCAACATCCCACTCCAGCTTGCAGAAACCATCCAGTTCCCTCTTTGTTTGTGGGCAAACAGGGGGATAACAAAGGGCGCTGCTGAAATCCAGCAGTGTGGCAAGATCTGCCTGTAATAGCTGCAGAGCCAGTTGAAAAGGAGGAAAATAGGGTTTTATGAAGAAAAACTGCAGATCTTCGTGTTGCTTCTGTTTCCCAGGGTGGTACCATGGTTGAAGGTGTGCCCTGGAGGGGTTCTCATGGCTGCCCTGTGTATTGCAGAAGTCAGAGAGACGCTGTGAAGATGGCAAAGGAAAAGGAAAAAGAGAATCCCAGAGACAAACAGCCTGTCAGTGCATTCAGTGGTGAAAGGAAGGTGGGGCAGGGGTGAAAGAGGAACAGCCATCAATTAAGGGAATGAGGAAAAAGCTTGTAACACTTCAATTTTCCAAAACCCAAAGCTTATGTAAACCCTAGTTTGTTTTTGGTATAAAATCCTTCTCTGTGAAAGAAAAGATCTAATGATTGGAAATAAGGGTGTTGAATCTTTTAATTCTGGAAAAGCTACTCTTTCAGTAACAAAACCTTTCTCATAAAATATTCCAAAAGGCAGTTTGTGTGCAGTGCTGTAACTATTGAAGGTGATTCTCAGATCAGACAGATGTCCCTGCATGATTTCACCTGCTCTGAGGACAGTGTGACCCCTCCTTTCCTTGCAAACCCAATCCCATGAAAGGCTGGCATGTTTTGCCCCTGTTGGCCATCAAATCCAAGCCCTTTCCCATTGAGGAGGTGGTCAGCAGGGGATGACAGCTGAAATATGGTGGTTCTGCTCATATGGTACTGATGCCTTGGGTTTTAGCTTTTATATATTTTTCAGAAACTCTGCTGCTTAGTGTACAACTCTGAAACTTCTTATTAGGTGTTAGTAAGGTCTCTTCACGTGGTAGTTAGATAAAAAATTCCTTTCTAGCTAGAGAATCAAGGACAACTGGTACCCATAAAGGAGAACAGGGGCAAGCCAGGAGACTGAGACTTCCTAGCCTGGGGCTGTGGTTGGATAATTGACCCCAAGATGTAGATGAACCAAAACTTATAAAAGTAAAAATGAGCAAAATCTCGTGACCAGGATCCATCTTGGATTTGATTTGGGTGTAGCCCCGACCAGGCTCTTGCACTGCCCAAGGTGCATCCTTTCAATAAAAAACATTTTATTCCTTTTGCTCTATCTAGTCTCTGTTCCAGGTCAGCCTTTTCAGGCAACAGCACTACACCATTCCGTGTGAGCAGCCAGGAGCTCCAAGTGTGGCAGGGAGCTGCACTTTCTGGAGGACACAACAAGCCCATGGCTGTGCCCATCCCTGCTCCACAGGGAGCCAGGGCCACAGCCAAGTGTGAGACCTTGGATATCACATTTCCAGCTGCAGGATTGATGGGCAGGACACAGACATCACCTGTGGGGGTGAATTCCTCCACCAAGGCGTGCAGAAAAATCCCTTTGCTTTCATTTCACTGCACGCCTGTCCCTTCTCATCCCTCTGATCCAGATGCTCCTTTTCATTCTGCTGTGAGAGGTTAATATTGCTGACAGGAATCGATAATCTGAGATGTGGGGCTCATTTCTTGGCAAATCAGTGCGGAGGAAGTAAACAGTGCCTGTTTGTTTTGACTTTCTTCCCTCGTTAAATCTGGTTTATTTTACTAGATGGTCTTTTGATTTCATTAATTAAAATACGGCTGGATGGGGAATGAGAATGAAGACAAAGGACTTAGGATTGATATATACAAAAAGGGAGGAATATCCTTTGGATTCCTGTTGCCACTAAGGAAGTTGTAAGAGGTAATGCAGATCTTCATCTCTTGGCTCTGTATCTGAAGGGAGGAGAGAATTGTAATTTTAGCTCTCCGTGGTGCTTTGCTAGAATTCAGGGTTGAGATTCAAGGTCTTCGAAAAAGCTGGGTTAATTAATGATAAATAAAACATGGTGAAGATAAGATATAGCAAAATAAAGCAGACCAAAGCAAAAATATATATTCCAAATAAATTGTTACAAAAGCATCCACTATGTTCTACTGCATCCCATTTTTTAGCAAAACATTTGGGAATAGGTTCTTTTTTGTCTCTTCATATTCCAGCAAATATTCATAAGCAGTTGTACTATCAGTGTGTGGATTCTTTTCAAATTAGTTGCACAGATTTTCCTTAATGCTTTCACCAAAATGTCTCCTCTGTGCTTTTGCACTGTCAAGACAATTCACCCAACTCATGCCCCACTTGCTATGCTGAAATGAGATCAAGTAGCTGTGACACTTGCAGCTGGAATAGTAAATGTATTAAAAATTACGGCTTGAGAAAGACAAATTCTACTTCAAAATCAAATCTTGGACCTCAAAACGATGGATGGTGGCCATTGGAAAGAATGTAAAAGGCAAGATACAATATTTCATAATTTTGAAAAATGAAACACTTGGGAAGTGTCAAAGTATTTATTCAGAACTTTGCATAGGAATTATTTTAACTTTGGTTGATTTGTTTAGTCTCGAAACTCACATTTATTTTAAAACAGGTGCTAAATAACTGTCTTTTCTTTATAGGTTTCCTTGTGGGCTGAAAAACATATTTCATTCAATATAAATCTACACCTTTTTGAGGCAGTCAAATGCATTCCGTTGACTCAGGTTTATTGCTGGGCAAAAGAAAAAATCTCCATTTTGGTTTGAGTAGAACCAAATTTTAGATTATTTCTTGTGTTGCTGTTGACAGGAAGATCAGCTGGCTCACCCTGGGCTGAGGCCCAAGATTGAAGGAATAATTAAGCCTTTTACAGTAACTGGATTATGAGGAAATTGGGCTGGTGGCTGCCAGGTTTCTTACCAGAGCATCTGCAAGGGCAGCCCAGTGAGGACACAGCACCCAAAAACCAGGGATGTTCCCAGGTCGTGTGGCTAGGAGACTAAACCCATTTCTGCTGTCTTCAACTTTGGAAATATTTGATTTTCTGCCTGTATTCTCTGATTTGCATCATCCATTGGCAAGCTTTATTGTTGCTCCAGGAAGGAAATTTTTTCCTGCCCTCCCCAAAATACTAATTCTGCTCTTTACTGGTGTCTTAAGTTGCAATACAGGATGTGGCCAAATTTCTATCTATTCTATCACCATCTGTTGAAACCAGGTGCAGCAGTGATCTTTATCTCCATGGGAGATATCTCCTGCTAATGGGCCATCTGCTAAAAACCAGGTGAGGCAATGTTCCCACAACCCATCCTCTCTCCAGGAGATATCTCCTGTTAATGGCCATTGAGTCCTAGTGTATGATTGATAAAATTACATCATCCCACTGGGAGATGCTCCAGCCAGGGGGAGGAGCCAAGCCTTTTGTACCTGGATAAAAACTGAGATTTGGAACATCAGAGCAGCTTTTTCCCCTGGATTCCAGAGGAAAACCAGACCTTTCCACATCATCCCTGGACCTTCAGAGGAAAACTGCACCTCCTACAGAGCACTGCTTCAACTGAACCACATCTGCCACTGCAGGAGGATGCAGCCACCATTGAATGGGACTGCTACCAACACCCTGAGTGACTAACAGGGTGTCAGCTTGGATTCTGACTCTGTCAGTGTTTTGGGTTTTGGGTTTTTTTTTTCTGTAATACTGCATTTCTATTTTAAGTTTTCCTAGTAAATAATTGTTATTCCTATTCCCATATCTTTGCCCGAGAGCTCCTTAATTTCAAAATTACATAATTTGGAGGGAGGTGGTTTGCATTTTCCATTTCAAGAGAGGCTTCTGCCTTCCTTAGTAGACACCCATCTTTCAAACCAAGACAACTGGTTTTCCTCTGAGCAGGACTGGCCTTCAGCATGTCCATAGGCTTGCCTGAACTTGAGGAGAAATGTCAAGGACTGATGAGCACCATGCAGCTCACGACAGCTAGCTCTCCATATGTTTCCATGACAAGAAATGGTTTTTATGACCTCCAGTCACTTGGGAGCCAGCTGAATGTGCAAATCTCTTTTATTTTTTTCTCCCCCCTAAATGTTGGTATTGCTAGGCAGGCGGACAGGGTTTTGGAGTGTTTTTCCAGCTCAAGGTTTCCTACTGGGTGCCATTAAGTGACAGGTAAAATGTGGTGGTGGTTGGGGATGCACAGCACAATGTTTTGTTTGCTACCTCACTGTGATAATTTATGCTTTGCTGGGATGTTCTGCGAAACTGAAGGCTGTAAACATGTGTTATGAATTGCTTGAAAATGAGAGGAAACTTAACTTTCCTCATAAAAAGACTAAGGGCTGTAATTTATTACTGTAAACAAGAATGAGAAGACCAAAAAAAAAAAAATCAATTAAAAAAGAAAATGTCAAGCTCTTTTTACTCAGAATTTGAAAGGACCTGAAGTCGATTGTTTCCTCCCGTGGAAGGTCTGGTTTCTATCAGCCAGGCAGAAGGACTTTTGTTTCTAGCAGTCAAATCAACAGGCCAGTAAGAGTAGCTTTGAACTGCAATTTGTCTTTACGTATTTTGAAAATGTTCTTTCGACGTGTTTACACGTTGGCTGGGGCACTTCTGCTGCAGTCAGCTCTTTGTGGGACGATTAATCAAACTATCAAGTCTCTGATTAATCAAAGTCCCTCCTGACAACTCCTTTCTTTCAATCACCTGCTGAGTCTCTACTAAAACCCAAACAAGCAAATTATTAAACTCTTTTTTTCTTTTTTTTTTTTTTCGTTAATGGGGAAGAATGAAAGAAAGAAATTAAAAAGAAGGCGGCGTGTCTTGCAGATTTGGCACTTTTCGAGGTACATACCTCAAGGAGAGAGAGATCTTGGACTGCATTTGTGATGCAAACTGGAACCTTTGGCTACCAAATGCAGGATGTGGTGTATCCTGTTCAAAGAGGCACATATTTTGCATGTTTTTGTTGGCTCCTCTCAATCAAAGCATGCTGTGATTCAGCTACACTAAAAATTAACCATCTATGTTATAGCCATGTATTACATTACACCCTCCCCCCACCATTTTTTTTTTTTTTAAATCTTTTCCAGAAAGACATGTCCTAAAGAGAAGGGAAGGTAGGTAACAAAACCTTGCAAATGTTTTCATAATAATTATTCAATGGCAATCAAATCATGCCTCTTTAAAAGATCAGCTGAGCTATCTGTAAATATTTTCTCATCTCTGCAGAGCAGTACAAACTCCTAATAAAATGCATCTGTTTCCATTTCTGGAGTAAATTTGAGGTGGATTTTTATGTCAATGGCTCTTCAGTGTCACTGCAAATAGCAAAGAAGAGGAGAAAGAGTTAAAATAGGAGATGCTGGCCCACAGCAACTTGGTATATGTGTGAAACTGTTTTTAGGGATCTTCTTAAGGAGAGAAAACAGATTGCATTGGATGAGTTGATTGAGTAGCGCTGTCAAAAATCAAAGACTGGAATCTGAGTGATGGGCAATGTCATCTGAGTCTGCTGGCAGATTAATCAGGGCTCTGAGCACTGTCTTGTTTTTGTCTTGTAGAATTTTAGACTCTTTCTTAGCAGCCATTCTTCACATCTCTCCTTCAGAGGTGTTCTATAAACCAATGAGGTGCTACAGAGGTGACACCTAAACACAGTTCACTTTCTTTACAGAGAAAACCAAACTGATCTACCAAAGAACTAAATAACTGAACTGTGTCCAAGATCCAAGGAGGGAGAGATTCCTCAGCTCTCCCCAGACTGCTCCTCTGACCAGGGAATCATGTTGTTCCCTTCAAGCCAATCCCACCTGCTTCTGAAAATTGGATTAGAGGGTTGCCCTGCTGTGAGTACACATAAAACACCTCTGGGTTAACTGGCAGACTAGGAGCACAACATTTTTTGCATTCTCTGTTTCAGCATCACTGGTAAATCTCCAGATTTCCTGCTATTCTATATTCCTGATGTACAAATCCCTCTGTCAGCCCACAGTTTTGTTCCCCTGCCACACCTATTTCTAAATCACTAATTACTCTTGTTATATGCTGATGAGCCAAATATTTTTTTTTTTCCTTTCCCCAGGGTGGCAATTAAAACCCAAGATTGCCTTTATTAGCTGAAGTGGCCTTAGGAAAAGATCTTGTCCTACACATCTAATGACATCTCCTTAGCATTTCATCTTCAGCAGGCATTTCCAAAGAAACTCCATTTTGTTTCAGGCAGAAATTTTTATTTCAGATACCCCTGTTTGCAGGCTTTATAAAAAATCAACATTGTGTTCATTCTTCCAGTTGCAAAACCCCCCTCAAAAACAACCCCAAGCAAACATATTTTTCTCCCTGCTTGTATTTATTTTGTTCTGTTTTCAATAACCTGTGCCTGGCATGTTGGGTATTTATCACCCTAGAGAGGACTGGACATGGAAAACCCAACACAGCAGTGCAAAAAAAAAAAGAAGCCAAAATACAAATCTTAGAGAAATTATGTTCTGAGGAGTGAAATGGCATAAGGGAGTTGGTTTTACTGGTGAAAAAAGCAATTCCATGTTGAGTTGTGGATACAGAAGTACAATAATGTCTTAAAAATAACTTCTCTTCTGAACTTCATCATGGAGAAGACTCCTGATGGTTGACAGATTCATGAAAATAGTTAAAATTGTCTTCTAGATTAATGTTTCTGATTGCTCACCTAAACCTTAATTTTAGCAGGAGATGAGATCTCAGTCAACTACACTGAACACAGAAAAAATATGGAGAGATAAAGATATATAAACTAATGTCACTAACAACCTGCCACATTTAAAATATTGAGCAGCCCTTTCTCATTCGGTAAAGTTTAAATATTTAAACAAATGAGGAAATTCATCTTATTCTTGGCACAGGTCTTATCCATTTTATTACTCAGTATCTCCAAATATGCTGAGATGCCAAGTAATTTCCAGTTTTTATCAAATTTTAACTTTGGAGCATGACTCTGGGATATTATGTTCAGAAGTGCGTGGAGCTTTTGAAGCTGAATTTCCTTGGATTTAATATATCCCTTTCAGAACTTTTCCTTTAGATGGAAATTCATTCTGAGCCAGTAATATTATATGTTATTTCTAAAACTCTGAAGTTTATAAAGCACATAATGAAATTTAAGTCTTTAGCCCAGGTGGAATAATGAATTAGCATTGAGTTCTCTGCAAACAGCAGGGCTGGTTGATTTTTTTTTTGTGCCTTTGCATCATTTTGGATAAACCATGGGCTGTGGCATGAAACAGCTGCAGAGCCATGACTTGGGCAATCATCCCTTTCCTGGGAAAGCAATCCTTCCTTGGCAGGGGAAAAATGCTTGTGCTGGAAGTGTGGGAGAAAACTGACCATGACCTGGAGATATTTCCTCAGAACCTTCATGGGTCATGTCTATCTGTACATGAACAAAGGATTCCTTTTGAAGTGGTTATTATCTGGACTGTAGCAATGGCACAACATTAATCATGAGAAGTGAGAGAGAGGTTTTTTCAAACCATTAAGATCACCATTCTTTAGTTATGAATTTTGCCATCTCAAGTCCTCAGGCTAGTTCCATACTCAGCCAAATTTATCTGATTCCAAACTCCCAAATTGCTTAAATAAACTCAACATGCTGAAACAGTCACTCCTATTGTTGTTTTCCCTGATTTAGGACAACATGGGTTTTCCTATAGTTTCTTTTGCAACATATTTATTCTGCAAGATATTTTAATCACCAGCTCAATCCTTGATAAAGCTGTTGAACATAAGACTGTAAATTGAACTAACTCCATTCTGGGTGATAAAGACAATGAGAGGGAAAAAAAATCACAGTGGGAAGAATGAATCTGATACTACTGTCTTGTTTTTTCTGTATTATATCAAACAAGCAGCACTGGGTAACATCATCTGAACGTCCAGGAATTGGAGCAGATGCATGATCACAGCTTGTGTCAGCCTGTGCCTGTCCACATGGACTTTTCTGGTTGTTAGAGCAGGTGAGGGAGCCACTGGAGTACAGGCATTGCCTACTGGGCAGCCCCCAGTAGCTCCATCACCTCTTAAATGTGTTTTCTCAGCTCTGCTCCTCTGTGTTTCAGGTGGGTCTTGCTTGCCAGAAGGAAAATTCTGTTTATGTAGCATGTTATGGAGGTGACACGCTCTTTGCCCCTGTTAGGAAAAGTTTGCTTTTCCCCCTGAATCTAAACCAAAAGTCACACCCAGTGGGAGAATACAAATGCTCTTTTTATTTGGGAGAACACATAGCAGGAGTCAGTCACTTTCCCAGGCCACTTGCAAGTAGAACTGGGGTCCAAATTGGCACAGCAGGGAAGCAAGCAGGAATTTCAGCTAAACTGTGACTAATGGACACTGTGCCATGGGACATCTCAGCTGCTGAGCCCCAGACCTTGTTTTGATCAAGGAGATGAATTTGAGCAGAGCAAGGGTTCAGGTGTGAGTGCTCAGGAGCAAAAAGCTTTCCAATAGTCAGCACTTTCTGGCTTATCTGACAGGCAAACACTTGGCCTGAGTGCTTATTGGTACAAGCAAAGTGTTTCATACCTATGAGCTGCTTTTCCTTCCAGGAATGGACTTGTCCTGGAAGCTGTGCCAAGTGGTTTATATGCAAGCCCATCACTGATGAGCAGCTCATGCTGCCTGCTAAGCCACAGCTGAGTCCAGCCTGCTTTATATTCCCTTTTCATACTCCAGAGAGCAAGCACCAGGATTTTGTGAGCCCAGAGCAAAAAAGTTAAAACAATGGAAGTGTTCAGTGCTGTTTCCTTTGGAGATGCTCAGCTCTGATTAGATCTCCTGCACAGCAGGTATCCACCTAGCAAAGAGCTTAGCAAGAGCTGCCTTGGAGCACCAGGGCTGCCGAGACATGTGAAGGGATTTTTAATTCCATCTGTCACACACAGCTTCTTGCAAGGCTTCCAAAAATCACATAACCCTGTGCCCAGCCCCAGCTCTGAGAGCAAAGTCCTTTTGTTTATTGTCTTTGGGCTTCATGTGCCTGCAGCTGTGCTGGTGGCAACATCAGCCTCTCTGACTGGGAGTGGGATCTTCCCATGCCCAGAACTCCATTTTTTGGAGTGATGGTGGCAGAAGGTCCTGGGCATCTTGTCCCTTTGCCTGAAGTGTCCTGCTGGTGGCCATGCCCTGTTCAATGTTCCCCTGGATGGGTTTTCCCCACATGCCACCACCAAAGGGGTGGCTTGTCCTTCCTGCCTGGACTATCAACTTCTCATGGCCAAGGTCTTTCTTAAATCCCACAACTCTTTCTGGGCATCACTTGTGAGACATTTCTTTCAATACCTCGGACTAGTAGCATCTTTTTTTTTTTTTTTCCCTGTTGCAGATCTGCTGTTCCTCATGCCAGAACTCCTGCCTTGCAGCAGTGTGGATGCTTTCAGGTGGCAGGAGAGGTGAAGGGAGGTAGAAAGCTGTGCATGACACTCCAGTCAGCCCCTTTATTGGAAAACCAGCACAAACTAAACCCACAGTGCATAAAATAATAACACCAATCTTATTGGAGTCACACCTTTCCTTCAGTCACAAACAAAAATGTGAGGCTGAGAGTTTCTCTGGAGTCCATACATGCTGTCAGAGATGTGGGAACAGCAGAGGGGAAAAGATTCTCTGTCCAGCAGGTCGCTGGGTCTGCAGCTCCCGTCCCCTCGGTGAGCAGCTGGCACTCACAACATGGAATGTCTCTGGCACAGGGGCCTTTTCCAGCTGATGTTTTCCTAGAAGACCATGCCAGGAGACATATTTGTGTTTATTGCCAGGGCTGGGAGTTGCCTACAGGTGCTAATTATTGACCGTTCCTCCTCCACAAGGGAGCCAGTGTGTGAGCCACCCCTGCCCCGCCTGGGAGGCACTATCACATTCCCAGCCCTTCCCTGCAGCTGGGAATGAGCTGTTTGGGTTGGACTTGGTGGCACAGATGGTGCCACCTGTGGCAGGCTCTGCCAGCAGGATGGATCCCAGGCAGCTGGGAGGTTGTTCATGGTAGGGAGAAGCCAAAATCCATTTGCACTTACACCAGACTCCGCAGGCTGACAAGTGCCTTTGGCTGCTCCCACACCCTGCCTTGGGGCTGATGGACTTGCAGACCACTGAGGTGGTCTGCTCAGCCCTGAACATGGCCCAGACTAAATTTGGGAGAAAAAAACCATTCACTATCCTCCCAAAAAACAGAGCAGCCTGATTTCCAAGGTTTCACAGTGCCTTACCCATAACAATATCTCCTGTCCCATAAGAGGGTCACCAGAGACACTGAGCCTTCCCCAGATGAACATTAATTTCCTGCAGGGATTTTCTCTGGCAGCACCCAACGTGCCAGACTCGTTGCTGGCAGGTTGGTTTTACACACAAGTGATGAAATCCAGAGTATAAACTGGGGTTTTTCACTCCTGATGTCTATCAGATAAAGAAAAACAACTTCTGGCTTTCTTCTGCCCTCTCTGTTCCCAAACAAGAAGCATTTATTATACATTTTTTAATTAAGATTTAGGCTGATAAAGCAAAATTGCTGCCTCACCCTGTACTTCTTTTGTTGAATAGACAGCTGAACATGATTACTAAAGGAAAAGTTTTGCCTTGATGAGCTATCCTTCATTCTTTAACTGTGTTCTTTGCTGATGTCCAATAAAATAATAGAATGTAAATCACAGCAGCCTAAAGGCTCAGGGTGAGATTCCCTGACAGGTGGCCTTGGAGCAGGCAGGAATTTGGGAAGATTCCTGCAGTGTGACTAAAATTGTCACATTCTGACTCTTTGTCAAATTTATGTGAAAAAGAAAATCATGGAGTCTTTGCACCTGAAGCTATAAAGTGGCTCATGCTCCCTTGAAGCAGAGCCAGCACTTATTTGAAATTTGGTCCACCTCAGGGACCATCATTCGAACTGAATAATAAAAGCCCAATTGAGGCAAATTCACCACGTGTCAGGGGCAGATGTGAAAGACTTGTGTTGAGCTTTTTCCTATGTTTGGTGTGATTATTTCTACCCTATGTTGGTATGACCCTGGCTCCAGTCAGGACATCCACAGCCATATATTTGTGTTTAAAGAAATGGCAAATGCATGTATTTACCAAGAAAATTCTCTAATTTGCTGCATTTTTTTTCTGGGTTCCTTTGGGAAGAGGAGTTGAGTTCAGTAGGAAATTTAAATTTGAAAGTTTGTGTAACACATATTTAAGGGCTTTTTGTTTTCAAACAATAACGTTCTCAAGAAATATTAAAAAGTAATACATATCTTTCTTCCTTGTTTATTTTTTTGTAATTTTTAGATCAACACCCGTCATTTTCATTAGCGCTCTATGACCCAGTTCATCACTAACATGCTGAAAATTAAACATCCACTGAAGTACTTCACTAAATCAGGGATTGGAGCTCCCTAATGACAAGTACATGCACACTCCACCAGCCAGCCATAAGACTTTTTTGCATCTATTTATGTCCTTTTTTCCTCCAGTGCAGAAAACAATGCCAAGATGCATTTTGCACTGACCTACCACACACTGAGATTTCTCCTGCTCCCAGACCCCTGACAGGGAGCACTTTTGCTTTCATTTACTACTTTAATATATTTTTTTTCCCTTTCACATCCCAGCTGCAGGATGCACTGAGCTGGGGTGAGCACACACTCCCTTTCTGTGCATTACCAAAAATTCTTCTTTGCTTAAAAAAAAAAAAGTGGGAGCAAACCATCATGTTCCTCCAAACAGTTTCCATCTCAATGCATTGGTATTTTTCCACCTCCAGAAGCATTTCATGAGAGCTTTCCAGCCCATCCCCTCCTGTGGCTTTTAAAAGCTGTGTCAGTCACCCAGAGTTGTTTCAGTAGCTGGTCCCAATGGAGTGGGTTCAACTCTATTGATTCCAATGGCACCTAATTTGTACAGATGAGTGTTTTCATGTCTACAGATACATGTAATGGTTTGGAAGACATTTATGTGCCTGATATAATTAAACCCAGTGGTTTTATATTCCTTCATATTGGCATAGTGGAGATGTTATGAGAAGACCAGCTCTTTCCTTATGGAAAAGTCTTACAGAATTTAATAAGAAAACAATAACCATTCTTAGGCTTTTTGAATAGAATTTAAAACCGAATTACATCATCGCAATTCTATAGAATGTCTTAAAAAGTCTTTGCAAGGGG
Organism: Erithacus rubecula; assembly: GCF_903797595.1. Lineage (NCBI taxonomy): Eukaryota > Metazoa > Chordata > Aves > Passeriformes > Muscicapidae > Erithacus > Erithacus rubecula. The sequence goes on along the minus strand of NC_136662.1, from coordinate 4,311,307 downwards.
GAATCATTCTCTATCAAATTTTGAAGATTACACAGCCATTTCCATAGATTATTTAATTTCTCTCCAATTCTACTGGTTGCACTCCTATTAATTTCTGAGGGGTTTTCCCATATGGCATGTATTATTTTGGCCATAAAACTACTCCCTGAGGCAAAAGAGGCCAGTTCAGCCTGATGAAATCCCATTAGCTTCCAGAAAGACTGAGTCAGGCTTGCAAAATCATTTTGTGTCCTTGTTCCATACATGTGCTCCAATGCTGTGCACATGGATGTTCCCTGCCCTGTGCAGGGAGGGCACAGTCCTCAGCCCCAAATCTGAGATGTTTGAGTTCCTGTGTGTAGTTTAGGAGGAATGCCAAAGCCCATCACACTTGGTGGCATATTGAAGAGATTAGTGGTGTGATCAATTAAGACATTTTAAATTTGGATCAGCTTTTTCTTCCAAGCTTCCCCTCCTCCTCTCTGTCCCCTTCTCTCCCAGCAGTGATTAGGATGTGTTATGAGCCATTCTTCCTGCCTGCAGGGCCAGTGCTGGGTCAGCCTTGTGGCCATTTGGGGCTTCCCCTGTGTCCCACCCATGCTCAGCCTTGGGACCACCCTTCCATCCACACTGGTGTCCCTTGAAACACTGAGGTTAAAGAAACCCCCCTGCCCATCAGCCTTGGCCAGGAGCAGCCTGACCTCTCCCCTTATGAGAAGCTGCCCTCCAAAGAGCTGCAATCAGCACTAATCAGGACTGAGCCTCACTGGCTCCTGTGCCTTCCCTGTGCTTTGGGATACCAGGAGTGCACTTTCCTGCTTGCTGCTGATGTGCTGTGGTGGGTGGGTGGGATGCCTTTCAGCTTTCACCTTACCATTGACCTCATGATTTATTTTGATTAACCTAAGCCTACCGAATTCCAGCCCTTCTTGCAGAGCCTGGTGCAACCTGCAGCACAACCCCAGCCTAATTTGGGTAAGCACAACGTGCGGCTTCGCTTACGTTCATTTTGCAGTGATTTATTTTTTCTTCTCATACCCTTATGAAAGTGGACACCGCCCGTGGATGGTGGGGTCAGACTTCACCTTCTCTTGCATGTGCTTAAGTAAGCAAATGTCTTTGAGGGAACTTCAAAGCAGGGGATTGAGAGCAGGGCAGATTTTTAGCCGTGGAATGAACAGCTTGGCATGTTGAGATTGAACCCCAGCACGGTGCTGGGTGTGTGGGTGTCTTGGACGTAGCAGGGTGTAATATTAGCCCAGAAGAAAGCATGATTCTGGCATAGGCTGGTAAAGCTGTACTTTTGCCAGTGGACTGATTTTGGTTTCCAGAGGAGGAGACCTAGTCCTTAATCTGTTATTTGAGATTTTAAAGTTATCCAGTGTAGGGTGTAAAATGTCTCAACCTGATTGCATTGCACAAAGAGTGGCCAGACCCTTCATTTCGAGGAAGCTGCACCATTTTCTTCCAAAAGATCATCCGATCCCTTAAAGTCTGACTGGAAATCATTTAACAGTGGGAATTTACTCCTATAACAGCACAAATAATTTACAGAGAGGCTTTTGCCATTATTATTCTGCCACATTTCTTCAAGATATAAAATTATTTTATATTGCATATTTTCCCATGCCCTTTCCCTGCTTACACTGTCTGCCTTGACTCGTTGCTAATGACGTTTGTTGACAAGCTCAGCATTTTGATAAGTCTTCTGCCAAAGTGTCTCTAATAAAAATAAGAAGAATGACAAGTGGAACAGTGCAAAGAGGATTCCAACAGCAACAACCGAAGGTTAAAGCAGCATAAAACAGGGGGAAAACATAACAAAAACAGAACACAGTGAGCCCAGATTGCCTTTGTTAAGAATATTTAATGCTTGAATTTGTTTTATAACCCTGGCTCTCAAGCTATCCGCGCAACTTAGATTCGTTCGTTTCGCTGTTGTAGGAATTTGCCTTCGATTCCTGTAGGGGCAGGAGGAGCTCTGGCATGTATTGTGCACCTTCAGTGCTTGACCTCGTTGGTTTTTGGTCTTCTAAGAGTCAGAGCAAGGATGTGTCTCCTGTGCACGTGGCTGGAGAAGGCTGGTGGCTCACAGGCCCTCTGCACAGCTCCCTGCCAAAGGAAGGATCCCACAACGCTGAGGTGGGGCAGATACAATGGGTAGTGTGCAGCCAAGCATCTGGGGCATTTCCTGGTTTGGCACATCCAGTTGTGCACCAGCTGGGAGTCCATATCTGGCCTTCTGCACAGCTGGGGAGAAGAGGTGAGAAGCTGCTCAGAGGGGGAAGTTCCAGGAACGGCACCAGCTGTTCCTGGCAGGGTGTTGGAGCAGGGAGTGGGAGCAACCCTCAGCCCTCACTCCTCATCCCAAGGACCCCTTCCCTGCCTGCTCCATCATCACTGCTCAGTTTTGGAAGGCACCTGTGGTTTCTCAGCTCTGTGCCTCTCCCTCCTCCTCGTGAAAGAATAAATTCATTCCTGAGTGAGTGACTTTGCCTCTGTTTGGGCTTCACCAGGTGGTGATGTCACAATTGTTAAGTGAGGACCAATCAGCAGAACAATCAGGGTGGCTAGCTGGGGTTTGTGTCTTAGGGATAGAAGGAGAAATAAATGTACAACTGAACCAGCAATGGACGATTCCATGTGAGATTTCAGTGCAAGCAATAAATGCATCTCCTCATGTTAGACCTTGGTGCTGTCAGCTGGGGTTGAGAGCAGGGAAAATCACTGAGAGAACCTTTTAATACACATGAGATAGCCCTGTTTGAAATTCTGGAGCTTCCTGCCGAATTTAATAAATCTTTTCAGCTGTTTTACAGAATGCTTTGACAACCTTTTCAAAGATGCAGGAAGGCCAGCAGCTTTAGAGCCCTTGGCCCAAGACCCAGGCTGAGCACAGCTGTGTCTGACCCCACCGTGAGAACCAGAGAGGGGCTGAATTCTCCATTTGTTGCTGCTGGGAAGGTCCTGCTTTGGCTCTTCTCCACTGTGAACAGTCCCTCTTTGAAGGAATGAAGTTACAGGTGTCCTGGGGCTGGGATCAGGAACAGCAGCAGCTGCAGGGAGGGGTGGCCCCACTCCATGTCCCTGGTGTCACCTGTGGACCCTCACTAGGGCTGCTGTCCAGGACAGTTTTAGCAGCTCATGGGAACCACTGTTTGAAAACATGTTATAATGTAATGCCTTTTAGTCAGGAGCAAAGGATTAGATCTGGATTCCTCTCCTCGTGCCACAGAAGATATTTTTAGTGCCCTTGAAGCCAGCTGGATTTTTTGCAGAGGGGAGGACTCTGGCCTCTCCTATAAGGTTTTTCCAGCACTGCTCACATCAGTACTGTGCATTACTCCTTTTGCTAGTTCAGTTTTGCACCAGTGGAACTTTGGAACTTGTTTGAGCAAGTTCTGTTTTTAAAAGGGGATTTAGGCACCATTTTTCCTTGGAATTAAGCTCTTAGGCTCTTTACCTGCCTGACACCAAGCTACCAGCCCCTATTGGGTCTGTGTATGAAAGGGGAGTCTTAGCCCTACAATAAAATACATATGTGTGGGTCCGGGGCATGTGTGTCTCATCTTGGAGGATGCTGTAAAAAACTTCTGGGGTGAAATGCTGTGGGGATGATGAACCCTTTGCTGTGCTCCCAGTCTTTCCATGGGGCTACAGGGAGACTTGGGATGGTGCTAAACTGAGCTCCCAAGGAATGAGAGCATCAAGGACTCAGACTCTGAGTCCTTCTTGACCAGATTCTATGCTCAAGGACGTTGATTACAACTATTCTAGACTAAAGTCTGATTTCTCTTGGATACCTGACCCCTCAACAGGACAATCCTGTCCTACAAGGAACCAATACTAGAAGGATAAAGCCCAATCCCAAACCACTTTTGAGCAGTACCTTTGAAGCCAGGATGGTGTAGAAGGGTTTTATAGTTTAAATGTGCCTGGGTGCCAAAAATAGGAGTGCAGGCATCCATCAACTCAGCAGGTAACAAATCTCCTTGCTTTCAGAGGTGGATGTTGTCATTTCTTGGCTCTGTGGCACCAGCACCTGGCTTGCTGGGTTTGTGTCTGCCTTTCCTCTCCTGGCTCTTTGGAGGGATCCAGTGCCTGATCTCACTCAGGTCTCATCCCCTGCAAATCCTGCATTTCTCACCACCTGCAGCTGCCCATGGATGGTTAATTTCTCCTGCCTTGGGCTGGTGGCATTGTGCTCCTGCTGGCACAGACCTTGGATCCCACATTTACAGGTGGAAGTGGGTCTCATCCTTGGGGCTGATCCTGGCTCCAGGAAAGATCTGGGCAGAGAGGCTCTGCCATGATGTGCTGGGGCTCAGACCTTACCCAAGCATAATATGGTGTTTTCTCCTTTCTTCCCTTCCTAAAAGGTTAATTTATGGCTAATTTGGTTGTTTAGCAAATTTATATCAAACACCTTCATGTTTACCGTGTGAAAACAGAATTGTAAAAAAAAAAAAAAAAAAAAAAGCAGCTGAATTTCAGCAAGTTTGAATAGAAAGCTTTCTTTTTTATTTGAAACATCTCTTTAAAAAAATCCTCTGAAAAAAGTCTGCTTTTCAATCCAAACTTTTTGTTTGGCTTTTTTTTTTTTTTTTTTTTTCCTGGAATATCCTTCAATTTTCCTAATACAACCAAGAGTATCTTTCCTGCCTCCCCTCTAAAAACAGTCTGTAAAGAAAATATATAATCTAATTTTGGGCTGAGCAAAGCCATTGATTCATTTCAGCAGAAAAAGCTGCGTGCTTCTCAGCTCTCCAAAGAAAATCTTTCTTTTCTTCTGTCTCTATTTCTCTTTGTCCCACGGTTTTCCCCTTTGTTCCCTAAGGTCGACTTGGGACAATTCCTCCCCTCCCCAGTTTTCAGTATTACACAAGTGGACCAGAAAAAACAGCCATTCAGCTGCTCCAACCACAGTCTAAATGAGAATGAGAAGATATTTCAGCTGTTTCTCTTGGTTTCCATTTTTTCCCAGTTTCTGGCTCAGTAGCTCCCAGAACCTATTACACTAATTGTTCTTTTCCAAAATCCAACTGTCAACAAAAGGCAGGGAACCAGTCTAACAATTTCAACTGGAATTTCCACTGCTTTGGTTCATTCCTGGTTTTGATTTTCACAAGCTCGTTTGCCCCCTGAGAAATTTGACATTTTGAGATATTTCCCAAACTCAAAAGTTGCTCCCATAAACTCTTCCTGTGACAAACATGAAATTCATTATCACAAATGACACTTCATGGTGGGACAGATACAAATGTCTCCCTCATTATATGAATTCCAGTCTGTGATGGGAGAATTATTTGTGTGGAATTCTATGGAATCAGGATGAGGGCGAGCCAATGGTGTGAGCTCCTCAGTGCAAACCCAGTTCCTTGCTTTTCCAGAGGAACTTTTCTTCCACATTTATACCTAATTTCTGGCCAAAATGCCCCTTTTCCAGCCAAAATGCCCATTTTCCAGCCAAAATGCCTATTTTCCAGCCAAAATTTGTCTTACAAATGCAATGCACATTGTCAAAGGGGATGCTTGGGCTTTGTTCAAGACAATTGTTTGTCAATATGTTTTTCCAGTGTTCCCCTAATGGGAATGGCCTCTCCCAGCAGCACTTTAACTGCCTGGTTGTGTCCAGGATGCTGAAACATGTGGCAGAATCAACAAACTGGTACAATGATTTCTTTATACGATGGGCACTGAATTGTTTGAGTTATGGAGTAAAGTCAGATCAGTGTTTATCTACATTTCACGTCACCCACTGGCACACTCAGCTTGCAGTAAAGAGAATAAATCAGGTGCTTAAAATCAGTCACTTGCTTAAGGGCTCTGCTAAAATACAGCCTAAAAGCTACTGCAGATTCAGGAGGGGTTTGAATTTTCCCTAGCAGAGAGATGTGGGAGTGGAATATGGGAACCTCTGCTTGGACAACCCCATTGAGACCAAACCAAACCCAAGCGGAGCCCTTCTTAACCATTTTGTTCTCATTTCTCTTCAAATTTCCCCTTTCCTCTCTTCTGTCTCCTCCAGCCCAGAGCCTCTGATAAAATGGAACAAATAAGAGCCCAGGGTAATTGTTTGCAGTGCTGGGGAACATTTTTGTGACGTGTCCCAGAGCTCCTGCCGCCAGCCAGGCCTGGCAGCTGCTTTCACTTTGGAGCCGTGTTTGGGCTCAGAGCTCAGGCAGTTGTTGCACATTTACAAACCTCTGTCACTCTGGGGCTCTGCCTTTGCATCCTCCCCACTTCGTTCCCAGTTGGTTTTGTTTTTTTTTTAACCCCCCTCTGTTTTTGGTTTTTTTTAAATCCTTCCCTTCCCTTCCCTTCCCTTCCCTTCCCTTCCCTTCCCTTCCCTTCCCTTCCCTTCCCTTCCCTTCCCTTCCCTTCCCTTCCCTTCCCTTCCCTTCCCTTCCCTTCCCTTCCCTTCCTTCCCTTCCCTTCCCTTCCCTTCCCTTCCCTTCCCTTCCCTTCCCTTCCCTTCCCTTCCCTTCCCTTCCCTTCCCTTCCCTTCCCTTCCCTTCCCTTCCCTTCCCTTCCCTTCCCTTCCCTTCCCTCTTTTTGATGGTTGCAGAATGAATAAACATCTTTTCCCAAGCAGGAATAAATCCCTGGACACTCCTGGCTGCTGCTCTCCCTGTTCTACCACTCCTTCATGTGTATAAATTTAGCAGGGGGTCCAGGAGCTAAAATAGGAAGCACATGGTTTTGTGACTTTACAATTGAAATAAAGAAATCTAATATGACAGAAGAAACATGTTGTTTATGGAACTACAGATCTCAGTGAAGGCCATCCCTACCAAATCATAATTAAAATTACCATAATGACCCCTGAGTTTCATTTGTTGGGATGGGAGGAAGGAAAATAAGGATATTTTCAGTGGGTTCTGCTGAAACAATTTATTGAGAGCCACAGCTGGTTTTAATGTGCTGATGAGCTGGGAAAATAGTCAAAATTGTACTCCAGTCAAGTGACTGTGTAATATCTGAGGGCAGAACCAGACCAAAATCTCTGTCATTTTATTTAATCTAATGAATAGTGTTTTGTAACTGCAAAACATAATTGCTCTGCACATATGTTACATGCACACTTCACTAACAACATCCACAGTGCCACCAGTGGAACAAATGAAAACACTTTCAGTCTGATTTATTTAACCCTTCCAGATTTTTTTAAGACTTCTTTGAAATAAACCAAATATTTGGTATGGGGATCTTCAGTAACATATATGAAGGAAGGAAGCTTGTGCTCCTTGAAATAAAAATAATGGAATTTTTCCCTAGAAAAACATTTTTTACAAAATTTCTACCTCTTTAAGTAGATTTCAAGTTTTACACTGGATTTGCCTTTGAAGTCATAGACACAAAACTAATCAACTTTAAAATTAGCACATAGAATTAATGATTGCTGGAGTTGGCAGGCTGGCTGGAAAACCAGGACTCTTTTGGCATTTTCTGTTGGAAAAAGCTTCAAAGCTACTGCCTGTGTTTGACATTAGAACTAAGAGATGAAGAGTGAGGGAGAAAAAAGGAAAATGCCTCCCAAATATCAGGTGCAAAGCAAATTTCATGGGACAGAAAACTCCACGCTGTGTTTGGAGACTCAGATTTGGAGAAATCACTTAAAGTAAATCTTTTTGCAAACCTCTGAGTCCAAGACTTTGTTGATTGTTCATTTTTTTGGGGGTTTTGTTTGGGTTTGTTTTGTGGTCATTGATGTTGTTGTTTTTCTTTATCATTTGGATGTGAAAACAAACAAGGGAATGGTTTGGGGGAAGCAATAGAAGAAGCCACATAATAATTCCTAATAAATCCATAGCTGTGCCTTCCCCAGAAGAGCCACACATCTGCAGGAATGACCAGCTCGTGTTATGGAGACAATGTTTGATTTGGCTAAACTTGCTTAAAAATCTGAAATCTGCTCCTTCCCTGAAGAGGTTCAGACTTGCTCACCCACCTTAGGACCAAAACCAGCAGCTCAAGCATTTTATTGCACTTTTTGTTTTCCCAGTAAAACAAAGCAAAATTTTCTGGGGGCGGGGGGACCAAAGGACAAAAAAATTACCTGCTTTATACCTTCATTAGTGGAAAATGAAGTTCTCCCTCTGCTGTGAGGAGCCAGCTGGGTGTGGGGTTGGTGATGGAAGACAGCTGCAAACAAATGTGTTGAGTGAATTAATGTGCTGTGTGATGGTGGAAAAAGAGCTCAGCTCTGCAGGATGGATTTGGTTATCACGGGTTGAGCAAGGCTGAGAGAGGGGCAGCAGAGACTGTCTGCAAGTTCAGCTGCAAACTGTGCACGAGTGCTTAAAAAAAGAAGGAAAGGATGTCACGAGAGAGAGGGAAAACGGAAGAGAATATGCATTTGGAGCAGAAAAAACTGGCAAAATATGAGTTGCTATAAGTTGGATTCTTGTTTTCTCGAGTGGATTTGGCTTCAGAAGCAATTAGCTTCTTGTCACATGCTGGGGCAGCTGTGCCAAACAGTTCAACAACACATTATTTTTGTCATTGCACAAAAGGTGATATTGAGCCCAGAATAACTGTTTCCATTTATGACTTTGGCTTTTGGCCTAAGCTCAAAGGAAGTGAAGGGAAAAAAAAAAAAAAAAAAGAAAAAAAGTGATATCCTTTTCTGAAGGTTTTGGGGCACTTGGGTCTCAGATGCTGGTGTACAAGGAAGTTTACCAGGGTCCCAGTGTCAATAGAATTTATTGACTATTTATTCCCAATAGCTTTATTTGGGTTGTTTGGCTGTTCACTGGGGGAAAACCCAGCACAGAAGCTGTGTGGGATCAGGAACTGAGGCCACAGTGGTTCCTTAGTCCTACACCCACCAAAGCCATTGCTAAGGTGTCAGCAACTTCAGGAGGAAGAGGAAGACTGAGTGGCCAAGATTTGTGTGTGCTACCAACCCAGCAGCTCTAAGCATTATTCCAGTCTCCACTGAGGCACAGAAATGTTTCTTAAACACTCCAGGAAAATATTTTGCTCCCTTAATGTGCTTGCATGACACGAAGGAGGGTGACAGAGTTCCTGCCTGCTAAAAGGAATTAGTGTTTAACCTGAATATTGATTAAGCCAACAAATCATGCTGACCAGGCTGCAATAACCAGAGGTACCCACAGGGATAAATGCCAGGTAAAAGAGAGTTTTTTGCTTGCAGGGGAAGGGAGAGCACACTCAGGCTGGGGGTATATGTGGAAATGGATTTAATAAACACCTACTGAGCCTCCCTTCTATTTCCCTGCTTGTAAATATCCACCATGGCATTTTAAGCGTGATGTTTTTAATAATACAAGAAAATCTTATTAATAATTCCATTTTGGAATGTTTCTGCTTAGTCAACTCCAGGGCAGCAGTTAAGCTTGACACAACAGTGTTTGCTTTAAAATTGTGTGGGCCATGCCAGTCCATGGGGGTGATTCATTTGCAGGCTAATTAACAAATGTCTAATGTAAATTTAACATTCACTTTGACTTACATTCCTGCAACCCAAACTTCTTTTTGATTGGGGTAGCTGTAAGTGGAAGCCAAATATTTTCCTTGGTGGAGCCAAGGGGATGGCATATGCTGCTCGTTTAGATTTCCATTTCCTTTGCATCTTTTCAGGGGCTGCAATCCAGGCCTTAACATTTCCGAATACAAAGTCATTTTTGTATGAAAATTTGCAAATGAACCCCCCAAGATTTTGTAGTGCTGCTAGAAACCGAGTTCTTTCATTGGAAAAGGAAAAAAAAAAAAAAAAAAAAAAAAGAATGTGCCCTGTGAGGTTCTGCCTGTTCCTTCTTCCCAAATTCCTGGTAAATACGTGATTACCCAATTTGGCTTTAAGAGGATTTTTGCCTTTCCTGTGCTGAGCATCCCTGTGAGCTGGAGAGCCAAGCCAAGCCATTGCTCAATGAAGAGGAACTTTGGCTCCTGGTCACCTCTCAGCTTCAATAATATCCCCATTCTCCCAGATTATGCCTTTGTTGTTGTTTTTTTCCCCCCCAGGCATTAAAGTTTCTGGAATATGGTAACACTGCCTGTGACATAAACAGGATCACAGCTTTCCCAAAGGCCCATGTAAGAAAATAAACAACTTAATCCTGGAAAGAGACAGCAGGCTCCTGCAGCTGACCAGGAATATACTGCCCAGTGGCTGGGAAAATGATGGCAAAATTAAAATGAGACACGTGGAGGAGTTTGGAGGTGAAAGGCTGAGGATTGGGGCATCAAATCCCACCCTATATGTTGCAGCATAACTTCTTCAGCTTAAATGCTGGAAAAACTCATGGTAAGCATGCATAATTTCATTTTTATTTATTTAATTTTTTTAAACTGAAGGATTACAATTTTATGGAACATCTTGACGTTGATGTCCTACTCCAACTGGCTTGCTTTTCCTGTCTCCCTTGTGGGGAAATACTTTCTTAATGGAGCTGGATTTTGGGAAGGCTGTCCCAGGAAGTGTGAGACAAGGAGCTCAGGCCTCTCAATGGCATTTCTATCACTTGTGCTGTTTCACATTTGTTTGGAAAGGTGACAGAGACCCTTTTTCTCCGTTTCCAGCTCATCAAGGCAGAGCAAAAGCTGCTGAATCCCACCAGGGGCTGCTGTGAAGGGCAATTAAGTCATGTTCCTGAAGAGCATGGGAATCACCTGATGAAAGCCATATGCTGATGCTGGGCTCATCTAACACAGGTTTGATTTCAGGGCTGTTTGGAAATGACCCAGTGGAGAGAGGGAAGGCTTGTGAGGACTCCTGAGAAATGCCTGCACAGGATCAACCATCATCCTTTTTCACCAGGAGAGAGATCCAGGCGTATCTGAGGGGATTTAGTTCAGAGCTGGCTCTGCAATAACATCTCAATAACATCATTCTGGTGTGATTTCCAGCACCTCCTGGCCACAGCCCTGTTTCAATGAGCTGCAGACATCTGAAAATGTCAGGGGGGTTACCAAATTTTGAAATCTCTTGGTGAGGTAAATGCACTTTTAATTTTGTTGGAGGTTTGAGGCAAGTCTGTGAGCTGAGCCTGGAAAATCCAGGTTTTGCTGTGAATTTTGCATCTCAGTGCTGTTGCTGAGACACCTGAGGAGGGCAGAGAATATTCACAGGGGCTTTCTCTGGTGAGGGAGGGCTACAGAGCCATGAAACACCACCTTGTTTTGTCAGCCAGCAAGGGAACTGTTCCCTACCTGTGTGTATTTATGTTTGAGCTGGATGTATACATAAAATATTTTTGCCCCTGCTGCACGTTCTGCCACCTTGGTGAGGCTGGAGCTGAGGAAACTCAAGCAAAAATTTCTTTTTGCGGCTCCCAAAAAAACAGAGTGCCTTTTTCAGATGAAAAATTCATGCCATCATTAGTGCTGACTGGTGTCTCCTTGACTCCTGTGCTCCCTCATGGCACAGGGAAACCTATATAAAGAAATTTGGCTGGCTCTTGAAAAGCATAAATGAGAGGAACTGGCTGTGGGGAGAGGTTTCTGAAGGCTCAAGGAGGAGTTCAAACGTTTCCTTCTTCAGCTGCTGGAGATAAAAGCCCTGGTACATTCAATTCCCACTTTCTGCTGCTGCCAATAAGCAGGGGGGCTTCTTCCTCAGCCTCTTGCCACTGCAGAAATAACAGAGATAAAGCTAGCAAAATAAATAAACTCTTTGTGGCTGGAATAGATAATAATTTCACCAGCTGAATATTAAAATATCAAAGCTCAAGGAGAGGATATATAATTATGGGCTTTGAAGTTCAATAAAGGTCTGTTTCATCAACACTGTAGCTGGTATTTCAAATGCAAAGACAGAATGATAATATTGCACTGGCATTTCTGACCCACTGAGAATATGCCAGGAGGAGAAGGAAGCCCTTTAAGACAGAAGTAATTTAAACAGGGGCTGATTAATTATCCTACCCCAAAATGATCCATCCTTGACAGGAGAATGTTGCTTAGCATCATTTCTCTCCCTTTTACTCCTGCCATATTTTGATTTAAGAAGGATTGTTCTCCCCAGTACAGGCAGGTGATGTGAAACACTGAAATGAAGGGGCTCTTCTCTACCAGTTTTGTTCCAGTTATAAATATTCCCATATTAAATATATTAAATTATATTAAATCAGATCTAAATCCTTCAGTCCAACAAACCGTGGCTGAACTTTATTTGTTTGATGCCAGGGTTAAAAACTCAGCAACATTTCTTTGTGGTGTGAATTTTTTCACTCCACCCTATGGCAGGTAAAGAAAAATCAGTGTTGAAGTTCTGATACAAACTTTGCTCAGGAATATCACCTTCTTCACTCTAGAGGCACTGCAGCAGGGATGGCTTCAGTTGTTTCTCACCTGATTTCCCAGATGCAGGACAGCATCTGGCACATTGCAGATGAGCCCTGGCTCATCCAAAGGCTGGAGGGGAAGATTTTTTGGGCTCCCAAAGGGAAGACATCACCTTGGGTAGGGAGAGTTTTGGAAGGAATGTTATAAGATACTTTTTAATTTTAATATTTAAATTTCAGAAATGTTAAAGATGTTTCACTGTGAAGACAATGAACTAAAAAAAGCCTTTGCTGAAGGTAAACTAGGCTGGAAGAAAAGCTGTTAAAAGCAACTGGAGGTTTATGAGTGCCCACAGTGTTTATACCATGTGGTTCTTGTACTCAGAAAGAGTTTACTACATTAGGTTATTTTATTTTTTAATAGACTGTCGTCACATTTGGGTACATTTTCCATTTCCAATTAACATCCAGGCCAGTTTTGTGGTTTGGGAAAGACAAGCAAGAGCCCTCAGCTACATGTCAGTGGAAGAGGAGCTTTTATTTGAGGGTAGGGATGTTGAATGACCCCACAGTTTCCTGTGAGTGTTTTAATAGCAGGACTTTCCCACCTGTTTGGCTGGAAAGTCAAGTTTATGTGCTCATGTGGAGCCCCAGGAAATGTGTGAGCAGTGTCCATATCCAATTTCCTAGGTAAAGTGAGTTACATCTTGCTTTTGGTTCAAAGTGGGAATTATCAGTGGGGAAGAAAGGTTCTTTCCCAGCACACCTCACACTCATGGGAGGTGTTGAACATGATGTTTCAAACTTCCCAGGGCAGTATAAAAGAAAGGAAAGTTTCTGAATGAGGCAGTTGATTTTGCTTTTCAGCTTGCATGCTTGGTGCTGTGCAGGGGATCTAAGGGTGCTGATTGGAAAATTATCATCAATTTTTGCCCTGGCTCCAGTGAATGTTTGCATCAATGATTACCAGGCTGGCATTCCCTGCTGTTCAAACCCTCATCTCAAGGCTGGGAGTTTCCACTACTCCCCTTGCAAAAGGGCTCTGGTGCTTCTCAGCATTTTCTCAGAGCACCTTGCTACAAAGTATGTCTGAATTTGGGATGATTTACTGCATCTAAAAAGGTTGGATGGAGCTCTGAGTGACTTCATCTAGTGGAAGGTGTCTCTGCTCATGGCAGGGAGGTGGAATGAGATGATTTTTAAGCTCCTGTCCAACCCAAACCATTCTATGACATTTGTCACCCAAATTCAACAATTGGTTGAAAATTATGAATATCTTGTTGTAAATCAGGGTGCACTACCTGTAGATGAAAATTGCACTTTAGCCAAAAAGGTTCTGGAGCTTGGGTGTCTTTTGAAGGTAATTTCTTCTCTCTGCAGAAGGGAGGGTTGGAAATGTGTGAGTAAACATCAGTCCTTGCTTGGACTTGATTTCTCTTGACACACATTGCTGAATTTGAGGAGTCCTTAGTGCCCTTTGATGGGGTCACCCCAATTTTGAGACTGGCACTGGCAGCCTCCTCTCTGCATCCCCCTGCACAAACCAGGTTTATCCATCAAGGATGCAACACACAGGGGGATGTGGGTCCCTTGGGAAAGATTCTTGATCCCCCCACCCTGAGCTTGTCAGCCCTGGCTGTGCTCTGGGAGCTTTCACAGAAGACAAAGAATTCATTCAGGAAGTGCCTCAAATCAAAACCCAAATTATTGTAATGAAATCTAAATGAAACCGTAATAGGAGAAAAATAGCAAACAGGGATTTCCTCTCTTTTATGGCAGAACTGGCAATTTAAATTTAAAAAGTCAAAATCAATGAGTGAGGCACAGTTCAAAGGAGAGTCAGAGGGTCCTGGTTTGCCAGAGAGGCATTCAGCTGCAGATTCAGCCCTGTAGGCTTTTCTCTGCATGTAGACCTTTTTTTTCTTTTCTTTTTCTTTTTTCATCTGTCAGCTGCTTCTACTAAACCACTTTAAATTAAGTCTTGGTCAATGTCAGAGTTGAGATCTGTTTTATAGGGATGTATTTGTGGAAAAGCATCCAAATACCTGCCTCAGAACTTGTCAGTTATAACTATATTCTCAGCAGACGTTGAAAGCCATAAACCTCATGCTGAGGGCTTTGAATATCACTTAAGAGCTTAAGCCATGTTCTTGGAATGAATTTATGAGAAAAACCCAGAGGGACTCAGCAGCAGGCAGGGGGAAACTGCTGCTCTCCTTCCTTTTTTCTAGCTGGGGGGAAGGAATCCCAATGGAGAGCAACAGCAAAGTCCTTTCCAAACAGGGCAGCACTAACCTGGCAGGAAAAGTCCAGAAAATACCTAAAAGTCAAATGTCTTATGTTAGGATGCACATGATGGAGGGAGAGGTGGGATGGTTTGGTCAGAATGAAGGGGGAAATTCTTCCTGCAGGTTAAATCCAAATTGATTGCTTGGCCCTCAAATTATCTGAGATCTGGCTGTCCTTTAGCTGGCTCTGATCCCTTTCTGACACCACAGACAAGGGCAAGCAGGCAGCTCTGATTTAGAAATGTCAACGTGGTTTAGGTTAGGGAGTGTTTGTAATAATTATGAATTGCCTTCATGGTTTGTTTGCTTTCCATAGCAATTGGGAGAAGACAGCAGCTGACAGCTGTGGAAATTTCTGGTGTTGTTCCCCTCCTATAGGACAACGTGGATCTAATTAGCATGTGCCAGCAGCAGTGTGTTATTAAATTAATAATAATGAGAAAGCTATTTGCACCTGTGCTAATGTAACACTATTTATCCCAAAGTGTGTTAAAGCATTAAGCCTTTCAAGTCTCTAATGAGACTTTACAAATGGGCAAACTGTGACCACAGGCAGAGGCTTTCCCAGATGTACAAAAAATACTGAGGATCACTGTATCAAATAACTTGAAAAAAACTTCTTTGTTTAATTTTTTTTTTTTTAAGTGTATGTGGAGGGAATCAGAGTTATTGAAAATAAAGCAGAGACTGTCTGGGCTGTGAACAGATTCTGTTAGTGCTGTGCAAGACAAACACTGGGATTTTTAACAGATCAGCCAAGAGATTTGCTCTCAAAATTCCCTTACAGACCAGGGATTCCTTTTGCCCCCTAAGCAACAGTGGAATGGGGATGTTTGTTGAATTGCTATTCTGTGTTAGGCTTAGCTGGAGTGATTATAGTTGATATTTTTAGAGGAAGTAGATAGACCATAAGGAAACACGTTGGAGTCTAAACTGTACTGCATCCACACAAAATATTTGCTGTGGTTGAATTTGTACCTCTTGAAATGTGACTCTTTAACTTATTTTCTGTTTATTTTTGGCATTGTTGATGGCAGGAGACAGCAACATCCTTCCCTGAAGGTTGTGTACCATTCTTGGAAACACAAAAGAAATAAATTTTTACCAGAGAGAAACCATTTATTATTATTGCTCCCAGATATTTATTTTTATTTTAGTGGGGTAGATAAGGCCAACTGGGGTCAAATTGTCTGTGTGAGGCATCTTATGGGGAAAGATGGTCTGTACCTCAGGAACAACTGCAGATCAATGGATGCCTGGGTTCAGCAAAGTGTTTAAGCCTGGATTTAATTGTAACCACATGCATGAGTCCCTTTGATGCTGCATCATGTCAGAAGCTGTGATACAAGACAACAATTAGGAATATTGAGCAGCCCTATGGACCACAGATAGAGAGGGCAGCAAGGAGCTGGGAGGACATTCCACAGGCTGAAGGGAGGAAGGATGATGCCATTTTTCCTTGTTGCTTTGTCAGTGAAGATGCAGGAGGCTGAAGAGCAGAGCTCTGAGTCCCATCACAGCCATTCTATCCCAGGGTGGTCAAAGGAAGCTGATGTGCAGGTGGGGTCAGCACTGCAGACTGGGAGCACCCTGGCGATGTGTGGGTGCTGGAGGAGCTGGTGGTGCCATTCCTAACCCCCAAAGCAGAGGTGATGGTCAAGTGCCTCCCCCTGAAATAATTCTCCATCAGAGGTGCAGTTCCTCCACAGGTCAGCATCTCTGGCCAGCTTTAGCTGTGTGAGTTTGTGGCTGTGTCAGCAAATTGCTGGTGCTCCCTTGGTCACCAGCTTCAGCTGGATTCTGTCAAAAGGGACACCAGGGACCTGCTCCATGCCCCTCTGAGTGGTGAGCAGCAGAGTGGCCATCTGGAATTTCTGTGTGTCACACAGAACTGGGACAGATTGTTAACATCTTCCCTGTATGGAGCTGAGTTTTGTAACTCTCTGTGTTTGCCTGTGATGTCAGGTTCTGCTGGGAGAAAGTTCTTCTGATCCTGTGTGTTTTGTAACAGATATTGCTGTGCTGGTGAATCTCTGCTGAAGGACTGGTAGGTGGAACTGCTGTCACTGCACTCAGTGCTTCCACTTTTACCTGATCAGTGCTGAGGGTTGGCTCTGAGAGCATCTGCCCATCATTACTGAATCATTCTGATTCCCTTTTTTCCTTTCCTGCCTTTCTCATGGTGGGGAGGCCAGAGGAAATGGTGATTTTTGCAGAAGTTATTTGTCCTTTGTGCAACCTTTTGGAATGAACTGAGGTGCTCCACTCCCTGCTCAATGAAACATCAGCACAGTGCCATCAAAGGGACAAGTTCTGCCCTCAAATGAGGGAGTGGGCAAGAAGTTCTGAGTTGTGCACATGTGTCTGATGGCTTTATGTATCTCATCAGGCTCAGTGCTGAGGATTTGTCCTGCAGTATCTACTGCTGTTGTTTAACTTTAATCTCACCCGTTCATTTGCTTGCTGGTTCTCATATAATTAGAACATATTAAACAGGAGCCAACCACAAGAAATATAAAAGGTTAAGGCAGTTAGGAAATGTCAGTGGAATGAATACAGCTCACTAATTCACGGGTTCTTTCCATAAATATTTCCACCAGCCAAAATATTGACTTTAACCTTTTCCATCTCCTGCGTGTAAAGCTTTGTATTCCCTTGTCGAGGCAACAAATACCTCAGAGTGTGGGGATGGTGCTCAGCACAGGGCAGGCAGCTACACTCTGCAGTTATGGGATTAATTAAGGGGCAGAGTCAGATTTCACCATGGTAAGGCACACCCAGAGATGGAAAACTGGGATGTAATGAAAATGAGCAACACGTTATAGCTGGGATGGCAGAAAATTGTTTAGGATGACAGTTTGCAGCTGGCCCAGCAAATATCTAACCCAAAAGTGTTTTGCTGTGAGTGGCATGAATGTTTGGATGTTTGGGCTGAGAGATGAGGTGGGTCAGTGTTCTGTGCTGCTGGAGAAGTCCATCCTGAAAGCTGTTTATGTCCTCTTAACTTCAATTCCCAGGGTGGAAGGTGGTTCCATCACCTCCTGACTCCAATGACACAAAATATTTTGGTTTTGGTGTCCCAGGACTGCTGAGCACTCTGAGCTGGTTTGCTCAGTTATGTTATGGAGGGATACAGGCAAGGTTTGCTACTGTCCTCCCATGGTCTGAGCTTCACTCCAGAAATTAGCAGCTCCTACCTGTGGCTGTGTGATGCTAAAACTTATCCTCTGCCCAGACTTCCTCAGGATGCTAAATGAAAGGGGATCCACTACTGTTTTCCTTGAATCCCTACCAAACTCCTGCCTGTTGGAGAGTTAGAGATAAATCCCTCTGTGGCTCTGTGGTGCTAAACCCACCAGCTGCACTCAGGGTTAACTGTCCCCTGGGCTTTCCCTGTGTGCATGGGGCACGGGGCTGCCTGTGGAAAACATGTTATTCCCTTAATCTGCTTCCCTGTGTGCTACCTGTGGTTTCAGCTGATAAGTGTTCTGGATGTTTTCCTCTGGACCATCTCATAAAAGCAGCATGTGCTGTTAGAAAAGCAGAGGGCTGCATTTCGGAATTAAATCAGGCCTTTAAACTGCTAAGGACTGGAATGCAGTTTTCTCCATGCAGTATTCCTTGAGAGATTTTTGTATCTCACAGCCTGCTGGGATGCCTGCACATCCTGGGAGCAGGTAAGGGAGTTATTTGTGTCACAAGATACAAACAAAAAAATCACAGAATGGTTTGGGTGGGAAGGAACATTAAAACTCATCCATTTCTACCCCCTGCCATGGGCAGGGACACCTCCCACTGTCCCAGGTTGATCCAAGCCCTCCCAACCTGGCCTTGGACACTTCCTTGCCACAGCTTCTCTGGGCACCCTGTGCCAGTGCCTTGCCACCCTTACAGAGCAAAAATTTCCCCCAATATCCATTTAACCCCGCCCTGTGTCAGTGTGAAGCCATTCCCCTTTTCCTGTCACTCCTTGCCCGTGTCCAAGTCCTTCTCCAGCTCTTCTGGAGCCTCTTTAGGTACTGGAAGAGGCTCTAAGGTCTCCCTGGATCACTCTCTTCTCCAGGCTCTATAAATCTGTGTCCAATCTACATGTGGGTGTACACAGACTTACCTTTAAAGCCAATTCACATTGCTGGTGTAATATTGGGCTCATGGCAGAAATCAAGATTGGCCCTTAAATGAACATATCTTTTATGAAAGGAACCACAGTGAGCAGCCCAATGAGACATGCAGTTGTTTTTTTATAAGGTTTTATATTGCTTTCATCCTCCTGGGATGTGTGTGCTTCCCATTAGTGCATTCCCCACCAACCTTGTCATCTGTCACAAGTGATTTGCTCTTTCTCATCTCTCCCAGAGGAGAATGGTTCTGAACAGAAACCAGTTAAATTTGGGAGGATTTTTTTGTTTTCTAAATTTCTATGCAAGTGCCCCCTGCTCATTGCTTATGCAGGGAGAACAGGACTAAAGATTTTTCTGACTTTGTGGGCAGGTGAAGTGTGTGTATGGGGGGGGTTACATCAGCACCTGAGGCTTTTACACATGAAAAAAGCATTCCCAGATATTGCCAGGACCTTTTTAAACCTCTGTCCTGCTGTTCTTTACAAGTTTAATGGGTTAGAGGTGATCAAGTCACAGGATTGGAAATTCAATGTTCCCTGCCCCATACCTTGGGGCATGGCTGGAAAGGGCTGGTGCTGAAGGAACTCTGGATTCCCAGACTCCAACCCTTGGAGAAACAGCAGCAATGGGGTTTTGAGGCTGAGGTGGTTGGGTTTTGTTTTATATCCTCTCTCCAGTATTCCTTGGCCTCACTCTGGTTGAAACCTTCACCTGTCATCTTGTGGGTGCCAGTGACAAAACTTCAGTTCACCCCTCTGAATTATATGGAAAATGTTATTTCTTTTCCCTCAAAAAGGGCCAGTTCAGGCCTGGGCATGAGGGTAGGTGCATGGAAAGTCACCTGGGAGTCAAACCTGCATCTGGCTGGAGTTTCACCACCACATCTACTCCCTGTCACATCAACTAAGAATTGTTTTCTCCCCCTCTAAAATCCTTCCTGTGAAGTTGGCTCCACTAAAAGCCACAAGGGCTGAGTCACTGTGCAGACCCTCATAGCACATAATCACCTGGGGGGATTATTTCTTCCATGGAATAGCTGGGAAATCGAGTCTGTCTGGCCACTGGAAGGGAGCAGGAATTCCTCCCTGTATCCAAAACCACGGGGAGGTGAGCCATGGCTGGTGGCCAGCTGCAGGGATGAGCCAGGAAAACCAGGTGCTCTGTTTCTCTGAACACCTCTGGTGTGGGGCAAGGCACCACTCAAGGCTTTGTCATCATCTGCTCCTTGGAGGGGCTTTTCTCCTGAGACAGCCTGGGTTCTGGCTCTGGGCTAAATCATGTCAGAAAGGTGTTTCTCATTGTGCCAATTATCATCAAGGAGCAGGGATTAGCTTCCTTTCTTGTGTTGCATGGGGATAATTTGGCATTGGCACGACTTCTGAGTCGTTCTGATTGAAATGATTTAAAAGCTGAGGTCATGGCAGGGCTCCTTGCAAATATCCACTTCAGCAGCACTTGCTGTTCTGTATTTTCAAGGCATCCCAGAGTGTTTTGACTTTTCCCAGGCAAAAAAAAAAAAAAAAAAAAAAAAAAAAAAAAAGAAAAAAAAGAAGAAAAAAAAAAAAGGAAAAAAAGGAATGGAAGAAGCCCCAGCTAAGCTTGGAAATGCTCATGCTTCTTGCTGGAGAGCAGGTTATTTACTGTTGTTCTTGGCGTGGGAGTATTTCCAAGGCCATGAGCCTGGGTTTGGCTGTGTTCTCACGGGTCCTTGGTACCACAGAGATTCCTGTTTCATCAGAGGGGACAGATCCCCCCACATCAGCCCCACATCAGCACTGAGCCCTGTTGGAGAAGATTTAGTAATCTCTGATAACTGGGCAACCAACCAGATAGATGTCCCAGCATTCAAGGAGTAAAATCATCTTCCAAGGGCTCAGAAAGAGTTGCATATCTACTAAAGTCAAGTCCAAAGGTGCAAAAGTGCATGTCAGCCCTATTTTAGCTGGGCTGCCAGCATGGGGACACTTGCTTTGATCTATGAAGTGAGGAACAACTCCTTACAGAGAGACTTCAGACTCCATGTGGGTGGGAAATCTGGGAAATCTCCTGGTGGAAGAATGCTAGTCATGGTATCTTTTATAATAATAATATTAAATAACTTAAATATGAAAACTTCTACTTTTGCTACAACTGGCATAATGTTTCCTTAAATTATGATCCTCTGGATTTGTTTTTTTGTACAGGCCTTTTCATCTTCAGATGTCTTTGCAAATTTTATCTGAACTGCCTTAGAAACACAATAAAATTGAGGGCAGAATATTACCTTTCTTTGTTTCCTCCTAGGTAACATGTCACTCTTTCACCCTCATTTCGGATGAACGACTCTAGTTCTTCATAAAATTTCTTTTAGCATCCTGGTAAGAATTCCCTCTGGAATAGTTTATCATATGCTGTAACATGAATATGAGGGTAAGATTGACTGCCTTTCAAATTCTAACCTCAACATTTTCCTCTGTCTTGGAGCCTTCCCCTGGCAGTCTCCATCAAAGACCCCGCCAGTGGCTGTGTGGAGCTGCAGGCAGAGTTTTGGTTACAGCAGGAGAGCTCTGGGAGCCAATGTTAATCCTCCAGCTTCCCTTTGGAGCAGGATTTGAATGTGTGCTGGTGTTGTGGAGTGAAACCTGTGTAGCAGATTATGGACCCTGCTCTGTTCTCCATCACCCCATCGTGGGTTCCCAAAGCAGAGGCTTTGCTTGCATCCAAGACCAGACAGCTTTTAAAAACTGCTGTCACTCAGTTGTGTTCCTCATTTATCAGGGCACAAAGAGGGGCTGGAGGTGCCTTCTCCCCTTGGCTGTGCCTGGAGGAACACAGAGCTGTGAGACACATGATGGAGTAGCTGCAGCACCTTGGGAATGTGCCTGGTGCTGCCTGAGGTGGAAGCCACAGGGCTTGATGCAGAAATTATCAGCTGAGACTGCTTGGTTTGTGTTTCACTGGATGGGACCATAACATCCTCTCCAGGATCTAAAAGGCTGTCAAAGGTAAAAATGTGTAATTTATGCCAAACATCTCAGGTGTTCCTGGGCAGCTGGGATGGCTGCATGGAATGGATGGAAGAAATGCACTGGGGCTGCTGTGCCTGAAACATCATGCATAAGCCCTGACTTATTCCTTCTGCAGTAAATGAACTTGCAAAATATTTATTTGGCTGAGATTTCCATGGGAACAAGAGGGCTGCTTTGTACTGGGAGACACATTTGTCTCTGGGAGTCCTTGAAAACTGGCATAATGTGTGATACATAAATGTTCCAGTGCTGCATGGCATGAGGAAGGGTATTGTGAACCAGCACCTGGGCTGGAATGTGAAGTGACTTAATTTAACAATCAGATTTGCAGAGTTGCCCAGTTGTACCTGTTGCATCTACAATGTCATTGTAAATAAAATTCTCACACTGCTGCTGGGTCAGTTGGAAGCAAAAGTCTGGGGCCACTGCAAACAGGGCTCTCAGCATCTTTCAGAAGGTGCAGCCTGCACTCCTGTGCCAGCTCTGGGTGAGTGTGGCTCCTTGGCACTGAAGAAGGGATGTGGGCTGGGATGGAAGAGCTGCACCAGGAGCCCAGGAGTGAGGCTGGTGTGCTGTGTGTGAGCTGTGTGTGCCTGTGCAAATATGGGCCCACAGGAGGGATGTTTCTGCACCCCTGGACAGCCCAGCTGTGCATGGGGAATATGCACATGTGAACTGTGTGGGTGTTGTTGGTGCAGCATCACAGCTGAGTGAGCAGACTCGTAACCCAACCTCGTCACCGGCTGGGGCCAAGCTGTGAGAAAATGGTTGAAGCCATGGAGAAAGAGGATACACAACCTGACTTAAAGTTTTTCCATCTGACTTCAACTGGAGTTTGAACCATGTCCTAAGCTAATAACATTTACACCCTTTGGAGGGAGGAGGCCTCAGCTCTGTAATGAGTCTGCAGTTTGTTCCACGATACCTTTTTCACTTTCTGCCATTGTGCTCTGGACAGCCTTGGATGGGTATTTATAGAGAGAGAATGTGTGAAGCCTTCACCCTTCAAACATGTGCTCAGCCTGAGGAGCTGCAATGATTCATGTCCTTGTCTAATGGCCACTGATTACATGTGAAAAACTTGGATAAATCTTCTGAGAGGCTTAAAACACGATGTATATCTGGATTCCAAAACAGCCATATGGGTTGTGACTCATTTCTTCAGATGCTGTTCATAAAATTCAATTATATGGTCACTTTGGCTACCAGAAGGGATCTTTTCTGTTGCCCATTTGTTTCCTAATACTGTACTTTATGACTCTTAGAAAATCATAAAATGCTTACAAATTAGATAATATTTCTGGCCAGAAACATCTTCCATGGAGACAGATCTGTGGCAGTTTAGTTAAAAGCAGGCTGGAATCCTAGGACACACTGAAATTTGTAGCATTGATGTGCTAAAAACACCTGGCAGAAGAAAGGGGGAAATGCAAAGCATCTGGAAGAAGAAGGGAGGCTGTGCAGGGAGGGAGGGAACTGTTGGATGGTTGAGCACAGTGGCTCCCTCAACTCTCCCATTCCTTCTCCAGCTCATGGAGACTGATGTTTTCACTCCTGATGGCTACCACTGAAAGCTCAAATAATTTCACTGTGATTACCCAGTGATTTTCACTGGTACTCTAGTGTGGTCACTCCCAGGGGGTTTTATAAAAAGCTTGGAGTTGCTATTCCTCTTTGGGCTAAAACATTTGAGAAACTGGTAGTGTCTTGTTCCCACCTATAAACTATGCAGATTTTCTTCTGTCCTCCCTGTGAGTAGATCCTGCTTTTGTGCCACAGCAGCCCTGGCCAGCAGTAACAGTGTTTGCCTGCTGAGGAAGGCAGGGTGGGACAGCACCTCTGAACCTCCAGTTCAGCATGGTTTGGGATGGTGCCCACAGGTTTGTGACTCTGGACTGTAAGTATTAATGAAAAACATTAATTTAAAAGGAGAAAATCTCAGCTGTATCCTTGTCAGAGAACATTGCAGCTACTTTAGATAATGCACTTTGTCTTCTGAATAAAGAAAGATTGATTATCTCAGATTATCTCACGCTCACTGGATGTTTGCTCTGAATAAAATACAACTTAGCAACTGTGCCTGTGTGTGTCAATCTGAGAGACCCACCAACCTTTCCTGAAAGCCTTTTGATGTCCTGTGGCTGGTTGATTAGGAGTCCCTCAGGAGATCCAGGACTGCTCTTCAGATAAATCTCTTCTCATGCCCTGCCCTCTTATTTCCACTGCCTGTCCCATGTGTGGGACCTCCACTGACAGAAACCCACTCCAGAGCAAACGTTACCCTAACATAAACACTCTGCTGCATTTCCTAGTTTTATTTTTCTGGAGCAGAACATATAAATTGTTGTTTGCCCTGGGCTCAACTCTTTGAAATATTGCTCTGCCACTCGCCGATCTTATCTTGCACAAATATTTACACTCATCTGTACTTTGTAAGGCATGATTTAAACAGCCTTGCTGGACAATTGAGGCGGTGCCTCTGTGATCCAACCCTTTGGTCCTGGGCTTGTGAGGCAGCCAGCATGTGTTCCATGGAGGATTCCTGCTGATTGAGCCAGCATCTCCCAGAAATCACCCACATCCCCATCAAAATTTCTGCCACCTCTCTGAGCAGCTTCAATGAGCAGAGAGCTGCTCTTACAAGGACTTGCAGTGACAGGATAAGGGGAAATGGCTTCAAATTATATGGGGTGTTGGAATTCTTCTCTGTGAGGGTGTGGATGGCCTGGCCCAGGTTGCCTAGAGAAATTTTGAATTTCCCCATCCCTGGAGCTGTCCAAGGCAGTGTTGGATGTGGCTTGGAGCAACCTGGGACAGTGGAAGGTGTCCTGCCCATGGGAGAGGGTGGGACAGGATGATCTTTAAGGTCCTTTCCAACCCAAACCATTCTAAAATTGTTTGATTCTGTTTTTACAACATCCCTCCTGACAAATATTAGGAGAAAGTATTCCAAGCATTCCCTGTGGATGCCTTCACTCCAACGGAAGCCGTGCATTCGGGCAGGAGTTTCTGGGTGAGGCTGCACTCTCCAGAGAGCCAGGCTGAACATTTGTGACGGCTCCTCTGGCCTTAGAAGGTTCAGATTTGTGCATTTCCGTGTTAAATGGATTCTTCTGTGCGTAAATCACCAGGCACTATTTACAGTGAGTCATCTGAAGGGAAAGATGCGTCACTGCTGAGAGTTTGCTGGTGGCTCAGAGCTCACACTTGGTCTGAAATGATGGGGAGGTTTTTGGGTTTGAATTTCTCCTGTTTAACTCTTTCTAAGATGTCCCAGTGTCAGCCCTGCTGCTCCAGTAATCAGCCATCATCTGGCCTGAGCCATGGTTCAGCTGGTGCTTCTTCTTTTAAACAACCATAGACAGAGTTAGGCAGAAGCAGTGTGAACAAACTGGGTCCAAATGATGGCAAAAACAGCTCAAAGTCAACCCAGTGATGGGTGATTGTGTTTTTACAGAAGCCAGCAAAGTTCACCAGAGCCCATTAAGGTTTGAGAGCCAGGTCAACGCTTTGTCAGGACGGCTGCGTGGTGAGCTGTGCACCTAATGCACTTTTAATGAAAATGTTATCCTCTGGAGCCAGGCCAGGCATGGCTAGAGCAGGAGCAAAGACCCTCCTTTCCCTAGAAATCATGGGAAAAGATATTACAGTTATTTCATAAGCTTGTATGTTTTAAAAGCCTAAGAAACCCAGCCCACATCAACAGCAGAGAGAGCAGGCTTCTACACGGACACGTCATTTAATCACAATTTAATAAGGCTCCTGTATCAGACTTTGGTAATGAAACTTTTGGGCAGATCCAAACAAAGGGGTCACTGTGGGAGAGAAGAATGCAGCCTTTGATTCAGGGTTTCTTTTTAGGGTTCACGATGGTTCGTTTTCAGCGGGCTGCTGGTGAAATGAAATGCTTTCTGCATGCCAACTGTTACCTCATAAATGGACCTTGTGAAAAGTAATTTGTGATCACAAGATGATTATCAGCCTCCCCAGCCCAGCTCCTGTGAGAAGGGAGAGTTCTTCTTCCCTCGAAGAAGCCCTTGGGTGTTCAAGTGCTCCAGAGGTGTTTAGAGCCTGGATGACAAAGGGGTGTTATTTTAATAATACAGCAAAGCTGCTGGGAGCCAAAAAGCTGGACTAGCCCAAATATACTCAGCATGGTGGGGTTGAATGTTTTGGGAGGATGTGAAGGCAATGATGGATCAGGCAGGGATGAGCTGCCTACGCTGAGGAACAAAATCTTCTGTGCCAAAGGATGCCAGAGGATTTTCATCCCCACTGGTATTAATGATCCCCCAGTCTCCATGTTCATGATTGTTGTGTGAGCTGGTAACTCACTGAGAGCTGAAGATGGTCTGGAAAAGGTCAATGAAGGTGGCATGAGGAGGAGAAAGGTGTCTTTGCAGTCAGTCTGAGACTCTTGGTAGTGCAGCTTTGTGGTTATAGTGTGGTCCCCCTTGATCTGCAGAGCTGGGGTGAATGATATCCTTCATGAATGAAGGATATCCACCACCCATCACCACTCTGATGGACAACATCATCTGGAGATGCATCTTCCACCCCTGCAGGAAATAAAATGCAACCTCTGAGCATTTTCAGGGTATAAATTTAGTTGGTTCATGCAGTGTCTGGAAATATTCAGCCCAAAAGGACAAGTTGGAAAATACATTCTGATTTTTTTTTTTTTAATCCATGACCTGTTGACTCTTTCCAGAGTCTTTTAGTTCCAGTCTTTCTGTCTTCTTGGAAAAGTCATGCTTGCCTGCTTTGAGGTGTCAATAACTTGTTTTAAACCAGCCTTTGAGGTTTTAGCACTGATGATGAAGTGGTGGAGTCTTCATTTTGTCATGGAGGGTTTTCCTTTATTTTTCCATGAGCAGGATTCTCCTGGTGTGCCATGTGTGGCAGCATGTCATTCCCAAGGATTCCTGCAGCCCATCCTGGGGCTGCTCAGCTTCAATTTTGTCCCTCATTTGTTTTTTTTTCTTGTAAATACTGCAGGCATTGGGCTGGGCAGTTGCTTTGCATATTGGAAAAAATAACTGAACTCTCCAGTGATTCTAACCGCAAGGAAAGATTTATTGGAGGAAAAAAGAATTTAAAGTTGTTTTTTTCTTGTGAGGCTCTTTGAGCTTCACATTGCTGTCATGTCTGGTGTGGTGTTGGGAGTCTGAGAGCCTCTCCTCTGTCAGGGTGTGGGTCTCCAGGTGACCTCCAGGCTGCTTTTGGCAGCTCAGACAGCACAAGTTCCTTGATATTCCTCTACAGTGCCCTCCTTGAAGCTCTTTGCTCATGTGATAGAAGCACAAAATTGTCAGAATTGATGTGGGCTGATAAAGGCTCATCCAGTGTGTGCTCCTGTCCATCTGGAGCTCCCTGTCCAGCTGGGTTGGGCTGTGTTTGTGACAGTTTCTGTGTTTCTGATGTATTTCTGCCAGTTTCTATATTTCTGATGGTTCCTGTATTTCTGACAGTTCTGTATTTCTGACAGTTCTGTATTTCTGACAATTTCTGTGTTTCTGACAGTTCTGTATTTCTGACAATTTCTGTGTTTCTGGCTGGGCTTGCTGGCAAATGCCACATGTTGTCTTGTTTTTCCCTGCCATGAGGGACATCCTGGTCAGGATGGAGTTAGTGTTGCATCAGCTCCTTTCTTTGGAAGAGCCATAGATGGATGAAGGTGATGACTTCTCTTTAATACATCACATTTGAAACTCAGGAAGCCTCCAGCAGTGTACACAAAGTACAAAGTGTGCAAAGTAAATTCCATGATGGGACAATGGTCAGGCAGTTGTCCTGGCTCCTAAATGTCTCCATAACAGTTATATCTTAAATATTAAGCAAGAAAAACTTAAATATTCTTTATCTTGCTCTAATGCTGCAGAATTACAGAACCATCCCCTTGGCTATTTTTTTGTGTTCACCAATTTATTTTTCATAGTGGTGAAAGGTGGATTAAGATCCTGCCTGAAGAGAACACCCTGCTTTACCTCTAAGAAAAGAGCAATAGGGTAAAGCACAAAAAATGTCAGTACTTTTATTTTGCATCCTGTGGCATCCTGGCTCTAAATTCTTCTCAACAATATGCTTTATTTGCAATGATAAATGCAGAAGTGCTGCACCTAAAGCCTTCAAGCTTTCCTTGCCAGTTTTCCTGTGTTATGTTATGTAAACAGTCAGAAAAGATGCTGCCTCCCTGATTACAAATACAAAAATGGCAAACAAGCAAAGGATGCTCTTGGCTTCTGCCCAAAGTCTGTTAAAAGACACAATGCTACATGCACTCCAATGACATTTAAGCATGAGAGTTACTTATGAATACCAGGGTGGCAAAAATACATTTTCCTGAGGGGAGAGACAGGTGAGGGGACAGGGATTGTGTGCCTGCTGCTGCTGCTGGTTCAATGCAGGATGTGGCATCCTCCTCATCACTTGCTCATCTTTCATGGCCATCCTTTCTAGCAAAGCCTTGCCTGTTATGTTTGGCTGCTCTGAGGTAGGGTATTATATCCCTGGCTGCATCTGACACAAACAAAATGTGGCTGAAACAAAATACGAAGTTCTCAAAGCAGCCCTTGCTTTCATATTTTCACATCAGAAGCAGGGCATTTGTCCATCAGTGGCTCTGATACTATTGTGGGGAATAAAGACAGCCCATTTGCAGGCTCTCCATAAATAAGCCTTGCTGCTCCTCAAACTAGTTTTCCTGGCAAAATCTTTTGCTTTCTCATGTATCAGAAGATCTTCCCAAAGCTGCTGCTGAAGTGCCAAATGCCTCTGTAAAGACTTTTGCAGAAGCTGAGGTTACACAGCCTCTCCTTAAATCAGAGCAGTTTGGAGTGTGTCTGCCTTCCTCATGATGCTGTTTCTAAAAATCAGGCTCTTTCTGCCTGCTGCCAGTCCTCCTGCCAGGCCACCAGAGCACCCAAATGCTGAGTGACATCCTAGCCCTTGATGTGGCACCATAGCCCAAGTGTTGGGCTGACTCCCAGCACGGGTGAACACTGCTCTGAGAGCCCACAGACCAAAAAAATGGGTCCTGGGAGGTCATGAGTGAGGGGGCTGAGAGGCACGAGGAGCTGGGAGGAGACACAGATGTCCTAGCTGACCCCAGCTGATCAAAAGAAAATGATATCAGGAAAAGTTTCTTCACCAAGCAGGTTGTCAAACACTGCTGTCCAGAGCAATGGTGGAGTCCCCATCCTTGGAGGGATTTAAAAGAAATGTAGATGTGGCACTTGGGGACATGGTTTGGTGCTGGGTTAATGGCTGGACTCAGTGGTCTTTTCCATCCTAAGTGATTCCATGATTCTCTGCTTCCTGCAGTGGAGGATGTGCCCTTTCTCTTTTTTGCTCATTCACGTCTCCACAAAGCACTGCACGCAGTTGGAGTTCTGGAGAACTCCTCTGTTGTTGAGTGCCAAAATAAAAACCTGAAAAAGAGCAGTGATGTGATAGGCATGGGTGCTCTCCACCAGTGGCTAAAGCTCTCCAGAGGAGGAAGAAGCTGCATGAAGGTTGCACCTTACCTGTCTGGCAGCAACATCTCCCACAGAAACACATCCCTGTGTCCATCAGTGCTGACTCTCCAGGAAACTCTCCTGCTGGGAAACCTTGTGTGGTCAACACAAACATCCCTCACCTCCAGCTGGCCATGGTTTGAGCTCTGGGAGTTCCCAGCAGAGCTGATCCAAGGATGTGGCTGGTAGGGAGGGCTCCTTTTGGAGACCAGGGTGGCTGTGACCTCCTCCCAAGGGGACAGTCCCATTCCTCAGGTGTCCCCACTGAGGTGGGGCTGGAAGGACCCTCACAGCACAGCAGCAACCCCCAGAACCCCACCAGCTCCCTCTGAGTCTGGTGCCCTTCCCAGCCTAGATTTGGGAACAATAAATCATTCCACCACTCTTGTAAAGTTGGTGGAGTGACCTGCACTCACCACTTAGCAGGGAAGGAATAAAAATTCCTGGAACACACCAATACCCAGCACAGGAAAGGTGTTTTTCCATTTATTGCTAAGATATCAAGGACAGGGGAAGCACAGAAGCAGCTCTGGAGGAGCCAGGAGGAAGGGCTTGAAGTGTTAGGAAGGCTGGTCAAAAAAAAGTGGAGGATGTTTAGGGTGTGAAATTGGGAAGTGTCTTCAGGAAGCTGGTAGGAAAATTCAGCTGAGACAGGAGAGGGGAAAACAAGAATGAGAGGGAGAGGAGGGGCACTCTGCCTTGTCTGCTGTGTTTATAGAAAATTGGACCATCCTCAATTCTTGTTCAGCCCTGAGCTGCCCAGACTTCCCTGCCCACCCCACGTCTGTGATTCCCAGCCAAGAGCTGGTGCTGGTGTGTGTGCAGAGTTTTTTGGGGCTGGACACTATTTCAGGAAGCATCAGCAAGGCCAAACTCATCATTGCTGTCACAGATGGACTTTGAGAGGGTGAACTTGTCTCATAAAAAAAACCAAAAAAACAAAAAACCCCAAATCTGGAAAATCAAAATTAACATGTTTGGACTGTCGAAAAGAAAAGGACAGTGGAAGAAAATGGGCTCTTTTTTGTTTGGTTGGTTTGTTTCCCTGTTTTTTCTTTTTCTACAATTTCCAGGAAGGTCTCAATGTGTTGCAGGAGGCACCTCTGTTTTATACAACTCAAATCAAAGATAAGTTTTCCTCTTCTTTCAAAAGAGAATAAATAAAATGGACTTGTAAAACCTCCCAGAATGGTAACAGATGTCATTTAAACCTGAAGGAAGAGCACTGGACAACACTCTCAGGCACAGGGTGGAATTCCATGATCCTTGGGGGTCCCTTCTACCTCAGGATGTTTTGTGACTCACTGATTCACTGGCTTGGTCTCTTGCATAGAGCTGTTGGTACTAAAATTCTCAGTTTTATTCCTCTAAGTCACCTCAAACTTCTGGTGTGGTAGAGATTAGTGAAAATGGTCTTGTTAAACAACAACAAATTCTTGGGGTGTGATCCCAAGGCAGAGCTTAAAAGCTACAAATGATTAAATACCTGGGACAAATTAAAGGTAGTAATCTTTATAGTCCTTCACATGCAATCCATCCAATCCATCATTAATTGTGCACACTGTGGTCACTTCAAAATTCACTGCTGCAGGAAATCATCCAAGCCAAATGTCCTGGCTGCTATAACTTTATTTTTTTGAGGAATGTTTTAATTTCACACTCATCAATGGCATGTCTAGGTTAGCCAGGCAACACAAGAAGTGTCTTTATTCACCTTTCAAGATATCACATGGTTTGTGGGGAGGAATTATTTCTCATTTGTGAGCAATAATGACAGAATGTGGCCATTGCTGGAGGGGAAGGAATCACTTTCTTCAGCATTACACTTCACTCACACTGGGAGGCTCCACAGGAGAGATGTAAGACCTGGTGGTAAGCAAGGCTGATATTACCATACATTTGATTTAAACTTTAATCAAATGGAATTGTTTTTCAAATGCAGATAACGCAGCAATGGCTCCAAAAATAAAACACGGACAAGCAATCTATCAGGCATGTCTGTCAGCAAAACAGACTCCATCTCATAAACCTGCCAAAACAGCCCTTTGCTTCAAACAATAAAAACTGGGAGGAATGGAAAACCTCAGCTTTAAAAAGATTTGTACTTAAAAAAAAAAAAAAAATTAAAAAACTCCTAGCTCTCAATCGGTGTGATTTGGAAAAGGTTAATGTAAAAATGAAAGCCATTCAATAAATCTTTTAGTGGAGATCAAAAGCAATGAGTGCAGGAAACCAGAAAATTGATGATACGACATTTTCCGACACTCCATAACATTCATATTATTCAGGGAGCTGCCAACCACAATTGTTCAAATGCTCTTTTAACTGATGTTGTTACTTGAACTCATAAGCCAGCCACTGGTCTCCCCAAGGAAAACCATATGGGAAGACAGTAGCTCAATTAAAAGTAATGTGGTGTGTGGCTCTTAATCCTTGCTTGAGCCCTTGTGCCAGCTAGCTCTTAAGTATGTGCTTAAATTTAAGCCTGGGCTGAATTTTTGTCTGTTTTATGTGCATTTATTGAGTGAAATCCCCAAAACAATATCAAATTCCCTTTTGCAAAGGTTCTGCTCTGCACGTGGCCCGTGCTCAGAGGTGGCACCCACGTTCTCCTGGGTGCACTGGGCTCTGCGAGGACTTCGTGGGTAAATACGGATTTGGGATTGCAAAGCCTGATTTGAATCCTGTCTCCCTCTAGTGTTGTGAAAACACTTGGAGTTAAAGGAGGTGCCAGTGCTTCGATGGCCAGGATGCTGTCCTAGTTCAGTGAGCAGCAAACAGATCCCAGCAAGATCTGTGGATGGTGAGAGGAGAGGGCTCGGGGGAGCTCTGCGTGGGGAGATCGTGCTGTGAGCAGAGCTGCTGCTGGCTGGTTTGGCTGATAACTCAGGCCCATTTTAGCTGATAAATCAGGCCCATTTTAGCTGATAAATCAGGCCATTTTGGCTGATAAATCAGGCCCATTTGGCTGGATCTCCTGCCCTGCTGTGCTGCAGGGAGGGATGGAGGGATGGCTGCTCCCTTGCGTGCTGACTGTGAGTCTGGCATCCTCCTGCCTCTCCTGGAAAATTAGTGACATCTGAAGGGAGGGAATGATGAAAACAAGATATGGGGAGCTCATTTGCATGTGGAAGGAAAAGCATGGGTGTTTGAGGCTTATTGTGGGTCACACAGGTTGGGTTGTGCCCCTCCTATGACGTGTCCACAGGGTCCAAGACCTGCTGCAGAGAGAGGGGGTGACCTGGCATTGTTGTCCCTGGTCAGGCTCCCATGGCTGAGCCCAGCAGATGGGAACAGCGTGTGGAATGGAGCTGGAAATGTGCTTGTTTTGCTTGCCTCTTCCTTTGCCTCCCCTGTGATGGGGGCAGTGCTGCCTGCACCTTGGCTGTGTGCTCACAATGGACAATGTCCCATGGAAGATGTGCCAGCTTCACTTCTTTTCCCAGGGTATTTTACCACTCGTTAATCCTTTTGATTTTTAGCCTCTTTGAAGCCCAGGGTTTGGATGTCTTTCAGCTCCCACTGAAATTGGACATGAAAACACTTCAACCAGTGCAAAAGTTTAAACCCCTTATTCATCCACCCTGGAAAAGGCTTCAGCTTGATATGCTGACAATGGCTGACTTTATTATGTT
This sequence comes from Erithacus rubecula, assembly GCF_903797595.1. Lineage (NCBI taxonomy): Eukaryota > Metazoa > Chordata > Aves > Passeriformes > Muscicapidae > Erithacus > Erithacus rubecula. The sequence goes on along the minus strand of NC_136662.1, from coordinate 4,278,508 downwards.
TATCTTTTGGCAATATCTCCTTCTGCAATTGATAGTGCCTCGGGTTTTCCTGGTGCCAGGTTGAATTTCCAGCCTTGGTGAATGAACCAGGCTGAGCCATGTGCAGGGCAGCCTGTGATTTCCGTGGTAAATACACAGAGGAGTAAAATAAACACGTAACCCAACAGCACACGCAGACACACACATATGATAAAAAGTCTGGTCTTTTACCTAATTTAGACCAGAAAATTGGCATCTGATTTTATTGTTCAGGCAGACTCCAAGAACACAAACATATTTTTTCCTTCAAAACGAGAACTGCCAAAATATAAAGAATTATATCTGCTGGTTTGAGCTAATTGGGATTAACTGTTTCCTGGCTGCTTTTTGTGGAACAAGTGCTGTTTTGCTCTGTTGATAACAGCAACACTTCCAAGGCTGTCTTGGGGGAATGGCTGCACCCCAGCCATCAGATCCATGCAGGAGGCACCTTCTGAACTGTGTCTTTGAAAACAGAAGAAAAGGGAATAGTCTCTTTCCCAAAGTCTCAGCCCTAGGATGCTGCCAGCCCAGCTCCTGCTGCAGCATGGAGAGGTGAATTTAGAACAGCCAAGCCAGACAGGAAAGCATGGCATGGAAAATGCTGAGCTTTCTGCAATTTGGTTCCATTTTAATTAGCATTTTCTGCACACTTTTGATTTCCGATTTTCCTGCCCAGCTGTTGAGACTATTCATATTTCTGGAAATGTTTCCAAAAGGCAGAGGGGAAAAAAGCACAATCCTATAGCCAGTCCAAGTGCTTAATTAAAATAGCTGGAATTAGAATTACATTGCAATTAGAGTTGTGTCTATTGGCCTTCCGGGGTTTGGGATCTGTGCTTTCAAGCCTTTTGCTGTAAACATGGGTCTGGAAATTTAGTCTGGTTTCAAAATAGCCAAATCTTGCAAAACCCACCAGAAGGAGTGAGAGAGGTGGGAACACTGGCCCTGCAGGAGGAGAGGGGAGAACCCACCCCTTGCCTGTGGCTCTGTTTGGGATGTTGAAATAGGTGCAGGGGGATAAAAACAAAATCCCACTTTCTGTACGGGCTGATTTGAAGAATCCCACTGAAGAAAAGCTGTGTGGAAAGCATGGCACGCTCTACAGAGCAAACATGCAGCGTATTTTTAGCCCCATTTCCTGGCACCTTGTGCATTAACTGCTTCCAGACCCGGAGCAGGGGACAGGGATGGTGTGAGCCTCTGGGGTTCTGGAATGCTGCTGCTGCACAGCCTGTGTGTGACAGGGTGGCTGCCACAAGTGCAGAGCAGAGGGGGATTTTTGATGCAGCTCCCAGGGGGTTTCTGGAGGCAGGGATGCCTGAGTGCTGCGGTGTGCCACTCCCCCAGATGTTCGTGCTGTGCTGGGAGCAGAGCACACCTGCACACAAGCTGTTCCTGGCACTGGGGACATGCCAGGCACGCAAGGCTGGCCTCAAAGATGCCAGCTCCACCAGCTTTCTGTCCCCATGGTGCTGCCCTGCCTCCTGGACCAGGCTGGGAAGGTGCTTTGTGCCCAGGGGGTCACAGCAGTGGGTAAGATTTTATGTAGGAATAATTAAACTCTTTGGTAAGATGTTTCTGGGATGTCCCCACAGCCTAAATATATACTGAAGATCTGAGCTGGCCCCTGAGAAGATAAATCCCAAAAATCTGAGGTGGCCCCCAAGAAAACAGCTGAGACAGATGCCATCAGAAGTAGGGATGTGCTGGCTTGTCTTGCTCTCATTGAAGTTTTCAGCCACAGGGATTATCCCCTCTCTCCTTCCCACTGTCCCTGGCTGACCTGGCATGCCAAGGGCTGCAGACCATCATTTCCTCCTAAACTGGTCATGTTTTATTTATTAGATATTATGCCAGGCTTTGTAAAGGTTGTGAGAGGAGATGCAAAGCCCTGGGGTGGGGGGGGGGGGGGGGGAAGGGGAAGAACTTTCTAGGAATGACATCTCCTTGGATGACCTTTGGGAATATATTGGAGGATATACACGGGCAGCTGGGAGAAGGAAAAGGGTAATCTGTTTGCTCAGGGAAAGGGATGTTTTCCTGGACCTGTGGGCATTTAAACTTCCCAACTGAGCCCTCTTTGGTGGGTACAACTGGAGATCTCCAGACCCTGCCAGTCTGTTTGTGCTGCTGGTTCATTGAGGAAACCACTAAACCAGCTGAGGGAACATTGATTTTGAGTTCACAGGACCACAGAATATTCTGATTTGGAAGGCAGTCATTGAATCCACAAGAATCATTGAGTCCAACTCTTCAGTAAATGGCCCAAACAGGGATCAAACCCACACCCTTGGAGTTATTAGCACCATCAGCACCATGCTCTAACCAACTGAGCTCATCTTGCTGGTTTGTTTGTTTAGTGTTGGACTCTGATGTGAAAATCTGGGGCAAATTAAGAAAAAACAAAGGAAAGATCTTTCTTGGGAGGAAAGAAAATCAGTCTCAGAAACTCACACTGTATTTCATAACTCTGTGGAGAGGAAGAAGAGAGCACATGGACAGCCCTCCCCACCACCTGCATGAGACTAATTCTGTGTTGAGAAAATAAGTGATCCTACAAAAGATCCCTGGCAAGGTAACAGGACCTCCCAGGCCACAAAAAAAAAGTTATGAATTTTCCTTTCTGTTTGCTGCTTTTGCCTCCCAGAATGTGTCACTGGATTCATCTTTGTTGGTGTGATTTTCCTCTCCAAAGGGAGGGGAAGAGAAGCCCAGACCCCAACATCCTCACACCTGGCTGTGATTCCTGGTTGGAGCCCTAGAATTGATGATGTGCCAAGTGACAAGGGTCTGACTTCAATTTGGGTGTCAAATGGGGAGAGGTGGCTGGAGGAAGACAGGCCTGGGGCAGGGCTCAGCTGTCAGGAGGAGAAGGATGGGGAAGCACATGGGCAGAGAGAGGTGATGGACTCACAGGTGATGCTCAGGATGAAGGGATGGAGCAGATCCCTGAGAGCCTCACAGCGTAGCTGCCATGGATTTTGTGGCTGTAGCATTTTATCTTCAAAGAGAAATATAAATATTTTGGTGTCTTGCATCGATCCTGGGAGCTGTGCATGTGCTTCAGGAGCTGCAGCTCTCCATCTCATTTCTATCCCTGCTTCTGATTTACTCTGTCACCTCAGGCAAATCATTTAACCCTGGCTTCAACCTATTTTACAGGGATGTTGCAAGGCTTAATTAGGGCTTGTAAAAGGTCTTGAGTTCCTGAGAGGTGCCTGCTGGATTAGGGTGATTAATCACGTGTTGATGGGAGAGATATTGTGGGGGTAAATCCAAGCAGTCAACAATAGGGCAGATGATATTTTTCCCTGGGGGAATAAGACCAAGGGGGTTGTGAAAGCATGTACATATCAGGTTTATTAATTCTGGATATCAAGCTGTTGAAACTGTAGGGAGGCTCTGTGGTCAAAACCACAGAAATCTGACTGTATGCCTGAGATAAAGACATTCTGCATTTCCACAAAAATCAATCAAAGGCACATAAATTAGGGTGTTCATTCCCCCAGACTTCAAAGCCACAAAGGTGAACAATTTGCAAAACTTCAAGTTTAGGAAATAAATGGTTGGCACTTGCTCTGAACACCACCAGAAAACACACTGGAATCACCTTGTTAGTATTCATTGCTGTGGTGCAAAAGGGGAGATTATTCAGAGAAGCAGAAGGAGGGGAAGAAAACCCCCCACATTTTGCTGTTTTTATGCAGTTTTTTGCATGATTGCCCAATTGCCTCTCTATGTAGGAGAGGAGGGGTGGAAATGCCAGGCTTTATACAGTGATTTTCAGGATGACCCAGTTCTCCTTTGCTGAAGAAACATAGAGAGAACAGCCGCCTGCTGAACTCCGATTTTTAGTTTATTTTTTTGGCCCGGTTCTTTTCTGCTCCAGCTCCATCTCCTTCAATGGGCTGCTCCCTAATTTGCAGCAGCCTGATGAAAAGGAGCTGGGGCTTGGGAAGCAAAGCTCAGGCTTTGATGGGTTTGGGATGCTGGGGGGATGGTGACAAAGGGAGGGACCCAAGCCTGGCTCCGACAAGCCGGGCTGATTTCATCCTCTTCTCAGAGACACAGCATAAATCAATGCTGGGCTGGTTTCTTTAATTTTTTTTAATTTTTTTTTTTTTTTTTTTTGTTGAACATCCAGTATCCATGTGCCATGGGAAGGATGCTGCAGGGGACAAGGGGTGGCTGTGCCCCTCAGTGAAAACTGGATTTTTATTCTTCCAGGCACCAAACAGAGCCAGCCAAAACCAGAGATTATCATCACTAAGGAATCCTGCCTGGGGAGCTCCCACCAACCAAGAGAGCAGTTAGTTTGGGATATTTTAAAGCTTTTTTTTTTTTTTTTTTTTTTTTATGGCAAGGCAGTTTTAGTTGAGCTAAATGAAGCCTATTGCAATGGGGAATTCAGCGTGCACATGCTTAAAAAATCTTTAAAGATTGGATATTTAACTCCAGCAAATAATCAAGTCCCAGGAACAATTTAGATGAGTAATATATTAAAAACAGGCTTGCACAGATCCAAGAAAAACGTTGGAGGATCCATAGGGGTCATTGTTATGCACCACAGGCTTAAATATATTGACTTTTACAACTGCAAATGGATGGTTGCAGAGTGGTTTCCACCGAAGAGCAGTTTCAGTTGTGATAACTCATACAAAGTGAAATTCAGTCTTGTGCTCAGAGCCGGCATGAGGTCTAGAAACTGAGTGAATTTAATCTTTATCTCTCTCCAAACATTACATCTCTTTAATCCTTGAGGCATGCCATTCCTGGGAGGATCCTGCATAAAGGATGCAATAGAGCAGGGCAGGAATCAGGCTTGTTATTTATGGAAAAAAAATCTGAAATTAGAGAAAACATGTTCTGAAATTACAGGAAAGAAAACATTTTTCCAGAGGGGAAGAAAATCTCAAACCTAAAAATAAACTGATTTTTTTTTTTTTTTTTTACCAATAAAAGTGTTTTTTCCTTCTCTAAGATTACATCATTGTATTGCAAATGAGGGAGAAGGATGAAATGTGCCAGCCAGTGCTATGTCAACCCTTCCATTGCAGGAAAATCAGGATGCATTTTGTGAAGGGGGCTTCTTTTTGATGTAAGTTTTGTAAAGCTTATAGATTTTTCTGCAATATTGTTCTTTTTCTGGGAAAAAAAACCCCACAAAAACAATACAATAACAACCAAACAACTTTCATTTGGGAAATGTGCCAGCCACTCTGCTAAACCCAAAACATCTATGGAAGTCTGAGGTTTAAAAGTGCACAGATAAGAAATATTTAATGGGCATGGGTAAGATATGACCATAAATACTCAGACTGCTCTGTGGCACTGTGAGCTGATCTTCTGGACTACTAGAAAAGATGTGACAATGAAATCAGCTGTTGTGGGCAATGCTTTGAGATAACTGGGGTTTCCCTGGCTGGGATTGGTGCCTGAACCAAGCCACACTGTTTGCATGCAGCATGTGCACAAAACTGTCCCATCTACTGAGAAGTGTTGGTTTGCACTTGTCAGAGTTGTACAAAACTCTTAAATGCTATTGAGATGACTTGAATTAATTTTTAATCAAATTTATGCTCTCGTGCCAGAAAAAAAAAAAAAAAAAAAGGTTGATGAGACTGGGTTTCCATTGGCACCAAGACCTAAACAGTCAGCAAATAAACCAGCATGGGAGCTGTAATCAGTCTGGGAGGAACAGCCCCTGGCACAGCCAAATCCCCCAAGAGTGTGGAATTGCTGCATTTCTGTAATGCTTCCTCCTATGACGTGGTGTGACAGCAGATATTTCCTCCCTGAAGATGAATTTGTCACCAACAAAACCAGGAGAGGTGGCAGTGGCAGAAGCAGGGCTTGTAATCACCATCAGCAGCAAGGTATGTTGCAGGAACCCAGGCATCTGAAGGGAAATATTTTGTTTTATTCCAAAAAGACTCATTTCTGGTCCATTGGAGGAGCTATGCTATTTGCTAATTAGGGAATTGGGAGCTGGGGGTCCATGGGTTGTAATCCTTGGCTGAGTGAAGCAGTGTGTTCATTACAGCTGTCACTCATCTCCCTCCTCTCTCATTTTCCTGATCTGTAAATTGAGGTTAATACCCTCTGTACACCAGGGGTACAAGGAGGATTAATCAGAGGGCATCCAGAGCACTGCAGCCTTTTCCTTGGGTGGTGGCTGGAGCTCCTGGAGAAACTGAAATGTCTCACTGGGAAATTCTGTTTTTCATTGAGAGCCTGAATAGGGGCACTTCAATTCTGAATTATTCAAGTGTTGCCGTTTTCACCTCAAAATTACCAAAATATGAAGCAATTGTTTCTGGCACAAGGAGGATGGAAGGAAAAACTGATCTTTGAAAAGTGTTTAATAGGTTTACCTGTGAAGGGGACAAGGGGGATTTTTCTTGTTGAAAAAAAAATCCCAACTCAAACACCCCGAATTCTTGGCAGCTGCATAATCATGACTTTAATAGAGCCCTCAGTTTTCCTGTTACAATAAACAAGGTCTGCTCTGCATTAGAAACAAAGCAAAGGGGAAGCAAACAAACCAAAACCTCAGCCCTCGTGGCAGTCCAGGGATGTGGGGTCACCACTGGGCACATCTCAAAACCTGTCCAGGAACTGTGTGTTCTCCAGCTGACTGCATTTCCCCACCAGCCTCTTGTTGGGCTGCATTAGCAAACAAAACAAACTGGGCTGGCAGTTTGTGCTGCACTGAAAGCACCACTCCCAATGGCTTTTCCAACTCCAGGGATGGAGCAGGCAGCTTAACTACTTATTTACTCCAGCCTGCTCACCCAGAAAAGACCCAACCTGATGGATGGCCCCTGCCCTCCCTGCTCTGCATGGCCACCAGCCAGACTGTCACTGGGGTGTCTCCAGCAAGCCTCCCATCTGGCAGGAGTCCAGCCTGTTTCTGCTGCCTACCAGGGTAAGAAATACTACACCTCCCCAAATGGGTGACCCCAAAGTCAGGCACGGGTTAAAGACAAGCATAAGTTATCTGGACTTGCAGCCATGAAACCGTTCTCTGGGAGGAAAGGGTAAATAAACAAATCATTTATTAGCAAGTAAAATTGTTTTTTCTTTGAAATGCAAAAATGTGCTCTCTGGTGAGTTATGTTTTCAGCTTCACCCTTCGGTCTCACCAGGCGTGTCAGGAGCAAAGCTGCTTTCAAGTCACCCGTGCAGCTGGTTCTCTGCAGGGCACTGTAGGGGTGGTTAAAAACTCAGGGCAGCACTGGGCTGGGGGAATCCAGCCATTGGCACTGGGGCCAGCAGGATATGGCTGAAGTTATGGGGCAGCACCAGTGAAGACACCCCAATGCCCTACAACTGGAGTTTTGGTGAAGGGAGGATGGTCTTGGGTGCCACCAAGGAGGGTGAGGAGCTCCACGGAGCTAATGAGGGAGCAAAAACACCTCTGTGGCATCTGTGGGCATGAGATGTGTCTGGAGAACCTGCTGTTTTTCCCCTGGGAACAGGGTGTGCCATGGGAAGCAGCCTCTGCTCCCTGCTCTGGTGCAGATGTGGGGCAGGCTCTGGAGAGGGGAAATTGTCACAGTTGTGGTGTGATGCACAGGCTACACATCAGGGGACATCTCCCAACACACAGCCTCATTCTGTGATTTCTATTGGTGCTGTTTCACTTTCCCCACTTGGGAGAAGGGGGAAGGCAAATGGCCCAGCTTGCAGAACCCTTGGCTTGGTGGCCAGCACATCCTCTCCTCCAGGAAGGAGATGGAGCTCCCAGGGTCACCTCCCCTCACATTGGCATGTCCAGGGGACAGCCAGCATGATAATTATTCCATCCATCTATCCATCCATCCATCCATCCATCCATCCATCCATCCATCCATCCATCCATCCATCATCCATCATCCATCCATCCATCCATCCATCCATCCATCCATCCATCCATCCATCCATCCATCCATCCATCCAGCAGGTCCTGGATTCACTCTGGATCTGTTTTTTCATGGCTTGCAGACAGGGCTGATCCCTGTGCTGGGTGAGTTCACATGGGTAGGAGATGTCTCTGCACCTCTGCCATTGGGAAATTGGGCTGAATTCCTGAAGTTTCTGCACTGCCCTGCTTGTCAATGATGCTGGTGGAGGGGGGACTGTAGTAATATTGAACAAATCTAAGCCACAGTAACATCTAAACAAGTCCAAGCCATAATCTATATCATATGCACCAACCAAACTATATTTCTATATTCCAAACTATAACTGTTCTTCTCCATATTTTACTGCCTGGTTATTTTTCTACATATTTTAAAATAATAATAAAAAAAACCAAAACAAAACAACCCTAAAAAACAAAATACCAAAATTAAAAAAAACACCCAAAATAAAAGTGAACAACAAAGTTCTAAACAACCAATCATCATACCTGAAAAACTCGTGCAAAACATGTAAAGAGCATAAAAGCACCAATCAAAAAGTATATAATCACATAAACAGTAGTCTTAAAATATATAATTAAAACTAAAAAGTAAACAATCAGTCAGCTTCTGCATAATCATATTAATTTACTGTCCCAAAGTCCTGTTTCTCCCACAGGGGACCCAGCTCATGCTGCCCCATGGGACTGTGGTGATGAGTCAGGAGGAAAAGCAGGATTTTGTGTGCTGAGGAGGAAAATTAAATGGGGAGATGAAAGCAAGAAGGAAAACTGGGGAGAAATCATTACTGGGTCATGTCAGCTTTGCAGATGAAAACTCCTAATTCCTTCAGGAGGGTGCAGGTTGGGGACAAACCTCCCACTTTCCTCACCTTCAGAAATGGTTTTAAAGCCCATGAAGCATCTTAGAAATGCCAGTTCAGGATCAAACTGCTGCTGAGGACAAGCAAGTCACAAACCACTCATGTCACCACGAGCAGGTCATTTGTGCTGGAAGCAAATATTTTTTCATGTTGGTATAAATAAATTAGACTTGCTATCACAAAAATGTTATTTTCCTCTCATTTCTGGTGCACCAGCCAAATGAACCCATGGACATACAAGCTCAGCACAAACACCTTCCTCCTGTTGGCTGGAAGAGTTAAGATACTCATAAAGCACTTGTGTTTTTGGAATAAACTTTCATGTAAGAGACACAAATCCAAAGCAACAGATAAGTGTACAACCCTTGCCATGGCTCTGGAGCTCCAAAGAAGCTGCTTGCTGGACTGAGCCAGCTGTGATTTATAGAACTGTTTTCAGGATCACATCATCAAGTATGTCCTAAAAACTGCCTTCTCCCCAATGACTGGTCTCTAGAAATCAGGTTCCTGACATTCCACATGTTGTCCAGCTGAGACCTGTGGTACAAACAGCATTTTTGTAAGGCTGTTTTGAAAAGTGAGCTGTGATTGTTATTGAACCCTCTCTCCATCTTATTTAGACTTCTTTCTCTACTGTTATTATTTATGAGCATGAAGCTATGGCTGCTGTTTGGAGAAGGATTGTTTCTTCAGTAAAATTGTGGGTTTCAGTGGACTGCAGCTTCTGAGAGAATACTTTGAGTCAATAGATGTGCTACCACAATTCCATAACTATCCACAAGGGGATTAAAATTAGCTGAGGAAAAAACCAAAATAAATCTGCTATTTTTGCTGTGACTACCTGCAGGGTGAGATAAAATGCACACCTTGCTATCTGATTTAAACACTACTGATTTAATTTTGGCCAGTGTGGGAGCCTGTGGCTGAAGCACAGACAGGGATGCAGTGCCTGGATAAAGTTTCCTGGGATGCTAAATCCTTTGTCTGGCAGTTTAAATACTTGTGTCAGGCAGCAGCTCAGAGCTCCAGAATAGGATAATGGGGAAAAATGGGAACAGTGGGATTGGCATCAGCAGCTTCAGGTTCAATCCCTAAATTTGAAGATCATGAAGTGCATGCAACTGGAAACTTTTGCTTTGGGGTAAATAAGAAGGGAACCTTTCCCGTAGTGTTGGCATCTTCCTATTGTTGACCCTTTTTCTCCTGGACCTGGCCCATGTGAGGATACATTTCACCTTGCAGTGTTTGTCTCCCCTTTCCTGTGACCTGAGCAGGGCAAAATCAGCCCCAGCAAACACAGGACTTGCTCATGAGAAGAAATGTGTGTGCTCAGACCTGGCACTGAGCAGGAGGGGAAATGTCCTGTTTGGGGAGCCTTGGTGTTCCCAGAGGAAACAGCCCTCATGCCACTGAGGCCACAGCTTTGGGGAAGGGTTTTCTTGGTGTTTCCAGGCTTAAAGACAATTCCTGCCATGAGCTCTGAGGAGATTTGCCTTGCCTCTGCACGGGGTCCTGCTTTGGAAAGACAATGAGGCCCCAAAAGATGCAGGAGCAACTGAGGACCTTGTAAAGGGTGAGGCTGATGCAAGCTGCAAACCCAGGAAAAACAAGGGATTGCTTCAGATGAACACAGGCATTTAATATTGCTTAAAATCTCTGATGGTACCCAAACCTTCCTTGTGGGACTGAAGGGTGGAATTTGGGAAGGAAGGGAGACCTGCACTGCTCAGAGGGAGCAGCACCTAACGAGGTGCAGCACACCTGCAAGCACACCTGGCCTTTTTTATCCAACACTTGTCTCCAGCCTCTGATGCTGCTTGGAAATTGTGTTCTCATCTTGTTTTCTATCATCCAGGCTGATGCCCCACAGAATGCACAGTCCTGAGTCCCAATCTTGGCTGGGGCTTGGCTGGAGCCTGCACATGGCAGCATTTCTGCATCCCCAGCTGGAACAATGCAGAGGCCAAAATATCAGAGCTGGGGTTCCAAATGAGCTGCTGAGGAATTTTCTAGATTTCAGGCACTCTAATCCATGGAACTCTACTTGAACCTCAGAGCCACCCCTTGCATGAGACTCTGAACCTCTCCAGAAGAGCCAGCAGTGCAGCCAGAGCAGTCTGGGCTGTGTTTTTGTGCTTCATTTCTCAGCATCAACTAAAATGGAAAGGCTACAAATACATTATCATTTGTAAAAAGACAGAAACAGACACTTGCACTTGGGAAAGCAAATGCCACATCATTGATCTAGAGCTGAGTTGTTTGTAATGAAGAGGGGTTGATATTTAATGGAAGGTTAACTCCCTTTTTATTTTTAGGTGCCTAAAATTACCAGACTTTGCATAAAATATGGTTCTGATTAAGAAACATCTGACTTAACAAAAGCAAAGTCAAAGTTAATATGTGCACAGATTTGTATTAGCCAGCCTTTAATTTTGAAGTAAAACTCTAATGACTACAGTAAATTTGCTCATTTATGAAACAGATAGGAAATGCAATACACAGAAGAGATTAGGGGCAAGAAAAACAACCCTTTTTCTGCAATTGAGACAAGGCATGCTGCTGCCCAAACCTCTGGACTGCTTCCTCCAGGCTCTCTCAGAAATGTGGATTTTTCAAGGATACATAAACTTGCACATCACAGGGGAAACAATTCAGGCTATAAAGAGAGATTTGAGCACTTTCCTGGGCAGAATAATGGTTTATTAGAGACTGAATGTGTGAAATTGGGCCTTTCTGCAAAGGGAGAAGACAAGTGGGGGAAAAAGAAAAAAACCCCTAAACTCTGCAGGTTTTTGGAGAAAGAATGAGCCACAACCAGCACAGAGAGAGCAGGGTTGACCCTGTGAGTGCTTTTTTGGGCATCCAAGGATGGACCACAGAGCAAGATCTCATCCTGCAGGGCACAGAGCAGGGTGAAGGAGGGTGAGTGGGAAAAACTTTGCTGGAGGAATGTCCAGGATGAAAATAGGGTGCTGTGGTCACTGGGTCTAAGTGCCAGCAAGCAGCAGGGTCCCTTTTCTGGTCCCTTTTCTGGTCCCTGCAGTGCTCAGTGGCCACCCCAGCACCTGCTGCTGCCCAAGAACTCACCCCAGGCTCACCAAAGCCACAACCTAAAACAAAAACTTTTTTTTCCCCCCAAAACATAAATCATGTAAATGTTGCTCTTTTTCTGGCAGGACACACATCTTCCATTAACCATTCTATCCCTCCAAAACCAACATCCCAGTGGGATTGTCCCATGCTGGGGTGGCTGAAGGATGGGACCTGAACTCAGGACTCAAAGCAGGGGATGTCCACTTTGTTTTCCAGCCAGGTTTTAATTTGCAGGCAGGAGGGAGTGTTTGATCTCAGTTGCTGCTGCTGGGTCCCTCGGGAAGGCTCTGCTTTGGTGGTGACCCTGATAAGCCCTGATGTGGCTTTGGAGGTGAAAGGGAGGGTCTGAGGGGGCTGTGGGTGTTTGGGGAGGGAGCAGCCCTGGCAGACACCAGCCCTGGCACAGAGCTCAGGTTATCTAAAGAGCACATCAATCACTCCAGCTGCACAAGGGACTCGTAACACACACACAGCCCTGCTTTGTGGGGCTGCTCTAAATTTTATTATAACTTCCTTCCACTTGATAAGCACTTCCATGGGGACAAAGGCAGGCAGAACTCCTTCCCTCCCATCCCACATGGACACCCCAGCAGCCCCAAACCCTTCACCACCATCTGTAGAACATGAATATGAGAGTTTTTGTTTTATATTGGTTTGTTCCCTTTGTCTGGACGGAGCCTCTCATCCCCACTGACTGACCCAAAGCTGCATCTTGCATACCTGCTGTTTAAAAATCCCATAAAGTCTCATCATCCCAATCCCAACATCCCCACACCACAAAAATAAAGCAAAAAGAACTCCTCCCTGCAGGAAAGACATGGAGAAAAACCATAACTGCTGGTGTTTGGGGTTTGGAAGGCAATGAGAACCAGTGCTGACGTTCTCACTACTTTGCCCTTCTCTCCTGAGGATTCACATGCTCTCCAAATATTTACAGAGAAACATGTGTTTGTGGATGTGGAATGCTGCTTTTTTCCCTTAATGTTGTGTTGTTCTGCTTGAATAGGACTGGATGTTGCTGGGAGATGAATGACAGTGTGTGGCAGCAGAAAGCCCAGAACAGGAATGGGATAAATGCAGCACTGGTGCTTGATTTTTCTCATAGCAGAAATATAATTTTGTATTGCTTTTTTATCACTTTTATCAAGTGGTTTGTGTGCTGATGGAAGGAGGGTGGGAATCCCTGCCCTGCTCCCCCAGCTGGGCTGCACAGGCAATTTGGTTTGTGGGGTGATTTAGAGTCTAAACCATAAAATCTCAGAATAGTTTTGAGAATGGTTTTGGTCAAAGGGACCTTAAAGATCATCTTGTTCCAAACCCCCTCCTGTGGTCAGAGACAACTGAAGATGTAAGGTGCAAAAAGGATGGGATGGGATGGGATGGGATGGGATGGGATGGGATGGGATGGGTGGGATGGGATGGGATGAGTGTGCCAAAATGGATGGGATGTGTCATCACATCTCTGCTCTGGTTTTTTGTTTGTTTTTTTCCCCTCAACATTATTTATAAATCATGATGGGCTTGTTTTCTAGGTTTTCATGCACATCACAAAGGATGGGAGCAAGGTGCTTACAACAGGAGAAGGCAGCTGCTGGGAAAAGCTGAGCCAGATTTGGTTTCTCTGTAGAGACCCAAACCCAAAAATTTGGTTTTGCCACTGGAAAAGGCACTTGTGTACACAGTGGGGGATGTTCTTGCTTTTGGGACAGCTGGGGGAAACCACAGGAGAGATTTGAGCTAAGACAGATTCCCAGAGGCTGCTGAGGTGTGGAGATGACCCTGAGCAGAAATCCAGGACAGACCCAGCCCTTGCACCCCCACTGACACAGTGCAGCCCATGAAAGAATTTCCCCCATTTCATTTCCCCCATTTTTTGAGCAAGTTTCTCACTGTGGCTGTGCTGATGTCCAGTCCTGGACATCCCCATCCTGCCATGAGGGATGCATTTCAATAAACCTGGGTTTTCTAGGAAGGGAAAAGCCTCTGGAGGAGCAAAGCTTTGAACCATTCAGTTTGTGGTGGTGCAAGGCTGGCAGGGAAAGCTGTGAATGAAAACTTGTGGGACCAGGGTGAGCCAGTTAATCTAGAGGGTTTCCTTATTTTTCTTTCCTCATAGGCACTGAGTGTAGGTTGAATTTTATCCTGACAGCCAAATGCTGGGCTGCCTGTGAGCAGCTCCTGAGTGCCCACACTTCTGAGCTCCAGGAAATCTGAGCTGGGAATGGAAAAACTGCAGAGCAGCAAAGTATTTCTGCTATTCCTACAGCAAATCCACATCCACTCTCATATTTATCAGCAAAAGGGAGGATTTCATGGGGTTAGGACTTATGTTTTCCAAACTGAATTTCCCAAGAATTCTGCTTTATTTTATTTTATTTTATTTTATTTTATTTTATTTTATTTTATTTTATTTTATTTTATTTTATTTTATTTTATTTTATTTTATTTCTCTCTTTTTATTTTTCTTTCCCGAGGCTGATTAAGTGTGAAAGAAATTCAGAATAAAAAAAAAATCTTTCCATCCCAACCTCAGAGATCTTATATATCAAAGAAACATGGGTGGAATAGCAAGAGAAGGGGTTGTGAGGATGGTGACAAAGTCAGGAAAATGGCAAATAAATGTGTGAGATGCACACCTGGGATAAGGGACTTGAAATAAAAACTAGGGAAGGAGGAGGATTTATTTGGAGGTGCAAATTTAGGGTAGAATCCCCACATTTACAACAAGAAGAAAATATAGGGGATGGTCATGGAATCACAGAATGGTTTGTGTTGGAAGGGACCTTGAAGATCACCTTGTTCCAAACTCCCTTCCACCAGATCAGGTTTTATGGGATTTCTTCCTGTTTCCGCCATATAGGCAGAGTTAGGGATGCTCAGACTAAAAAAAAAAAAAATTGGCAAGAGGGATTTTTATCACAGTCGAAGACACAAATACATTTCATGGAAAAGGAGGAACATTGCTCTTTTTTTTTTTTTTTTTTTTTTTTTTTTTAAGTAATAATTTCCCAGAAAACATGGAGAATTTTCAGTAACTTTTCTCAATGCTTTTGTGAAAGCTTCAAAAATTTTTGTGGGTTTTTATCCTGCCATCCTAATCTTCACCCAACTTAAGAGACACCAGCATTTTTGATGGAGCTCCCACTCAAGTATTTTTGCAGGAAATAGACCCATGAAAAACTATTACAAAGAAAAATTCCTTGGACAGTTTTATGCATGGAATTACTCAAAACCCCACCGCAAAATATTGAAAAATCTGCTGAAATTTGGGGAAAATAATAATAATAATAAAAAAAGAAGAATCTGAAGGATCATGAAGAAATGAAAGCACGAAGAAAAGACTGCAAGCCAAAAAAGATTTGTATCATAATACATTCTGACACATCATAAAGAAAATAAATGAAACAAAGTCACTGGCTCAGTTTTCTGCACATCCACATGGAAATTCATCTCTTCTTTTGGGATTTGTTTTTGTTCTCCATGTTCTGCTGTGGGTCTCAGGGGCTTTTGTCAACATGGCCAGGGGACAATTTCATCCCCAAGGATGTGGCACATGCCAGGGGCCACCTCTAGTGGGGCAGGAAAAGATCAGGGTGTTTTCCCAGCAGAGAGAAATAGCACTTCTGGACAGTAAATTAATATGATTATGCAGAAGTTGATTTATTGTTTATTTTTTAATTTTAATTATATATTTTAAGACTATTGTTTATGTGATTATGCATGTTTTGATTGGTGATTTTATGCTGTTTATGCTCTTTGTAGAATTTTTTTAGGTGTGATGATTGGTGGTTGTTTAAAACGTTATTGTTTGCTTTTATTTTGGGTTTTTTAATTTTGGTGTTCTGTTTTTCAGCTTCTTTTCTCTTGACTTAGCACAATTAATGTTTTAGTGGCTTTGAAGGGTCTTAGCAGGTTGTAGAAAAACACTTAAAAAATGGCTCATTTTGTGCAGTTATTGTAAACATTAGTCTAAACTGAGAAATATACAGAAAAACAGCTAAGTGTGTGAAGAAACAGCAAAATATGCAGAAAAACAAAATATAATTTGGTGCACACAATACAGACCAAGGCTTGGACTTGTCACTGTGGCCTAAAATAGTTTAGTATTGTCACAGGGATGGGACTGGGGAGCCCCTGTGGTGAGGAATGCAGGACCTGCCCCCAACTCTCAGCCAATACCTCCCCCAGACTTTGGGGTTTAAAATGAAACCTCTTCACCTCTGCACTGTTACTGCAGGTTTTCTGCAGACACTTTTATATTGCACTGCACCACTTCTATCAAAACCAGAGCAGAAAAAATTCTCCTTGGCCCATTCTTTTTTTTATTTTTCCCTCTTTTATGACTCTGTGTGAATTTCAAAGCACTTCAGGATTAGGCAGAGGTAAAACAAAAAGGTGCTTGCAGCCTTCATCTAAAATGGATTTGTTTCTGTCACCAAAGTGTGTTAAAAATATAAATAAATAAAATACAAACTAGATCCAGGCAAGACATATGGATGTGATGGTTGAACTTTGGATGATGCTGAGCCATTGTGGTGTAGCCTGAGTGTGTGAAACATACATGATGCTGAATAAAATGTGATTTTCACACAAATGCAACGTTTGGATGTTTTGGAATTCGTGAAACATTGAAGTGTCTCTTTAGAAAAATTGATTTGGAAAAATCAAAACGGGAAAAAAACCCAATTTAATTTGAGTTGTATTTTACCAAAATCTCTCTGCAGTTTGAGTAGCTACTCAAACCCCCAGGTGGTGCCAATCAGGAATGAGCAGAAAGCAACCATGCTAATGAGCCATGCTAATGAGTTGTGATAATTAACCATGCTAAGTTATGTCTCTGCCAACACAGCCACTTTTTTATTCACTAATAACTCAACTCAGGGCTCTTCCAGGAGGCCTCCAAGGCTGGGTCTGCCTGGGACACAGAATTCCAGGTAAAGCTGTTGCTCCTCTTCTTTTCTGTCCCAAATGCTGCTCATGCCTGCTCACAATACTCAGCAGAACATTTTGCTGGGATATTCAGATGCTGGGTTTGTGCCTTTCTAAATTGCTGGGTGTTATCTCCTGTGATTATTATTATTATTATTTTTATGATTGTGGCAACATGTTCTGCCAGGTATTCTGGAGCACTGACTCCTTTCTTCAGAGCCTTTGGAGAGACTGCACCATGTGCAGTGTGAGGCTCAGGTGAGAGGAGGAAACCTTGATTTTGGAAAGCCCTGGCACAGCCTGGTCTCTTTGGACAGACCTGGTGGTTTGGACACTCTGGCAACATCCATATGCAATGATTTTTCTTGATTCACAATGTTGAAACTAAAAACCACTTGGCTTTAAACTTTGAGCCTCTGCCTGCATTCCCCTGAGAACGAGAGTTTCTGGCAAACTCTGAGTTCTTAAATATCACTTCTCCAATTACATTCTCACAGGTTAGTATTTATGCAGGCTTGGCTTTTCCAATCCATGGAGCTGGTACTGGGTTGAGGTTTAATGCATTACAGGTGGCTGGTGGTGCTTTGGGCTCTCTGGCCAAACTGGTTCCAGATGGCCACACAGTATGAGTAATAACATCAGCTCATTAAGTTGCAAGGTTTCAACTACAATCACAGAATTATCAATGAAATAAAAGCTAACGGGGTATCAGCTGCACTCTAAGCCATAAATAGGATTTACAGTGAAACAAAAACCTTTTTTGAACCCAGATCTCTCATCGTTTCAAAGCTGGGTGTCCACAGAATGGGTTTATTCACTAGCAAAAACGCAAAACAACAACAAAAAAAATCTGCCCCACCCTCTCCAAAACAGCTACTGCCCTGAGAGCTTCTGACTTTGGAAAAGCTTTGGATTTGGGTCACTGGGAATGTAAAGCAGCATTTACCTGTGATGCCTTAGAACACAAGTGGAATGAGCCTAATGCTCAGATCAGAGATAAGCATCAGGAAGCCTCATTACCTCGAGTTTAATCAGGGCAGCAAATGTTTTCCTTTGTGCAAATGGCAGTCTGTCTGTGTTGTGTGGCTGCTGCAGGGTGTTCAGGTGGCTCCTGCTGCTCCAGAGCCCGTGGCAGCAGAGGGTTGTTGGTCTGGATGTCTTCCCTGCCTGGAATCACCATGGGAAAACATTCCCTGGAGCTGCCAGGGTAGCTGGGGTGCTCCAGATCCCTGATCTTGCCTATCAAAGGGGAGATTTTGCATCACAAAAAAAAAATGGTAAAAATAATAGAAAAATATACATAAATTAAGTCATGCCTCCTTGAAGTATCACAGCCCCAGGGGCAAGCAGGAGGTGTCAGTACACAAATCCAGCAGCTGAAGTAATCCTTTTGTAAATTCTCCTGGCTTCTCTGACTTTTGGTTGACTTGATAAAACTCCTGTCACCCATCCCAGGCACTTCAGAGCCTGGTCAGCCTCACAGAGGAAAATCACAGGGAGGGCTCACACCCCCTCTTGCCCTCTCTTCCATTCTGCTAAATCTGACCCCACTGCCAGGAAATCAGGACTTCAGTTGTACTAAAAACCTAAATGACTTAAAGAAGAAAAAAAAGCCCCAACAAATAAACATTAGATATGGTGTCATGTGGCTTGGAGAAAGGTATCTTGCATGTTGAGGTACAAATTATGTGCTTCACAGGTTTGTGGGAAGCCTGAATAAGCTTTGTATGATCTTGGTTTGGTCCTAGAGGTCCTGGTTCTGTTTAAAGCATTGGTTCAATCCCCTGAGTCACGTTGACAACAAGTGCAACAATCTGCTTTGTTATTCTCTGTGTGGATAAGAGTCAGAATCACTCCATTGATAATTAGAGAAGTTTTCTTTAGATTTATCCTACCTACTTAGCCTCCCCAGCTGCACTTCTATTACAAGTGGAAGAAAAAGGCCATTTACTTCTCCTCCTATTTCCAGCAGCAGCACTGTGTACAAGCACTACAATGTCAGGGAAGGTGAGCACATCTCCTATTTGGGATTTAATTACCAACAGGCCTGATCCTGTAGGTAGCTCTCTCTCCATCCTGCAATTCTGATGCAGATGTGCAGTGTCACTGCTTCCAGATGTCGACAGCCTTTTCAGAGCCCTGGGCACCAGCCCAAGCAGGGATTTGGTATTGAGGAATTCTGGCACCAGCTGCATTTCCAGAGATGTGCACACTGAGGAAATTATTGTGTGTGAGTGTGATGCAGAGACACCACTGCAGGCTGAGCTTAAGTCCCTGGTATTGATCAAAAGTCAGGACTGGAGCAAGGGTGGACAAAGTAACATGGTGACATAGTGGGGTGGGTTCTCTCTCTTTCAGGCCACTCTTATCCTTTGTGTTTTTTGAATTACAGGCCTCCAGCTCCACTGTCCCACAAGGAGCAGGTATTCAGCAAGGTTCCTGGTGTCACTGTGAGTTTTGGAGGTGCTTTAAACACACATAATTTGGGTGATGCAATGGTGATGTCTCAGCAGGGCTATCCTGCCTGTGTTCCCTGTGCAAACAGGATTGATGGAGAGAGAGAGAGCCACTCTGGGACCCTAATCTTGGGTGCTCCCATGGGGGCTTGGGTGCTGGATGTGCTGGGCTGGCACCAGTGTTAAACAGGGCACAAACTCATATCCAGGCAGGCCTTGGTAGCAGGAACCTCCATCCTGGCTTTTGGGTTGTTTTTGGGGGTGTTGAGGCTAGGCTGTGCCCTAACAGAGGAATAGCAATGAATTTATATTTATATAAATATGAATTTATATTCAGCTGCTCTGAATGCACTCACCTCCAGACCCAAGGGTCTGCTGGCCACATTTCTGGGAGAGCAGGATCTCTCTGTAGCTTTTTGGGGGGAGAGATTTCTACCCCACCCCTCCTACCAATGCAAACCACGGGGTCCTGCAAACCCTTAGGTGATGTGGCTGCCCCTCCTGCAGGGTCAGCATCCCAATTTGGGTCTTTGCTCTGCATAACCAAGGGTTTGTGGCTCCAGGTGGGTGTTGTCCAGCCTGTTCCTCTGTCCCTGCTTGCTGTGAATGGTGGGCACAGAGCTGGGTGCTGGCAGTGGCTGTCAGAGCTGGGACCAGAGCTCAGATGCCAAGCAGTGATGCTAAAGGGAGCCTTGTGTGCAACATGAGGAATGCCAGACCTACCCTCTGTCTCCAGGGCTGTCTCCCCAGCCAGGCTCTGGATCTTATTTGGATGCAGAGAGATTTATAAGGCATTCTCTTAATTAGGGGCCTCTGTTTTGACTGAGAGAGGATGGGGAATGAGGAGACCTAACAGGGGTGAGGGTAAACAGTGGCCTGAAAGGGAAGGCTGGGGAGACCTGTGGCTTGTGCTGTAAAGAAGTGGGGGCAATAAAACTCACCAATAAAAATGATGTGCACGTCTGCAGCCTCATCCAGGGAAGGGGAACAACAGCTTGTTGCTTCTCAGGGCAAACAAAAGAAACCCCTCCATGTGTAAGCAATTATTGGAAACACATGGCAGAGGTGGACAGGGCAGGCAAATCCAAAAGCCATGTGATATTGCACAGAAGAGCAAGGCTCATGTGAAGTCTGGGAGTTCATCTATTTCACAAGCCACAATGCACACAGAGTTTGTCCTCCTCCAAAAGCTGCAACTGGGAAGGCTCCTCTTATTTTGGCCTCAGGGTCTGTGGGCAGATGGCTAAAGCTTGGGAAAAGTGCTGGGGTGAAGCAGCTGGCATGCTGTGGGGGGAAATGGAGCTCTGCTTGGCTTTGCTGTGCCCTTTATGGAATTTGCAGCTGGTCAGTGGCACAGCAGCACTTCACTGGGGTACAGGGAGCAGCACAGCTCTGTGCTGCTCAGCTAACTGTGCTTTTGTTTGGTTTCAAGCATGGGCTTGTGATTATCACCTTTAAATTTTCCACCAGTATAGCAGCAGCATGATTTTCACTCAGAAATTCTGCAACCAGACTTCTGTGCTTGCATGAAGAGCAAACAGCAAATCAGGGTTAACAGCTGGACACATGATGGTCTTGGAGATCTTCTGCAGTCCTAATGATTCTATGGTTCCACAAGGACTGTGGTGTCATCTAGATGTTCCTGAGCTGCTTTTATACTCCCTGGCCACAGCAGGATGGAACCCAAGGTGTTATCCAGCTCCTGTGCAGAGCTGGAATATCTTTGACCATCCAACACCCTGAAGTTACACAGAGATTCTCTTTGATGAGACCCAGCCCTGTGGAGTGCCAGACCAGCTCAGTTGAGAACATTTGATCTTGGCAGCTGATCTGAACCACTTTTATGAGCTGCTTCACATCCACTTGCAAGGAACATGCTGTGAACTCCATGCATGCTGTCAGTTCAGTGTCTCCACTGCTCCAGGGTCAGGTCAGGCACTTTTCTCACATGAACCAAAGCTCCAGGTGCCTAACAGGGACCCCAGTCAGGATAAATACACAAGGTGCTGCTTCCAAATGCCTCAGGGAGGTTTTCCCCAGGTTATGTGGAGAAGCACCTTGTAGAAGACAAAATTATTCCCTTTGGCTTTCCCATTTTAGTCCAGGCTACAATCCCTGTGGATCATAGTGTTCTTTCTCCAGAAGTAACCAGACAAATTTCTTCTCTTTAGTCTTAATAGTAGGAACAAAGATTGAGAAAAATTGAGTTTTTAGTTTGTAAATACTCTCCCTGTTCTAGTTTGTTGTCAAGTCTGGGCTGCTGTAGATGCTTTGCATCCACTGTAACCCAAGTGATTTGCTTGTCTGTAGCCTTGCAGTCTGGGAAAAAAAGAGATTCCAAATGGGGCTTTAATGGACAACTTCAGGTTTCTTCAGGTTGGACTGTGGAAGGAGCTGCTCTGGCTGTGAAATGCATCACTGCTGGGTGTGCTGTCAGCTACAAAAAGTGATTCTGCCTTGTAAGAAACAACAGAGAGGAAAGGGAGCTCCCCCAACTCCTGAAAATGCCATGCTCATTAATGTTAACATGGCTGGGGGTTGTTTTTCCACTGAGCAAGCAGATGTTTTAGTGCTCTGAGCATCTCCTCTGCTGCAAAGGGTGGTGCTGACACCTCTGGGGTCAGTGATATGTTCAGGCTCAGAAAACATGTTCTGCTCCATCTCACTGAGCACTGAAAGCACAAACTGCTCTTGGGTTTCATTGCAGAAGGGGCAGCTTTGCCAATATAAAGAAGAACTTGTTCAGGGGCTGCTTTCATCTCTGTGCATTATCAGAGCTACTAAAATAAGGAAAGAGCCCTTTAAGCCTCATTGGACAGTGACACTAAAAATACCCCCACCAGCTCTCTCAATCCCAAGCCCCAAACAACAGAAAAACAAAAGCCAGCCCCAAACCCTAAGCCCTGGAAAACCCTGTGGTATCCATCACTGCCATGGATAATCACAGTTAGAAACCCAAGTGAAGTCTGCAGCCTGTCAGCCCTGCAGACAGATTTGGTGGTGATATGAGCAAAGCCAACATTTAAAAATGACTGAATTCTCATTATAAAGATACATGATCCTCCTTCTCATTGAGAACAGTTGGGCTTTGCTTCCAGTGGAGAGCCAAAGCATTTATTTTATAGCTCCATTGTATGCTGCACTGGGAATTGTTCCTGCAGATAGAGGTTTCTAGCATGCTTTTCCTATGTCCTTTGTTCCACATGTGTCCTTTGCACATGCTGAGGGCTCTCACATGAATTACACTTTGCCTGATTTGGTTGGATGGGTTTCCTACATTTGTGTCCTATAAATTGGCATGGCAATGTATTTATTTTGGTAATCAACCAGTTCTTTGTAAATCTGTGAGTTTAATCCTCCAAGAGAGGGAAATAAAAGGCTCAGCGTTTTATTTTTTTTTTTTCTAACAATGAAGATAAATACCTTTATTTTCATAACTTTTGGACATCTTTTTTTTTTTTATTCATGGCATCCAGCCAACTCATGAGGTCCTCACTCAGGCAAGAACACACAGATGTCATTAAGTTCCTCACCAGGCTTGTTAGGGCATGGAAAAACTTAACAGGAAGAATGGTCTCATGGTTTTACCATCCAGCAAGAATTCAGTTCAACTTCTGCCATATATTTCCAGTGTGACCTCGTTTGACCCTCTCTATCTACATCTGCTCCCCCAAAATCTCCTGCTGTTGAGCTTATAAATCTCCTTGGTTCTTGCTGTGGGTCAGTTTGTGGAGGAATTTCAGCCATGAGGCATCACAGAGGCAGAAACTGGCTTTAGGTTCAGCCTGAGGTCTAGGACTAACTCTGCCCTGCTCCAAGGTGATGGGATGTGAGCCGGGGGTCACCAGAGATTTTTAATGCTCAAAATAATAGACATCAGCTGCAGCAATCAGATTTGGGCACAGTGGTTGTGCTGCCTCTTGCACTGAAGGTGACAGCCCAAGGATTGTATTAATACTGAACAAGTTTAGGCCACAATGACAAGTCTGAACCAGTCCAGGCCTTGCTTTGTGTTGTGTGCACCAGCCAAACTATATTTTGGTCTTTCTCCATATTTTGCTGCCTAGTTTTTTTCTCCATATTTTGCTGTTTCTTCACACATTTAGCTGTTTTTCTGTATATTTCTTAGTTTAGACCAATGTTTATAACAAGTGCACAGAATAAGCCATTTTTAAGTGTTTTTCTACAGCTTATTAAAAACACTTCAAGGCCAGTGAAACATAAATTGTGTGAAATCAAGAGTAAAAGAGATAAAAACAGAATACAGAAATTAAAAGACCCAAGATAAAAGTAAGCAGTGAAGTTCTAAACAACCACCAATCACCACACCTGAAAAGCTCATGCAAAGGGTGTGAACAGCATAAAAGCACCAATCAAAGAATGTGTGATCATGTAAACAATAGTCTTAAAATATATAATTAAAGCTAAAAAGTAACCAATAAATCAACTTCTACATAATCATATTTATTTGCTGTCCAAAAGTCCTGTTTCTCCTGAAAAGGGTGGCTGTTGTGGGATCTGCCTAAACACCTCCCTGACCTCATAAGGTTTTATCAGATAAGTGGGAAAAAACCAAATTCTTGAAGACATAAATTATGGCCACCATCCCCTTGACTGTAGCACATGTGCTGATTTTTTGTGGGGGAAGCAAAATTCACATCCCAGTAAACCCCACCTATTTTTCTCCCTCTTTAGAATAACTTTCTCCCAAAATATCCTTTTGTGATTTCTTTTTAAATTAGAGCAAAATGTAAGTGTTTATAGAAAGCAGAGATGTCCTAAGTGACTCTGTTTCCATAGTCAAAAAATCCTTTTTACAATAAGCAATGGTAATGATCCATTTTGTTTGTTTTATATTTTTTTTCATACCAGCCTTTACAGTGAAAGCAATATGTTGACCATAAATCTTCAAGTTGGCTAATTCCTATGAAATTCTGCCAGCAGAATCAAATTATTTTACCACCCCACGTCAAATTAATGGTTGGGTGTCAACCTGTGTCACTTCCTGCTCAAAAAATGACTGTGACATTCAGAGGATTTTATTTATGCTTTCCTGCCTGATGATCAAAAATAGTAAAATGCAACAGTAAGGGTGGAGTGGAATCAATTTCACAGATAGCATTAGCACCACATCCCTTTGGAGTGAGCCCATGGGGATGCCCACACAGCAGGACTTGGGTGCTCTCCCTGGATATTTAACTCTGTTTTCCATTTTATGACTTGTTGCCATGGGAGGAGAATTAGGATTCAAGCTCTGGTCCTTCTTCATTTGATTGCTTGAGTTGATGAGATGGGTGGGACGTGTCCCTTTTGTAATAAGTTGTCTGAATTTCTTCTTTCTAACCCATATTTAGATATGGCAAAGGCCAGAAAGAAAACACCTGGCTGTCTTCTGGTTGCTGCTTGAATTAAATTCCCAAAGATTGGAGGAATAAACTCTGTAGTCTCATGCTAATGATCTTACATGTGTTCATGTCTGAGAAAGTGCTTGGTCTTGGTGCCCAGGAAGTTGGTGGCACCTTGATGGGATGCCAACTGTAATCTATTACTTTAATTGATTAGTTGCTAATAGCTTGATTTTTTTGTGGCTAATTGTTTTATGGTGACACCTGAAATGTAGAGGGACCATGCAGGGTTGTATGGTCAGCTGCAGGACAGCCTGGGAGCAGTTTACTGTCTTTAGTCCAAGTTTTGGAACAAAACACAAAAAGATCCTATATCACTGTTAGGATAGAACAGAACAAGCAAACAAAGCAAGAAACTGCTGTCCTGTGATTTTTGATGTTGTAATGTCCTTGTGAGAAATACTCCATCAATAACTGGTGACATGCTCTGCAAGGGGACAAAGAACCAGGTGAGAATATCCCACTGGGAGGTTTTTTGTCTAGAAGGCAAAGATGCTCAACAGGGCAGCTACAGAGTGGCCTGGGGGGATTCACCTCCCTGCTCTCCCCCCTCCAGCCCATGCAGGAGGTGAAGGAGCAGCTGCCAAGCTCATCACACCTCTGCAATGACAACCAGGGACCAGGCAGAGTCTGCTGCCAGCTGCCCCACATTCAAGGCCATCCTTTGGCTGCAATCCCCAGGGATTTCAGAGGTGCAGCCCCAAAGGCCAGGTGAGGACGTTGGGATGGGCAGCTTGAAAGACAATCCTCCTTCTGAGTCAGCTCTCAGCTCCTCCTGCACTGCCAGCACTGTTTCTCTTGCTGCCCTGGCTGTAGCTGCTCTCTCTGAGCACAAATATTTCCACTGTGTATTTTGGGAAGAACTGGAACGTTACACTCAGTCTTCCAAAATCTGAGTATCATTCCTTATGGCCCTCCCTAACACCTAAGAGTCAGCTCTGGACACGCTGCAGATTATTTTTATTCATCCTAAGCTGTTGCAGAATGCCCAGATTTGCAGTGCTGTGTCCACCCCCAGTGAGATGCCCCAAGAGATGTAACCAGCCAATGCACATCACATCATCCAGAAATTAAACTGGGGGTCTCTTGTAGCTCTTCTCTGACCACTTCTGAATCTCCTTACAAAGAAAAGAAAGCTCTGTGGAGTCATCATGGTGTCAGCACATAAACAGGGACCTGCCCTCACACTCAGATCCATTTCATCTCCTCCTTAATTTGGGTAGGACAGCATAACCTCTCTGTTGTTTTCTCCACTCCATCTCTTGGTTCCCAGGTTCATAATCCCATGAGAATTCAAGATGTGATTTCATCACAGCTGTAGGCCATGAGTCCTGAGAGGTAACTCCACAGAGCCAGAAGGAGAGGAGAAATAAATAGGGAGGATGTGGTGTCCTTATGGTGCAGAATGGTCTAATCCATACTCCAAACATCCTCTGTGCTTCTTTTGTAAAGATCTAGGCTTGTAACTGGAGAGATTTCTGACATCCAAGACCCCTATGGTTTAACCCCAGCTGGCAGCAAAACCCCAAACAGTGATATGGGGAAGAGAAACAGAAGGGTGAGAACTCATGGTCTAGAATAAAGGTGGTTTAATAGGTAAAGCAAAAGTCATGTGTGCAAGCAAACCAAACCAAGGAATTAATTCCTATGGGCAGGAAAGTTTTCAGGAATCCCCAGAAAAAAAAGGGCTTCATTATGTGTAAAAGTGACTTGGGATGACAAACAACAATCACTCCAAATATTCTGTCTTCTGTTTTCAGCACAAATCCAAAACACAGCCCCACACCAGCTACCATGAACAAAATTAACTCTACCCCAGGCAAAACCAACACTTCTTGCAAACTGTGAATCAATCATTCAGCCAAGGGACCTTTACCATCCCTAGAATTTCCTGTGGCTTGTTTTGATTCACTTCATGAACCTCTGCAGCCCAGCTGGTCCAAGATGCCTTTGAGCCAAGCAGGAACCCATTTCCAACCAGTGGCCCTGAGGTGCTAATATCCCTTTGTCACCTGGTCCAAGCTCACACAGGAGCCACAGCTGCAGGGTATGGGCACCTGACAGCACTGACAGGACTTAAAAAGAAAACAGTTCAGATGCACAACCTCAGGACTAACATTTTGTCAAAGAATATTTATATATTCATACTATTCCCTCTGATAAAGAAATTATTTAGGCTTAAAAAGAAAAACTTAAAAAGAAACTCCTCACCTATTGCTTCACCTTCCTACACAAGGGTTTATTTTGTCACCAGGCTAAATAAAATAATATAGCAAGAACCCTTTGGCACCTGCTTGCACGTTTGCATCTGGGAAGAAAATGTTTCTGACCACTCTCTTTCCCTGTGTGCAGTCAGTTTGTAGAGCCAAATAGAGTTTATAGGGCTCACTTCTCCTACTTGCTCTTGGAGAAATCTCTTTCCAAGCCAGCAAGTGTCAGGATGGTTGGAGGGAGTGGAGCCTGACCAACCATTCCTGGCGATATTCCCCAAAAATCAAAGTGCAACAAAGCACTCAGGAGGACTCCTAATTATGTTACAAGGTGTGAGGAACTTGGAACCATAATATTGAGACTGCTATTGAGAAGATTATTGTGCCTCAAATTTTCCAGTGTGGCGAGCTTATAAAAAGTAAGCTTTTTATTTTATAATGTTTTTATATTGTAATTATATTTTAGCTCTCACTTTCAGATACATAAAAAGCTGTAATGTTCTATAACCTTGCTGAACTGGAAAATCTGAGCTATGCCCATTTGGTGATGATGACAGTTTGATGCATGGATTTTTGGGGGTTGGTCAAATGCCCTTGTCAAAATTCCATAATTGCATCTCACCCATATGTAGGTTTTTTACACTCAGTCCCATCAAAGTCTTATTCAAGACCTTAAAATAGAGTTTAACTTATTCACAGAGGTTGTGTCAGTCTCACTGAGTTGATTCACCCATGCTCACAGTAATAATAACAGTAGCAAATGATTCTTAACAACATCATCCTGTTGTTTCTGATTGCTCTCCCTGGGATTCATGCATGTTACAAAGGAAGCTGGAATCACTCTGCTTTAGAGATAAAACACACCCAGCTTACCAGGGGATGTTAATTAGATTTTGGTCACCCATGTTGTAATCTTCTCGCTTTTATCGTTTTCCTGCACGTGAAATGTTAAAAAAAAAAAGTGGAAGTAAATGAGATAAACATCTGCTCCACTTTGGAATCATCCATCCAGCCCATAATTCAACATGTGGCAGGGTTTCAGTGGTGAATGTGGCTCTGAAAAGGGCAGACAAAAATAGCATCATCTTCCCAGGGAGGCAGGCCAGGCTGGGTGGGTGTTAATCAGCATCTCCTCTCCAGCTCTGCCTGCTCAAGGTGTGCTTCATCTTCACCAAACCTTACTGCCTTGCTCTGAGGTCTTCCAAGCTGATTTTCCAGCTCATTTCTCCCATCCAAGTAGGTCTCACTGTGGGGTTTCTACTGAAGGAGCCAAACAATTCATGGATTTATTCTCTCTCACCTCTCTGATCTGAGCTCAGTGATGCACCAAGGGCTGCAAAATGTGCTGCACCAAGCCCAGAGTGCACCCCTGGGTGATGCCACTGGAGGAGCTGATATTCCCTTACTCTTCCCCCTGTGTGATGAACCCATTCTCAAGTGTTTTCTGTGCACCCTTTTCCTAAAATCATCTTTAAAGGTACCCCTGAGCACAGGTGCTGCAGTGTGCCCAGTTTGTGGTACAGTGGTGCTGTGCAGGTGACTGGTGACCACGAGCAGTGCTGAGGTGACATTTAACCAAAATATGGGACTGCTTTTCCTGCATAAAGAGCTCACAGTGGGTTTGAAATCTGAGAGGTACCTGCACTTGGCAAGGGCTTGCAGGAATGGAAAAGCAGCCCCTCTGCCTGGAGCAGACTTCAGAAGCTCCAGCACTGGCTGGAGAATGGGGCCAGGTGGGATTTACCCCTTGCTCTTGCCAATGTGTAACCTGGCAGGGCTGATCCTCTTGGACACAAATTCCTCTCCCCTGGTGAAAGCAGGGAGCCAGAGAGCAGCAGCTCTCCAAGGCATCTGTTACCCCAGGGCCACTTGCACTGCCTGCTGTGGAAAGCTGTAAATTACACACCAATAACTGCATGGAAATGGCTGGGCAAATATTTTGAAAGATGGGAGAAACTTTGTAGAAACCACTGCTTTGTGAGTCACTTATGGGTGGAAAAAGGTGAACCCAAAAATCCCCCTGGCAGAAGATTTGCTGGACATTATCCATCCTCACAGCACTGCTCCTTCTCCTCTTCCCCTTTTTCTTATCTCCTTTGCCTTTTACACTTGCTATTCAAAGCCTGATGAAACCATAGTTTCCAAATTGATTTTTTTTCCCCCTTCCAAATTTCTACTGTCAATAAACACTTCAAAGGTGGAGAGAACTCACATGCCAGCTTCTAGCCTCGAGCTGACTTTTACAGCTCTGTAATAAACCCCTTTAAAAAAATGTTTATAATGGCCATAGCACTTGAGTATTGCAGTGCTTTCTGTCACCCCCATAATGTTAAGTGCCAATAAATCACCTGCACTGTCGTGGTGCCCTGTATTTATTTACAAAGCTGTTAGAACTGTTAGAGCTGTTGGTTTTATTGACCAAGTGGAACAAAAGCTGAGATTCTTCATTCTGTGGGTTTATTGGGAGTTTTGGGGGGTTTCCTTTGCTCAGGAGAGCAGGTAAATGCCACCTAAATTTCCAGCTGGCCTTTTGTAGCTGAGGTTTGTCATGCTGCTATTTTTGGGGGTGCTTCACAGGAGATGCAGCCCAGCTCAGAGGGGAGGGGGTGCAGTGGTGGCTTGGCAGACAAATGTGCATGGCCCAACCTGAGCCTGCAGCCAAAAATAGGTTAGAGGGGAGGTACCAGCCTGCACTGAGATGTGGGGCATGAGGAAAGGGCTTTTTTCTGTTTGTAGGAGCTGCTCTGAAGCCTCCCTGCCCCTGCTTAAGGCAAAAGGGATTTCTGGGCTCTGATTTCCAGACCCATGTTAGCCTGGGCAGGGCACAGAGTTCAATTATTTCTCTTACCACCCAGTTCTGAGCCAGCTTTGGTCTCTCAGGGTGTTGTACTGGGCTTTATAAACTCCACCATCATTTTGCAGAGAACATTTTTTGCTCTTTAGTCTGTTGAGTCTTCCCCAAATTTTTCTCACTGATAAGCAGAAGTGTTAAAACCATAAACACAAAAAACAAAGCTTCTTTTTCATTCTTGTTTCCTGCATGTTTCCATCTCTGCATTAAAGATTTCAGAAGACAACTCCTTACTAATGATAGAGGATGAAGAAGAACAGAATTAGAGATTGCACTATGAGCATGGACACATGCCCTTGATTTGAAATTAATGCATGAAAACTAAACTGTTTTCTCCAAAAGAGTAAACATAGTAAATTTTCCAACTGTGTCAATAACCCCAGGACAGAACAGATTTTGAGGCAGCAATGGATCATATAGAAAAACAAGGTTTAGCTGTTGGAAATTAAAAGTTAATATTAGAAGTAAAAGGGCAATCAGCCCCAAAAGCCACCTGCCTCCTCCTAGAGTGTGTTTTGAAGATCCTTCCCACATACTGTGTTAGGAGCTGCTGCCTTTGACTGTATCACCTGGTTGGAATTTTTCACGGAGCTTGAATTTATTAGAAAACAGACCCAGTCAAGCAGAACTGTGCAAATTAAATTGGATTTACATGACAAGGTGGAGCCCAAGCACAGCAGCTAGGAAATGCCTGAGAAGCAAAAGACAAACCAGAGGGGATCAGGGAGGAAGGCTGCTCTGTGTAAACAGTGTTAAAAAAAAAAAAAAAATAAAGGAAAAAATGTTTGACAAATAGCGCAATAAAATTAAAATTCCCGCTTCGGCTGCCCTGGGGGTTTCAAGAGGAGACACTGAGAGAGACTTGGACACTAGAGGAAATAAACAGATTTGAGCATCTAATAAGTGGGAGGCTGGAATATTATTGTAGGATAAAGTGTTCTGGGATGGGATGAGGTGACCCAGAACGTGTTCCTGTTGTGGGGAGGGTGAGCACTTGATCTTCAACCCCGGTGAAGCCTGGAGGACTCAGTCCAGTGCCTTCAATAAGCTTTGGGAGAAGCCTGACTTCATTGCAGGCATTAGAAACTTCATGTTTTTCTCCCTGTCGGCTCACACTGCTGGCTATTATCTTATCAAAACATGGTTTCTTCATCAGTAATGCGTAGGTTTCATCTGCATCTGTAAAAACTGAATTGTTTCCATATGCCAGATATTTCACTGGAGAGACCCTCTGCTTTGGGAATGTCATTACTGCCCAAAATAATCTTCTGCAAGTCATAATGTAAACTCAAAGTTATTGCAATTTATTAGCAATCACAATTTGCCAGGAAAATAGAATCAAGAGAGTATCAGGGAAAGTAACTCGATTGCAAAATGAACATGCCCTCTACTGCAGTCTGAGCCCATTAATATTGACTTCACAAACCCAGAGAGAGATTTCCTCCTGTGCCTGTGCTGTAAGGCAAGGCAGCATGTTTTCTCCTGAAGGAAACAACAGGATTTTGTTGAATATATGGAAGGGAATTGGTTTTCTGGTTTGTTACTTAAAGCTGATCCTTGCTGTCAACATTTGAGATGAGTAAACCTCATGGAATAACTCGGCTAAAGGCTTAATCTGGTGCCACTGTGGTTTGCAGAATTGGAGAGACATGGCTGTGGCCAGGGACCAACCTGGCTGCTCTTAAAAATGAAGGGATGTGCTCCCAGAGATAGTGTGCTGCCATGGGCAGAGCTTGGGAGGGGGCATGGAGGAGATGTGGTGGAAGGAAAGTCATGAGAGAAGTGCTAAATGTGCCATTTCCTGCTGGAGCTGCTCAGCTTATGAGAAATCCTCCCTCTTGCATCCTCCTGTTTGGAGTGTGGATTTGGGAGGGGGAGAAAAAGCTCTTTATTAGCAACACTCTGATTCCCCCTGATCCTGGTGGGCTCGTGGCTGGGATTTCCTCCAGCTGAGTGCTGATGTGAGCAGCTTCCAAGGCTGTTTGTGCAGAAATATCAACATGCAGCAGGTCCAAGGAGGTTCAAGGAGGTCTCAGAGCCCTGACCCTGGTGTGAGTCCTCATACAGAGGTCAGTGCTGTGTCCCTTCAGCCCTTGGAGCTGCCAAGGTCCTTCAGCCTTGTCCCATGTGTGAGGTTACCACCTCTGGTGCTCCAGGTACCAACTTCATCTGGTTATCTTAAATGAGCAAAGCAGCTAATAGTTGCTAAAATTTATTACAAAGCACATCAGTCTCAAAAAGGCAAGCAGAAAAGCAATGGCAAAAAGCAAAAGCACAAAAGCAAATGGCAAGAGGAAAATGGCTAAAAATCCTTGGCAAAAAGCACCAACTCTTCCCAATACATACTCTTATATAGGATTTTTTAACAAGCTAAGACACAAACTCAGACCAGCACTCCTTAACCTACTAGAATCCTAGTTTCTTAACATGCCAGGTTACATATAAACTACACATACAACCTGTCTTGTTCTATCTGAAAAATGTAAAATATTCTTACTATAGCTCTATAATGTCTAAGTACTGTCTACAACCATGGTCCTGAAGCCTCCACTGAAAACATCAGCATGTTTTTTAACCTTCACTAGAACTCTCACTGCTACTCTGGAATCTAAACCTTTTACTTACTAAAAGCATTAGAGCTCACTAAAACTTACTAACTTACTTATTTTTAAACTTAAACTTTTACTTTATGTGTAAGTGGCTTAATGTACTTCAATCTATTCAAAAGCTTTAATTCCATCCCTGCACTTTAATTTCTCCCTGAAGGATTTAGAGAATCCCTCAAGTCACTGACTATAAAATCCATGCAATGGACAAGCTTGGCCTTGCTCTGGTGCACAAAACCTTATGAGGTTTATTCAGTCCCAAGTGATACCAAGGGAGATTTTGGAGGGTCCAGTAGGTGGGATCATATCAGATATCTGGGAGTGGTCCTATAGCCACACTTGGAGGTGTCAGCAGAGTTGTTAGGTTGGCTCTGTCTAAAATTCCCCTCTCCACCCCCGTGCAAAGAACAACTCCTGGCTGATGTCAGCACCATAAAACAGCCATAAACTGTTTGTCCCTTCGTGGCACTCATTTCCCTGTCAGGAACACCCTTTCTGGTGTGGCATTGGCATTTCTGAGTCACCTGCAGTTGTGGGTGAGAGGATCAGAGGGGGAGGATGGAGCAAGTGGGTCTCAAACAGGGGGTTTGGGGTCTGGGAAACAGCAGAGTCATCAATCCCTGGGAGCCTGGGCTGTCCTCTGGGTTGGTGATAATGCAAACTGGGTGTGGGACACTGCATTCCCTGGCCATCATCACAGCAGATGGAAACAGCCTCACCCTGTAAAGCCCACTCAGAGACGTCATCGCCTGAACTATTTTGGTAGGAGGATAAAAAGTCTGGAAGCACTCCACCCCTTGAAGGTTTGCCTGGTGGATGTTGTGCCCACCCACCCTGGGCTTGCTTGAGCATCAGAAGCTGTGCCCAGCAGCATGTTTACAGCTCTGCAGCAGCAGTGCAGGAATAGCAGGTCACCTTGGGCATGGGAGGAGCAGTTTGGGAGCCTTAGCCTAGAGCAGGTTGCATCCTGACAGCTCTCACACAGTGGTGCAGCAGCAGCTCACTTCTGGAACATGTCCATGTCCTCCTCAGGGAATATGAGAACCCTCAAGATTTGCTTCAATGTTGGGTTTCAGCAGATCTTTTCCTTCCTTTTTTGATTTCTTTCTCTTTTTTTCACCTTCCTCGAAAAAAAAAAAAATACTGCAAAGTTTTGTTTCACTCTCTTTGAATTTAACAACAGGGTTTTTTTCCCATTAATTTCAGTGAGGTTGAAGGTATTTGTGTGTATATCCACCAGCCAGTGCCCAAGTGTAACAGCTGAGCTAAACTGAAAAAAAAAAAAAAAAGGGTTTCTTACAGAGCAAAGGAAAATGGAGTTCTGCTGGAACAGCTTTTGTTTGGCAGTGGCTGGAAAAGGTTGTTCTGGGACTGATTTAAAGAGCACTGGGTAACTCATGCACATGCCCTCAGGGCAGCCATAAGTTTAGTGATGAAAACGTCTGCATGTTTTACACAGCCCTGCTCAGGGACTGGGGGAGAGGCAGCAGTGCTGGAGAAACACAGAGATGTCTCAGGAAACTCCAGAGATGTCACAGAGACCAGCCCTGTGGGACACTGAGATGTGCAGGACGAAGCACCAGAGCAAAGCACAGTCCTGACCCCATCCCAGTGCCCCAGAGAATTCCCTGGTGGGAGATTCCTTCCCTCCCCAGCCAGTGCCTGGCAGAGCAGCTTCCCCTCTGCACGTGCTTCTGATTTGCAAAATTTGTGTGCTAATTTTCAGTGCAGAAGGAAGGAGGGCTTGGAAGAGGTGGTGGCTGCTTTTTTTGTGATGTTGTGCTCGATGTGGCTGCCTTCCATGCTGGAGTTTTGCATCCCCTTATGTGTGTGACATAAGTGGCCTTAAAAATACGAGGGATTGGGTGGGAGGAAAAGGAGAATGGAAACCATGTTTTATGAAGCTAGATACCATAATAATCCTGGTAGTGAACTAAGGGAGAGCCCCAGAGATGGATTTTTTTCCTGCCATACATTTGTTTTCAGTATAACCAAGAGAGGAGAGACTTTCCCATTTGCTGAGAAGCAGCCATGCCCTGGGGGACTTGGTTATAACTAATTCCAGAACAGGGTGTCCCTTTTGGGGTCTCTGTGTGCTTTGCACATAAACTTACACCCTGCCTCTAAGACTGACATTAAAAAACAGAAAATGAACTCCAAAGGTTGGACTGGTGAATGGGGCTCTTTGTTCTGGGACATTGTCAC
The DNA here is from genome assembly GCF_903797595.1 of Erithacus rubecula. Taxonomy (NCBI): domain Eukaryota; kingdom Metazoa; phylum Chordata; class Aves; order Passeriformes; family Muscicapidae; genus Erithacus; species Erithacus rubecula. The sequence goes on along the minus strand of NC_136662.1, from coordinate 4,243,966 downwards.
CCAAGAGTGAGCCCTACAGGGAGACTTACAGCAGGATTCCAAGCTGCTAATGAGGGAAGGCTTCTCTCAGTAGTCAGGTGGGAAAGCACAGCAGCACAGCAGCCCATGCTGGAGGAAGAGGAAGATAAATTTGTCTGTGCAAACAAGCCCCTGGGTATGTGCATGAAAATTTGGGTATTTGCTGCTTAGAGGGTTGCTGCAGCTCAGGGAAGGTGCTTGGCCATGGAGTCTCCTGGGGTTTGGCCATTTCTGAAGCAGTCCTTGTGTTTCTGGATGTGGCTGTAGTTTTCAGAGGCTTATTGAGGTCTCTGAAGAGCCCTGTGTCACTGAGGGCTGTGGGACTGCAGCACTGTGCAGCTCTGCTCTCTTCGCTGTCACGGTCACAATCTGTGAAATCTCAGCTTCTTTCATCCCTAAAACATCTGGATATTTCACTCACAGCCAAAGCTGAATCAAAGAAGACACACCCCGTGGTTCCAGCAGGATGTTGGTGTGAAGAAAGACCCTGACCCTGCAGAACCTCCTGGAAGGAATCAAAGCCCTGAAGGGCAGTGTTGGGGTGGAGATAAGGTGAGATAAGGCCAAGGTCAGGTTCTCTGTGCAGTGCAATAGATCTGGTTATGCTTGCAAGCAGGTGATGCTGGGACCTCAGCTTGTTCTTCTGCTCCATCTGTAAATAGCTGCCCTGGAGAGAGAATGGTTGTTTTCTCTGCTGGAGTGGCTGGGATCAGCCATCCTGGCTGATTTCTCAATGGAGAGAAAGCTTTGCCTTGCCTAAGATCAAGCAGGAAGGCTGTAAAGCTGCTGGGATATGAAACCACATTCTTGCTTCAGTCTAGTTGAAGCTTCAACCTCTGGAAGAGTTTTCTTACATTTTGTTTATTCTCTAGCATGCAGGAAGGCAGGTTTATGGCTTGTGCTCACCCTACAGTGCTTACAGTGCTAATGAATTTGAGTAGTTAATCAATTTAGTGCAAATTCTTCTAAGTTAAAGAAAAAAAAAAACAACCAAAACCAGATATATATAAAACCATCCAATTTCTGCTTACTCCTTGCAGAATGTTTTCTGTCCTGTCAGTCTAAACATTGGGAAGTATTTTAAACAGATGTAGGCCATCAGTTTCTATAAACATTGTAATTGCTTGGCACCACCAATGCTTACATGGAAAGATGCAGATTGCCAGGATCTGCACAGACAGCAGCCACACTCTTTCTGTGCACCCAGAAACACAATTTACATCCCATCAGAGGCCTGTAACCTCCCTGCTGTAGAAGTCACTTTAGTTTGGAGCCTGGCACCAGCCAAGGGCTGCTCTCCCTGCAGCTTTATTTAGCTCCAAGCTGCAGGCTCAGCCATTTCAGCATCCTGGCTGGGTAGGAGGATTTGGATTCTACCCCAAAAGCTCTTTGTTCTCATTACCCTGCTGCAGAATTGCACCTCGAGTTGCTCAGGGTGCAAATAGTGCAATTGGCCTCCCTGTGCTCACATCCAGCCATTCCCCAGCTTTCTAGGAACTCCTCCTGTTTGATTTTTGGGTGATGGTGAAGCTGATGTCCATGGTGCTGTCCCTGGGAAGCAGAGGAGGTGTGCTCCTCAACTTGCCCTCTCGTAAAGATGATGAATTGAGCTGGAGGGGGCAGGGGGTGGAAGGAAAGGATGGATAATGTCCCTTCTAATAAATCTAGTGCAGCAATTAAGATCGCCTTTAAAAATGTGTATTATCAGCACAAAGAGAAATACAGACAAGAGCAGCAGCCAAGGGCTGCTCTGTGTCTATTACAAACAGGATGGACTCATCACTTAGCCAGGGACTGCTGGCCAAGCTCATGGCTCTCCAGGACTGGGGTGAACAGCCCTCCCCAGTCCATCTTTCATCCTGAAGCCATGTGCAGCTCAGCCCTTTTTATTCCATATTTGCCTGCAACAAGGTGGTGGATGATTTGGCAGCATCTTTTTGTTGCTGATGATTCTTTCCATTAGTCCTGCCTGAGGTGGGTCAGAATTAGACATTTCTGCACTGCAGACCAGTGGCAGCAAGTGGCCTGAAGGTGTAAAGCCATCCAGGGCTTTGCTCTGCATCATTCCAGCCCATGTGCATTCTCCTCCTGTCAAGAAATACTAAGTGGCAACAAAAAAATGAGACTTTGCTGATAGCATATGTTCAAAACACAGCCTCATTTCTTAATATGCTTTGGCTCCAGCCTCTAGCTGAGAAGCCAGATTGCTAAAGCACCAGAAGTGTGGATAAATGTACAGTCAGGGCATTGCATAATTTTGGCCTCAGTGTGACATACAGAGAAAGCTGTGAATGTCACCACAGACCAGGGAAAGCAACTGCTGCTCTCCTGGAACAAACATTTCAGGTCACTCTTCTGCCTGCTATTAACTCTTGGTCAGTTTAGTGTTGGGAAAGGTGGTGTCCAGGTTTTGAAGCACAAAGGAAGAATTTCCCACTCCATGGAGGCACTGAGGATAGAGTACCAGAAAAGTATTCATCTCCAGAAGGTGATGACACCTCCAGTGTCTGCTTAAGCTAAGTCTTTAAGTCTCTAAGTCAGTTTAGCTGCCTGGCTAAACTGCTCCTCTACACAGGGAAGAGACAAAGGTTACTCCTTAAGGCTCTTTCCTGCACAGGAGGTTAATTCCTGCTCTATATTCACTTAAATAAATATCTCTGCAGATAAAGAGATCAAAGGCAGATCAGCCACCTAATTTAGTTGCTTACATGATTAAAGCTCTCTGGGGCAAATGTTCTTTTTCCTTTGCTCCCAGTGACAAAGGTTTCTAGGGCATCAGGTGAGCACCTCCATGGTGCAAGGAACAGGTTTCTGCAGCCATAAAAAAAGGGGCCCTTTTTCCCCAAGAGCACTAAACTTTGCCCAGAAAGTTTCCAAGCCTCTGCAAGGAAACCTAAGGCTGGAGCAAAAGGTTGGAGTTTATGGAAGTGGTTTGTGGTTGTGGTTAAAAGAGTTTGCTCTTCCATCTGTGCACAAGGGTCTTTTTCTAGGAATTTTTGTTCATGTCACTAGGAATTCAGCCCAAAATAGACTCATTGGGACAGAGAAGAAGTGAGAGCATGGCTCAAGAGTCAGAAATGCACAAAACTTGGCCTGAAACAGGGGTTTGTACTCTCAGAGAAGGGCATGATCTGATGTCAAGCTTTCCCCAAGAGTCATGCTCCTAAATGGGAAGGAGCCCAAAATGATCACATGCTGAGTGCCTGTTCAGAGACAAGTGGCTCTTACTGCCAAACAAACTGGAGGAGAGGGCTGCTTTTGAACAATTCACTCTGCCCACGTGCTGATCCTCCTCTGGAGAGCAGGCATTTCTCAATCACAGCCAGGCCAACTGCTCTTCTCAAAACCAGCATTCCACCTCCATCTGCACAGGGGTCAGGAGCTCAGCAGTCCCTTCCCTTTCAGCCAAGGTGGGTGTCAGCAAATCTTTCTGGAATTTCCTCAAGAGAAAAAGAAACCTGCCCCGGCTATGTCTGTTTTGACTTTGGCCTGAGCAGGCTTCTGGGTTTGGGGTAACATAACACACATGGGGAAAATGGAGTCTTCCTGTTCTTTTACTGCACTTGGTGGATTATAAATATAAAGACTGCCCTCTCTCCAAATGAAGCATAACTGGAATTTCTTACTCCAGAAGATAAACTGAATTCTTGGTCGAAAAAGTCCCCTGAAGAAGATGCTGACAGTTTTCAGGCTTTCTATCACTTCAGTTTTTCTTCATTTTCTTAGAGGCCCTTGCCTCCATTTCTCAAGTGACACATTTCTAAAGAAATGCAGGTTTTGTCCTTTAGGTAGCAGGCCAGGGTAAATTCTGTAAGCTGCAATTATTCAGTTCAGCAAACACATCAACAGGCAGTGACCTCTCCAGGGCAGACCTGAATTTCTCAGATTAGCCATATTTGGCTATGAAACTCTTCCATGGTCCAGCAGGAGTCAGAGATCTTCTACTGGGATGTGAGAACCATCTGACCCAGCATCTCAACAGTTACATAACATTTTAAAATTAGGAAAACAAGATAATTCATCCCTTCCTGACTCTTTTGAAGGAAGGATTAATGAGTTTATGAGGATGTGACCTGACTTTCTTCTAAACTAATATGCCTTTTCCCCCCAGTGAGAGTGGCCCACCAGCCAGAGCAGCAGGAATCCCTCATTCCAGCATCATCAGAACTTGAGACACTCCACATTAAGACCTGAATCCCAAGACTGGTCTCTGCCATACTATAGGCTGGGGTCCAAGCATCAGTAGCAGCTATTTAGGAAAGGCTTATTCCAAGATTTGGTTTAGAAATGCCTGCAGTGTTTCCACCCTGGGAGACAGGGACCAGAGCACATTCCCAGCTGCTGTTCTTCAGCACATTCCCAGCTCCTTGGATGGCAACTGCTGAGCCCTTTGCAGCCTACCTGGGAGTTGGCTGGGTTGGGTTTGAAGCCTTTCCCAAATCACCTGCAGGTCCCACTTGTCACCTTTGTACAGCAAAACAACACCAAAAAATTTCTCCAATGGTGATGCAGAAATCAAGTTCTGGCAACAATTCCCTCTTAGTGTTTCCACCTGAAGAAGAAAAGGAAAACAAAACAAAGCAGCAGAGGCTGGTGTCTGTGGGGCTCTCAGGGTTGCAAAGTCTCTTGCCTGATGCTGCAAGGCTCACACCTTGGGAAGAACAGGCTCTTTGAGGCACTGGCATTTTCTTGGAAGTGTTGGTGGCCAAGCCCCTCTGTTCAGTGAGGGCTCTTGATCCACGACTCTTTCATCCCCACTAGCCCACAGTCCAACAAGGGATCCTTTGACATCATGTGGAACTCAGCTGGAGCAGGGCTGGGCAAAGTCTTTCCCTTCAGATGGGAGGGGGAAAGGTGTTTATGGGAGCGCCTGGGTGCTCATGGGCATCTCCAGTCTGCTGGGAAGTCACCGGGCAGTCAAGTCAATTATTTTTAATGAACTGGGCCAAAGCTGATTGTGTTATTTTGTAACATATTAGTTTGGAAAGCAGTGAAATTATTTGGCATCTTTCCCTGACCATCACAGGGACCCTTTTGTGCTTCCCTTTTCCCCACTTTTCTCTCATGTGTATAGCTGGCTCCCACATCTCCACTTGCTGACGCTGATTGATTGCATTAATATCACTGTAAATATTACATAATCTCCACTTACAATGCTAGAAGGAACTGATGAGTTTTACTCTGCCAAGAATTTTCAGGCTGGAAAATAATAATGAAAAAAATAATCTCGAAAAAAATAAAATCTTTCTTACTCTTTCCCCCCTTTTTTTTTTTTTTTTTTTTTTTTTGCCATGTGCATTTGCTATTGGCCCTGTTGGCTGCAGACCAAAACAAGGCTGTATGGACTGTTTGTGGCCATTGCTTCAAGGGGACAGTGAAAATGAAGTCACAGCATCACAGTAAACTGTGCCTGGTCTCAGGAGAGGTGATGGGGACAGGGGATATTGCAAGATGACTTATGGAAAAAATAATTTTCAGAAAACAGGGTTCAGCTGAGCTAAGGAGGATGAGGATGCACAGAGAGGTCTATACCCCATCCTGGTACTATGGGCCAATGGAAATAGAGATTGTTGGAATGTGGTACCCACTTCTCTCCATCAGTGGGTGATTTCAGCCAGTTTGATCTCACCCTCTCTAGGACCTGAAGATTCTGAGACAGAGCTGCTGCTAGCAGGGATGGAGGGGAGCCAGGGATGGTCCTTCCCACCCTGCTCAGGGAAGGTGGGAGGGGAGATGTGACTCCTCCCTCTCCAGCACCAGTCCAGGGTTGTTTGACCTCACAAGTAACACATCCTCCATCCCAACCCTGGTCCAGGCCAGCTCTGTTTCTTTTCTCTGTCTCCCAGCCGGAGACGACTCCCCTATCAAGTTTTCTGAAGCGGGCTCTTCTCAGACTCTGCAGAAAATCCATTTATCATATCAACCTTGCATTAGCCAAAGTATCAGAGATAAAAATTATCTTGGAAATCTAAGCAGAGATTCTAATCTAAGGTACAGCAGCATCTGTTTCCCATTGCTTTTTACGACTCGCAGGTTGGAGCGGCATCACTCCCGGGGTGAGATATTTGGGAAAGCAGAGGTCTGTGCTTCCCAGAACTCCAGCTCCCAGGGCTGCTTGCTGCTCATCTGCATGGGAATAGCTGATTACTCAGCATGTCCAGGGCACAGGCAGGCTCCTCTTGCCTGAGCTCAGGGTTGTGCTGACTTCAGCAGCACCAGCGCTGCGCTTGGACTCCTCTCAGAGGGCAGCTCAGGGCAGTTTTTCAGAGATATTTGCACCACCAGCCTGCCAGACTCCACTGGTCCAAAGTGGCTGGGGAGAAGCAGTGATGTGGATGATTTCAGGCTTCTTTTCTAGCAGAGCTTTCTCTGAGCTGTGCTTTGGGGATGAGGAGCTCCACTTGTGTTGGTGCCAGAAGTGATTCAAACCTGCCACTACTTCTCACCTCACAAGGTGAAATCCTTCATGGTTGGGTGTGTGGGGCAGGTTTTGGCTTAGCCATGGGCAGGCCACTTGATTCAGTGTAATTCAGGCAGGTTGTAATGTAACCTTCCTTGTACCTCAGGGAAATTTTTTAGGGCAGCCAAGCCTCAGGGACATCCATGACCCAGCTAGGGGCCCTGAGGGTACTAACAGACATTGGTCTCATCAATATCTATCAGAATTTGAAGGGAGGGTGCCAGGAGGATGGACCAGGCTGAGCAGCAGGACAAGAGGCAATGGGCAGAAATGGATGCACAGGAACATGAGGAAGAACTTTGTTGTGCATTGACAGAGCACAGGAGCAGATTGCCCAGAGAGGGTGTGGAGTCCCCCTCACAGGAGGCATTCCAGAGCCACCTGGACACAACCCTGTGCTGTGTGCTCTGGGATGACCCTGCTTGAGCAGGGAGGTTGGACCAGATTCCCTGCTGTGATCCTTTCCAACCTGCCCCATTCCCTGACCTGCCTCATCTTGGATTTTTGTTGGTCCCCACTTGAGCTCAGCCCATCCTGAGCTGCATCACAGGCTTGCCTGCCCTCTGCCCTGTTCCTGTGCTGCTGCTTGGTTTTCCTGGCTTTTCCTTTAGGGAGCAGCCCTGCTCTTGTGCTTCTCCTTGCCTCCAGCTTGCCGTGGTGTGCAGTGCCTTGGGCATGTGCTGTGAACTCACACAAGTATGCAGCTCTGCAAACTACTGTTTGCCTCTGGAGACAAATTATGGCATGCTGCAATAGCTGAGGAATAGCATAAGAGGAGTATGCAATGAATCATGATGCATATGCACACGAGGGGAAAAGTTCAACCTTCTGTTTGCCATTATCTGACTCTTGAAAGCTGAACTGCTCAATTCTTGCATTTTCTGTGAGGAGTTTATTTCTGTGGCATTTCCTAAGTCTTTCTGTCTGTCTCAAGGCAGGGGAAAGAGAATGTATCCCTCTCCAGAATATTGCATTTGTGCTGGCTTGCAAATAAAAATCAAATAAAAACTCAAATCGGGTAAGGAACATGGAGTGTGTAACTCTAGATCTCTGTATTTGAGGAGTTGAACCCTTTTCCTCAGCTTGCCCAGCTGTGGTGTGCCTGAAAACTTGTGTGCTGCACATTCTGGCTGGGGTGGAAGTGGCTGCAGGCAGGACATGTGCCCTGACATGCCAGTGGTGTTAGAAAAAAATGTGTTTTGATTAGTGTCAGAGATGTCAAGTCATGTTTTCTCTCTGCATCAGTTGAAATAGGTTTTCTCTGACAAGGACAGAGAAAGTGAAGAGAGGAAATAGTTCCTCTCCACCAACTTACTCAAAGTTGACTTCACATCTCAAGGCACCTGTTTTTCCCTAATAGTGACAGCAAGAAGTCCCCAGCTGAGCTCAGCCCAGCCTGAGCTGCTGGATTTTCTGCCTTTTGCCCTGTTCCTGGGCTGCTGCTTGGTTTTCCTGGCTTTTCCATTAGGGAGCAGCCCTGCTCTCCCTGACCAATCTCCTAAACCAGCTCCCTTGGGGTGTTTGGGCTTTTCAGCCTGAAATCCCCTCAAATTTCTATGGCAATATAGGAAAATTAGTGTTTAATTCATTTCATGATCACTGTGAATAGTCCCAAAGAATTGTGGTACCCAGGATGAGACACAAATCAGGGGCTTGTTAGTCTCTGCTCAATACGTCAGATTTTGTCAAACTTCCAAAGTGCATAGTGGATATTTGTCCTTCCTCAGGCAAATGTTTAATGCAAAGAGCAGGCCAAGAGGTTTCCAATCATCTCTTAATCATCTATGAACACCCACATGGGAGAGGGTTTTTTTAGGGGGGAAAACAAAAGCATCTCCTTAATCTAGCAGAAAAACGAGATCCTAAAATAATGAGGAAACAGAAGCGAAACACATTCAGAGTGGTGACAAGACGTGGGTTTTCAAGAATGACACTAATTATGCATTGAAAGCCATTAACTTGGTGACTGGAAGAGTCTGCATTCCTTCCTTCCTGCCCTTGGCTGCCAGAGCTGCTCTGGAAGTGCAGGCTGAGCTGTGCAGGAGATCAGCACTGCCACTCCTGCTGCCCCTGACCTGGGAGCAGGAAATGTGGGGATGCCTTACAATGGTTGGAAACTCACCCTGCTCCACAACCTGGAGCCTTAACCCTGAAACCTTAACCCTGAAACCTTAACCCTGAAGTCTAAGGATGATCATTTCTACTTAAGAAGTAATTTAGGTTCAATTTCTTGTGCAATGACATGTGCTTTTCCTGGGATTAGGATCAGTCACCTCATTCCACCCCAGATCCAATTCCTGGGCCACCTTGCTCTGCTACCCACAGCTTGGGTGGGTGGGTTTAGTCATAGCTCTGTACATGTCCTAGAGAAGTACATATGGCTCATGTGTCTAAAACTACAACTTGGTTTATGTGGCAATGAGAGCAGTTAAATGAGTGATTTCACTGGAACCCGACCTGCCAAATGAACCTCACCAAAATACACTTGTGATGTTTACACCAATCTGATTTTTCTAGATAGTCTCTCTGGGAAAAATACCCAACAAAATAAAACCCTTCCCCTCAGTGATATTAATTAATCACAATGATATTTACTTTCTTATTGTGTTCTCAAGCTGGCAGTGCAGTTGCCAAACTTAGAAAATTATGCCATATCTTATCTTTTTATTTAAAATAACCATCTGTGTCTGTCTGATCTGGCTGCAGGGAAAGGTCATTCTGGAGAAATGGCTCTGGGACCAAGCACTGTTTGGATATTAACAGACCTCAAACAGTTTGGGATCAGAGATACTGGATAGGATTTTGCACAGTATCTGATACAACAGAGCCTAGACCTCGAAGTGTTCCCAAAACACAGGCATGAGGGTTGTCTGTATGGGTTAATCCTTCCTGCCCATGCACTGGAGGAAACACTGCAGCATTCCCTGTGTCCACCCCCTCGGGAGCTGCAGGAGAATTTAGGTCAAAGTACAGAGAACTGTATTACAGCATTAGCACTTATTATCCTGTTTGATTCTATTAAGGGAAACCTGCAGTGAGGAATGAGAATGGAGTTGGCCCTTTCCACAAGTGCTTTAACAGCTGGTGGCCCAAGAGCTGTTTTGATGAAATAAATCACCCTGGTGGAAAAATCTCCAAAGCCGCAGACTGTGGAAAGTTGACCAGATCTTTACTGGCAATATTTAGGGATGCTCTAAACAATGAGACAGTTGTTTTTCTATTACTTTCAGTACTGTGCCTGGAAAAACATGATATCCCTGAAGCTTGCCTGCCCTGAAAGGTTTGGGATGCGTGGCACTGCTAAACCTGACTGCAGGATTCCTGGAGGGGCTCCTGTGCTTGTAAAGATTTTTAATGTATCCAGTAATTAGCTGGATTGCCTTGACCTCAGTTGGAGACAGCAGGATAGGCAGGGTTGGAGGTGTTTTTTCCTGGAGCCTGGCTTTTTCCTGAAAGCATCTTCCACAATCCTGCACCTGCTGTGAATTCCTGGGGAAAAAAAAGAAGAAAGGAAAAAAAACATAAGGGTTGTTGCAATGCACAGCCTCTGCCATAAAACCTGTAAATACAGAGGCAGGGCTGAAAAATACCCTCAGATCCCAGAGGAGAGGCTGTAAGGCACCAGCTCCCTTTGAGCACCAGGATCCCCCCTTGGAGCTGTCTGGCCTCTGGATGGCATCACAGGGAGGCAAATCCAGAGTTTCCATCTGGTAATGCTATTTTGGATTATAACTCGAAGGAGATGTGCTGGAAAAATCATCTCCTGGGGCAGACAGAGGCTTTGCCTGCTCAGACTGGAGAGAAGAGCTGGGCAGAGGCTCCACACACACAGGACAGGTCAATTTGTCCAAAAGAGATCTGATGTTCACCTTCTGCTCCTGGGAAGGTTGTCAGTCCAGCCTGCAGGGCTGGGTGCCCTGTCAGAGGCTGGGACAAGGACAGGCAAAAAAATAATCACAGCTAAGAAGCTGAGCTTAGAAATCCTCCTGCAGCAGCAAAAGGAGGTTAAGGCATACAAGAAAGGAGACCTTTCCTGTCTGGTTGTTGTTGGTGGCTGCTTCTGATGAGGCTTGACCTTTTCACAAATTCCTGAGTGCTGCAGAGGAGCTTAGTGCTGGCCTGAAGTGGTGAGGAGGTAGAACAGAAATAATCTGCCAAATGCAACCTGCCAAACTCTATCTAATAAAGCCTTTTTCTTTAATTAGGACTTTGTGGAAGTGGTAGTTTAAACACAAGGTGCAGGGGTTGCTGGTTGGGCTCCTCTCCTCCAGGCAGGTTCTCAGAGAGCTTTTTTGGGTCACCCTGGTTTTGGGGTCACCCTGGTTTGGGGTCACCCTGGTTTGGGGTCATTCCTGCTGCTGCTCCTATCAGTGCTTTCCAAAAAGCTCTGATGGGTGAGAGCCACCAGTCTCCCTGCTAAAAGGAAAACATGATGATCTCCCAAGACAGGCTTTCCACAATCAGCTCATCACTAAACTCTCCATACATTTTCTTCCCCTACCCCGTTGTTTCTCCTGTTTACACTCATGTCCCATTTACACCTTTTAATGACACAAAGGATCAATCTCCCATGTTTATACAACAGCTTTTGGCCATAGTTCCTTTGTTGTGGGTAAAGCAGAGAGCCTTTACTGAGATTCATTCCTCTTTATGGAAGACAAGCATGAAAATTAGTTACAGTCAGAAAATCCTGTTTACAGGGCAAAAATAGAGTAATGCACTGACTGTGGGCTGTGGGAGAAAAGATGGAATTGTTGTCTGTGCTAAACACAAATCTAAACAGGATCACAAGTAATTAGCTATTTAATAGGTGACTAAAGTAAATACTGCAATTAAAAATCCTATTAAAATAATATTAAAAAAAGAAACCTCGCAAGAAATGCAGCTTTGTCCTGGACTGCCAGTCAACAAAATCAACAAACCATTAAAAAAAAAATGTCCATGCATGCCCAAATCAGTGAAACACATAGTAATTACTTGGCACATTTTATCTTCAAAGGTAAGTAATTAATGCTCCCAACACCTCGGTGTGGTATGTGCAGGCACTGGTAAAAAGCAAGTTTGTCTTGCAGCCAGGTACAAACACCTTGTTGTGGGGTTCATTCTTGATAGAGGAAATGCCACTCTAAAGTCAATAGCAGGGAGTGGAGGTGGTTATCTCTTCAATGGCACTCATTGTAAGCCACTGCTGGTTTTGTTTGAGAGAGGGGACTGGGATTTGGGGAGGTGAGAGGCTGTTCTTGCATTCCCCATCACATTCCAGGATGAGCAGAGTGCATTTGGAGAAATGCCCACACAGCTCTGCCTTCATACCTGTGTCTGAACCCCCAGTGCAACCTGGGTCAGAGTGATCTGAAAACACTTCCCAGCACAGATTTTGGCTCTGCTGAGCTGAACTTAAAGGTTTTTAGTTTAATTCATTGTTTCAGGCAGAGGGAGAAGGGAGCTCCCCTTTCCCTGCTGGGATGTTGCAGCAGCAGATGGGGAGAGCAGGTAGGATGTGGATGACAAAACTTGGTGTGCCTGTGGTGTTTTGACCCCACTTTTGTGCCCTCTGCCAAACAGAAGACAGTTTTCTGCTCTGATCCTTCTGCCTCTTGCTCTGTGTGTGCCATAAAGCCAAAAGTTGGGGAAAAGATAAATACAAGCAGCAGATCAGAGTGGAATTACGTGGGAGAAGGAGAGGTGAGAAAGCAGTGGCAGAGCATGGAAAACTCACATTAACATCAAGCTGTGTCATAAACACATCCAAGCCTGAGATCGGGGAGTGCCAGCAGAAATAAAATACCTTACAGAGGGAAATCAAATATGGTACCATCAGCTGCATCCATCTCCTGCAAAGTGCAGCAGAAAGTTGTGTGGAGCTTGGCAGGTGCCACGTGGAGCAAACCTTCCCACCTGGGAATGACTAATCCCACCCTGGCTGCCATTAAGAGACCATTTGCAGCAGTGGCTAATTGGGCACTGAGCAAAATAAACTTTCCCACAAAGAAGGTTGAGCTAGAAATGGAAAAAATACCCGTGCAGAGATTAATTGTGGTGTGGGAAGGAAGGTGCTTCTGCCAAATGAAAGGGTGCATTGAAAAAAGGAGCAGCTTTCCCTTTGATCAGAGGGGCACCTGGGCAGCAAGGAGGAAAAAGGAGGTTTATGGATGGAGGAAAACACAGGTTTATGGATATGCAGCTGGCAGAGAAGAGGGTTTTCACCAAAACTGAGATTTTTGTGTTTTTAGTTGCGGGTGTGCTGCTGTGTACCTGGAAGGGGAATGTTGCTGTACACCAGGTACAGGTCAGGATGTCAACAACACCAAAATATGGCTCCTCCTCCCTTCAAGGAAGGTTCTTTCCCCCTTTCCCCCTCCTTTTTTCTTTTTTCTTTTTGTTTCTTCTTTCTTTTTCCCTTTCTCCAGGCTCCTCTGCTTCTCAGCTCTCAGAGGAGCCCCATACTTGTCTTTATTCTCCAGCCTGCTGTTGATCAGGGAAAAAGATATTCTCTAGTATGAATCCCCAAAAATAGGTACTCATCAGCCCTGCAGAACTGCATCTGAGCACATGCTGGGGCTTAGGCAGGGAACTTGAGCTTTAGGATTATGTGCTATCCTGATTTATAAATAATTCCCACAACTCTGATTAAAGGCATGGGGTGAGGCCAGTCCCTGTGCTGAGATATATTGATTTGTCTATTGGAGGTTTCCAGGGAATGTCACCTTTCCAACTCTCTGCTTTTGTGATATTAGGATGTCAGGCTTGCCTGGAAGAGCTGTGTAGGTGACTCCTCTTGGAAACTTAATGTGACAGCACCATGTGGAAAAACTCCTATTAAAAAAGCCCAAAGTGTTATTCCAGCAAATATTTAACTGACATCAAATGCCTGCTTATTTCAGCTCTTCCCAAATAATTTTATTTCTGCTCTTCCCAAATAATTTTATTTCTTCTTTTCCCAAATAATTCACTGCTCATAGGGCATTTTGTTATGTTATTTTTTCGGTGTCTCTTTATTAATAGAAAATCTGCTTTTCCACACCAGCTGCTTGTGAAAGGACACAAAGAATGTGAAGTGCAGGGACAGTTAGAACCCATCCTTTCCAGAAGGATGACTTCCCCCTGTTTATCCCACAATGTCTCTTGGATTAGACCCCTCTGCCATCCATCATCCATCCAGAGACACAGATTTCACTAATGGCCACAGTGTAAATATTTACAGTAAACAGTCCTAACAGCTGACTTTTAGTAGCCACTGTGCATATGGAGCTGCATAAACAGGAAGGTCGATTATAGGGATGGAAAAATTGGCAGAGGAAGGAAGGAAAAGAAGAAACTACAGTGCTGAAGTTGTACAGTATTAATGAATATAATAATTTATTAGAAATGACCCTTCTCTTCTGAAGACCTACAATACAGGCATGAAGATAATTATCTGGCCCTACAAAATAATGTAAATAATAATAATAATAATGTAAAATGATGTACTGAAATTAATCTGATGTAACCTTTTGATTAGCCAGCATTGGGGTCTCAGGGCTTTTTTTTTCACTAGAAGTAGATATTAATGATGGTCTCGAGATTTATTTAACACAATCCTGTTTATTTCAAAGCCTGGGCAAAATCCTTGTTCCCTGAACTCATTAGGAATTAAATAGCAGGAGGCAGTTTCCTTGGGCAGTGCTCCAACTCCCCTTTTCTAGGCAGCACTCAACCCAAAAAACTCACTTCATCAGTCTCATTTCAAGGTCATGCTTCATGTGCTTCTTCAGTTATCCTTGACTTTTTCAGCTGCCTTCTCTCCTCGCTACTGTGATATTTCTCATGATGTTTTTACTGCCTATTTCTCTCCTTTTCTCCTGTTTCATTTCCATTCCCATCCTCCCTTTCCCCCCCAAAAAGACCCAAGAATCTGCATTAAATCCTTTGCTCCTTTAAAAGAAATTAAAAGAAATCCTTAGCACTTGCTAACTCATGCTTCAGGCAGTGGGTCCTAAAGTTTTGGGCACTAATTCTCCTTTCACTCCCCCCAAAAGAGCTATTTGAAAGAAATTTATTCTGATCAAAAAGTGATTATATGGCATCTCCCTCCCACCTGACAGTGACTTTGTATCTTCAGTCATTGTTGCTTGCCAGATGCCTGTGATTTTATTTTATTTTATTTTATTTTATTTTATTTTATTTTATTTTATTTTATTTTATTTTATTTTATTTTATTTTATTTTATTTTATTTTTGTACTTATATTTATTTATGTTTATTTATTTATGTTTATTTTCTTTTTTTTTTTTTTTTCCTTGTCTCCACAAGAATCTTCCTGAGGGAAAGAATTTGTTCTGGTCTTTTAGCCAGGCTTTGCCTCTGGATGGGGTTTTGTTTTTGTTTTCCCCTTGAGCTGGTAAATCCCTGTCACACACAAAACAGTGACAAATTCCTGTGCACACTTTGCCTGTGGGTTCACACACTTTGGACCTCAGTGAGAAGAAATATTGGCTCCCATTCCCCTCCTCTGCCAGAATAACTCTTCCTTTCCATGTGTTTGTTTAACTAATCTGTGCTAAGGCCACCTGCTCTTTGAAAGGCAGCAGCAGCATGAGAAAATAACAAAATGCTTCAATATTTCAGTGGGAATCAGGGTTCCATGGCTTTTTTTGGGCATGGCAGCAGGGTATTTACAAGGCTAATTTCAGCTACTCAAAGCATTCCAGCAGGTTTTTAAAGGGGGGGATCCATGAACCTGAACTAAGCGAGGCTTAAATTCAGGTTTATCCATCCCAGGTGCCAGGAGTGCTCAGATCCACACTCTGGATTCCCTGGCTGGAGCTGCTCTACCCTGCAGAAGGAGGATTTTATTGGGCTTGGAGCCAGGCAGATGGCTGACAAAATAATGGGACCAAATGAAGATGGATGAGAGGTGGGGACACAGGAGGGGAGAAAAGTGAATTTCTTTTCCTCTTGTGGAAAATCCAAGCAGGCCAATACCTGCTGCAGTCCAGGTGGCATTCATTCCCCTCATTTACCTTATTGGGGAGACTGGGATTTTAATTTTATTTAATTTATTTTCTTTTTACGATTTTCTCGAAGCTTCTTTTCTTTTCTGTATTTTGATTTTCTTTAGAACCACATGTCTTCCTGCTACATGGAAAAGAATGAGTAAGCCATCACCTCCACTTCCTAAAACACTTTTACTACTGATTTTTCCGTTTTTTGGAAATTGAATTTATTTTTGAAAACCTGCTGAAAAAAATAATGGAGCACAACCAAAAAGAAGTAGTAAAAGAATTAAGAATTGTAATAACTCTGTGGGAAAGATGTAGCCTGTGGTGAGTGGCTGAGGGAAAATCCTGGAGGAACATCACAGGTGAATCATGGCAGCAGAGGGAAATAAATGTCATTTCCCAATGAGGTTCTTCAGAAATTCTTCAGAATTTCTTCAGAAATTTGGACTTTTTATCCTAGGAAAGGATGGAATTCTTCAGCTCTGGTGGGTTCAGGTTCCCTGGGACACCAAGTGCACACAACCACAAAATGCAATCAATTAATGATCAGATCATGAAATAATTTAAATCCAAGGCCTGCTGCCAAGGGAAACACCACAGAGATTGTGTTATCATAAACTGGTGGACAAGCTGAACAAAAAGACTTTTCCTGTCACAGAGGAAAGATGGAAATCTCTAAAGACAGTGGGAGGGGCAATGTAGTTATGAATAATTGGAAACTACAACAAAAATAGAGGATTATACCCCCTAAGTACTGCTCTAAAATATATGTAATTTTAAACTCATTAAATCACATATGCTAATTGTGTGTATAAAATTATGCCCATATGAAGACATTTCTGGACTTGTGACAGTTCCTTTTGATTTCATAACTTTCCTTCACTTATTTCTTTCCTAAAAAAAAAAAAAAAAAAAAAAAAAAAAAGCAGCAGGATATCTTCTGAGAATGCATCACCTTTTCTGGTTGAAAAAAACCTTAGCCATTTAATGAGTGCTTTGGTTTCTTATAATCTTATCAATAATTCTGTTCACAAAGACGAGTGCCAACAGAAAAATATTTTTTGTGAGTCTGATCCAAAGTTCAGGTAAAGGCAATGATAAAAATTCCTCAGGCACTCTCCATGTGGAATCATATTTTGACCTGTCTTTCTAAAGCTTGCAGGGAAAGAGAACTGCTCAATTTGTCTAGTTGCTCTTTACCAAATGGTTTTAGTGTTTTTAAAATTCTGCCTTTGGGATGTTCATGCATCACTGAACACCGTTAAAATAGAATTTGACATTGGTATTCACAGCAATGCTAAGAAAACTGCCTCTCTTTATAGGAAGGAAAAAACCTAACCCTAAAAGGAACATTAACCACATAAATAACATGAAACATGCCCGTTTCCACAATAATTTCAATGATTCATTTATTTTTTTTTTAGTCCAGGGCTTTTAAGATAAAGATTCATCATATGAATTATTTTTTTAGGTAATGCACACCATAAACATTTTATTTCCCCCCTCCCTCAAGATCCAACCTCTTTCCTTTTTTTTTTTTTTTTCCCCTGCAGAAAGCAAGATTTTTCCAAACATTTTGGTGAATAAGTGATGACGACGGGAAGTTCTCTAATCTTTTGCCATTTACAAGTGAGTCCACGTGGAGCTTTTGGATGGAAAGTTGCAGCAGAAGGTTCCAAGAGCTGCAGGGCTCTCAAGCTCTGAGCTGGGCTGAGTGTATGGAGATGTATCCCAGGCAGCAAAATCCAACTTTTCCAGAGTAAGCTTATTTTAAAGATGTGTGGATGTGGCACTTGGGGACACGGGTTAGTGTGGACTTGGCAGTGCTGGGCTTACAGTTGGACTCAATGATCTCAAAGGTTATTTTCCAAACTAAATGGTGCTCTGATGCTATTTTTTTTTCCTCATCCTTGCCCTCTAATGAGCCTTTTCTTGCCTGCACATTCTTTAATACCCATGTAGCCAGAACCTTCTGGGATGGGTAGGGAAGGATTTGGCTGCTGTAGGGCTGTCACAGGATCATTCTGCTCTGAGCCTGGGGACCATGCTCTGATTTTCCCTCTTCCCACATCCAGAGGTGTTTGTTTGGAGGGAGTGTAAAATTTGCATTTCAGACCTTAGTCCCAGGATTAACTCCTCCTGCTCCTCCCTTACACAGAAGTTGTGTCATCTGCTCAGGGGCTTAGGGGTGAGGAATGAGTCTGCCCATGACTTCTAGTGGTTTAAAAAGGTGATTTATTCCATTAATACGTTATGTTTTGAGGCATGGCACTTGGAAATATTTCCAGTTGGTGTCCATTAATTAAATATAAAATGGAGTTGCAGCTTGAGAAGCATTTAACCATTAAAAAACTCCAGTAATCACAAACCCCAAACCCTACAAACCATGGCCCTGGGTGGTGAGTGACTGTGACTTGTAGAACACTCTCCTTTCTCAGGGTTAAGGTCAAGCCTTGGAAGGACCAACTCAATCTTGGTTTAGTGAGTACAGGGTCAAGAACAAACCCCTACAAACCCCTTCACCCTTGCTAAAGTTCCCTGAGGAAACACACCAAGAAATGAAACACGGCATTTCTTCCAAGGTTAAAACATTGCTCTCAAATATATATAAAACATGCTCTCAAATAAACATACATATATATATATATATATATATATATATATATATATATAAAACATGAGATATATTAGGACTATATATATATATATAATTATATATATATTAAAAAATGAGATATTTTAGGGATATATTAGGGATATGTGCTTGTGGTGGTCTTCTCCAAATTCCACATGCTTCCTGCAAGAGGAAGTTGTTTCAGGTCTTGTGCTCCAAGTTTCCAGCTCTGTGGTGGTCACAGCTCTCCCTCACTGCTTCTGTTGTTTTTCATTTTGTAAACTTTTCAATTTACTGCAGCTCCTTTATCCATATGGGAATTTTTTATTTTGTTTTTAATAGTCCTTACACCACTGGGGAGATACAAAAAAGTCAGCTGGACTCAGGTCTCAGATTTGCTGTAATAAAAAGGATACGGGGGCAGAAGTAATTAATGAATATTGAATATCAAAAGTGGCCTCAGTTCTAGAACATTTTGAGCATTTTTGCTTTGGAGCAAATACTCTGCTTGGGCTGAAATGTGAAAGGCTTGCAGGATTTTTTTTTTTCCACAGAGAGGGTTGCTGCTATGTGGAAATACTGTCTCTTATGCCACATAGTAAAGTACATTTTTTTCCTCTTTTGCAAAAAAGTGGTGAGAAGCCAGCTCTCTTATTTATCCAACTTGTCATTCCACAGGGAGAGGACTGGAGATTTAGTAATATCTTAGAAAAAAAAAGGGTTGCCAATACAAATGCAATTGTTTCTCACAAAGGCACATTAAGGAGACAACATTCAGTGCTTCCAAAAACAAAGCTGGATGTAACATAATTTTGAGAGGAATTTGTGGTATGTAACTAGGAATGAGTGTATGCCTGCTGAAAGGACAGATCATTTAAGTTCAACGGGATGTATTTCTCCCCAAGATATTCCATGTATCATAATTCAGGAAGCCCCAAGGGAGCAGTTGTAGGTGTGGACTGGGCTCTTGGGTGATGTATTTATTCACAGGCTCCACGGGAATCAAAGCTTTCCCAAATGCAGAGCTGTTTGCGTGCTCAAGACATCCTCTAAAGTTGCCCAGCTGGGCTGGTGGGACACTCTATGTACAGCCAAGAAAACATGGATTGAACACTGGGACATTAACCCATAAACAAAGCAGGGATCCAGGAGTCCTGTGCATAGAACTTGGCAACTTCAGCTCTTTGATGATAGCAGGAGAGGCACAACTCAGATTTAACCACACCTCCACATTCCTGACCCTGTAAAGCTCTGGCTAAATTGCATTAATTTTAGTGTAAACAGGACGTGTTTCATATTTATGCAGGACTCTGGCTGGGCTTGCTGTCCTGAACCCGAGCCACAGCAGATGAACATCTCTGCTTCAGCCTTGTTTTTGTTTTGCTGGTTCTGCTTACAGCAAACAACCGTGTCTGAGAAGCCTGGGGTCCGTGGGATCAACTGTTTAATCAGCTGTAGCAAGAATGTGATTGCCTTTGTTGTTAACCACTCAACTATGAAAAGCGTGAATAGTATATGTACATTTGGAAGCACCACACGAGTGGTTTTGTCCCTGCTTTGCTCCCTCCTACTGGTCAAATACTCAAAATAAGTTAAATATTTTGGAAGTCGAGCGTTTCGTTGTTTTTTTCTCCAAAGTCTGTGTTTTCAGTTCAAACAGATAATTGCATTTGTAATGGAGAGATGTTTTCCTCACTTAACTCTGTTAACATCATAAAACACCTGCTAGAGCTGAGCTGCTTTTACCTCAGAAATGTTTGTTTTTCACCACTTTTTCTGCAATATAATTGTACCACTGTAACTACAAAAGATTTGCCTTAAATTTTTTTTTGCAGTTTTTCCTTGGCACAGAAAAATGATACTCGTTTTTGTTAGGTTTTGTTGGATTTTTTAAAAAATATATTATCCTTAGACCATAAAATTTTTTTCAGGCCTGTAAGAGAAAGGAAAAAAACCCAGCCAAATCTAATGTAGCTGTTGAAGTGTCAGAAATGCAAATCTGCTGTTGCTGCTCTTTTGGTGTACATGGCATGGAGGATGAGGAGGTGGTTCCTCCTCCCAGGACAGCACTTTTGCATCCCTGCAAAGTGAAGATTGCACTGACTCTCTCTGCCCACACAGCAGCCAGAGAGGGCTTTTCCTGCATTTTAGGGGTGCCAGCACACAGCCCACAGTGACAGGTGGACTGGGAGAGGTCACTGGTGGTCACTCAGCACCCATAAACCACGGAGGAGCAAACTCTGCTCCTGGCTGCTCCTGGGTGCTGTGAAATGAGCTGAAGACCAGCCCATGTGAGTGATTGCTTCACTCTGTTGAGTGGCTGGATGTTGCAAGAGCACTCAAGGTTCCAGTTGTTTTCCTGGACACTGGAATGTGTCTCTGGTCCCAGTGTTGACTCATTTTCCTCAGGAATGAATGGCTGCTGGCTCTGGACTGAGCAGCTCCAGGAGAGCAGGGTGCAGGGGCAGCCCCTGGGTACACACCCTCCCTGGCACTCAGAAATCAGGTGTTGCAATGCTCACCTGTGGATTGACAGGTTTTTGCTGGAAAATGAATGGATGGCCGACCTCAAAATGCTGGGAGCTGCCTAGAGGGTTACATCACTCTGCCACCCACAAGCGTTTCTTGTGAACTTTTCCTGACTTTCCTTCCCGAACCTCTCGGCTGTCATCTCCTCTGGATTTGGACAGGCAGCAGCATTTGGGTTTGGTTTTCAGCTCCTAGGAAAGGCATTGCTGAGGTGCTGCTGAGTGTGGAGACAGGACAGGTTTCCAATGATGCCGAGTGTGGCACAGAGTCTGCTCCTGAACTGAGCCCTGGCTCTGTTGGTGTTGTTATCAAGGAGCTGCTGATACTGAGGAGCTGTTGGGTGGGAGAGGGTCTATCCCCTTTTCTCTCACCACTGTCTCATCTGAATCTTCCTTGGAACTAGACAGAGGAGAACAAACCAGAGGATCCTTTAAAATTTCACCCAGTATCATTGCACCGTGTTGAGTTTTTGAAATGCCAGCCCAAGAAGTGAAGTGTCCCTGTGCTCTCTCTCACCCCAGCAGCCCATTTTCTAACTCTCATCTTCAATTTCAGGAAAAATAAAAGGGGGGAAAAAAACCCCCAGAAATGATGAACATCTTGCCACATTGCATAACTCCTGCCCTCGGTGCATTTTCCATGCTCCCAGACCAGACAGGTTTTTCATTTTAACTTTATAGTTATGTCTCAGTTTTTTGCTCTATCACAGCAATCTCTATCTCTCTTGTTTTCTAAATCTGCAGCTGTATATGTTTTTCTAGTTTCCAAATTGCTCCTGGTCCCTGGCCACCCTGGGATGTCCCAAAGACGCGAGCGGGAGAACAAGCGCTGGCTGTGAGGAGGTGGTGGGTGGTCTGCAGGGGAGCTGTGCCTGAGCCCTCCACCTATGCTCAGGCAAAAAACATCCTGCAAGACCCAGAAATGTGTTTTCCTTTCTTGTGCAATCCCCAGGTAAAGCTGGAACTCGCAGATTGGAGGCTTTGCCAAGAGCAGGCAGGCTGCTCCTTGCGCTGCTGTGCCCGTCACAAACACTCGGTTGTTTCCAAGAACCCAGGATTGACAGGCAAAACTCAGATATTCTGGCACTTTCCCCCCTTCATTTTAGCCCAGAGCAAACCTGAAAGGACCCATTTGCCTGCCTTTCCCATGCTGTGGAGGGTGGCACAGAGGACAGAACCTCATCCCTGCTGCTGTTTGCCTCTCGCTGCCTGCAAAACGTAACCCGAGCCTGCTCCATGAAACTTGCTCAATTGAAAGTTTACACAAATCATCTCGTTACTTCCAGCTTTCCTTGGCTCTCACAGGGTTCTGTTTGTTTTTCAGCTCTTTTCTCAGAGGTGGTTTCTCAGCACCCAGCTGTCCCTAATTCAGGGAGCCTTCAGGGGTCAGTTTTCCCACCTGGATTATGTTCAGGATTCTGCAGAGCCCCAGGGAAAGGAAGGACCAAAGGATGTGAAGGTTTCTCACCTGGATGGTGCTCAGCATCCTGCAGAACCCCAGGGAAAGGAAGGACCAAGGGATGTGAAGGAACTGGGAGATGCTGGCTTGGTTATCCAAGCAAAAGGGAGGTGGTGAGGATATTACAGCTCTGCAGCATTCTAAGGATGCCAGGAGGTCACCTAAAGTCCAGGTATGGCTTTACCATAAGGAAATCCAGGAGAAAAAGGACAGATTTCTGACAACTTTCTGAGCACTTAAGGAAGCATAAAAATCCTTCAGTTTTACAGTGATATTAGGTGGATCCCTGGAAAGTGCTATGTGATGAGAGTAAGACTCTGAAATGTCCCTCTGCCTGGGGGCCAGGCATATTCACTTTTTCTGGGTTCTTTCCACTTCCCTTTAAACCCTAATCCTCCTCCAGAATGCCTGATTTTATATAGATGCACACCATAAGATAATCTTTATCCTGCTTTTAACATTTCATGCTACTCTACTCACACACTGTAATTTAAATCAATTTCTATTGGCTTAATATATACTGAAGATGACTTAATTTTATTTTTTTTTCCCTCAACCTCCTGCTAATTCCTTCCCTCAATTTTCATCTCCCAAGGCCATTGCTAGAACACTTTTTGTCATGATTATCACTCATCATAATTGAGCCAGCCTAACTCATGATGTCATAATAAGAAATAAACTCTCTTAAGCTATTTTGTAGACAACTCATCTCAATAATTCCCCTGCCTTTACCCCACAATAACCTTATATCTTTTTGGCATGTGGGTTTTTTTTTTGTTTTTTTCAACTAGCATAATTGGTTTTGTCATGATGGTAGCAGTGCTTTGAGTGCCAAAAATATATTCCCAGAGCAGCTGTGATGAAAAACATAGTAGTGAATTTTGCAAGTCATTTTTAGTCATTTGCCAAAAATGAATGGCAGCTCAGGCTCCAAGTGTGTTACCCAGAGGATGCCCAGGAAGGAAACCTCTGTGTGCCAGGGGCTTTCTTTCCACCCAGACAGGACAGGTTTTCAGTGAGAGTGGTCAGAATGACTCATGTCCTGCCAGAAAAAAAGCTGGGACCCATTTCTTGGAAGAATCAGGAATGGAAGCAAAGCCTGATTGGCAATGTCTTAATATTTCTTTGAAAAGTGCTTTTGAAAGCTTGCCTTGCTGTCAATTCAGATTCAGTGACCTGGCAGTGCCTTAGCTGTCCTTTTCTCCTTGCTCCATTCCTTAAATGCAGTTCTTGCACCTTCAGGGCTTCCAAATCCACTCTCCTGATGTGCAGTTTTTCAAACTTTTCAACCCCCAGCAGGGAGATTTCCCCATCCCTCTGGACTTCTCCATGTGATGCTGTGGCTGTGGCTCCCTCTCAGCTCCATCCTTTCCACACCTTCTCCTCATTTTCCACCCCAGGGTCTGCAGCAGCCCTTTGCTGAGCACTGGGGAGTGCTGGCAGGCTTAGAGCAACCCTCAGTTCTCTGATTTCTGCTCCATTTTCACTGCACCACAACACTTTTTCCCTCTCCATGTTTGTGGCTGGAAAAGATCTGAGACTGTTTTCCTCATCAAAACTCCCATCTGGGTTAATTTTGACAGTTCTTATTTCACCTCTACTCTCCCCAGCCTCCAAGATGCTCCTCTGTTGGTTTTGCATCCCTTTTTTACACTTTATAAGACTTCAATATCCATGTGGGGCAGGGAGGAGACCTTTCTCTTCAGCAGGGTGGTAGATTTGACAGCATTTTTTGGGTATTTCCTAACAGAAATTCCAAAGTCCTTGATCCCAGCAGTCACTGAGCCCTTAAAACTGACTCCTCCAGCTCCACATCCTTTTTGATATTGGTGTTTCTTAGAGTGAGTCAGTGTTGATCACTCACTTTAGAGCTCTTTGCCAGAGTTAGGAAACACTTTTGCAGTGCTTAACCAAAAGCAGGGCAGAAATAGCAACTCCTGAGGAAGCCCATGCAGGAACAACTGGGCTGCACCAGGTCAGCAGAGAGATTTCTCCAATTTCCCCCCAGGAAATCTCCATCAAGAGCACAATTCCTGGCAGCTTCCCTCTCTCCAACACCCTGCAGAGGTCATTGCCAAGGTCCAGTCTGGGTCAGACAGTCATGGCTCAGCACAAATCTGTCCTGAACAGATTCTGACTGATCCCTGATGGATTTTTCTATGCCTCAACAGCACAGCAGTGGCTTGTGATTTATCAGATCCCCACACTGAGGCTCCTGCTGCTCTGCAAAAGTCCTGCCAGACAGTCTGAACCAGCTCATGTGATAATTTCAAGGGCTTTTGTGGTCTTGATTGGGGAATTTGCCTCTTCAGGTAATATTTCTTCCATCCCTGAATGCCCTGTGTGAATTTCAAGGACTTATTTGGCTCTTTAAGTCCTCCCTAGCTGGGGAGAAAGTTGCTGTGAGCTCATGGATGGCTGTGCTCTGTCTGCCCTTCCATAGGAGCCCTCTTGTTCAGGCCACTCCAAAATCCACCTTTTATCCTCTGCCACTTTTGATTTGTTGGTGTTTCTTCTTCCACCAGCACTTTTTTTCAAGCCTGGTTTTTAGTACAAGGGAGGTTTACATATATTACATTGTTTATAGCAGACATTTCCACTTCAGTTCAGCTGGAAATGCTGCATGAGGGGTGGTCCTTGCCTCACTCCAAATCACCTTTAATCTCCCACCAGCCAGAAATCACTGCCACTTTCCACTGAGTGCTGTGGAGCAGCTTGAGCCTTGATGGCCAAGGGCCCAGGTAACTTGGCTTTCTGAAAGTTCTCTTTCTAAAGAAATAAAATTCTCTGATTCCAAATTTGGGGGGATAAACAAAACACTTCCTTCCCCCACATTAAAAAAAAAAACAACAACAAAAAAACCCCAACAACAAAAAAACCCAACCAACCAATGAAAACCCCAAACCAACAACAACAATAAACAAGAAACAAAAAACCCCAAAACCAACAAAAAACCTCCCCCCCCAAAAAAGAAAACAAAAAAAAAACCATACCGAAACTCAAAAAAAATCTCAAAAAAACCCCCAAACCAAGAAAAAAATGTAATGATCTCAGCAAGTCTGAGGAATTCCTCTGGGGCAGATATTTGGCACTCTCCTGTCAGCTGAATCCTATTTTGATGATCTCCAGTGAGACCTTGGATTTGGGCAATCTCCAGTAGATGACAAGCTGCTCACCAGAGCCCTTTCAAAGCAGCTCAGCTCCAAAGAATTGTTTCATTTCCATCAGATGTGTCCTTGCCCCCACCCCTTCTGTGTGGGATTTCTTCCTGCTGATCTTCTTTTTGCAGTGGACAGGGAGCTTAAAAAGATGGGGGGAATTGTCTTCCTGTGATGCTGTCATTAAATGTGTACTCTGGGAACTGCCTTCTTGGCAGAAATGTGGATAAACCATATATTTCCTTTAGTTTTTCCTTGGAAATGCATGAAAAAATAAATGACAGCAGTCACAAAGCTGTATTGTTACCAGTGAATGCTGTTTGGGGAAACCTTGTTTTGCTGTTTCTTTTCCATACATTTATTTGGGAGGTTTTTTTGGCTGCTTTTCTCTTCCATAGGCAATAAACTTCAAATTATTTTAGGATTTGGAGCTTCACTTGCTAAAAAAAAGTCAGAACTTGACAAAATGCCCACTAATGGAAGTGGAAAGTCTCCCACTGACTTTGAGAAAGATTTGCTCGTGTCAGAGAACATCCAAGAAATGTTTTATTTTATGATGCTTTCAGAGTTCAGGAAATGGTGACTCTTTAAATCAGAGGAGATGAATGCTGGCTCACAAATTTGCAGAATTTTTATCCTGCTCCAGCATCACTATTTGACTTTGGAATGGACACTGCTGAGGACAAATCACTAATATGGAAATTCCTATTTTTTGCCCCTGTATTCTTAAGTTTTACTTTAAAACAGTATTTTCCAATCAACTTGAAATTTGAAGAAAACTGATTTAGAAATGGGATTTTTTTCTGCACATCAAAAGGAGAGACACAAAGATACAACATCCAGACAAATCTGGGCTGGAAACAAAGTTAAAAATTTTAATGGTGGCAGTAGATAACTGTAAAATACCTCATGAATATTTGAGTTATGGATGGGACATGTAAAAAAAAAATTGGGTTGTTTTCTTCTGGGTGCTCAGCATGACTCATAGGAACCACTGGGAAAGGGAAAACTCAGGATAAGGATTGTGCAGGAGGTGACAAAAGACCATCATTACAGCCCACCCCAAATTAAAATCACAAAATTGCATGAAGTAGGTAATTATTGAGAACATGCACTTCAAATCTCATTCTCAAGCAGGTGACAGAAAGTTTCATCTGCAGAGAAACTTTCCAGAAAACAGAAATTCTGCTGCAGCCTCTGGAAAGCAGCATGGTGTGGGAGGTGGAAAGGAGTTATAAAAAGTGGAATAAATGAGGTGTTTGGTGCAGGTAAAAATGAGGCTCTGCTTGTCTGGTGGCAGCCAAACTGTGAGGATGCTTGGTGGCTCCAATCCCTGAAGAAGGAGCATCCCAACGTGTTGATGAGGAAATTTTGGGGTCTTAGGCTCTGTTAAACCCCAAATTATTTTGAAGTAACAAAAACTGTGAAGCTGACACCAAGAAAAAGGAAAAAGAAGAAAGAAAAGGGGCCTGTGTTTTGTGGTTAACAATAAACCAGCACCACATCTCTTTCCAAAGCAGAAACCTCTCAATTTTTGCTTCTGTCTCATTCAATTATGCTCAAAGTGCCACACTCAAGAACTGCAGGAAAAAGGAGTCAGACCTTTGCAATAAAAGACACAAAGCTGAGTTTGGCAGTGCCAGCCTTGGCTGCCTGCAGTTCACATTCTGGAGAAAATCAGGATGTGGTGTCAGGGCTGGGCTGGTGCCAGGGCTGGCAGGTGACCCTGACCTCTGGGCAGCCTCCGAGATTTAAACACTTCAGATGTAAAGTCTCAGGGAGTTTGTGTCATGGTCAAGAAAAAAGTTCATTCTTTTGTAGCGTTTCTCCCAAATTTTCTATCAGAGATAGGGAAATGTGCAACCTGATTAATCTGCCACCAGAAATGTGTTTATTAAGATGCCCTGGAAGAGGCTGGACATGGTGGGTCCATGTATCTTGTTCTGGATCAGTGTAAATCTCCCAAATTCTGGAAGGTTTAAGACCCCCCAGATAACCCACACAACTCTGCTTCATACCCTTCCTGGGATTGCACTTGAAATTCTTTTCTCTCCCAAGCTTTTTAGTTAATGCCCAGAGTTTTTATTATTTCCATGCTGTGGCTTGAGTTTGTTGTTGTGGATTGGAGCTGCTGTTGGGAATCTTAGGGCAGCAAGGCACAGACTTTCCCAAACATTTCTTTGCCTCCTGCATGGCAGGCATGTCTCTAAGTCTATTCTCATGCTCTGATTTTTTCACCAGGATGGAAGGAAATCCCACAGATGCCTCTGTCCCCACTTTTATTCCAGTTACATAAAACACTGAGAGCCTCTCCCACTTTTGCTGATTTTTTTCATAATTTATTGAAAGCTGAGGAGAGGCAAATGGGATATAACAGGGATGGTGCTGAGCCCAGATGGGATACTGAACAGAAAAAGTTCTTGGATAGGGAGATAGGTAAGGAAATATGTAGAGCATTAATACAAAATAAATCTTTCTCTATTGTTTTTCTTTTCCAAGCAAAATTCTAACAGATACTCATTTACAGTTTGGATATCTGCTGTGAAATGTTTGACATGTTTAACTTCACTCTGTTAATTATTGGGGGATTTCTTGGATCCCTTGAGGCATTTGGTGCAGAGCTGTGGCACCTTCTCCTGTCACCTCCTTGTGGTGGCTGCCAGGCTGTGTCACCTTCCCAGCCAGGATGGATGACAGCACCAGCCTGGAAAATTCATTCCCATTGGAAATTCAGCCCTTTGCAGCAGGCAGAGGGTGTGCATCTCTTGGAACAGGGTCAGACTCTGACCCACAGGTGGTTATCTCAGAGCCTGTGGGGCTGGAGTGGAGCAGCAGTGATCTGAATTTCCCAGGAGCAGGGCTGGAGACCCTCAGCTCAGCACTCAAACCTTGTGATTCCTGAGATCCAGGGGGTTCAGTGCTGAGCTCCAGTTTCTCTCTGGAGAAACCTCCACCAGGTTCAAGCTTGGAGCAAGCCACAGGCTGGTTTGTGTGTGCACAAGAGCTGGGCAGCCAGGGAACCACAGCAGAGCTGAAAGCTTCAAGCTCTGCTTTGTTCCCCAAGAACCAGGGAATGTTAGATTCTCCTGCTTGCTGGGGAGGCAGGAAAGACAGGAATTTCAAAACTTCATTCCTTCAATTCACCCTTCCCTCAAAAATGCTGCTCTTCCTTCAATTTCTTCTCTGGTCTCCAGCCTAAGCCAAGTTTTCATAACTCCTTTTTTTCCCCCCACCCTCTGGTTTGAATTACTGCAGTGTCTATCAGTTTTAGCTGACGTTGTGAATAAACTCTCATAACACACAGAACATCTTGCTTTCTAAATCACTTAAGTGATAATCAAATTTAGCAGGATGATTTAGGGCCCAGGAAGTTTGGAGGGTGTGTTTATTTTACTAGAATTTTTTTTGTACACAGAAGTGACCGTCCTGCTAACTGTCCATATGAAGAATTTTAATTCAGAACTTTCCTTCACTACCCATTTCCACTATTACTGTAATCCCATGTTTTGGAGGATGCTAAAATCACAGCTTTTGTTGCTGGAGATGGACTAATGCTGAAAACTCCCCAGGGAGAAATGAGCTTTCATCCAAATGTGGGCCAGACAGCCAATTATTTTTCCTTAATAAGAACAACTGCTTGATGCTGCATCATACTTGAAACTAATAGTAAGTTAAATAATCACAACAACAGCTGGTGGAAAGTGAAAGAATAGCAGGAAATAACTCCTCAGGCATCCTATAGTTAGCTTGTGGCCTTCATTGGCACAGGAGATGGTGGTGATGACTGCTATTGTACAAACACCATGGCTCCTGCTCAAGAAAAACTAATCCTTATCTGCCTGAAAACTCTCTGTGGGAGGTTCCTGGAAAAGCACATTGCAAGGGTAAGGTGGGAATGACAGAAAATGACTTAATGTGCAGGCAAGGTGACTGCTCACCATGGCTAGGAAACCCTGTCAGGGCTCCTTGGAGGCTTTCTGGGAAGCTTAGCTAGCCTGAAATAAATAACATGGGAATTGCTGTTCCTGGAATCATAATCTTTATTGGTCATGGAATCACAGAATATAGAGCAGTTTGGGTTTAAAGATCATCTCATTCCAGTCTGACCTTGGACACTTCCAGGAGCAGCCTCAGCTTCTCTGGGCAACCTGATCCAAGGCTTTGCCACCCTCACAGGGAAGAATTTTTTTCCTAATATCCCATCTAAATCTACCCTCTTTCAGTTTAAATCCATGCTTAATTTCTCCTAAGCTCCCTGAAATCAGTGCTCAGCTGAACAGAAGGGGGTTTCATGTACAGCAGTTGTCAGATTTCCATTGCAGAATCACCCCTCAGCTCTACCTGACTCTGCAGAAAAACTTTTCCAGCCTTATTTTGGATGCTAATGCCTGTGAATTAAATGCTGTAGAGCCATGGAGAAGCAGTCTGTGAGCTCCCAAGCAGTGTGAGGGCCAGCAGCCTGTCCCCAGTCTGATATTTCCACCCCTGCACTGACAGATTCTGCCTCAGGCAACTCTAATTAGAGGTAAGATTGTGCAAGGATCTGAGCAAATTTATTCAGTTATTCTGCATATCTTGACACCAGCAAGGTTTTCTCCAGGGTCTGCACATTAATTTTGACATTAAATTTCCTTTATAGGTTTCTAAGTTCATACTTCTAATAAACTTGGCCTGCAATTTTCTGACTGATGCCCACAATATGCTTCAAGACTGATGGAACAAGCTGAGATTTTCCTGTTGTTTTATTTCCACAACTCAGGCTGGAAATTACACAAGGAGCTAAAACATGCTTGGACCTCTTATCAGCATCATCAGATATATATCACAGTGTTACATAGGAAGAGCTGTCTGCACAACAACTGGGAGAAGGTGTGAGTCATCTCTTCTTACCCCATCTCTGTGAGGGGAACATCACAGCACAGCTCATAAGATGTGGCTGAATGTGAAGGGGAAGATTTCAGCTATCAGGAATTATCACTGAGGTTTTGCAATAGTAATGACCTGTGGTTCACTTCGAATTCTGGAAGGTTTGGCAGTTGTTAGGGTGGGTTTTACTCTTTTTTTTGTTTTGTTTTGGGTTTTTTTGAGTGAATGAAAATCAGTAAGGAATGCACCCTGTGAGATTCAGAGCCCTGTGTTGTACAAAGGCATCAAAATGCTGTTTGGACACATAAAGGGCAAAGGACTTGCCAAACAATTGTGTCCTGACACTTCACTATTGGCTGAAAATTGACATCCACACAGGACTCCCTATCAGCTCAGCTGTCTCTTGTACTCATTAGGTTGGCTCAGGAGCTGCTTTTTTTTGCCTCCATGAGTATGTGCATACCTCAAGTGTGCCATTCCAGCTGTCTTGCTGCAGATCTGCCATCAGCCACAGAGGTCATGCACATCTGATGGCCAGAGGGACAAATCAGTCTGAGAAAATCAGTGAAAGCTCTACAGAGCAGCCCAGGGACAATCCAAATGGGGATCTGCTGCAAACCCTACTTTTTCAAGCATTTGTTGCAAACCTCAGAAAGCTCAGCCTCAGTGAGAACAACTTCTTTGCTTTGCTTCTTTACTTCTTTATTTTGCAACTACTGCCTCTATTGTCTGGGCTGTTTCTTTCTGACTGGACAAAATTTCATCTCAGTACTCCTGTGCAGGCTCTATTTATTAATTTTAAATTAACAGCCAAGCTGTGGCCAGTGTGTTTGTCATAGGAACATGACCATTAAGGGACACTTAGAACCAAAGGCTACCTAAAACCTTGATAATTAACTTGATTGGAGTGATTAATATTAACTACACAGAACAAAAGGCAAAGTTTGGGAGGTTTGGGGTGAAAGCAAGCAGTGCTGTTTCCCATGAACTCCTCTGCTCCCTGGCTGAGTTCTGCTCTTACCCCAAATGTTCACATTGTTTACTCCTTTCAAGACCTGGATTGTCACGTTGACCAAATATTGGGTTTATAGTTATGATTAAGCTTTTGTTCTTCTTGCCAAGGACAAACAAAACGTAATGATGGAGGAAGAAGGTCAGCTGAAGTCTTCAGGCACTTTGAATGAAGGGCAGATGTTGGTCTAGAGGACAGATGTTTGTCTAGAGGACATTGTGACTCAGCCATGCACATCTGTATTACCTTTGGAAATATCACAGGGTTTTTGCAGGAGGGCAGCTGGGTAGTTGTAAAAGCTCTTTCTGGCTTTCAGATCCATGACTCTATGTATCCTCTCATTAAAAAAAACCAAACAAACAAAATCATTTTCCTGAAGCTGAACATAAACAGCTGATTCCTGGATGGAATAACTCCCTCCAGCCATCATGAGCTGTGAAATGCCTCTTTTACCAACATCATTGCAGATTTTATTCAAAGTCCACTGGACTCTGCAGCTCTTCACTGACCCTTGCTGGCCTCAGCCTTGAAAATTGTTTGAGGTTGGGTTTTGCTGCCACTTTACATATTGAACATGATTGAGGTTTGGACAATTGTTCCAACAGTGAAAAAGAGCAGAAATTGATCCCACCTCAACAACTGCTCTCGTCTGATGATCTGGGATTGATTAGGGCCCTTTGTAGATGTCTGACTATCAGTTCACATCCTTTGCTTGGTGGGCAAGGTGTACAAAAGCATCTTTAGTGTGCCAGTGGGTGCTGGTCAGTGTTTGTTGCTGGTCCAGGCTCGGGGGAAGTGCTCACAGAGCTGCTGGGGGCTCATGGAGGGGATGCCAAGCATACACTGCCAGGATGGGTAAGCCTCGTGCAAACACCCAGTCTAGACAAAATGATCCACAGACTGAAGCCAGCTCTGATGTCAGAGGAGATCAAGTGTTGGTAAAATTGCCCAAACTGGGGAGCCAGAGGGGTTTTTGTTAAAGTGGGATAGTGCTTAGAGGTGATGGTTTTGTTCAGGTTGAGTTAATGGAGTTTTTGACTTAGTGTGTTGTTTTAGACTTCCTAATTCTGCATCCAGGATCTGAGTTAACAGGTCTGAAATGCTTTGCTTAGTGCTTAGGTGTCTTTCTGGACTGCAGAGTGCTGAGCCCATCTCTGGGTGAGGCCTCACAGAATGCCCAGGTTGGAAGAGACCTCCCAGAGCACCAAGTCCAACCCAAGCCCAAACACCTCAAGCAGACCATGGCATCAAGTGCCACATCCAGTCCTTTTTTAAGCACACCCAGGGATGGTGACTCCACCACCTCCCTGGGCAGATCATTCCAGTACTTTATCACTCTTTCTGTGAAATTTTTTTTTCCTAATATCCAACCTATATCTCCCCTGGCACAGTTTGAGTCTGTGTCCTCTCATTCTGTCATCTGCTGCCTGGTGAAGAGACTCCTCAGTGCTGAATCCATCCCTGACACCTCAGGGATGCCTGGAGTGGACAGATGTGTGATCCCAGGGACAGACAACTCACCTGGACCCCAAATCCCCTTTTACAAACACAGTGTATCATGTACTGCAGTGAGTGCCATCCCCTTCATTTCCATGGATCTTCTGGAGTGTGTGGTGTGGGACTGGTGTGGGCAGTGGCTCAGAAACTTCTGCACATTTATTTGCATTTCCAGGAAGGGGTTTGACATAAGGCTGAAGCCCAGCAATTCCAGATTTGCCATCTGCAAGTGCACTCCCAGCCAAACTGTGATGAAATAAAACAAAAGCTCCATCTGATCTGTGCCACACTTTTGCCATCAGAGCTGTGGGATGGCCTTTTGAGGCTCTGGTCACTCTGCTAATCATGGAAATCATAAAGAACCTGCCACTCCTGCCCAGAGCACTCAAAAATGTTTAACCAGCCCCTTGCAATGCTCCACTGCCCCTCTTGGGCTCTGCATGCCTTATCTGAGATCTGAATCACATAACTGGCTTTTGTATCTCTGCAGTTGTATCGATTGTTGTGGTTGCAGGAGTGGTTCATCAGATCCCAGTTTGTCCTGAGGTTGTCCTGCCAGCATCTGCACACACTGTTCTGGAAAAAGCAAACTTTTAGCCTGATTTCTGGAACACAGCAGCAAAGTTTCCCCAAACCAGAATAACAAACAAGCTAACTAACAAACAGAAGTTGCTCATGGGAAGCAATTTAGAGTGCAGAACAATCTGTCTCTCCCTAATCAGGTTAGGGTCATGCTAAGCACCATGGAAGAGGAATGCCTGATGTGTGGTTCCTGTGGTGGGACAGATGTCCCACAGTCTGTCCTCGCCTGTCTCTGTTCCCAAGGCACTGTCCTGCTCTGCTCTGCTCAGCCCTGGCTCCAGCCTCTCCCAAAAGATGATTTTTGCTTCCATCTGGGCAGATATTTGACCTGGTGGATGCTTGTCTCCTCTGACCCCCTGGCAATGACATGTGGATGAGCCCTGGGACTGAACCATGGCATGGCTGGTCCTGGAGAGCTGCTCTGAGGACAGGGGGACATCACAGCCCTGACATGGCCACATCAGCTGCCAGTGTCCCTCCCAGGCAGGAGATGTGCACAGATGAGGTGTGCCTGTGCCCCCCTCCCCTCATTAGGAAAATCTCTAGGGCAGATGCACTTTCATATTTCCTCCAGCTGCCCCCAGAGGCACAGAAAAGCCCTGAAATGAGGGAAGTCATATAATCTGTGTTTTGGATTTGGCTTAAAAGCCAGTTAACCCCCCCTCCTTTTTTCTTTCTGTGAAATTTTCTTTGTTTTACTGAACAGCTGCAGGCTGCAAGGTCCCAGAATTGTAATTTTGGCCACCATATACTATCACAGTGTGTATTACATATCCAATAAAACCTGACTATTGCATCCTCTGGGCACACTTTAAAATAATTGCTTGTAAAAGCACATATTCATCTCAGCTGCACTCATCTGAGGGACCAGTGACAAAAGAGGTTCCCTGACTTCCCCAAATGCAAGTTTTCCTTATACCTCTCATTGTCCCCAACCTCAAACCCAAGATTTTCCAAGGGAAACACACAGTATATTTCTCCAGCACTTCAGCCTTGCTCAAGGCTGCATGGAGGTGGCCAAACATGCAGCAAGAAAATAATTTTGGGGATGAGGGGGTGGCAGAGAAAAGAGAGTGGGATTGTCCTGTCCATCCTGTAGGAGATGAAGGACCCAACCACAGCCAGAGATGTTGGCTTGTCTGCAAGGACATGATGTCACCCTGATGTCTGCCTTCACTCTGGTGCTGCTCAAACATCAGAACTCCTGCACAACACCAAGGAAAAACAACTTCTCCAGCCAGCATAGCCTACACACCCCAGAGAATTCTCATTTCCTCCATCTCCTGAATCCTCTGTGCAAGCAAGGAGCCTGTAGCCCTTTCTTGGCTCTTCCACCTGGTCTCAGAGTGACTATTAGAAATTAGTGATGAGTCAACATCCAGTGCTTTGCAGTTTGGGGTCGCTTGACTTTAAATAAGCATCCAAACCTTCTCAGCAGAACCAGCCAAAGCTCATTTGTCTTGAAGTTTTCTCACGCCATTTCAGGCACAATTTCTTCTGGCCACAGCTGGGAGTATCAGGAGAATATTTTCAGTGTTTTGGCATGGTGGGCTCTAGTGCTAGCCAAAACTGGAAGTTGGAAGAAAAATCATCTATCAATTATCTATCTATCTATCTATCTATCTATCTATCTATCTATCTATCTATCTATCTATCTATCTATCTATCTATCTATCTATCTAATGTATTTTATATCTGTATGTGTGTCCAAAAACTGTAAACTCTCAGAACCCTAATGAAGCTTTATTCAAAATTTGGCTGAGTTGGACACAACATTTTGGAAAGCAGTTCCTCATTTTTAACCTAGCATATGCAAACTTAGCAGGAATCAGAATTTCAGTCCATTTGAAAGGAAAGAAGTCAAGAGATCTGACTCTCTGTGTGTGTGTGTGTTCTCAACTTTTACATCCATTTACAGAAAGTTATGGTGAAAGTTTATCTGCTGGCAGCTCATTGTGAGAATTCCAGGTAGGAGCTTGCAATATTTACACAGGGTGTTTCATTGTGA
This sequence comes from Erithacus rubecula, assembly GCF_903797595.1. Classification (NCBI taxonomy): domain Eukaryota; kingdom Metazoa; phylum Chordata; class Aves; order Passeriformes; family Muscicapidae; genus Erithacus; species Erithacus rubecula. Next base: position 4,208,784 of record NC_136662.1, on the reverse strand, counting down.
GCCCTCACAATGGGAAAGCATTAAAACTCCAGAAATGCACAGAGCAAGTTGCATAAAATTAATTCTCTTGCTTTCATTTTTGGTACTTGCAAGGAATCTTTGCCAGTCCCCTTTCCATTCCAGAGCAAAGAAACACCCATAAAAGAGCAGAAGAGTGTCTGCTCTGTGCAACACATCTTGTTTATAACAAGAGGCTGGGGGAGAAAAAGGGTTGAATTTATTGCAGCTGGTGGGGGAATCTGGTTTTGTCCACTTTACCTGATTGTAGCTGGAACCATCTGCACAATATAAGTGTAAAGGAACATACCTGTAAAGAATTTCTGCTGTGGAGCTTTCTGCAGGGTTTTCCTGAAGCCTGACCTTCAGCAATCATGGTTTTGCCTTGTTTTACAGAGATCTAATTGTTCCTAATTTCCTGCAGATAAATGGTACAAGGTGTGGAGTTGCACTTTCAATGTTAAATTTCAATCATTTGTCTGACTTAATAGACGTGAATGGCTCTTTCAAGCCTAAGTGCTTTTGGTTCATGTTGGACATATTTGTACTGAAAATCTATTTGGAGTGGGCAAAGCCATTTTTCAGGAGGTAGGAAAATATTTCCTACCTGCAGCTGCTGAGCTCTGGGGGAGCTGTGGCCACAGGGCTGGGATCTTCTCAACTCTGTAGGATGATTTTTCTTTATTCCCAATGCAAATCACCACAGATTCCTACTTGCCACAAGGCAGGTCACAGTCAAATTTAGCTTATTTTCCTCCTTGGAACACTGTTGGCATCTTTCTCCTTTTACCCAAGATTTCTAGTAAAGACAACTCTTTAATGGCTGGGTTTCTGTGGAAATCACAAACATTTCTTGCAGTAATCTGCTTTTTGCCACCAGTTTCTCTTGCTGCCACTGAAAAGGTCTTCCTTAGTCATGGGCAGGCTGGAAGGAAATTGGTGAATCCAATTTAGGGATTAAATTTTCAGGGATTTGCTCTTCTACCCATGTGCCCATGGAGCACAGGAGCTGCAGCCTGGGATCCCTGAGCCACAGAGGGAGCAGCCAAGGGCTGGCTCTGGGAAAGGTGTGCAAGGCTTGAAACCTCTCTCAGAGCCCCCATCTCAGTGTCCTCATCCCAAAATCACTGCAACATTTCTGCTGGACCTTGACCTTGCTAGGTGTGGTGCAAGGAGTAGTGTTTCCACCAGTTATTGCATCAAAGAGGCAATAAAATCCCAGAGAAAATTGCTTTTGATCTGAGATTATGCAATTAAGCATTGGCAAAACTGCTTCAACAGGATGCAGGAGAAGTTGTAAGAGAATTATTAATGATTTCTGATAAACCAGCTCAGGCAAAGCAGTTTGTGTACAGACAGTGAGTACTCAACTCTGTTGTAGACATGAGTAAATTGCAATTTACTGAAATTTTTAAGTCAGCAGTCATTATCCAGTAGTGATTAATCTACAGATGAATTTAGGCCTGTGTTGCTAAATACTATTTAGAAACAGATTAAAAAATAATGTGACTCACCACATAATTTCCCAGCCAGTATGGATCCAGAGTAATTATTCCAGTTACAATGTCCTTGTGTTTGGTGTTTTTCATTCAGTTTTACACACTGTTGTGAAACAATGTTCAATTTTGTCTGAGTATTTTCTCCCTTTCAAAAGCACTTAATTTCACCCAAAAATCTATCTGTTTCTGAATATACAGAGCAATTCTTTTATTTGAAGTGTATGATACTGATTTTTGAGTTCTGAATCTCTGAGAAGTGACTGCTTCTGCTATGAAAAAAGATGTGTATCTTTTCCTTAGCATGGAGTGTGCTTTAACATAATTCAACTCATAGCTAATCCCCTCCTGCACAGATAACATTTCATACTCAAATTTTGCTCTTTGAGCTTTCCAGCCTTTCAATTCCAGCTCTGGAACCAGATCAGGTTTCCTCACTTAAATAGCTCCCCTGTCTGTTTTGTATAACTCCCAATGGTTTACAGGGTATCTTTGTTTCAAAATCTGTTTCTCTGCTCTGCTGGGACCACATATGTCTCTGTTGTGTTTAACTATTCCCTGCAACCTGTTAATACAGCATAATGGGTTTGCAAAGATAAAAACCTCACCAACAAAATAATACTTCTTTCATTACAAAATGGAGGCTGGGGAGAAAAAAAAAAAAAAAAAAAAAAAAAGAAGTAGAGTCTTGAAATGAAAAATATTTGAAGAGAAGAAATATCTAGGTCACAGCTTTTCTCAATTTTTGTAATTTAATGCAGCCTGGAATAATTGCTGCATGCATTCTTTTGAAATCAAGTCCTATAATGCACTTATTGCCCAATCTCTATTTTCAGATGTTGCTGGTAAGATACAACATTCTGTTTTCCAAATGACTACATTGTAAAAATGCAAAAAACCGGAGTTGAATGAGAGTTTATCCAAATATTGAAAAGAAATGTAGCCATCCATGTCAGCCTGATAGTTGGTGGGTTCTTGGTGGGAAATTGACTCCACTTCTGAAGATGCCACAGCCACCAAGTGCCAAACTCTGGAGAAATAAATACTTCAGTGAGGGAGAAGTAAAAAGGGGCAAATGAAAGACTTGTGGCTCCAGTCTCAGGTAGTCTCAGCGAAATCTGATGAAATTAAGTAGTTCATAAATGATGCAGAGACTTTCTGTGTCCATTCCCTTTGGAGAAAACAGAGTCATCATGCATGAGGTCTTCTTCAAGGTTGTGCCCTTTTGCTCTTACATTTTTAAGTCACTCTAAAGCAATTTTAAAGCATCAAGAGGAGGTAAAAAGGTTAAAGGCTTTGTGTACAGTCCCTAGGAGTTACCTGGCTACCTGGCAGTCCCAGCTTTGCATCACAAAAAATGACTGGGAAACCAGTTTTGTGAGGTTTGTATTGCCCAGGAATGCAGGGAGGGGGAGATCCAGGGCAGACAACAGCAGAAAAGCAATTGCACCTTCACTTGTCAGTCTCAGAAAATAAAAGTTGAGCATATGATACCTTTGGGTTGACACAAAATAGGTTTTAATTTCCCTCTAGAGTCACATTTTTCTACACCCCACTTCATGTGCCACCAGGTCAGGGGTAAGATGGAAGATAAAGGCTGAACAAAAGTATCTCCTTATTTGCTGAGAGAGAAAATACTGGCATGTTTTCAGATCAGGGCTAAGTGTTTGAAAAGCCAGCCCATTACATGGAAAGATTGTTTTCCACCCCACAGCAAAAAAAAAAAAAATGAAGCACTTGAAAAATCTCAGCGTGTTTCATGAAAAATTGTTGACTGTAAGTATGAAGTGGAGCTGACAAGGTGGTGTTAGGCATTCACTGGAATTTCTGGCCACATGCCCTCTGAAATTAGTAGACTTAACCTCTCTCCACTTCTGTTGTGTCTGAGGAGAAGCAGTTTCCAAAGAGGAAAAGGGGGAAATCTCCAGTTGCCCTCTGAACAGCTCCTCACCCTCCTCTTCACACAGCCAAGGCCTGAGCTGGGCTTAAGGTGGGGTTTGCAGTTTAGGTCTGGACCATCTCTGTGGCTGATCAGCCTGATGTGCTGCCCACAGAGTTCAGCATCACCTGAAAACCAGTCTGGAGCATCCTTCCCCCTGTTACTCATGACACATTTCTTGTCTTACCCCTGTGACCAGACAGTTTTTCCTGTGGCTAATTCCCATCTGCCCAGCTAACTTGCTATGGCATTTTTAACAGCAGAAAGTATTGGGTTTTATTTTTTTTTCCCCCCTCATTTCCTATCATTGATTTAATGCAGAGATCTGACTGGTCTTGTAAAACAAAACTTAAATCAGAAAAGCTTTAAATGAGATTTTTTTTTTCTATGAATTCAAGTAGATGCCTCTCTTTTCACTCTTGCAGGACTAGGGGTTAACCAGTTGAGCTCAGTAATTACTGATACAAGAACCAAGTTGGTTTAAGTGGCTTTTTGGCCAGATTTTTAATTACACTGCATAGATGGAGCAGATTTTAAAATACTTTTGCCCTGTTCAAATTTAATTATGCAGTTTGGGATTTGTTTTGTTTTGTTTTGAGGAGTCATCACTGTGTCCACATTAACAAAATTGTCTGGATTGCCCTTTCCAAGGTTCTAAGTCTTGGTTTTTATTCTTTATGCTGATGGTGGTAATTGGATTGAACTGAGGGCTTTTTTTTGGTTATTTTGTGGGATCTTTTTTTCCTCTATTCACATGATTAGTCATAATGACCATAAACAACCCTATTTCCATCTGAATCAGTGGAGACACTCTGACTAACTTAGGAGTCCTTAAACAGCAGAAGCTGAAATTTCTTTATGTTTTCTGGTGTTGAAAGTTCATCTTTGAATTCACCATAACTACTGTGGTAATATTCCAGAGAGGCACAACACACTGCGCTCCTACCCCCAGATTTTCTCCTTCAGACACAGACAGCACTAATCAAATAATGAATCCACTGAATAATTCTTTCTTCTTTTTTTTTCCTTATCTGGAAAAACCAAATAAAATCATTGTCCTTCTTAATCAGTACAAAAGTTTCTTCACAAATGATTGTTCACCTGCTAGTTTTTCTTATCAATATTGAAATACCATCTGAGGTTTTAGTTTTGTTTTTATTAGCCACTAGATTTACAGGAGAGCCTAATACAACTTCATTCCACGATCAAAAGAACACACCACTCAGTGCCAAGTTTCCAATAAAAGTACTTGAGTTATAAAAATATCTTTCCATTAATTTGTTGCTTCTATAATTGTTCTTGTCAGTAAATGTGTTCATTACTGGAAAGAGAAACTTTAAAAGAACGTAAGACCAGTTACAGTGCATTCAATAAGGCATTAAAATGAGTATTCCTGGGAACCCTTTTTGTAGTATTTTCCCAGCAGTACATCTTCCAATGGACAGCTCTACAGTAAGCTCAGGGAGAGAAGGAACCTGGGTCATTTTCCATGGAAATCCTTGTTCATTGAGCCCAGAGACTGCAAGACTGGACACTGTTTGGCAAGACATAATTCAATAACAACATCTTCCCTGCCTGGGAATATAACTCAGTTTCTTGGTTTATCTGAGAAACCTTGCCTGTGTTTGTAAGCATGGAAATCAGCAGCTGGTTGAGAAGAGGATTGGAAGCAATTTTATTTGAAAATGTGACCCTTTCCAAACAGCAAACTCAACTATCTGTATTATTTTGGTAATAATACAGATTAATAATACAGATTAATAATACTGAGAGGAGTGATTGTTTGAGAGAGCCTAAATGTACATCCATTCTTGGGGCAAGCCTTGTATTTTCATATCCGTTCCTCAGATGGAAAAGAAACATGAGAAATTGCAGAGAAAAGTCTTTTCCCTCTGTTTGCAAAGTCAACAGGGCAAGGAGAGCTCAGGTATTTTATTGGAGGTATCACAACATAGCTGCTGGACCATGGTGTCCCTTCACCTTCCAAGACAGAAAAGTCCCTTCTGTCCTCTCATCATCACCTGCTGTCCACGAGTCACCTTCACATCTGTTCTGACAGGAAATGCAATTTAACTTTGTTCCATGCTGAAACAAAGATGCTGGAAACAAGAAATCATCACCAGCTGGGGCTACAAGAAACAATTAAATAGAACTTTGCAACTGGATTAGAAGGCCATGATTCCACCTTAAATTTCTCTGGTTTAGACTCATTTGGAGTGAAAGGCATTGAAGAACTGCAGGAGTAGAACAAAGGAACTTACTTACAGCAGGTAAAATGACACCTGAGACAAAGAGAGGCTTCATCCTACTTTGGTGCCATAAATTTAAAGTTTTGTTACAGGTTCATGCTTTACATCAGTTTGGCAGCCAGGGACCAATACATCTTCTGTCACCTGTGTAATCACACACACACAAGTTATAGCTGCACACAAAAAGGAGCAGGACTTACTGCTCTATTTTATTTGTATTAAATCTCAGGCTTTGTTCTTTTTGCCATATTTTATGCTATCACCTCAGTCATCAGGAAGAGATGCTGCTCTTCCCTAGTATCATTCTCTGTGGTTTAAAAAAAGGGGGGAACAATTTCTTCCAGCAAAATTGGTAGTGATGAGGCAGAAAGCTCTCCCCAGAACACAGCCTGCCCCTCAACCTTAAACTGTGTGTCTCACCTGACTCAGTCTGTGCTGATGGCAAAATCTGAGCTGACAATCCTTGGAGTCAGTAAAGTGAAACAGGAACCTGAAGGACCTCAACCACTTCTACTGCAGCAGCCACCACACCTTAATTCATCTTTTTCTCCCCATGGATTTAAGAGGGACACCATGAAACTCTCACCACATGCAAGTCTTCCTTGTGTATTGTTAAAGAGCAGGGAAGTGGATCCATTGACAAAGATCTGCCAGTTTTACCTGTGTTTCCTTCACATATTTATTTTTCTGGCTCATAGTGGGTTAAGGAGAAAGCCACACACTGCAGGTTAGCTCTCTGAGATTTGGAAGGATTTTTGCTTTCTTGTCAGGTCATTCTGTAGAAATAACATCATTGTTTGCTGGAAAACAAAGCAAAACATCTGCTTTGCTCCTCACACCAGCACCTCCATTTGTCAAACCCTGCTAAGGCTACTGAAGCAGGAGACCATCAAAGCACCAGAATGTCTGAGGGGAATTCACAGCTCTGCTGTACCTGGGAAGAACATGAGTCACAGAGAATTTGGCAAGTACAGAGATGCTGGGGAATGTGTCTTGCAAAAGGCAGCCCAGGGATGTCAAAGGCAGCAGATGGATTGTGCTGAGCTCTGCAGGCTGGAGGATGTTCTGCTGTCTCCAGGGCAGAGCAGCTGCTCTGGAATATGTCTCACATCACACTTGCTGCTGATGGAGTGGTCACTGTGCAGGAAGCAGCTGAATCCTTTCCAGCTCTTCCCAGCAGCCAAGGGTGAGCATCCTGGTGGTGTCATCCTTGGAGATGTGTCTGGGGACAGGCAGGGACAATTAAAGCTTCATGAGTGCAGAAGGAAGTGTGAGATGAACAGCAGCAGTGAGGGGGGAATTCAGGGATGGGGATCCCATGGAAGTGTAGGAGATCCATCAATTTTTTTTTTTTTTTTTTTTTTTTTTTTTTTTTTGGTGAGGGAATGACTATTTTTTAATTGCACATTTCTGAGAGGACCCCTTGAGAAGCAGATGCCAACTGCTCCATGGGGAGTAGCAAAGCAACCTGGATGTGTTTTGGTTAAAACTTGGATGCAGTGCATTGACTCTGGAATTCTTTGCCATCAATCCCAAGGTAGATGGGTTAGGAATTCCTGCTGGATTCACTGGGACATCACTGCTGCACACACAAAGGTCTTTAGATATTCACAACCTGCCAGAAAAAATTCATCTCATCCACTTGCTTAAGAGAGAAAAGCTGTGCCCCCAAAATCACATCACAACCAGATTTTAGCATTGGAAAGTGTTCTGTTTACAAACTGTGGCCAAACTCTGTGGCCAAATCACAAGCTCTGGTTGGAGGGGAAGGGCTGAGAGGATGAAGTGCAGTGTGCTGTGTGGATGAGCTGGAACCACTCTGCTGTGCCTCAGCTAATTGGCACAGGGCTCACTAACGTGGGTCGTTTCATACATAAAAGCTTGTGATTGTGTGAGTCTTTCCACTCACTCCCAGGTCGGCTGATGAAAAGGCACAGATGTGAGGCTAAAAGGTTGTGTGAGACTCAGGATGTCGCCAGCTCCTCTTAAATTGCCTCCCTGGGCTGCTCAAACGTCATTTCAATAATAGCAGTAGCTGTATTAATTTATTGTAAATTGAAAAGGAGAGGTCAAGAGAAAGAAAGCTGTGCCAGGCTCCTCCAGGAAGACAAAAAGAAAAAAAAACAATAATCGAGGGGAGTCTCTTCTTCTTTTCCAAACTGAAAAGCCCCACTGGGGGAGGTGAGGGCTGTGCATTTCTGCCACCCCACCCTGCCCACTCCACAATTTGCACAGGGAGAATTTCCTCGAGCAGCTGGGCTTGCTCTTCCCACACACCATCCCCCCTTGGATGCATTGCATGGGCATTTGAACAACTACCCAACCATAAAATAAGCATAAATGTTTTCTCAGGGAGAAGATGAGGGCTGTGTTTTCAATCCATTCCAAGATTTCCCTAAAATAAGGACTCCACAGGCAATAATTGTATTAGCACATCAGGAAGTTAAAATAAAAAAAAAAAAAAAGAGTTAAAGAGGGACTGTGTTGGTCACATATTGCTGGGTTTGTCCCTTTCTGGACACACTTGATTGGACTTTTTCCTGATTTTTAGACAGTCTGAACCTAACAGGGAAGGACTGAAGTACTGACATATGGTTAAGATGGTAAAACATCCAAAAACCTTTCCAAGCATTAGCTGAATGTAATCCAAAATTCCATTAAAATACTCCCTGCAATAATGTGGAAAAAGAGGAGGGATTTTAAAAATTATTTTAGCCATTTATGTGGGGGTTTTTTTTGGTGTGTCTTAGTGTCTTTGTGACTCTTGGTTCAAATTCCTCAAGTTCACACACCTCGCACAGAGCGCTGCCTTTGACTTGGTGCCACAAACTGAGGTCCATTTAGGGGAGTTTAATCTCGTGGACCCTAAAACCTAACACCTCCAAATTAACACCAATTGTGGTTAGCTTCTTCTTGTGCACTCTCTAGCTGTTCATTGCTGGCTGTGTGCAGCTGCTGACAGGAAGAACGTGTTGGAAAGATTTAACTCGAGCCTCACGCGAGCAGATGATGTTCCAGAATGTTGGTGCTTTGACAGGGGTCTGGGTGCTGGAATGGAGACAATTTGGAGAAGTGTTTCTGCTGTTTTCATTCCTCCAATGCAGTCCCTCTGCTGATGGGGGCTTCATAAAAGGCTGCCCTGCTTCCCCAAATCCTGTTCTAACAGCTTAAAAATGTCCAGAGGGCTCGTTCTTTCTCCTAAGCACCTTGATGGGGAGGGTGTAGGATATTCCAGTCTGGGCTGTGATGTCTTGAGGGAGAATAAAAAGGCATTTGGGACATGGCTTGGGTCAGGGACCTCCAAGAAATCCTCCTCTGGCAAGCTGGAGTTGAGTGCACACCATTATTTCATTTCCATGAGGTTCCACACCATTCCCCCCTTATTTTTCCAAAGTGGACAACAGCAGGAAGAGCAAAAAGAGAAGCAGATATCCTGCTGAGCCCCAGGTGTTTTTGTTTTTTTTTTTTTTGCAGTCAAGGTGGGCTGTGAGTGTCCCCTGCAGTCACACCTGAAAGACAAGGAGACGTGGCTGCATCTGTGACTGATTTGTGAGTGCCCCAAAAAGGAAATTGAGCTGCAGGAAGGTTTTGCACTCTGGCTGTGTTTTTGTTTCAAGCTGGTGAGATTCTGCTGGCAGTTCACTACCCAGCCCTGAATGTGTGGTTTCAATATTTTGACATCACTAGTTAAGGTAGCAGTGAAAAATTGTTTTGTGTTATCCTACTTATACTAAAATGGGACATTTATCTGGAAAGCAACACCACATCCATCTTCTCATTATTAGATATTTACTGGAGTTTTGTCTGAGAAGAAAATTTGCTAAAATATTCTTTTGAGATGATAAATTAGGCAACTTCCAGATAGTTTCACCTGCAAATCAGGGAGGAAGTGGAATAACTTTCATATATTACATCTGCCTTGTGTAAATAGATTTTTCCCTGTTCTATTTGGAGATTTTTTTCCCCCTGAACGATCAACACCAATTCTTTTCCAAAGGCTAAGAAAATAACAATCCAAATGTGAAAACGAAACAAAATCATTAATTTGCAGTCATACAAAGCAGATTAGCCAATCTGAAATGAACTTCTTTTCTTATTCATGTGGTGTGTCAGCCAAATTAAAAAAAAAAATAAAAATCATTCTTTGCACTAAATATTGTGTTTCAAAAATAGTCCAAAGGGATAAATTCACACAGAAACTGATTCTCTTTCATTTTTTAAAGTCCTCCAATAGAGCAGGCAAAGAAAGGGAACAGAAGCTCCTCCAAGTTTCCTTCTGCTGCTCCTCTTAAAACAAGGAAAACACATTTCTGACCACATTACATGTTTTAGTTGGACACCGCGAAATACAAGGCTCCTGCTGAAATGCAGAACACCACCCGACCCCAAGTTAAAAACTGGGCAACCAGCCATGATTATTTGCAAAATAAAATTAATCTGAAAGTTGTCATAAACAGAAATGCAGTGGTAAATGGGAGCATCCTCCTGGCTGTAAACACCCTCCCACGGTGGTCCCTGACTCATTTATCCTGAGATTTACTCTCCCTTTGTGACACAGACAGAATTTAGGGCATTTAGACAGAAATGAGGACTTTGGCTTGGGGTGCAGGGTTGTCCTGCCTTTCCTTCCTTCATCTTTCTTGCTGTGTTTTGGTTTGGGCAGCACTTGAAGGCAACATCTTGGTTTTCATGGGGTGCACTGGGATCCATGTCTGGGTAGAAAGAGGACAAATAAAGGCCCTGCTATTGGAAAGGAACAGTGATTTCTCTGAGAATTCCATCTCCCCTCACTGGGAGAATCTTTCCCAGTGTGGATTCCACATCAGCAAACTTGGCCTCCCTTTCTCCACACATCCACTTAAAAATAAAGCTGTGGGGCAGAATGTGTCCCTGGTGACTCTTAATGCCTTTTTAAAAGAATTTCTGTTAAATGTTGTGTTTTAATTCTTTAGTTTCTACTTTCTGGGGTTGTGTTCCAGTTCATTTGGATGTGTGAATTCAGGATTTTCTGTATTCCTCTGCTGGCACCTTCCTGCCAAGCCAGTGGTGGATTCTGAGTGCTGTGCAGTACCAAATTGCCTTCACACTCTGGTTAGAGCATGTGGCAGTGGGTGAACTTGCCAGATTCCCATATCCACCAACAATTCAACCAGCAGAGGAGCTGGGAGTGAAAAAGGAGAGCAGGAACAGAGATTTTTCTGCTTCTCCCATCCCAAATCTCAACCACTATGAGATCCATGGAACACATCCATGTATCTGGGCCAAAAAAAAAGAAAAAAAATCCTTGCTAAAATAAAATTTAAAAAAAAAAGGAGCAAATATTTGTGTTTCTTTCCATGCCCAAAAGCTGGGCATTCCTAAACTTCACCTCCCAAGAGTGGTTTTGACAACAGCAAGATCTTTGGGCTTGCTCAAATCAGCTTCTAAGATTGAGAGGGTGAAGCAGCATCAAACAAGATTCCCTGGATGTCTCCACACCAGCCACTGTGACTAAAACTGGCCCAGCTCCTTCCCAGGCACTGGTCCCTGAGGTGTGTGAGCTGCACCACCCCAAACCCCCTCAGAACTGGTCTTACAAAAACCTTTGCCAGGTTTGAACTCGCCCACGCTTCCAGCAGTGGTTTTTGCTGTAACCAGAGAGGCTTTCTAACTTGTTTTTTTTTTTTTTTTTTGGCTGAAGCAGCTAGCCAAAATTCTGGGCTTAGCACTTCTTGTTTTCCCTCCTCACTCCTTTTTTTCCCAGTTTGGCTGGTGGGAGGAGGGATACCTCTCTGGAAGCTCCTTCCATGCAAGGCTGAGCACTCTGCTCTGCTCACCAAGAGCTGGAAAGGCTCCTCTGCTTCCATCAGCCAAGGGCTGATCCCAACCAGCTCCTGGCCCCAAAAACTTCCCTTTGGAGCTTCTCAGTTCCTGTGCTTATTCTGGCCTCATCCTCTGCTGCTGCTGATTCCAAGCTGTGGGCACTCTCCAGGCTCTCTTCCCAGTGCCACGTCCACCAGGAGCTCATCCCCCATCCCTGGTGGGGTAATTTATAACAGGATGGAGCTCAGGGTCCTGCCAGAGAAGGTCACCTCAGACCAACCCACCCTCAGGGCTGAGGAAACCATTTTCCACCACAGAAAAACCATTTTCCACCACGTTACCCCTTGGCAATGGATGTCAACAAGGAAAACCATCCGTGCAGCACTGCTGGAGGTCTGCAGGATTTTGGGATGAGCAGGACCTGGTTCCAGCTCCTGGATTGGCAGCCAGGATGGAGGATTGGTACTTAAGGATCAGACATGGCATGGAATGCACCCAAGCTGTTGCAGCACTGAGATTTAAGCAGGACCTGTTTTGTTGTGATGGGTGAACCATGTGAGTTTCACTTGGAGCTTCCTCTCTGAAGAAAACAGACCCAACAAAATTCCATGTATATATGGCTGCCTTAATAAATATTTTTATGTGTGCTGTAAAAATAGAATATTTTCCTGGCCCTCGGGGTATGGATTTGTCTGCATGCATTGCTGTGACAACGAAATTTCAGAATCCCTTCCCGCAGTGGAAAAGAGAAGATTTGAAATATTTGATTTAAAAGGCAAAAAGAAAAACAGTCACTGGAGTTGTCTGCAGCACAAAACTTTGCAACTGTTATTATTCCCATCATCAACAAACAATCTCAAAGAAGTGGTGTGCAGGGGTGTGGGAAAAGAGCTTTGTGGTTTTCTGTTTCAGCTCTGCCTGTGAATCACTTTGCAGTCTTGGGCAAGTGGCTTAACCTTGTGGGGGCTCCATGTGTGCAGCCCTGCAGTGGCTGAGCAGAATTCAGGAGACCTCAGACAAGGGGATGCTTGAAATAACCACGAGAAGATGCAGAGACCCTGCAGAAAGGTGGCATGTAAATGTAATTTAGCATTATCATGGCTTTATCCCCCCAGATATCCAGATATCTTAGATGAAAAAGGTGCTTTTGCTACATTTGTATGGATGTGAGTTCCTTAGAGGCAAAAAAAGCAGCATCTTCCAGGCAAGGACTAAGATCCTGACATCCTCATCAGGCAGACTCCCACCTAAGCCAAGTATGGCTTTGCCTGAGCTAGAAATTGGCTCTTTGTGAATTATCCAGCACAATCCATTGACTCTTTAACCCATAAATTGTCAAACTCAATTATTTCCAGCTAAGCAGATAGCTGAAAATAAATAATCTGTAAGATAAGGTACTCTGGCTTTAGTTTTAAGTCAAATTCAAGTTTGCTCAACATGAACGTTACAGTTACATAAATAACAAGAGAAAAAATCACCCCCAAATCCAAAAATCATTTTTCTGCAAAAACATAGAGGATCAATTTCTCTAGTTTAGAATTACCAAACTTGGCAGTATTTCACATTTGAAATATAATGATGTCATGTGGTTGGCCTCTTCCCATTGCAAACAGTAAATCTTAAAATCTGGAGAGATCTTTTATTTGGTTATTCATATTGTACTGCATCAAGGGGTTACAACACATGTGCCTGGGCTTATTAAAATCATCTGGTGGGGAAGAAGTTATTATTTAAAGGCACAGTACTTGAGGCTGTGCTGCTTTTCTTGGAGGCTGCTCTGTTCTGGTGTCAGTGCACATCCAGCTGTGACATTGAGAGGTCTCTTGGTTTGGAGTCTTCACCCTGCTGATGGAAATGGACACTTTATCCCATGGGCTGCCACCCACCAGCCCAGGGACTGGGAGTTCACAGTGCCTGGTTTCTTCAGGAAGGACTTCCACCATCATGGTCAATCTCCCAATTTACTTTCAGATTTTATTTTTCTTTCTGCTGCTTGCTGATGAAGTCCACCAAACCCTCCCATTCTGGCAAACAGGAGCACTGATATGCCAGCCAAATATCTTGTTCCTAGGGACAGCTTTCATTGCATTTACCCTGGAGAAAGAACAAACAGCAGACTGCACTTCTTCAAGTGGTGCCTTCCACTGTGCTCCTCTCCCTGCTGTCCCCAAACTTCCAAAATCTCCTTTCTCCTGCTTTTTTCTATTTATGTTTCTGAAATCTACATTGTCTGGCACTTGCTTTGGGCTGCTGGCTGCTCTTCTTGGAAAAAAAAAAGTGGTGGGGCCAGTGCAGGATGTCCTCACAACACTGTGGTGGAAATTTCCCTTGCTGGAGATCACTCTGTGTTTCTCCAAGGCTTGCAGCCAGCCCAGCACTACCAAGCAACCTGGATTTTTTACAGCCAGTGGATCCCTGGCCACAGATCTATGCAGGACCTAATTATGCCCCTACATAGATTTTTTTCCTCTGTTTACTTAATATCCCTGCATGTGTGTTTGTGCCAGTAAATTCTGCCCTGGTTCCCCCTAAAATCCCTCTTTGTTGGCTTCTTCCTCCAAGCTGTGTGGTTAAAGGTTTCACTGGTTTATTAAATTCTCCTCATAGTAGAGGGGAAAGGCCCTTTTTGAGATTTAGGCAGGTAGGAAAGTTTCCTGCTGGAGTGAAACTTTGCTGAACTCTTTCCCTGTAAGAGCAAAGAAAAGAAACCATCACTTTTTTTTCATTTATTTGGAAGAGGAAACATTTTAAACACCTCAAAAATTAAGATTAATCTGTTTGGCAACATCTTTTTACTTTTTTTCTCTGCAAGATATGGCAATAAGAAAAACTCAGGTCTAGCTTTGAAATAAGCAGGTAGTTCCCACATGGAATGCCACCACAAAAGCCAAATTTCTGTGACAGGGACATCATGTCCATCACATCCATGGACATGAACATCTTGGGGTGTCAGGAATGTGATTGTAAGATCTGCCAGCAAAATCTTATTCTGCCCCTTTCCTCTCCTTCATCAAGCAACCTGATTTCCAGTGCAGCTCTTGCTGCCTGCAGTAATATTTATCAAGTAGTTCTCTGAATCCATTTTCACCATGGAAAAGCTTCTTTCATCCTCCACACTCATGTATGTAATTTTTGTCCATTTATCTTTATAAATAGCAGAGTGATAAAAGGCAGATCCCTCTGCTTTCTTTAAAAAAATTTAGATTTTCAATGCTTTAAAACTTGAAGGGCTGAGTATCCTGTTAGCACAGTGCTGTCACAGTTTTCTACACTCACTGTGCCACCCCAAGGGTTGGCTTTGTGTGTCACTTTCCTGGCCATGAATGTTAATTATTTTTCTGCATAATGACTGTCACCACACACTTGCTTTAGATAATATTGAATCCTGTCCCAAAATAAAGAATTGGCTGCTCATGTGTTGTAGTTTGGAGTCACAGCCTCATTTGTGTGATTGTTCAGGATAATATCATGCAAATGATGATGATGATGATGATGATGATGATGATGATGATGATGATGATGAGAACAGTGTTTTCAGGCTTTCTGCTGCTCTAGATTTGTAGCACTAGCTGCCAAAACTTGGTTGTGTCTCAATTTCAGCATCTCAGTTGTCATTGGGCCACAGCATGAGTTAATGTGGATGCAACATGATTGCTAGAGAGCACAGAAAGAACATGTATAAGAAATAATCACAAATTATTAGCCAGACTTATAATGTAAATCATCCTTTTTTCTCTTTGTTTTTAATTTTTTTTTTCTTTTTATAAAAATAAGACCTGCTTTCTGTGGAGGAAAGAACCCAACATTTCCTGAAATCAACAGAAGTTTTCATCTGGCAGTGAAAAATTTACTATTCCCAGTTAAAAGCTTTTTGATTATTTTTTATGGAAACATAACAGTCCTAGAAAAGAAAGCTCTGCCTGGCTGGTTGATTGTTGCTTTACCCTGTTTCATACCTGATCACTTTTGTGTTGACTTTTTCTTAGCTTAGAAAAAGTGCTTTGATTAATCCCATTGCAGGAGCTTGTGAAATGGCAGTGAATATTTCAGAGTTCTTGTACCTGCTTAGTCAAACAGAACGTGCTTCCAATTAGCATCAGCCTGTGCTGTTTCAAAATAAATGTGTAACTCATTATCAGCTGGTATCACAGGTTTGGAACCAAAATACATCCCAAAGGAAATGTATAACAAATATTTCATATCAGTTGCATAAATCATGAGAAAATGTGCTTTGGTTTTTGGGTTTTTTTTCTCTCCTTCTGGAGATGCTGTCCCCATTAAACATGAGCACCCTTGTGTGCATGTCCCTGTTTAAATGCAGGAATTGTCACCTCCACTCCTTTCCCTGGAGCCCTGGAGAAGGCAATGTGCAAGTTCATAAAATCATGGAATCATTAAGGCTGGAAAAGACCTCCAAGATCATCAAGTCTAACCCTTGACCCAACACAAGTTACAACTTCATAGAGAATTAGGGTCAGATGGTATCAGCTGCAAATAACCCCTGATAATCCCTGCCTGCACTGGGACTCTGGCAGCTGCTGGATCTTCACAGGAGAAGTGTGGTGGAGGAGGTGAGGGCTGTAAAAAATGGATATGAGAGGAAGGAGAGGCTTCAAAAAAACCAAAAAATAGGAATTCAGTGTTTACATATTTGATGAAGAACTGATTGGAGGATGCTGCACAGACACGTTGTCCAAAGTGGAGGGTGTTAAATGCTTGGATGATATTCAAACCATGTCACCCACTGGCTTCTAGCATCAGCCCAAATCCCAAAGGAGCCCTGTGATTAATTTATCCTTGATTCTTAGATAGGCACAGACTATTTTGATAAAGGGAGGAGAGCTATTGTGACTTTCCTTCCTTTATTGCTCCACCCAAGATAAAGCAGACAGGATATTTTACAGCATTGTACAGACAGCCAATCTGTCATCTAGTAAAAGGTGCTGGACTTCAGAGACCAGGCTCCCTTCTGTTCTAGCCCCTTTAGCTCATATATAAAACTGGAGAAATCTCATTTTTCAGGATTTTCTCCTTGCCCCTAAATTGCTCTGCCCAAACTTTTTTTGTGTCAGATCATATTATAGAAATGATGAAGACACATATTTGGTCTTTACTTATCTTTAAATATAATTCAAAGGATAAATCCTCCATTTGGATGAACATCATATCCATTTTTCTGGGTTTTTTTTTTTAGCTTTCTACTGTGCAGCTTGCACAGCTTCAAGTCCTGCTGTTTTGCACCAAGAGGTTTCTGCCAAACCATTGATTCTGGGGCTATAACAGAGAAACACACCACAAAGCTTTCAGTCAAAATCCAGTCAAAATCCATCCAGAATTCAAAATACAACCTTGTTCCTTCAGAGCTGTGCCCCAGAAGTGTGCAGACATTGCTGTGGGCTCATTGTGACCCACACCTTTGGTAGCCCAGACTGCCAGTGACCCTTGTTTCTGTTTTATCACTGTTGTGTCTCTGCACAGACTTTGTAAAACACCCTGGGAGATGTGCAGAATTGCTGCTACCACATCTCTCAGTGTCCTGCCTGGGATGGTTTAACCAAGTAGGAAGGAGAGAGTTCCACTGACAGGGATTGCTGTTTGGAAATGTCACTAAGAAATCTGATTTATTGTATGTTTTCTTCCTACAGGACCAATTATTTTGCCCTGAAAGGTAGGGACTTTATCAAGGAAAGCAGAAAGGACTCTGTAGATTTGAAATATCCTTAAGCTGCCTGAGATACAGGAAATTATTGGACTGGTGGTGAGGGCCTGCCCAGAGAAGCTGTGGCTGCCTCATCCCTGGAAGTGTCCAGGGCCAGGCTGGACAGGATTTGGAGCACCCTGGAATATTGAAAAATGTTAGAATGAGATGGACTTTAAGGCCCTTTTGAACCCAAACCCTTCCAGGATTCTGTGATTCTATAGCTGACATTATTATTTATGTTATTGGTGACAAAACATCACTCTGCACAGATGGGATGGGGGCTGGAGACTGGACCAGGTGCAGAGATCAGGTACCTGCCTGAGCCCTGACAACATGAGCCCATATTTATCCTTTTGGTGCCTTTCCAGTCCTACCTACATCACAACATTGAGTCTCTTCTGGGAAAAAAAAAAAAAAAAAGACAATACAGGGACATGAAACTGGTCCTGGGACAGTCCCTGTGCTGATTCAGAGCTAAGCCCAGGCTCACACCATGGAAGTGACGTGCTCCTCATCTTTTCCAGTAACACACAGATATCAGAGGGACACCAGTGTTTACCCACCTTCCTCCATCAATACAAATGGCTCAGACAAAATAGATTCATGCCTAATAAAAGGAGCCATCTACTCTATTATCCTTTCAAAGAAAAACAGCCTAAACATCAATGATTAAATTGCTTTAATGAGACGTGGAAATTAGCTGTCACTGCCAAAAATGTAACTCCTTCTCTCAGCCTCCTGCTCTGATTATGAGAATGGTAATTTGCCAGCTCCCAGCTTCCTGTTATTAAGCCAATTGTTAAATTTTTATAAATATTTGAGACAGTCATTTAAAACCATGGGGTTGACATTCACCCAGCAAGGATGACTGTCACCTTTTCCTCCTCCTTCTCTTCCTCCCCCTTTCCTGGGTTTACAGTCCATCCTGTCACATCACAAGCCTTGTTTTTCCTTAGAAAAAAAACCCAAAAAAACAACCCAACGTTTTTACTCTGAAAGAGACAGTATTTTTAAAGAAAAAACCTTGCAAAACAATGTACCTAGAATAAGCTGGTTAAGAGAATGGTGATAATAGCACCAAGGTTGTGGCTTTGATCCCTACATGAGCCTTTCCTTTCAGACTTGCACTTGATGATTCTTGGGAGTCCCTTCCAACTCAGGATATTCTCTGATTCTGTAAATAAATAAGATTCCTGCATGTTATGAAATCTATTGAAAGAGAGAATAACTAGACTTTGCATTCCTAGTTTATCTAGGGCAGTGAGCAAAGTCACCCTCATAAAAAGAAATGCAGGTACCCATTTTGGGATATTTTTATAAAAGCCTGTCATCATTCTATCTAAATATTACAGCAGAGGTTTTCAAACACACAAATAGCAGTTCAGTTTCCAACTCCCACCAGCTCTCCAAGGGAGATGACCATGACATTGCCCTTTGTACAGTGAAAATCATTCCTGCCCATGCTGTGCTATTGGGTTACCCATATGGGCTTCTTCTGTTGACCTCAAAGCCTCATGGAGCTTGAGTTCCCAGCTGCTGGCAGGGCTGGCACTTGGAAAAGAGATAACATCACCAGTGCCTTTGCACCCTGCCTGTTTCACTGTTTCTTTTGTATGACATGCATTTTTCCAGGGTCAAATGTCTGTATTTCTGTGGAGAGATATATATATAGAGAGAGATAGACAGATATAGATATATTTGTCCAACATTCTTACAACAACATTGCATTGGAAATTTGTGATCTACGTTTTAAACTCTCTCTTCTCTCACTGATGGCAAAGTTAAGGTTTCCTAATGTATTTCATTAAGTAGTCCACATAAGAAATCTCACTGACTCCTGCTTTGATTCCTTTGGCATTTAATTTCCTACCACAGTCCATATTCTGTCTCTTCATTCTAGGGGAATATGGATTATGTGAAATTTATTGTCCAAATGAAATCTACTGAATATTTTCCTCCAAGTGAGGGAATTCCCTGTTGGTTAGTTTCTGTGAGGAGGCTACACTCACATACAGGCAGAGGCACACACAGTTCCATTCACAGCTATAAAACATTGTTGTTTACAGAGGTAAATTCCCCCAGATCTCTGCTGTATTAATCATTGCTCCCGACCCAGAATGTTTATCCTGAAAAACAACCACCACCACCACATCTCCCCTCTGGGATGAGATATTAAAGCATGAATGCAATGGAGAGGGCCAGGATTTGATCTCAGGGATGCTCTGCACGCTCCTCATCCTCTCAGTTGCTTTACAAGACTCACCCCAGGAGCCAGGCTGGGCTGTAATTGAAGCCCATCCATCACCTCCTTCCCCAACCCGTGGCTGGGCTGTAACTGACGTGGCAGGGCTGTTTGTTTATCCTCCTGAACAGATGTTTGAGCAGAGGCTCCCCAACCTCCAATAAAATATCGCAGACAACTGTGAAGTTTGCTAACCCCTCGTTAAAAGCAATCTCCTTGAAGTCCTTAACTCAGCAGAAGATAAACTGCACCAATGTGGAGCACTCCCACTCTCAAGGACAGAGAGCCATTCCCACCAGCAGCCATAAACTTCTGCACTGGAAATCGTTGTGTCTCTGCTTTAGATCAATGCCATTAAAACAAAGGCAGATGGAATATTTCACTCTTATCTGGGGCAGTGGGTAATTGCCTTTCTGATTGCTCACATCTCCAGCTCCTCTCTTCCCTTCCTGCTCCACGGGGTGCTTGTCACAGGGTGGGTGCAGGGAGTCTTGGAGCACCCATCTGTGCATCCACAGCCTGGGATTAGCCCTGTGCATGGCACGTCAGCACTGCAGGGCCAGCACTCACAGCTCGACCTGCAGAAGTGGTTCCCCTTGCAAAAGCAGCAAGTTGGTGGAGGGACAATGCTCCCATTGCCACCCCACCGATTTTGGCAGCATTTCCTTGTTCTCCATGTGCTCTCTGCCTGCTGTGGTTATGGTCAGACTCAACCCACCCAAGAGGAGAGGGCAGGAGCTGACAGACAGGGCTGAGGCACCAGAGGGGACAAGAAGTGGGGAAGAGAACAGGCTGACCACGGCAGCAGCACATGGAACATTAGCTGAGGACAGGATGATCAACTTGGACACTATTAGTGGTTGATCAGCTCTTTTTCTTCCCCAAGGCACGATATTTCTTTAAATCTGCATAGTGCAATGTACAAGTTACATTTTATTTTTGACACTATTCCCCCAGGTTTTCATCTCCCAATCCTTTCTCCCTCCAGCCGCACCCTTCCAGGAATTCACATTGCACACATTTCTGAAAAGGGAATTAATGGCTTCTCTTTAAAGCTATGGGAGAGGAATGCCCTTTCTATTAATGCTTATCATTGTGTACTGCTTCAATAAAGATTTCTTGTAAACCCAGAAGAATGTCCTGAGCAGCGCTGGGGGCTGAATTGCCCAAGATGTTCAGTGGCCAGACGCCTGAACATGCACAATTTTAAAAACAAAGAGAACACTAAATATCAGATCAAATATTCAGTTGGCTCAGGGCAGTGTTTTTTTCCACGTTGCCCATTGTGCAGCACTGGAGTTGTGATTTCTTTTTGTTTTCTTTGTAAATAAATCCTCATAATGACTTTCCCGTATCTGATTCCAGCAAAAAACTGATGTCACAGGCGACAGCAATGACTCAGCATGGTGAGGTCCATAGCCCATGTCTGAAGCTTGCCTGTGCCAAGGGACCTCATGAAATGTCCCCTCCTTTCCCAAGGAAATGGGGGAGACAGCCCATGCTCAGGTCAGCTCCTAACAAGGAGCCAGGACACAGCCTGAGCATCCAGAGGGTGAGCAAGAGCACAGGGCCCTTCTCTTCCACACATCATTTTGCTGAAAGCCATCCCTTCCCCAAAGATGTCACCAGGCCAGCAGGCAGCACCACAGCAGTGCATGGGATCCACACATGCCAAGCAGAAATGGGATTTTTGTCACCAAAATGTGTGAGCTGTTGTCACCTGGGCTCTGGTAGCAGCTCCCTCAGCTGGTGTCAGATTGTCAGATGTTATGTAGATTTTTATATTTTAATAAAGCTGTCCTCCACTTGCAAGAGGCCCTTGAGAGAGACACAAAGCCCAGTGCAGATGCTCCACAACATCTGGTTTGACTGGTGGAAGGTTTTTCTCTTTTGCAAAGTCAGTCTTCCATGCTTTGGACTGTGTTAATAGTATTTGATAATATATAGTGTAGGAAAGATGGAGCTTCTATATCTCAGACAACAGACTCCATAAATGCATTTCTAAAATAATTCAGTGAGAGGTCATCTGTTAGCTTGTGCATGATGAGAGGGAAATTGTCCAAAATTTGTATCCTAATGGGGAAAAAATAATCCTTGGAAGCAGAGAGAGGGAATCTGCTGGCCAAGAGACCCCAGAAAGATTTGAGTGTTTCACAGGCTGCAACTGATACTGAGACTTTTGGGCAAATGGACAAAGGGATTCCTGAAGACAGACCTCTCTCAAGCCCTCAAATGCACTTTTTTTTAAATTTTGTGAAGAGACATCTATAATGTTTTGGTGGAGGAGGTTGCTGGCCTGTCAAAGCTTCAGGAGGTTATTTAACTTCTTCCAGTCACAGTCCTGGACTCCATGGTCTTCTTTATTTCTAATTAATTTCTCTCTCAGCTCTAAAATGTCTGGTTCCCATTCCAAGGATGTAATTTGACTTCTCCTGCAAGAGGTCTGACTACAACCATGGTTTTTCTGCAGCCAGAACTTACAGGCACTTCAACTTCTATTCAAAGCAAATTTTGGGCTCTGTGTATGTTCATGTTGGGGCCAAACTCCAGCAAAGCCAAGTGCCCTCAAGGCCTTCATGAGGTCAGGCCCCTTGTAATTTTGATGCTTATAAAACATAGAAAATGAACTGTTCTTCCTCTTTTAAAAAATAAGAGCAAAATGAGAGAAAGCACTTACTGCCCAGAACATCCTGAAATTAAATGGAAATATAAGTGTGTTTGTGCCTGCAGTTTAGAGTTGAAACCACTGGGTTGGCTGGGTATGAGGGGTGTCAAGGGATGCCCATTATCAGGATGGATGATAAGGTCCAGGGTTGGTTTGAAACCTTACAAATAAACCTTATTCACATCCCTTTTCTCTACTTGTCCCCCTAATAGGAGTGAAGAGAATAATTTTCATTGTTTCTTTACCCTAGAAAGCTTCTCCTACAGCAATGCTCCCCTCCAACACATCTACACCCCAACACTGTGACTGTGCCTCACCAGCGAAACATTTTGATGAATTCCCATCCCTAAATCCCTCTAGCTCTTGGAGTCACTGTAGGTTTTCAGATGGATGCAGAGGGATGAAGCTCTGAGCACTTCCCCTTGGTATCCAGGGTTGATTCATGTCAGTGGATCTTGTCCCATGAACAAGATTAGACCAGAGCTGTTCTGCTGCTTAACAAAAAAAGGAGAGGAAGAAGGGACGGGACTAAATTTGACTGTACACTAAATTTGTGTACTTAAACAGCAGAGCTGGGCTGGGAGATAAATAAACCCTTGAATCATGGTGCTGCACCATTGCCAGAGTGATGTCTGTGAGGAAATGACGAATAATTTTCCACTCACAGACACCAGTGAGTAACTTGGAGCACGTCAGGATTTTCAGTGTTCTGTCCTTCTGCAAAGCTGCAGCCAAATCCTCACTGAGCACAACAAAAGTGTCTCCCTCCTGGAAACCAGACTGAGGGCCTGGAGAGCACTGTCAGTAAACTGTGAGGAAAGGGCCCAAAATGATGTGCAGGGTTCCAGCAGATTTATTTTACCTTCTTTTCACACCTTGGCTTCTGCGAGCTAATTTCTGTTCACTGCTGCCATCACCCCACCTGTTACCTGTGAAACACTGCATTTGTTATTGTTTGTTGTTGGTGGAACACTTTTCAAGGCAAAGAAGGTTTGTAGCAGCACCTTGCAAAATAAGCAGCCTTTCCATGATGCTCTTGGTGCCTCCAAAAACTCCAACGTGGCAGATTGGGAGGTTTTGTTGTGCAATTATTGCTGAATTCTAAACATAAGCTGTATTATGGGGCTTTGTGCTCATCCTGAGAGGTAAACCTGAGGTTGTACCTGGAGAACTAGCTACAAATTTAGATTTTGAGATGCTCTTAATAGAATAACCCAGGCAGATCTTTTATTTTTTTTTTAAAGCAGGAGGGCTGAGATCTGGTCATGGCTCCTTGATGCCTGTGGGGTTGTTGAGCCTGGAAAAAAAGAGGCTCAGGAGAAACCTTTTCACTCTCCAAAACTCCCTGGCAGGTGGGGGACAGGATTTACTCCCAGGGAACAAAGGAAATGGCCTCAAGCTGTCCCAGGGGAGGCTCAGGTTGAACATCAGGAAGAATTTATTCACTGAAAAGGTGTCAGGCAGTAGAAGAGGCTGCCCAGGGTGGTGGTGGAAGTGTGGGCATGGCACTCAGTGGTCTGGTGTGGTTGGCAAGCTGGGGATCAAAGGTTGGGGTTGATAATCCTGGAGGTGTTTTGCAGCCCAAGGGATTCTGTGATTCCATGATTCTGTGGCTCAGGGAGCTGCCAGGAGCTGCCAGGAGCTGCCATCCCCTGCAGTCAGATGTAGCCTGGAAAGGTGCTGGGCTCCCAGCACTGGCCCAGGCTGGGAAATAAAAGAACCACTTTCATCAGGAATATTTCACAGGAAGGAGAGATGCTGGCTCAAAATCTATTATTTTCTTTTATGAGAACTGCTGTAAATTTCTGCAGAGACCGTCGACATTGAGAATCCAATTTCCCTGAGATAAGCCCATTTTGGCAGGGGATTTTGTTTCTCTATTCTTAGCATCAACAGTCATTATTCAGAATTTTGAAAGACTTTGACCATTTTCTTCCTTCTTTAGCTTCACTTTTGCAGCTAGACCAGACTTCCCTCTTCCCACACCAAGCGAAATTCATGGGTGGGCTGAGAAGAACCATGTAGTTTATCATGTTACATCTTCCTTAAACCCTTTTTTCTAAAACTCCAATGAACCATAAGCAGGTACCTCACACAGAGCTAAACTTTGCAGAAAGCAAATGAAAGCCAGGCAGAGAGAGGGAGGTTGTCCCAAGGGGGTCAGTCCTACCAAAGCCTGCTCTGGCTTGGCAAGGAGCACATCCTTATTAATGCTGGTTGTAATAACATCCTTCAGCTGGTTCATGCCTGCAGCAGGTGAAGTCTGCTGGATGAAGGCTTTGCCTTGGAAAGCTTCCTCTGTTGTTCCTTTATTTCAGTTCCCATTTTCAGGAGGGAACTCCTTCTCAAGCTCTCCTTCAGTGTTCCTGCTTCCTTCCCATGGCTTACCTTGGGCTCCTGCTTGATAGCAAGATGTTAAGAGTCATCATCAACAGAAAAACAGTGCTCTCTTTTATTTTATTTACACAGCTGCCATGAATTTTGTTATGCCTAAATCCTCTGTCTCTTCCTCTCTCAGTGGGCTGGAGAGAGAAGAATGGGCTTTCTAGAATTTGTGTTTACTTTTATTGCTCTTTAAAATATTTTATGGCCTTTTAACAGAGTGGCACAATAATATTAAAATAACTTTAAAAAAATAAATTTGCAGAAAATGTATTAAAGCATCATAGAAAGGGATTTAACACTTCAAATACCCTTTCAAAGTGGCACCACGTCCTTGCTTTGAAGCAAAGCAATAAATTCACTTTGCAATTATTTATTGGAGCTTTTATTGGAAATTAGAGTGCATGTGCTAAACAAAATGTCAGCTTATCTGCACCCAGTTATTTGCCTACAAGTTGGATATAGGACAACATATTGTCCATTACAATGTGATTTAGATTACAGTAGCCAGCAGAGATTCAGTCATGGTCCAGCCCATGCTTAGTGTCTGTCAGACTGGATTAAAAGTCAGTTTTACTCTCAAAAATATGCAGACAGATGGTGTTAAGTGGAAAAATAGAGATTTGCTTCAGGTTGTGCACCAAGGCTGTGGCTGATGAGCATCTCTTGGGTACACCCAGCACCACCCCCCTGGCAAGGCAGAGCATTCCTTTCACAAGAGCCCCAGCAGATTATCCCCAGCAAAAGTTGTGATATGCTGATAGCCTTATCTGGCTGCTGGCTGGAATTAAAACAATGCAGTGCACTAATGCAGGCTTTTATCAGGGAGCAGACAAAACAAGGGGGATGGAGGAGCTGCAGGCAGAGGGCTGGTGAATGGGAGGCATCCACCTCAGGGCAGGCACAGGAAGGCAGAAGGTGGATGCTGTGTTCTGAAAAGGCCACATCAGCATTTTTTTACTGATTTTATGCTGAATGATGTCCTGAGGAGCAGTGGGAGCCATCAGCATCTCAGGGGACAAGTCAGACAACACAGAGACTCTCATTCTTCCTCATCAAGGAGTAGAACCCAGACAAACCCCTTGGTTTGCTCAGCATTGAACATTTCCTTCCCATTCCCTTTGCTTTTTCCAAACTCATTGAGAAACTGGTGAATTAAAAAGCAGGGAAGGATGACTGTGCCAGCATATGCTGTTTCCATGACATAAATAATCACTGTTCCAAAGGTCACTGCCACAGAGGAGTCACGGGTGGGATGAGAACAAATGGTAATTATGGCACTTGACAAGCTCCCAGCAGCCCAGAGAGATAAATCTGCTGCCTGCTCCTACTTGAACTTATGGCACCCTGGATTTCAGGAGCTTCCACTGTCCTGCATGATCCAACAAACATCCTCTCAGGATCTCCGGTGAATAAATAACTCTTTGAAATGCCTCTTCCCTGTCCCTGTGGTGGCACCCGTCCCAGGGAGGGCCTGCCTGTCCCTTTGGCAGGGTGTAAACACGCACAGCACAATCCAGAGCTGCTTTTTTTCCCTCCACTAGCAGCACAATTACTCCTTCAAAGGGCCAGCTCCCCATGCCTGAGTTCATCAAGCTGTCACTCAAGAAAGTCAAATCTCCGGACGGGCGCTGAACCCTCTGATGGGCTCTGCAGCTCCCTGCAGTTTCTGGGCTCTGACAGGAGCTGTTTGACCCAGCTGGCTGCAGGAGGGCATGGTTTTGTGCCAATAAACAGCCCTGTGTGCAAGGTCAGCTCCTTCACAGCCACCCCCAGCTCCCTTTGAAGCCTGGGGTGTCGGCGGGCTCAGCATCGCGGCCGTGGCGTGTGAGGGAAAGGGTTTTTTGTGCTAAAGGGTTTTTCTCCTGGAAATTTTTCTTGTTTGCTGCAAACCTGTGATCCCAGAGCCTGGCTCTCAGGACAGAACAGGGTTTTGTTTAACTGGAACCAGGGGCAGGTTTTGCTTTGAAGGTGCCCTTTGCAGTGCAGATTAGAGCCAGGCGCCTCAGTGGTGTAAATCACTGGTGCTCCCACAGAGTCATGTGTTACCAGCCAAAATCTGTATCCTTCACCTCCCCAAGCATCTGTCCCTCTGGCCAGCATCAGAAACACTCAAAAAACACTGGCTTTGTCCTACCACGCTGGCAATATCCAGATTAAGTTATAAATTTGGTACTAAAAACCCATTGTCATGTTCAAGCTATGCAGGGTGAGCACAGCCTCGCACTACAAGGTAACAGAAGGAGATTAAATATTATAACCAAATCAGTTACAGATTTATTCCATAAACTTCTCGTGATTTCATTGTATTTTTCCCTCCTTTGATGAATGGATTTTCCCAAGTCTGACAGATTTATTTTTTGTGGCAGGTATTTTTTTTCTGTTGCCACGCTTTATACCAGTTTTCCATTAAATCCTGAGGAGCAAGATGAGGTGAGAAATAAATTTGCTTGTAGCTGCAATTTGATTTAGGTCCATTTAGTTCTTATTTGAGAACTTCTTTTGAACAACACAAGGACTCTGTTTCCAAAGTCTTCGTATGCCTGTTTGGAAACACTGGTGCTCTTAGCAAAGGGAAAAAATCAGAAACTAGTGGATCTGCAAATGGCATTTTAAAAAAATTACTATTAAAAAAAAAAAAAAACGAACCTGTTTTAAGAATCACCTTTAAATGGGAGACTTTCTGAAAGATTGTGGAATATTTACATGTAGTTATAAAGGTGTTCCTGTAAAGACCTGTGGAGTATTTATTCATTACCAAGAAGAATTTCACACAATGTACTCAGGCAGCCTTTAGGTTTCCTCAGATTTCTTTGGAGATTTCCAAACCTATAAATGTTGTAAATATGATCAGACATTGCTCTGTCTGAATTCTGTTACACTGACACTTTCTTTTTCCTTAAAGAAAAAAAAAAATACAATCCATGGTTTATTTTACTTGACCCATATTTGATATTTAAGGAAATTAAACAAATCTCACGTTTAGCCTCCCAAAATAATACAGGCTGTCCATTAACACGTGTTAAAATTAATGAAAGCTTGGTGGTGAACATATAAATAGCACAGCTGCCAGTCTGTTTTGTAAAACTAGAGTTGAGCTCTCCCTGCTGTAAAGTGTTCAGAGAAAATTCTCAGAGATAATTCCTGTTGCTATTTCTTTTGTTGTTCCTGCTTTTTTGGGGATGTTTGTTGCACACTGGAGCAGTGCTGCATCAGTACCTTAAAGATCTGCAAAATTGTTTGTAGGTTCTCAGTGTTTATACATTTATCCCTTGGAGAAAAAGCAGGCCCTTGTGTCTCTGCACATCTGCACAATGTGTTGGTGATCTTCCCTGTGAGTCCCTTCCAACCCAGGATATTTTATAGTTCTGTGAATATCTTGGTATAATTTCACAATAGTGAAAAGGGAGAGTTCCAGTAGACAGCTCAAATGGTGAATTTAGGCATCAGGTTAAAGGGGAAAAAAATAATCTGACATTTCTGAACATCCTTAACCAGGGATTTGGGTCCTTGTTCCTTATCCCTCCTTTTCTCCCTGTTATTAGAGTTCCTAATTTCTTTTTCCCTAAGACAGCAGCTCTCTCCCATTCCCACCTCCACCAGTTTTTATGGACCTGACCATAATTACATGGCACTGATCTGTGGTTCCCCGGCAGCAGGTTTTTTACCCATTGGCTCATTACTGGTTTTGCTAGCAAAAATGACATCAGAACATGGCCCTCTGTGTTGTGTTGCTCTGTCCTTAAATAATAAAAAAAAAATACAGGGCACCACCAACATGAGATTAACAAAACCATTGTAAAGCAGCCTTACCCCAAATTGCCCCCATGCTCTGGCTCCAGTTAAAAACACCTTAAAGCAAATCTGTGATTAAAAAACACTTACAACCAGGAGGTTCAGGACATCCAACTTCTCTCTCCAATCTATAAAATGAAAACCAAAGTTTTGATTCATTATCCAGATAAAAGATCCTTCTTCCCATCAGGAAGTTGCTGAGGAGATTAAAATATTAAATGTGGTCTTACAGGAAGTTAATACACCTCCTCCAGTGAAGAAGTTACTCCTTATGAACAAACAGACAGCAGAGGTGTTCACCTAGAAACATTTTCCTAACCAGTTCCCCCCTACTCCAATTAAGATTTTTTTCCATCAGCCTTTACCAGAAAGCATCAAAAACTTATTCCAAAATCCACTGACATCATAGGAAGCCTTTCCAAAGGCTAATGGGCTTTGGGATCAGGCCCTCAGTTTTTATTCCAAGCCTTCACAAGAGTGAGCTTAAATCAGTCTGTGCTCTTGTGAGTGCCCTGGAAGGTTTTCCAACATTATGTTGGTTTGGGACCAGGTCCTCCCCATGTGGTGGACTTGATGTGAAGCCCATTTAAATCCCATCAGTCACTACAAAGAGGGTGGGAGAAGGGTCAGACTGGCTGAGCAGAGGTGGAATTCACCTCTTATCAGCAGATTTAGGGAGGACACCCACGCCAGGAAGATGCCAAAGAAGCAGCACCAGTGGCACCATGCTAGGGTGGAAATAATGGTGAGGCTGAGAAGTTTGCATGGAAAAGAGTGGGAAAAACCATGGAGGAGACATCACAGAGGATCTCTGCTCTGCACAGCAGCTTTGCCAATATTCAGGCTGTGCAACAACAGTGTATCTGAATATTTCTGTGCCTGCCTTTTGGTGGTATTCATCTACACAGTGTTAGACATTAATCTTTGCTTAATTGACCAGAAGGCAGCAGATCCATGTGAATATGATCCTAATTAGCTCACTTCAGGTTACACATCGATTGTCTGCGTGTTGCCTTTTGGAGCTGTGGAGCAGCTTGTTTTTTGAGGAGAACATAAAAGAGAGAGGGGCAGGGGGGGTGTTAGTTACAGCTATAAATTTTACAGTTCACTGGAAACCACATTAAATGGCAACATCAGTTTATAGATCAACTCTGCAACTGCCTGGTCGTTAAACGGTGGTGGCAGATTATTGTGTTGTAGCCTTGTAAAATATGGGCACTGTATTTGCTGGGAGAGGGCTTAAAAAGAACAATAAAAGTCTCCAGTGTCTTTGATTCCTCATTTCTCTTGCACTGCAGTAAGCAACATGATCTGATCTGTGTGTGCTTTTTGGGGGGAAGCATTTGCCAGGCTTTTCTTTTACGCCCAAGAACACAAAGCTGGTGAGTCTTCCTGATTTAAGGTTGCACCAACTCTGCATCACTGTTGGGCTGGCCCAGATGTGGAGGACATGGCCACACCACTCTGAATCTGCTTGCAGGGGCAGCAATTTCCAGGTTTCCAGTGCCACTGAGCTTCCAGCTCACAGCAGCGCCCGTGCTTGGCTGACCCTTCCGAGACACAGAGCACCACGTGCCTCCTCCAGAGCAGCCAGACCCAAGGACAAAATCCATGTGCAAAAATAAAACTTGGAAGTGATTAAAAAAAATGGAATGTCTTCCCAGACAGTGCCTAATCACTGCCTGTCTTCTGAAAATGTAGACATTTATTTTGGACTATGAAGAACTTCTTTGAAATGCTTGGCCACTGCTAAAGACACTGAGCTGGTTGGAAAATTCCAGCCACAATATGCTGCCTGGTGACCAATAAATTTTGCATTGATATGTTCCTTCCTTATTGGAATTGGAGTGTTTGCAGGACTGGTGAGGTTTTTGGTGGAGGAATTAGGGTTAATGATCACATTTTTATCTGCATATGGCACAAAGTCTCTCCTAGCCAAGGCTCAGTAAGTGCTGCTTCACCATGGGCCTGGTTGATCAGAAAGCTTTTCTTTAAAAAAGGGAGATTACCAGCTTGAAAATGCAATATTGTCAGGGGAAATGAATTAGCTTTACTGTGCAGTAGACAAATGGGAATTCTCTCACATACTCACTAAGAAGTTAATTGTGTGAAATGAAACATTTTACAGAATGCTACCACTCACCACACTGTGCAGAATTTCTCTGGGTGAAATCCCAGGGGCTTTGGGGAGGATAACCCAGGGATGAGATGTGACACATGGCTGTCATGAGCCACTGTGGTAGGTCCAGTTGCAGCTAGGAAACCAAACAGAACCCCCCGTGTTTGCTGCTGATACAGAATTTAATCTGTTGGGCTGTAAGGCTTCTGGTTGTCTTTTTTTTTTTTTTTTTTTTTTTTTTTTTCCCTATGGAGGCCACTAAAGCCACTGATAAAATTCCCACTGCAGGAAGGAGAAATGCTCAAATGAATTGAGCCCAGGTTTGGGGGGATGGCAGCCACCACCACAAGGCTGCCAACCTTTTTTAGTGCAGTCAATGGGATTGACCTCCCAGACCCTTTCTTGGGACCAGCCAATATTCTGGGCAGGTTTTTGGGTGATTTCTGCAGAACTTGCATGGCTGCATGTGAGACCTGACTGCACTTTTGGCTCTAGAGCCACAAGAACAACAGAGAACTCTCAAGGATGTGAAGGGTCTCTTCCATCCCTTTCCTGTGAATAACAAGAGCTTTTGTTGCCTTCATCTCAACAAGTGGTGCAGCCTTGTGAATGCTAAATCTACTTTAAAAATAACATAAACAGAGTTTAGTAAAAGTGACAGAGTACATGGAGGTCCTGTCAAGTTTGTTTGGTTGCTTCCTAATGGACAGGATTGTGAAGGCTGTTAGCAACTCAGGCTCTGAGCAACACAGCCAGTTTCACAGTTGTGATTTCCATCAGAAAAAAAAAAAGGGAAAAAGGAAAGCTGTTGTTTATCTAATGCAAAGGGAAAGGGCAGTGTGTCTCTGCCTGGGATGTGTGTACTAACATTACATAATCTGAGTGCTCTGAAGTAAAGAATTGGGAGCTTTCATTATTTTTAGGGTGGTTTGCTTTTTTTTTTAATGTAAGGGAGTTTGCTTGGCCAAGGGGAGCATGAAGAGTGGGGATTTCCCTCTTCCACCAGGCTGCATCCTATTTACAGCACTCTAGCACACACTGCTGCTCCAACCCAGCCACAGATCCACTGTGGTGCCACAGAAAATGCTGTTTTCTGTAAGATGTCACAGTCGTGGTGCTGGGGAGGCTCATGGTGGGAGGATGAGCAGCATGCCATCAATGCTTTGATATTCCATCAGGGCATCCCCAGGGACCTTCTGTCAGTGGCACAAGGATGAAAGACCTGGCAGGGGCTTATCTCAGGCAGGGTGGTGGCACAGGTCAAGTTGTGCTGTGCTGTCCTGCTGCAAGGAAAGCCATTCCAGGCCTCTGGAGACGAGCAGCTCAGTGTCTCTTTGATGACAAATGCTTAAGATCATCACTGTAGCTCAATCCTGTCATCATCTGGGTGTTGTTCTGTTTACTGCCCTGCTTTGAAAAAATAAAGACCTCGTCAGGAAGAGGTTGCAACACGCCCCGAGAGAGACATTATTTTCAGCTCAAAATTTCCTATGTCCCCAGCTAAAAATGTGGATTGGAGATAAAGCCTGACACGTTCTCACCATTTGTCTCTTTGGCCAAAGGAAAAGAGGGGTCATCCAGCCCTGGGGCTGACGTACAGGATGCCACTCGAGCCGTCACACTCGATAACTTCAACTTGAACTTGTCCCCTTGTGTGAGTGGGGCTGATTTATAACCTTGCCACACAGACCTTCTCTGGGATCTCCTGTGTGCTAAGGAGCTGCCCTGCTGTCCTGGCATTAAATTTTGCTCAGTTGCTCAGCACTAGGGTGTTAAGGTTAGAGAGTCTCCAGGATGTACAAAGCATGGCTCAAACATGGTATCCCAGTGACAGAGGAGCTGGATGGGGTTTGGTGCTGATTTCTAGAAAAATTCCTGATTCCTAGTATGGAAAAAAATCCATCCAAATCCCAAAAGAAAGCTGTAAAGTCAGCCACTCAATTTACCTGTGCCATTAAAGTCATCATAAAGATTTCTTTATTAAAAAAAAAAACCAAAACAAAAGCCAAACAGAAAATGAACAAACTTTGCAAACATGGCAGGATGGTCTGAACTAAATGACATTTAAAGTCCCTTCCAACCCAAACCATTAAGGAAAAAAAAAATTACATAAAACATCACAATTGCTACTAAAATCTGAGGGAGTGCTGCGTAAACTCCAGTGTCTTGGGACCTTTGTGTATTTTCTCTGACAGGGTCAGCAATAGTCAGTCTCTGTGCAGCTTAGTGAGAGCAGAAATGAACAGGAGAATCCAAATTACACTATCCAGTGGGCTGGTTGGGAGCCCAGACTGGGTCTGAGCTCCAGGAAAAGGGTTCTTCTGGCCATGGGCAGGTGAATTATGACAAATCTTTGTGATCTTCCACTGATATGAGATCATAACCTGCCAAAAGTGAGAGAGAAATATCCCCCAATTCTTTATTCCACATCTCATGGCACAAAAGGCATCCAGGTAGAAATACAGAGCAGCAAGATTTCAAAAGTTGAGGCCATTTGTAGATGCTGGTGCTGGGAGTGCTCTGGATAAAGCCTTTTTGTATGAGTCAGAGCAGAAATGTGTTGCTCACCCAAACTGCTGCAATTTTTGTTTGGTTCGTTTTTTTGGTGGGTTTTCTTGTTGTTGTTTTTTTTTTTTTTTTTTTTTTTTGTGGGGTTTTTTTGTTTTTTTTGGGTTTTTTTTACTTCATATATTACATGTAATTTTATGTTACATGGCAGGAAAACAAAGCTCTTTCAACATTTATTTGCTAAAGATATGACTGGCTGGATTTGAGAGGGCACGAGGGAAAACAGATGAGATAACTGGAAAAAGCAGAAATTAGATCTCATTCTTAAGATGAATCCAGCAAAAATAACATGTCCTATGTGTTCCTGACATGTTTAAAGACTCAGGGTCAGCAACATGAGCTGGACAGTGAGTAGAAAGCAGTGAGTTATTCTGTAGGATGTGTCCTCATGGGTTTTATCCTTCTCTGGCAGGATGTGCCACACACCAATTCACTCAGGTACAGAAAAAAAAAAAAAAAATTAAAATCCCAGAGTGCAGAGAAACATCCACTGAAAAAAAGAGCAGCCACCAAAAACTTCCTGCCTCCCACAAATTCCTTGACCATCCCACCCTGGTGAGTTGTGCTGCAGCTGCTAAAGCTAAAAGGTGCCTGTGTTTGTGATTGTTTGGGTTTTTGGAAGAGAAACAAGTGACTGGCTGCACCAGCTTATGCTCTGGGCAGCCTGACAGGCTGTACATCTACATTTGGTTGTACATTTCATTTCTGGGACCTTGCTCAGTGGTTTGGAGCAGATGATGTTGTCCAGCACCCCATCCTCCCATCCCATAGCTGCACATGCAGCTGAGATACTGTCAGAGGTACACTTGGACCTTCTACCCATTTACTTTATAGGGAAAATATGTTCTGAATTGTTTGAGTAAGGAGGGGGGAAAAAACCTCATCCACGCTTTCCTGGCTGGATTCTGCATCTCAGCTCCTTGTTTTGACTATATTTTTCCCCCATCTTTCATTTGCCCCTTTCAACTAAGAACACATGCAGAGGTTATTTGGAATTGTTATGTGTGTCTTATATCGGAGTGATTAATTATTCAGAAATGTTCTGTTTAAAATAAAACTCTCTTACAATGCTTGGACTGTATGAAGACAGCTTAGAGCTGGCACAAATCAGAGTAATTCCCACTTTAAAAGGCTATTAATAGTGCCAAAGAAATACAGAGACCTGTAGCACCTATGCACTTATTATTCATCACATCCATGCTTATTATATAGGTATGCATGAGATAAATAGACAGAGAGATTTGCTCAGCACAATGTTCAGGCTGTGCCAAAGAAATAAAATTCCCTCCCTGGAGAGCCCAACTGGGAAGGCAGAGAGAGGCTAGCAATGAAATCACAGATTACAATCACTCTAAATGGCTTTTCTGAGCAGGGAGATGAGCTGCCCTGTTTTCCCTGGGAGGCTGCTCCTGATTTTGCATGACCTAGTAAATAAAGAGGCATGAACCAGATGCCAAGGATGTGAGCCAAAGCTGATAAAAGCCAGTGGGAGTCCTGCAGTGCCCACAGGCTTGGGAGCAGGTCTGTGATGCCAGGAGCTGCTGCAGCCTGGCATCCCCAAAAACCTCTGGACAGAGGTGTGAATTCATCCCACAGGGTCTGCACTCTGTGCATTGCCCTCAGCATCCTCCTGTAGGGAAGCAGAGCCATTTCTGTGTCACCAACAGGCAGCACAGGTTAAGCAGGGTGGCTTCTCCTTGTCTGGGATGAAAAAGTAACCTGGGATGGTTAGCAGGAGCTGTGAATGCCTGGTTTCAGCTTGCTCTGGCCTGGGGACTCTGGAAAGAACCACTGTGTTAAAATAACCTCTGTGCAGTGTAGCTGGAAGAAAGTCATGCAGTGATTTCATTTCATATTTGTGCTGTAACTCCTCATGGTGCAATGTGAAGATCTGAGGATCTGTTCCCCTCCTAAGTGGGAACCAGACCACGCCTGGTGAAGGCAAAAAAAGGCAAAAATACTCTTTAGCATTCACCAGGTGGCAGTTTATATTAACCAGATCCACCCTGAAATTCAACAGCCTCCACCTCATCACTTCCCAGGAAGTTGGTGAGCTATTAGATAAAGAGCTCATTTCAGAGACATATTAATTTTCAGTAGGGATTTTCTAATAAATTCCTTCCATGAGGAAGGTATAGTTTGTTAGAGACTGCAGCTCAAAATACTACTTGTGGGAGTAGGTAGCATTCCTTTCCTACTCATCCATGGAGATTTCCAGCCAAAAAAGCAGGGACACAACTAGCCAAAGTAAGGAGCTCACCCAAATAATGTCATGTCATTGGCAAACAGTGGAAAATGTTCTGGAAATACTCATGTCATGTGTTCTACAGCAGCAGAGTTTGTTCACAGAGGATGTTCCCACTGACAAAGAGCCTATGAACAAATCTCTGCTGGTTCCACCTTTCCCCTTTCTGCTGTGACCCCCAGCTACCAAGGTGTGAGCTTCTGGAGGTAGAAAGATGAGTAGAAACATAACTTAATTACTGGAGGGGAGAAAAAAAAATAATCATGGTCATTGTAAGAAGATTTTGCTCCCTCCAACACATTGGGGTAAAACCATGACCTTTAAACCTGGCTGATCACTTTTTAGCCAGTGGAACTCCCTGAATGTTTATGTAATTATGGGCAGAGATTATATTCCATCCTTCTTGTGCCACATTTGGTCTTTAAATTAAATCAGCGTTTTCCTCCTTTCCGCCGCTCTCCTCCAATGTATTTATAGACAGGTATTGTGTTCCTAGGGGTCATTTAGCAGGCTAGAGGTAGCACAGGTTTTGAGTTTCATTTTGTGAGAAGGTCACATATTCCCTGGTGTTTCTGGTTGTCCTTTCCCTGCACTTTTTCTGGCTGGGATTTCCCTTCCCTGGAAGGTGCCCAGCAATGCTGGGCTCTTATCGAGAGCTCTTGCAAAACCTTCCCTGCTCCCTCCTGCCTGCTCAGTCCCCATTTCCAGGATCAGATCTGCTCTTCCCAACACAAGCTGGTGCTCTGGAGTCACCCTGTGATTAATTAGCACAGCTGGGTCTTTTCCTCCTTTTCCATTTCCTTCTGGTGACCAAACTCCACCAGGCTGCCTGGCTCTCTGCTGGGGAAGCACAGCTCCAATTTGGGCTCAGTTCTCACCATCCTGGAGCCTCTGGGAACCTGGCACGACCCAAATTACTCCACAGCCTGGCCAGCAGGAAAATTTCATTCCCATAGGACTGGTAGTAAAGCAGGGGCTTGTCCTGCATTTCCCCAGAGCTGCCTGAAACAGATGCAGCTCTGGAAAACAGTTGAGCCTGACAGATCTCCAGGCTGAGACAAAAAGCCATTTGGTCAGAGCATGATCATCCAGCTGCATTCAGGACACAGCTTGCTGATTTTATGGATACACATATATCTTTTAGGACTAGAAATCAGCCTTGTTTTTCTCTTCGTGTGTAATGTTTGACATATGATGTAAATTTACTTTTACAACGTACAGACATAAAAGCTACTGTGGCTTGGACGTAGAATTTATTGATTGTAGAAAACTGACTACCAGGTTTGTTGATTAAGATTTTTTTATACAATGGGAAAGACAAAAAGAATCAAAGTATGTGAGGGCAAATTTTGTATTAGACAGAAGTTATTAATTCTATGAAAATTCCACTGCTGTAACTAAACAATGGATTTGTTTTAATCCAGATGTCTCCTGTAATTTTTAAGATGCCCTCAGCAGCCATCTACCTATCTAAAGGCTTTGTTCAATTAATAAAATTTCCTGACAAGTTTTCTACTTGCCCTAGTGGTAAGGTATGAATTTGAAATTATAAAGCAAGATTTGTCCCTTCTCTAGGACAACAAGGCCATAAGATTTCTTCACAAGAACCTGTGCAAAGATGCAATGGCAAACTCTAAAATCAATGACAGAACAGAGTGATTAGAAGCTACACCTTGGTGCTTTTAGATGATTTGTGCTCTCACAAACTACAGGTCTGCTTTGCTGTGTGCCCATCACTTTTACAGGTAATAGCACCCATTTTGTTTCCAGGAGAGGCTGGGACAACAAAATCCCTCTGCTTTCTTTGTCCTTTTCTTGGTGCTCATCCTTGGCTCAAACGTATCGATCTTTTCTAGCAGAATTTCATGATTGTCTGTTTCCATAATTGCTCATAACCTTCTGTGTGTAAGATGTGCAATGGACAGAGCCTGGCCTCTGGTTGCTATCACAGCCTGGTTCATATAAAATTTTCTAGCCTGGCTTTGTAATTGAAACCATTTTCATGCTGCAAACACACAAAGCTACGGAGCAAGCCACGCATGCAGCTGAGAGAACGTGTTCTGCTCCAAACCATCATTAAAGCAATTTCCCATAATGTCTGGCAGGGAGCAGGTTCCTTTTAATGATTTTATTAAAAAGTGAATTAGAGGCCAAAGGTTGCTTTCCTACAGCCCTTAATTTCCTGTTGCAGTGCCAAACACCAGAGCTGTTGGGAGAGGGGACAAGGGATCCTTCCCCTGGGA
The DNA here is from genome assembly GCF_903797595.1 of Erithacus rubecula. Taxonomy (NCBI): domain Eukaryota; kingdom Metazoa; phylum Chordata; class Aves; order Passeriformes; family Muscicapidae; genus Erithacus; species Erithacus rubecula. Next base: position 4,171,341 of record NC_136662.1, on the reverse strand, counting down.
TCAGCCCCTGGAGCTTCACTGTGAGCAGCAAAAAAACATGGGCACAGAGTGATCAGTTACTGGCACAGGCCTGTGGGAGGGGAAAAAACTCCTTGTTGCCTCCAAACCAGGCTCAGGAGATCCATGTGATACCTGGAATGTGAATTCCCATTGATGCTGCTGATGTGACACCAGTGTCATTCCAGGGAGAGTAATCCACAGGAAAATTGGATCCTGGATCCTGTCCTGTGCACCAGTGGCATGAATCTGCATTTCCATGGCATATTTATACAGCCTGGATGTTGTCAGTCTTTTATTTCTGCTTTTCAGGTGGGTAAACTTGTGGAGCTCTTCCATTTGAGGAGCACCTGTGGAGAAACAAGGTCCTCTGTGAATAAACAAACAAATCAACGAAATAAGAATAAACTTATAAAATAATAAGGGCACCAGCCAGCTCCTCCTTGGTTCTAACCACCTCTCAGTGCTTGGGAGAGAGAAAATGCAACATCCCAACACAGATAATGGGGGTTAAACACCAGAGGTTTGGAGTCTGATGAGGCTTGCTTCCTGTGCTGTCCCATTATTTGGAAAATCAAACCTAAATTCCCTCCTGGTGTGCAGAAAGACTCTGTCAGAGGCAACTTGCACCTCACAGCATCCGTGGGTTTGGCCAACTATAGGAGTAAGATGTTGGTAAAACTCCAGTTTTTAAAATACTTTAATAAAACAACTATAATTTACCCCACTGCAAGAGCTATAAACTGTAATTTAATAATGTGCTTGTCAGGGGACAGCTTTTTTAAATAATAAAAGAAAGAGTTTTAGTATTATTAAAGAAACGTAGTATATAAAAAATGTCTAATTGCTGAGGAAACAGTATGATTATGATTTTCAGTTATTTAGAATGGGAAAATCATTCTAAGCAAGGGAGCTGTGTTTTTATGGGGGAGTCTTGCTGTAAGTCTCATTAAGTTTTCAAGGAATACTGTTCCAAATCTTTACTGTGCTTCCAAATTATGTTAAACTGTTAAACTTTCATCCTGCTCCAGCAGTGGGTTCTCAAGCAGAGATGACATTTCTTGCTTGGGATTTAACCATCTTCCAAATAAAAGAAGTTTATTTCTTACAGGACAAAGCTTCACACTTTGGGCTCTTGGTTTTCCAGGTTCAGTTCCCATACAGTACCCCTAAAATATAATTTTTAAGAGCAGTACCTGGAGTGGTTTGAACTTTCTGAGAGCTCAGCTCTCTGAATGTTTAGCCATGCAAAACCACGTAATTTCTGCTCCATCTTGGTTGCAGTCATCTGCTCTGACACAAAATAGGATTAAGAATCATATAACTGCTTCCAGCTAATAGATTTAGGCTGTGGTTCCAGGATTATTAATACCAGATCTGTGCACTGCCAGCTCACCCAGGACTATAAATCTAATGTGGATCAGGCATGGACACATGATTGTGTTTTGTCAAATTAGCCAAGGGACATGATATGGAATTTATACCAGCTTTATCCTCCTGTGCTAGCTGCACTCCTGCTGTGGAAAGGCAGGAGATTGCTGGTCCAACATGAAGTTAAAAAGTACAGATACACCAAAAACCTGCTGTTAAAAGGGGGTTTTTTGTTGTTGTTGTTGTTTTGACAAATGTGAGCCATTGATTGGAGTTTTTTTATGCTCTAGCAGTGTGTTGCTCATCTGGCACATGGCACTGGTGGTGTGACACCACAAATCTTACAGCTGGCTGCAAACCACAGAATTAGGAATTAGCACTTGAGCTCCTGTCACGTAGCTGCCCTTGGAAATCTCTTTCCAGGGCAGCAACCATTGTTTCCTTATCACATCTTATAGGGAGCAAGAGGTTTTTATGATAGCCACTTGTATGCCTGTGACAGGCCTTTTCTCTTGAAAAAACAACTTATGGGGACTGCCATGCATGTTTGCTGCAAGGCAGACAATGCTGGTTTCAATAGTGAGCTTTAAAATCTTAGAAGGAGGAGCCCACATTTCCCCATTGCTCTGGAGATTGGTTAAACATTAATTCTTGGCGTGATTAAAGGGTTGGGATTGAAAATTTACCTTGCCAAAAGCAAAAAGTGGAGTTCTCCTTAGTTCCAAGGTCATCAAACAACAATTAAGAGACTACAAATAAACTTATTTTTCCATATTACATGTATTTTCTTGTTTGGTTGATTTTTTTGTTTGTTTGTTTTTTGTTTTTTTTTTGTTTTGGGGTTTTTTTGTTGTGTTGTTTTTTGGTGGGATTTTTTTTTTTTTTTTTGTGGTGGGAGATGAACCTCTCACATAACATGTTGCTCATGGGGAGAGGACATTAGGTGACATTAGGTAAAGTCAGAAGGAAAACAGAATGTCATCATGCAGCCCACCCATGCTGACCATGCTGGTGTGGGAGCTTGGCCTGGACAATATCAATGGGAAAAGGGGCAAAAGAATATTCACTCTTCATTTTCTGGGCAAATCTCTGCTTGCAAAGTGGATCCTGCTGAAGGGACCAATTCACTGTGAGGGCTGAACAATGAAGATGAGAGGTGACATGTTCTGAAGAGGAGCTGCCACAATAAATGAACATTTCAGCCTGGGATTTTTCAAAAGGATACAGCCCCACTGTACAAAACACCTTTTTCAGGACAAACCTCTGCAGGAAGATGCAAAGCAGGTGAGGATCAGCTGCAGGGAAGCTGCAGCAATGTGCTTGAACATTTCCATCATTCCCATAAGTGTTTCACACTAACCCACCTCCCTGCAAGTGCTCAGCCCTCCTCTCCCCTCCACAAAAGGATTTCTGCATTTTCACACTTGAAACACACCAGCAGCATTTCTGAGCACTGCTTTGGGTGTTTGCTCACGTTGGAAACCGGGACAAAATTAAATTTGGAGTGTCCTCTGTGCTGCATGACACTGTAGTGCAACTGAAGCCAGGCTTTGACCCTTCACTTGGAAACACAAAGCTGAATTTTCCCCCTCCCCAATCCTCCCTGGTTCCCTACATGGCTGCTCTGTATTATGATCCCTTTAAATAAGCAGCCTGTCATTAGCTTTTATCCCAGTGCTTGCTCAGCCGGACTCAAGTCTAGATCTCTTTGTTTTTAAGACTTGCTTGGTGTGTAAGTGCCAGATGTTTCCCATCTCTTGGCTCTTGGTGAAATAAACACGAACTGCCATAACCTTCACCTTTCAACTCTTACATTACCTATTCCTAAAGTACAAAAAATGGATGTGTGTTTATGCAGCAAGGGCTTTGAACTACCTTCCAGGTTTATGTCAAAAGTCCCATTCTCCAGGCAAAGATAACAGATGAGAAGGGTTTTGGTGCTGCTATAAAATCCCCCTCCTGCACCAATGGAGCAGTAGTCTTCTAATCTGTGGGGATTAGAGATCCTGTAAAACTGAGCTGATTTTCAGGCTGAATCACTCTGGGTTTGGCCCTCCTGGACAGCACAGTGTGGGTGACAGCACAGATATTTGATATAAAAGCAGCATCAACAAGCACAGGGATTTTTTTCTGATGTGCCACAGCTTTGAGCACAAACTGTGGAGTTCTCCCTTTTGATGTATTTCTTTAGAGAATGGTAGAAAAGTTTGGGTTGGAAGGGTTTTCAAAGATCCACTTCCAAATCCCACTGCCACGGGCAGGAACACCTTTCACTATCTTTACAACTTTCCCCTTCCTGCCATAACAGCAGCAAAGCAGGAGAGGGTTTAATAAAGGAATTTTCATCATTAAGAATAATTCATCTAAATTCATCGTGGAATTATTTTTCTTCCTGCCTTTCTTTTGCCTCTCATTTTGTAAAATCTTCCTTGAGGGCACTTGGGTGATTTGGCTTCTGGTGAGGGCTTTTCCAAGCTAATATTCTCTTTTCCTAAGGAGGAAGAGTGGATACATGGCCCTGGAGGCTGGGACCAGCTGCCTGATGACACACACTCAAAATTTCCCAAGAACAGCTCACCCAGGCTTAGGTGTCCCATAAGAAAGTCATGCAGCAGCTTTTCCTTTTAAACTTTTGCAATAAGTGGGGAACAAGTGGTGTAATTGAGATTGCAAAAGCATTTCAATTAGAATTCCAAGAGAATTAGGCAAATAGTATTTTAATTTGTGCTAATTCCTCTCTTCCCAGGAAATGAAGTCTTCCTCTGAGGATGGTTTTTGTTTGTCATAGAGTCCCCTGAAAGGTGAATTAGCAAGAATAAGCAGTGGGATACATTAGCCACAATTCACTCATATATACTGAAAATAATATATTTTCCCTACTGCAAACACATGAGTTGCTACATCTTTTCCCTCTGCAGACAGCTAAAAAAACACCTCCCTGCAAAACAGGGAAATTGTTGCAGACAATAATTATCACCAAACTTCCTTTTGTGTTTGGAGACCATCAGAATATTCTCCCTGAGTTTTGCTGCAGTCCTCAAGGCAAACATTCAGAGCCCATCTATTTTAAAGAGTAGTGCAGGGTGAGTGTGCTATCCATGGAGATGGGAGAGCAGGGGTAGGAAGGCAGAGCCTGGGATGGTTTATCACATTCTCCACTGAGTTGCAGAGGGCCTGGCCTCTTTTATGACCTCTCAGTGCATATTTCCTTAACCAAGCTGACTCAGGATGCTGGGGTCACTGAAACACAAGTTGTTTCAAAGGCTGGACCAAAGTGTACATGCCATGATCTTTTATAAATCCAAATTAAACCACAGCCCTCAGATCAGGGGTGGTTGTGGTGGTCTCTGGGGGCTAATGAGAAAACAGCACAGGGTGACAGGAGTGGATTTCTGGCCTCTCTCTAAGTTTTATGCAGAGTCTGACACTGAGCATTTGCTCAGGCCATTCATCCTTTCAAGCACTTATTGCAGCTCAGAGATTTCAGCTATGGCACACACCCAGGTGCCTTCATCATTTTCTTCTCCTTCATGGTCCCTTTCTGTCTAAGCTCCAACCTAAACACCTATATTTGGGTTTAGAAAATGAGTTTTTTCTATAAATTAACCTTGACCAAAGGCCAGTGCATTTTGGTGGCATCTTAAAAATCCAAGGGAAAAAATTAACATTGAATAGAATAGAATAGAATAGAATTGAATTGAATTGGATTGAGTTGAATTGAATACCAAACTACTCATTATCAAGCATTAACCTTATTAGAAATTATTGCAATTTAGGAAATATATCTCTGTTAAATATATATATTTCTATCTATCTATCTATCTATCTATCTATCTATCTATCTATCTATCTATCTACCTACCTACCTACCTATCTATTTATATTTTATATATTTATAAATTTATATTTATATATGTTTTTATATATGTTTATATATGTTTTTATATATGTTTATATTTACATATATTTACGGTACCTATACAATAATTTTTATGCATCCTTAGATTTTGATGACTCTACTCCTTAGACAGTGCTTCACTTTACATGTGGTTTCTACTGAAGCTAAATATTTCTGAATATCCTGCTATGTGAGTGTGTGTCTAAACATACATATTTTGAGTTTAAATAGTCAGTGAGATAGTCTGGAAAATACATAGAGAAGAGTCCCCCCAAAAGTTGTCTGGGCAACCTGGTCCAGTGTTCAGCCACCTCCACTCTATAAAAAGCTTTTATTTTTTACATATAAATGGAATTTTCTGTATTTCTGCATTGCCTCTGGCTTTGTCACTGGGTGCCACTGAGAAGAGCCTCCTTCAGGCTGCCCCATCAGGTGTTTATCCAGTTCACAAGGTAAAAATGATATTCAAATTCATTCTTGGCATCTTCCTGCCACACTGCAAGAGCAATGTACATTAAAACCCATTCTAGGTTACTTTTTCTGTTACCTGAAGGCAGTAAATCACAGGGTTACAGGGTTAGAAATAAAGCCATCACCTTTAGCATAGGTTTCAGTAAAAACACAAACACTTCTGCAGTCAAATGGCAAAGTTTTATGGCTGTGGTTCTTTGAAACAACTAATAAATATTTGTTTGCCATTTCTCTCTGGGGCAACTGTCCACTTGCTAATTTACACATCACCAAGAGGCCACTGAACTTTTTCCTGTAGGCATTAACCCTATCCATCACTGTGCCACTGAAAATATAAACTGCCTGGAGGCTGAGAGATGTTGGAATAAGAGCAGCTTAGCCCACTGCAGGTCATCCTAAAAAGAGCCTGAGATCCCCAAGAGCCTTGTGCTCCTGATGGGACTCCCATTGGTATTGCTTGTGTGTAATCCTGTGCAGAGCTTTTCCACAGCTGTCACTGCCCTTGGGAGAGGATGGAGCTGCTTCTAATTTTCCTTCAGCTTTTCTTTGCCCTTTTGATGCTGCACCCACACCTGCAGCAGTGACTTGCACTATATTGTCTGACTTCCCCAGATTTGTACACGCCCAAAATACCTCCCCAACCATTCACAGATTTGACTTGGGCCAAATCTTCAGACTTTTCTTCCAGCTTATAACCCTCAGCCTGGGAATTGTGTGCCCAGCTCTTCCCTGGGCTTATTTATAAACTCACATCTCAGGGTTTTATGTGTTTGTGTTCTTTGAAAACCTCATCTGTTTCCCTGAAGACTTCTGCTTCATCAGTTCCTGTCTGTGGGTCCCTGGTTGATAACCTGACTTCTAAAAGCCTGTGAATTCACTGACTGCAGTTGTTTATTTGTTTTCCTTCCTGTTTGGCTTGAAAAACCTGCTCTCTCCAATAGTTTGCTATTAAAAACTTTAAGAGAAAAGCTCTTGCGTAATTTATTTTTGTTGTTGTTAATTACAGTTCTCCAGGTTTTTCCTCTCTGACCTGGTGCAGCAGCCCTGGCACAGCACTGCACTGGAGTTCACAGCTATTTCTGCTCCCTTGCATGGGGACAGGATGCTCACCACAGAGCTCCTGGGCAGCTTGGACTGGGAATAGCCTGGGGATATTTTGCTCTGCTTTATACCATGGATATCCCAAACTTGTGGCTGTTACATGGAGCAAGATTTGGGACAAAGCTGGAGGGATATTGGAGTGTCCCACAGCTTAAAGCTGTAAAGGAGTTGCCACTGTTTTTTTTTGTACAAGTAGCAAAGTCTGGTGAACAAGCAGCACTTGGGAGATATCATAGAATCAGGCTTGAAGGGACCTTAAAAACATCTTGTTCCACCCCTGGCCATGGGCAGGGACAGCTTTCACTGTCCCAGGCTGCTCCAAGCCCTGTCCAGCCTGGCCTTGGACACTTCCAGGGATGGGGCAGCCTGTGGGCAACCTGTGCCAGGGCATCACCATCCTCACAGGAGAGAATTTCTTCCTCATCCCTAATCCAAACCTGCCCTATTGCTCCATCCTTGCCAACAGTTTCTCTCCAGCTTTCCTGGAGAATCACTATTAAGCAGCACAAAACTAAACTAAACTAAACTAAACTAATCAAAAACAACAAAACCTAAACAAACAAAAAATTGTGCAGGTTTTAGCATGGTTGAAAGGTTTCATGAGTTATACTGGAAGTAAATAAAAATGGAAGGAAGCAGCAAATCTAAACCACCTGCAGGACAAATCCTCACTCTTGCTCTTGGTGACAGGAGTGATTCTGGGGGAGGTGCAGGTTAGAAAGGTCTCAGCAGGTCCCTTCACCCTGAAGTCTCAGTAATGCCAGTCTCTGTGAGGTGGATCCCTGTCCCTGGGATTGACTGGCCATGAGCTGAGCTGCAGATAAGCCTGGCTTAATAACATCACAGCCTAACAAGTGCTTTGCCCACTTCTCTCAAGGACTGCTGGACCCAACCTCTTGTTCCTACTCAGACATTGCAGAACATTCACTGCAAAACACATGAAAGGTGACATCATTTATGGCTTGTCAGGCTGCCCCTTGTGCCAGAGAGTTATGGATGCACCTAGAAGGACACAGGATGTATTTTTTCCTATTTGCACATGAGGAGCCATCTCCTGAGCACCAGCACTTTGCAAGTGAACCACCTCCATCCCACCATTGCCCAACAACAGCCTGAGAGCTGCAGATCCAGCTTTTGTCAGAAAACACCCACACAGAGCTGACCCTAAAATAAAGAAACCTTGGTTGTGATGTTTTTCTTTTATAGCTCCCAACTACTGTAAACTGTGGAGGAGCAGAGCTGCAAAGCTGGCCATCAAACTGTCTGCTCTTTCCTGTTTGAACAGGACCTCTCCAGGGTTTTAGCTGCCTCAACCACCATGGGTCAACATCCAGGAAGGAAGACGTTTCTAAGGAAACCACAGAGGCTTTCCACCAAGGTGGTTGCATGAAAGCACTGGGGCTGGTGAGAGTGACAAAAAGCAGTTCATTGGATATTGTAGAAAAAGGTAAAAAGTTATTGCATGCAGGCTGTTTTTATAATGAGGCCATTCAGGCATAAAATCACTTTAAATAGGTAGTTTGTTTCCACATTGCAGAATTATTTTCGTCCTGCTCTTTCAAGGAGGAGTTTATCTAGGCACAGTGGTGTATAAATAATAAATAGCCCCGGGGGCAAGGCATTTTTACTCTTTTTCCCCCTGCTTTGTATCCTGTTGCAGTTGGTCTGGGGCTGCAAAATGAATTTTGTTTTCTGAAATAATATTATTTACTTTGAGCACAGCCCTCTGTGAGAGGCCATGAATTCTGCTCTGCAGTTGCAGTGTCCCAAAGCAGACAGGAGCTTTACAGTCCAGCACTTGCATTAAATGACTTTTCTGTGGGTTGCAGGGCAGTTTGCTCTGGGGACAGGTTCACATTGGCTCAGGGACCTCCAGGAAAGCTCTGTGTGTGCATCCAGGGTTTGGATATGCCTTGGAATGTGGATGGTTTGGGGATAACCCATGGACAGAGGTGCAGATCACCCTGTGGGTCACTGAGAGAAGGAGGTGACAGCACCATGCTGGGCAAGCACAGCTGTGACACTCTGGACAGGCACAGCAGGTTCATTTCTGCTGTTTCCTGCCACAGTGAGCATCTCTGGCTGTATTTGGGATAACAACCACCTCTGATCTCCCAGCCAGCAAGACCAGGAGGCAACAGACACCACCAGCACTTCTCTGACAAGGTTTCATCCAGCCCTCTGTGAGTCTGCCCTCCATGGGCAGGGATGAGCCTGGGATCAGAACCTGCTGGAGGAACCAATTTGGGGTTTATCCCCCCAGCCTGGACCCCTGATGATGCTGGTGGTGACCAGCAGAGACCCCACAGCTGCTAATGGGACAGCAGGGAGGATGGGGCAGCCAGGGGGCTTGCCCTGCTCACCATGGTCCCATAGAAGTTCTGGGGGCAGTTTGGGCACATTACCAATGATTACCCATAATTTTATCCCCAAGGGCTCTTGGTTTGAAAGTCAGGCTCTCTGACCTTTGCATTTGCTCCTGGCACAGCCCTGTGTGATGCTACCCTGCACTCCAGTCCTTTGCTCAGTGGACTGAGCAAACAGCAAATATCTAGGAGCCTCAGGGCATGGAAAAAAAAATAAAAAAAAAGGAGTTTCCCTTCTCTGTTTTGATTGTAGTTTCAAGCTTTCCCTATAGATTTGATAGGAGAGAAAGGAAACAGGCAGAGAAGGTTTGGACATCACCAGCCTGGCACTGGTGGTGCCAGAGCACCATGGTGCTGTCACCATGCTGAGATGGGGATTTATGGATTTATCTTCACTCATTTGGCAGAAAAGCTTGCAGTGAAAACCTGCAAAATAAACCCAGCCTGAGAGATACCCCCATGGTCCATTCCCTTGCACCTTCACCTGCAGGGTGGGTGATCTTTGTCCCAGCTAAATATACAGAATGTTTGCAGGCAAGTGTAGTTCTCAATAAGCTCTTCACCAACATAGAAGAAGTAAAAACAAACAAACAACAACAAAAGAAAAACACAGCAAAAACCTCCCAAACCAAACAAAAAAAAAAACAAACCCTAAAAACCAACCAAACAAAAAAACAACTAACAAACAAACAAACAAACCAAAAACCAAAAGCAACAACAACATAAAAAACAACAGCAACCAAAAAAAGGCCTCTCCTTAAAATGGAAACATTCATATAAAGTTCCCATCCTTGTCCTCATCCTTACTGGGACAGCCCCAGCTGTACCTGGAGCTGTGCTGCTGGAGAGCTACAGAAATTAAAAAAGTCAGGTGCCGTTAGCCTAGAAAGCAGAATTTCCTTTTATTATTTTTATTTCTTTTCCCCAGAAAAACATAGTGCAACACACAGGTGAAATAAAAGCCCTTAATCAGACAGGTAAAAGCATTGGGAGAATCTCTCTGTCCCACACAGTGCTTGTGTTAGAGGACTATCAGATAAAAGGCACTAGGAACTCCAGGAAAATAAACAAACCAGGATGCTTCATACAATATTTCAGCCCACATTCCACCTGAGCCATGAATTTCCATCCCATCCCCTTCACTTATACACGACTCTTGTTTTTTCCTGTAACAAATCCTGTATTTGCAGTCCTTTAGTGCCCGCGGAAAAACCACTGCCCTTCCTCAGAAAGAAACAACCCACAACTACATCCCAACTGCAACAGGAAAGCTCTCAGGGGCTGCTCGAGGTGCCCTGCAAGCCACTCTGGGTTTTAATGTTTATTCATTATAAACCAGCAGCTTTTTTCCATTACAAAGTGATCTATTTCACAGCTTTCAGCCCAGAGTGTCAAGCAATCAAGCAGCAGTTATGCCTTAACAATTGCTAATATATTTCAGCACCTAATGAATCTATGCAAAAGAGTCAGGTAAAGCCTAGAAACAGCCTACAGTTAACTCCTGCCCTCCCCCCTGCAAGTATTTTTACCCCCTGGCTCCCAATCTTATGTTTTTACTGCGTGGCAATTAATTAAAAAGATCAAGATAGAAGAAAGATGGAAACCTTATTACTGGTGTTGTATTTCCATACTGGTTTTGCCCAGGAAAAAAAAATGTTCCCCAAGAGATTAGCTAATAGTTAAGCTATTAAAATCTTTTAAACTGGAAAGGTTATTTGCAAGGTCAGGCAACTTTACTAAGCTGGTAGTTTCAAAATTATCCGGGGTTCCTTTACTAATTCATCGATCAAAATAGCACGTTTTAAATTACAGATGAAAATGGGACAGATTTAAGTTCCTGTCATGTAAGCCCTGCATGAAAACTGCACATTACAAGGCTCTGAGCGTGGTAATTTTTAAGTGAGAATGAAACATTTGTTCTTATTATGAAGTGCTGATTTACTACAAATTCACAAAGAGCTGAACCAGCCTTCACACTGAAAACAGGTTCCTCTGACCAGTTTCTGCCAGGGGCTTTCAGCAGTTAACACACATTATTCCCCCACTGACCTTAGCTATCCCTCCAATTCTGTGTTAAAAGCAGGGATACACTTCAGGAAGGAGAGATAGAGGAGAGCTCTTCTCATGGATTCACTAATTTATCCCAAAATTTCCAAGAGATCTGCAGGGACCAGCTGAGCTCCTGGGACAGTCAGGGCAATACTGAACCCCATTAAGCAGGTCAGGGATGTCCATGTATGGGATCTGTTTCCATTGGTGTGCCAGGAGAAATTCTCTGGATCAGTAGGGTGAAAGGTTTGTTGTTACCCTTCTGCTTTGAATTTTGAGGTCCTCCATCTACATCAGTGTTTGGATCATCCAGATGCCACCCCTACTAAGGTGGGAGTATGGGGAATCCACGTTTCAACCTGTCATTGCAACTATTCCTAGCACTAGGGACCCCCATTTGTGGATAATTTCAGATTGGGCACTGCAGAAGTAGCATTTGAAAAATCTTGCTCTGGAGAGATTGAGCATCTCTCATATTTGAAGTCAGGTGCAGAGAGGAACTTTTGCTTCTTTTTTGAGAAAACAAAGTAGGGAAGGATTTGGAGAGGGGTTAAATGAACCTGTAAATCATTAGCAGGCAGAGAGGTCCAATCATCCAAAATCAGCACAGAGGACTGAGATGTCCAGGGTTAAAGAAAACAAGTTCTGCTCTCTCAGGGAATGCTGGGGAGGCCCAAACTGGCAGACCTTGAGATTTTTCATGCTGTGCACAGCACTTGGTGCTCACAAGAGCTGTGTCCCCTCCTGAGCCATGTTTTTAAGGATGATTTTGTTCTGCCAGAAGCACAAGGGCTCTTCCACTGCTCTGTGCCTCAAATTATCCACATTCAGGGGCAGAACTGCTTTTCTCTCCATCTGGCCCCTCTGTCCTCCACCAAAGGAGTCAGCACTTGTGGCTACAGCTGCAGCAAACCCCATATGTGCAAGCTTGGATCATTTTCTCTCCCAGCCAAGGCATCTGGCTCTGTGGCTTGTTCAGCTAATAGCTTTGCTGGCAGTGCTGTGAGCAGCTCTGGAGCTCCACAGTCATGGAGAGGCTTGGGGAGGAGCTCACCTGTCCTACAGGGCACTTTTAATTCTTTGCTTTGAAAGGATGTGACTCGCTGACATAAATTTTGTAGACTACAGAGGAAAACGCTACTGGATAATAAGGATTGCCTTTCAAAGTCTCTGCTATCAGATCTCCTGTTACTCCAAGAATTGCTCCTGTCAAGGTAATGTGTTTATAAGGTTTTTTTTTTTTTTTCATTGTGAACCAGTTGCAAAGTATTCAGGCAGCAGGACATGTGGAAATCACATGAGGTTTTAGTGCACCACGCTTGAAAGTGATCTCTGTAGGAGTGCAGGGCATCGTTTAATGCCAGACTGCTGAGAAATCTCCCAGAGCTGATGCATGGCAGGAAGGAATCTGAAACTCCTCAGTCTTTCATCTTTGGAGGGGGATCACTGAGCTGTCTGGGTTGAAAGTGTCTTTGGTGCTGGTCAAAAATCTCCCACTCGACTTTTTTTTTTTCCAGGGAGAACACGGGGTTTGGTTGTGTCAACACCATCTGTGTTCTCAGAACACAGCTTGGGTTTTTTCTACTGGAAACTGAAACCCCCACTGGTGAGCAGCCCAGTTCTCCCATCCAGCACCTGACAAGGCAATTTGGAGCAGTGATGAGCACAGCATCACCCACCCTGGTGATGTTTGCCTGAACTGGCACTTCCCTGCTGCCACAGCACTGAAAATGAGGGTGGAATTTAGTGCTAGGATAAAGGAGAATGGCTTTAAACTGGAACTGAGTAGGTTTGGGATGGATATTAAGAATAAACTCCTCCCTGTGAGGGTGGGGTGCCCTGGCACAGAGAAGCTGTGGCAGCCCCATCCCTGGAAGTGGCCAAGGCCAGGTTGGATGGATTTTTGAGCAGCCAAGTCTAGTGAAAGGTGTCCCTGCTTGGAACTGGATGATCCTTAAGGTCCCTTCCAACCTAAATAATTCTCTGATTCTATCAATGATGTCATCAGCAGATTTCAGGAGTGGGATTTTCTGACTGTGACAGTTTCCACCTCTCATTTCTTGCCTGGCACATCCCTGGCTGCACAAATTACTTCTTATCCAGCTCCATGCTCTTTGCCACCTTTTTTTCTAGATGGGCTCCACCCTCAGTACCCTCATGGGGGAACAGACCATAATTTCCTCATGAAGCATCAGCAGCAGAGCCTGCCCATGGCTCTGATCATGGCTTACATCAGCTCCAAAGTGTGCAAGCAGGCATTGCTCACACTTGCTGTTTTAACTCTGCAGTTCCAAGGAGAATGAACCCTTGCAGAATTCCAGGGGTAAGAAACTGCAGCAGTTGAGCTGATAGAAAACTGTCCAGAGCTATGTGGGCAGAAAATAAATTTACTTTGCAGAAGGCCTGGAGCAGAGAACATATGGGTTGGTAATTACAGTGTAACCTTCAGGCTTGTTTTGCCTCTTCTTTAATTCACTGTATCATTAAATTTTCTTACTTGCAATTCTTCCATGAGTGAATTGCATATTTTTACATTTTAACAGGATGCACTTTACACTGGCACCTCTCTTAATTTCATCTCTGGGACTGGCTGGTTCAGCTACTGGAACAAGAAATGGCTGAGCAGACCTATGTTTTCTAGCTGAACATCATGAAGTCTGTAGTGTTCTTTAGGGGACAGCATGTGGGTTATTATTAAACCAGAAAACATATGTGAATAATTGAGGAAAGCAATCCAGCATTTAGGTTAGAAAATGTGAAGTCAGCTTGCTGTGAATAACATATCTCTGCATTTTGACCTGTTGCTGACAAAGAATATATTTCACTATTACCTGGATAGAAATGATTGGGGATTTTTTCTCCTCTAAATGAAAGCCAGTTGAGAGAAGCTGGCAACAGACAAATGATGCTCATTCCTCCCCTGCTTTTACTTAATGGCTTATACTGAGATGCTCAGCATTCATTGGTGACATTACTATTAAAAACATATTTCTTATCTGGCTCTTTTATTCCTACAAATCAAGCATGGAAATAAATCTGTGCTGATGGAGCAGTGAGCAAGCTGCCATGGGAAGAGAAGAGAAAGAGAAAGAGAAAGAGAAAGAGAAAGAGAAAGAGGAAGAGGAAGAGGAAGAGGAAGAGGAAGAGGAAGAGAAAGAGAAAGAGGAAGAGAAGAGAAGAGAAGAGAAGAGAAGAGAAGAGAAGAGAAGAGAAGAGAAGAGAAGAGAAGAGAAGAGAAGAGAAGAGAAGAGAAGAGAAGAGAAGAGAAGAGAAGAGAAGAGAAGAGAAGAGAAGAGAAGAGAAGAGAAGAGAGAAGAGGAGAGAAGAGAAGAGAAGAGAAGAGAAGAGAAGAGAAGAGAAGAGAAGAGAAGAGAAGAGAAGAGAAGAGAAGAGAAGAGAAGAGAAGAGCTGGACTCCAGCTCAAGACCACCAAGCTGTGGACTGAGCCTGGGCTGAGCTTGCCATGCATCATTTTCACACAGGGAACCACAAAACCCTAATCCTCAAGGAGCCAAAACTGTGCTGGGCTCAAGAGAGGGGGTGTAAAACCCAAGGGAGACCCCAGTGCAGCCACTCAGCCCAGCACTGGTGCTTGGTGGATACCAGAATTGTGTGGAATTCCTCCTGCAGCAATGCCAGGTGCAGGGACAGCAGCTGATCCACCATGCAGTGCACTCTGCTCTTGGCAGGAGTTCATCCTATTAATCCCATAAATAAGTACATTAATATGTCAATATGTGGATGGAACACATTGCCAAGTGCAAAATAATCCCTGGCAAGAGATATGTGTGTGTGAGACATGATATATAAACACCATCCTACCCAGATCAGGTTTCCAGGGTTAAAAATACACCATAAATTAAAATTTCATATGAAATGCTAGCTTTGGTGAGTACTGGAAAACATTACTTTCCCCCTTCAACCCCATAAAGGCTTTTATTGGGGAAGATGAGTACATGTTTCACAGTCTTTTCCACAATGGAAGGGAGTGTTTTAATCACAAGTGTTGCTGAAGAAATTAAATTACCTTACCAGATTTCTTTGAGGTACTAAAAAAGTCCCAACAATGGTCCTTAATGCCATGCAGGGAAGGTGGGACAGCACATAAACTCAACTGAAATGTAGTGACAGTAAAAAAATTCATCTTTATTTACATTAACCAAATGTGAGTCTGAGGTCACTTTACCTCCAGTTTATCTGAGTTTCTAATTTTATTTTATTGTCTGTACTTGGGGAATGGATAAAACTTTACATGATTATCTGAAGCCAGCAAAGACATGACTTCAGGCTTTTTAAGATCTCCTTTGGGCTCCTTTGGAGGGCTGGCAGTGTGTGCAGACAGCATCAATTATCTGCCCCAATGGGTTTAGGAGCCTGGTGACAGGGAAAATCCCAAACTTTCCTTGTAGTGGCATCACCTACTGACCAAATGGAAAAAAAAAAAAACCACAACAGAGGGCTGGCAAAAAGAGGACACTGTGTGCTTCCATATTTCATGCCAGCTCAGATTTGGCCATGTCTTGGTAATTTTCTTGCTGCAAAGTCATTTTAAGTTAATGCTCTGTTTGGAGCTACCAAAGAGGAATCCCACCACTCCTCCTATGAGAGGCAAAAATTCACCCAGGGCTCCTGGGGAGGCTCTGAGCTGCACTTCTCACTGCTGAATTTCAATGGAAAAGGGCAATTGTGAGCTGATTCAGAATTCACAGAATAACAGAATCACTGGGTTGGAAGAGACCTTCAAGACCATCAAGTCCAACCCATTCCCAAACACATCAACTAGACCATGGCACCAAGTGCCACATCCAGTCTTTTTTTAACACATCCAGGGATGGTGATTCCACCACCTCCCTGGGCAGATCATTCCAGTATTTTATCACTCTTTCCATGAAAAATTATTTCCTAAACTGATAGGTGCCCTTGTCAGAGCCACACTCACTGCAGGGACCCTTAAACACAAATCCTGAGATATTCCAGCCTGCACCTGGATTGGCAGGGAGCAACATCCCTCCCTGCCCTTGCAGGACTCCCTCAGGAATAACCTGATATCAAAACAAATCCCCTCTGTTTCCCCATTTTGCACAGGACAACACTGGAGGAATTGATCAAACAAGATTGATGAGGCCACCAGGCAAAGCTTGGGTGCAAACCAGTTCCAGATTTAACACCAGCTTTGCCTTTATATTCCCACTGGAATCACAGTTTTACTGAATAAAGTAACTCAGGAATGAACCAACCACTTTGGAGCCAGGTTCTTGGTGAAGTTTTTATTTGTGATATTTTCTGTTGTATCTGAATATGTGTCAAAATAAATGTGAGGCTGATAATTTTTGTTTTACTGAGAAAGAAACAGTAAAGCACTTGCTTTGGCTGCATTAATTATCAGCAGCAAAGTGGGTGAGGGAAGGAATAAAAGAAAAAAAAGCACCTGCCCACAAAATTCTTTAATCCCTTGCAAGAATTGGGTTAAGATATTGGGCAAAAAGTGTTTCTCTGTTTCAAAGGAAAGGTGTCAGCTCAGAGATCAATGTGAAAAAGCTGCAAAGTTTGGGTAAAATCCCTCTCCCATTGTTTGTAGTGCCAGGCACAAAGCAGGTAGCAAAGAGGGGTCAGCTCTCAAAGCTGCTCTGCCTTTTCCTCAAAGGCATGTAAATCCCAAAGAACCAGGTGCTTCCCTAAAATAAATTAAAACAAAGTGCTTGGGAAAATCTGTGTGATCAGCAACATCCATGGGGAGGATGGGAGGAGGAGCAGGGAGAAGAAAAAGCTGCTTTTCTGCAGTTTCTACAACAAATTCCTCTTTTTAGGTTTAAGAGCAGCATCTTCTCCCTGCTCTGAGGTGATGGGAGGCTTTGCTGAACCCTAGGACATGCTCAGGTAGGTTCCACATGAGAGAAATAGAGATTTTAAGCTGCAGAAAAGAGTGATTTAATAAAATGTGTAGTCTGAGAGCTCCCTGCAGCTGCACTGAGGCTGCACCAACACCCTGGACTGGCTTCTTCCTCCAGAATTCATCCCTTTGGTGCAGCTGGGCAGACTGGAAAACATCCTATAAAATATAAAATGACCTTTGCAGAGCAAGCAGAGAAAGAGGAGGCCACAGCATTAGTGGAAGCAATCTGAGCAGGGAAGCACAGGCATGGCTGGCAGCTCAGCTCATCAGGAGATGACATTAATGAACCAGAAGTGGGGGAAAGGGGATAAACCCTGGCACAGCTGCTGGTGGGATGGGGGTTTCCTGCTCCACCATGGAATCCAGCCACCACAAAAACCCAACCTATCTCTCCATGCTTTAGGCAATTAGCCCACCAGTCTTAGCTCCAATAAACTTCAGCTGATGCTGTGCACTTTAATTAATTAATTTAATTTATTTGTGTCTCCTGGTGCTGTTGAGAGATCCTACAGGAGCACGAGCAAACAGCAAGATATTTCCACCCCTGGTGAAGGCAGGGAAGTGACATCACCCTGGGGGAACCTGTTGGACCAAGCAGATGAGGCAAATGGGATTTTTCAGAATCACTGTGAGCTGAGCAAGGTCTGATCTCACCGAGGTTAATTGGAGGAGCATCATTACTGGGGGCAATCCCAGCCAGGGCTGTGCAGCATCAGCTGAAGGGATGCCATGGGAAGTGTTGTCTCCTGGATCAGCCTCCCAGGGAATCTGGCCTTGATTAAACTGGGAAAGCAGCTTCTCAGCAGTGGCATTGCTGGTGAGCTGCACAGGATGTCAGAGCAGAGCTGTGAGCAGCACTGCAGCTCTCCTCACCCTGCAGGAAATGTCTCTGAGGATAAAACCTGCCATGGGAAAGCTGGAAAGGGCCTGAGAGGAACAAGATCTCTGGACAGAAAAGTGGGTGACCTCTGGGATAAAAAGAACTGGTATTTTGCACAATAAAATCCCAGAATGACTCCAGATTCCCCTGATGGACACCAGGTTTGTTCTGTTACTTCCATGGAAATCAGCTGTTAGGTTGCTTCTTTTCTTTGGGTTTTTCCATAGCTACTAAATGAATCCTTCTCACTAACTCTTGAAAAGTAGGAATTTAGACAAGTTTGAATTGTCTTTAGGAAAAAAAAATAAAAGCTTAGTGGATTTGGCTTCTCTGATCAGACACCATAGACATGCCATTGGTTTCCAGACCAAGAGGTGATCAGAACCAGAGGTGAGACCCATGGGTTAACTGAAAAATAATCTTCTGCTCATCCCACGTGACCTTTCCTCACCAAAACATTAGGAAACCAAGCAGTGAGGGATGGGGCAGCCTCAGATTGCTGGCAGATGTCAGGATGGGGAGGAGAAGCAGCAGTTCATTTCCCTGTGTGCAGGCAGGGTGACTGAGGAGCACGGCTGGTGGCAGTGTGGCTGTGCCACTGAGCAGGACAGCAGCCTGTGCCAGGGACATTTTCTGTGCAGGCAGCACATTCCACTCTCCAGCCAGAGCTGGGGTGAGGTTAGGTGTAAATCCAGGCTCAGCTCAGACACCCACTGCTGTCCAAGCTGTTTAAAAGTCGTTTTCACCCTGATATTTCCCAAGAGCTCCTCGAGGTGGGTGATGTCCAAAGGGGTTGGTTGCACAAATGAGTGCTGGTGGATGGCTGGACTGGGAAAACCTGCAGCTGGAGGAGTGGTGGGGAAGTGTTTGGACTGTTTTTGAGCATGGCCTGACTCAGCTGTCTGTGTTTTCTCCCACACAGGGATGGATATTTCATGCAAACTTTGTCATCCTGTTCTTGTTTCCTGCGTGTAAGAAATGACACAAAGGCAGAGGAGGAGACAATGCAGAAAATCATGATGCAAGGAGCATTTTAAAAGGAAACTTTTCAGAATCTGAATTACTTAGCAGCAGAAGAGTTGGAGAAGAGGAGGGAGTTGCTGGCTAATGGTAAAAACAGGCAGCTGCACTGTGGAGATGTAATTGTCTCTTACACATAGTGAGGAAGAGGAAGACAGAGACTTTCTGCCTGACAGGTTTTGGTGGGAGCCACTCCAGGGATGGGAGATGCTCTGGAGAAGGGTGAGTAGCTGGTGAGTATCTGGGCACCTCTCCCATGTCCCCAGGCAGGACATCCCATCCCTGGGAGTGTCCAAGGCCAGGCTGGAGGGAGTTTGAACAACCTGGGATGGTGGAAGGTGTCCCTGCCCATGGCAGGGGGTGGAACTGGATGAGTTTTAAGGTGCCCACCCACCCAAACCATTGTGTTATTCCACGATTTTATGATCTCTGTTTATAACACTGGTACTTCATATTGATGTTTTACCCCTTCTCCTTCCACTGCATGTATGAATTCTGTACTAATCCAGTAGTTTCAACCAAATACAAATCCCACTTTTTTTCTTTCTTTTTTTTTTTTTAATAAACAAAAGCCCTTTAAATAGCCTGTGTACAATGTACAAAACTTAATTAATTTCCATTACTTGAAGCTCTTCCCTGATCATCAGCTCAGCTGTTTGGAGTCTGACTGTTCACAAGCACAGACAGTTGAAGCTCAACATCTCAAAAGTCAGCCTGGGCTGTGATTGCTGCTCATTCCCAGGAAAACAAGAGTTTTCTCACACAGGAGTCCCTGATAAACTAGCAGCAACTGATTTTAACTATTTCTAACTATTCTAACTATTTCTAACAGGAGAAACTCTCACTTCTCTCTCCTTTAGGGTCACATCTGTGGGTATGAGCACCAGGCTCTCTGTGTAACCCAAGTGAAAACAGCAAAAGGTAAATAGGAAAGAGATGTCAACAGTGCTTCTAATCATCTCAGGCCTCCTTTGACACATGTTTTTAATTGCTTAGAGTTAAAAAAAAAAAAAAAAAGGAAAATAGAAGAAATAAACCCAGTTATGAATAATCTAATAAGCTTCCCTACCACCTGTGAAACGTGGCTCCCCAGCTGCAGAGAATCAAACACAGGAATAGAAAACAGAGCATTCTCTGAGGCAGCACACATCCACATTAGAAACATCATTCCAAAGCCACAGAATAAGAAATCATTAGTGCCATTTTTGGGCTCGTGGCATTCATGCCACTCCATGAAAAAGCATCTCAGAGCAGTGTTTATTTAAGGAGCACCAAGAATCTGCTTTAAAGTCAAAAGGTAGAGGGGGAAGATGGAAGAGGGAGACCTGCTCCTTGGCATCCTTTCAAAAGAAAAGAACAACATCATCAGGAAAACCCCACATAGCATTTATTTGAGGAATTGCAGTCCAGCAGGCAGAATTACTCAGGAATAATTAAACATGTTTCCCTGATGTAAATTCAGGAGTGAGCATTCAAGCAAAGTTAAAATGCAGAGCTGTATAGGCAGGGCTTTATTCCAGAAGCAATTTGTTTTCCTGCTATGAAAAGAGTGTTATTCTCACTGCATTTTGGAGCCACCCAGCAAATGTTCCTCCAGAAGCTGTTTTTCATGGGAAAAGAGCTGCTACACAGAAGGGGAAAAGGTAACATCCTGACATGGAGGAGGCAAAAAAAAAAAAAAGGGAGCTGTACTTTCAAGGCTGTTTTGACATGTTTTTTCTTCTACACTGAACCAGACTTCAAATACAGCTTCTTAACCACGACAGCTCAATGACCCACCCAGAAAACTCTTTTTCCACAAACAATATAGCGTCAGGAGAAGGAGCCTGAGAGGAAAAGCAAACACTCCTTAAAGCAACTGCTTTATTTTGATAGTTCTGAACCACTGGCACTGGGGGCAGGTTTTAAGTCGGTGGGCGTGAGGAGAGGAAAGCTCATGGTTTTGATTTGAAGTAGCCACATCAAAACCTGTTTTAGAGAAGGGAATGGCAGTATTTTGAAAAATACATCCTTCTTAAGGGGATGTTAGGGAAAACAATTCCGTGGCCTGTTGAATGATAAAAGCCAACACGCTGGCTGAGGAAAAAAAAAAAAAAGAATTTGCCTTTAAGTGCCTTGGATAAATGCTTGATATACCTTGCCTGGCTGCAACAGAGCCTTTAGGTGAAGGAAATTGTGTTTCTTGTGGGCATGGAAGGGTCAGCCAGCAGAAGTGGTGTCAGAATGTTGTCCTTTCTTCCCTGCCAACCTGCAATCATGCACACAGTGTCACCACCCAGATGATGCTCACACTTCCAAAGAACTCTTCCTATATTTTGTGAACCACACTGCACATTTCCACCGGTGGAGAAAAGCAAGGCAGCTCTTCTGCATTTCCAGAGGCTTCAGGGCAGAAGCACAGACAGCAGCAGAGTCCCAGGGTGGGGTGGGGTGGCCATGGCACAGCTGGACTAACCAAGGATTTCAGTGCCAGCCCCTTTCCTGATGGCCAAAAAATTCCTGGTTGAGGCAGCCAGAGATCTGCAGGGCACTTCCACAAAGGTCTTTGAGCTCTGGAAATGTGTTTTCATTCCGGTGTGGAAAAAGAACCAAACTTTTCAAACACTTCCCCAATTTTTTTTTATTTTTTTTTTTTTGCTCTTGTTGTTGTTGTCGTTGTTGCCATTGAAACATCTGGTCTCAGACTGAGAAGATTGGAGCTCTCATTTAGATTCTTCTCTGCTTATAAATTGACCCCAGAAAATCTGAACACTTTCCCATGGAAATGTTATTAATGGGACTATTTCACTCAAGACGTTCTGGTTTGGATGAAGCAGCTTTTTTCAATAACAATGACAACAA
The DNA here is from genome assembly GCF_903797595.1 of Erithacus rubecula. Lineage (NCBI taxonomy): Eukaryota > Metazoa > Chordata > Aves > Passeriformes > Muscicapidae > Erithacus > Erithacus rubecula. The sequence goes on along the minus strand of NC_136662.1, from coordinate 4,149,454 downwards.
ATCTCATTAAAATGTTTGAGTAGCCCCAGTCTCCAAAAGCAGCAAGTGGCTTTTTGAACATCTTCAGATCCTGCAGCCTGAAACATGCAACAACAATTGTAACATTATTGTCACCCATCAGATAGGCAATAATTTGGAATTCACTTTGCATATCTGTAATGCACCCACATCAATGGAGCTTTGTTTGCAAGAAATCTCTTACAAAAAAAAATGGAAAAAGGAAAATGCCATGAAATACCTCCAGCCTCTCAATGCCATTCAGCAAGGATGCATTTTGGTCATTAATCATCCACATTTAGGCAAGCAGCTAGAAAAGCCCAGCTGTTCCAGGCCACAAAGCTTTCCTTTATTGCATTAATTCCTCCTTGCTAACAAGACAACTTCAGCACACGATCCCCAAGAAGGGCCAGAATGCCTTATTCCCAACGTGGTCATTGTGGCATTGTTTTAGATTGAAAAGTTCATGGAGTTAATGCCTTTTTAAAAATTCCCAGTTGAGCCTAATTATCCTGTGAAGAGTTTTTGTGCAGGAGATATCTGATTTCAAGCCAGAGCTGTGTTTAACCAGCAGCTCCCAGGACAGCGTGGGGTCTCGGGGGGCTCTGAATGTGAGCTCGTGTTTTCCCCTAAAAAATTCACAGAAAGCACAGGCTGGGAGCAATTTTGGACATCAGCAGGTGTGGGGCTGGGTATGAAAGAAGCTCTGAGTTTCCAACAGGTGGGAGCTGCCTGTACATTTGACCTGTGCTGAAGCCCTGACCAAATATCTCCTCAATGCTCCCCTTTCCAGTGATGGGCAGTGCAGAGCTCCAGCCTTTCCTCTGCTCCTCTCCAATTCAGGAGAATTTTATTTTTTTTTTCCTCTTCTCCCATGAATCAGACATCCTGCTCCCATCCTTCCTTTCCCTGACACTCACACCCACATCTCCAGCAATGTGGTCCCTTTGTTTCTCACAGCTTGCTCTCCTACTCACCGTGTCCAACCATCCCTGGAGCTCCCAAGCCTGGGCTGTCCCAGGGGATTTTTGGTTCTGGAGGGATTCAGGCACTGCTGAGCCACACCAGGTGAAGCTCAGGGTGTGTTCCCCTGCATCCAGACATTGCACATCCTCCTGCACAGGACCTTGATTCCTCATTTTCACTCCATCTGCTCACATCCTTGCCTTCCAGGAACCAAATCCACCACTGTTCAAACCCACAGCTTTGGAGTGGGTTTAAAATTTCCCAGGGCAAATTCCTACAGCCTCTGGTTCCCAAACTCTCAAGAATTTGTCACACAAATGTATTCCTTCCCTTTGTTTGTTTCTTCCAAGTAATTAGAGGGGGGATTGTTTGCTACCTGCCATACCTTGGTTTAAGTCATTTGGGAACAAAGTGAGAAAAGAAAAAAACAGAGAAAAGGAGAGACTTGCAGTGAATTAAGACTGCTGATTGTAGTAACAAGAGGAGGTATTTTAATGACAGGTTTAAGACTTGCTAAGTAACTGCCATGAGGATTATGAATACATTTTGTAACAGGGTAAGATTAAGAGATAATCCTTAAAAAAAAAAATAATTAATACAGCAAATGGATTTTTAGATGGAAAATAAACCACGAAAAACATCAAAAACCTTTGGAAATTCCTCACAGGAAAAGTTTTCCCTAGAAATGTTGACTCTGTTGAACATTTTCAGGTCAGTGTCCTCGTCAGGATTAAATTGGTGTGTCTTAATGTGAACAGAACGGGGTTGATTTACACCTGGTTTCACTTGGGCATTTTTAAAATGAACTAACAAGCTCCTGCCAAGCAGCAGCCTGGCATCCCCAGCCACAAGGCAGAAAATGAGGAAACTGCTCCCAAACAATGCTGTTATTGATACCTAAATGTCATATGGAAATTGTGAGGACACTTGGGGCCTTTCTCTTTCCTGGCTCCACCAGACTTGATCTTAACCCTCGCCCAGCTGAGTCTCTGACCAGCCATTAACTTCTGGATTTGACCCTTTTATTCTGTTTTCATCACAGGAAAGGCTGTGTTTTCCCTCTTTATCAGCAGTGGGATTGCATTGGATGTGGCACCTTCTTTGGCTGCACGTGCATGGGTTTGCATCCACAAATCCATGCAGATCTCTGTTGATAATGGAGCAGTTTCTGAGCAAGTTTTGGGCCCTGCAAGACCAGCTTGAATTCCTGTGTTTGGTGAGGGACAGCATCTCCCAGCTGTAACACAAACCCAGCATTGACAGGAAGAACTCTGCCCTTCTGTTGGCCAGAAGAAACTGGGACTCTTTTTTCCTCACTATCTTGTTTTAAATGACACTTATTCCAGTACAAAGGGGAGTACAAATTTAGAAACGAGTTAAAAGTGTTTTCAGGAAGTGTTATAGGCTCTTTGAGTCAACTTGAAGCTGAGCTTCACCAGGTCTGTTTTCCAGCTGAAAAATCAGCTGCAGGCCTTGGAGTCCACAGTGGGAATCTCTGGTCTAAAGCACATCTGAACTTTGTCTCTGCAAGTAACTCAATCTTTCTTCCAAGAGGGATGCATTGATATTACCCATGAATGAGACACCTCAGGAGCCTTTCACTTAAAAGCAGTAGAGAAAAAAGCAGTCCATGGAAATAAAAATAAGAATTAATGGATCATTTTTGGTTGGAAGCATCCTATTAATTCTTTACAGCCTGTTAGGTGTGAGAGGTGATGGTCACTGCCTGTCACACTGGGGGATAAATCCCCTGAGCCCATGGATGGATCTTTGCCCCATTTCACACTGAGACAAGACTCAAACTAAACTGCTGTGACATTCTGTGGCATTTTGGGGCTGCAGAAGGTTTTTATGACATCACAGAGAGAGAAGTTACAGGAAACTGATCTAAGTGAAGGATAATGCAGCTCAAAAGGACAAAGTAGTTGGGACACAACCTTCCTCAAGACCCTCTGGAATCAGTACAGGGCACTCCATGTGTCAGGACAGATTTTGCAGCAAGCTTGTGGTGTCCAGTTAAGGTCTTGGTTTGGTCCATGGCCAGAGAGAAGCAAAAACTGCTTTTTCTCCCAGAGAAACAGCCTCTTGCCAAGAATCCCCACACAAAGAAAACAAACACAGGAGAAGGCACCATCACAGATACCTAGGGAGATAAGCTGCAAAAACATGTGCTCTGGGCAAAAGTGCAAGGTGCAGAATGTGAGTTCATGGTCTACATGTGTTCCCCACTCTGCTTTGTTTGTTTTTGCTCGGTTTTGATGTGTGAAATTAAGGGATAGTTCATGGCCATAAGTCATCTTCTTGCTGTTGGAAGCCAAATAGTGGGAAGCAGGTATCTGTCACATCAGAGACCAGCTGTTTCATGGGGAGACTTCAAATACTGGAGTGAGAACATCAGCAATTGTTCCGTGGCTTTACCATGCCAAAGGAACTCCAAAGTTTCCAAAATTGCCCTAGGTCCCAACTCCAAATTAGAAAGGGATGAAAATGCCAGCTCCTCAAAGGGCTTCAGTTATTGAGATCATTAGATGAGTTTCTGTGATCCTGTGGTGCAGTTGCTGCTTGGAGCCTGTGCAGAACACAATTGGTAAATCTGAGAGGGTGATTCTGCCCCCACACTCAGGAGGCAAAGATGATTCTCCTTCACCTGCCTCTTCCACACAGGCAGCAGGGACATGCCCACACCAGCTGTGTCCCCTCAGATGGCTGTGGTGCTCCTCTCTCCTCCTGCCATCAAAAGGGGAAGGATCCTGTCTCCAAATCCTTTTCCTTCCTCCCTTATTCTATGCTTCCATCTGGAATAGACCACATTTTTTCCTACTCTGCTTTCATATGATCAGACTGGGCTGGATGGTTGCTCTGGTTGAAGGTGCCCCTGCTCACAGTCACAGAGTTGCATTGGGTGATTTTTAAAGCCCCTTCCAATCCAAACCACTCTAAGGTTGTGTAATTTTCATCCAAGGTGGGGCCACATATTTCCTGCTAAAAGTGGTCTGGCTGCTGAAGCTCCTTGTGCAACGCACAAAGTTGGAAAATCTTGTAAAGGCACAGGCAAATCACATAATTTGGGGAAGAGGTGAATGGTCTCAACAGGTACAAATAGGCAGCTAAGTACTTTTCTTCCCATTGTCAGAGAATCACAGAGTAATTTGGGCTGGGAGGGATCTTTAAGGGCCATCCAGTCCAAACCCCTGCAATAACAGGGACAACTTTAACTAGAGCAGGTTTCTCAGCCCAAACTGGCTCCATCCAAACTGGCCTTGAGAGTTTTCAGGGCTGGGCAGTCATTGCCTCTCTGGGCAACCTGTGTCAGTGTTTTACCACCCTCACTGTAAAAACTTCCTTCTTTATATCCAGTCTCTGTCGATCCTCTTTTGGTTTAAAACCATCACTCTTTGTCCTGGTCACAACAGGCCCTGCTGAAAAATTTGTCCTCTAGAGAATTTGTTCCCTTTAAGTACTAAAAGGCTGTAACAACATTGACCTGGAGCTTTCTCCAGGTTGAAAAACCCCAACTCTCTCAGCCCATCTCCATGGAAGAGATGCTCCATCCTTCTGACAAGAGGAACTTGGGCAGCAAGACAAAGAAAAACCAAACTTTCTGCAGAATTTTCCCTTGCCAAAACCCTGGCTTACAGCTGTTAACATTTAGAGAACATCATCCTAGAAGTGTAGTGCAGCAGTAAAATCTCAGGGTTGTCACAACCTTGCTACTTGTGCATCTGGCAATTGTGCTGTCAAGCACCAGGCTAAAAGCAGCAGCAATCAAAGCTGGAGGATGATCAAATATCTCTGGCTTGTGTTTCATTGTGATCACCATTTTTATCTTTTTGTTTCATAACAGAGCATTTCAGGAGGCAAACTGGGAGCCAAGCTCATGTCACTCTGCTGGGCTGCACAGACTGTGGCTGGGAACCCAAATATTGTCCAATGTCTGCGAGACTAGGAGGGCTGGATCAAATAATAAAGAGAAATAGAATTTTTTTTTCCCCCTGCAAACAAACAGTGAACTTCTCAGTTTGTTATTTATGGATTTCATTGCTTCAAATATTCTCTGGAAATCTTTCCAAGAGGTTCACTGAAATTCTACCACGAAGATAGCTTTCCTCATAAAATTCCAGAATTGAGATATTCATTCCTGGTTGCTCAATATTCAGCTCCCCAAGCAGGAAACAGAGGATTTAAATCATCAGTGGCACACTGGGGCTTCAGAGAAATTAAACTGAGCAGTTTTTTAACACGCCTCAGTCTCCAGAAGAGTTTGCATAAAATGCATACCAATAAAGAAGGCTTTCATAGACTCATCCATCACTGCACACAGGGATTGGATACATCTGTTAATTTATTTCCAATGGATAACAGAATCTGTTCAGAGCTGAAGGAAGGTCTGAGCCAGCATCTCCCTTTCATATCCATCACAACTCATTGGTACCTGCGATGCCAATGGAACCACCAACAAATGCTCATCTTGGCATCAAGGCTGTGGCCCCCTGTATGTTTTTCTAAATCCAATTTAAAGTCATAATGTACTTTACTAGCTGCAGACAGAATATTTAAATTCAAAATATTTTTTTTTTAAAGTTTCATCTTTTGAAATGCCAATTGGTGATATTTAAGCCACATGTTAGTCACTTGTTTTTAGGGTAGAGGGTGTACCTTAGGACAAACCTTTCTCTGTTTCTTGAAAAAACAACAATAAAACAGCCTTTGCCTTTTATCCACATCTGGCTGCTGAGAAAACAGTGACCCATGGAATTCAAAATTTCATCCTTCACTGCTGCAGGCAAAGTCCAGAGGTTACTCTTGCTGTGCTTGTGAGAGATGTAGTGCTGGTCAGAAGGAGAAGAGCTTATTGAAAAAACACGTGGGGGTTCTGTTAACAAAAATTATGGAATTAGTTGATGATGAGAGACTTTTTGATGCCCTCTAACCATTTGTGGGAGTTAATAGGGAATGGTTCTGTTAATTGCAAGACAAGAGTAGAGTCCATGTGAGATCCTGAAGAGTGTCACCACCAGAGCTCAGCTGCTCTGTGCTGCAGGAGTAACATCCCTCCAAAGGCCTCCAATCCCAAGGGATTAGGCACAAATAATAAAATAGGAATAACCTTGGATCTGACCTTGTCACAATGCTGTGATGACTCCAGCTTCCCACAAATTCAGGGAGGGAAGGAGTTATTGGGAGAGGATGAATTTTAGTCATTTTCCCAATGCTGCCATTCATAAATCAGCCTTCTGCATTCCCAGGGACCCTCAAGTAGAACTAAAATTTTAATTTCTCTAAACTGAGAAACTGGGAGCTTCACTCCAATCCACATTCATCAAAGCAGCTGCCATTGGTACTCCAGACCCTACAAGAGAGAGGTATGAGCCTAAAACCACCACAGTCATTTTATCCTCCCTTTAACTCATTGCTGGAGGTCTCAAACTCATCCCTTAAGCTCCTGTTCCCTTATGAATGGAGTTCCCATCTTGCTGGGCATTTTTTGGGGGTGAGAAAGCACAGCTGGGTGAACTGAGCTCTGTGGAAATAGAGATGTGGGAAGCCTCTGTCAGCCTCACCACTCCCAAATGAATTTTTCCTTGTGGATGGATGATGGAGCAGTGAAGAAGGCAGCTGCCCAGGATCATGTCCTGTGGGAGAGGCTGTGCCCAGGGAGGAGGAGGGAGCAGTGCTAGCACATGGAAATCCTCCCACCTCTGTCAGCAGGGAGCATCCCCTGCTCAGGAATTCTGCAGCATCCTGAAGAAAGGCCACTGGGGTGTGATTTGCAGGGAATTCTGTGCTGTGATGAGCCCTCTGTGGAGCAGGAACAGATCAGGAAATGTTCTTCTACACAGCAAATGCAGATTTTTGGAGACAGTTCCAACCAAACCCCTCTTCCATCGATTTTCCACCACCTGTGTGGGAAGAGGCAGCAAAGCAGTGGCCAGGAGTGGCCCAGGTGGGGTCCCTGCACAGAGGTGCCAACAGGTGTTGGGACACAGCAGAACATAAAAGAACTGCCCAACACACCCAGGTCCTTGCTGTGCTTCTCCCACCACATCCACTGCAAGATCCAAGGGAAACATCCAGATCCCAAATCTGGCTTTGTCTGGGATGCAAATCCCCTCATCTTTCATGTGTAGGGAGGGGGGTGGGGGATGGTTTTACAGCTCTAATGACTGCAGAAAGATTTTCATCTGCTGGTAGGACCTTTAGGAAGCACATTTCCTTCTGCCTTGCATGTGACTCAGGAAAACATTTGGTTGACATCTTTCTTTGAAGCTCCCCAACCATCCTACATATCTACAAACCCTGAGCAGCAAACCACTGGCAGAATCACAGCCCCACAATATTTTGATTAAGGAACAACTCGTCCTGTCTGCTTTGATGCTTCCTGGTCTGTGTTTCCTGGGGGCAGGATTTCAGCACTGAGAGGGACACTGGGCCTCATCTGTTTAAAGGGAAGGTGGTTCCCCTTCCCTGGTACAGACTTAAAGATGTTTAAGCCCTCTCCTGACTTATCAGCCTCAAGTTTCAGCACATGCCATAATAAGTCCTCTGAACATGCCTGAAATAGATGCAGGATGAGGAGAGCTGCCTGCTTATGCTCATACATATGTGCTTACAAATCATCATGCACTGCAATAATTCAGAGATTGACAAATGAAAAAAAAAAAAAACAACCCAAACCCAGACTAACAAGTAAAAAACCACTTTTTATATATAGTGCCATTATCTATCTGTTAGGAGGAATATCTGGGTAATAAACTCACTATTATTTCTTTTAAATCCCAAGCTGAGTAATTCTCTCTCTTGTTTTAGCCATATGGGAGCTGTGGTAGAAATATTTCTTCCCATTTGGATTCACCTAAGAGTTAACCTTGGAGAAACACAGAGCATGCTAATGACACCAAGCCCATGCAGATAAACATCATATGCTTTCCAACTCCATCACATGGTTTCTATCAGCAGTGCTAAATTCCTCCATAATTCCCAAAATTGCATTCCAACTGGTTGACATCCACATTAGCTGGATGTTAATCCAGTTAAAAATAAATGCAAATTTTGAGAAGCAGATGAACTCATGTGTGCTTGGAAAACAAGCCATTCCCAGTTTGCTGGGAATGTCTTTTGGGAGACATCAGCAGTCCTTCTGCCCTGATCCTTTCAAGACCATTTGAGAGGGTTGCTTGAAAAAGGGTGTTTTAAAATGCCAAAGGAAAAGCGGGGGTGACTCCCCAGCTCCTCTGAAGGTGACCTTCATCCTCTAAGGTCTGTGCTTTGCCCAGCAAGCCAAAGGGAGCAGCCCTGACACCCACCCAGGTCTCCATCCCACCTCACATGGGTTTCCTACAGTGCTGTTCCATTTGCAGGGAGCTTTTCTGGTGTATTAGCACAGTTTTTAAAGAGAAATGTCATCAAACTGATATTCCTGATTCCTTTTTCCCCCCCCCAGACCATCCATCCATCCATCCATCCATCCATCCATCCATCCATCCATCCATCCATCCATCCATCCCACTCCAGGGTTATCCACAGCAGCACCATCTGCTGAGTCCCAGTGTTACTACAAGCTCCTTAAAAAATAATCTCTATATTATTATTATTATTATTATTATTATTACAATATAGAACAGGGAGGAAGCCCCAGAGCTGGAAGGGATATCCACTCCCACCTGGAGAAGCTCCTGGTGGTGATATCTGAGCCTGGCCCATGCAGCTCTTGCCCCAACCTCATTTACCTGCCCAGTTTTCTCCCCAGAGCTCCCAGGCTTCCCAAAGAATAGCACACAGCAGCATTCCCATAAGCCTGGGAGGGGGCTGGCCCATGCTGGGATGGAGTCTGTGTCCCTGATTACCAGTGCTTTAATGTCCATTTCCCCACTCCTTTGATCCTGCCCATGGCATGCAGAAGAAAGGAAAATCTGGCTTTTGTCTGCAGCACATTTAACCCTGCTGCCCAGAAATGGGACCTTGTCAGTCAGTGGATTTCATGGGTGGATGAATGGGATCACAGCAGTCTTCAGTTCATTAAAAATAAAAGGCTGTCCTAGCTCTTACTTTAGATCTATTAAGAAATTATTGCATTTAATGTCAGACCTTAATGGCAACAGAACATGGTATTATTACTTTTATAAGATAAATACAAGCAGTAGCTAAATAGTTCATCAGCTCCTGAGCTGCAGTGGATTTCAGACAAGCTCCTGCTGCCCAGCTGGTACAAAATCCCCAGTAATGGACCACAGATGGTGCCACTGGAGCCAGGGGTCGAGCAGGCATGCTGCTAAATTGGTCTGCAAACAGCAGCCTGGACCTTGGGATTGCATGTCTCCAGCCAGGATTTTCTGAGGAGTTTGATGTTGGGAGACAAGCCTGGCCACCTTTTAATTTTTTTCATTATTTTTTAAATTTTATCCTTTTTCTTTAGGAACTCCAGCCTGGTTTCAAGCCTTCTGTAGACTCTTCTTCCTTAAAGAAATGAAGCATTTGCCAGAGAAATGCCCATGTCTCTGCATCTTTCCCATCTTCATGTGCACAGAGTTTGGAGGGATGGATGAGTCCAGCTGCCACTAAAATACACCCATGGCATGTTGTGAGTTTCCATTCTGCTGAGTCTATATTGCTGCATAACCTCATTTATCCACTGCCACAGGCATGAAAGGTGATGCTGACTTCAAAACAGGGGCAAAACATTTTTGGGCTTAAGAAGTTTTCCATTCAGGTGCCAACACAGGCACCACAGGATGTGTTTGGAGAGCACCAGCCCCTCTCCCTGCTCTTGGTGGTGCACTGCCAGTTTACATTGCATCCAAATATCAAAATAAAAATCATCAAAATAGAATAAGCCCCCCAAGAACAGTCAGAGCCCAATGTTATTCTCTTGCTCATGCCAGGACTATGCAGAGTAAGGATGGAGTTTCCCTGAACCAAACTCATTGCCAGTGGTGAGTTGTGATGAGCTTGCTGCCAGGAGGAAAACTGGGGAAAACTGGGAAAAGCCTTCATGGTTTGCCTGTCATAAAGAGGCTGGAATAATCTCCATATTATTATTATTATTATATAGAATATTATTACTATATCCCTCTGAAATTTCCTGGCTTGCTGTGTGCACCCACAGGGGATTAGCATCTTCTTCCTGACCTGTTCACTGATACAGAATAAAGAGAACCCCAGGTATTTCCAGCAGACAGAGTTAAAGCTCTTCCAGCCATGAAATAGGCACATTTTGAGCTGTGAGTGCAATTATCCACTGGGGCTGTCCCAAGGGAGGAGACTAACCCTCATCAAAAATGGGGTGTCAGTTCCAGAGCATCCTTCTGCTCCTGCACACAGGAGGTGCAGGCAGCCAAGAGCAACCCCTTGTGATCTTAAAAACAGTCAGTTCTGATCTCTGAGCTCCAGTGATATGCCAGCACTGAGTTAAGCTGGAGTTCAAACCTTCCCAGCAAATCCAGTGAGTGTTAACATTTATTGATGCTAATTAAGACACTGCAAGTCTGACTGCTTGTGGTTACACAAGCAGGGCTCAGCCTGTGCAGCAGCATTAAAGGTGATGCCTAATCCTTCCTCTAGCCCTACCTGGCCTGTGTGGAGGTGAGAGGAAAGTGTCTGTCAGCATTTCCTTTCTGCTTGTAGATCTTTCAGTGACAGAGAGACAGGGTCACATCTCTCCTGCGTGCTCTAATTGCAAATTGCTAAAATATCTGATTCATGCTTAGCCTAATTATGTTAATCCTAAAACAAATAATCCCAGCTCTTATGCTGCCAGGCTGTAATTTTGCTCTTATTTCAAAATCAGAGAAAATGGAGCTGGAAGGGAGTTTGTGAGTTTGCATGGGTGCCAGAATCTCTCTGAGCCATGCCTGGGAGGTGGAGGTGCCCTGTGGGTTTGCAGCATTGGCAAATGCACAGTCTGCCTGTAAAATCCATGCCAGAGCATCCTTAAATCTCTTTTACAGATTTTAACCCATGTCTCTTTTGCTGCCTGTGCTTAAGCCTATGATTTCTTTCCTTGTTGCTCAGTGGACAAAAAATCAGTTTATTAATTTCCTCTCAATCTAAGTATTAATGTCTTCACCCTCCAGCCTCCCTGCTCAGGACAGCATGAGCTTGATTCTTGTCATCATCCTGCAGAAATCACATTTTCTAGACCTCTCATCATTCTCTGTTGCTGCAGACTCACAGTTTCTTTCCCACTCTCCCCAGAGAAGTGCCAGGGTCTAAGTTTTTGTATAAAAAAATCCCATTCTTTCTATTTCAGATGGAGCCTCACTTTGCCCAGGTTGTGGCTCTAATTTTGCCCACAGAAAGGTTTGCAGCACCTCTTGCCTTGTCACCACCTAAGGCTTGTTGTTTGAAATTGCTCTCGGCACGGGGGAGATTTATTTTGCTTTGCTGTTATTGTTGGATTTTATTAATAAACCAGCAAAGAGAAAACCCAAATAATCCCCTTCAGGCTTTCCAAACCCCCTCCAGTGCTCAATGTCGACAGTGACATGGGGAGATTTTCCCAAAAGTTACCCAGCACCTCCAGGCTTTGGCTTCCTCTGCTCATTCCCTGAATGATTAGTCCTGATGATAGCAAAAATGTGCTTTTATTTCAAGCCTGGGCTCACCCTGAGGAACTGGGGCTGTTGCAATGCCCCTGGATGGGTGTGAGGATGAAGAAGGGTTTCCCACTGCTGGTTCAGAACCAGACAGACAATAGTCCTTGGCTATCACAGCACAAACCACCCAGCCCCCTGGGAGCCTCCAAACCCTGATCAAACACCTCCTCCATGCTGCCAAACCATCTGGGGCTCTGGAAAAAAAAAACCCCTTTGCCTCTTAAAAAAATCCCCTTTAGCACTTCTGCAGCCACGAGGGCACTGAGGTGGAGGGGAACCTCACAGCCAGGAGAATCATTCCTGAAAATCTGCTTTTAAAATAAAATTCTGTCTGTTTGTGAAGGGGTCATGTGCCAGCAGGCAGTGGGCATTTCAGCCTTGGGACCCAGCAGAAGCAGAGCTGGAGCAGCATCTGGTAAGAGGAAAAAAACTAAATAATGTAATACTACTCTTGTGAATCACTGCCTACACTGTGGGAGTAAATACACAGAGGAGTAAATATTACACAATATTGCATTTGGAATGAACTTCTCCAAAACAAAAGATCCTAGCCTGCCACTGGAGCTCCTCAGAGCTGTGTCCTCAGTGTCCACAGCACTGAGTGGCCACAGAGGTGTCTCAGCATCTGTCTCATGTGTTTTAACCCAAATTAGAGCATGTCCCAGCCAAAATCTCCTTTTTTTCCTGGCTACACAAGCACCAGCCAGAGCCTTGCCATGGTTTTGATGCACAGCCATAACCCAGGTTTGCCTGGTTTGCAAATCACAGTGAACTCCAGGCTGTACTGGATGAATCTCATGTTTCCCACCACCCAACAATAACACTAATCCACTTTAAAAGCTTCACTCTTTACCACACACACACACACAAATCATCTCATGATTTTGGTTTTTTTATCCCTTTGTGCAAGAGTAGTATATCCCAGAGCTAAAAGCCATGTTTGCTTCCAGGAAACAGCAACAACAAAAATTCTTAATTGAATTAATTGATTCCATGTGCATATCTGAAAGGACATTCATCTCAGCAGCTGATTGATGTGCTGCTCAGTGAGACCTGTGGGCACATCTCCTGGATGCTCCCTGTGCTTTAGGCACCACAAATGCAGCTGGGGCATGTCAGGAAGGAGATTTTGAGTGCTGGGAAGATGGACATGGGAGGGAAAACCCTGCTGAGGAACCTGAGTGCACAGCTGGATCCTCAGCCCTGCCTGGGCTCCTCTGCATGGCACAGCACAGGAGATACCTGGAGACTGAAGGTGAGTTTTGGGATTCACCAAGGTGAGATGCTTTTAGGGTGATGGGAAAGACTGATGCATGCATGAAAGCATGCATAAGAATAAAGATTACACCTGCAGCTCTGTCAGGTGGGAGGAAAATGCCAGGCAAAGAGCCAAGACAAAAAGATGCTTCCCTGTGGTGTAATGTGCAGTTAGGTCTGTGGGAAGGGTAGCAGGTGAGGATCTTGCTAAGAAACACAAAGAAACCCTAAACCATTCCCATGACAGCCCCCAAATTCCAAGGTGTGACCCATGTTCTGTATTCAAAGCTACACCTGTGGTGTGCACAAGCCTTTCTTCCTGCCACCATCCCTGAAAAATCCATGTCAAGCCACGATGCACTCACTGGGAATGTTTGCATGTCATGTTCTCACCCAGGGCTGAAGCATTTTTGGGCAGAACATGGGATGAGAGCAGGTCAGGAGCAGAAGTCATGAACCCACATTGCTCCACCACTAAATAATCTGTGCTGCTGGGGATTGGCTTTTCCACTAATCACCCCCTAATTAGTGCAGTGAGCCCTGCTCTGATTCCTGCATCTCAGCCCAGCCTAATCCTGCTCCCTCAGACATTGGATTGGACCACAAAAACCCTCCTGTATCTGGCCTTCAGCAGGAGGGGAGTTAAAGCTGCTCTGCCTCTGGTCCTGCTCTTTTCCTTCCCCTGCCAGGAAGCCAAAAAATCCCACCTGAAACCCCAGCAAGAGCCACTGCACGTGCCAGGCACAGCCCTCAGCACGAAAATGCATCTTAAGGGAGGTTTAATGAGAGTTTAATGAGGGGTTTCCAGCATTAATGACACAGGGGAAGGTTTTGGATGGAACCAGCAGCGTGCTGCATTTTCCAGCACTGCTCCATGGAAAACCAGCCCCAGCCCAAACTTTGCCTTGCCAGCTTTGATGTGGGTGATCAGTGTGCCCACAGTTTCTCCTGCTGTGGCCATCCAGCAGCAGCAGTCACAGATGCCCCCTTTACTTCTCCCTGCTGGTGTTTTAAGGAATCTCTCTTGTTCCAGGTGGCAGCAGATGAATGTTTGGCACAAGAGATGGAGGTGAAAGCTCTGACCATGTTCTTGAGCTTTGACACATCTCAATCCAAACCATTTTGCTGCTCCCTGAAACTCTGCAATACCAGTTCTCCTCTTCTCTTCTCTTCTTCTCTTCTCTTCTCTTCTCTTCTCTTCTCTTCTCTTCTCTTCTCTTCTCTTCTCTTCTCTTCTCTTCTCTTCTCTTCTCTTCTCTTCTCTTCTCTTCTCTTCTCTTCTCTTCTCTTCTCTTCTCTTCTCTTCTCTTCTCTTCTCTTCTCTTCTCTTCTCTTCTCTTCTCTTCTCTTCTCTTCTCTTCTCTTCTCTCCTCAGTTCTCTCCTATTGGTGTGAATTCTGTGGGACTGTTGAAAAAATTGACCTGAAATGGGTGCTTTTCTTCTGTCTGCAAATGGCATTTTTCCTTCTCTAAAATCACTTTTGTTACAGCCTCCCAGTGAAACATGTTTGCTGTTTGATTGTAGATATATTGAGTTTTTGAAAGCATATTATTTAGTTCAATTAGTTCTATTGAGATTTAGCAGGTTAATCACAAATATCTCAGTACTTTCTTGCAGAATTTAAATGAAACTAAGGGTGTTGTATTCTCTGCCCTGTTATGGTGTCAGGAAAAGGGAATAAGCACAGCCAGAATCAGGCCCTAAAGTTTCTAATATATTTTAGACACTTTCTGGCTAGATTTCCCTTCCATTTCACCTGGTTTTTGCATCTCAGAAGCCAGTAAAGAAAAGTCTTTATAGGAGAGAGCAGATCAAGCCTGGGCTAAAGAACCAGATGCCATTTATTCCCAGTCTGGCAAATGACCCCAGAGTACAGAGCAAAAAGTGTGAATAAAATGACACAGACCTCCTCACCAGAGACCAGCCAGCCTGTTTATTTATTCAGCTCACACAGTCCTTGTTTTATACTTGGATGCATGTGTGTAACAACACAGTTTTAAGCCTGTGCCAGCTGGTTTGTTTAAGGCTGTAACTGCTCCTGCAGCCAGGGCATGTTGAAAGGAGGGGAAAAACCTTCCTACCATGGAACCATCCCACCCACCAGTGCCCATCAGAGCCTGGGCTCCCTTTTCCCCACCCTCCTCCTTCATGAACCCTCCTCACTCTCCCAGGCACTTTACAGATGATGTTAAAGTACTTGAAGAGCTTTACACCAACAACTAAATATATTTTAATCATTTCCTTGTGTTTTTAAATCAATACTTCCAATAGATCTACTGTGCTAGAACTGAACCATTTTTTCTCCATGGTTTTGCTCCTTCCTTGAATTTTTTTTCTGCTGCACATGTATTCACCTGGACCCATCTCCTTGTCCTCTTCCTCCTGTTCTCTGCATCTGTTGCCCCAATATTTCTTTTTCAATGCCAAGCCCAGGATCCTAGCAATGAAGCTAAGCAGGAAAAAAGGATGACTTTTTCTATTTGGATTTTAAGAAGTCTTAGGAGGTGTGCAGCAACAGGAAAGGCCCAATTATCAAAAGCTTTTACTTTTGTCATCCCCTTAATGCATTCTGCCCACCCATGGAAGCACACATCCTTTCCATCTCAGCTTTTCATCCCTCTAAACAAGGCAAGAGCCTTGATGCCAGATTTTATTTCAATGTACTATATAGGCAACTTTGCCTTCCCACCTTTCAGCAGGTTTGAGGTACAGGGATTTGACCTGGCCCAACCATTTCCTTGCACAGGATGTGTTTTTCAGCCAATTTTCCCTGGTGATCCCAGGGAAAAAGCCCCAGGCCTGTCTGTAGATATTCAGTGTTCTCCTGGTCCTGGGGGGTCGCAGGCATCATCTGCCCTCCCAGCTCATCCCAATTTTTGGCTTTTCTGCATCCTGTGATGGCACCAAGAGGACAAGGGAGCAGATGAACCCAGCTGGGTATGACCCACCCTGGTGTCTCCATCCACACACAGGGACTGACCCTGGCAAGATTCATTTGGCTGAACTTGCAAACAAAACTCTTAAATTGCTCAGTGGAGAGACACTAAAAATGCCCTTTTTCAGGAAAGTGCACCCAACTTAGCCAGGATGAAACTGGGGAAAAAAACATCAGAGGAATTTATTTTCACCAATGCTTAGGAAAAAAAAGGCTGGATCAGAAACTTTTTTGTTCCTCACTTAGTAAAGCAGAATTGCCAGGGTTTGTGCTGCTCTGCTGCAGTGCTCCACACCAGGCTGGGCTCATAATGGACGTGGTGTGAGATGCTCAGCACATTTTGAGCAGCCCTGGCTGACGGTGCCGTGCAGTGATGACAGCTCTGTGTTTTGCTTTCATTTTTGGAGACTAAGTGGCTTACATGTGGTCCCATTTAAAGGATGTCTGGGTGGCAGCTGCATTCTCCTCTGTGCATATGAGAGGGAAATGAGCTTTTCAGTCCCAAAATACTGCAAAAAAAGGGGTTGTGTAAAAAAAGCTATTGAAGGGAGGGAAAATATCCTCTCCAGACAAAGTGACTTCCTGTTTACCAAACATAAATGTTTTGGACATCACTCTGAAATGCCATGCAAAATTTTTGATGTTTTCCAGAGCAGTGTCCAGCTTGGGATCAGGATGATTTTCTGAGAGCACTGTCCTCGAAGAATGAGGCTATTTTGGGGTTGTACATCTGGAACTGACAGCCTGTTTTCCAAATTTCAACCTCCCTCTCTAAATATCTCATCTTTAGGGATGTTGTGCCCATAGCACACCCTTCCAGTGATGGGCAGCCCATTGTCCTTTTCTGACAGGCAGCCACGTACCTGTGATTTCTTTCTTTTCCATTTCCAGACACTTTGCACTTTGGAAACAATGCAGCACTGAAAAAGATCAGACCCATATAAGAGTTAGGATGGGAAAAGCAATTCTAATTTTAAAGGCAGGAAAAGGGATGAGATGGTTCCATTTCTGGACAAAAAGAGAGGAATGATACTGGTCTGGGAAATTTTGTGAGCAGCTGTGGTTCAAGTTGTGCCAGGAGAGGATTAGATTGGACATTAGGAAAAATTTCTTCACTGAAAGGGTGGTCAGGCTGCCCAGGGAAGTGGGGGAGTTGTCAGTCTTGGAAGTGCTCAAAAAGAGTTTCAAAAAGAGGGGACATGGTTTATTGGGGATGTGACACATGGGGACATGGTTTATTGGTGGACATGGCAGTGTTGGGGGAATGGACAGAATAGATGATTTTTGGGGTCTTCTCCAACTTTAATGGTTCTGTGTTCCATAAAATGCCTCTCTTCACCAGGGCAAAGGGATATTCACCCTTTTTACTGTGTGAGGGTACCAGAAACCCCATGTGGCAGCAATGGTGGGAGCCCTAAACTCCTCCTATGGACCTGACAGCAGAGCTCCTCCCTTTACTGGGACACTGGCAAGCAACATTTCATTCCCTTTCCCTTTTCCATGGCATGGGCTGTCCCCACAGCCAGCAGAGGGGAAGCCAAGGGAATTGAGGGGCTCTTGGTGTGCTCTGGCACCAGCAGCAGAGCTGGGCAGGCAGTGAATAAGCAAACAAGTCCTGCCAAGACAAGATGGTCACTGTAAGTGGAGCTGTGGCCTGCAGTGACAAAGTACAAGGAGGCTGCCAACAGAGGGCTGACCCAGCAAAATGTTGGTTTATTTATACATTTCAGCATATGCTGAAATGCACTGTGCTGCATTCCCCAGGAGGGGAGGAGAGGAGAGAGGGCAAACCATGTGATGAAAAATACACCCTGCAAAACACACATGCTAGGGCTGCACATCTGAGACATGGACATGGGATTCCAGGCAGGAAATCTCCCAGGGGATACCCAGAGGTCTTACAGGAACCAGAGCCTGGCAGTTCTGAGTTAGTGCAGAGAATATTGGTTCTGTCTGGTGCTCAGGAAGAAAATGGGGTCCTTACTCCTTGCATCCACCCCTGGATGTGGATGTCAAATGCCACTCTTCATCCTACACCCACCACCAGATGGACAGAAAATTCTGTTCCCTGCCACCCCAAAGCTGAGAAGTTATTGAATCTCTGTCTCATATTTGGGATAAATGTCTTTCTCCTTTCAGCCACCTCTGTCCTTCAGAGGGGAGAAGATGGGGAAGGAGATTTGGTGGCTCTGCTATGAAACCCACACCAGTTTGGATCCTGCTTCTTGCACATCCAAAAGGATAAACCAGTCATTCCCTTTGGGATTTTGGTTTGCAATGTTGCTTTTGCTTGTTGCCAGCCTGGGTGCCCTGATAAGCTGTGTCTGAGAAGGAATTAAACATGAGAATTTGTTTTCAGCTGGCACAAGTTTGGGTCATTCCTGTTATACACACAATGTGCTTCAAATACTGCTTAGATGGTCAGAAAACAATGTCCACGTGAGTTAATTTGCTTTTTTTTTTTTTTTTTTTTTTTTTGTCTATGGGTTTTTTCAGCACTTAAAGGGAGCAGAGAGGGGAGGAGGTCTCTCTCAGGCTCCTTGCTTCTGTCTGCTCCCTAAATAACACATTAATCACCCAGACAATGTAACTGAACTCCAGGCTGCTGCCTTCTGCCTTGAAAAAAGCCACTTTCCTCTCTGAAATTTCAGCATCTGAGAAGCAGGGCTGTTGTTGTTGTGTTTTTCTGACAAATCTGACATAGCCAGGGAGTTTCTCCTCTTGGGAACTCTGGCTGGGTCCAAGGGCTTGTCTGAGGAATGAATAAATTCTTCTCTGCTGATAAGCTGAGGAGGAGTGCAGTGCTCCTTTCTCCAGCACACCTAACCTGGATGAACCTTGTGTTATGATAGAAACAAGCCCTGCTTTGGTTCAAAGCAGCTGTTTTTATTGTTTAAATTGACTTTTGACATTTTTCACCCCTACCCCTTTGCATTGCTGCCCACAGCACCATTTAAGGGTTATCTAATTCCACTCGAGGCTTTTCTCAAAGTGCAGAAAATGTCAGGCAGAGATGGATCACAAAAGGTCCAAACTCAGTATTAAGCTGTGTGTGAGGAAAACATCCTTCTGCTGACAAATCCCAGACCCATTCCAGGGAGGTTATTGACAGAAAAGTCAAACCAAAGCATGGACAATGTTGCATGGGGGATCTCAGAAGGGGACAGCAGGAGGGGAGGGCAGGCATGGCCTCAGAGTGGAAGGATGGTCAGGGAACCTGTCCTTCCTGCAAAAGAGCCAAGAACAAAACTGAAAATTTGTTTTAAAAAAATTAGGTTTTCATCCAGATCTCAGAAAAAAAAAATAAATGGAGGGAGAAAAATTGCCTGCAGAAGCATTGCCTTGTTAAAGGGATCAGGAAAAGCACTTGTCTGTGTGGTGTCAGAGTGCAATGTGTGCTGAGAAAAGGAGAAAAGGGGCAGAAGGGAGAAGGAGAAGCTCCAGGGGAAATGTGGAGGCAGACATGGACTTTCAGAGGTCAGGGTGATGCAGAAAGTCACTCAGCTCTCACCTTCCATCTCCCAGACCTGCAAGCCTTTATGTAAGGTGGCAGCTGACATTGCTTCCTCTGGACTGACAAACCCACTCAGCTCCAGGCTGGAGACATTTGGCAGGAATTGTCATTTACTGTCAGTGAAAGGAGTGAGACAGCTGATTTAGCCTGGTGACCTTCTGCAGAAGCAAAGAAGAAAAAATATCAATATGGTGTTTTGTCATAAAGGGAGGCAACTGGGAATCTGGAAGATGCTGAGTGGGTTTTCTTTGGAGAATTCCTTCCCCATGGATGTTCCTGTAGCAGAGCATCTTGCCAGGTGAACCTTTAATCCTTTAGAAGTGGCAGGGGATGTAAGGCAGGATTCCTTGAAATCCTTGAATTCCTTGAAATCTGGTGACTGACACTTTTCTGGGGACACTGAGGGGACAGCAGGGAGGTGTTCAAGGAAAGTCAAGGTTCAGGTGCACATACACACACTTACCTGTTATCACAAATCATGAAAATTTGCTTCTCAGCCCCACTAAACTGCCCCAATCTGCCTTCATTTGGCTCTGAGCACAGAAAAATGGCTCAGCAGCTTTTCACTGTGGCAATGCCATCATTCCTAATGATGTGCAGTTGAAAATCCTCCCTTTACCCTTCCCTCTTCATGCCTGAATGGCTGGATGGGCATTGCTGATTTTCACACTGCCAGGCTGGGAAGGCTGACCAGAGATCAGCACACTTGGAGGGAGCAGGGAACAGATTTTCCTCACCATTTCTTTCTTTTAGCACTAAAAATGTGGTAATACCTCCAGGCTCAGTGCTTCCTGCAGCCAGGTCTGTGTTTGTGGTTTATGCTGAAGTCCATCCTGCTGAGCAATTCCACTGTGTTATTTTTAAATTAAAAGAAAAATTATTAGAGATGATTATGTAGAGCAGGGAATAAGCCAATACATTCCACATTTGATGAAAATGAGACCCTTGCTCTACCAGAAGTTATGGGTGTGATGCTGATGCTGCTTGAAACTGGATGATCCATATAAAGCAGGTGGCTGCACTGCAGGGTCATTCTGCCCCAAAAATTGATTAATAACCCTTTAAATTTTTTTTTTTTTTAAATGAGCATTAGAAGAAGCTGAAATGAACTTGGAGAGTGCCCAGGGAGCTTTCACATCCCTATGGGGCAGTATTAAACTGGCAGCATTTATTGCTTCAGAGCAATGTCTGTGGAGCTCCAGGTGCTGATGGCCACTTCTTCCCTGCAGTTTTCCATCTGCTGCACACAGACAGGTTGGGATTGTTCACTCCCTTATTTCCAGCAGGGACCTGCTGGTTGTGCCCATTCCCCTGGTGCAGGGGGGCTGCAGAGCCACTTAAGCCCCTCTCTGCTGTGTTTGAGCATGGGCACCCTGCATTTAATTTAGCCACAAGATGCTGGGAGTGCAGCTTTTATAACAGGCAAAAATGCAGGAATTAGCAGCCTCCTCTCTTCTTAGACATTCTGATTTTTCACAAAGCTGGTGTGTGGCTCAAGCCATATTTGCCAGGGGATAAGACATCCATCTCCCAGAGGTTGGAATGGCAATGTTTCCCTGAGCTCTGAGTCAGAGCTCTTGATAACAGGGAACCAGTGATTTCTTGGGAGCTGCACAATCCAGAGGCCAAGCAGCAGCTGGATTGCTCAGCTCCCAAGAAATCTCTGCTTCCAAAGGGCAGCTCAGGGCTGCTGGGCAGACCACAGGCTCCTTGTGGAACAAGGCTTGCTGTGTTGTTCAGGGGCAGATCAAATGGAAGCAGAAAGATTTCAGGGTCCTTCCCAGATGCTTTCATTGCCCAGAGAAGCTGTGGCTGCCCCTGGATCCCTGGAAGTGTCCAAAGCCAGGCTGGACAGGGCTTGGAGGGATCTGGGATAGTGGAAGGTGTCCCTGTCCATGGCAGGGGGTGGAATGAGATAAGCCTTAAATTCCCTTCCAACCCAAACCATGCTGTGATTTCATGGTTTTATGATCCTCTCTGGGACATCCCAGCTGCATCCATGCCAATAAACAGAGCAGGAGCAGAGCCCAGCATCCCACAGATGCCTGGGCCAGCCTGTACTTTTATTTTGCTCACATCCTGCTGCTCTGCCACCACAGGGGCTGCCTGGAGATCCTGCAGGGAGCTCAGTACAAGCAGAATAAAACACAAATCATGGACAGTGTGGCTGTTGTCAGGTTCAACAAGGGCAAGAGCTGGGTCCTGCACTTGGCTCACAACAACTCCCTGCATGGCACTTTTAAATGTAATGCCACTTTATTACACCCAATTTGCTCTGATATTCAGGGGAATTTATTAAACCCAGCCCAGAACCCAAAGAGATACCCCTTAACCCATGGTTAAAGCTGCTCAGACAGACTCCAGGGGCTGGTGGGATTTGCTGTCCACAGCCCAGACCAGCCACAGGAAGGTTCTTTCCTTTTTGGCTGTTTGGCTGGAGGCTCTGACAAATGCCTGGATGGTCAGGAAATGTAAACCAGTCCCAGGTGCTGCCAGGGCTCTGCCAAGGCTCATCTGCTCCCTCCAGGAATTCTGCCACTGTGGTGCTCAGAGGCAGCAGCAGCTCCAAGGGGTTGGAGCTGTCTCAGCTCTCAGTGTAACCCAGCACCTCCCCTCCAAACCACAAATGCCCAGGGTGCTTTTCCTGTCCTTCTTTTATTTCCCTTTCTCTCCTGTTTCAGTGTGGATGACAAATAATGTTTTAAGCTCATCGAGGAAATGACCTCATATTTTAAGTTCTTTCCTGGGGCAGCCTTTAATATTTAAATATGTGTGCTTTTCTGCTTCTTTCTTCTCCCTTGCACATCCCATGAACAGTTTCCCTGTAGAAAGGAGCAGAGGGTGATATCACAGCTCACTGGATGCACTTGTTGCCCCAGCCCTCCTTGTGTTTCTCGGGCTTTGCTCAGATTTCACTGAACTTGGCTCT
Source organism: Erithacus rubecula (assembly GCF_903797595.1). Classification (NCBI taxonomy): domain Eukaryota; kingdom Metazoa; phylum Chordata; class Aves; order Passeriformes; family Muscicapidae; genus Erithacus; species Erithacus rubecula. Next base: position 4,127,263 of record NC_136662.1, on the reverse strand, counting down.
ATTTCAAAGCCTTGGATGATGGATCACTGGCCAGATCACTTCTCCTCTTGCTCTTGCCATTGCAGAGGTATATAAGGCAGGAAAATTAATAATGCTGTCATTTTGCTGGGGAATGTTAAACATTAGCAATCATGAACTCTTGGATGTTGGAAAAGAGAGGAAGGAAGGAAGGAAGGAAGGAAGGAAGGAAGGAAGGAAGGAAGGAAGGAAGGAAGGAAGGAAGGAAGGAAGGAAGGAAGGAAGGAAGGAAGGAAGAAGGAGGAAGGAAGGAAGGAAGGAAGGAAGGAAGGAAGGAAGGAAGGAAGGAAGGAGGAAGGAAGGAAGGAAGGAGGAAGGAAGGAAGGAAGGAAGGAAGGAGGAAGGAAGGAAGGAAGGAAGGAAGGAAGGAAGAAGGAAGGAAGGAAGGAAGGAAGGAAGGAGGAAGGAAGGAAGGAAGGAAAGGAAGGAAGGAACGGAAGGAAGGAAGGAAGGAAGGACCAGGAAGGAAGGGACGGAAGGAAGGAAGGAAAGGAAGGAAGGAAGGAAGGACAGGAAGGAAGGAAGGACAGGAATGGCAGGAAGGAAGGAAGGAAGGAAGGAAGGAAGGAAGGAAGGAAGGAAGGAGGAAGGAAGGAAGGAAGGAAGGAAGGACGGATAGGACGAGGACAGGAAGGAAGGAAGGAAGGAAGGAAGGAAGGAGGAAAGGAAGGAAGGAAGGAAGGAAGGAAGGATTAGGAAGGAAGGAAGGAAGGAAGGAAGGAAGGAAGGACAGGAAGGACGGGAAGGAAAGGAGGAAGGAAGGAAGGAAGGAAGGAAGGAAGGAAGGAAGGAAGGAAGGGGAAGGAAGGAAGGAAGGAAGGAAGGAAGGAAGGAAAGGAAGGAAGGAAGGAAGGAAGGAAAGGACAGGAAGGAAGGAAAGGAAGGAAGGAAGGAAGGAAGGAAGGAAGGGAAGGAAGGAAGGAAGGAAGGAAGGAAGGAAGGAAGGAAGGAAGGAAGGAAGGAAGGAAGGAAGGATATTTTTCATAGGGATACAAGCTCCCACTTTAATCAATGGAGAGACAGTGACACCTCCACGGTGCAGATTCCAAATTTTCACAATTTTTTCTGGAGCAGAAGATATTTCAAGGTTGATTATTATCATGGCTACTGCTGTACTGAGTCTCTTCTGCTGCATAAACTAGGGAATATTTTGCACTTTTGCAGCCTTTCATTAGCAATATCCCTCCCAGGCCAGCAAGCCAATGTTTTATTAGAAGGCACGTGGCAATTTTTAAAGGCCAGTTATCACAAACCACTAGATTTCTTCTGATCCAGTCCAAAGTCCTCCTATAAAACTGAAAATTATTAAAAATTTCATTTAATAAAGCCTGACACTTACAGTTTTTCTTTTTGGGGGAGAAAAGGAGGGAGATTTGCATTCCATTTTAGCTTTCCTAACATCCCATCACTGTAAATGTCCAAGGCCAGGTTGAATGGGGCTGGAACTGGATGATCTTTAAGGTCTCTTCCAACCCAAACCATTCTAAGATTTTTAGAAAAAAGAGGGAGACCCATAGTGCTGGGTGTTCTTTGCCTCAGGGATGCTAATCCAATCTGCATCTTATAATTAACTTCATTTCTGTAAGCTTTCAGAGCCCCCAGCACAGAAACAGTCAGAATAACTCTGTTTCAGAGAGATTCTGAAGGAGATGAATCCACAGGAACTCTAAGGAGGGTTAGGTATCAGGTTTGCATCCAAACCTCAGCCAGTGGAAAAAAGGATGACATCTCTGTGATTATGTTTCTCCAGCCCTTTTATTAATTCTTTTGCCACCTGGATGTAAAGCACTACTTCCTCCTCCCTCCAGAGAATTCAGTCATCTGGTTTGTGCACCAGTGGTGATAAAAAAAAAAAAAAAATACATTGAAGTGAGGCTCAGGATTAAGATATTTAAAGAGAGGCAGGCAGGCTGAGGCAAAGGCAGTTGGTTCTGGGAGACTGCTAAAGGCTCACAGATGAGAGAGAGTGGCTGCCTCTACCTGTGGTGTGAATAATGCTTCAGGGTTTGCTTGCTGGAGATGATTTTTGGATGGCTCAAATGCATTTTTGATATGTCTAAGCCTTTATGGAACCTTTATGTTCCATCCCACTGGTGCACAAGCTGCACCCATCAGGCAGCACTTTGGGGCTACTGGGATTTAAGAGCTAATTCCTCATCCAAACCAAAACTGAAGGAGGTTCACAGCCAAATGACTGCAGCTGATTCCATTTGGAATTCAGGATGGAATTTGGTCTAGGATGATGAGAGTGCATAAATGTGGAGACTCATAAACAGAGGAAAGCAGTGCCTGATGTGACACTGCTATGGCAAGTCTCACTTAGCACACACCTTCATTCATGGTGAAAAGGAAGCAATATGCTTGAAAAAACCTTAAAAATGCAGTTTCCAGCTTGCACCCATGGATGTTGGTTATTTCTGCACAATTTCAGCTTGTTTAGTAGGGGACAAGTCCTACACCAAACTCTCACACCTGAGAATTTCCTCCAGCACAATTTTAATGAACTGCTCATGTCCTCAAGGAGGAAACCAACCAAGCAGAAAGGCCAGCAAAGGAACTCTGAGCCAGGGCAGAGCAGCAAAGGCACAACTCAATAAAAAAGCAGCAGCAGACATCAAAGTAAGGATGAGGTGATTCCAACACACCTGGATGTCACTTCCCCCCGTCACCATCCCTGTTCTGTGTCAGCAGAAATATGTTGGACCCCTCAAACACAGCAGCAAGGACCTGGGAACAGATCCAGAGTGCAGTGAGAGCTTTCAGTAACCTCAGTGATCATGAGCTCAGGCCCAGTGTGACAGACTATTGCTTTGCTCATTTGGGTTTTGTTCCTCAGGTAAAACCTTTCACCTCCTCGTTCGGCGAGAACAAGTCATTAGGATATTTTTCTTTTCTTTTCTTTTTTTTTTTTTTTAGGGTCTTGATTTGCTTGTGTGTGAGTTGACAGCCCAAGAGTATTTGCCAAAAGTTGGTAAAGTGCCAGGATTTCATTAAACCTCTTGTAAAGCCCAAAGCCATCTGTGATTCCTATAGTCCTGCTCCAACAAAACGACAGCAGTGTGAAAAACTCTTCTCTCTGCTCTGCAGTGAACTGTAAAAGTAACATTAGTAATAGCTTCTGCAGGCTCTGTAATGACATAATTGACATTGGCTGAAAGCAAAAGGCCCCAGCTGCAAGGTCTTGCCAAGGCTCTGGGTTGATTCATATCATCCCTCAAAAATACAGGTCATGGTCAAGAGCCCTCCTGGATTCTGCTTCTCAAGTGAGTGGTGAGGCTGCTCCTCCTGAGCAGAGACTGCTCACAGAGCAGAAGCCTCCTCACCCCAACCCAAAAAGAAAAAAACAACCCACAAAAAACTCCAAAATGTGCTGCTCTGCTTGACTGAAGCCATTTACTGATCCATAAACAAAGCCTGTATTTGCAATTGTTTGAAAACCTGCAGCTTCACAGCAAAGTGCACATTGCACCCAGCAATCTCTTATATCTATAGCAACATGACCTGGTGCATTTTATTTAATGCAGAGCCCTAGTAAGAAGACTGGGCTCCAAGCCATCTGCACATATGTTTCTTGGATGCCTGATATTTTCATTTTGCTTCAGATGAGCTGCACTGTTAGGGGGCTCCCATTTATAGCATCCGGGATTTTTTCCAGTGTATGTTGTGCTCACCCTGTCTGCAAACCTCTCTTTTGCCCTCAACCTCCTTCACCCCCACTCAAAAAATACAAACCCCAGCTGATGTCCATAAAAAAAAAAAAAAACTTAAAAAAGAGAGAGAGACAAAAAGCACTGATTTGCTTAAATCTCTTACTAAAGAAACCATTCCCTAGCTCCCTTTGTATTTAAAAGCTTGAGGCCCCTGTTTTAGAGAAATCCTAGAAATACAATTTAAAGACCTCTATGGGACTGTGCAGTGCTGAGAGACTGTGTGCTTACTGATGGAGAATGTTTGGAAAAACAACACCTAATGCCACCAAGGTTTCCATTTGCACCTCTGCTGTTCTGCACCTTTCATGGAGAGCCTGGCTTGCAAAGCAGGAGCTTTTCCTGCATTATTTAGACAAGTAAGTGACAAAAAAACACTGGACTGCAGCTTGAACTCTTTCCTAAATCTTTAGAGCTTCCTGATTCAGGCAGCAAGTAAATGAGGGTTTAAGCAGCTGAGGGAAAACCAAAAGAAGATGGAAAAAGAAGAAAGAGAGCAAAGGACTGTGGGGTAGCACAAACTGAGTGCCTGATTGTGACCCTCCCCTGCAGCAGGAGTGAATCCACATTTGTGGAGATCAGAGGTGTCTCTTGGGCTGCAGGAGAGGGACAAAATCCCACTGATAACAGAATTCTTGCTTTGGAGCATGTCAGGGCCAAGGGGCCAAATCCAGAGCTGGTGCCAAGGAGTGTTCCCCTCTCAAAGCCCCTCCTGCTCAGCATGCCTGGGAGCTGGGTGTGAGAAAAGATGTAAAAATCAAAGCCCCCACCTGAGCTGAGGTGTGGTTGAGCTGCTGCTCTTGGAGGTGACACATCTCACTGTGCTGCTTGCTGTCCTCATGAGGTCACTTCTGCTCCCTCTCTGCATCCCCCTCTTTGTCCCTGTGCTGTGAGACTCCCAGGGCCAGCCTGGAAATGGGATTTATTTCTCTGAGCTGCATTTCTCCTGCAGTTCCCTCCTGCTGCCAGCCCTGCTGCCGGAGGCAGAGCCCACACAGGCTGCCAGACTGAGGGAGCCCAAGGTTGGGGTGCTGGGAACAGACTCCAAATGTGCCTTTCTGTGGCTGCAGCATCCTCTGCCTCTTCCCTCTGGCGTGGCTGGCAGTTCCCATGAGCTGTGGTCTCTTTTTTGTTCCACACTGACTCCTCTGCAGGAGCCTTCGGGGTCTGTTCATGGCCAGCTCGTTGGGTGGGAGGCAGGGAATTCACAATCCTGCCAGGACCTGGCTGCCAGAGCTCCAAGCTGGCAGGGCTGCTCCTTAAAGAGGAGCTCATGGACCCTTGTCATGCCCAGGGAGGGTTGTGCAAGCCCAGCATGGGGCAGGGAGGTGTCCCCAGCATGGATTTGTGACATGGATATGCAGGGACAATAGAGCCAAAACGATGCTTTCCAAAAATAAACAAACCATCCTCTGCCCCTGCAAGGCTTGAAAGAAGCAGCAGGTCCTGTGCTGCTGGCTCTGGACATGTCTGAGCTGCTGAGGAGGGAGCAGGAATGTCAGACATTCCCAGAGTCACAGGAACAGCATCTCTTGGTGTGCCCAGCAGAGCCCAGCGTTTTGGGGCTGGCTCATTCCCTCAGGCTGTCCCAGAGCAGAGCTTTCTGAGGCTTCCAGCTGGATGCACCCTGCAAACCTCTGCCCAGGGCCAGCAGCCATTCCCATGGGCTGGCTGGCCACTGACTCCTTGGCCTTGCTGATTGCAGAAGGGAAAAGGTGTCGTGCAGGCAGGGAAACAGGCAGCATGAGCAGAAACCTGGTCAAGGGTGGTCACTTCCTCTGTTTGTGTGAGGGTTCAGGAAGTCCATCACAGGGCACTCCATCACTGTCACTTCATTCCAGCTAGATTACAGAAGATGAATAGTTCTGCTCCTTCTCCCCCATGCTGCATGTGCAGAGGGTGGTGCTGCCAGCCCCTCTGTGCTCACCAGGTGCAGTTCCCCAGCACTTTGAGGAGCTCTCTTTTGCTTTCCAATTCCCCAATAATCTGAGCCAAATCACCCTGGGAGCCATCAGTGTCCAGGGGAGACACAGAGTGGGAGCAGCAGATGAGCAGGGAGGTGTCTCTGGCAGCTTTTTAAAAAACCTTTTCCCATGTAACCTGACTTTGATGTGAATGAGCTCTGAGTAGGGCTCAAAAATGAGTCTTTGTCAGTGTCTTACACCTCCTCTGCCTGTTTTACACACCTTGGAGACAATTAGCTGAGCATGGAGTTACTATTCACATCCCACTTCCCACTAGGAATATGATGCATGGAGCTACTCACCATGAAAATTTTGGGGGTCTGTGTGGGGTGTTGGTCCATGACAGGGAGACAGGGCTGACCCAAAGTGCTTCACCCACATCTGATCCTAGGCAAGTTCTGCCATAATTTCACCCCTCCAAATGAGGCTTTGGGAAGAGAAAGACAGTGAATGCATCCTCTGAAAAGAGAGAGCCCTGGAAAGCATCTCCACTTTTCTATCAACGTTTCTAAATGCTAAGGTTGGCCAAGGAAAATGCTGCAATGTTTCATTCTGTTGGGTTTTTTTTTTTTTTTCTGAGTGTTCACCTGTTTCAGATCTGCTTTTCATCATGCTTCAGTTTCAAAAATTAACTTGAACCCAAGGAGAAGGTTATCCAAAAAGATTATATGGTCCCCAAATGAAGTTAAAAGTTTTATCTCACGTCTAGCCAAAAATTTCATTTTGACCCACTAATGAAAGTTTCTAGGATTGTTTCTTCCATTTCAGTGCTCAAACAAGTAAGGCATTATCATTGAGCTAGACAAACTAATAATCCCTCTCCAGCAGGACTGTAAGAACTACAAAAGAAGCATAAACCAAGGTGATTAATCATTAGTATATTTATCAATATTACTGCTGTAATAATTTTTGCATGGACAAATCTGGTGGTAAAGGCAGTAGGATCTCCCTGACCTGGGATGAAATGGCATGGACCTATTTTCCTTCAGGGAATGTGGCTGGGCATTCCAAAAGAGATGGTTACCCCTCTATTCCATCTGCTTGGCTCCTGCACGGGACAACAAGCAGACAGATAATGAAAAAAAAGGGTCAGAGAGCTGGGAGAACAGAATGTCAGACCAAATATCTTGGACAGAAATGTGCAGGTTGTTCTGATCAAGCCCTCTGAGAAATTGTCTGCTGAAAGACTTGGGCGCTTCTGTACCTCATAGTTCACACATCATAATTTATGTGCCTTGTCCAGCATTTTTTCCTTGTAGTAATTGTATGAGGGGTCTTAGTTCATGGTGGATCTGGATTCTGTGGTCACAGAAAATGCAAGGATAAGCCCTGTGTCTTAACAGAAGAAAAGCACAGTCCAAGAGCCATTTTTCCCATCTGATTCTCCAGGCCTGGCCCTTAGTTCACTTAGTTCACTGCTGGCCAAAAAAACCCCACAAAGGCTTGTTTCTTTCTTCTCCCAGAGTTTCTCATTCCACCAAGGACTGTGTTATTATTTTAAACTGAAGGGGAATTTAATCAGAGAGGGGTGACGCAGCGACTAGTCACCAGCTGAGCTCTGCAGAGCTGCAGGGATGGGGCCAAGCCCCAGCCCAGCCTGCCAGGGCTCCCTTTTGGGTTTGGAAATCATTACTGCTGCCTCCAGCTGATTGAAGGAGCAGGGGATTGAAAACCCTTCACCTGCTGTGGCTCTCGCTCAGCTCCCCTCCCTGCCAAGTCCTGTCCTTGCTGGTAGCAGCCTGGAAAGACCCAAAATGCCTTAAAACTGTGGCAGATGTTTTGTTTTAATAGGTGGGGAGGAGAGGGGGAGAGAAGAGAATCAGTGGAGAAGAAAGGTGGGAGGAAAAAGAAGGAAATGGAACAATCTCATCTGCTTTTATCCCTCCATTAGCTGATGTAAACTGATGGTTCAGACTGGTTTATCTGGGAGGGATGTTGTGCTGCTGAATGGAAAACAAGCTGGAGGTGTTCACTGAATTCTTCTCACTGAATTAGAACACTCAAAAAAACCAAAAAAAAAATCCAGAAAAGCCAGGAAGGTCCCAAAATTTGACCCCAAACTAAACTCTGACCTGTTTTGTGCCTCATTAATATCATCTCAATTTTCTATCCTGTTCTCATGCCTCTGAGTTCAGCCTGAGATTTGGTTTTAAATGTCTCTGAAATACTCAGTTGTTCAGGTCAAGGGTTTTGCTTTGGCACTCCCTTAACTATTCCTGGCTGCTGCTGTGCTATGGGAGGTCTGAGAGTATTTCCAGGTTTATCAGCAGCTTTTATCCTGGAAGTTGCTCCTCTAACCCTGTATTTTTGTGTGTGTTGCTGATTACCCATGTCTGAAATAATGGTGTGACTCTGTGCCTCGTTGGGATCCACCTGGGTGTGGAAAAAAGGATTTGCCAGAGGGGGCAATTTGGCCATCTCTCCTTCTTCTGAGGAGGAGTTCTTGAAGATCTTTAGGTGTAATGAAGCAAATCCTCAGTGAGATTCAGACCCCAAGTCTTGCAGTGGGGATTATTTTGTTGAGTATTTCCCCCCCCCCTCCTCTTACATTCTGCATTTTTCTGGTGTCTTTAAAGCAAAACCCAAACTGCTTCTTCTCCCCCAACCCCACAAACATTCTCTGGAGGTGTCCCCTGCTTTTTCTTCAGCTGTGACACTGCCAAGCCAACAGCAACATCAAAGAAATCTGCAGAGTTTCCCAGGTTAGTAGCAGTGGAAAGGAAAGGTGGGATGCCAAGGTTGCTGTGGTACAGCAGGAAAGCAGGAAAGTTTTCTCCATCTGGTTCAAGAAGCTTTAGAGAAATGCAGCTAATACCAAAAAGCACTTCCAAGAGATCCCCAGCTCACAGGATTCTTTTAATAGCCACATTGATTGCAGAATTTTTTAAACCAAAACCAGGGATGAAGCTTTCTTGTTCTGGTGCAGAAGAAGAAACTTGCTGTTGAGAAACCCCACCTGCTTTCCATTTTTAGGGCATTTTTCCATTCTTGGGAAAGACTGTGGACAATTGTCTAACTATATAAAAGATGTTTTATTTCCCTTTGATTAGGAAAAAAAATTATATGCAGGATTTGCAACTGTTCTGAGGACAAAATGTGTGACAAGAATGAATGGCTCTTTTTTTTTTCATTAATATGTATGCCTTTGAGCTAAGCTTTTAGTGGAAAAACTGCTCTAGAGAAGCCTAAATGTGACTTGAAGTCTGATCCTCTGCTAACTTGGCAAATACCTGTGGATGAAGTATGGAGAAGAGCTAACCTATAAAGTATCCTGTATTTTAACAGCCTGTTTCTCCATTAAGAATTTTTAGACATCAATAGAACGAATTGTCCTGTATTGTATGTAACATGTCTGTGTGCTGTAAAAACATTAAGGGTTTTGTCAGCTTTCTGCCTTAACCCTTACAGACATTGCTGATGCCTGGTGCTCCAGCAAAGTCCTTGTCCTCAGGCTTTTTTTGGGGAGCTGCTGTTGATTTTATGGCTGTGCAGCCACACCATGGTTTGTTTTCATCCTTGAGGAGACCCAGATGCTGCTGGTGGATTTATTTTATTTTCATACTCTCAGATGAAGGAATAAATAAATAAATAGCAAGCAAGGAGACACCAAAAGATTCTGTAATTATGGGGACACCCTGCCAGGGTGAGCTCCAGATGGGCATTGCTCAGCTTGCTGATGAGAGCAGGTTGCTCTGACCAGACTTTGAACCTTCTCTCCAGGATTTTTGGCGCCATCTTCTCTCCTTCCTGCTTTATTTTGGGACAGGGTGACTCCCTGTGTGTCCTGCCTGGCCTGGGAAGCTCTGATAGCCCCAGCAGCAGCTCCCACCTACACAATGTCCACGCTGTCCTGGTGGTTTCCTGCACTCCTGACCTTGAGATAACCACTGTGCACTCCTTCCATGGGTACAGCCTGTCCAGCAGGCTCCCACCAGGCAGGGACAGCACCCAGTGGTGATGCACTAATTGCCCATGTCCTCACCTGATCCACAATAAATGCAAGGGAGCTCCAGTTTCACTGAGCCATGAGAACCCACAAATCCCATCACTGTTACCCTGCACTGACATTTGTGCAGGGCTGCCACACTCGAGCTCAATCTGCAAATATATATATATCTATTTCCCCTGAAATACCTATTTTTGATTATGGTTTCATGGTGGTCCTGTCTGCAAACAGAACCAAAGAAAGAAACTCCTTCCTGCCCTTTCCTGGGGCTGAGGGGTTGCCAGTCCTCCCAACAGCATGTTGGGCTGTGGAGAAATTGCCCCCACTGAAATTAATTCTTTCTCCCTCTAAAATATTGTTTATAGCCCAGATCACCTCCAAGATCTGACTCACACCTTGGCTGTGCAGTTTGGGCAAGGGGGATGGTGGAGCAACACCATTGTGAAGATGCAGAAGGTGTTTGAGCTGTTCTTGTGTTACACAAATTACTCACTTTAATGATTCAATCAGTCACAACCTGCTGGGAGGAGCACAAGAGCACTTGGCTGGTCTAAGCACCAAGCCCACAGTCCTCAGGCTTCAGCTGGGGACCACCAGGGCTGAGATGTGGAGAGGAGGGCTGTGAAATGACTGACGACTTTCCTCCCTATGGTGGACAACCAAACACAAAATCCTCGCCAGGTATTAGCTCTGAAGAGTAAAAAAAAACCCCAAAATCAGCCAGTAAAACAGTGCAACAAGTGAGCATGCATCCCAGCTGTAATTTTCTAGTTTTCTTTAAAAAAATGAAAGGAAAAAAATCACCCCAAAACCAAACAAGTGATGGCACATGGACGGTGTACTCAGGGTGCTCCTCAAAAAAAGTCTCTGTGAACTTCAGTTAAGAAAAAAAGCTGAGGCAAACTGAAGGACTCCAATATTTATGCCAAGCTTTTAATAAGCCAGGGGCAGCAGCTGCAGGACTAACCAGGAAATCACTGAGGAGCCAGGGCTTGGCCAGCTTGGGGAAGGTGTTGGTGAGGAGCTGGTGACTGAGCCCTGATGTAGGTGGTCCCTTCCAGCCCTGGAATGACCCTGGCTCCCTCCCAAGCCATCAGCAGGGATGGATTTACCTTCCCTGCCGTGCTGTGTGGAGCAGCTCTGCTGGACACAGCAGGTTTTGTAGCTGGAAGTCCCACAGGTGAGTCTGAAGGGTCCATCCAACACCGAGATGGTGGAAGAGCCAACAAGGGCTGAGAGCTCACCCATGAGGAGAAACCCAGCTCCACAGCACCCCAACAACTCACATCCCCCTCTGCCCTGCCCCTTTTTTTAGTGTTTTACTCTGGAACACCAGGAAATCCAGCTGTCTGCTAAGGGAGCACTGAGCAGAAGAATAAACAGGTTCTCCTTTCTCTCTCTTTGTGTTTCAGCATGGGAGTTCACATCCTCTGCCTCTTCCTCTCCACTCCTGGCCCTGTGGAAGAGCAAAGCACACCCCAGGGACAGCACAACAAACAGAGCTGAGGGGCAGCCCAGCAGAACAAAGAGATCTTGAAAAGCTTGTCCTGGAAAAGGGAGTCCATCCCCAGGCAGTGCCGGTGGGGGGATTAAAAAGCACCAGGAAAATAGAACAAAAGCAAAGATAATGAGGCATCAGTGGTGCTCCCGTGCATGTCTGGGGCTTCATGCCTCCCTGGGTTCCATACATGTTTTGCCAGAAGGGAAACATGGGTCTTGTTTACAGAAATTGCAGGCTTGCATCTGAGTTTACCCCCTGGCCTCTAGCAGCAGCCTGAGCTCAGGAATGGCTTTGTGCAGGGCTGCTCTTCCTCCTGGCTTGCAAGGGCTGAGCAAGTGAAGATTTTCTCACTTAGCTGCTATCTGCTTTTGTCTCCTGGGATTCCAGAGAGAGGTGAGAGCTTTGCAAAGAGCTGCAGCACTCTCTGATTGCATCATTCCCATCCTGGCATCCCAAAACCTCCTTTTCCTGTGCCCATCATGCTCCCAGGGCCAAGAACCTTGAACCTACTTCTGGTACTTACCCTTGTACCTCTTGTAGTTTCTCTTGTAGGAATTTTTTGTAATTGCTTTGAGTTGTCCTTGTACCTGCAGCTCTTGCTGGCTGTAGACAGACTATATATGATGCCTATGATAAATATATTTATGTCTAAATGCCTAAACCATGCAGTGTAAATATATGTTATTCAATATATGTTCTTTTTATATAAATATATGTATTAATGGTACTGTTCATCTTTATATTTTATAATATATATTGTGAGTGTATATATGTATGTATGTATTAGATAAACACCTAACTCTTCCATTCATTCACAATGAGTATTTTGGGCATGTAGAAAATACACAGTGGTAGACAGAAATTCAATTCAAAAAAAGAACTGTCTTTGCAATACCATAGAATTTCACAGGAAAATCACAAATTGGAGGAGATGGGAAGGTGCTGCCCATAGGGATGTCCTTGTCACATCCTGGGCAAACTCTGCTGTTCCAGGCAGAGGAGAAGATGAAGGACCACGTGGGCTACTGGCCTCTTGTCCTGAGGATAAACAGCACTAAACTGGGTTATTTTATAATAGCTGAGATGTTCAGTACAAGGTGTGATCATTCAAAACCCTCATTTGGATTTAATCTTTGAATATCACAAGGCAATGTAAATTAGCACCATATTATGTCTGGGATGGGAGCCCCTCACCCAGAAACTTTGCTCTGGTACCCACCAACAGGAGTCCATTAAAATCCATTAAAACTGGATGACAGTTTTAATGTTTCCACATAACAGAGATTGGGTGCTGTAGCATTGATCATTATCCCAGGCTAAACTTCTGCTGGGAGCACACAGAGATTTGCCCAATCTTGTATTGCTGCATCAGAGTGCCCAGTACAGAAAACTCCAACCAGACAGTTGTATAAATGTGAATTTTCTTGCCCTGGATCTGTTGTTTCAGTTCACAGGATTCATTGAGCAATTCCATCAGAGCCTGTAAATAACTCCCCCCCCCCCACCATTATTACCCTAATAATTCTCCTGAGATTGAAAATGTGTTTATTTTTACTCAGAGATTGTAAAACCACAGGAATAAAACAAGCTTAGGCTGCCAGCACTTTATTTAATTTCTTCTTCTTGTGCTGAAGCTCTGAGAATAACTTCTGTTTCCTGCTGAAGAAGGAAACAGTGTTTTCCTTGACTTATGTAAATACAACTTCCCCACTCGTACATTTTCCCACTGCTGGAAATAGGCAGGAATCTTCCCAGTGCCTCAAGTTTGCAGCCCATGTGGAAGATTTTGCTCTCCACCCAGCTCACCCTGGGCTGGCTTAGTGAGGGTTTGGAGTTTCCTGAGATGGAGTTTAAATCCTGATGGATTTTGACCTCAAGGCAACGCTCCTGCTTGTTCTTCTTTTTTTTTTTTTTTTTTTTTATTCTGTGATTTAACTCACTTTGCCAAACATATAATCAAGACTTCCCTTACCAAGAAGAACTGCAGCAAGAACAGAGGGAGCAAAATATAGGCTTGGCATGTAATGGGAGCGTGTGAATGTGGGCTGGGAAGTGCAAAGGGAAGGACAGGGAGGCAGGGACACGGTGCAGAAGCTGCACGGACATGGGGAGCCATTCCTCTGGCATGTGTATAATCAGGGGATAATATCCACTTGGGAGAAGAGTGGGGCAGCATTCCCAGCAGAGGAGCCAGCCAGTGCTGGAGCTCCTCTGCATATTTATTGCATCACCATAATGATACAGAGGAATGAGAGAGAGGCAGAGGTTGGAGTTGGGAGTGTGTGAGCTGCTCCTGTGCAGAGCTGATGGGAACGTGCCTGGCTCAGCTGGAGCTTGGAGAGGACCAAAATGAGTTATTGAGGGTTTAGGAAAGCATGCCTGGAAAATGATGTCTGAAAACCTGGCTGGGGTGAGCATCTCAGACCTGCTGAGTGTCCCCAGGAGGGCAGGAGGTGTCCCCACCACAGCTGGGTGGTGCTCACAGAAGAAAAGGGGCTGCTGGTGGCACATCAGCCTGTCTGTGAGCCACCAGAAACTGTGCCAGGGCTGGAAGATGAACCCAGAAAAAATCAGTGTGAATGGGAGTGGAAATGTCCAAGTCTGACCCCTTCTAGTGAACCCAGAAAAAATCAGTGTGAATGGAAGGTGGAAATGTCCAACTCTGACCCCTTCTAGTGTAAAGACTGCTCAGGGAGGCAAAATGCTTCTGGGGGCATTTAGGCTGGGGGTTTTTCTCCAAGACAGATTCTAATGCAATCAGGGAATTACAGGCTTGATGCAAAGATTATACAATTTAATTATCTAGCCTGTCTTATGCAAGAGGCCAGGGTAGATAACATTTCTGCCAGGCCTTTAATCAATGATGTGCCCAGTGCTAAAGCACTGAATGGTTTGGGGCTCCCTCAGTTTTCAGGGGTCCTGCTGCAGGAAGTCTGAATTTCCCAGGAGAGGGAGCAGCTTCTTTTGGGAAATCCAGCATCTTCCAACAATTCTCCCTCTATCTGCCCAGATGTCAGGCCTCTGAAAATTGCTGTTCAATTCTGAAAATGGTGTTCCCATCATTGCACCAAAATATGAACTCCAGATCTAAAAAACTTAAGCCCCTAGGAACCCTTAAATCTCCACTTTTTAAAATAAAGACAATGACTTTTCTATAGTTTGGCTCTTCCATCTGAAGATTTCCCAGAGTGCTCTGTCCAAAAATGAATCTTTTCACCTGAGGAAGACATCTATCAGCTTCCCCACCAGGGCCATTTCTCTTCTCACTGTACTCGCAGCCATCTTGCTGTTCTTTATCTACTTATCTTTTTTTTTTTTTTTTTAACCTTTCCTTTCTATTACTGCTGAGGTGATGGCAATTCCCTGTAACAATATAATCCCATGTAATTTATCACGGTAAGTCTGTGCAATGGAATCCCTGTTAACTCTAAAGAAAAATTTACAGGCAGGAAAAATCAGTGTAAGCCATAGAGAACTTGCACAGCTAAAGGGCTGCTGGGGAAAAGCTCGCCTGCTGCTGATAATCAGGGCAATGTATCGCTGCTGTGGTCTACTCATAACCCTTGAAATGAGGTTTTAATTCCTCAAGTCTTGCACAAACAAAAGAGTTGCAGAGAAAGAGAGAGAGAGGCTGGGGAGGGGGAGAGGAGCAGTGACCTTTGCAAGTGAACTCGTAAGGAAACAACAACGTGCCTCAGCCTTAGCCTGATTTCTTTTTTTTTTTTTTTTTTTGTATTTTTGCTCCCTCAGAGTGAATTTGGCTGTTGGAAACCCAGAAGCACTGGCTGTCAGGCACCAGCCAGATCCTGCGTGCTTTGTTATTCCGGTGCTTGGTCCCAGATGAGGCCAAGTCACACTCAGATTTTAGATATGACAATTGGGTCTGGGTCCTGATTGGTCTGGACTGTATTTCTGGCTGGCACCCCAGAAAAATAAGAGGAGGAGGCTGAGGTGATGAGTAGGTTTAATCACTGGAGTAAACCTCATCTGCTTTGAGCCTGACATCCTTGTGCACGCACCACTTTCTCTGCAGGATCAGCTTTGTCCAGAAGAGCACAGATTAAGTCACCCAGAAGGAATAACAGTGAGGAATGAGGCCAGCTATCCCATATATTATGTGCATGATATATGTCATGTACCATTCACTCAGTACCATGATGACCACTTTTCTTTTTAATGAGGATGAATCACCAAAACATAATTTTACAACCATGATGATTTCCCAACCTCTCTGTATCTTCTTCAGCTCCTTCCTGTGTTTTTCTCTTGCTCAGGAAAATGTGCAGAACTGTGGCAGGCTGAGGCTCCAATCTGGGGGTTGTTTTCCCATCGTTTTGCTGTTGCCATCTTCCAAAAAGCCATTTCTGTCTCCCTTGCTCCCTTTTGTCTGGGCTGCCTGTCACAAGAGCTGTTGCCCAACAATCCCCCCCACCTCCCCAGCAGAAACCACCGTTTGCCACTATCATTTTGGTGTGAAATCCCACACTTCTGGCAGCAAACAACAAAAAAAACACCCAAGCTGCCGCCGTCTCTGGCTCCAAATTTTTCTCCCCCCATCATCTCCCTGACTCCACAGAGAGCACTCCCATTTCAGCCCTCGCTGGAGCTCCTCAGGGTGAGATTGCAAGCGCCAGGGAAAGACACATGTTTCCCATTACATGCCTAAGTCTTCGCAGAGTCCTGGTGACAAGAGATCTTACAAAATAGCACTGGGTGGAAAGGGGCCACAGGTGGGGGAGGGACTCACATTGCAGGGGCAGATCCGCAGGAGGGAACCCCATTATGGATGTAATAGAAGGGATGGAGAGAGGAGAATAGGAGAAAAAATTACAGCAGGGGATTATTTCAGCAGAAATAAACAAAAATAGTCGGCTTAATAAAATGCTCTCCCAAGGTGGCCAGGTCTGGGAAGATGTTGTTCACAGCATTAAATGCATGCTATGTCATGGCAAGAAAAGAAAACATCCAGCACGTCTGTTTATATAAGTTGCTTGATTTAACGCCCAAAATCATCCTCAGCACTGCTCTCAATATTGCTGTCCTGCTCCCCCACCCCTCCTGGAAGGGAAGCCCCCCCTTGTTTCCAGGGTTGTGTTACAATCCCATTTGTTTCTCCCTGTAAAGCTGGCTCATTACGTGGCTCTTCCCATCCCTGCTGTTCTGATGGAGTACCCAATTTCACATTTGCTTATGACACACCACGATCCCAGCAATATAAATATGGTGGCCGGTCTGGTGTTAATCATCTCAGTCCTGGCTGATGGGAGAGCAATAGAAACTGCACTGCAGGTTATTCATAGCATCAGTTTCACTCATTTTTACCAAAATACATCCGTGTTTGAATGTCATGTTTATTGGAACTTCTTCTGCTGTCAGAGAGAGTTATTGTGGGCATGGGCAAAATGCATTCAACCATTACATTCTGCACACTTAAACACCAGACCTGGGCTATCTACAAAATCTCCTTCATGTGTCACCAGGACAGGCTGGCTAAAGAGTTTACCAGCTTAATATATTAGCCTAATACATTAACTCTTAGCCTAATATTAAAATAACAATAACTGCCAGAGGTACAAACGCTGCAGCCAAGCAGAGAGCGCTCGGAAAACGCAGCCCTGGAAGGGAGTGGGTCACCAGCCAAGAGAAATAAATTACCTTCAGCTCCCAGCACACCAGCTGTGTCTAAATCAGCTTAAACTTATGCTGTCCACAGGCTGGTTTTATCTCCTTGGGAGTGGAGGAGGGTTGGTGGTGCTTGGCTGGTGGGGGCTTCCCTGTGCAGCCTCTTCCAGGGATGCTCTGCCTGTCCTATCTCCCAAATAAATCTGGCTCCTCTTCTCCCTCCTGCCTCCATATCAGATTCTGGAGGAGCTGGTGGGTGCCTTGCATGGCTGTGACCTCCCCCAGTTCTGGCACTGCTTCCCTGGGCAGCTGATGATGCTCCTGAGGTGGAATATGGGGAACGTTCATTAGGGGAGTGAAATGAATGCAAAGATCCTTCTCTTTGCTAGTTTATACAGCGTGGAGAATTGGTATTTAAATGGGTTTCATCGACCAAGGGTGATGGTTTTATTCAGCACATTAGCACCTCCATGCCAGATCCTCCTCCACTTGGGGCCGCTTGCTCAGGATTGATTCCTCTCCCTGCCATTGGAAAAGGAAATTGCCCGTGGAAAGCAGAAAACAAGGCACACCTCAGGTGCTCTGGGGACACCAAACTCGGTGGAGACACAAATCTGTGCTGGGAGCTGCCAGCCAGCCCCAGCAGTCACTGTTCTGCCTGGCCATCAAACACTCTTCAGGGCACGGGGAGCTTCACCTGCAGGTCAGGGCTTTGTTTGGACTCTCTGAATCTGATTCTGTCTGCTCTGCAGTGGGCTAGCTGGTTTTTTCAGGGGAAAAGAAAAATCAAACCAGTGCAAAGCACAGAGCTCTATGGAGCTGATTTGGTTTTTGTTGTGAACTTGCCTCTCCTCAAATGCAGAAGTGGAGGAATAGAAACCAACCCAGAAGAATTAAAGTTGCAAAGTGCACTTTTGTGTATAAAAGAAGTTGGGATGGCAGGCTGTCTCTTGTCCCTAACTTCCCTCTTTGTCTCCTCATTTCTTAGGGAATACCCTGTTCCAGTGAAGGAGGCCAGGGCAACAATAGCAATAAAGCTTTCACAGAGTTGATTCACACAATTAAATGACATGTAGACTTGCAAAATTATGAGAAATTACTTCTTTCCATCTTTGAGATCTCAGTCACTCCCTTGCTGACACCAAAATGTGAATCTAAAACTGAAATAACTCTTGCTGGGGATATTTTTGTCAGAACTTTGTACAGCTAAAGGCAAAAGCCCAAAGATGGCTGCATGCAAAATACAAATGCCTTAATGCATTATAAACCACTCCAGATCAAGTACTGAAGAATTGCTCAGAAAGAATCAAGAGGAGTTTTTTTTGGTGGTTGGGTGGGCTTTTATTTCCCCCAAGAACACAACCTTTTCTTATTTTAAAAAATTGTGATTTTCCCAGACCTCAAATTTGAAATGAAACTGGAGTTCTGATTAAAAGTGATGTGAAAGGAAAATGTTCAATTGGATAATGCACTATTGATGTTTTTCTTAAGGATGTAATGCAGGGGACATTTTTACAGGCTTGTCTTTTTGGGTTTTCTTCCCTTTTTTGCAGCTCCATTGTTAGAGGGAGTGACAGCAGAAAGAGACTTTGCAAGGCTTAAATATGGACAGGAAATTTCCCACATGAGGACAGGCAGAAAAATTTGCTGAGGCATCCAAATGTAGCCCTGCTCTCCAGGAAGTGGATGTGAGACCAACACCTTTCAAAGCTCCAGATAGGAGCACAGCTCGTGTCATCCCACAACTGGGCACAATCCAAATGCTGGGGATCAAATAATTTCAAACACTTTTTTTTTTTTTTTTTTTTTTTTTTTTTTTTTTTTTTAATTAGCAATAGCTAAAGCAGGAATGGAGTTATTTTGGCAGATTTTTGTGAGCAGCCCAGCTGCACCAACCTGGTGAGACCATGACCAAAAATTTCATGAGGGTTGGGGAGATTGGACAACAAATTCTGACACAGGTCTGGGGTTCCCACATCTCCACCAAATACACACATTTTTGGACCACAGAGCAGCTTGTGGTGCCAAGAAACTTTTCTTCAGGGGAGGTCAGCTAGAAAGAGCTGGTTGTCATGAGATGTTTATTTTGGAAGAAAACAACAACAAATAAAGGACAAAGCTGAAATAGTTGATCCAGGACTTCCCATTTGTCTTCTCACCATTAGACTTTGAGCAGTCCATGCTAACTCACTTCAAAGAGTGGGTCAGCAGCTATGGTTTCTCCTTGAATAAGGTCCCACACAGCTCATAATTGCTGCCACCCCCTCACCTGACCCTGGGTTTGGGACAAAAGTGGTGTTTACCTGCCCTGCACCTCATTTTCCCTGCTGCTAATAAAGGGAAGCAATGACTGCTGCCTGCTTTGATGAAGTCTCCTGTGATCTACAAGTGAAAAACACAGTGTAAATGCAAGGAATGTAATTATTATTATCACCAAAGAAGCTGCCTGCTGACCTCAGAGCTGATTTATAGATTCATAATTGGTTTAGATCAAAATGGTGATGAGGCAACAAGGCTGAACACGCCACTGCATTCTTGCTATGCCCAATCCAGTCCTGGGGGACAGTAAACACTGCTGTTAACCCATGTTTCAGGACACTGGGACACCTCCACAATCTTCTGAGCTCCAGCTGCCCCAGTGATGCTGGGATTTGGAAATTCCCAGTGGATACTCATTGTGTCACACAAGTCAGGTCAGTTTTCAGCCTGTGTTTTGTCACAATGAATTGTGTGCAGACCTCAGGAATGAGAAGCCAGTGCTGTTTGACATTTGCAGAGTGTCTGGTTTCAGAGAGGGGCTGTGGATAAAAGCAGTGAAGAGTCCCTTCCAGCCCAAAAAAACAGCTGCTGTTTAATATTGTATCTTTAATGCTTAATATTATGCTTAACATTATATCATCACTTTTTGCTGCCCTGGAAAATGGAGGGTGAGGATTCAAAGGCTGCATCCAGTTAAAATTACAGGAGAAGCCCCCAATGGGAGTTTAGCTGTAATTATGGGTCAAACAACTCCTCTTAAGTAAAAAGTGTCCTTACTTAATGATGTGACACAGCATGGCTGTAGGGGATTTGCTTTTCAGCAGGTTTCTTTCCCCCTACCTCTCATTTATTAAACTAACCTGGCCAGAAGGAGAACACAACACAACCATGGGGAGAGCTGTAAATCTTCCTGCTTTGGAGCAGAGCTCAGGCTCTAAGTAAAGGGAGGTTGGGAAGCCACTTCCTCCATCAACAGGTTGTTCCATAATTATCCTCTGCTGGTCTTTCTCCACCTTCCCCTGCAGCCTGTGTGAGTGAGAGCCAAGATCCTGGGCAGAGTGGACACACCACAGGCCCCCTCTTTCCCAAGGTTGTGCAATGCAGTGTCTGTTATCAGTGTCCTCAGGATCTTCCCACAGCTCAGACAAAAGCTCTGGGGTTATTTGTAGATGTCTGTAATTTGCAGGGTCCTCCCTTAGTTTGATTTGCTCTTAAATACAGGACTGAGAACTCCTGTGCAGAGTAGTCCCTCTCATTGCTGGATGTTTCCTGTGTGCTGAGCCTGCTGTCAAAACAAATATTCCCTGCCCCTGTTTACCACCTTCATATGGCATCTCATCCTTCAGGCCTGGCTTCCTCCCAGCTGCTCATAATCATGATTGCCTGAGCAGGAGCTATTAAAGGCTTTTAGCAGTTCTTTCCCCCACCCAGCAAAATTAACTGGATCATTCAACTTCTTCTTTTTTTTTTTTTTTTTTTTTTTTTTTTTTGTGAAAACAGTGGTTAGAAATCCACTTAGCCACTGGGTAAGATCAGGATCACCCACCCTTAGCTTCCAGCCACCCCCTGTAGCCAAACTGGCTCCTGGCTGGTTTCCTTCACAGATATTTAAAGACTATCTTAGTATTTATCTCTCTTTCCTTTGCTATTTATGTGCTCCATCCTTGAGCTCATGTTCCAGTGAGTTTTCATCGCTTTTCCCACATTTCCTCTTGCTCCTGAGGTTGTGGATGGAGGAGGGGACCCACAGAGAAGCTGATGGTGACAGGATGGTGACACTGTCACATCCTAAATCTTCTCCTGAGATCCCAAATTTGGTGGGGCTGTGCTTTCCCACCCTGCAGACTCATCCTCTGCACCACCAGGGCAGAACCTATGTGATGGGAAGCTCAGGGTGAGGATTTCCCCCTTTTGGGTCTCTTGTAGGACCACAGGCTGTTCTGGACACCTGAGCTGCAGGGGACAGACCTGATGATTTATCCACTAAGCCCCTCAAACATCTCCTTAATGTGAACCATGTGCTGCTGGGCCCCAGCACTGAGTTCTCACTTGGGCACTCAAACACCAGAGCCTGGGACAGGGCAGGTTTTGGGGAAAGGAAATCCCATTGCTGCAAGAACATGCTCTTTCTGCTGGCACCTCTTTTGACTCCAGCCTGAGTTATTTGCAGGAGGTGAGGGATGTTTTGCCTGATTTTTATCAGATTATGATGGGTTTGTGCAGACTGAGCATTGTATTTATGGCAGAGAATGGGTGCAGGGCTCATGCTCAGGGCTTGGGGTCTGTACATAAAAGGTTGTTTGGACATATTTAGCCCAGTTAGCCCAGCTCCTGTTAAAATCTGAAAGAGCAGAGTGCCTGAACAACCTCACAGAGCACCAGCTGAGATCTTTAGGAGCTTGGCAGATGCTACACAGCAAACTGAAGGTGAAACCAGAGCTGGGCGACTTGTGTTACTGGAGGAGTCATTTTAACCTCATCACCTCATTACTGTTGGAATATTTGCTGCCACTTTACCTGCCTGCATTGCTCTAGGGAGAGGAAATGGATCATTACACCCATTTCCACCCAAAAACACTTCCCTGGAGGTTTTAGCAGAGGATGCCTCATCACTGCTGAGCATCCCCCAAAGCCTGAGGCTCCATCAGCACAGCTCCAGGGAGAAGGAGACAGGAAATCCCAGCTGAGGCTCCCAGGGGCTGTGCCAGCAGGACCAGGCTCTCCTGAGCACTGCAGGCAGTGTCTCACAGGATGGTGGTAAGCAAATGCACTCAGCTGCTGCTGGTGAACACGAGCTCACCACACTTTAAAATAATTAATCTCCTTTTTCTGCTCGTACCATGTCTTGAAGCACCGAAGGAAAGGAAAAAACAAATGTTCCTTAACTGCTTTGAGGCTGTAAGTGATGCTGGAGTCAAGGGCACTTCTTCTGTGGTGTCTGGAGCTATGGGGGCTGTGCTAGATGGGCAAATGTATTTGCACAAAAAATGTTCAACATTTTCCTAATGGGGATTGTTTGGAATTTCCCTCTCCATGAAAAAAAAAAAAATTAAAAAAAGTTAATATTTTGATTTTCTGACTTGATTCAGAAAGAAAGCACACAGTGAAATATTGGAATTTCTCAAGAGAAAATGCCAAACTCAAAACCACCTTAATAATGTGAGGGATGGCAAGGAGAAACCCCAAACATTTTTGGTAAGGGGAAATACAGCAGATTTGCTACCCCCTCACAAGGTTACCTACCTTGGCTGATAATGTAGATGGGGGGAAATGCCACAGGGGTGTCCCTTGAGGAAACACTTCCCTTCTGTCTCCTCCAGCCCCCCTGTTTCCTGGAGAACTCAAACCCACCCACCAAAGCTTTTCCATGGGTGGAGCAGGATGGCTGATTTACAGCCAAACCCACTCCATGCCCCAGCCCCAACCCACCCTGTTCACCTTGGCACCTGGACTTTGCCTCTCTTTGTTATTAAGCTCATTTTCTATTCAATAAACCCCTTGACTATCTGGATTTTATCTGGGAAAATATATATATTTCCCCTCTAAAAAAAAAATAAATAAATCACAACAGCTGATGAGTGGACGTGAACCACCCAAAAATTCACCCCTCCAGCACTGTGGGTGCAGGGTAAGTGCAGTTCTACCCATACCATTTCCCCCCACCCTTTCTCCACTTAGGCAAAAATAGCTGCTCATAAATACAACCAAATTAGGAGAAAACATCCTGAGGCGAGCTGGGAGCTCATTACAGGTGCTGTGCTGTTTGTTAGGCTCCCATTAAAGCAGCATGTGCATTTTGGGCAGGCTGCTCCCTCCCAGAGCCCCTGGCTGCTGCAGAGGTGCCAGCCTGTCCAAGCTGCCCCTCTATGAGTGGTATCTCCTCCCACTGAGCTCTGCAGGCTGCTTCATTAATTAAAGCACTAATCCAGCTGCCTTGCACTTATTTGTATGGAGACCTGCTCTGCAAGAAAGCTGCTTTCCATGTCTTTCCCCTGAACAGTTAATCCACCTGCTGGGTGCTAACCTGGCTGCTCCTGCACAGCTCCATGGCAAGATAAGGCATGCATGGCTTAGTGCCTCCAGTAAACTTTTCTTTATTCAAATCTTCCTCCAAGAGCTCAGCCAGGCAATTGCCTTCCTATTTTCCTGCCAGTTCAGGCAGGGAGCAGGCACACAGCTGTTGGAATGTCTTGTCCATGATAAATGGAAGTGAAGATGCAGCCCTGTGTTTAGCATCACCCCTCCAGGTGGGTGGAAATCCTGCAGCCTTTTGTTCAGCTCACATTCACTGGGTGAATTATTCACCCTCAGCCCAGGCTGCTGCTCTGTGCTGGCTGCAAGGTCACATCTGCATTTGCCTCTGCTGGAACATCAGCTGCAGTGCAAGAATTTAGCACAGAGGAAACTTCCAGTTCCTTTGCAGATCCTTTGGAAAGCTGAGGGTTAGAAACAGTTGTGCTGTGTGAGATTCAAGGTGCCTGTCAACCCATACAAAACCCTCTTTCCATGACCCAACCCTGCAGCTTCACCCCAAGGAATCACCTCCAAACCTCCAAGATTTTTTCTAAATACACCCAATTAACTCATAGTGGCCCAGCTCACCTGCTAACAGTGTCACACCTAATTCATGCCAAGTACAAAGTGATTTATCCCACCCCACACCAGTTTGGTGAAGCTCATCTTTACATACTGTTCACTTTTAAAAGAGGCTTTGTCTGCAGCTACAGAGAGCCCCATGGGGAAGGTTATTTGTTGTTCAGGTGTACCCTGAGTTCAGAGGTACCCCCAGGTCTGCCAGATGAGCTGCCTGACTGGTGGAGAGTGAAGAAAAGCAAATTCTGTCAAGCCTTTATTCTCCCAGGGCCTGGGAGGTGGAAGGGTTTAGACCTGATAAGGAATCTCTCCTCTAGAAGAGCATCAGATTAAATCTGACCTACAAGCAGAAGGTGTTCCTACTTAATTGCTCATACAAAGGAAAATTGGTCCCCAGCTGGTCCCTCCCCCACTGGCTTTGTGTTAACTTGCAGCATTTCTTGTAGGGGAAGAAAAAAACCTGAGCAAGCTTTAAAGGGAGAAGCATTATTTGTGAGGAAACCCCATCAAAAGTTAACCAGGGGATTCAGCTCTGGGAAAATAGCACAATTTAATATTAAAAACCTTTTTTTTTTCTTTTTTTGTGATAAATAAACTAAAAGGGATATGGGGCACAGAAGCAGTTATTAATGAAAACCAAGGGAAGTATTAGCATATTTTTAACAGTGAGGCCAAGGAGCTGGTGGGACAGCTGGCCAAGGGATGTGGTAAATCCCATTTAATCTGGCACCTTCACACTGAGCCTGGATTTCTTCCTAAAGGACTTGCTTGGCCATAGGCTACAAAGCTAAATCTAAGAGCTGCTGGATGATTCCTGAGAGAGGGCTGGAGCATCAATAATTTGTTGATGGACAGTGTTGGTGACTCTGAGATGGCTGAGCTGGATCTGCTATGGACCAGACACCCCCAGATCCATTCAAGGGGATGCTTAGGCTGGTCCTGCTGAAAAGAATTACCTCTCCTGAATTAAGCAGTGTTTTTTCAGCTGCAATCATCTCATCATTTACAAGCAAAACTTTCATAGACTTTTTCTGGGTTTTATTGTTTTCCCATGGAAAGAAATACCTTGTAAAGAAAAAAATAAATCCCCCTTTTTTTTTTTGTTTTAAATAAAAACTCCAAGAGGCTTTTCTCTCCCTCCCCTAAGCCTTGGTAGTTATTCTTCCTTTAATTTAAGCAAGGCTTGTATCAGTTGACATTTTACTTGTGCTTACTTGACTTGAGGTAAACATGGCTAATCCTGCTTAAAAATGAACTAAGAATATCTGCTCAGTTTAATGAAATGGATTAAAATTTTACCTCATATTAAACATTAACAACTTTTCTTGTTCAGACAAGCCCTGGGAGGCTGGAGCAGTGTTATTAATTTGCCTTCAACATCACTAAAATTTCTTTGAAAATAAGCAAATTATGTACTTGTGTAAAAGGCAGATCCCTTTGAAAGGATGGTGCTCACAGGAGATCTGGCTCCCTTTCTTCTCTGCATAAAAAGAGTGTTTCTTTTTTAGATTTTATTCCCTTTTTAACATTTCATTTTCTTCCTGACTTCCTTATTGAAACAGCACCATTCTTTCTGTTCCATTCAGGTTGTTTCTCCAGGGGAAAGATCAGCCTAGGAAGAATGAAATGCTCTTTTATTTAATTTATATCTCAGGCTGACCTCAGCTCACACACACTCACACCACACACCTGGAAATGGAGATGTCAAAGCGTGGTGGGCAAGCCCAGCTTTGCACACCAGCTCCTGCTCAAATGAACAGATGGCTTGCTTTCAATTTATCCCTTTTTCAGCTGGGACAGAGAAGTCACACTTTATTTCAAGTTTTGGTGTATTTTGAATGATTTCAAAGGCTTCAGGAGCAGCTGAATTCCTGTTTATCCCATCCGTGGACGTGTGTGCACAGTTTGGTGTTTTGGTGGTTGTGCTCCTCAGCTTTCTGCTGACACGTGGAAACGCTAAAAGGTATTTTTCTTAAATAACAGCCCATTGTTCCAGCTGGTTATGAACCCTCTGCACGAAGCCAGAGCAAACCCTGCCGAGTTCATGCCTCGGGACGCCGCAGGTGCTCAGCGCTGAATTGCCGGGCTCCCAAAACGCGGCTCTGAGAATCACCTGACGCGAAATTGAGGGGAAAAATAAATAAATAAAGAAGCCAAGAGGGTTATTTTCAGGGTTCAAGACCAGAATTAATCTCTCCACGAGGCCACAGCACTATATATTAAAAGCAGCGCTGCCTGCCCGGTGCCGCCGCGGTGGCACTCGGCGGCTCCGGCAGGGCAGGAACTCGCAGAACGAGACTTTCTAAGGAAACTGGGAGATGTTCCCGGTGACTTCGCTCCCTTCCAGCTACAGATAGGATGAGGCGGGGATTCATCACAACCAGCCGGATCGTCATTACCCAAACACACACATAGGTGTAGTCTGTGCCCCGAGGAAATTGTAACTCGAGACAAGCTAACGCAGGCACTCCTGCGCCGGCTGGTGCCAGTGGGGGTGGCGTGCAAAGGTGATAATTGAAAGTTGTTGGGTTTTGGGGTTTGTTTGTGTGTCTTTTTTTTTTTTTCGCGCTGAGTCAACAGGAGGTTGTTTTCTACCTTCTGCTTCCTCCAGCGAAGGTGACAACTTCTGTTGGGTTTTGCTGGGTCATCCAAGCAGTCAGGGCTGTGCCCGGAGCATCACCTGGCACCCAGGGAACACGGGTAGGAAAGTTCTGGGGGAGATGGGGAGCTCCTATCTGTGGGCAGGTGTATGGACCGTGTTTACAGAAGCCAGCAGGCAAGTGACTCACTTCATTCCTAAAAAATCTGTACCTCTGATCTGGTGTCCAGAGGAAAAGGTAAACAGCAGGGAGGAATCGCTTGCCTTTTGAGAAGATGAAGGCAGGAGGTGTGCCAAGGCAAAGATAAGGGGGGGAAATGCTGGCTCCAGGGACAGCTGTGCTGCACCCCAGCCGTGGATGTGGCTGTGCAGCAGAACCTCAGCCCAACACATCCCCTGGCTCCACGGATGAGCGCTGGTTTCGGCTTTACAAAGAGCTGGGTGAAACCTTCGGACACCCAAAACAAGTCAGGCTTGGAGCATGAGACAAACAGGTCTCTGCTTGTGGGGCGAATCTCCTCCTTCCCCCTCCCTCGATCGAGAGCTTCATATCCGAAAATCATTGAGCAGAAGTACAACAGCTCCAGCCCCTGCAGGCTGCCAAGGCGTTCTTGCTGAGTGAAGCTGTTTAGGTGCAGAGACACTGCCGGACCCGGGGCTTGCGTAAACCTCCCTTCCCCTGCAACAAAAGCCCTGCTCCCATGGCAGTCAGGTGCACACACCAACCCCTGCCTTTGAAAACGTGTTCAACCGGTCCCTGTGCACAAAAAGACAGGTTTGACCAGAACGTCCCCTTGCGCAGAGAGGCTCTGCCAGGCAGCCCCAGCATCAAAGGCAGACAGCTGGCTGCTCCAAAGCCCCTGATTAGCATCAGCATGAGCAGAGCCCGGTGCTTGCAGCACTAAAGGCCACAAGCAGCACCCAGCCCCGGGCTCCAGCAGCACGTCTGGTGTGCCTGAGTGCATCTGGGTTTGTGCAGCCGGCTGCCTCCTCAGGGGAGCTGCAGAGAGAGGCAGCATGTGAACCCCAAAGTGTGCTCAGCATCCCAGCAGCAGGGAGCACAGCAGTGCAAAGTGCAACCTCCAGCTGCACCTGCAGACACTGCAAAGTGGTGGCCTCAGGATGCCAGAGCTCATATGGATTTGGGTTTGGGTTTTTTTTTTTCCATTTCACCTATTTATTTTCTCTTCCTTCCTGCCCCTCAGGAAGCAAGGGCGGTAGATGCATCCTGTCACCATACTCATGGTTTGTGGTGCCTACAACTTTGCTCTTTTGGTTTTCACTTCTTTATGGGGTTTCATTGAAATGCACATTTAAAATCAGTCCTTATTCCTCCTGTAGCACTGGAATATTCCTCTGTGTTCAGCTAGCCCAGAGGCCTCTGTGCACCTTGCCTTTTCCCATGCTGCCAGAAATGACCACTCCTCCCAATCTCCAGGCAGGTGAGCCCCAGTAAAGTTCCACCCACCCTCCCAGTGTCGTGCAAAGCTGCCCTCACCCTCCCAGGGTGGGATGGAATGGGACAGCACGGGACAGGCGGGCAGGAAGCAGAGGAGGAAACAACCATTGCTCAGCCACAAACAGGACTTGGCACTGCTGATGCTCAGCCCCACATTAACCCTGCTGCCTTCCACAGGTTTATCCACGGCCTTTTCTCCCTCTCACACATCCTGAGATCCCGTGACTCGCCAGCCCTGCTGCCCTGCCCGGGCTCTTATCACCTCCTGTGCTGCTTCCCCTCTGACCCCTCTCCAAGCGCTCCCCTTTCACCCAGACATCTGTATTCCTGGTTTTTTCCAAGTAGCTGGGGTTAAGATGCAAGCACACGCTTTCCTCAGCCCGGTGCCTGCTGCACATGGAGGGCTCCACAGGCAGATGGGGCAGCGCTTCCTTCTCCCATGGGTGTTTCCTAGACCCAGGCGATGCATTTTGGAGATAAACTGGGGATTAAGAGCTTGTCCTCACAGCCACTGCCCCCAAGCTGAAGCCTCAACACTCGGGCTCAGATCACACGTGCCACCACGAGAGCTCCCCTTGCACTCGGGACAGCTGCGGGTTTACAAAGTTTTTCCACGCGTAATAAGATTTTACTCCTAATTAGGATAATAATAGCAAGTGCTAGCTCAGTTCTGCTGGCTTAATTTCCACCTGCTCTTTCCTTGCAGTTTGATGTGGTATTTGCTTCCTGTCATGCATTCTTGCATATGATTTCTGTGCTGTTATCTCGCTGATGTGGTTCACTCAAGGAGTGGTCGAAACGCGGCTCTGACCGTGTCTCACCACCAACGAGTTCATTTGCCTCTGTAGGAGGAGAAAAATAACAATAATAAAAAAAAATAAAAATAATAATAAAAGTCCAGGCTGCCTCATAACTGTGTGCTGTGCACTTGTGCCTCTCTGAGCACATGTTGTTGTGAGATTTTTTTCTATTTTCTTCCTTCCCCTTCCACCTATATTTGCAACCCAGCAAGCTGCAATATTTAATTCAGCTGCCAAGTGTTTGCTTTTTGTGGGAAAGGTGTTTGTGCAGAGCACAGATGGGAGCCCTCATAGGCAGGGGCTGTCCAGGACAACCAGCAGTTGAGCCTCCTCAGGCCTTATTTCACTTCAGTAATATTTCTTTAAAGCTTGTAAGATTGTTAAAGGGATGCCTTCAGAAAAATGGGATTTGCTTTAAGAGTGGATATAGAAAAGGGAAGATCAATGTAAACCAAGAAGTTTCCCCCAGCCAGGAGCTGGTGGGACCTTCTCATCACTCCCATGGAAAATGACATCTGATCCTTTTTATCCAGCTGCCCTCCTGTACCATCACATCCCAAAATATCATCCAACATCCCCATCACACCTCCAATCATCCTATTGGTCAAGGACCCTCTTTTTCTGGCAAGGAAAGGGAAACCCAAAGACAGAATGCAGCTTGCACCAAGATGTTTAGTTGTGTTATGAGCTTTTATTTAAAAAGCACATTTATACAGCAATAATTTCGCAGATACAAACTTCAATTTTGTATTCTACAAAAGTCTTTGAATATTCTTCTCTTTACAAAATGGAACATTACAAAAATACAGACAATTTAATATGTTTTTTTTATACAAATGTCTCTAATTGTAGTTATTTTCATTAAAATATTACTACCACAGAACTACAATATTTTAGTCGACTATAAAAAAATTAATTCAATGCTTTTTTAAGCAGCAAAATGTAAATAACACAGGTCAGGACACAGTTTATAGTCATAGTGGATATATCTAAAATTGTTTCAGAAATAATATTTTACATAGTTAATTTTTAAGGTTTTATACATTATTTATATAATATTTATAATATAAAAAAAATCATAGCTTGCTATAAGTTGAAATGATAGGACGGATTCTGTGAGGAGGATGTGCAAATGGCCGTTCTATGTGTTCTGTGGGATCCCTTTGCAAATGTGCTTGGTGGAAGGGCTGCAAACCAAGCACCTGTGGCTTCTGGGCAAGGAGAAAAAATTCATCATCACACCTCAGAGAGAGGCACAGCTGATTTCCCACTGGGGTGACCCAGGAGAGAAAATTCAACATCACACCCCAGAGAGAGGCACAGCTGATTTCCCACTGGGGTGACCCACTAGAGAAAATTCAACATCACACCCCAAAGAGAGGGACAGCTGATCTCCCAATGGAGTGACCCAGGAAAGAAAATTCAACATCACACCCCAGAGAGAGGCACAGCTGATTTCCCACTGGGGTGACCCAGGAAAGAAAATTCATCATCACACCCCAGAGAGAGGCACAGCTGATTTCCCACTGGAGTGACCCAGGAAAGAAAATTCATCATCACACCCCAGAGAGAGGCACAGCTGATTTCCCACTGGGGTGACCCAGGAGAGAAAATTCATCATCACACCCCAGAGAGAGGCACAGCTGATTTCCCAGCGGAGTGACCCAGCAGAGCACAGGACCTGGGGCTGCCCCAGGGAGGAGGAGGAGGAGGAGGAGGAGAGGAGGGGATGCACAAACCGACTGACAGCCAGGCTGGGACGTGCCGCCCAGCAGCCCGTCCCAAAACTGCAGAATCCAAGTTTTCCCCGGGACTCAGCCCCGGGGCCGTAGTGCGAACGAGTCTCCGGCAGAGCCGCGCTCCCGACCGCCGGCACACACAGAACCTGCTGGGGGTTTATCGGGGGAAAAGGGATGGCTGGCGAGTGGAGGATGCTCTTTTCACTCAGGGAGGCTCTGGTGGGATGAGCCCTTGGCAGGGAGCAAGCAGGGAGGAAGGAAAGAGGTTTCTCTGAATGACGAAGAGCTCTCCAGCCTCGCCGCGCGTCTCGGGGCGTGTAGTGTGAGCAGAGAGAACAGAGACCCTTCAGAGGTCTAGGACTGGGCAAGCTTCTTCTGAAATAAGTCACAGTATGGAGGAGAGGAGGCAAAAATAAACTAGGATCAAAAAGAGGAAAAAAAGCAACTGTCACAAACCAATCCCAGATCTTGACTCAGTGCTGTTGCTCATATATAGTGCTATACAATTCAGTCGTGAGTTGGTTTGTTTGTTTTTTCTCGCAGGCATTGGAAATCTTCGTCGTCAGAAAAAAAAAAAATCTAGGATGGCCAGCTTCCCAAAAATCCCTTAGTGTTCACTGGGCTAGGAACAATTTGGCGTTCACTACAACATGAACACTCAAACCAATTGCACATCCAGAACTCCGGCACCTCTTTTTGCTTGTTCGGCTTGTTGTGTTTGTGTGGGTTTCTTTTGTTTTCCTTTCTCGTTGTTGCCTTTGCCTTAGTTGACCACCATCACCCCTTTCATCCAAATGTTGCAAGTTGAAAAGACCACAGAGTAAGACTTTATTGGTCGGGCAAGAAAGTCTCTCCCTACATTCTACTGTCTGATGAGATTTGAGAGCAGCAGGTAGTTGCTGTCAGCAGTCACTTTTTCTTCGCAAAAAAAAAAAAAAAAAAAAAAAAAAAAAAAGTTAAAAATACAACACCCATCTGTGATTCCTCGAAGTTCTACACCATGTTGTGATGATTATTCCTCTCAATGATGTCCACAGGTGAAAGGATCTCCTTCCGGATGGGAGGTGGAGGCAGGCAAGTCTTTGTCTTGGGCTTGAAGAGATCTGAGACGTAAAACACCTGCAGGAAGAAGTGGAAAAGGCAAACTCAGCCACAGTGGGCGATGCTTTGTTCAAAAAGTTGGTTTACAGAACATATACACATCTTTAAGCTGCAAAAATAGCACTGTTTGAATGCCTGCCTGTAACAGCTGTGAAACCCCAAGTGCCTGCTACCACCTTTCTGTACAGCGGAGAAAAAGGCTCAGACCTCACAAATCTGTAACAACGTGAGAGGACAACTTAATTTCACACTGTGTGCAACACCCAGAGCTCGGCTGAATGGGTTGAAAAGGCAGGAAACAGATCCACAGCCTGCACTCCAATAAAATAACAAAGGTCTCCAAAGGGCTGGCCTGACTCATCCTGAGTGGTTTCAGGGATAGAGGAGTGTGAAACAGTTCATTTAGGCAGGCAATTAAAAGCTTTCAAGTCCAAGCTGAGTTAAAAGCTATCAGCAGTGAGTCAATGCTCCTCACACCCCACCAAGGCACCAGGGCTGGGGTCTGGGGGAAGCCAAAGGCTAAGGAGAGGAGGAGCTGCTCCTGACTCCTTCTTCCTCAGTATCCGTGATGTAACCCCTCTCCCGGATGTGAAAACGCCAGCGCCTGGCAATTTCGGAAGGCAGCAACACAATAAGAAACAAAGTGCTGGGAGGAAACTTCCACATCCTCCTTTGGCAGCAGCAGCACGAAGCTTATCAGTCCTCCAGGACTGGGGCACTTTCACCCTTGCCAAACCTCAGCCCCGTGCCAGAAGGGAAAAGAGTCAGACAGCACAGATCCTCTGGATGGAGCAAGAAGTGGTGAGGATTCATCATTTTGTCACCTGGTGCCACAGCCCCAAACTTCTGTCCTGTCACCCACTGCCTCTGCCAGCCCAAATTGGATGGCTCTCAGAAATCCTTAAAACCCAATAATCTGGACTTTGCTGAGCTGAATCCCAGGATGAGCAGCACATGGCTGTAGGAATCAGCAGTACATTTGGTTTTTTCCCCACACTACTCAAATGCAACATTTAAGCACTCAGATAAATCAAGGGGGAAAAAGAATTCCAATTAGATTATGACTTCCAGGCTGGATAACACAGGGAGAAGGCAAAGGTTTGTCCTACCTGCATCTCCACATTTTCTAACTACCAGAGCCTTGTGCAGCAGGTCAAGTTGTCCTTGAAAATAACTTTTGCAAGCCCCTATCAGCACAGCAGATAAGGCTCAAGCTGGACAGACAACAAAGCTGCTGTAAGCAGCAATTTACTCCTACAACTGTAACCAGGGATGAAGGGAGCTGAGCTGGTGTTGCTTTGTGGGAAAGCAGAGAAGGAGCTGATGGACTAAACAGTTATTTTTCTTGATCTATGTGCTGGTGTCTGGCTGTTTGGTTGTAAGACAGAGCTGATAAAGTTGTTTACAGGGCATCTAAGTGGCAGCATTTGTATGTTTGGGCAAGTAACAGGATCCAGCTGATGCTCCCAAGGATCACAGGCTGGAGTCTGGCCCCTTGCTGCAGCATCCCAATGTAAAACCACATTGAACTGCTCTGGCACTGGTTTTTTTTTGGGTTGTTAATAACTGTAAACTCCCCATTTGTCTGGTTTGGTGCATTTCTGGTGCCATCTCACTCATTTGTCCACCTCTGAGAGCTGGATTCAATAAAAAAGGTGTCCAACTTCTGCACCAAGATATCCATGACAAATCAATTTATGGGAGGAGATTGCTGAGTGCAAGAAGCATCTGGGGATTGCTTTGAGTCTGGTCCTTATTTCTGACAGGAATGAGTTATGGTGGAGTGTCATCCTGGGTATTTTTGCTTTTACTGTGCTGCTTTTCAGGGTTTCATTCAGAGACTGGTTAAGAGGTTTCATTTCTCTTTAAACTGTATTTCACTTTAACATGGCTGGAGGTTATATAAACATTTATAGGAATCATGAAATGTGATCTTTGGGGGTTAAAAGTGTGTTAAATCCTCCTAATGCTTGAACTGCTTAACACAAAAAAGGACTAATAAACGTGCTAAGTTTTTCACTTGGATTAGCTCCATTTCCTGTAGAAGGTGCTCTCCACCCATAAAGAAAACTTGATGGGAGAAGACTGAGAGCATTTTTAGCCAATATCTCACATTCCCACTTAGCAATTCCTATTACTTTTCATCCTACTGAAGCAATTTTTAATCATATACAGAGAGGTTAAAACAACTCCTCTGAGCTAACCAGAGCAGCACTGGGAGCACGTCCTCCTGACATCTCCCCTTTTCCCTCTCCCTCAGATGAGACACAAACCACACAACACACAGCAAGCTGCCTACAAGGCACACACAAACTATTTCTATTTGAGAAATCCTTGCTGCATTTCACCCTGGCTCCAAGTCTGAATGTTTCATCAGCTGGAAGTGCTTGACATGAATGTCTTCTGCTTGTTGTTTCAGGCACTGAAAGACAAACGTGTCTGCTGCAGCACGACCTGGGTTTAAGCTGGGGCAGATTTTGGAGATGAAATCCTCAACTGGCTTCTACTGAAAGGTATGGCCTGATAATTTGGGTGTTTTTACAGCCCTTGACTATCACCAGGGTGGACCCTGAAGGCTTTGCTGGGGGAAGGGGTGGCTGGGAGCACCCAGGGTTAGAGGTGATGAGTCTCCAGGTCCCTCCCTCTGTTTCAACACAGCCTGTGCAGGAGAGCTGGGCAAGAATCCCCAGGACACACCAGCAATTTCAGCAAAAAGCTGCTAAACTGCTCCTTCAGTGCAAACTCTAGGGTGTTTTGGGATGACTCTTCCTCTTGTCCTTTGCTGCCATCTCCCAAAAAGGAGGCACTTCATTGACACACTCTTCTCCCACCTCCCCCTTGGAGCTGCCAGAGTGGCACATGGGCACCAGGCAATGGCAGAACCCACAGAGTTAGTAATGCTCCATAAAAGCTTCCCAACAATGGCATTTTTGTTTTGGCTCTGGAATATTATCAACGAGTGGGAAGCACATAAATAGCCTATTTTTTCTCTCCCAGCAAAATTTAATATTGGTGAATTTAACCACTTATTCCCAAGGCTGATTTACTTTTAGAAAGTTAAAAAAAAAGAAACACACTGAAAAAAAAAAACCGAACAAAAACCCCCACAAAAAGTGGTGAGCTGTTAAAATCTTGCTCTGAGGAGTTCACACAGACAAATCACCAGTTCTCAGCTCCCTTGTGTCTGTCTGAGGCAGCTGCCTGACCTTGTGCCCCCCATCCTGCCAACTTAAAGCACCTTCATGTGTCACTTTGAGTTACAGGGCTGTGCAACCAGGTCACCCTTTGGAGAGCAGGTGGCACAAGAACCAGCCCAGCAGCTGAAGAGCTGTGTACAGCTTTTGCTGGCCATTTTCTCAGGAACCCTTCTGCTCTGTGAAAATCCATCAGCCATCTTCATCAGTTTTTTGATGGATTGTGTGTGGAACAGCCATAATCCCAAACACCCCAGACTCTCTGCTAAACTCCTGGTGGAAAACATTGACAAGAGCTGGAGAAACCAAAGTGAAACACCTTGACTGAACACCTTCCCAGTGCCCTGAGCTGGACCAAACTTTGGGAGCACAGTGCCTCCCACCACACCCCCACTGTCACAGGGCACCCCTTGAGCTGAACTTTGCTGGCTTCCAAAGGCACTGCCCTTCCCACAGGAGCTCCCCAGCCCTTCTGCTGGCCACCTGCCCCACTCACCACGCAGTAAGCCACCAGGGCTCCCTGTGCAAAGCCTGCCAGCACGTCACTGGGGTGGTGCTTGTGGTCGGAGACGCGCGACAGCCCCGTGTAAAACGCCATCATGATGAGGGTGAACTGCAGCAGGGGACGGAGCAGACGGGCTCCCCTCCATGTGAATCTGGCCTGCAGGTAGAACTGGGCAAAGAGAGGGCGACAGACAAACAAGACAAACAGCGAGAGTTGTGTTAATTTGTCTGAATTCGACAAAGAAGAATCGGGTCTGGTGGGGTGGATGTGGCTCAGGGAGGGGGAGTTGACAAAAAGGATGCTCTTTGCACCTGTGTGGCTTCTGGAGGGATTTTTAATCCATGCAGGGGATGAGGACAGAGGTGGATGGGCACAGCCTTTCCTCAGTGAGCCAGGACCAGGGGACTGGGACCCCCCTGCACCCCAGCTCTGCTTCAGCCTCCACACAACACTGCATCCCAGTAAAGAAATCCCTCCCAGGCATTATTAATGCACAAAACAAAACCCAAGTGCCAAATCTGGGATATTTAGGACTCATACCATCCCTCAGAGGAAAAAGAAGAGTCAATGCAGCATGCTAAACCTTCAGAGCCATCCTGACAATTCCCAGACACAGCAATAACCACCAACAACATGCACAATGCCACCCTCCAACACGCCCATCGTGTTTCCCAGCCTGAGCCCGGGGGTTTGAGGCAAACAGAGAGCAGCTGCCCCACTGCACAGCCTGGGAATGCCCTCCCAGGGTGGGAATGGCAGGCAAAGCCCTGCCCAGCCCACCAGGAGGAGGGAGGCTG
This sequence comes from Erithacus rubecula, assembly GCF_903797595.1. Lineage (NCBI taxonomy): Eukaryota > Metazoa > Chordata > Aves > Passeriformes > Muscicapidae > Erithacus > Erithacus rubecula. Next base: position 4,091,459 of record NC_136662.1, on the reverse strand, counting down.
GGGTGATGTCCAGCCCTGCCGTGACTATCTCGGCGCGTTTCCGCCGCACGCCGGCTCCTGTGGGAAACGGGAAGCTGGGAGGGAAGAGAGGGCAGGAAAACAGCAGCTCCTGCCCTGGGTGAGTGCAGGGAGGGAGGCTGTGGGAAGGGAGGGACACCACAGCAGCCTGCAGGCTTGGGGAGCTCAGCTCCTGCAGCCCAGCCCTGCTGCCCGTGGGCTCAGCCAGCAGCTCTGCTCTGTTCTGCTCCCAATGGAGCCCTGGAGTCAGAGCCAGTGTCCCTCCAGGGGCTCTGCTGCATCAGAGGGGTTTGCTCCCTGCTTATGATCCCTTTTACACACCCAGAGCAGCTTGCACTGCCTTGATATGAAAGGGAATGAAGGTCTCACTGGGTTCCCTGAAACCACAAATAACCTAATGGCAACATAAAAGCATAAAATGACCTATAAAGGCAGAACTAATTGGGAAGCTGATAAGGGGGAAGCATCATTTTGGCCAATTTAGTATGTTTGGCTGTTGCATAAACACTGTATTTCCCTTTTTGGAAAGAACACACACTGGGCTCTTCAGAAGAAACGAAACATCACATCATCTGAATGGAGCAGATGCTCCAAATTATCCAGATTGTTAGCCAATTAACATGGAAGGGAGCAGCACCAAACCAGCTCAGTGCTGGCTAATGCACATGGTGATTCTGGGGAATATCTCTGCACACCAGCCCAAGCCTGGGAACAGAGCCATGACCCCATGGAGCACATTCCACACCCCCCACCACAGTCCCTTCCATCCCAAACCACTCCATGGGTCTATTTTCATGTCCAAGAGCCTCAACTCAGCCCAGGTGACAGTGCAAAACTCAGGTTCCAGTGTGCTGCTGCAGAGCAAAAATAGCTCCAAGATTATAAACCATCATCCTCAGTTCTACCAGGAAGACTTGAAACTTGATGTCTTATTTTAATCTTTTTGTCCTATCAAAGCCCCTAAGAAGGAAATTTGCTGCTGTATAATCTAATATTTGCCACTTTTGCACAATCTGGACATCTCCAATCTTTCCATCCCACAAGCCTGGACTAAAAATTAAGATATCTAGAGGTGAGGGTGCAAAGCATCAGCTAAAAATTAGCAATAAAAAGCAAACAGCAAGTTTGAAGCCACAATAAATCAGGTACTTCTGGGGCTGAACTGTGTCCCTCATGTGCAATTTTCAGCCCTGGAAAAGGAGCAAAAAGCAGTGTGGCACCAGAGGGGGTGTGCTGGGTGTCCCCCAAGTCCCCAGCACCCAACTCACACCCACACCTGTATCTTGGAGGACTAAAACCCACCTGAACATGTGTTCCACAGGCACTGCAACACCAGTGTGAGGAGCTCAGATGAGTTCCTTTTACTGCCACAATAAAGGCCATGGAAAAATTGCTCTTCATTCCTCATTCATAAGGACAAAAAAAGAGGATAACAGCACTCCTCATATTTATTTTATGAACATGCAGTGTTACAAAAGCTGCTCTCAAACACCAGGATCCCCTAAATACTTTCAAGGTAAGACTTGGGGTGCTCCAAACTTTGCCTCTGCCCTCAGTATGAAAGAAGACAAGGTCAAAAAGTGGAAGTAGAATTTAGGGGCTGAAAGGATCAGAATTTTCCCCAAAGCAGAAATTAGTGCTATCACCAAGAAATATGAAGTTCCTGGAAATTTATCTGAAAATCTGCTTATGAAGGTGTTTTTGTTGTTTTTTGGGGTTTTTTTTGGTCCTGGGAGTGAATCTGAAACACTGCCTGCTACAGCCTGACAGATTTGGATGGGAATGTGGAGCTGGAATGGAGCCCTTCCCAGGAGGGGGTGGAAGAGCAAGACCACAACCAGGGGTTATTTCCACCACAGATCATCACAGGGCAGCACAAACCAGGAGCACCAACGGGAGCAAGGATGGGTGAAACAGGATCCCACAGGGTGGGAGTGACTGGAGTTCCCATTCCCTGGCAGAGGCTGAGTTACCACAAAGCAGATGGCTTGAGGGACATCACACCACTCCTCCTGTGCCAGGGGACTTCCAGAGTCCCACAGCCACACACAGCTCCTGGGCTTGCTCAGAGGCTGGCAGGGCTCAGAGCATCACCCCCAGTCTCCTGGAAATCCCAAAAACCCCTTCACACTCTCCCCAGCCACAGGCCTTAGTCACACCTAAAATTTCCTTCTGGGAAACAGCTGGGCTTGTTCCTGGCTGCCTGACCCCAAGTGACCTCCTTCTCCAGCCCCATCTGTGAGCAGACTGCTACCCAAAGTGTTCCAGCACTCTCTTCAGCCATCCCACTCCAACTCACTGCCCTGGCTGGACAAAGCCAGCTGCAGGCTGGGGAATGCACAATTTGCCTTTTAGCACCAAGCTGGCCAGAAGGGAAGGACAGGAGATGGGCAGAGACCTCTCAGCACGTGCTGTTTGCCTCCTCCCTACCTTTGCTGAGTGCACAGCATCCTCTCACCCCATCAGAAATATCCCCAGCAGCTCAGCTCACAGCTCAGCCTTGTGCTCTGATGTAATTCCATTTTAATCTTTCCTTAGGTCACCACTAAACTCAACTCCAAGTCCACCAACCATCACTGAGGTTCCTCCACAAAGGCACATCACTGCTCAGCTGTACCAGGCACCTTCTCCACCCTTCAGCTCCAGGGAGAACCCTCACACTCCCCTGACACATAAACCCAGCAGCATCAGTAGAACACACCACAACCCACTCTGAAGTCTTCTGCTTCACCCACTGACACATATTAAATACACAAGGTCTGCTTGCATTTTACCCAGAATCAGCCAACATTGCTGAGGGATATTAATTCAGCTTTTCTGATATTTAAATTTAGCCTTTCTGCACTCTTTGTATGACTTCAGTCATGCTGCAAACAGATCAGCATTATGGTTTCACATGCTTGAGGGGAGTGGAAAGCATCTATTGCTCCCTGCAAAGACTCCTCCACATCCACAGGAACAAAACAAAGAGATGCAGCTCCTTGGGGCTGCATGGAATAAGCTGTTCCATACCTCCTCTTTGCTCAGCCTGCTATAAATATGTATTACAGCTCACCCAGCCAAGGAGTAACAAAGCAAGGAAAATTAGGACAAAGAGGATTACCCAAGAGTTATTTCCCCTTTTAAATTTTTTATACAAAGGCCTGATGTTAATTGAGTATTCCTGGTGACAAGAAGGCTGCGAGAAACTTAGCCCTGAAGTCTCAGCATTTAGAGCTAAATCTCAGGGGATTTTACTGTGTTGCAAGTGCCTTTCCCTGGGACTTTTCCCTCAAAGCCCTCCAGGGCTTGGCATCCACCAGTGTTTTCCATCTAGGAGCCCATGGACAGCCCAGGGCTGTGCCAGGAAATGGGGAAGCTGTGGTCACTCATCCTCTGCTCACCAAATATCTGAGCAAATCCAGCCCCACGCTGCAGGCAGAGCCCTGTGGGATGTGTGGGAATCCATGGGTCTTTTAATAGCCTGACTGGAATTTTCTGGCACCCTTCTCCACCAGGTGAGGCAAACTTGAAAACATCTGAATTCAGAATGGGCTCTGAGGGTGAAGCCAGGGAATGCCAGGAAAGACGGGAAGTGACTTATCCTTGAAATATGAAGTATTGTTCAGTCAGGAACCTGCTGGGGACAGGGCTGATCTGCCAGGCCCCTGCAGGACACAGCCCCAACTCTGCACAAGCTCCTGGTATCCAAAGTGCAGGCAGCAACCTGCTGCAGCACAGCCCTCACTTGCCAGGAACAGGGGAGCACCCCTTTATCCTGATTCCTTGATTAAATCCATCAAACACACCTCCTGCAAGCACTGCAATGGTGGATGCCACTTTTCTAACCAGGCTTTCAAAATCCCAACTCATTCACTGAGGTGGGCAAGACAGTAGAGTGTATCTTGCATCAAATAAAATCCCTCTGGCTCACTATGATCTCTTTTTTCTTGTAATTATTTTTTTATATTATCAGCCTCTCCAATGTGTCAGATTTTCTGCCTCCCTTTTTCTGTGAGATTTCTCTGTCAGGCTCTGGCAGTGACTAGGGAGCTGGAGTGCTGCTAGACAAGCTGGAATCACAGAATCATTTAGGTGGAAGAGAGCCTTAAGATTGTTGCCTCACCTGTCTTGTCTCAAGTTGTCTTTTTCTCCCTTCAGTTTACCACCAATTACTTGATGTAATTTTTCCTGACTTCTTGAGGCACAAAGCAACTGGACAGCTGGTCAGACAGAGTCTGTTACCAGCCAAATCACAGGTAAAAATTAAAAATAAAATAATTTTAAAGGGATTTTCTCTTCCATAGAGAGAGGTAAGTGGAGCAGAGGTTGTGGGGCAAATCTGGTGAGTGCTGAGTCAAGTGTTCCCATATGGGGACAGGGAAGGGCAGCAAAGAGAGACCAGAGGCATCTCTGAGTTAAACACCACTTCCAAAGCCTGTTGCAAAGTTAAAAAGGATATCAGGCAGAAGGCAGTGGTGCAAAGCAGCAATGGAGAATGAGCCATGCAGGTTTTCTGTACATCCTGTGGGGACTTGGAACACACCCTGCAGTTTTGGGGTCTCTGCCACCAGTCCCCCAAGCTCTGTATTCCCATTTGTTTCTCACCTGCTCCACAAGAGATGGATTTTCAGAAAAACACATGGAGAAAAAAAAAAAACATTTCCAGCAACATGCAAAAAATGAGTCAAGCCCTGGTAGCTTAACAGGGACTAGCAGTTCCTTGCTGTTCCCAGATGAAAATATCTCAGGGCTGACTTATCTGGCTGCCCCCAGAAATAAATGACTGCCTGTGTGAGCGATGGCTTCCAAACCCAGCTCAGACAGTTTTATGATGGGCTGAGCCTCCTCTGAAGCATCACCAAGGCAGCTCTTCATTGTAATAGGGCTGGGAGGAAATGGCCAAAGCGTTCAAATGTTTTCCAAGAACAAAATAAAGAGGGAAAACAAAGAAAGAATTTAATATGCTGCCCACAACTGCCTGGAAAGCTCAGTTATAGGAGTTGCTGACAGGGAGGGGGATCCAAGGCTGAAAAGGCAGGAGGGAGCAGTGGTCACTTATCTTTCCAGAGGGTAAGGGATGGGGGAGCACTGCTCACAGATAAAAGCTCATGTTTCATGTTTTTATCAGTGCAGTGCTGTTCCTCTGCTTGCAAATCTGAGATTACCAGGGATGGAGGAGGAACACAAATCTTAAAAGCAGCACGGAATTTGATTTTTGATGAAATAAATAACTTATAAAAAAGGAAAACCAGACCCAAACCCCTCTGAGCCCCCCCAGAAGGGAGTGTGTGTGTGTCCAGCCCCTGTGGGCTCTGCAGGAAGCACCTTGGCAGCCAGCCTGGCCCCAGCCCAGTGCAGGAAGGGCAGAGCCATTCCTCACTGACAAAGGAAAACCAGTCCCAGCCCTGCCCTCCAGATCCAGGCGGGCACAGGCTGCTCCACCTGCTCCTCTGGCACATTTTGGAACCAGGCATCACCTCCTGACACAGCAGCACATCCTCCCCCTCCATCCATGGCACCTTTTGGCTCACCCCAAACTCTCCTCAGTGGAAACCACAATGTGGGGCGAACGAAATTGCACAGGCTGTCCACAAATTCAGCAGGATTTGGATTTAATTGCCACCTTGGCCTCATCCCAAAGCTTAGCTGTCATCTCAGGAGTCTCTATCCTAAATAACACCATAGCAGCTGAGAGTGGATCCTCCCCACCTCACACTCTTATTTTTCCAAATTTCTTTCTGAAATTTTGAAATTTCAACCAATTTCCCACACCCAACACTCATCCTGCCATTACTGCTATGGAATGTGGGACAGGGGCACAGGGGATCACTCAGCTCAGGGAAGTCACTTACCACCAAATACAGCATGGTGTACAGGGAGAAGGATGCATGCCCAGAGAAGAAGGATTTCCTGCAAAACAAAGCAAGTGCTCAGAAGCAGACAGCATAATCCCCAATATTATAATTCTCCCTGTGCTATGATGATTTGCCTGTGGCATCTGAGGGTGGCAGAGCACTCACAACCCCCAGCTCTCTGGGTTATGAAACCCCTGCTCTCTGCCCTGCTTGCTGGGGAGGCAGAAAGGGAACGGATGGACAGGATGCTTGCATTGTTTGTCCCTTCCTGGCCTGCTCATGGGACAGCAGTTGTTTCCAGGATAACCCAATAACTCATCATCTCGCCTCAAATAACCGGGAAACCCTGAAGAGATGAGGAGAGAGACTTCTCCAGCTGCTTGATTGCAGCATGAGGAATGTGCCCCTGGAAAAGTCAAAAATGGGGCATGGGATGGATGTGATAGAGCTCCAAGGGGAGGCACTGGCAGCCCTGCCTGTGTGCTGGAGCCTTTCCTGGGAGAAGCTCTGCTGCTCACCATGAGCTCAGTTCTGGGGGTGAATTCCCACACAGAGCAGCAGCTCAGGGAAACAATAGTGTAGGAGTGAAGAGAAAGGAAAAGAAATATTGTTCAGCTGAGTGCCACACTTCCCAAGGGAAACTGCTGCTCACTGGAAAATGGATTTATGGCCTTCGCAGAAAAAGCAGCATTTCATAAAATTCTAGAATGGTTTGTGCTGCAAGGGACATCAAAGACTTACATATTCCAGCCCCCTGCTATGGGTAGGGACAGCTTTCACTAGACCAGGTTAGGTTTAGATTTCCATTTAAGAAGGTTTTGGACACTTGCATCCACAGCTTCTCTGGGCAATCTGTCCCAGTGCCTCACCACCCTCCCAGGAAAGAATTTCACCCTAATATCCAAACAAACCCCACTCTCAGTTCCAGATTGGAATCCTCTATTGCTGAGACACATTTAGCTGCAGCCACCCTTGGCTTTAGTGCTCTCACCTGGCTTCCTGCACCCTGCTGTCACTTCCCCTGCAGGTGTAGTTCTGGATGTAAACTCCCTTGGCGCAGTTGATGGTGGAGAAATCCAAGTCACAAACGGCCAGGAAATGCGGCCGCAAGCGCCCGACGGACACTTTGGCAATGTCTGTGAAGGACTGGCTGATGGCACAGCCAAAAACAAAGCAGCCCACTTGCTTGTAGAGAGCTGCCACGTAGGGGTTCTGGATGAAGGAGCGGGATTTCTCCTTCAGGTAGTGGATGCGGTAGAGCTCTCCCGTTATGATCTGCGAGGGAAGCACAGCGTGGAGGTCAGAGAGCAGGGAAAATGCAGCACCAGGGTGGGGCTGAGACAGCTCTGGGATCTCAAAACAGGAATTTGCTGCTCTAGTGAGGAAGGAGAAGCCATGGCACAGCGTCTCTCCGTCCTCTCCCTCTCCCCCGATCAGTGCTTGGAATGTTGGTTATGGAAAAGTGCAATAAATAAAACAAAAGTTTTGGGTTAGCACGCTGGTGTATCTTTACACAAGTGAAATAACACCACAGTGTAGTGGGAAAAGAAAATGGACATGAACCAGATAAAGAGTTAGTGTGTGTTGGGAAAGAGAGGCCAGACCCACTACCCTCTTATCAAACTGATTTTGGAGGAAAATAAACCCACAGCCTGCTTATCTTCCTCTTTTAAAACCATTAACACAACAAGGGAAGAAACAGAAAGCCCCAAATTTTTCAGATTTTGGCCTAAAACTTGCTGCCAGCAGACCCAATTCAGACCTCTCAGGGTCTCAAAAAAAAGTGCAGCTATTCTGGGGCATTTCAAGGGGTCTTGCTATCACATGCCAGCAGATTATGTTTTTCTTGTGTCAGGGGTGCTGAGGTTTGACAAAATCGCCATAAATCACTGTCAGGGAGTAGAGGATCCAACTTCTCACAGTCATGACTCTTAAAAGGCAGGTTAATGAAAATTAGGCTGTGAAATGAAGTCCAAATGTCTCACCTCTCCCAAAGAGCCAAAGATTTAAATTGTTCTCCTTCACGCTACACACCTACATTTTAAGCTCCAGATTTACAGCTTTAGGATTTCATTCATTACTCTAAATGTTTTTATACCTGAGTAATAAATTGAGGCAGAGGTTTTTGGGTTCTTTTTTTGGATGCCCCCTTGTTCCCTGCCTCTCTGTAGTCACGGGGACTGTGATATGTAAAATTAACTGTCAGGAGAAATGCCTTCATGTTAATCCCTTTCTGGAGCAGCCAGCAATATTCCTCCCAGCATGGCAGCCTGCCAGCCATAAGCAGGAGACGAGGCTCCCCTGCCTACCTTTTTTTAAAAGCTTGGCACAACCTTTGGAAACTAATAAACTGGAAAAGCATGGCAATTAGACTAAGAAGAGTTGAAGCTGTATCATTGTTTGAACTCACTCGTACCAGGGCTTGAAAAAACAAAGGTTGACCTAAGGCAGCTGAACTTGCAGCTAAGCAGGCTTTATCAAAGAGAGATACAACTGTAATAACAGAAAATAAATGCCAAGCTATAGCAGGCTCTGCTACCATGCACAGAAATTCTTGGAGTGGCTGCACCACCGTTTGGGGTTTGCACGTCACAGATGAGATTTCCTCTTGGAAATCTTGTAGTGACCAAGGCTTGTTCAGGGAGCTGCATCATTTGAATCCTCACAGTCTCCCAAGACCATGGTTTATCTCCATTTTGAACCACTTTCCAGCATAAGCTGCCAGCCAGGAAATCTACTGGTGTGAGGTCTGCAGAGGGAGGTTGTCCTGGATGGACACAAGGGCAGGTCCACTCCCAAAAGCCTAAATTCACAAAAAGGGGAGCTCTGAGGCTCAAAACTCATGGCTCTCACAGAAAGAAGACCATAGAAATTATGGATGATATCTGATTCTGGGAGATGTGCCATTACTGCAAACTCACAAACAGATCCATGCAAACCTGAGGCTCCTGGCCTGGGGAAAGGCATGTGACCATTTTAACCAGGGACCAACAATAGTCTGGGGATTAATATTTTTCTCTCACCGTTGGTGGTCTGGGTAATTGCACACATGTAGCAGATTGTAAATTGGAGCCTTCTTTCCCTCACTAAAATGCTGCTGGGTACCCAGGAACCCTCTCCAGTTAGTGAAAGCCATGGATCAACTTAATGAGAAGTTAAAAATTGGGTAAACTTGGTTTTTTGGCAGTGCTGTCCCAGATAAAGCAGGACGGTGAAAAACTAATGCATCACAGATGTGCACAGACTGGAAGGACATCCTGGAAAGAAAATGAGTTTAAAAGACACCAAGCTCTTCTCATGCCTTGCACTCCTGAAAAGCCATCCACATGGGACATGTGCCATTCCCAGGTGATGGGCACAATTCCCTGGCACACATATTTCAAGAAGTTGGTCGATAGAGAGAAGCCAACATCAAACTTCTCTGTCTGTGAATGCTTTTGCAGACTTTCAGCTATCAAGTCTGTTTTATTGTTATTATAAGGCACCACCAGCAATCCAATTAGCCTGTAATTACTTTAAGAGCTTTTCTAGCCACTTGCTTTTGGTGTAACATTCTCTGTGCTAATCACATTGCAGAGTATCACCTTCAACTGTAAAACAGCCAGCTAATCCAGGTGTGTAACTCAGACCACCTAGCAAATTAGTTTTATTAGCAATGTTTTCACAGCCCTTCAAGACTTATCAGGTGTGGGGACATGGCACCCCTACAAGGCTCAGGAAGAGGAGTGTCACCTTCCCCTGGCCATCCAAGGGACCACCAACATCACATCAACCACCTCCTAGCATGAAAAGCAGCCAGGAGAGAGGTGAGAGTGCACAGCCCAGGGGCACCAGCCTCTCCAGTGTCATCTGCATGGAAATCTGCCTCAAGTCAGTAAATACACAGCTATTAAAACCAAATGCATATCCTCTCCCATCCTGCTGGAAGCAAAAGTCTGGCCTCTGCCCGTTTACTTAACAAACTCTCTGGGTGTCCTCAGGCCACTTAAAACATGACCTGGACCTTTTTACCCCAGGCTAGACTGCCTGTGACACCATGTAAAGGGAGGGTGTGAAATTTTGGCTGCTCCATGCCAAAAGCCAGCTCCCTGGAAGTGCTCACAGCCACTGCCCTGCCTTCCACAGGCAAAGGATGTGAGGGAAAGGAGTGCAGTCAGTGCTTTGTGGATTTGGAAGGAATTCCTATTATGCTACAGTAATTCTGGTATCTGGGTTACATCTGAAAAAGGAGGTCAGGCTGACTTGAATTTTCCATGCTGTCTGCCATAGCAAAGAAATCTGTTGCTTCAGTTCCTCGTTAGCCATTTGTGTCACTCACCAGCAAATAACTGAGCTTTTGAATTTACCTTATTAAGTTACATTTGTTGTGGGCACAGTGAAACCAGGGCAGAAACATCCAATTCTTTTGGAGATTTTCTTTCTCTTTTAATTGACCTGCTATTTCGTGGTAGAGAGTTGATGGATCACACAGGCAGCTGATTATGTTTCCAGTCTGTGTTCCAGCTCCTGTGTTTGCCACTGCCTCATTAGGGATCAGAAGCACACTCTGCATGGAGCTGGCATGCCAATAGCTCTGGCAGTAATGTGAAAATGAGAGGCTTTTCCATTTCATTTTTATGGCTTTTCCACACTCAGGGGTCATTCACCTGCAGGGTGAAATTCTGTGTTTATAGAATTGGGAGCCTGGCACCTTTTGGGTTTGTGTTGTGGAGGGAGAGGGCAGAGGGACAGGTAATTTTGGGGACTGGCTTTGCTGAGTGTGTTTATGTGGTCAGGGAATGATGGAGATATTCACAGCACAAAGGAGCAAGGATGAGGATGGGGTATCACCAAAGCAGGCACTGTGCCACCCTAAAATACCTACTGCCCATGAGATTCCATCTGTGAGGAAAGCTGAAAGGGGAACAAGTGCTCCTGACCTCACCATCTCCATCCCTCCCAGCTGAAGGAGCAAGAGGAAGGTGGCACCTCTGGGAAAGCACCTGAGCTGCTCTGGCAGCAGGTGAGAAGGAAAATGTAGGTACTTTTCACAGGGGAATTTCATCTTAGCTGGAAGTGTTTAAGCAACAACCAGGAGACAGCTTGTCTTCTGCCCCAAACCAGGCACACATGGGTATCAGGAGGCTCAACTCATGGGCTGAGTTCAGCTTTTTGGCTGACAAATAAAGCTCTTGCCATGCCTAGCACAGCTCTGGAAAAGTTGGCAGAAGGAAAATGAAGAGGGATTGGGAAGGTGGGACATTAACTACGTTTTACAGGGAGGACTCTGGGAATATGCTCCCCATGGAAGGTTTTAACTGTCTTAAAAACGACTATAATATGCAATCTCTTAAAAACCTAATACTAACCTGTTAAATTTTCCAGGCACTGGTTAGCTGAAAGATGTATCCTTTCTTTGTTTTTTAAACCTCATAAAATAGGCAAATACCACGAGTTATTTGAATAGGGACAAACCATGCCAAGTCTTTACTGACACTCAAGTGTTTTTACCTCTACTCTGAACTCTTACTGGAGGGTGAAAAAGTTCTTGTGAATCTCACAGACTTGCCCAAACACCTTTGGGCCTGTTTACAGGCTTCAATAGTAATCTCACTCCTCTCATTACAACCTTTCATTTGTAAATGTTTGCAACTCCACGCTTACAAAAGCCAAACAGTCTGCAGCCTGACAGATACAGTGGCAGCATTAGCAGGACAAAAAGATGCAAAAAACCCCCCGGAGGAGGCTGTGGAGGTGGCACTCACCGCGAGGATGGCGATGAGGATGCCTGCAGCACACAGCACTGCATCGTTGATGGTCTCCACGTTCTTCTGCGGGTACCTGATGCTGTCGTCGTCGCAGTAGAAGCCCCTCTGGTAGGGCTGGATTGTGCTTGTCTCGATGATGAGGAAGGGCAACCCGGCTACAAAGAAGGGGAGAAAACAACCAAACCCATCAGCAATACGGGCAAAAACAAGCAGCTCACAAAAAAAAACCCCCAAAATCCAACTAGAAAAGCCCTTGCAAACCACACATCACAGTGCCTGATGCTTTTCTTTCCATACTGTTATCTTTCCAAGGAGAATAGCATTGGGATTTGTTTTTCCAAGCTGGTCTTGCAGGGGAAAAGCATCTCCTCTGTTATGGTTATCAGATGTCTGCTCAGCCTGGTTCCAGTTAAGCCCTGTGCACTGCAAATATTAACTTACAGGAACAGACCCCTGGAGCAATCCCTCTGCAAAAGGCCATGAAAACCAATCTGGCACTTTCCTCTGGGGAGGACCTGGTGCTCTTTGAGTGCTCTGGGCAGAGCAGCCCAGAGCTGTGCAAACAAACAGGGCAGGATCCAGTATCAAAGATCTGACATCTCTCCTACCTGGCCAGCCCAGTACCCTCCATCCCCATCACTTCCCTGCCTCTGGAGCCTTCCTTGGCTCACTCCTCTGTGTATTTACAGGGTGTGTTGACAGTTTTCTGCCAGTGTTTGCACCTACTGGTGCTGAAAGCAGCTGTGGGACACCATCCATGCAAAGACCAGAGCATCCAGGATGAACTCCCAGCAGAGACTGTTCACCTTCAGTCACAATAAATCCACGTGAAATCTGGGCATTAAATACTATCTCTGTGCAGGATTGCTGTGTCTGTACAGCTTGGCTGGATCTCTGCACCAGCCAGGGAGCAGATCTGCTCAACAGCATGGGTCAGGACACACAGAATGGAGGGGACACCCAGAAATGGTGGCATGTCTGTAACTCTGTGTTTTTTTAAAGTTTTTCAGACAAATACAGCACTGTCTCAAACACAGAATGGTGTTTCCCAGCCACAATGTCACCTTGGGCAGGGCACCCTCCTTCCCTCTGCCTCAGTTTCCCCACCCATCTTTGCTCATCAAGAGGAGCACTACATCCCCACAAAACCAAGCCCCAAATTCCCTGAAACCCATGCTCAGAGTAAATCACAAGCCACAAGGTACAGGAAACCCTCCTCCCACTTGCAGAGTGAAACCCAGGTAAGGGGAAAAACAAATGCACAGTGGTTCCAGCTGTCCTTGGGCCAAGACAACAGGTCTCACACCCAGATCCTACAGAAGGCATTAGGGAATACTTGCAGACCACTAACTTGCTTAAGTATCTGTGGGTTTGTTTACACAGCTAGCAGTCAAAGACATCAGAGGGTTTTCCCTTCTAAAATGAACAAAAATAATAAATAAAAAATGAAGCTCTGTTGGGCCTGACCCAGAGTTATCCACAGGACATTTGTAGTGAGCACCACCTGCTAGATGTGATTAGCAAGGGCACCATCCATGCTGTTCAGAAATGTCACCAAAATAATGTTCCCTGTGTTTTCTCATCAACCACTCTCTGGATTTCACTTTGCGCAATCCGCTTTGGCTCACTCTCCTGGATGTTAATGGCTTTCCCTAAGCCAGGATTAGTACAGGGTTTTGTTAGTCTTAGGAACAAACTCCATCACCTGTGAGCAGGGAGAGCACATACTGAAGTAAAGTTTTTAGGTACACAATAGTGGTCTAGGCCACTGCTTTCAGATCCCCTGAAAAACTCTGGGAATGGGTTAATTGCCAATTGTGAGTGCTTGGCAAGGCGGGGCAGTTTCCACCACACGTGTGAACCAGCGAGTTCAGAACTGCCTGCCCAGCTCGGATTTGGTAAATAAATTCGGACATCTCCTGTGAATCCAGTTCATCTTCATCCCACCATTTCACTGTTCTGCCAGCTTGGCCCCAGAAGCCTTCCCCTGATGCCAGCAATCCCATTTTAATGAGTTACTTAAAGAATCCTTAGGTTTCCCCAGGAGAAAGGGCAGGGCAGAAGCTCTGGGTTTTCCTGGGTTTTCTGAGTGCCTGGAGTGGTGGCACAGGGTTGAACTCAGGAGTAGACACACCACGGTTACGTGGCTCATTGTTATTCCTCCAGTTCCTCTTGCTAATGGTTTTCACATGACAGGTCTGTAAAACACATGTTCCCACAGACAATAAAATACATCTGAAAGCTAAAACCGGCCCTAAAAGAAAAAAAAAAACCTGAAAAAATAAATAATTTTTTTTTTTTTAAAAAAGAGACAATAGCGCTCCTATATATTCTGTGAACCCAGGAATAATAAAGATTTGTTTCTCCTTCATTCACTGAGCAGCATGGGGTAGTATTTCTGTGTTTCAATTATATGTACACTTGCCACAGCTATCATAAGAGCATAAGTGACCTATATGGGACACATTTTCATAAAGCACATAGGCATAGTTTGGAAAATCCAATGAGTTTGTTTTCTCTCCTACAAACTTGTGGTTTAGTGGGATATTGCCAATCAAGTCTTGATATTTTTCCAGCAAAACAGTAACCTCAGATTCCCTTTTTTTTTTTTTTTTTTTTCCCTCCCCTTTTTTTTAACATGAGAAACATAAACACACTCCCTATAACTGAATGAATATTACTCAAAAGACAATGCCTTTGATTTTGAGGGTTGGGTGAGAGGCTGCTCTTTCACCCAAGGAAGGGAGGACCCCAGCCCATGGCAAACAATAAACTGTGCTTAAGATGACTCCTCTTCCACGAGCTTATTTCTTGGGGGATGGGTTGTCTGAGGGACCAGGTCACCACCCACATTTTTATTTTGGCAAGGGTGTTCCAGCACAGAGAAACCTGTAGTGGTGCCAGAGCATGGGCTTTGCAGAAAAAACACTACAGAGGGAAGTCTGGAAGAAGACAGAAAATTAAATGCAGAGAGAGATGCCTTTGGGATCTCTCAAACAAAACACTACAGAGACATTATTCACACTAGGAGATGTGCCTGAGGCAGAAGGATCCACAAGTGGGGCTTACAGCCCACACACCTTGGAAATGGAAGGCAAGCAGAGTGGGGCTGTGCTGTGAGGATGGAACGTGTGGCCTCATCACCTCTCCTGCCCCAGTCTGCCCCTCTGAACCAGCACTGTAACAGGGAATTCAGAGTGCATCCCTCCCTGCAGATCTACAGATTCAACAGCTGAACCCCATAAAGGTGTTGTCTTTGACCTCCACCACTTCCCATCCCTGCACTAAACTACTGAAGATACAAGAGGTTCATTTCAGGAAACAGCAACTTGCACTGAGCTGAATGACACATGTACAGGGCAGGAAAAAAAAAAATTACACTGGGGATGTTCACTTTTCTCCACAAATGGTCATTCTGTGTGGGTACAGCTCACCTGCATGTGCAGAATGACTGCAAAACCTTTAGGAATGCTGCAGAAGGGTCTCACATCCTCCTCAACACTGGTATCCCCATGCTGGGAACTGACACAGAAGCCTGTGGACCATGTCCTAAAGCAGGGACACAGCACTGGCACATCCAAAGGGACTGTGCAACCAGAGGAGGGCTGCAGCCCCATCCAAAGGAAACCAAAGCATGGAACAAAGGGATTTGCTTCTTCCAATGCAATAAAGGCAAACGGTGCTGAAATTACCTGCAACATCCTTCACAAGGTGCTGGAAAGTTTCTTTCCCTTGTACAATGGGGATCTTTTTTTTTTTTTTTTTACTTTAATAACAGAACAAGGAAATCCCAACCACAAGCTTTTATCCAGCTATGCTGCAGGAGATCAAACACAGCTCCAAACCATGAGCATAAAGGAATTCTCCTGGGACTGATCCTGCCCCATCCAAGCAGGTGTGGACACTGAGGAATTGTGTGAGGCACTGCAGGATGCTGTGGGGCTGGGCATTGAAAAATGATGTTGCTTTTGTTGGGAGGAAGTCCAAGTGACTTGGTGACCTCTAACTGCTGGTGTCCTGTGCTAAGGTATTTCAGAGCAGGGTTTAAATTTATTTGTCTTTCCATTTAATAAAGCCAATCGAGTTTGGAAATCTAGCACCAAGGAAAAAGTATTCCTTTCTTTGGTCAGCACCTTTATTAAGAGGCAGTTAATAGGCAATAATCCTGGGAAGGCTGGCAGCTTGAAAGTTAAAACCCCAGCACCAAGCCTAAACAAAACCCCCGTGTACTCTCTGACCAGCTTGAAATGTGCATAAAAATCAAAGGCAGGAGAAAAAAGGGCTCTGTGTTGGGTACAGCACTTTGAATCTCAGAGTCTTTGAAAAGTTAACACTTGTGCAGATTTAATGGGGGAGAAAAAAAATTTAAAAAGGGGATAAGCTTTCATTGGCCACTCATCAAAAAGTGGAAGGAGCAGAAGGCAGGAGCATTTGTGCAGTGACCCACCAGGCCACTCTCATCTTCCCAGCCCAGCCTCCACCTTTGCAGCAAATTAAACACCATCACCCCCTTCTCCTTTTTAAATGTCTCGTTTTGATGGAGTTCAGGGGTTATTTTCCATTAAATCTTTGTCCTTTAACCCTGCAGGTCAGTGGGATGCTGCTGGCTATTTCAACAAAGCAATGGCAATTTCTAACAAGTACTCCATGATGCTTTTGCCTGCCAGTGTACAAACCCTGGGTGTTCTTTAGCTTTCACTAGGTCAGACATCTACCTAAATAAGTGAAAAAGACCATTAATTAATTTGGCAGGGCTGAGTGAGGTATCTAATTCCTGACTCAAGTCACAGAGTGTAAATATTTGGGTACCTACAAGAGACAGGCTTTCTATTTGAAGTACTTAGTGGCTGATCTTGGGTACATATAAATCTTATTTGGTTTACAATATTTGTACATATTTAAAAATGCATATAAACTAGATTAGCCTATGGTAGGCTTTTATTAGGGCTTTAAAAGTTGGCTTTCCAAAACTTTGAGAGAAGAACTGCAGCCTTGGCAACTGGTGCAAGAGAAAGCAACTCTTGAAGCCAACTTACACTGCAGATGTATAAATACATATATAAATACAGAAATAAAATTTAATAACCCAAAGAATAGAAGTATTTCCACATTTCTGCCATATCAGGCATGTGCTGTCAATCAGAACAGAACCCAGCTCTGCCCCAGCACTGGCTGTACCTGAAGGAATGGTAGGAGCATGGTCAGCTAAAAAAATAATCTGCACTCCAGTATCAGCCAAAATAAGGATCCTGCTGCAGACTGGATCAAGCTATTAAATTCAGATTTTTAAAGGTCTTGAAAGCATCAGTGATTTGCCTCCATCCCAAAGTTTTTTTGACTGGATCTGGATATTTGAGGATCACATATTCACTAGGACAAGCTCTGCTATTTTATTACTCACACTGTGTTAATTGTTCTTCACCTTGATTCCAGCAGTCCAGCAAACTGATTTGTGCATCTGCCTGTATTTTGGAAACACATCTAATATCTTTGTTTGCAAAACAGATTCCCATTCAGCTCGATTACAGTTCCATTACTCTCAGCTGACACACGAGGAGAGAAAGTTCTCCACACAAACAAACCCTAGACTTTACAGTAAAACAGGTACCTGCTTTAGAGTACTGAAGAACCTATAAACAAGGATCAGTATACACTGCATTTTTCTGATTTGACCTGTTTGGAAAAGTCCTTGAGCACAATGGGTTGATTTCCACCAAAAAAAAAGAAAAAAAAATTAAAAATTAATTAATTTTCAACTAGCTGTAGGTTTGTTCATGTAACTCCCATGAACATGTTAATTTGTCTGCCAACCTTCCTATGAAGAGAGTGACACTTCTGTTGTCCATTTCATTATTTTTATTTTTCAGCTAAATTGTAGGAACTTCAAAGCAAACCTCACCATTTTAGGTCCACCAGATGCTACAGATTCCAGTGGCAGACACAGGTTCATTTTGACTTAGATGATATTTTCTGAGTTCTGACTTTTTTGGGGTTAGTTTCTTTGTTTTTAGTAGGAACTGGTTAATCAGAAACACTGGGCAAAACATCTTCTCATGCCTATTAGTGCAACACCAAACAAGAGGAAAGTAAAAAAAAAAAAAAAAATTATTTAAACCTTCTTGGTCACAGACACTTTAAGACAAATGCCAAACTATCCTCTTGCACTGCAAATTCCTCTGGATTTGAAAGCAAGAGTAGAAATATTTCCTCATGTGGCTGGAGCATCACATGCCAGCCCCACACTCCAAGAGCTCCAGATGAACAGGAATGCTGCCACAGTTTTTTTTTTTGGTTTTTTTTCTGGAAGAAAAAGTGCTTTTAGTGAGTAGCTATCACCTATTTTCAAAGATAAGGACCACATGCAAAGAAAGATAAGGGAATTCTACAAAGAGTGTTAAGTTGTTCCTCATAGCAATTTGGAGTAAGCTGATGCATTAAAATTTTTAATATTTCCCCAGGTAATCACAACTCTGTTCTACTCATATAGAATGATAGAGAAGATTAGGTTTGAAGGAACCTTAAAAATCACCTATTTGCAACTCATGCACAGGGATGTCACCCACTAGATCAGGTCACCAACCAATCCATCACCCACTACTCAAAAGGAAAATTTTGTGAGTGTAGGAGCTGTTTTAATACATAAAATAGCAAGCAAAAATTCCTTATTTCAGCTTCTTGCCCCCAAACACCCCAACACAGAAGCCCTGGCTCCTCCTCTTTGTACAGACACCCCAAACCACAACAAGAACAGGTAGAAATATAAAACTGTAGCCAATGTAACACAGCCAACAAAATTCTATTACTTTTAACTCAGTAAAAACACAAAGCACATGAAGCAAAAATAAAGCCAGGTAACCTAGTCAGCACTAGATCTTTTAAACAAAAATTCATCAAACTTTTTTTGAATTTCCCAAACATCTTCCTGAGCACCATGGGCAGGCAGTGCCACTGTAATTAAGCACGTTTTTGGGAGAAACTGCCCCTGTGCAGGAGGCAGCAGAGCCCCTGGCCCTAGCCCTGAGCTTGCCACCAGTAGCTTTTTGACCCAGTTCTGTCAATGTACCTATTGTAAATGCAAAATCCTTCTTTGGATTTGAAGCAGCAGCCACCTGCACAAATAAGGCTGGGTTATAACTCTGTAACCCAATACAAGCACTGGAAGCTTAAAAAGTTTGTATTCCAAAAAGCACTTCTGACCTCTTCCTTAAAAGTTCACTAATCACTTTTAATTCATAATTTATTTCCTCTTAATATACTTGCTTTATGTAATGCCCCCCCTTTCTCCCCCGCCTTCCTCTCCTCCTTTCTTTTTTTCTGGAAGTTCCCCAGGAGAAAATGGTATTACACAACTGCCTTGATTAACTGGAAATGAAGCTTTTCCCCCTCGGTAGTGGTGATTTGGTAGAGTTTCCAGGACATAAAGCACAGCCCAGAGTGCTGAAAGGCAGAGAGACGTGGGTGGAAATGATCCAAAGGCCCTTAAAGTGATGGGGGTTGATCTTGGTGGTCCCCAGAGCAGAGCTCTGTAAGGTTTTGCCTATTTATCAATGGGTTAAAAAAAAAGTGTAATATTACCATTCTTCTTGTTCCTCTGTGTTTTCACTGTGCAGAGTGGCATCCTGATGTATAGCAGTATATAACTGAGATTGTGCTGGTAATATTACAAAAATAAATAAAAATCATGCTCCTGATTAAAATAGCTTTGTATTACAGGGAAAGGAGACTTTTAAAGGGAAGGAGGAGGTGTGACAGCTTCTGCCTTGGCCGTGCTGACACCTCCCTGCACACAAAAGTTAAAGTTACTTTGATGGAAAGCAGCTGGGAATGGAATATTTTGGGGGCAAGACATCACCTGAAGTGACAGAGGTGTCACCTACCCTGGTCCATACACCCCTGGATGAGACCCTGTGAATTATTTATGCCCTTGAAAGCCAAACAGATTTTTTTGGGGGACAGCATGGTTCCATGCTGCACACCATCTCAGACTTATGGGTACTTTTATCCCTCTAAGAAACTGAAAATTCTGCAAATCCAGTGTAACAGCAACATTGAAAACTTCACCACTGCAAGCACAGGGCCAGGCAGGGTGGGTACAGTCATCTTGTCACCCCATGCACAGCCCAAATCTCTGCAATTTGCAGCCAGGTGACATCCCATAACCCCATTTCTTTATGGGACAGGATGAATTGGGCCACATCTGAATGGCACAGGCAAGGGCCAAGGCTCTATTCACACTGACTCGAGGGACACAACATGTACCATGCCTTTTAAAACCAAAAATGGACAACTCCCAATTTCCATTTCCAGCCTCCTGCCACAATGCTGTGCCCTGCTGTCAAGGAACGTGTGAATAAATTGAGGAAAGAAGGTTAAAGAAGCCCAGGGGAATAGGAGTCCCTTTTTCTTTACTGCAGTTCATTCTGACAAAGCCTCTTCTGTTTCCTCTTCTCCCCCCCCCCTTTTTTTTTTTTTTTTTTTGTAAGGGCTTGGTGCCAAGCTGCATTATTCCTCTTCACCATGGCACTGCCATGAAACCCTCCTGGTATGTTTGCCTGAAAATCACAGGTTTTCATGGAAATTGTTTTTATCTCAACAACTACTCCCTTTGTCACCTCAGATGTGAAAAGAAGAGGAGAAAGGCTCAGGCTCAAATCCCATCCCTGCAACAAAGCATCCATGAAAAAGCACCACGACCTTCCAAACCCAGCACCATGAAAACCTGCCATCCCAACGGGGCAGAAACCCTCAAAAAACCCTTTTTCCACCTCACTCAGAACACCAGTGCAACTGCAAACCCATGAGAGATGGGGTTTGAAACACTGAGGCTTGGGGAAAAAAAAAAAAAAAAAAAAGCATCCCATTGGTGGGAATTGTTTTGAAGCATCTTTTAAGTGGAAATAGTTTCTTTTCTTGCAGCCCATCGTGGCAACCAGAGCCCAAGGCAGGAGCTCCTCAGGGGTGTCCTCTATTTCCAGCCTATTTACTGCTCTGCTCAGAAAGGAGCCTATAGATGCTCCAGTTCTCAGATTTGGGGCTTTGGAGGGACTGGGTTATTCAACAAACCAGCCCTTTCTAAACACTGTCAAAGGAGTGATTTGATGCCTTTCAGTGCTCACCATACAAAACTCTGAAAGAGCAGCAGACTTCAAAAGCTGCAGGAGCAGAGCTGGAGTTTGGCAGGAGTTCATTAGCTGCCTGTGCCCTTCTGTGTGTGGCTTGTAATTACATGCAGACCCACTGCCAAATCCTCATCTACTGAGGGGCACCAATTAACATGCTGCTGGATGATTCACAGGTAGCTGATGTTGAGATTTATATACCCAGGGTGCCAAATAGCCAGTGCTTTTTATTATTAATATTGTTGTTATTATTATTTTAAGCTGGTCTTTCCTCCTTTTTTTCAAGTTATCATACAAGCACAAGGTTTTGGCAGTAAAATTGGGATTGTCCAGCCTGTTCCCAGGGTCACAGACACTGGTGGGTCTGATCCTGCTGACACTGTGCACCACATCTCTTGGAGCATGAGCCAAGGGCTGGCAAGCTAAACCACATACTGTGTCTTCTCTTTGTAAAAAGCAGAGGTTTTCTGCTCCAAGGAGAAAAATTATAAAATTGAGGCATCATTTGTACTCTACACTTGGCTTTCCTGTTGCTTGCATCCTCTTACTCCTACAAGTAGCAAAACAACAACAGCAGAAGCTTCAATAGCAATTGAGGGAGCTGAGAAATCAGGTAACTAAAAGTGGTAATTTATTTTTTGAAGGGGAAATGTACACAAGACTGCATCTCCTGTAGGAAAACATAACAGTTGTTAGTTTCTCTGACAAAAGATTAAAAAAAACCAACCCACAACAAAAAAGAGCCTTTCTTCTCTTACTTGAAATCTGCATCCCTTTGCCTCTCTTACTGGGGATCTGCATCCCTTTGCAGCCAGCTGGCTCCCAGTGCAGCCCTTGGCAATTAAAACCTTGGGAAGTCAAAACACAACAGCATGGAAGTGAGCCTTTTGTTTTCCTGATTTGTCATTCCTGTCTTGTGCTTGATGCCCAGATTTCTCAGGCTGGAGGGAAACTGTGGGCCCAAGGCACAGTCTCCAAGCTGATGGTTTTCCCATGGGGAGCATGGAGACTCAGGCCTCCTCTCCTTCTGCTTGACTTTCTCTTTTCCAAAAAATTCTGCTCCTCAGCCCTGGGGGATAACAATTCCAGGAGGGCTGCAAGTACAACCCAATGCTTGCACTGCTTTATCCTTCTCTAATAAACCTTTCACTGCATTTGACACGATGCAGGTCTTGTCCAGCCATGAAAGCTTTCCTCCTTATCAGGAGAATTTTTAATCAACCAGCAGGGAAAACATGGCCTGACATTTTATTGCTTCCTTGTGCTTTGCTTTTAGATGTTTCAGTTTCTTCCAGCTTGTATTCCTGCTAATCTCTTTAGCCAGGGATCAGTGGAAAGCCTCAAGTTTGCCATGCCCAGCAGCTTCCCCTGGATCATTTGGAGTCAGGGCAGGCAGAGGAGCAGTGGGGACAGTGGGGGGTTTATGGTGGGATGGAGAAGAAGGCACCAAGCTCTGGATTCACTGCAGGTTCTGGAGCAGGGTTTTGTCCTGGCCACAATTACAGAACAACAAACAACGTCTGTGGGGAAGGGTCATAAGAAGTTCAGCTTTCCTCTATTAAAACCATCTGGTGCCTATAAAAAACCCCAACTGGTTGGTTGGGATGGTTGGTGGCACCTCCTCCCTGCTGGGCTCTTCCTGGCACCTCACAGGAACATGGTGCCAGAGGTGCCACAGTAAGGGACAGGAATGCCACAGGAACAGGGTCCTGGCAGACCAATTTACATCCCTCCTGCTGCAAAGTGCCCCAGCATCCACCTCATTTCATTTCTTATCTGAGCCAGAACTTCTTTACGAGGTGCCTGTCCCCTCAGGAACGCCACAGTGCCCTGGGTGAGCCCTGACAGCAAAATAAAAAATAAAAAATTCTGAGCAAAATAAAACATCCCTGTGAGGCCTGCGTGGGACCCTGCAAAGGATTTTTTCCAGGTCACAGTCACTGGTGGGTTCCCCCTCCAGCATCAGCAGCGAGAGGCACCGCCAAACCTGCAGGGGATGGGAACCTTTATTGAAAAACAAAAAAAATCTAAACCTCTCCTTTGTTTCCAACATAAAAAAAAAAAAAAGAAAAGAAAGGAGAGGAGAGGAGAGCTTAGAGCCAGTTCCCCAGCCTGTAACACAAAACCAGGCAGTGCTGGGAAACCTTACACCAGGCAGCATCCAGCTCATGTACTCCTGCTCCGCTCGCCGCCTCCCGGATGCTTCCCCAAGCCCAAGCTGCCCTTGAGAGAAGCCAAGGCTCAGCCTCTGCTGAAAAGCCTCTTTGTTTGGATTCCCTTTCCAAATCAGCATATCCTGAGGTTGAACTCCCTTCCACCCCTCTGCAGGGCTCTGTGAGGCTGGGATGCCTTTGGCAGAGCTGCCAGCAGGTTTGTGGTGCCCTAACAGCACGGGGAACCTTCTCCATCATCAGGGGAGAAAGGCAGCAGAAGTACTGCAGAATTACTTCAAAAGATCCTTTAATCATGAATTGTGAACAGAGGAGCTGAGTTCTCCTTAATTAAACAATGGCTTTAATCAACCTTCAGTAGCTGGCATTACTCAGAGGGTGGTGAGGCCCTGGCACAGGGTGCCCAGAGAAGCTGTGGCTGCCCCATCCCTGGAAGTGCTCAAGGCCAGGCTGGAAAGTAATTTGGGATGGTGGAAACTGTCCCTGCCCATGGCAGGGGGCTGGAACAAGGTGAGTTTTAAGGTCCCTTCCCACCCAAACCACTCCATTGTGTGACATTAAGGCCCATCAGTGAGCTGACCATTTTGTCTTTCTTAAACTGGCATAATGGAAAGGAAAACAGACAAGGCAGCAAAGAAACCCAGGCACAAAGTCTGGACCATGCACACATCACCAAAAGGGTCTGATTCCAAGTACTGCCATGAACTTTCCATGCAGCCCCAAGGTCATCACTCACTGAGGCTTTTCAAGGCAGACCTCTACTCCATCACTCCCTGTATACAGAAATAAAATGCATTTTCTTGCACTGCCCACTCTGTCTGCAAGCTCAGGGCACAACTGTGCTACATCCATACAGCCCCTGACAGGCAACAGTGATCTCCTGTGTCCCTTGGGACTTGCAAATGCCCCAAAATCCTGTGTTCCCACAAAAGGCAGAGGTATGGTACTCCCAGGGCAGATCTCTGCTCTAGCTCTGGCCCAGCTGAGACTCACAAACAACACCAAGGCAGTAATTTCACCCCTCTGAGAAAACACAGCAGATCTCACAGCAAGGGAGTGTTAATGAGAATATCAGACTGACAATAAAGGGAAAACCCTCTCCTCCAAAACCAGCCTCAGGCCCAGGATTTAAAGCAATTTCACGGGGGAAGAAGATGTTTTTCACTTGCAGGCAGCTTTAATTTACCTCAGTGCTACATCTCTCCCTGTGAAAACAAAACCCTGAGATTTAAGCAGGTGGATTTTCAGGCTGTGGACCCAATACCCACTTGTGGCAGAAAACTTCAGCAAGAGCAAAAGCAAAGTACCTGTTGTTATATCCACAATCCTGATGTATCCCAAACACTATCCCACTTGTCTGGCAATTCCAAACATGCTGCATGCCTAGATTCTGCACTGGCTCTGAGAGTTTTACACACTGGAAAACTTCTTTGTGCCCGTGGTGATTTATCAAAACACGCTTTCTCCAAAATGCTATCTGGCTTTTTCATGGGCTTTGCATTTGACAAAGATTCATACCAGCTCAGTCAGAAAAACAAACGCCACAAAACTTCTCCTTTAAGAAAAAAAAACCCAAACCACCCAACCCTCACAGCCCAATGCTTTAGAAATGCTTCCACATGCTAATCAGCCTCCTATTCAGTCCCAGACTGAATAGGACTCCAACAATGACAAAGAAATACGCTGAACCTATCCCACATTTCATCCCCTTCACTCAAAATGTTGCTGTTACCTTGGTTTTCAGCTGCTTTGTGGGAGCTGCAGCAGAATGACAGCTGCATGCTAAAGCTGCAGGGATGGTCAAGAAACCAAGAGTGCTGGATGAAAAAAAATATCTGGCCCAGGTTATGTGGGGGAAAAATGGGATAATTTGAAGGGATAGTAAGTGATGCTGCAAATTTTTTAAAGAGTTAATAAGAAAAAACCAAACAAACAAAAAGAACAAACCACAAAAAAACCCTGAGTCCTCTACTAAAAGCACAGCCTCTTGTGATCAGGCAGCAAAGGGAAGTTTCTCTCAGCCTGGCAAGATAAAAGCCCTTTTAAGCCCTTGCCTTTGAGAATCATCCATTTTTGTTATGTATTATCAACAGGCAGATGCCTTAGTGCAACTTTTCCTCCACATCCTTAACCTGAAAAACTCCAGCTCATATTATGAGAAAGGACAAGCCAGCTCCTGCCACAGTGGGTGAATCCAAGGCTGTTTCCCCTTTTCTGCAGAACCTGGAAGCAGCAGAACAGAGGCACTTGGGTAAGTTTTAATAGGAATTCAGGTGGGAAGCTCCAGGACAGGTGCACACACATCCCAGGGACACACTTCAACCCAAGCCCTGGCAGTCACAGACCCCACAGTCGCTGAGGATCTGACCTCAAGATACTTTGGGAGACTGGCAGAAGAAGCACTGAAGTTTGCAGCTCCAGTGGGGAACTCAGGAAGGAAACAGAGACCCTCAGCAGCTCTGAAAGCCCCAGTGGGCACCTGGGTGCCTGTGCAGTGCCAACACTGCCTTCAAATCTGCCCACGCGCCCGGTGATGCTGCTCCTTCTGCTCCTGTCTCCCCAAATTAGAAACTCCCAGAGGCACCAACGTGCCTGGGCAGGACCAAGGGCAGCACAGCCTGGCACAGGGATCCTCGGCCCAGCACTTGAATTCAGGGAGATGCAGCTCCCCAAAAAGCAAGGGCCATCTGATCAGGGATCAAAGAGCCGCTCCAGGAACCTGCTAACACCAAACTGGTTCACAGCTATCGACTTCAAAGGGGTTCTGCTGCCTGCCATCAGCTCGCCAACCCATCCAAAATTATTCCCTGAGCATCACTCAGAACACAAATGCACCCAGTGGTTACTGACCAGACCTGCTTATCAGCATTTTACCACGCTGCAGAAAAGCCTTGGAAGCCCTCAAAATGCCTGGGATGTGGGACTGGTTGCCACGGCTGCTGCTACAAAGACCAGAGCAAAGACCTTGCTGTCAACTGGGTGAGAATGATAACCAGGGCTGGGCTGGCTGCTCCCTCCAGGCTTAAAGCAAAGCCCATGACACCACCTCCCAAAAAAAGTCATAAATAGCCTGCTGAGTGTCAAGGAGACAGGAAGCCCAGATCCCATTTGGCACATAGGCTTTCAAATTCAGTGGTTGGGCACTTGGAGGATGTGATGAGGTCTCAGCTTCACAGACCATGTGCTGAATTAACCAAAATGTAATAAATATCTGTATGCAGTGCCTGCATGGTCAGACACAAGGGCACTGCTGGCTGGTCAAAAATGGCAGTCATTTCTTGTGATTTTACAGGTAGTAATTTCTTCTTTTTGTACAGGCAGCTGATTTCTTCTTTTGTGCAGCAGCAGACTGATGCTGCTGAGAGACACAAGCTCTCTGAAGGAGTATCATTTCTTTCAGGAGGGATGGCTGCCCAAAACATCTCACCAGCAACTTTCATTTATTCTCTTTAAAGCCATGGAAGGAAAAACCACACTGTTCTCAGCTGCAGCAGCCAGTAAAGAGATGAAGCTCCAAGAGGTGCAGTCTGACATCTGCAAGCTCCCCAAGCAGTGAGGGACAGCTCTGTCCCACAGCCACCTTTGGTGTCCAGGGTGACCCCAGCAATGCCAATTGTTCCTCAATTTGCTGTGTTTTCCAAGCATCACAGGCTGTGCCCACTGGTATGTTCTATCAGAAAGCCCCAAGCTTCTCAGTGCTACAATCAACACACTCAAATCTTTCTGGGCAAGGGATGCAAAGCTAAGGAAAGCAGCAGAGGATTATGAGCACTCTCCATTGACCAAGACAGACCAAGTGCAGCTCCTTCTGGGCTCTGGCTGGCAGCCCCAGCCTGGCCCTGATGGGGGACACCATGTGCTCAGAGAACTCAAGGTCATGTGTGGATGCAATCCCATTCCAGGGCTGGAACAGGAACACACAGCACAAAGAGCACAGGCATCCTCAGAGCATCACAAGCTCTGGAGTTAAATTACATGGTCTGCTTCTAACTTGACTTGATGCAGAGTCTGTTTTCAACCCTCTGTCTCCAAAACATCCAACACATGTGAAAAACAAGCCCACTTACGTGACTGACTCCAAAGGATGGAGCTCCACAGGCACTTCTGATACTTCCAAACCTGCCAGGACAGAGCTAATTTTCAAACTCATTCATGCATTCTGTTGGTAACAAGTTTATGCTTAAGGCTTGCTTTCAAAGGAAGACACTTCAAATTCTCTGGTTTTCGTGGCATTCTGCCTCCTCAGGTCCAACTGGAGGAGCAGCTTCTGCTGATCACGATCCCACTGTTGCAACTGAGCCCTTGCGTGCAGCTGAGAGGCAAGAAGGGATTCTCCAATTTCCCAACAGCTGCTCCAGCACATCCTGGGCACAGACACCCAATCCACACCAGGGAACTTTCCACCTGCTCTAAAATTGTGGAGCAGGTAGTGGCCTTCCAAGGTGGATGTCATGGGAGAGAGTGAAAAGAGTGAAATGGAGAAGGGGTGGCTTTGAAAGGGATGCAAATGCCCTTTTGAGAAAGGGGCCCACTGATCCATGAAGGGATGTGACACACAGGGCACCCTCCTCCCAAAACCCACCCAGGGTATCTGGAAATATGGAAGGTTGGCCACAGCCAGGCCACCAGGCACACTGGCAAGGGGGGAAGCACAGAAGTGTATTCAGCAAACTGACTTCAGACTTTTGTAATTACAGGATAAGTGCTGGATTACTTTAATTCACCCTTTTCATTGAGGTTCTATCATTCTCATTCCTGAGCCTTTTAAATTTTTGTTTGTTTGAAATATGAAACCTGACCTTATTGAAGAACCAAACAAGTCCCCAAGACAGAACAAAAAGAAATGTTAAAAAATAAATAAAAAATAAACTGTATATGATATATATGACAGCACTCATACAAAACCCCAACTGGCAGGGGGGGAAGCCACATCCTGGGAGGGGGTTTCCCTGCTTCCTTCCCCCTTGGAATGCCAGGGAAGCTGCTGCTCCAGCTGCTGCCTGGATGCTGGGATGGAGGGTTTGGAGGCTGCTGCCTTTCCCCACGCTGCCTTCAACAGGCAGGCCCTTGTTCCAGGCACAGGCAGGCTGGGAGACCACAAGGGTCCCTTCTGGATTACTATGCATGAAGTGGGAGCATTGTATGGAGGGAATGGGGAGCATGGAGCCTGCTCTACCAGAGCAGAGCTGGGCTTTGCCTCCCCCTCTCTGCAGGCATTTCAGGCAGAGATGGAGCCACACAAGCACCCTGCCTATCTCAGATGCTGAAGAGGGGCCCTGGTTTGCCAGAGGTTCCCCAGCTGTGGTATGCAAACCATTTTTGGGTGGTACACAGAGCACACGCATCTGGAGAGGCACCACCAGGCTGTATCCAGACAAACAGAGTCAGCCTAGGAAAGGCATGCATATTAAATAGAGATTTAAAGGGTATAAAAATAATCCGTTTGATCTGGGAGCGATGTTTATATTATTTTCTGTGCTCACTACAAACAGGCAATTAAAAAAGTGTCATCTGCTGCAATTGTGATTCCCATCTCCTGCCTGTCTCAGCAGCAGGTACACAGGATTCAAAGCACTCCTGGCCATGAGTTGCACGTAATTCTGCTTTTCCTGGAGACACATCTTCAGGCTGGCCAAGTTCCACCAACTCGGGAAAGCCAACACATTTATACCCCTGAGGACTCGGTCTGCCATAGGTACAGCATTTCCTTGTTCTGCAATTAACACCTCAAGTATAATTGTCAATAATAATCTCTTTTTGATAGCATGGTTGTCTCTTTTTTTTTGTTTGTTTGTTTTCACAAAGCAAATGCAGAAAAAGCGGATTTCAAACACCTCCAAAATATTTCTCTCGCCTTTACTTCCAGTCATCTTTGGCTCCTTTGGTCTTCTAAGGGAGGAACAACAGATGGGTATCACACCTTAGGTGCTGACTGTTGGTTCAATAAGAAGCTTTTCCAGGCTCAAAAAAAAAAAAAAAAATTCCTTTACTCCGGAGTTATGTCAGAGTCCAACTGCACAAGGTGCCACTTTTGCCAACCTGCCTTTGCCAGAGCAGCCATCCCTGGCCAGGAGCTCTCTGCCACCAGGAGATCCTGCAGGTACAGAGTGATACATAAACATGAAGGAGCAAACCCCACCTAGGGATGCTCCAAACATGATGAGGACTCTCCACCCACACAGCTTCTCCCATGTGGTGTGGGCTCAGTCCTCTCTGACACAGAGGAGACACAGTCACCCCACAAAGGGCTGGGACTGCCCAGCTGCTTTGGAGCAGTCAGGATTGCTGTTCCTTGCTGAAAACAAGAAATGGTTGGCTCAGCATCTTCTTCAGGTGCATAGAAAGGTGTCACCCGTGCGACAAGTGAGTGCTGCACAGCGGGGTAGTCCTAAAAATAAAAACAACAGCCCCAACCCAAACAAAGCAAAGTTGCTTAGCTCATCACATCCAGCTTCACACCATCCAAATAACTCTAACCTCACCCCTCATCTCCCATTCCTCCCACTCCTTACACTTAAATGACAATCCCAGGCCTGTTTGCACCAATTTTTGTGATGAAGCGACAGGGCCCCTGGCAGAGCTCAGATCCTTTTTGCTTCTGAGAGCTGAAGGACTACACAATTTTCTACACAGAAGAGGAAAGTCAAGAGTAATCTAAACTGTTAGCCCAAATTATAAGATTATATCCCCACTTACATAAACATGTCAAGGTCCAGCTAGCATAAATATTTACTTTCAAAGTTCATTTAGCATCAAGCTCACTACAAGAGATGCCAAATTTGTGAGAAGGCTGCAGAGATATTAAGGTTGCAAGAGGTCTATCCATCTGTTGCTTTAAAAACCCTCCCCAAGGCAGTAAAACTTGTGTTGTACAGATTAACTGGGATTGACAGAAGAGAGAAAATTAAATTAGAGGCAGAAAAGAAGAAGGGCAGTAAATTATGTGCAGTTTACATCCCACCAGCCTGAAACATATGCTCCCATAAACCCAATTTCCACAAGCCTCAGAAGCAGGTATGCCAGATGAAATCCTTCTATTTTATGGCACAAGCAGGACTTTTTGGAAGCAGTTTTACCTGCACAAGCTGCACAAATACAAGCTACTGAAGACCCTCATCTGCCCTATCACCCTTGCTGACACAGCCTTCCCCTCTTCTGAGATTACACGCTTGACTTAGCACCCGTCAGCAGAGCACAGGTGGCTGCTCAGAGCTTGCTGAACACCAGGAGCCCCTGCCAAGGGAACACAGCAGGTCTGAGAGCAGGAGAATTAACCCTAGATGTTACATCTGTGGGGCCAGGCTCCAGAACATCCCACCTCAAGGGTCAGGGCTGGAGGCTTTTCCCAACCTGGCCACCTCTCCTGCATCAGGAGGAGGTCTGGAGGCTGCTGCAGGACACCAAACTCCCATGGCACCAGGGGAAGCTGTGCCCTGAGATCTGTCCCAGATAGATTCTCCCAAATAACAGCTCTAAGCTCCAGGTAGGAGGTGCAGGAGACTCCTGGCAGAGGGATGGGCTGAGGATGATCAGGTGAAGGTGGAGTGAGGTCCACCCATCACATCTCTTTGTTTTGCTGCTCAGAGAATTCCCCACCACTGGGGAAAACACCAACCAGCTCAGCAGGGACAACTTCAGAGCCCCTCATTCACATTTTCAGGTGTTCTGCAGTGATCAGGAGACAGGGACAGGGCAGCAGGGACTCTTCCACACCACCAAGCTCGCCTGTGGCCCTAACAATTTCAGGAAGCATCTTCCAATCCTCTAAACAGAGCCCTCCAAAGAGGAGGAAGCAGATGGAGAAAGTTATTTTCCCCCCCTTGCATGACCTGCTTTAATAAATGCACACTCAGTTCTTTTCTGCCTTTTATAGTGAGTTAAGCACGGGCATGGAATTTCTGGGAAGTTCACAGTGTCAGCCATCAAACCTCTTGTTCCTGCAAGAGCCCAGGGATTTATGAGTGCCAAGTGCACTCATTAGAGCAGTGGGCTGGTCATTCAGCAACATCCAGCTCCCTGCCAACTCAGCTCAAGTTGGAAATGCAGGAAAAACAAAGGGTCTGGTGCAGTGGATCTTCATCCAACCCACTCCATGACCCTGTTCCCCAAGAAAAGAAGATACAAATCTTCCTCTTATGCATCTGCTATCAAGATAACCATTGTACTGCTTAAGGATGAAAGACAAAAGTGGATCTTTCTAACTACTCTCACCAAACTAAAGCTGAAGGAAGCTCCTGATAGCTGAGCTTTACTAATTCATACTTTCTTAGATGTTTATGATAATTGTCTCCTGGGTAATTTGTTTAAATTTGTGTGTAAACAAAGGGTTTGTACACATCTACAGCCTCACAGAGAGTGTGTCACTTTTGAAAAACATTTCAGCCATAGTTCACTCTTTTCATTTTCCCCTCAGAGAAAAGCAGTTCAAGGCTGAATTATGGCATTACCTGCAGCAGGAGCCAGTGCAGCCTCACAGGCCTCTGCAAATCAAATGGCCAGTTTTAATATTTCCACAAGTGGTCCTCAAATGAGAACAAGCCTTCTGTTTCCCTGCTTCTCTGAATGTCTTTGGGCAGCTGCTCAAGAGGTGTAACTCAGTTTGACTGCACTGGGACTTTTATATGGGACTTTTTTTTTTTTTTTTAATTCCCACTGCATATGTAAATATCCATCAGCTTGTACCTGTCCACTTTTCTCTTACAGGAAGGATTCAGCTAGGGCATCTTTTTTCCACCTTCCAAGTGTTTTTTTTGGGATTTTTTTTTACAAGAAAATGGGAATCAAGTGCTCGGAAACTATAAACTCATAGTCTTCCCTAGTAAAAGGCAGAGAGAAGAGCAAGCCAAGCCTCCCATGAGAGGGGCAGCTTTCACAGCAACTTGTGCCCAGTCATCCACCAGCAGGTCTGATACTCCTGGTCCTGGTCTGGGTGTATTTGCAAAGCCCATCCCCAAAAAAACATAATGAGCTGTCCATCCCCAAAAACACATAATGAGCTGTCCATCCCCAAACACACACCATGGGCTGTCCATCCCCAAAAACACCATGGGCTCTTCATCCCCAAACACACACCATGGGCTCTCCACCCCATAATTATCTCCCTCCTCATGTCCCACCCATGTTCTTCACCTGCCAGTGACCAGTCATATCTAAACTTTCTGTTGCACTAACACTCTTACTTTTAAATGCTCTTCACTCTAAAAAAAAAAACCAATAAACCAACAACAAAACAACAATGAAGAACCCCAACAAAACCCCCTAAACAAGCCAACTCTGGTGTTTACTTCCCCATTTCCACCTGTAGCAACCTAAACAAAGCAACAATCACAGTTTTGCTGTATCACATTATTCCCTGCTAACAATACTTTCCAGTGATGCTTGATAAGTCCTGTTTACCCAAACTAGCACAAGTAGAATAACACATGTCAACCAACTGCTTTTTCATTTAGAACCCAAAGAAGGGGAAGCAAAACTATTTCTCCATTCAAAGAGCACCTACTCATGCCAGGAATGCCTTAAGTTAAGAAAACTTGGGTAAATAAAAGTTTAAAAGTTCTGACTCCTAGGAGCTGTTTTACTAGGAATTCGACTTTGTGCTTAAATAAGTGAGGTAAGTCCAGCTAGTTATGTTTCTACTTATATGAGTTTCATGTATGGGATATCAAGTATTTTTATTTTTTCCAGATCCGAGAAGATGAAGCTTTCTGCACTGGCCCCTGTTCTTGTGGGAATATAAAGAGAAAACCATGCCTCTCCTCCTAGCGTATTAGTGCCCCCTAATACACACCAGATGATCAATAAACTGCATAAAAATTAAATCAAACTGACAGTCTTTAAAAAATGGGCTCTAAGCAGAAACAATTGTTTTAAAGACTGTGGTGTCTGGAGTATTAAACTCACGTGCTGTTGTGTTATTAATCTCTTTGTTGGAAGCCAGTTGATTTCCCCTGCCTGTGTCTGTCAATTAAATATTCAGCATCGCAGCCACAATGGAAGGGTTGATGTTTTGGAATGCGAAAAGTTTTGTTGATTTTTTTTTTGGTTTTTTTTTTTTTTTTTGAGACGCGCTGTTGACAGTTCCCTTCCATGCCACAGCATCTCCAAAAAGCCGAGCAGGGCAGCGCTGCCAGGACAGCGCTTGGAAGGCGCGGAGTTTGGCGAGGCGGGGAGGGAGAGAGGAGCGCTGGCGAGGCGGCACAGCGAGCTGAGCTGCTCTTTTCTTTTCCCCCGTTCACCCAAACCCGAGCCCAGCGCTGCCTCCAGCCGGGCCCATCCCCGAGCCCACAGTGCCCCCTGCGCCCCGCGGCCGCTGCCCCGCTCCTCGGCCGCCCACAAACGCGGCCAAACCGCCGCAACCAGCGCCCGGGGGTGCGGGGGTGCCGAGCCCGCCTCTCCCCACAGCGGGGACCCCCGGCTGCCCCCCGTGCTCCCCGGCCCGGCCCGGCACGGCCCTGCCCGGCCCGGCCGTGCCGGGGCCCCGCTCCGCTTTTGTTCGGGCAGCGGCGCGGCCGAGCCGTGCCCGCCCGCAGCGCAACTTTCCCAAAGTTTTCCGCGGCTGGCGGAGGGGCTGCGGGAGAGGGGAGAGCGGGGAGAGAAGGGGCGCGGAGCCGTGCTCACCCATGACGAGGCAGAGGCAGTCGAGGCAGATGAGCAGCGCTTTCTTGCTGCTGCTCTTGGCCGGGTTGTTGTTGAGCGCCGGGCTGCCCCCATTCTTGCTCTCCGGCGGGATCGCCTTGTCGTACTTGTAGCTCTGCATTATCGGGGGCGAGCGCCCGGGACGAGCCGTGCCGAGCCGAGCCGGGCCGTGCCGGGCCGCAGGGAGCCGCTCGGAGCCGAGCCGGGCCGGGCCGAGGCGCGCCGCCGGGCTCGCACGCCGTGCGCCGGGGAGGTGCTGCCCGCGCCGCCGGAGCCGCTCCCGGCCTCTCCGGCAGGCGAGAGAGGCAGGCGGGTCTTCCCAAGGAGAGAGAGAGGAGGGGAAAAAAAAAAAAATCAAAGTAGCAAAACAAAAACCAAAACCAGCTCACCCCCCGAAAAAAAAAAAAAAAAACAAAAACAAAAACAAAAAAACCACCGGGAAAGTGGTGAAGGGGGCAGCGAGCGACAAGTTTGCGGGTTGTCCCAAAGGCGGTGTAAAAGTCCTGGAGGAAAAGCCGGGGGGAAGGATTAAAAAAAAAAAAAAAAGCCAAAAAAACCCCCCCTATGTATGTGTATATATATATATAGTTGTATATATGTGTATGCCCGGGGCAGGTGGGCTCCGGTCGATGCTCCGCGCTGCGCTGGGGGCTCCGGCCGCGCCCGCCCCGGCCGCTCTGGGAGCCACCGGCTCGCTCCTGCACTTTTATTTCGCTGGGCGATTTCCACCCCTCAGGAAAAAAAAAAAAAAAAAAAGAAGAAGAAGAAGAAGAGGAGGGGGGAAAAAAAAAATCAGTCACTTCGCCTCGGATGGGATATCCAAGTAAGCACAGCCCCTTTCCTGCATCTGACATTTTACATACATAATTAACTCCACATTTTTTTCCTGAGGGAAGTTAAAAAAAAAAAAAAAAAAGAGTTAGGAACTAAAGTTTTCTCTTGTAGACCAGAAGGAGGGAGCCTCTAGCGTTCGTTCATACAGGAGTGCAGGGGGGAAAGGAAAACAAGCAGCCGATCCAAGGCTGGAGGACTCCCGAAAGCTGGGAACGGTGCAAGGGGCAGAAAACTAACAACAAATAAACTTTATAAATATTTTTCTCACGTTTTTTTCTTTCTGCCCTCCAGCTCTGTTCCGTGGGCTGAGACAGGGAAGGGGACATGATGTGTGTGGGGCAGACCCCAGCGGGGCAACCCTGGGCTGAATTTTGGCTGTGCCACCCTGCCAGATGTGCAACCGGGGCAGCTTTGCGCTCCCGCAGCAGCAGCAGCATCAACTTTCATCAAATGAGTGCAACGAGAGAGCTGGGTGAGGGATTGTTGTGTTGGTTAATCGCTCCTTTGGTCTAATTAAAAATCATCAAGGAAGTAAAGGAAAGGTTTCCCAGGAGCTGCGGCTGGCAGGAGGGCGATGCTGTGCTCTGAGCAGGGGTGCAGGAGGTGGGGAGAGAGCTGCTCCCCCATGGAGCTGCTCCGGACAGTGTTGATACACTTCTCTTATTTTTTGGGTCGTGGATTTGACCTCAGCCTCTCACCTGTGTGCTGGCAAGGCCACCCTTCCCCGAGCTGTGGCAGGGGCAGCTGTGCCAGGGATCTGTTCAGACACATAACATGGGCACACTGAGGCCAGCCTGGCAGGGAGGAGGAAAGTTTCCAAATTTTACTTTTATATGTGCGGTGTGAAAAGAAAGGGGAAAACACACCTTGGATGCTCCCCCAGTTCTTTCTTTGTGCCTCAGTGATGTGAAATCAGACATGAAATCAGGTGCCACCTCCCACCTCGATGTTGAGGGGACTCCTTTGGCCATTATCATCCCATAGCACTGAGTACAGAAGCATCACTTTTGGCCCAAAATGTGCCAATCACCCAAGCTGCCCAGAAGGGCACATCTCAAGGTCTCTCTGTCTTTCCCCTGAGCATGACCGTGGTGTGGATGCCTAATTTAGGCTCCTGGGATGCCTGAAGCCAGGGGAAAGAATCTTCACGTGGGAATTCTCCCCCAGCTGTGGGCACACTGCCCAGCCCAGCTGGTGTCCACTGTGGGGCCAAGCATCCACCCTTCAGAGCCTGGTCCTGCCTAGAGGAGCCCACAGATTCCAGCAGCTGGCTGCATCCTCCCCACATCCCCAAATCTGCTGATTCCCTGGGTTAAATTCCATTTTGTGTTCAAAGCAAGGAGAAAATAAAAACAAACAAAAATTGAGACTTATCGTTGTAACAGCAAATAAAATTTAAAAAAATTAAAAAGAGAGGCTTTCTTGTACTTTCAGGGAAATTGAAATTATGGTTTCGTATTTGCATTTACAAGACCCCTCAGGCTACTTATGTTTGCATTTTCATAACAAAAAGATTGTGCTGTTAATTGATGCAAGCCAGGGCACACAAATCTGAATCTTGGACAATTTCTTAAGGGAACAGCAGCCACCACAATTGCCCAGTTCAC
Source organism: Erithacus rubecula (assembly GCF_903797595.1). Taxonomy (NCBI): domain Eukaryota; kingdom Metazoa; phylum Chordata; class Aves; order Passeriformes; family Muscicapidae; genus Erithacus; species Erithacus rubecula. Next base: position 4,055,491 of record NC_136662.1, on the reverse strand, counting down.
ATCTGACAATGGGTAAATCAGCAGTACCAAAAAGCAGCTTCTGTGCCTTTGTCAAGAGATTCCCTGGTAATAATTAATTGCTTATTCATAAATAGAATTATCATATGTACCATGCAACAGTATCCTTCAAGACCTCAGCTTTTCCTTTCAGTCAGACTCAAAATTCTCATTGTGAACCGAGGCCTTTCTTTATAAAAATGATTTGAATGAACTGAGTTTGCATTACCAGTGAATTTTGCTCTGCAGTTTTGGAGAAGGACTGATTTCCACCACCTTCCCACCCCAGCTGGACCAAATCTCTGGTAAACAAGGAATACGCTGATATAACTTCTGGGAAAATAAAAAAAAAAATGTTGTGCCACTTGTTCTTTTCCAGATTTATTTCATAACCCAACAATTTGAAAAGAGTTTTATTCATTCAGTCTTGTTGTTTTCAGAGACTCATCTCTTTCAGGCTATTCTCGGAATGGGTGAAGGGACAGGAACATTTGCTCTCCCTTTTATCTTTGTATCAGTGACACAGGACTGTGTGGAAACCTGTTCATGACATGTCAAGAACTTAAACAACTTAAAAATTGAGAGAAAGTTTACTCTTACTTTACTCACCCATCATGACCAGACAACATGATCCTGGTATCTGCCAAAAAAAAACCACCTCAAGCCAAACTAAAAAACAACAGTAAAAATGTTCTTGTGTTTTCTTTTTTTCTTTCTTCTCCATACAATAGGGTGCTCAAGTGGGGCAGTAAGATCTGGTTTGGGACAAGAGGAGCCCAAACCTCTTGCTTGAGAGTTTGTGAGAGCTTGTGTTTCCACCAGGTTGGTGTGAGGAGAGAGAAGGGAAAGGAGAATGCTCCAGTTTCTGCTCTGAGGCTCATGGAAGTAGTTTATCCCACACATTATTTCATGTAAAACAGCCATTTCTCAGAGCAGGGAGTGAACCTGCAGCCTGCCCTTGTGCTCCTGCTTACCTTCTGCCCTGGCCAGCACCATCCCTGTGCTCCTGGGGCTGCTCCACTCACAAGTGTAGGGTATCCCAGAATCCTGGAATGGTTTGGGTTGGAGTGGGCTAAAAAGATCATCTCATTCCCCATGGGCAGGGACACTTTTCACCATTCCAGGTTGCTCCAAGCCCTGTCCAGCCTGGCCTTGAGCATTTCTTGGAGCTGCTAATGACCATGGCTACAGCAATCCTAAAATAAGAAAGCGAGCTGATTGTTATCCCTGATCTGAGATTGTACCCCACCAAAGGGGGAAACCAGAGCACACTTAGTGCTGATCATCAGGTGGCCTGAGCTGGAGTCACAAGGCTGAAATACCAGAAAACTTCTGAAAAGTCCAAAGCTCAACCACCACTACCCTGTTCAGGGGTATTTTTAGCATCACCAGCTGCTGCTGCTGCTGGAGAAAACACCCCCAGAAGGGCAGAGAGTGGAGACATTGCCCTGCCCGTGGCAGGAGGAGGTGAGGGCAGGACACCTGCTGTGTCCCCATGCTGGACACCATCCCTGGCATCAGGTTGTCCAACCTGCACAGTTAAATTTTTACCAAGGCTGGAGTTAGAGCTGACATTGCAGAGAAAGGCAAATAAAAGTGAAATCCAAAGGGGGGCCCAGTTCTGCCCTCCCCAGTGTGGCTGAGAAGGATCAAGCCTCATAAACCTTCAGGTCATTAAGAAGAATTGCTGATAAATGTCATCCTGGTGCAGAGTTTGGTGCTGCCCAGGAAATTGGGGATCCAGGCTGGAGGGTCAGCCCACAGGCACGTGCCTCAGTGACCCCAGGGCTGGGACACTCTGTGGTCACACACCCGTGCCCGGCATCACAAATCACTCAGGGTCAGCAACATTCAATTTGCCAACTTAAAGTCCAGTCTGTTTTGAAACCAGGATCTGTATTCCTGCCAAGTTTCACAACCCTGATGTTTCTCCCTAATTTAATTTAGTTCCCCTAAATCTTGCTGCCTCTTGGCATGATTGGAGGATATCAATTCACGTTATTACAAAAATGAAAATAATTTTTAAAAAAGGAAATAAATTTCAAATGACATGATCTCAACAAAAAGCTTGAAAATGTGAGGTCAAAATCTTATCCAAAAGATCGAAACACACAAGCTGTAATAAAGGATGTTATTTGATTTAAGATTTCCTAAGCAGCAAATCCCATGATTTGAAGAAGCCTGATTTATAATTTAGGGACAGTGGGGACTGGCAACACCTTGTGCACAGTCCCAGTTGTGCCTGCCTTTCCTCTGCCATCCCTGTACTCAAAAAAGAGAATAACAGCACCATCTACTGCCATTCCTCAGCATTCGCCTGGGAATGCCCAGCTCCAGCTCCACCAAAGCACCTCAGCAGGTCATGGCCCAGTATTGACAGAGGAACGAGCAAACTTGGACTGCAAAAATCGAAAATCAGCAGTATAAATTACTACTGATGCATGCTAAAAATTATTAAAAATTATTACAACTTTCAGGCTTCAATAATACACCTTCCCTTTAAAACTAACAGAGCAGCATTTTCATATATTTCCCCCAAATCCTTTTGTGCGTTTATTAGCACAGCCTTGAAGGGCTGTCTGCAGAATTCCCAATTTCTGCCTTGGCCAGGCATTTTCACCATCAACAGCAGCTCATGAAAGAGGTGGAACATCCCCCTGGTTTCCAACCTGGTAAAACCCGGGTCTGTGCTGGGGCTGGCCAGCTCCCAGGAGTTTGTTTGAAAGTCAAGAATGTGCCGTGGTTTAATTACACTGCTAGGCTGGGCTCGAAATGAAAGCCCCGTTATAAAGAGCAGTCTCAGAGGAGAGCTCCAGCTCGGGTTTTTCTCCCCCAATTGATTACTGGTTAACTCGGGGTAGTTAACACATTTGTAATGTCTGGTCCCGGGCACTTCCCAGGTATTTGTTGCAGGATACAAACATTTGTGGTTTATAAAGTAAACAGCTCCGCCGACATTTTTTGGGCTTGGATTTATTTCTGGTCGCAAACTGTCTCAATGACCTGGTTGAAAATGCTCAGCATCCAAGTGAAAAGTGAAAGAAAAGTTGATATCTTTTTTTTCCACGTCTAGACCAAGTCATTTTTATGGGCCACCCCAAAGTGTGAAGAAGCCCTGACCATGAGCACAGGTGAGTGGTGGCCACTGTGGGGCAGCAGGAAAAGTGATGCTGAACATGAGGTTGTGCCTTCCCAAAGTGAACCAGAACTCGGCTTTGGTGGGATGGTACTGGAGGGAACTGGGTGTGTAACTGGGGGAGAAGGGAGAGGCTTCTGAAAGGCATCACAAGCAAAAATTGGAAAAAAAAAAAAAATGGAGCAAGATTGGGGCTCATCAAGACATGAAGCAGCACAAGAAAAAAGTGAAGCACATGGCCCCACATGTAGGGACCCTCTGTCCATCCTTTCTTGCACAATTATACATAAAAAAATGGAGTTTCACCAGGGCAGAGCTCCAGCATCACTCCTCACGTGAGCTGTGATGGCCAGGCCAGGTATTTGTATACAATGCACAAGTCCCTGGGCTTATCTACTCCCAAGTCTCTCTGTCTTGATAAGTCATTGTCCAGCAGCCTCAAGAATGTCAAAGTGTTTGCCAGGGCCAGGCTGAACCATCCCCAAATATTTGCTGCAGCACACAGACTGGGTTTGCTGTAACCCTGGTCACCCTCTGTGCCATGCAGTGCCAGGGGGATGTAAAGGAGATGCACAGCCCAGTTCTGCCATGGAGGGACTTCCCTGCCACCAGAACAGGGACAAAAGAGGTTTTTCAGGCTGAGCTGAGCATGATTTTGCTATGTGCTGACAAAATTTAAAGGTTCCACGGCAGCAGCTGCTTGAGCAGGACCTCAGTGAGTTCTGCAGCAAGCCTTCAAGGGGCACAGCACACACACAAAATCTCACCAGCAGCCTTCAAAGCCTGCTCTCTGCTCCCATTTATCTTATCTAGTGCTCCACTGAAGCAGGGATTTACATAATGCACACCTAATATATTAATGTTGCTATTCATCCAGAGGATCTCGATACTGTTTTCTTTGAAAGTCTTGCCAGGCTCCTTAAAACACAAGAGGGTTTTATAGCTCTGAAAAGGACTTGCTCCCCCATTTGTGTTCTGAATCCTTTCACAGAGCCTGTTTGCTTCTGTGATAAGAGCCAGGCCCAAAATCTCAGCAGTTTGGGTTATTAGTGCCTTACAAAACTAGAGCACTCAAATTACTGACTCAGCATGAACAAGTTGTTTCACACCCCCTTTCTAGCTGCAATTCCTTCCCCAGAAATTATCTTGCAACACAACCTTTTAATGGACAACCCTTGTCTCACTTGTCACACACATTTCCAGTTAATTTTTCATTTTCTCTCTAAGTGCACAAACTCCCCTTCTTGCTTCAGTTTTCCTGTTTAATTTAGCTTGGGACACTGGATTTCCAAAGGCTGAAGAGATGTCTGTAAAGAAGAAGAAAATTCTGTTTAAGTTATGGTACTGACCTTAATGCAGCTCAAATGACTTTACAAATGCACACAAAGTTGCCTTGCAGACCATAGCATCAAACCACTAGAAGGAGGATGTTTTCCCTGTAAAGCCAAGCAGATTCCTTGGGATATATACCCAGCCTATTTTTTTCCTTTATTTTGAATGGGATGAAGAAATACTTGCTTTTACATGAATTATTAGGCATAAATTATTCTTCTACTCAAAGGTGGACTTAGAAAAATGAGAAGCACATTGCCCACTTTATTTTAAACAGTGACAATGCTGAAATCTTGGAACACATTTTTGAGTATTGGGTTAGTGGTTGATCTTTCTGCCTTCATGTCTTGCTTTGTGGTGCAGCTGAACATAAAGAATTGGGCTGAGTACAGGAGGAGATGAAATTAGGTGGCTTTAGCTATCCAGAGTCTCAGACTATGGTATTAATGGTCTCTTCTGATCTTCAAAATCTGCAAATTTGCTCTGAATCAAGGATTATGAAACAGCAAAGAGTAAATCCCTTTAAAATTGGCAGTAAATGTCAGGGACTACACTTTAAACACACAAAGACACAGGTTCACTGACAGTCATTGCCCAACAGCCCACAAATAACTCCGTGCTCCATCACAGACCCTTTATCTCCTTTATCAGAATTGCCAACAACAAACACTGAATGTCAAAATCCCCCTGTTTCCAAACACGAGGCTATTTTGAAACACTGGGGTTCAAAAATGAAAGAAAAAGACACCTCCCCTCCCCAAAATGATGCATTTTGGGTTCTCATTTTACCTGTCCCCACCTTTTCCCACCTTTATACCCTCCTGCCTTCAGCAATCCTTGCACCACCAGCTGCTGGGAAAGTGGGGCAAAATGCTTTTGGGGTGACAGAGCCAACTGCAAGAGCACAAATCACACAGGTCAGAGAAGGCACTGCTTTATTTGGGTTTGTTCTCTTGTGCTCCTCAGGGGCCAGGGTGACTCTGTGAGCTTCTGTGGGCACCTGATAAACATAATACTGGTAGGTCATGGTGGGCATTAAGAAACCTGGCCCTGATTTTACTCTTTTCTACTGTATTTGGATGAAAAGCTCCTAATAATGGCCCTCAAAGGGAAAACAGGATCACATAATGGTTTGGGTTAAAAGGGGTTTTCAAGATCATCTCATTCCTCCCCCTGCCATGGGAAGGGACAGCTTCCACTATCCCAGGTTACTCCAATCCCTCTCCAGCCTGGCCTTGGACACTCCCAGGGATGGGGCAGCCACAGCTGCTCTGGGCATCCTGTGCCAGGCATCAGCATCCTCACAGGAGAGAATTTCTTCCTATCTAATTCCTATTCTTTCTAATCTACCCCTGCCCTCTGTCACAGTGAAGCCATTGCCCCTTGTCCTCTCCGTGTCCTTGTCCAAAGTCCCTCTCCAGCTCTCTTGGAGGCCCTTGAGGCACTGAAAGGGGCTCTGAGTCTGGAACCATCTCCAGGCTGAACACCCACAGCTCTCCCAGGGTTCTGCAGCCCTCAGATCCTTGTGGCTGGACTCACTCCAGCACCTCCATGTTCTTTTATGGACACTCCACATGTTTTTTTCTATTTCTTGACCCACTCTTGCTCGTGTTTTCCATGCTCAGGCAGCTCCTTGGTGGCTGGGAAGCTTTAATTCCCTGTATCACACACCCCACCTGAAGGCAGGAGAGAGAACAGCCCAAAACAGAAAAAGAGCAGAGGAGAACAGAACTTAAACTCACATGAAAAAATAATTGCATAAAAGGGGAATCTTGCTTCCTAAAATAGGCTGGCACCAGGCTGTAACACGAGACCCTTCTGCTGGTGCCAGATGAGGAGAGTGAGCTCAGCATGACCGCCTGCCCTTACAAGAACTCAGCCTGGACAACACAGGGCTCTTCTGAGAGCTTTGATTTCAGGAGAAAGCAATAAACAGCACCTTGCTTCAAAAGTTTCACCATCCATAGAAATTAAACTTGGCCAGTTCAAAAGGCTATTATTAATGTGCCTTCTTGTGCAGATATGATCTCAAGAAAAACACACATCTAGGACTAATAATAACAAATAATAGAGTTATTCATACAGCTGCTGCTTGCAGGATGGCAATTTCCCCATAATTGCAGGCACAGGGAATGGGCACACAAACAGCAGTCTGTAGTGCCTCTGCCTACTCAGGGCTTGGGTTGAAGCTGTTTCTTGTAGGTACATATACTTTTGGGAAGAGAAGTGTTTCAAACAGCAGCAGAACCTCGATAAAGCTCTTCTGCATCCCTGCCTGATGCTGTGTTCACACCAGGAAAACACAAGGAAAAGACAAACAAAAGGCATGAGCACAAAGGTGTCTCAGAGGGACAGTGGTTTCTAATCCTGCCTTCCACCCAGGGGACAGAGGGAGAGATGCTGGTCCCTTCCTCATCCCAGGAAGATACTGCAAGGTAAAGAGGAGGAAAAATCTCCCAGGCAAGGGTTGTCTCTCATGGTGCTTCTGCTTTCTCCCAAATCCCATCAATGCCCCAGGGACAATTTGGCTTATTTAGCAAACAAGGTGGATGATGCAAAGGTAATTCCCTCATTGGGAAATGTTTCCCAGCTCAGAGCAGCTGCATTTCCAGCCACCCCAGGCTGGGTGACACCAGGGACTCCACACAAGAGGGTGTGTGGATGAATCCCTGCACCTTGGCTTGTGGATGGTGCCTTTCCTCTTCCCCTGTCACATTATTTTCCTGTGCTGGTGGCCCAGCACTCAGACCTTGGAGGGAGCTGCAGCACAATGAGATTGGCAGCAGAGATGGGAAACCTCCACCTCCTCAGCCCTTTGACTTTCCCCCTCATCCAGGTGGGATCCTCATTTTTTATCCAGCTACCATCATAATTTCAGAGCCCAGGACTGCATTTGGGAGCCCAAATTCCCATCTTGGATGCCATCTAGTGCTGAGTGCTGAGAGCAGAGGAAATTCCCAAGGTGCCTGGAGCTGCCAGGAGGAAAATCATCTTCTAGGGGCTGCTGGCTCCTGCCAGACTTTATTTCCCAAGACCCCACCGAAATCACCTGTGATTTAGGTTGATAAAATTTATTCTGAATACTTTTTTATCTACCTTTTTTTCCCTCCTCTAATACAAAAGAATTTCAGGAATAAACAACCACATTTGCAGCACAGACTCAGGAGATGGGACCCCATTAAAAAGAAATATTTTCTGGGGTCATCCAAAATCTGGTTTGGATGGTTTTGTTTCCTGGAGATGAACCATCCAGCTGAAGGGCTGGGGTTTGTCCCATTGCCAGGTTGAGGATCCTCAGTCAAACCCCAAAATCCAGGCACTCTAAGGAGGAGGGCAGTGTAACTTTCCCAATTTCAGCACTACCAATTTATCCATTTCCCAGTGCTGCTGGCTGGGAGGTTTACATTAGATATTAGGGGAAATTTCTTCACCCAAAGGGTTTATCAGGTGTTGGAACTGCCTGAGGCAGAGATGGAGTCACCATCCCTGGAGGGAGTTACAAGGTGTGTCAATGTTGGGGACAGGGTTTGGTGGTGACCTTGGCAGTCCTGGGCTAGTAGCTGGAGTCAATGACCTCAAAGGGCTTTTCCAACCTAAATGATTCCATAATTTCATTATTTTTTCCATGTGGTCCCTACAGAATGTCCACCCCACTGATGAGCACAACACATACCAGTCCATAAAGTCCTTCCACCACCCAGACTCAGCTCCCAGAAGCCTCCTGAGGCTCTTTGAGGTGAAAAACCTCCCTCCTGCTCCACAGCCCAGAGCCCAGGAGCACACTCCTCCCATGTTCTGGGTGCTCCCATCCCCACAGCTCCCAGGACCAGCCCAGGTCTGTCTCAGCCCAGCTCTCACCTCTGCACTGCAATGCAGACATATCCCCAGGGCATGTCTATCCTCCCTGCTCAGGCTGCTCTGCAGCTGCCAGGGAGCAAGTCAGGTCTGGTTTGGGAGCTGCTGGATGGCACTGGGGTGCAGAGCCAAACAAATTTTGGGCACTGTGTGGCTGCAGTGGCTCCAGAGCTGGGGCCAGGGCAGGAGGCTGCCCTGAGCTGCTCCTGCACTGCTCCCCAAGAGCTGTGGCACTCTCCCACCCACCCCTCTGCTGCTTCCCTTGCTGCTGCTGCCATCCTGCCCCCCCAAAGCTGGCACATCCCAGCTCTGGGGCCATCAGAGCATCCTGGTACCTTTGGGGCCATGCCCCCTAATCCAGGGACTGATCACCTTGGAGGAGCTGAAATGATTCACTTGCAGGCTTGCCTGCTGTTTTATTAACTCAGTTTTTTTCTCATCTGCAGTTTCAAGTGGTGCAGTTTTGAGATCAAAGCCCTGCCCTGCTCTGATGGCTCTGTGCAAGCCTGGCCCTCACACTGCCTCCAGGAAAGGTGTGAGACAGCCCCAGCCAGCATGAACCCATCCACACAGGAGGCAAAACTGGACTAAGTGCTGCTCTCACTCATCCCCATCCAAGGTTAATTGGCTTTAATGTGGGAAGAACATACCTGCTCCACTGATCGTGGTCAGGCCAGGCCCTGCAGTGTATTTAGAAAAAACTCACTGGTTTTCTGTGAAATAGCTGCAGTTACTCCTGGCCTGAGGAGAGCAGGAGTGGCTGGAGAGTGTCCTGAATGCACAAACAGAGGGCAGGACAAGGCAGGGGGCTGCTCCATCTCCCAGCAGCAAGAGGGATGCTTGTGTTGGGCTCCTGCAGCGACACTCAGCTCCAATTTGTTTAAAGGTCTTGTGCACCCTCTCTCTTGTTTCTTCATATTACCAACAGTCCCATGTGTGCCCTTTCCTCCCCTGCTTCTGCAGGACAGGAAGATCTTAAATGGGGCCATGGCTATCATAGAACCATAAAATAGTTTAGGTTGAACCTAAACTACTACTAAGCTACCAACCATCTACTTCTAACCCTCCTGCAATGAACAGGGACCTTCCACCAGCCCAGGCTGCTCCAAGCCCTGTCCAACCTGGCCCTGAACACGTCCAGGGATGGGGCATCCACCACCTCTCTGGGTTTTACCACCCACATCATAAAAAGATTTCTTCCTTATATTGAGTCTGAATCATTCCTCTTTTAATTTAAAACCACTACCCTTTGTCCTGTCACAACAGGTCCTGCTAAAATGGCTTTCCTCTTCAATTTCTGAAGTCCCCATCTAAGGCAGACCAGACCTCCCAGGCAGCTGGAGATGCTGGTAAAAGCTGCCCAGCATCATTCAGCACATCAGGAGCAGCAGAACCTGCACCTGGGCAAACTCTGAGGATCAGCCTCAGGTGAACCTGCACAGAAGGGTAGTAAGATTTCATTTTGGCTTAGATCTGCCTGGCTTAAAGTGTTTAGGAATTGTTCTATGAGAAAATGAAGCCAAACCTGTCAGAAACAGGTGCATTTCTGCACAGCCATTCTGGGCAGGAAAACAACAGGCTATGGGCAGTCCCACCAGTTATACTGGAATGTAAGTGTGGTCTCTGCAGGGCATGTTGAAATCCCCAGCCTGGGGGCACAGGAGCAAACCCTGAGGGTGTTGTAGCTGGGTCAGAGTCAGCTCCCCCTAGAACAGGGTGTCCTGAGCACTGCCCTCTCCCTTGGGTGCTGGCTGGGGCATCTGGTGTGTGACAGCTCAGGAATCACTCAGGAGCAAACCAGCCCCCCCCAGATGTGAAATGAGCCAAATCTTCTTCTCATAGACCTGTTCCATCATTCCTCATTTACCAAAAAGCTCTTTTTGTTCTCCCACATGAGCCAGCAAGCAGAAGCACCATGCTGAAGGACTCTCTTTCCTGTTATTTATTTGTTGTGCATCTGAAGTGTGTGCTGCTGATAAAACACAGGCTGTGGTTTAACAAATTTTAACAAATCAGTGCAGCAGTCCTGATCACAGCCCCTCTGAGCAAAGGGCTGCTGGATGTTTCCTTATCTAATCTTTCACACTTCAGCATTTCTTCATATACAGCACTGATAATTAAAAATACAGAAGGGGATGATCATGAGGAGAGATTAAAGAACTTGAACAAAACAGTTGAAAACAATAATAGCATTACATTACAGGGAACAATGTCTTCTATTAACTGACTGCTGTGCAGCAGTGCTGAGGGATCCCAAGCCATGGCTCAAAATCCCTCTGTGTTAGGTGACAAGAGCTGCTATAAAAAGCAGACAAACTCCCTACAGGATGCAAAAGGCAGCCCAGCAGCTGTTTACATCTCCAGTTTTTCTGGCACAGATCCATAATTTCTTCTTGTTTTTTTTTCTTTTGCTGAATTCCAAAGGTTGATAAAAAGCTGCCTGAATCAAGTTTTGAGGCACTTTATTCTTTGAGCTACTCTGCATTTTAGAAAAAAAAAGAAAAAGATTTACATCAGATGATACATCAGTTAAAAATAACTGGGAAATATCAAGTAATCATAAGTACATGTCCCACAGGTTTACATATCTTGAATACTGAAATGACTCTAACTAAGCAGTGAGTCTCATTTTTGCCCTTGGGAATATCATACACAATTCCTTCTGTTTTGATGGGGGTTTTGTTTTGGAAAGCTGTCTTAATGGACACTGCTCAGTGCTTATGTCAAAGAAGGCAGACCAAAACTCTGCTTTGCAGCTGGAGTAGGATGGGATATGAGGTTAGTTCTTGTGGGACTTTTTTCTTAGGATTCTGTGCTGGCTTTGGCTGAAGTAGAGTTAATTTTCTTTGTAGGAGTCAGTGTGGAGCTGTGTTTTGGATTGTGCTGAAAACTGTGTTGATAATACAGAGCCTCATCCTTCATAAAAACAGGAAAGCCTTGGACTCCAAATGAAGGATAAGCAGCAAGGAATCCAGACTTTCAGCTATGAGTTCCACAAAAAGAAAAACAGTCCCACAGGCTTTCTTCATTATGGCTCAAGAAGCACCAGGGCTGCCTTTAGAGTAAAAATTGCTCCTACAGCACGTGGAGACCCAAGAGCATCCCTGTACAAGAGCCCAAACCTGTCTGAAACTGCATGAGCAGCCATTAGCCAAAAATCCCATCTACCATTCCCCACCTGTGCAGCTGCAATCACTTCAGAAAAGAGAAAAAGCAGCAGACAACACCATTTATTTATCATTTATTACTGTGAACACAATTCCTTGACACAATTACACTCCTGGTAAAGGAATATTTCCTCCTAAAGCTCCCCCGGTGTAGGTTTGAACCATTCTCACATGTTCTATCACTGGATTCCAGGGAGAAGAGCTCAGCACCTCCCTTTCCATGTCCCAGGAAGCTGATTCCAAATGAGACAAGCCCAACATCCTTTCCATTCCTCCCAGGATGTGCCTTCCAGCTTTGTTACCCTCCTCTGGATGCATTCAAGGACCTTCAGAAGGAGCAGGACAGCTAAAAAAAAAAATAATAATGAAAGAAACAAGTCAGGCTGTACATTTTATAAACTGAGAATAAAGGCTGACAGCAAATATGGGCAAGAGAACATAGAGCATGAGACAATTGAGATGTGACACACAATGAGGAATTCAACAAATAAAAAAGCCCTCAGTGCTAGGATGCATTAATTCATTCAGCTGATCCCTTTACTTCTACTCACCCTAACTAATTTAATGCCCAAACCAGAATTTGAGATGCAGGCAGGGCAAGAAAAAGGCACACCAGAAGAGGAGGAAAGGATGAGAAGCAGCATTTTTTCCCACTATAAGCTCCTTTATTTTAGCTCTGCCTCATCAGAGCCCTTGATCACACATGGGATACCCTTCAGCAGCCCAGTTTGCAGGTTGTCCTACAAGACATAATGTCAATCACTGTATCAATCACTGCCCTCTTTGTTTTTCTCAGGCTTGCATTCCTAACCAGACTTTCTCAGCAAGGCTGCTGTGCAGTCCCAGGGAGGGTTAAATGGTTTTCCAGCTGATGCTTGGCTTCAGTTTCTTTCCACTCTGCTCCAAGGGCCAAATCCAAGGCTGGCTCTGCTCCCTCTGCTTTCAGCATCACTTGATAAGTTCCTTTGTCTGGAAAACCCTTCAGATTTATCTCCCACTCCTCCCAAGCTGAGATAAGAGCCAAATCCCCAGCACCTCCTCTGAACATGTGTGACTCAGATGGTGGGGGAGCACAGCAGGGCTCTGTCTCCATTGCAGCCTTGCAGGACCCAAAGCTCTCTGTTGTTCCACTTGTTACACACCCCAGCCTGTGCAGAAATGGCACTGAGTGACTCGATGAGACCTCATTTTGTACTAATTGAGCTTTGTCACTGTAATTCCTGCACAGCAATACGTTCTGGTGTGGGGAAACCCACATGATTCCACCTACATCTTCTAGATTTTCCCTCCCAGCCCAGCACACTTGGCAAAAAAAATTGGTTTCTCCTCAAGTAGGCTGTGAAAAATGAAGATTCTCATCTGAGAACAGGTCTCCAAAGACTTGTGCAGAGGATGTGAGCATGGTTCCCATGGCCACACCATCCCCAAGGCTCCTATCCCAGAGGGCATCCTCAGGCTGGAGGCAGAGCAGGAGGGATTAAACCAGGATGGCTGGCTGACAGAAATGATAAAACCAGATTAGGAGATCTAATCTCCAGGCAGCAGGAGCAACTGATGGGAAGGCCAGCTGTGAAAATCACTTTCATTTACACAAGGCACAATAATGGGCCAAAAATGCTACTGTAGGGTGATGTCTGGTGTCACGTGAGTTGGTTAGAAAATATTTGCGGGATTATTACAATATAGCATTTCTCCAATCAATCAGTAAATTCATGTATGACATACACTGAAGTGCATGGGAAAAGCCAACTGCATTCAGCAGCTACTGGAAAAAAAAGGTGGAAAATTATCCTAATGCACAGGCTTGTAATAGGACACAAGTAAAATGATATCCCTGCTTCTAAAAGCAGCCATGGCAAGACTGTAAAATTTAATTGATGCACAAACACACAATACAGCCTATATATGATACCCCTGACTATCTAGCACTACTGCTGCCCACATCTAGTTAGGGTGTCATGAGGCTGCTGCTCAGGAACACAAAATAGAGACAAAAGATTGTTATTTCTCATCGAGGAGGTTTTGGGTTGTGTGTTTTTAACACGGACGGTTAAATTTGTGTTTATTTTCACAATACACTGCTGGGTTAGTAAAAAAAGCATCAGATAGAGGGTAACTCAGAAGCCTGGGAAACAGGGAAGACACCCTTTAATATGTGTGGTTTGTGGCTAATCTCCTGGTTGGTAAAGTAAGAGTAACATTCTTTTGGTGATGGCACTTTGGCCCTTTGGCTCATTGTGATTTTTCCATGGCAGTAAGACACACGGTTTGGAGGGGAATTTCCCCTTTGGAATGCTGCAAGGTGATGTTTGCACACACATCTTTGAGGGTTTTGTACAGTGTCCCCCCACTTTAGCTGATGGATCATCACTGCTCATGGAAGAGGTCTCACCTCCCTATGGAAGCACAGGAATTCCAGGGAAAGCCTGGGAGCACAAAATTCCTGCTGAGCAGCAAGGGACAACAGCTTCTTGGACAATGGCAACTTGTGCTACAGCCTTTGGCAATTATCTCTCATCAGAGCTGCTGGATAATTAAGGCTCCTGTCCCAATGAGTGTGGCAGCTCTGACACGTTCCCCACTGCAGCTGTGCCCAGCTCAGTGACCCACATAGTGCTGCTGCAGCTTGGATGAGCCCCAGCTCACAGCCACACTGAAATGCCACTCATGGAACCAAAATCTGCTTTGTGGCAGCCTTTGAAGTCCATTACAGGCATGGCACTTCTTATCCTTAAAGATGATCCTGCCAGCATTGATGGAACACATGCTTTTCTACCAGAAAATCTGAATTTCTGACTGCACATCCCAATGCAAAAGCCCTTTTGGTTGATTTTTCATCTCTAGGAGGCTCTGCAATTTATCTCTGGTCTGCTTGGGCTGCAGGCTGATGCAACAGAAGGGGAAAATCTCTACTTCTCTTGTAAATAAACTTGCAAATAAATCGAGCCATCCTGTTGCCATGCCATCCTAATTCATAAGGCAAGAGCTGCTCTCAGTTCCACCTCTCCTTGCTGTGCACAGGTCTAGGAATATATGAGAGACCATTCAATGAATGTCTGCAACTTACACCCACTCCATCTTCATGCCACTGCAACCTACACACAGCTAGATTCACTCCCTGGACACATTTTCTTGATTCATGTTCAAAATCTGAGTGAGTGAGATTTTATATTTGCCCTGACTTTTTTTTTTTCCCCTGCTTTGCTGGCTGCCACATGGCTGGAATACAGATGCACAAAATGTTTGGGAAGGTTCTGATGAGCCCATGGTCACAGTGTGAGCCCCTTCTCTCCTGGAAGGTGATCCCTTTGTGGTTGTGGATATCCAAAGTTATTCAGGCTGTTCTCTCAAAAGTATATTCAGGGGGTGAGGGGGAGAGGGAAAAAGTTCTGCTGTCAGAAATGGATTTTTAATTTGATATTTAATCAACCATCTTGCTAATGCTACTGTGGTTTCTCACATCTCCTACCAGAACTCATTCCCATGATGGAACCTAAAATGCTTTTCTTAAAACCTGCAAGATATTCTTATGCATGGAATCTCTCAATCTTTTTTCCCCAGTAGTTGATTTATTAAAAACATTTAATCTCAACTGGACCAGTTCCTAAAGAACTCACCCCAATGGTTTCTGAAGGAAGGGGAAGCCTCCATAAAATATCAGAGACAGAATTTCACAGCCATAGCAGCAAGGGAAGCATCAAATCTAGGGACATAATCACATCGAGTTCCTGATGATCCCTAAATGTGGGAGATTATTTCAAGTCATACAACTTCCAGATTTTTTTTTCAATTCAATAATATTTGAAAGAAGCCACACAAGCTTCTCCAACCAAGATTTCTGATGCAACAACTCCTCACCGCAGACCAAAAATAGCAGAATTATGAGCGCTAAAAGTGTCTAGCAAGGCTTTTTATTTTAATTCATATTTGAGAAAGGTTTCTAGCAGCTGGGGAAAGTAAGAGCTGTATTCATAAAACCCTTGGCTATTTGCCACACAAATGGTGCTTTTATTGAGCAGGGGGCAGTGGTGGGGGGGAAGGGGGAATGTGCCTATTCCCCATCAGGAATGTGTTTCTCCGATTCATAAATCCTCCTCCTCTCCTCCAGCTGACTAAAGGAAACCTTTCTCAGTTTGCCACTGTGATGAGAGAGGGTCAGAGTGATTCCCTGAGAGTGCCAGGGCCAAGGAGAGAGAGGCATTTCATTAAAACAACACAGTTATTAAAAACACACACACACAAACAGGACTATGTGCTACAGCCCAGCCCAGGGACAGCAGTGGGGACAAATCTGTCAAAGGTACAGCCAACCCATCATACTCACAGCCTGCCACTGAGGGTAATGCCCTGCCATAAATACAGGCATTTTTCAGAACAGCTCTGAGAGTTTCCAGCCCAAAATGCCCTCTCAGACACAGGCAGGGTGGAGGAATGAGTTACGAGGATGGGGAACTGAAACATAGACAGATTGAGGGCTAAATAAAAATAATATAATACCTGGGTTTACTTAAAAAATGGTGATTGAAGGTGATATGTTGACACAACTGGAAATGGGAACTAGAACTCTTGATTTCCCCCAGGTAAAGCTTTGTCCTGAACTGCAGGAACTGCAGGGCACTAAAGATGCTCCTGAGATGCAGAGGAATATCAGCCCCATGGGTTGTTCTGGCATTAGTGACTTCACAGCTCAGCCCTTTTAAAAGTGGAGCACTTTGGGTTAGTAAAAGAGGTCTAACTTTTGGCAGATTCCCAGGTGGGGAGCTTGAAAGCAAAAATAAAATAAAAGCTACTTAAACCTTAGGGCACGGCAGCAGCCAAGAAGAAGGTTTGGATGGGGATTTTTTGACTTTAGCTCATTTCTCCTACTTTGGGCACTCCAGCCCTTAACTGCACATAACCCTTGAGAACTTGCCCAGCATCCCACAGGGGCTGAACCCAAATCCTGAGGTCCTGGCTGAGGCACAAACTAGGCATTGGATGTGCAGGGACTGAGCTCACAGCATCCCTCCACCCCAGGCAGGAACATCTGCACTCCACAGCCTGGTCCAAATAACAGATTCTGACACTTCAGTAAACCTCACTTCAAGTATTTCTTCATTTCATGCCATCTGTGTGTGGTTTAATTTTATCCCTATTCTTGTCCTGGCCATTGTGGATGTGGAGAACATGATGTTCCTCCCTGTTAGATACAGAAAATGCTTCAGCTGGGCAAGGAAATAGTGGACTGAGGCTGCAAGGTCACAGATCTTTAAACAGCATCTCATACCAAGGTCAAAAAAGGCTGAATCTACTGCCTAAACTCTTCCTCAGTCTGTGCCTGGAATAGATGCTCATGGGTGCAAAGTGAAGGGTGAGGATAAACTTCAAACTCCTCCTCAGCAGCAAGTGCTTTCCCAGTGGAGCTGGGATTATCTCACAGATTATGCCCTAAATGAGAACATACTTGGCAAGACACTGGAAAAAAAAATGCTACTACAAGCAGCTCAGAGAGTTACTGATTTTGCCTTCACCCTCCTACAAGTTATCTTCCAGAATTTGCTGCTGAGGCCACAAAGTTTCTGTAGGAACTGTACTGCCCACATCTTGTAAAAAACAGGAGGGCAAGACTGCATGAAAATAAAAAAATGCACCCTGATCTTTTCATATTGCTCACCTCACACCCATATTGGGCTTCATATTTGTGGACAAAGCCTACAAGATTGATTGCATGATTGCAAAAAAAAGCAAGTAGTGCATAGAGAATCATAGAATTGTTAAGATTGGAAAAGACCTCTAAGATTATAGAGCCCAACCACAGCAATCTGCTTTAAAAATAACCCCCCAACCAAACCATCACACTAATCACAGGGCATATAAAAAGATAGCAGGAATTCATTACTGTTACATTCTAATGGGTTGAGGAATCCAATTACTCATTTGTGCCCTTAATAAAATCTTATCCAGAAGTCTCATTCTCCTGTAGGAGTAATCCTCTCAGAAATAATGTCCTGCTCTTGCTGCTGGTTAGAGTGCTGTGCTTGCACAGGCAGGCAGTCCCTCCTCAGCAGCCTCCTCATGAAATGGGTGCTCATCATGGGCATGCTTAAAATGTTCTGTTTTCCCCACTCTCATACAGAGTTTTCAGCTCACATCCCCACCAGAGCATCACATCTTGCCAGACAGATTTTCACCCAAAATCAACAAGAGGCCATAATAGGTTCTGGACCCACACCCATTACATTTTTTGAATAATGCTGCTTGCTGTTCCATTATATAACACTCACAAGATTGTATTTGAATAACCAATAATTTTAATAACCCCCCAGAAAAGTTAATTTCCAACACTGTAGCACAAATACTTCAACATCTGCTCCTGGCTGCTACACAGGGTTTGATAAATGACATCACTTACATAATATAAATGGGAATTGCTTGGTTACAAATCTAATGTGCTAAGCTGCCTCTGATGCATGCAGTTTCTCCAGCATTCAAAAAAAACCCATTTCACATGTCACAGTTTACCCACTGCTGCATTATCTCATTAACCATCTCCTCCCAAAACAGACTGGGAATGAAAATCCTACTGAAAATCCACAGATTTAGGGCACTTGGTGCATACCCCAGAAGTTGAGCTTTTGTGTTTACAGATGCACAGCATCTCTGGCATATTTTTTTTTTTTTGGTCACATTGAACTGGCACCCAAGTGTGGTGGCAGGAGCAGGGTGCAGAGGTGGGAGGCTGGAGATGTTCAGCTATAAACCCTTCTGTAGGTTCACCAAAGCCAAGTGTTGCAACAGGCTCCTTGGTGCCTCCCCAGCCCCTCAGCATCCTGCTGCTTAGCCCTGCATTTCCAAAAAAAAAAAAAAAATCCCCTTTGAATATCCAGTGAAAGCACCAGCAAAAAGTGGGAGCTGCAAGGGACCCAGGTTTCTGCCCAGGAGTCCTGAATCCCACTAAAAGGTGCAAAAAATTCCATGCTTTAGCACTCAGACCTAATTCCTCGTGTAGCTGCAGCCCTGGCAGCAGAGCAGGGAGAGTTCAGGGCTGGGTATTCCATGGCAGCTCTCCCTGTGCCATCTCACACTCCCTTCTGACAGGGTGGACGTGCAGCCAGGACTGGGGGGGCTCCTGGCTGGCACTGGGGTGTAACAAGAGGCACAGGCAGCAAAGCAAGAGAGAACAAGTCCTGGCAGGATGTATTTAATAATTCCAAACCCAGAAAACCCGACTGCTAACTCGCAGTGTCTGAAAAAACAAGAGGCAACTGGCCACAAAGGAACCAAAAGCTTGTGAGGATGCCCTCCCCTAAAGAGAGACATATATCCTGCTGCTCAGACAAGGGATTTCTCAATGAGCAGGGGAAAAGAAAATAGAAAAAGAAAAAATTCTTTTTTTGCAAACACCCAGCCTCCAGCTGGACTGAGCGCCATGCAGACTGCATTTGATTTGTGTTTTAAATGAGCTACTACACAAAACAGATCCTTCAGAGATGAATGCAAGCAGGGAGAAGAGATTTCTACCCTGCTCCACAGTCAAACACCATTCTGTGTGATCTGCACCAAAAATAAAAATGCCACTTTGCCAGAGGCTGGAGTCTCCCTCTCCTAGCAACACATCCCACCCAGCCTGTTCCTGAGACCCTTCAGCTCCTGCCTGCCAGCACAGCTCCCTTCCCCTGTCTGCAGCGACACCCCTGCTACAGACACACACACGTGTATATTCTCAACAGACAGAGGGGAATTAAGTGAACTCTCTGAAGCCTGAGCCCTGGCTCTGCTTTCCAGCAGCATCCCAGGCTCTGCTCTCAGCTCTCACCAGCAGTGCAGAGGGTGGAAGGCACTGACCCCCCTGGGGACATCCTTGCTGCCAGGCAAAGGCCTTTCTGAGTCTCCTGCAAACCTTGAGCCCCCAAAATATATCCTGTAAGTGAAAAACCCGATTAATATTAATTAGTAGACAGCTCCTGTGTGCCAACAGGTGGTGGAAGCACTCCTGACATCAGCTTGCTCTGAGATTTAGTGAGCAGCTTCCAGGAAACAAGCAGGACAGCAGAACAGTGCATCCCCATGCAGCAGCTCTTGTTAAACATATTAGTTTAACCATTAAACAAACAGCACTGCAGTTCACACCTCTTTGTGTGGTGTTTCATTCGGGCAGAGCCAGGGCTTGCCAGGACTGGAAGGGGAGATCAAACAAACCCCAAAGACAGAGCAGAGCTGCCCAGAGCTTGCATGGGCTGACAATTTTGCAGCTGCCTGAAAAAGGCAGAGCTTTCTCAGGCATTCCAGGAGATTGTAGCTTGGCTATCTTATCCAAAGTTTACTGTTTAAAAGCTTGTTTCTCTTGTGCCTTCATGTACATCAATTGTTCTGGTTGAACAGAGATGGTTTCATTATACTACAAAAGGTTTTGTGTTACAGCAACCTTCCCGTTCTACCCCCAGCTTGTAATTTTAGTTATTTATGTTATTGGAGCTCTTGAATTAAGTTGCTGTTTTATTATTTATGATAGCACAGTTGCATAGGCTGGTCATTATTTTATCAGGACCTTGTGTTTACACACACTGTTCCAGCTTCCCAAACAGCTTTTTATTACCTTGGAGCACAGATTGCATGTGTGACTGCCTTCTGCTACTTTGTGCAGCTGAATGAGAAACAAAAAGCTACAAATTAACACTGTTAAAATGTGGCAGGACCATTTTCCAGATACACTAGTATTTTGGTGTTCAATCATGCTTTTTTTGGGAGGAGCATCCGCTTTTTTTTTTTTTTTTTTTTTTTTTTTTTTTTTAAATATAAACAATTCATGTGGTCCAGACAAAGTTCATGTTCTACCTGGGAGTGAGAACATCCTGCTTTCACTATTGAATCTTTTGGAATTCTGGCTGAAAATGTCCTTTGAGTGCACCTTATGGCAGATGCTGCTCCGAAGGGATGTCACCACAGGCAGGTGCGTGGCAACAGAAAACGTTTTAATTTTGTTAAATGCTTTAACAGTGTCACCCGGGGAGGGTGTCACCCCCAGCAGGAGCCTCACTAAAAGGGTGTCACCCCCCGGCAGGTGGGTGGCAGTCGAGAATTCACCTTTTGAAGAGTGTCACTGGAGTAGGTGACTACTTTGCTACCACTTTTGAGAAGCAGGTGCCTCTTTAAAAGGATGTCACCCCCCTGGCAGGTGCGTGGCAATAGAGAATGTACCCCGAGTACGGTGTCACTTGAGGAGGGCATCACCCCTGGCAGATGGGTGACAATAAAGAACGCACCCCCAGTACGATGTCACTCCGGGAGGATGTCACCCGGGGCAGGTGCCTCTTCAAAAGGATGTCACCACCCCGAAGGTGCACGGCAATAGAGAATGTACCCCAAGAACAGTGTCACCTGATTAGGGCATCACCCCAGTCAGGTGAGTGGCAATAGAGAACACACCCCGGAGGTGTCACCCCTGGCAGGTGGGTGGCAATAGCGACCCCGGAGGTGTCACCCCAGTGGATGGCAATAGCGAACGCACCCCAGTTCGGTGTCACCCCGGAGGTGTCACCTCGGCAGGTGGGTGACAATAGCGAACACAGCCCGGTGCGTGTCACCCCGGAGGTGTCACCTCGGCAGGTGGGTGACAATAGCGAACACAGCCCGGTGCGTGTCACCCCGGAGGTGCCTCCCCGGCAGGTCCCCCCGCTGCGGGCTGTCCCGGCAGGTCCCCCCGCTGCGGGCTGTCCCGGGCAGGTCTCCCCGCTGCGGGCTGTCCCGGGCAGGTCTCCCCGCTGCGGGCTGTCCCCTCGCTCGCTCGCTCGCTCCCGCTCGCACCTGGCGTGCGGGCGCTCCCCGCCCCCGGCCGGGCCCGCCGCTCCCCGCCCCGCCGGCCCGGCCCTGTGCATTGTGGTCCGGCGGCGGGGGGCGAACATGGCCGAGAAGCAGAAGCACGATGGGCGGGTGAAGATCGGCCACTACGTGCTGGGGGACACGCTGGGGGTCGGCACCTTCGGCAAAGTCAAGAGCTGAGTACCGCGGGCGGGGCCGGGCCGGGCCGGGCGCGCCCCTCTCCGCCGCCTCCCTCCTGCTCTGCCGCGGCCTCCGCGCCGGCATCCCCTCTCTTCCCTGTGCCCCGCATCCCCCGGCTCCTCTGGCATCCCCTCCCTTCCCTGTGCCCCGCATCCCCCGGCTCCTCTGGCATCCCCTCCCTTCCCTGTGCCCCGGCATCCTCTCCCGTCCCTGTGCCCCGCTGCCCCCGGCTCCTCTGGCATCCCCTCCCTTCCCTGTGCCCCGCATCCCCTCCCTTCCCTGTGCCCCGCATCCCCCGGCTCCTCTGGCATCCCCTCCCTTCCCTGTGCCCCGCATCCCCCGGCTCCTCTGGCATCCCCTCCCTTCCCTGTGCCCCGGCATCCCCTCCTTCCCTGTGTCCCGCTGCCCCCGGCTCCTCTGGCATCCCCGGGATCACGGGCGGGGATGCGGCGGGTGGGAGATGGAGCGCTCGTCCCTCCGTGCTGCGGGCTGTCACAGCCCCGTGTCCGGGCAGCACCCCCAAATCTGGGTGCTCCGGGCTGTCACAGCCCCGTGCTGCTATCCCGACCCCCAAAATCTGGGTGCTGTGGCTGTCACAGCCCCGTGCTGGAGCAGCACCCCCCAAAACTTGGCTGGGCGCTCGCAGGGAGGTGATGGGGAGGCTGGGTTGCGCACCCGCATCCTGGCCCTCCGTGCCGGGAATGCTCTCCTCGCTCCTTCCCCTCCCGGCAGGTGCTCCGGGGGTGCTCCTGGAGCCGGGATGAGCCGGGTTGGTGCTGCCCCGGTGCGAGCATCGCCCCCTCCGAGCATCGCCCCGCGGGGATGGAGGGGCCGGGGCGGGCAGGGATGAGCCGGCTGCGCCTTCAGCTGGGGAAAGAAAAGCTCCAGAGCCACCTGAGAGCACCTAAAGGGGCTGCAGGAGCGCTGGAGAGGGAGTTCTGGCAGGGCGTGGAGTGGTGGGGCCAGGGGGAATGAATGGCTTCGTGCTGGCAGATGGCAGCAATGGAATATTGGGGAAAAAATACTGGGGAGAAATTGTTCCCTGTGAGGATGGGGAGACCCTGGCACAGGGTGTCCAGAGAGCTGTGGCTGCCCTATCCCTGGAAAGGTTAAAAGCCAGGTTGGAGCTACCTGGGGTAGTGGGAGTTGTCCCTGCTTATGGCAAGGGGTAGAACCGGATGAGCTTTGGGGTCTCTTCCATCCCAAACCATTCCAGGGTTGCAGGATGGAGGGATTGTGTCAGGGATTGTGTCCCTCCACACAGGGATTCTTTGCCAGTGGTGCCAGAGCAGCCAGCTCACATCCTGAAGGCTTTGCTTTACCTGGCTGTGAGGTTTGCAAATATTTGTGTTTCTTTTTCCTGCGAATTCTGACATATGTGCAAATTTCATTTTTTAGGCAAGATACTGAAAAAACAGAAAACCAGCAAAAGTGTCTAAGCTGTGCTTCCCAGTAGGAAATGGGTTTAGCTGGAGCTGGGGAAGCAGCTGTCCCACTCAGTGTCCCCCCACCCCATTGGGATGTAGCTGGGCAAAGGGGTGCTGTGCCTGCCTTCAGTGCCTGGAGTTTTAAAATAAACCCAAATTGACAGCAGATGAAAGAAACCACCACAACCACTGCAGCTAAGTCCACCTGTGGCCATTAATCACGCCCTAAAAATATATTGCTGTGTTTAATCCCAAACCACAAATTTACTGTCTAAAGAATTATCAGAATAAATACTTCTAACAGTAAGGACCATTTAAATCACTCCTGTGTACTAGAAGACCTCAAAAACTGCTCCAAAGGCAGGTTTTTTCCTTGCAGACCAATTTAAACCTGCCAACAATAAACTTTTTTTCCTTAACTAGCACAAATACCCCCTACCCCACATATGACCTGAGTTTGGTAAAAATGGACATTTTCCAAAAAAATATTTCAAATAACATGAAAGAGATTTCCTAGCTCAAAATCCTTTGTAGGTGAGTAGTACCCTTTATATGTTTTTTTCCCCCCTTAATATTTTGCCTGCAACTGACAGGTGAAGTTTGTGCTTGAGCCTGGCAACTGAAATGAAGAAATAGAATCTCCCATTTATATAGAATTACAGTGGTTTTTTTGAATGAGCTTTGGAAAAACTTGTATTCACATGAGAAGAGCAGAGGTTTTTGTTGATTGATTCAAGCATTGTGTGTTGGGTATAATAATAGTTTTTTCAGGGAAAAGTCAGGTACCATCAGTGATATTTCTTGTTGCTGATGTGTTTTCTCCAAATTCTGCCTTGTACAAAGTTTTGGTTTGGTTTTTTTTTTTTTTTCCTGCCTTACTCGTCAAAGTTAAGAAATCAAAATTTACAGTTGTTCAGGACTATTGTTATTAAGAAAATA
The DNA here is from genome assembly GCF_903797595.1 of Erithacus rubecula. Taxonomy (NCBI): domain Eukaryota; kingdom Metazoa; phylum Chordata; class Aves; order Passeriformes; family Muscicapidae; genus Erithacus; species Erithacus rubecula. Next base: position 4,031,660 of record NC_136662.1, on the reverse strand, counting down.
AGAAATGGCAACAAAGGGCAGGATTTAGTGACACAGGGTACAAACCAGAGCTTGAACTCTTGGCTGGAGCTGAGTAGTCATTTTGAGCCATGATGGAAAAAAATTCCCTGACTGCCTGGATCTTCAGGGGCTGATCCTCCTAAAAACTGGCTGAACACTGCCAGAAACTGTTCTGTTCTAAGCCCATTCAGTTTCTTGATCTCATTTACAGAAAATACACACGAGGCACAGAAGGGAGCAGATAGGTTGGCAGATGAGGGCAGGATTTTGGTGATGACACTGGAATTCCATCTGGAGATGGTGATGAGGATGCAGCATCTCTTAGAAGAGAGGAAGGTGGCAGGAGCTGATGGATAGGAGGGGTCTTGGAAGAGACTTGAAGTCACCACCCAGCATTTTTACCAGATGTGTTTGTTTTCCCTGTCCTCCAGGCCAAAGATTAGAATAATTTGCAGAAATAGAACTGTGGAGATGTTGGATTTGGAGTTTAGCAAAGCCTTGGAGGAAGGAGATAGCATCTCCTTCCCTGGGGGCTGGTAAGAACAGATGAGACAAATTGTGTTTGCTGTGGGCATTTCCCACCCTGTGGGTCCCCAAAATCTCTGCTGTGACCCCAACCCTCACACAGTGAGGTTGGTGCAGTCAAAATCCAGCAGAGTAACCCAGATATTCTTGTTTTTGGTTGGGTTTTTTCCCCTGTGATGCCACCCACAGCATCCCTGGGGGCCCTGGGTGGCTTCTTTCCCTCACTTGTTTGCCACAAAAGTGACCAATTTGTGGTCCCTCAAGGACTGGCAGTGCTTGGATTGTATTTTTCACCTCCATGGGCTCCAGTCAGGATCAGATCCAGTTTTTCCCAGGCTCTGTAGCATTGCTGCTGCAAGGCAAACTTTGTGTCAGAGGGAAGATAAACTAAGGAGACTGAGCAGATGAAGGACAGGGAAAAGCTGATACAACACACAAGTGGCAGTGGGGCAGAATTGATACAGCACTGCTAAATATATGCTTTGGATTTCATTTTTAACTTTGGGCTGAGATAAGGGCCAGCAGAACTGATAGGGAAGGAGTTTCCTCACCCCTCCACAAGCTCCTGTAGGCAAAAATATGAACTGCTTGTGCTGCCTGAGCTGGTAGGATAAAGAAAAATGATATGAAAACCCATTCTGTCAAGGGGTTTTAATTATTATCTGTGCTCATGGTGCTGTGATCACTATTCCACCACTGTCCACCTTGGGGTGAGGATCCTCTTCCATTCCTATGGGAGAGCTGGGACCTGCCCCTGACTCCTGGGATGGTCCTGGGGCTCAGAGACTCTGTGAGCAGAGGGAGGGGTGTCCTCACTGCCCATGCCTGGATTCCTGCAGCTACAGAGGCTGAAAATCTCCCACCACATAGGAAACTGTGTTCCCTCTTTGTCTCTCTCTCACCGAGTTCAAGGAGGCTTAACAAGTCACTGGGGACAGAAACAATAATATCTCTGTATCTAATGCTTACTGTAAGCAAAAGATGGATTACAAAATAGGCTGTTTATTTTTAATTATTAATGTGTTTGTGCTAGCAAACCTTTGCAGTTACACATTGTTTGTCACGGATGGGAAAGGGGATGAACTATTTGGCAATAGTATTAAAAACAATAATTATTCATTCTGGGCATGGCCATTATTTTTTTTTCCCCTAGTGTGTAATAAAAACTTTTCAAAGCATATGTCAAGGCAAGGCCAGAAAATGTTGTCCTGAAACAAAAGGTGGCAGAAATCAGGGTTTTCCTCCTAGTTCAGTGACAAAACTTTGCTTTACCTCCCTGCAGCACTGCCCTGCTCTCCTCTCCCCAAGGACTGACCAGGGGAAATGCCTCCCTGGACTATTTACAGCACTCTCCTTGCACTGCACCAGTGGAATTATCTGCCTCCTCCAGCCCTCAGCTAATCCCTAAATTGCATCTCTGCTGCAAAGCTGAGTTTATTTTCATTCCATCATCTAGCAGTTTTAAGTATTACGAGGAATAAAATGGACATGCAAAGTGGTGTGCTTTAATTTTCAGTGTGGCAGTAAAGTGTTTTATTTTTAGGATGCTCTTACAGAGGAAAGAATCTCTGGCAGGTCTTATCTGGTGGCTAATAATAGTGACCTGGTGTGGCCTGGGTGCTGCTGCCCTGCCCTTCTCACGCCTCCTGCTCACCCTGGGTGCTTCTGATCAGCTCATTAGGGCTGCCAAAATTACAGGCTCTAATAGTGTAATAGCAAGGTTTGCTGGCAGTAATTAACTCCTTGCATGGTGTGTTACTGCTGGAAGGGTGATGCTGGTAATTAGAGAGAGCAAATATTTACTGTAAGCAGGTTTTCCTGTGCAGGCTTTAGGAAACCAGCCCTGTGTCACCCTGTTGAGAATCACATTAGAGAAGGGGCAGCTCATTCTGAGAACCCTTTTTTTGGGTATAAACACCTCATTTTCAAGCTCTTTCTGCTCTCAGCTTCAATATAAATCTTGCTTCCTGGCAGCTTTTTTTTTTTTTTTTTTTTTTTTTGTGTGTGGTTTGTTTATTGATAACAAATGGATCCCAGGCTGAATTAGTTTCACATCATTAGGTACAATTCTCCCAGTGACAGTTTGGCTGCTCCTCCCAGTTTATGGTTGTGGTTTTTCCCTGAGATAAACATCAGCATCCCAATGCACCAAGTGCATTTTAAAAAACCCCCCAAAAAACAAAATATATTGAAGTTTGCACTTTTCCTAAAAGCAGAGTTTGCTCCTGCAGTCCAGCACTGTTCCTGCAGCTTGTCATCATAGCAAGAAGCATGCTGGAGGAAGTATAAATAGAACTTCATTTTAGTAATGCAAATCCTACAGTCCTATTTTGGGCAGGGAAAATCCCCACACCATTTGAAAAAAAAAAAAGGAGTGTGATGGTCTAGTTTTAAGACTGGGTTTATGAGGGATTTTGTCTATCAGTGTGTTATGGTGGAGATTCTCCTCTGCCATTTAAATATATCTGTTTCTGATTAATCTAGCTTTTACATGCTATAAATCCTTGCAAATTAGCTTGGGGTATGACCTCCTCCAGCAACTCACTCTGTTTTATTTAGTGGAGTGTTTTTGGCAGATAAGTCCCCTCTCTTCTGCCTTCTATGACTCCACTGGGAAAACAGTGAAGAGACAAAAACTTTAAGACACTTCACACCCTTATTTTCTGGTTTTTTTTTTTTTTTCCTTCAGAAGTGACTTTTTGCTTGTAGTGCCCTAAACTGCCTGTGTGAGCCCTGCTGCAGTGTTTAGTGACTTTGCAATGCTCTCTCTCTCTAACAGTTGGTGAGCACCAGCTGACAGGGCACAAAGTGGCAGTGAAGATACTGAACAGGCAGAAAATCCGCAGCCTGGACGTGGTGGGGAAGATCAAACGGGAAATTCAGAACCTGAAACTCTTCCGGCACCCCCACATCATCAAACTGTGAGTGCCCTGCCTGCCCAGCTGCTCCCTGCACAAAAAACACCTCTCACACACACTTAGCTGCTTCCAGGAGATGGATTAGGGCAGTTAAAAATGTGTTTGGTCAAGGTTTTGTGTGTTGGATGAGCCACTGGTTTTCCAGAGAAGTTGTGCTTCCCCATCCTTGGAAGGTTGGATGGGTGTTTAAACAACCTGGGGGAGTGGAAGGTGTGCCTGCCCAGCTGGAATGGGATGGTCTTTAATGTCCCTTCCAACCCAAACCATTCCATGATTCCATGAATTGCAGCATGGTCAGGCTCTGAGAGTGAAACCTTGGCCTCCAGGATTTATGTTTTAATGGACTGATTATCCAGGGCTTAAAAGAACATTTTTTTTTTTTCCCCCCCAAAAAAATTTATTATTCAGACATAAGTCTTGAAAGTCACCACTTTGATGAACCTGAGTTGGGGTCATAAATCAGCACCTGCACTGCAGCCTGTGGGATTCCTGCTCAATCCCCAGTTTGTGCAGCCAGCCCACATTAATGAGGCACTTGATAATATCTTTGGCATTCCTATAAAAGAAAGCTGTTGAATGGTAACTGCAAGGGTAAGTTGACATTTAGGTCAGCCTTAAAACTGGCATGAGATATAGCAAATACCTGGGACTTAGAGGCAAGGGAAAACAAATTTCTCTCTGCAGTTAAATAACCAACCATGCAGCAACTGTTGACTTTAGAGTAACTTCACAGTCCCATGGATTTATTGGGGAACAGATTGGTATTATTTCATGAAAAAAGCACCAGAAAGACTCCTCAGCTGTGTGCCCAGCACCCTGCAAGTCAAACCCTGTTCACACATTTGTCAAAGCAATAAAAGTTAATTCCAGTTTGACAATATCTGCGTCCTATGATACATGTTGCATTCATGAAATACAGTGATAAAGATGTGAGGAGACTGGGGCACACAAACCCCTTTCAGTAAGTTTTTAAATGTATATAAAAGAAATATTGGGGCAATTAACAGTAACTTAGATGTTTGGGTCCAATGCTCCTCAGAAAAATGAGGTTGATGCTGTTGATCTTTATGGGAGTATCCCAAATTCTCTTGCCAGCCTCTGGAAATTGCTGAAATCTCTTTGTTTCAAATTACAGCCCTGTAAAAATTCATGAAATTATTCTTTAAAAAAAAAAAAAAAAAAAAAAAAAAAAAGAAGTAAACAACAACAAAACAATGAATCTGAAATAAAAGAGAGGGAGGTCCCAGCTGGTGCTGTGTGAATTCCTGGGGCTGCATTGACCTCAGCTGATCACTGGCAGTTTATTCCAGCTGGGACACTGAAATGCCTTTGAAGCACCCAGGGATCATTTTGGAAGAAAATGGAGAATAAATCTGCAAGTTTAAGGTGATACTCTGCGATTTTCCCCCCATTCTAGAAGGATTTGCCCTCCATTCTAGACAGATTTAATATCTGAAAAATAACTTTAGGGGATCTCCTTTTTGTTTCTGTACCTGTCCATAGGAAGCTCCCTCTAGTGCCTAGAGCTCTTTATCTTCTTTTTTCTTGATAGGAGGAAAGCCAGATGGATCCTCTCCTTGCCCCCAGCTAACCAGGACTCCATTTCTAAAGCTGTTGTTGCAGATCTTACCCAAATTGGAAAGTCAGGGCAGTCCTAAATTTGATAAGATTGCCTGACAGATATTTCAGAGGATTATTTAAAGGGTTGAAGGAAGATCATAGGTCTGGGAAAAAAGTCCTTTCACAGACAAGTGAAAGATTATACTGAAAACAAGAGACAGCTTTTCAGAAGTTAAAAATGCAAAATCCAAACAAATTTGTAATTTAAGTGTTGATTTGGAATTAATAATCTGTTTAAAAGCCTTTCCCTGTTTTTAACTGCATATTTTTTCTCTCTCTCTGCTTGTGTTTTTGAAGGTACCAGGTCATCAGCACACCAACAGATTTCTTCATGGTCATGGAATACGTGTCTGGGGGGGAATTGTTTGATTACATCTGCAAGCATGGACGTGTAAGTGCCAGTGCTGGGTCAGCCACACACTTGTGTGGGAAGGGGAGGGTGTTCAGGAGCAGAATGATTGCTCAAGGGGGCACAGTTAAGGTTAAGGCTCAAAATAGAAGCTGCTTCACAGCAATCCCATCCAAGGTGTCTAGTACCAGCTCACAAAAACTTGTGTGTGATTTTTCGTGTCTTTCTCTGGTTGTTTTTGATCCTCAAAACCAAAATATCCAAGGTAACGTGTTGCTTAGGGCAAATATTTGGAAAACTTGAATATTTTTTTTGTGATTTTTAGCTATGGTTGCCTGCCAAAAGCCCCATGGTTCAGCAGCAGATTTATGGCACTTGGTGTGGTCTCTGCCCCAGTCATTCACCTCTCCCAAACCCCCCCAGGCTCCATGCCAGGTTCTTGGGAGCCTTTTCAAGGATGTGGCTTATCTGAACAACATTTTCAAATGCCAGCAGTCCCAGTGGGTATAAATCAGCTGAGCAGTGGGCTGAACCTGTGAAATGTGAGATTTTGGTTACAAGGAAGATTGCTGATGTGTGCTGTGTGGAGGTAAAAATGGGCCAGAGTGGACATGCAGAGTAAGGGTTCAGGTGCAGGATCAGCCCATCAGACATTCTCTCTCTGTGCTACCAAATCAATGCATTTACAGCAAATTGGGTTGAATTAGTGCAGTGCTGAATGGAGCTGACTTTTCTGTGTACAGTTCTGATTTCTCACACATTTGACCCATCTAGATCTTTTCAGTGAGTGGTTTGGATCTTTTCAGAACTTCTACATTCCTGAACTCAGTTTTTCATGAAGGGAGTGTTTTGGAATTCATCAGTAAAAATAATTGACAATATAGTTTCTCTGATATAGCTCATACAGCTTTATAGCTATGCAGGTGATTAAAGTCACTGTGATATTCCAGCTTCACCTATTGCTTCCAGAGGAATTCTATGAGGAATTGCTCCCAGCAGCATCCTCTGTGGTGTTTTGGCCAGCCTGGATCTGTACCAGTCCCATTGGGACAGCAGGCCATTGTCTGATAGGTGCTGCCTTTCCACTCTTGTTGACACCTGAGCTAAATTGAGATCTCACCTTTCACCTCTGGGCTGCATCATTTGCAAACACTGCAAAACACAAGGGTGAGAAACCTGCTTTATTTGCTTCTTCTGGCTTCAGGCACGCTGGGATTTTCTCTCTGCACCCTGTAAACCTTTGTGTCCTTGCTGAGCCAGACCCTCCCCTGGCAGCTGTGCCTGCTCTCCAACCTCCAGGGCTGTTCCCTCTGCTCTCCCTGCAGGTCGAGGAGGCAGAAGCTCGCCGCCTTTTCCAGCAGATCCTCTCTGCAGTGGATTACTGCCACAGGCACATGGTTGTGCACAGGGACCTGAAGCCAGAGAATGTGCTGCTGGATGCCCACATGAATGCAAAGATAGCTGATTTTGGTAGGTGACCCCTGCAGCATTCCAGAGGTGCAGCCAGAGAGTGGCCGTGGAGCAGCTGCATGAACCCAGAGCTGCCCCAGCTGGGAATCCCACCCTGGAAAACACTGCCCTGCCTGCAGCACCAGGGATTGCTGTGTGCAGGGATCCTGCACTGAGAATGGAGCAGTGAAGTGATTTGTAAATCTCTGCTGTTTAAAAAAAATTACCTGATTGATGTTTTGAGTTTGAGTGCAGCTAACTCAGGGTGAGCTGGCTGTGTGTGTTTATTTTCGTGCATGTTCTCCCTCTGTTTGGCCATGTGCTCTTGGCCTTGGCTCATTTTACAGCCAGCAGTAACAGGAGTCTCTAAGTGGCATTAGGGATTGAAATCCATTAAAATACCTGGGCTACCAACTCTGTCCTGGTGAGTCCTTTCTAGCATTGTAAATCCTTCTCAAGATTTACTCACTTGACAGCCCCACCCAATTGACATATGAAGTAAGTGCTCTGGGGTGAATTATGTCTCTTCTCTGTGCTCTGGGAGTTGCAACTTAGAGGAGCAAAATTAGACTGGAGTGAATATTTCTTGGTTGGATGTGAAACTCTCCTCCCCTCCCCCCCCCAAAACCCAAACAACAATAATAGTAAGAAAAGTAATAATTTTTTAATCAATTCAGAGAAGTCTATCTAAACTATATCAACAGTTCCCTTTCCACTCCTCTTCCCTGCTTTTCCTCTGTGTGACACAGGGTCCAGCCTGTCTGGACCTTCAGATCAGACATAATGTATAATAAGCATTTTGTTTTTAGGACTGTCCAACATGATGTCAGATGGTGAATTTCTACGCACCAGCTGTGGCTCCCCCAATTATGCAGCCCCTGAAGTCATCTCTGGAAGGTAATTCCTCATCAGAGTCTTGTGAGCACATGGACTTTAAATTTGTTCTTGGTATTAGAAACAGTTTTGCATATCTAGTAAAAGTAGCTGACTCCTTCCAGCCTGGATTTTGTGTTTGGGTGAATCTGTTGGCAAAGATCTGAAGATTTTCTTGGTTATTTTATTTCTCAGTAGCTGTAATAGCAAACCATGTTTTGCTACAGGTGTTTACTTTGGAGGAGTTATTAATACCAGATGTTGACTGTTTATATTGCTAATTAAAGAGGGTGAAAATGGCTCTTTGGATGCAAATACTGAGGTTCCAGGAGGAAAGGCTTTTCCAGGCCACCCCCTCCTCTCCTGCCCACCTGTAATAAAAAACACAGTGTTAATGAGGAAAACCATTCACTAACAAAAGAACCTGGAAAATCTTTAATTACTTCCCAACACTTCTAATGAAAATACTTGTCTTCTGGTTCCTTAAGTTGGGGTTTTGGCTGTGGCAGTAGGTTCAACCTTCAGAGCTTTGTTTTGAACTGATTCATTGAATTGACAAACCTCCTCTGTGGTTGCATCTCCCAGCATGAAACATCTGTACAGCACATGGAGTGTTGAACACACCCCACCAGGCTGAATAGGACTTACATGTGTTGATACAGAAGTGTTGCCTCCCATATTTTGCTGTCAGGAGCAGAAATTACATAGAATGTACATTTTTTCCTAATTCTCTCTGTAATACCTTAGCAAAGATGGCAAATAATAGATTTTCAAATTTTCAGTCCTCTGAATGGTCCTTTAAACTGCCCATCTCATTATCTATCCTCTTTTTTTTTTTTTTTAAATCTCCCTTTGCCATGAGCTTTACTTTTCCTAATCCAATAGTCTTTTTGCCTATATCTGTAGCTTTTAAATAGAACATTTTGTTCAGAATGTGTTTGCTTTGATTATGATTATTTTATCCCTGTTTACACCAGAGCAAGTGTTGGCAGAGCATCCTAGGAATTAGACTAGCATCCAAAAACCCTGTTGTGACTACAGCTCTGTGTGTGAAATGAAACCAAGTAAATCCTCATTGTCAAGAAGGGGACAAAGCCAGAAACTACTGGGATTCAAAGAAGTATCAATGGTATTTCCATGTCAGTGAAGGCCAGACACGTTTTTCAATTGGTGTAGGAGACAAGGCACATGGCAGATCAGCAAGGGTTTAGTCCCTGAGTGTTCCAAGGGTAAAGGCAATACTTAGTAACAACAAAAGTGAGAAGGAAAACCAAAAACCAAGCCCACATGTTGTACTTTTTTGGCTGGCTGCAGCTGCATCCCTCCCTCATCACTCCCACCTACAGTTCAGGGCTGCCTGGGTTTCATGGCCCATGTGCCAAGCTGGGCTCTTCTCATAGCTGCATTTGGGGGGGACAGGCACAATCCACCCTCCCTGCCTTGCTGGGGGGTGTGTGGGGCAGGGGAGCTGACTCCTGCTGCCTTCTGTAGCTTTCAGAGCCATACAAGTGCATCTCACTTGGGCTTGAAGGTCCAAAAGACTGTTCAGGCAGTCCCACTTTGCTGCTGTCCCTGGCTTCTGCAGGGAAAATCCCACCCTTGGACAAACAGACCAGGTGTTTTGGGTGTTCAGAGAATGGCCACAGCATGATTTCTACACTGATATGTCTGCAGTGATGCTGTTCAGGAGGAGCAAGAGCAGGATGCTGAGGGTTCATGACAAGACTTCTGTAGTTGCATTTCAACTTCAGGATTTTGGTCAAGGGCAAGTGTTGCCTCCCAAAATCTCTGGGAGGCATCAGTTGTAGCAAAAAGAGATGAGAAGGAGGAGCAAAACTGTTTATTTGGGGTGTCCTGAGTTGGTGATGGCAGAGAGCACATTTGGCAGCTTGTCGGAAGCAGGAGCACTTAGATACCAGCACACCAAAAATAAACACTCAGATAGAATTCTCTGTTTGATCTGCCTCATTCAATGAACAGAAATTTCTGACTGAGCCCTTGGGGTAAAAAAGCAAAGAGCCTGTCAGGGCTCTGGGAAATGTGGGGTTTGGCTTTTTGGAGAGTTTGGTGGAGGCAGGGTGGTACCCAGGAGTGTGGGCAGGCAGTGCCAGCCCTGCCTTTCCTTTCTCTGAGCAGTTTTGGCTGAGGCAGGTTTGGTTTGGGGGGAGGCCATGAGCAGCCCTGGTGTGGGCTGGAGCTCTGTCCCTGGTGGAGCTGGAAGGGGATCCTCCCACCTGTATATTGGCTGGGGAGAGGATGGGGTGACACAGAATCTGCATCCTGGCTGAGAGAGGATGGGGTGACACAGTGACACAGAACCTGCATCCTGAGAGAGGATGGAGTGACACAGTGACACAGAACCTGCATCCTGACTGAGAGAGGATGGTGTGACAGCTTTCTCCTGCCCTTGTCCTCATGCAGGCTCTATGCTGGCCCAGAGGTGGACATCTGGAGCTGTGGTGTCATCCTCTACGCCCTGCTGTGTGGCACTCTGCCTTTTGATGATGAGCACGTCCCCACCCTGTTCAAGAAGATCCGTGGGGGGGTGTTTTACATCCCTGAGTACCTCAACCGCTCCGTGGCCACGCTCCTCATGCACATGCTGCAGGTGGACCCCCTCAAGAGAGCCACCATCAAGGACATCAGGTCAGCTGGGCTGGGCTGGCTGCCTCTGGGGGTCTCCTGCTGCCAGGTGGGCAGGGTGGTTTTCAGCTGCAGTCAGCTAATCCTGATGGGTTTTGTGCCAAGTGATTCAAGGAGCAGCCCTGCACTTGTGTGCTGGCTGGAAGTGGGTGATGATGAACAGGGTGAGGATTTTATGGATATATTTGAAATTCTATTTTATTGCATGTTAAATAGCCTTAAAAATCTCTTAACAGCACTTAGCAAAGCTAGCTATAGCATGCAATAATCCCAAGAATTTAATATCCAACAGCCATTTTTCATTGCTTTATTTCAAGCCCACATCCCTATGGGTACCAGATAAGAGGATAATCATTGTACCTTGTACAATGATGTATATCCAAAAGAAAGGGAGGAGAAATCCAAGAATTGCTAACTTAATATGTAAATATTGGATGTATTACATCTAGCTATGTGCTAAGCATAAACATTTACTAGAGCTTCCAGGAATTCTCAGGTTTTTAATGCATTTTCAATGGATGGCCTTAATTCTACCTTTCAATTAAACCCGTGCAAACTTCCTTTTTTATTTCTTAATTCCTTAGGATTAGAGGATTTAATTACATGTTAGAGAGGCAGCACACGTGGCAAGATTACTGTCAGTACATAGAACCTGTAGACAAGGCACTGTAGGAGTTTTAGACACTTAATTATCATTCACCTCATTGGAAATTGGTGGGAATTGGGTGGGTTTGATGCTCTCAGGTCTGTGGGAATCCCAGAGTGGGAAAATCTTGGAAGTGCTGAGCTCTTACTTCAGTGTGCAGAGTGTCATTGCTGTCCCTGTACCATGCTGTACCAGCTCATCAGTTGGGGTTTGTTCTTGGCTGGGTCATGGTTTCCCCATCTTGCCTCTCACAAAGAGGCTCCCTATTTCTTTTTATCTTTTTTTTTTTTTTTTCTGCCAGAGTCAGGATTAAATGCTCAAGAGATGGTATTTTGTATTCAGGCTCAGATATTTATTAATTCTTATCTATGTTACAGTGAGTGCTACAGCACTTGTGCCTAACAAGCTGAAAATGAAGAAATGACAATGTATCTTTCTCATTGCAGAGTCTTCTAAGGCCTAACAGTCCTATTAAAAATAACACCTAAATTATTTTTACTTTTGACCCAGTAACCAACTACCTATGACCCACAGTGCAGCATTTTCTATCCAATCACAAAAGTACCACCCAGACCCATGAAGAAGAAAGTGAAGCAGAAAGAAACCTTTGCCCTAAAACCTCCATCCTGCTCTCTATATATTGCTATATTCTGAAATCCCAAATTCCGGTATCTGTATCTTGCTCTCTATCTCTTTCCATATTCTAAAACCCCAAAACCTCCATCTTGCTCTCTATATTTTGCCATATTCTAAAACCCTCAAAACCTCCATCTTGCTCTCTATATATTGCTATACTCTAAAACCCCAAAATCTGTCTTGCTCTCTATATATTGGTCTATTCTAAACCCCAAAACCTCCATCTTGCTCTTTATATATTGCTCTATTCTAAAACCCCAAAATCTCCATCTTGCTCTCTATCTGTTGCTCTATTCTAAAACCCCAGATTCCAATTCCACCATGTGATATTACACACTTCTGTTCTACACACCAGCAATTTCAGTTCTACCCTTTCATTTTAGAAGCCATCCCCACGGCCTCATTTCCAAATCACAGAAAGTCCAAAACTCTAAATCTCCAGCACGTGGAGCAGAAATTCAGGGAAATTCTCCCTGTTCCTCCCTGCAGGAAGCACGAGTGGTTCAAGGAGGAGCTGCCCAGTTACAGAAATTCAGGGAAATTCTCCCTGTTCCTCCCCGCAGGGAGCACGAGTGGTTCAAAGAGGAGCTGCCCAGTTACAGAAATTCAGGGAAATTCTCCCTGTTCCTCCCTGCAGCGAGCACGAGTGGTTCAAGGAGGAGCTGCCCAGTTACAGAAATTCAGGGAAATTCTCCCTGTTCCTCCCTGCAGGGAGCACGAGTGGTTCAAGGAGGAGCTGCCCAGTTACCTGTTCGAAATTCAGGGAAATTCTCCCTGTTCCTCCCCGCAGGGAGCACGAGTGGTTCAAGGAGGAGCTGCCCAGTTACCTGTTCGAAATTCAGGGAAATTCTCCCTGTTCCTCCCTGCAGGGAGCACGAGTGGTTCAAGGAGGAGCTGCCCAGTTACCTGTTCGAAATTCAGGGAAATTCTCCCTGTTCCTCCTCCCAGGGAGCACGAGTGGTTCAAGGAGGAGCTGCCCAGTTACAGAAATTCAGGGAAATTCTCTCCTGTTCCTCCCGCAGGGAGCACGAGTGGTTCAAGGAGGAGCTGCCCAGTTACAGAAATTCAGGGAAATTCTCCCTGTTCCTCCCTGCAGGGAGCACGAGTGGTTCAAGGAGGAGCTGCCCAGTTACAGAAATTCAGGGAAATTCTCCCTGTTCCTCCCCGCAGGGAGCACGAGTGGTTCAAGGAGGAGCTGCCCAGTTACCTGTTCCCAGAGGACCCTTCCTACGACGCCACGGTGGTGGATGATGAGGCGGTGCGCGAGGTGTGCGAGAAGTTCGAGTGCAGCGAGTCGGAGGTGCTGAGCAGCCTGTACAGCGGCGACCCCCAGGAGCAGCTGGCCGTGGCTTACCACCTGGTCATCGACAACCGCCGCATCATGAACCAGGCCAGCGAGTTCTACCTGGCCTCCAGCCCTCCCACCGGCTCCTTCATGGAGGACAGCGCCCTGCACGTGCCGCCGGGCGTCAAGCCGCACCCCGAGCGCATGCCGCCGCTCGTGGCCGACAGCCCCAAGGCACGCTGCCCCCTGGATGCCCTCAACACCACCAAGCCAAAGCCCCTGACTGTCAAAAAGGCCAAGTGGCACCTGGGCATCCGCAGCCAGAGCAAGCCCTATGATATCATGGCTGAGGTGTACCGGGCTATGAAGCAGCTGGATTTTGAGTGGAAGGTAAAGGAGCGCGCTGCGGTGGGTTTCTGTGGGAGTTCAGGGTGTCACTGTCCTTAGACCTGAGATCACCTCTGCAGGATATACAGGTGGTCTGGGCTCCAGCTCTTTTCTGTTCCTTTCCTGCAGAAGGCTGTTTTAGAGGTTTTCATGGTTGTTTATTGTTTCTTATCTCGGGAATTCTTTGTCCAGTGAACAGCGGTCTGCTGGCCAGGCGTCCATGGCAGAATCTGCCTGGCAGATGCAAGATTTATCTTTTATACTCTAAATCACATATTAGGTATTTACACTTGACTCTCAACACACTTCAATCTTTGAACATGGTCCAGCTTTGTCCCATCCAATCAAAGGATGCCAAGGTGGCACTCCAACATGGATGGCATGGAGAAGAAAGAGGAAGAAGCACACCACACCCCAAGCCCTCCATCTTGACCACGAGCCCCTTAATATTTATCTACATTTATCTACATTCTACATTCTAACAGTCTAATTTACACTCTGTTTATTTTTGCAGCTTGCATTTCTTCTCTTAATCTTGGTAAATTGTTCCAAGGAGCTAAATCCAGCCCCTGAGACACTTGCGCCTCATTTGAGAGTTTTTGGGGACCCCGCCAGGGGGGTCTTGAAGCTCCCAAGGAAGCCAGGGGAACACCTTGGACTCCAACACAGGGTGTTCCCCTGGCTTCCCTGGATGCCTCAAGACCCCCCTGCCAGTGCCCAGGACCCCTGTGGACTGGATTTAAGCCCCTGGGAAAAATTACCTTCATTGCAAGAAGAATTAAAAGTCACAAAAAATAAGCAGAGTATAAATTAGATTGTTAGAAGATAGAAAAGTGAATTTTTAGAAATGTTTATCTTAGGGGGTTTGAAGCTAATATGGAGGATTTTGGGTGTGGTATGTATTTTCTTTCTTCTTCTTCATGCCATCCATGTTAAGTGCCAGGCTGGCATTATTGGATTGGTTTGAGACAGAATTGGACAATGTAATAAAAGTGTCATGTATTGGAAAGTAATTGTAAATATTAGATATGTAATTTATAGTATAAAAGATAAGTCCTGCCCCAAGGACAGGCAGTGTGCCTCGGATTTTAAGCTGAACTGCTGTTAGCTAGAGAAAGAATTTCTTAGATAAGAAACAATAAACAACCTCGAAAACCTCAGAAAAAAGCCTGCTGAATCTTCTTCAGTGACCAGCTGGGAAAACCTGAACTTTAAACCACCTATATGTCCTGCTGTGAGGATCTCAGGCTCAGGAGACCCCACAGACAGTGACAGGTTTCCAGCATCCTTTATCCCATAAACTCAAGGATTTTATCACCTGTTTTACCTTCCAGATAAATGCTCACCTTCCAGTCATCCCTGCTATTCCTTGTTAAACTCACCCAATTAAGGCTGCAGCTGTGCTTTAGTGTCTGTGCTGTTTATTTATGAAATAAGGGGTTTCTTTCTGAATGCTCCAGAAAGATGATTCTGCCTCTTTTAGCTGCAGGGATGAAAGGAACTGTTCATATTTCTAATTTTAGTGGCTAATTCCTTGTGAGGTCATCTTGACTGCTCCTGAGCAGAGGAACTCTCATTATTTCTGCCTGGTCCTGTCAGGGCTGAAATGGCACAGTATGAATTGTCCTAAAGGATGCACAGATGAGGGGCAGGGGGCCTTGGGTGCAGGATTTGTACCTTTGATGTGGTGGCCTTTTCCTTGATGGAGATGCAGCAGTGCTCATGGACCAGATGTGTTTTAGACAATTGTTGCTTCCTCAGTTTAAGGCTCAGCTTCTTGATTTAAAGCCAGATGTTTTAGTTGGCAGTGCTCACTGCAGGTATTTATGGTCACTGCAACATTCAGTCACAGTCCTTTTCAAAGTGGGAATAATAAATCCTTAAGTTAGCCCTTGATTTTTGCTGTTCCTGACTCCCCAAATCCTGGTGCAGCCCCTGAGGTGAGCTCTCCTGGCTCGTGGCCTTTGGCAGCAGTATCATCTGAGCATCAGGAGCCAGGTAAGGAGAATTTCAGCCCAGGTCTTCATCACCAGAGGAGCTCCCCTCCTCCCTCCAGGTCCCAAGCATTGTACTGTGTGAATCTCACTTTGCTTCTTCAAAACCTCCTGAATCCTCCTTATTTTTATGTCTTTAAAGCCAAATATCTTCCAGAAACCACATGTCCCTGCACCAGGAAGGAGATGAACTGTGGCCAGGTGCATTTGCCCACACCAGCCAGACATTTGTTAGCTGCATGGTTTTACAGGGAGTGAACAAACCTGCTGTATTTCTGGTACAGCCTCAAAAACCAACTCAGCCCAATGTCTCTGTGTAGGCAGTGGAGCTTATTTCATACGAGGAGGTTTCACAATAGCCTTTCTCACCCTAAGAATAACTTCAGATGTGACTCTTCATCAGAATTAACTCTCCCATCCACGCAGTTGCTTCATAAATATAGCACAGAGAAAAGATCTCATTGTAAATGAGATGCAGCAGATTGTGAGGTGGGAAGCAGCCAGGGAAAATACTCAGCTTGAAGCTGATGCACAGGTTTGAGTTTGGTTTGATCCATGGGTTTGGCTGTGCTGATGGGACAGAGGCTGCTCTGCCCAGCTTGATTTTATGAACACTGTCCATGTATATGAGTCCATGAGTGGATTTTGGGTTCATGTGGCCATGGCTGCTGCTGAGGGAGGAGCAAACATCAGGTTTGTGCCTGGCAGATGGATCAGTGCAGCTTCCTCAGCCAGCAGCTGGTGAATCACAGCCTGGAGAGGAATATTTAAAGACCGGAGGAAATGAAGCCATTCACTTCACTTCATAGGCGTTGTCCTTTTGAGAAACTGTTTTTCCCAGAAGATGCCTTGCTTGTATGTAGTAAAAAAAAAGAGGGAGAAGGTGTTGGTGTTGGTGGCTGGAGCCTCCCTGCTGAGGCAGGTTTGCTGTTGCAGGTGGTGAACGCTTACCACCTGCGGGTGCGCCGCAAGAACCCCGTCACCGGCAACTACGTCAAGATGAGCCTGCAGCTCTACCAGGTGGACAACCGCAGCTACCTGCTGGACTTCAAAAGCATTGATGGTGAGTGGGACATGGGCAACAGGCAGGAGGGCAGGGCTGGGAGTTTGGGAACCATCCCGTGTATTTTGGAGCGCTTACGAGTGCATCGTTTCAGCAGAAGCGCGTTGGAGTGGCTCAGCTCTGCTGCTCTGAGCTCAGCTCAGCTCTGCTGCTGCTCCTGTTTCATCACTGCAGCTGCCAAACTTACCCTGGGAAAAGGGAACCTCTGTGCCTTTTGCCTTTGTCCATGTGAGTTCTTCACTCTCCCCTGGTCCACAGCTAGTCAGAGTGAGAGAAGAGAAAAGAGAAAAGAGAAAAGAGAAAAGAGAAAAGAAAAGAGAAAAGAAAAGAGAAGAGAAAAGAGAAGAGAGAAGAGAGAAGAGAGAGGAGAGAAGAGGGAAGAGAGAAGAGAGAAGAGAGAGAGAGAGAGAGATAGAGAAGAGAAGAGAAGATGAAGAGAAGAAAGAGAAGAGAAGAGAAGAGAAGAGAAGAGAAGAGAAGAGAAAAAACCCACAGCTGGCGCCCAACGTGGGGCAGAAGCTGTGGATTTTTTCTCTCCTCTCTGGTCCCTCTGGCTAGCTCTGGACCAGGGGAGAGTGAAGAACTCACACGGACAAAAGCAAAAGACTTGGACTATAACCCTTTTCCCAGGATATAGTCCAGCAGTTTATTACCAAACAGATTCCAAGAGAAGAGACAGAGGGAGCAAAGGCATGGTGGGGAATTTTAAAGTTGGGCAGAGGGAAGGGGAAAACCCAAACCACAACCAATGAGGGTGGGGAGGGGCAAAGGGAGGACTGAACAGACCCCACAAACCGCGGCGGGAATGCAGAACGAACCATTCCAGTGCAATATACAACCCTTAACTTAGAGCAACACAACAAAACCGATCCCAACCTTTTTCTCTTTCCTTCCTTCTCTTGTTTTTGGGATTCTGCAGACGAGGTGATGGAGCAGAGGTCGGGCTCCTCCACGCCCCAGCGCTCCTGCTCGGCCGCGGGCTTGCACCGGCCGCGCCTGAGCATCGACGCGGCGGCGGCCGGCGAGTGCCAGTCGCTGACGGGCTCCCTGAGCGGCTCCTTCGTGGGCAGCATCCCCTCCCTGCCCCCTCGCCTGGGCAGCCACACCATGGACTTCTTTGAGATGTGTGCCAGCCTCATCATGGCCCTGGCCCGCTGATGGCACTGCTCTGTCCGTGAGGATCTGCGTTGACTCGTCCGCCCCTTCCTTTCTTTCGCTTCCTTGTTCTTCCTCCTCCTCCCCTCACCTGCCTGTGGCACAGAGCCAAGTCCAGACCCAAAACGTGCTCCCCTCCAGCAAGGCACCAAGGAAATTACCTTCATTTCTCTCCTTGTGCCTGGTGAAGTGTATACAATACCCCTTTTTTTTAAATTTACTTGTGAACCCCATGGGAAATGTCAAGGCTGTAAAGTAACAAACTTATCACTGAGTTTTTGGAAAACGCCTCCCCCTGGTTCATTCTGAGGTGATGGAGGCACAGCCAAGCTTCCTGCAGGGAGTTTGGTGTTTCCCTGATGCTGTGCAGAGCAGGGGCAGGCTGGGCTGAGCCAGGGCAGAGGGATTGACCTGGAGCTCTGTGAAATGGAGTGGAGGGTGATGAAGCAGCTCTGCAGTGCTCAGGTACCAACCTCTCCAACACTCCAACACTTTTCTCCCCAAAGCAGCAGCTGCTTAGATGCTTCTGCACTAGTGCAATATGACCTCCCTCCCTGCTCTTTCCCTCTGCTGAAGATGGGGAGGGAAGGTGGGATGTGCAGAGGTCCTGGTGCAAACCTGCCATGTCCAGTCTTTGCAGAGGGCTGTCCCTAAGGTGCTTTATTTCCTCCCAAGAGCTCTGGACAGCACTGACCTGCTCACCACTCTCAGAGCTGAAGGCAGGGTTGCCTTTTTCCCAGCCCTTAATCACCACCTCCCTGCAGCCTGCTCCCCCTGCCCTGCCTCACCACGAGCTCCAGGGCTGAACGCCCAGGTGAGAGGACAGGATCTGGCTCACCCACCTGAGCACTTCCCCCGAGGGCTGGGACCATCCCTGCTGGGCAGGAGCCGCACAGCTCGGAGCACTCACCTCTCACCTTTCCCCTAGGAAGCTCTGCCTGTTGTCACCTCCCCAAAATCACTGCCAAGTCTGCCTTTCCTGCTGCTGGACACTCCCTGCTCCTGCCCAAGGGCCCTCCTGTCCTGCTGCTGCCCTCTGGACCGTGACCTTCGCCACTGACCAGGCAGGGACATCCCACCCGGAATTTTACTGTTCCTTTGCTACTGGCTATCTCAAGGGTGGGATTTTATTTTTTTAAGATGAACTGCAGCGATTTTTAAGGTTAAATTCTTGTTACCCAAGGGTAAACCCTAATGCATGTGTGACTTCTTTGTTTAAAAGAGTTATTATTTTTTATTACACAAGATTTGACATGGTATTTAATTCCATTTCCTTGATTATGAAGTAATTGTCTAATCAAGGAACAAATGCTTTATGAAAGCTTTGCCAAAAAAGTCCTGGGTGGGGGGTTTGTTTTGTTCTGAATTTTTTTTTTTCTTCTGTGTTCTATTTTAAGAAACAAAGCAAAGAACTTTAGCTGGTCCCAGGTATGCAGTCATTCAATTTGAAAAAAAAAAAAATTTAATCTGTCTTTTTGATAGCTTCTTATGACCCCTTGAGATTTTTTCCTAGGTTCTTTTTTCTGTATAGTTGCACTTTAGTTTATACTTTCTGCAGGTTTTTATGAGAAGCAAGGAAGAGAACAACACAGTAAGCCTTTTTTACTAATAATTTAAGGTAATCAAGACAAACACGGGATATTTTTGCCATCTACTGGCAGTTACATGGACTTTTTCAGCTTGAAGTCCCTTTTTTTTAAAAAAAAAGAACCACAAAATTGCCTTACTTTTGTTACAGATTGTGCTTAGATCCTCACAAATGTGACTTTACAGCTCCAGTTTTTCCAGAAGCCGCACAAAGTAGAAAGCTTCCAAAAAAAAAAAAAAAGGAAAAAGGAAAAAAAAAAAAAAAGAAAAAAATCAGTTTTGCTGTTAAGCTCTTGAGCACTAAATCCAACACAGCAGTGGTTGGACTGTAAGCCCACAGCAGAACAGCTCTGTTTTTAAAAAAAAATACTGGAAATATTTGTAGTGCTCCTAGGTTTTGTAATGAGCCTTTTATTATATTACAATTATTAAACAAATACTCTGGGGTGGAGGATGGCTTTGGTGCTGTGCCTGGTGGCTGCCAGGTGATTTGTGTCCCCAGTGCTGTGCTGTGAGTTTGGATGGAGAATCCAAGCTCCTACATGCAAAAAAAAAAAAAAAAAAAATTCACACCCCACCCCAGAGTCAAAGCTGAGGAGCTCCCAGCCCTTCAGCAGCTTAAACCCTGAATTATTTTGGGGTGATGGAGGTAAACCCCTCTGCAAAAGAGCAGGAGCAGCTGTAGGGCCTGGCATTAATTTCCATCCAGGAAACAGCAAGGAGTGAAATGCATTTGAAATGTTAAAGGCTTTTCAAATCTTCACTCCCAGCTGAGCATCTTGCCAAATCCTGGCACACCTGTAACCACCTTGATGAGGGGCTGGTGTGTTACAGTCTGGGGCTCAGGAGCAGCCAGATGTACTGATTGTCTTTTTTTAAATTAACTCTTGTCCTCTGGGATTTCCTGCCCAGCAGAACTAATAGTATTAAGCAGCAGCAAATGCCCTTGGGAGGAAATATTTGCTTCCTGGAGGCGGGTGGGATTTTTAGGTTGTAGAATAAGCCCCTTGTGGCACTTGGCATCTTCTCAGACCCGTGCAAACATTAACTGCTGTGTGGATCTGCAAAACCAGTCCTGCCTGGAGGGCAGTCTGAGTTACTCAGCTTTCCATATGGAGAGACTCAAGGAGAGGCAGCACTTCCCTGCTCAGGGTCAGCAGAGCAGTGCAGGGAGCAGCACTGGTGGAAGCAGCTCCTCAGTGACCACATGGGTCCATCACAGCCTTACCCAAACCCTGCTGCACTTTGAAACACTCCAGGAACTTTAACTTCTTTTTTACTATTTATTTTACCTTCAAATAGGCTGTGTTCTTTTTCCCTGCTGACCTCCAGTTACATTTTCCAGAGGAAGAGTTTGACTTTCACACTGTGGTCAGCTCTTTCTGAGTTATGCTGGTACATGCACAAGCGTCAGGAAAAGCAGGGTAGACAATATTTGAACTGCAGAAACTTGAATTACTCCAAGTGCAATTCTTCAGAAGCCACTGGACAGCTGTGCTTTGCAAACCACAAACTCACCCAAATTTTGCTTCAGCCAGAGGGGGAGAGAGACAAAATGCAAAGGATAAAGAGTTCAGGCTCCAACAGAAACCTCCAGCTCCTGGATGAGTTAATTCAGAAATACCTTGTTGGGAGCTATACATATGTAAGTATTATATATGCATACATGCATATATATAAAATGTAGGTGGCATCCCTGTCGTTGGCCTCTCAGTTTTATTCTTCCAGCAGGGCAGGTGTGTGCCCTGGACACTGCCACCACTCCCTAATCCCAGCCTCTGAGAGGACCTGGACAAAGGGGATGCTGTTTTTACACCCTTTTTTTAGGTAAAGCTTAGCTGAGCCCATCAGGCTTGGCATGGCCTTGGCCAGGGATGGGAGGGGAATTGGGTTCAGGAGCTGTGAATATCCTGCCCTTCCACCCCCCCTGGCCAAAGCCCTGGTGCTGATAGTTTTGGGGCAGGTTTATTTTCAGGAGCTGGAGCTGAGCAGGAAAAGGCAGCAGGGTATTTTTTTTTAAATTTTTTTCCTTTTAACGGGTCAGAAACACATCTTCAGCTGTGTGTCCAGTTTAGCATTTCATGAGGTGTGTACAAGCACAGGGGAATACCTGGGCAGTGTTGTGGAAACGTGAACCAGCTGGTTTAGCATGTTGTGTGTATATTGTGTGCTTACAGTGGCATTCGTGTTGGAATAGATGAGGTTTGAACAAAATAACCCTCCTGTCTACTCTTTTTAATTTCACTGCTCTCTGCTGTCAGCCCTGCAGGAGGAGGAGGGAGCTGTGTGCAGGGCATGGGCTCGTGCCTTTGCTGGAGTGGCAGCTTTGTTTCACGAGGTGCACAATTTCCCCAGCTCCTGCAGGATCCCCCCTGAGACATGCAGGCCGTGTTTCTCAATACTTGAACTGCCATTTGTTGTGCAATTATTTGGCTTCACCCTTTTTATTAGCTGAGAGGAGAGAGGGAAGAAGAATTGCACATCTGGATGAGCCAAACCAACCCCTGCTGTTTCTTTCCTGGAAAGTTTTAGGTTCTGGTTTTGTTCCAGGTGTATGATGTACCTTACTAGAGTCACCTTTCTTAAGGTCTTACTTGGGTATGGCCTTTTCATTTAGTGCTTTCCTTTGGCTTCCTTATAATCCCTTTTTCATCATTCACTTATTAAAAAAAAAAATAAAAATCAACAGCTTCTTGTAATTCTGAAATCCCAGTCTGCCTCCTGGCCATGGAGTTAATGATTCAGCCAGAGGTACCTCACTGCCATGCCCAGGAGATGAACTGGGTTTCAGAGTTCCCACGTGACACCTGCTGATGGAACAGTGACTTTTGCAGAGAGCACACCTGGTATTCAATGCACAGACCTTTGCTCATTTTATTCATCAGAATTTGGAGAACCAGACTGTGAATCAGAGCTCTACCTGCAAGCACGAGTACACTTTTGGTGTTAGAAAAAGTCTGTTTTTCAACTAAAGCCTTGAAGTTCCTGCTGAAGCTGCCTTAATTTAAAAATCAAAGTTTATTTGTAAGACTCATCTCTGATTATATTTTTTTTTTTTTCAAGTTTGGAAATAGTTTATTTATCCTCATCTCACAAAGCTGTGAAGTAGATCCTGTAGCCATGGTAATATTTATTCTTGTTGCTGAAGGCATGTTCATGTGTTCTGTATCATGTTATATTCACGTGGTTTGTACCTCAAGGCATTTGTTTTGTTTTTTTCTTTTAGAGGACAAAGCAAAACTGAATCCCAGGATTTCTGTGGTGTCCATGGCCCAGCATCTTTGGGTAGGCAAACCTCTGTGAGAGAGATGAACTGGATTTGTCCACTTAAATTCTTAAATTCATACTCTAAGGAGTATTTATGATTTATAATATTTATGATTTTAAGAAAAAGATGCTGAACTTTAAAAAGTTCTGAGTGGAAGCATCCCTTCAAACATATCATTAACATGAAGCTCAGGGAAAAAAAAATTCCCCTGAGCTCTATAAACACTCCATCCTTCTCAATATTTTCTGTTTTGTCAACTGAGGGCCTGGAGAGGGTTTTGTTTTCCAGTTCATGGCTGTAGTATTTTATGGAAGGGCACAGAGCCCTGGTTCAGTTTTGTCCTTTGTGCATTAGATAATCACAATGAAGCCTTTTTCCTTCCATTTATGGTGTGGAAAGTGTTTCCTCTGTGTACTGCACTGCATGTGATAGCTGTCTCCATTTGACATTTGCACTTTAATAAACTCAGAGATGAAAAGAGATAAAAGCAACAAATCCTTTGGATTTCCTTTCTGCAGGCTGGGCTTTCCCTCTGGAGATTCCTTGCCCATCCCAGCTGTAGGACCACAGATGCCCTCAGGGCTTGGTGGGGAGCAAAGGGGCAGGGGGTGGAGTGAAAATTTCTACAGAGGTAATTTAAACAACTTCCCCAACCCAAAATCCATACCAGGAGCCAGCCCCATGTGTTTACCCTTGCTCCTCACAGCAAGGAGTCAAGAGAGGGAAGCATTTAAAAAAAAAAAATAACCTTTCACTGCAGAAAAAGTGCTGGGGACAAAACTGGGCACCTGTTTCCTCTGTGCCTGTGATGCAGGAGGATGTAAATCCAGTTCAAGCACACAGCTGCAGGCAGTGCTCCAGATTTGTCCCTGTCCTATAAATTTTATACAATTTCAGTTCTCCATCAGACCCATCGACTCACAGCTGTTATTATGATTATTTCCCCTTTGAGGAGAAACGTGGAGGAACACAGCTTAACACTCACATGAGAATTATTTGAAGTTTTGATGTGGTTAGGATGTACCAATAAGACTATAAAAGAGGAAAAAACAACAACAAAAAAAGGATGAGTTTAATTTCCTGACCAATCTCTTGACCTAAATATAACCAACCTGTGGTTTAATTGAGGAAATTTAAGTTGCTGTATCTAAAGCATTTTTGTATTATCTAGAGTCAGCCCACAGCAAGCTCTTTTCTTCTTTGCATGCACTGGAATGTGTCCATGAGGGAAAAAAAAAGGCTATTGCAAGGCATCTTTGCATTAAATCAGCTGCCTCTGGCAGAAGTTTGAGTTTCACAGAGATTTGTGAAGGACTGCACATCACCACACTGGGATCTGCATCACCTCTGCCACAGGATACAGGGGGAGATTCCTAAAAACACCTCTGCTTAAAATAAGGAAAACTTGTTCAATAACTTTTTTGGGAGGCAAAAAAGAGCCTGCACATGTGGCTAGTGCAGGATTTGCCCACAGTGCTTACAGAGGGGTGGTGAACAGACACACACTCCAGCTCCCCAAACCAGAAAAATCCAAATATTTGGGCTGGCAGGGCTGCAAAGCTGCGCATGCTTACAGGGGAGTGCTTTATTTATTTTTTTATTTTTATTTATTTTATTTTATTTTATTTTCTGCAAGGATGGATGCAGGCCAATGCACTTAATAGTAACCACATGGTAAAATAAATAAGAAATGCCTGTATAGACTTAAAAGTAAATGTTAAATATTTGCTCTGGTTTTTTACTGATGCCTCCTATGCCAGCTTTGAAATGGCCCTGTGGCAAACAACGCTTTTATTTTTCTTAAGCCTGGAACATTTAATAATTTCTAATTAAAACATCTTACATTTTTAGGATATTTATGAGGAAACTGATATGGGCTCAGAAAATGTGCCAGGAAGGGGGTAAAAGCTGTACACTACAGTCATATTTAAGGGTTTATTTTCTTTCAGAGCCAAGTAAAAACTTTATTCCACATTTTTTTTCGCTTTTGAAAAGTTATCCACTGAATACATGGAGGAGAAGCCATTAGCAATTTATATTCCTCTTCCTACATTTAGGAGCATTTTTCTGGAAATAAGTAACCATCCTCCAGGCCCACAGTGGAGAGAGAACAGCCTGAACACAGGGGCAACTGTTGGGTAATTCCCTGTTGCTGTGAGTCCTTGGGAGCCAGGAGTCAGCCTTTACATATCTGGGATGCCTAAGTTAGCTTAAAAAAATAAAGTAAATTTTGACTGAATGCTTTATTTACTCTTTTTTTTTTTTTTTTCATATTTTCTTTTGCAAAGAAATGAGTCAACTTTTCCACGATTTTATACATTTAGCACAGCAAGAGTGGTGATACTTCTCCCAAATACCAGACCAAAACCAGTTCCAATTTATATGGTTTGCTTTTTAAAGAGAAAATCTTTTGGGGAAAATTGCAAGTCTTACAGCAATGAGATCGAGCAACTAAAGTGCACCATCCTTTTTCTGAATATGTAGAAATATAATGTTTATTTCAGAGCTGACCAACAAAGTACTCCAAAAAGTGAGAAATACTGAAAATAACTAACAGTCAGTGCAGACATACTTTAAATAGCAGAAAAAAAAAAAAAAAAAGAAGAAGAAGGAAACATCTCTTGCACATTAAACAGTGTAAAAAACCCCAGCTTTATTTACATTCCCATCATCACCCCACAGCTGACCAACGTGGGCTGTCAGGGATGCAGGAAGCACAAAAGAAACCTTCAGGGATGCTCCAGGGGACAGCAGCTCTCAGGGAAGTTAGTACTGTCTCAAAGGAAAAAAAATAAATAAATAAAATTTTCCCAGCAAGGGCCACCTGGGTATGAGGAGGCTCATTTGTATGAATTATGCATGAGCATGCAAGGAAATGTTGCAGCAGGGAATTTCAGGGTGTGTTTTGGCAAGGCAAGGCACACAGAGTGGCCCATGTTTGCAGCAGATGTGGATTAATGTGGCATTAATCTGAAGGCAAGTCAGGAATCTCCAATTTATACAAGTCATGACTCGATGGGGCTTTTTTTAGCTGCAGTTGGGCTGGAAACTTGTCCAGCAGCAGAGCAAAACTGGAAATACTTATTTAATATTTAATATTTAATGCTGACTGTTTACATGAAATCAGGAGTTTTTAAGTACATTTCTCCAGCTATCCCCTGACAGGAAAGAGAGGAAAACATGCATCAGAATAAATAAAAATCTGAATTTACCTGAAGCTCAGGTGCTCCACCAGAACGTGCTATCTGAGGGAAGAGGAGAAAAGGGATTGAAATGGGAGGGCAGGAGGCTGAGCATGGAGAATGTGCTGGGGTTTGGGGGGATTTTGGGGATGTTCTGGGGTTTGGGGGGTGGATTGGGGTTCCAGCTGGGGTTTGGGGGGTGGATTGGGGTTTCTGCTGGTGTTTGCGGGGTGGTTTGGGGTTCCTGCTGGGGTATGGGGGTGGTTTGGCTTCCTGATGGGGTTGGCGGGTGGCTTGAGGTTCCTGTTGGTGTTTGGGGGTGGTTTGGGGTTCCTGTTGGTGTTTGGGGAGTGGTTTGGAGTTCCTGCTGGGGTTTGGGGAGTGGTTTGGGGTTCCTGATGGGGTTTGGGGGTGGTTTGGGGTTCGTGCTGGGGTTTGGGGGTGGTTTGGGGTTCCTGCTGGGGTTTGGGGGCTGGTTTGGGGTTCGTGCTGGGATTCGGAGTTTGTGCTGGGGTTTGGGGTTTGTACTGGGGTTTTGGGTGTGGTTTGGAGGATGTGCTGGGGTTTGAGGGTGGTTTGGAGTTCCTGCAGGGGTTTGGGGGTGGTTTGGGGTTCCTGATGGGGTTTGGGGGGCGGTTTGGGATTCGTGCTGCGCTCTGGGGGTGGTTTGGGGTTCGTGCTGTGGTTTGGGGTTCGTGCCGTGGTTTGGGGGATGGTTTGGGGTCCATCCCTGGGGCGATGTGCCCCCCCGGTCCCGGCGCTGCTCTCACTCACATCTGTCCCGGGCGCGGCGATCGCATCCAGCTGTTCTCCAGCTGCCAGGCGGGCCCTGCCCAGCGCACGGAGCTGCTGCTGGAGCTGCGGGACAGAAAGCAGGGATGAGCTCCAGCACAAATGAGCGGGGATTAAGGTATAAACCCCCCAGAAAGCAAATCGCAGGGTGGAGAAATGCAAGAATGCTTCTCTCCTCTGGAAACGCCAGATGAGGTGAGAAGGCAACAGGTCAGGAGTGAAGTTAGGAACCTCCAGTGCTCTGGGCACTGCTTGGTTGGGTTATCTTAGACAAGCAAAGCAGCTAATAGCTGCTAAAAACCTTATTTATCACAAGGCACATCAGTCTCAAAAGGGAAGCAGGAAAGCAATGGCAAAAGCAGTAGCAAAAGCAAAATGCAAGAGCAGTGGCAATAAGCAAATGGCTAAAAATCACCAACTCTCCCCAATACATACAGTTACTTATATAGGATTTTTTAAACAAATTAAGATGCAAGCTCAGACCACCACAGTTCTAGTTTCTTAACATGCCAGGTTACAACTAAACTACACATATAACCTATCTTGTTCTATCTGAAAAATGTGACAATATTCTTACTGTAGCTCTATTATGACTAAGTCCTGTCTACAACCATGGTCCTGGAGCCTCTACTGAAAACATCACTATGTTTTTCAACCTTCACTAGAACTCTCACTTCCACTCTGGCATTTGAACCTTTTACTTATTAAAAGCATTAGAGCTCACACTAAAACTTACTGACTTACTTAAACTACTTTATGTTTGAGTGGCTTAATATATTCCAATCCATCCACAGGCTTTAATTCAATCCTTGAACTTTGATTCCTTCCTGAAGGATTCAGAGAATCCCCAACTCACTGACTCCAACAGACAGGGAACAACTTTCCCAGCATAGCTAAGGACCAACAATTTGTCTTTTAAACAGGCCACAGAGCTGCTTTCCTCCCTGACACAGCCAGAAGAACACTCACCATAAATGTCTCTCTAAAGAACTTCTCTTCTTCATCCACCTTCTTGTTCTTTTCTTCATTGTTCTTCTTGAATTTGAAGATATTTCTGCTACAAGACACACACACACACCACATATATGCACTTCTGAGCTCAATTTAAATAACCCTTGGCACAGCTGAAATTGCAACCAGAGTCTAATTCCAGCCTTGTCTTCAAGGAACCCTTGGAATAGTAAAGCACACTGTTCACATCCCTATTTCTCAGAAAAGGGTGAAGATACAACTCAAATTTCTTAGTGAGGCACAACTTCAGCCATTTTGTATCTCCATTTGGGATATTTTTTTGGGGGGGTGTCTGTAAGCAATGTGGGAACAAATAAACTCTCTATTGAGTGTTTCAAATCATCTCCATTTATATAGAAATCAACAATTTACTTTTCCACAAGCAGTTTGTCTCCTTCTGGTTTTATTTATACTCAGAAATAAAGGGTCCCCAGATAACTCTCATCCTGAGTCATTTATGGAAGTGGGGTTTGACAGAGCTCCCCAGATTTTCTTTGGGTTTTTTAGCACATGGAGGAGAAAGTCTCCCATGCAGATATTTATATGGCACTGTAAAATGGAAAACAAGTTCTTAAAACCCACTTAAAGGGAGTGGGGCATTCCCTGCACATGGGGATGCCACTCTTTCTGGTACACAAAATTATAGCTGTAGCATTCATTTTAAAACTAAGACGGGAAACAAACACCAAAAAAAAAATCTCCCACCCATTTGTAACCAATTATTCTTCCTTGGCTCATTTTGATGCACTTAAAATTAAAGAGGAAAGGAAACAGCTGAAATTAGGGATTTTTAAGAGATTCCTCCTTGGGCAGGACCTGTGATCTCTAAGGGAAAGTTGAAATTGTGTGGACTCCCTGATGGTCTGTAAAGTTACACCTGTGAGTTTTCACAGCACTACCAGTGCTGTTTGAGCAGCCCCATGCAGGAATTCTGTGGTGAGAACCTGAGAAATGGGTCTCTGATTTACATTCAAAGTCCCAGGAAATAGGTCATGAAAAAGGTTGTTGTGATGCACATTTTTGTGATCTAAAAGGGAAAGGAAATCTCTCACTTCCAAGTGAATTTTTGCAGCACCAGTAACAAAAAAAAACAAAAAAAAACAACAAAAAAAATTTTTTTTGCTTTTATGCACAAATGGCACAGCACAAGAGTCAATGCAATCAGTCCAAATAATTAAGAATTTAAAATACAAGGCTCTTGCCAAAGCCATAGAATGGTTTCAGCCCTGCCATGGTTACTCCAAGCTCTGTCCAGCCTGGCCTTGGACACTTCCAGGGATCCAGAAGCAACCACAGTTTCTCTGGGCAACCTGAGCCAGGGCCTTATCACCCTCACAGGGAGGAATTCCTTCCAAAAATCTAATCTAAACCTACTAAAATAGCAAAAAGGAGCCAAATATATAGCAAGCAACAAATTTTGGCTCAGCTCAGTGGAAAGTCACAACAAGACTTCAGGATAAGACCTTTGGTATCCTCCAGTTATGCTCAGTTCAGATCCAAGAGTTTGTTTCACCCTTGAGATATTTTCTGCAAAGATTCCTGAACTCTGGCTTCAAAAGGAAAGGGCCATCAACCAACACAAAATATCTGTGCAATCAGGGACATCCTGCTCCTGAAGCCACCCAGGAGATGCACAAAGTCAGGCAAAAAGGGAGCACAATGGAAATCCAGACCTTTCCAGGTCATCCACACTTCTCCTTTTGTCCTTGCACTCCTTCACCATCCGAAGTTTTGTCATCCAGGCTTTGCCCTTCTCATCCTTCCCTCTGAGAGGAGCAGACAGGCAGGAATTCAGGATTTTCCCAGCAGACTGTGTCCCCTCCCCAGACCCATGTACCTCCAGAGCTGTGATTTTTCTCAGTCTCCCCCCAGAGCCTGCACTGAAATGCAAACACTTGCTGTGATTTACACCAGCACAGCCACTGCAGTCATCTGGCAGCAAGACACCAGGACATGCTGCTCCTATTAAAAGTAATTTTTCTGACAGGGAGCCTGCCAGGATGGGGCTGATAATGGGGTCTGGGAGATGGAATTTTCCTTCCTTAGGAAAAAGATCTGATTTTTCACGTCTCTGGCACTAACTGGGTAATGGTGAGGAAATACCCTGCCAAATTAAACACACACAGGGAGGGCACCTGGGCTGTCTCCAGAGCACTGAATCCCAACCAGCTCATGACCCTCAGTGGGTTTTGTGCCAGGAGGAAAAATCTCCTTGGGGTGAGGACACTCCAGGACAGGGCACCCTCCTCACCTGGTCTCTCTCTGCCCCACCTCAACATCATCATACACATTGTCCTCCTGGGACACAGCTGCTGTCAACCAAAAAACAGAAAATGGTTAAGAGATGTCACTCTGAGCCTGGTGCTCCAATTAATCTGCTGCAGAGGAAAATTTGGGCTGCTGCTTGTCACTCAACCCAAAGGGAAATGCAAAAGGAGCTTGGGGCTCCAAGCACCCAGCAAAGATCCAGCACAAGGAATGATGCCTGGGTGGGTTAGGTGTGTTTACGGGCAGTTTTCTGCATGGGTTTGGCCATCCAGCTCCATGGGTGGAGCAGGAGCAGCAGCAGAGCCCCAGCTTTGCCCTGCAGCCAGCCCAGGCAGGGTTCCCAACACAAGGATTTGGGTGTTTTCACTCCAGCACCTCCTCAAGGTTGAGGCTGTGTCCACCCCATTTATGTAAAGGATGACCCTGACCCTCCAACAGCCAGGAATAAAGAGTTTTACAAAGAGCTGCTAGAGAGCCATGGGCTCACACAGCACTGCCAGCTGAGAGCAGTGGTTCTGCAGGGGCTGTGTCACACTTTACCTTCCTGGATATATCCAGATCTGCAGGAGGAATGCTCTTCTTTAAATCAAAACCACCCAAAAATGAGCAAAATCCTCACCCTCAAATGAAACACAAATCTCTTATCAAGTCTTCAAAGCTACAACACATGATTTTTAGAAAGGCACAGTGCACCTAGCTGACTGTACAATACATTTGTCTCTTCAAACACACACACATCCCCAGGAGTCAGGTACAGGTATGTGCTTACCTAAATTTGGTACTGAAATGGAAACCAGTCTGTGGATAGAAAAAAAAAAAAAAGCTTTTAGAAACAAATCTGCACAAAAAGCCATCTGTCTGTAAATATCTAAGGTGATTTAGGTTCTTTGAGATGGAAGAATGGCACAAAACCTGGTAGGTCTTTCCCTATAATGATATTTATATTTGAAGGAGCCACTGCAGGGTATCTCATGTGAAAATTTGTAAGGAAAATGAACCTTCCTGACATAAAAGAGGAAAGGTTTAACCTGGAATCTCCAAAGAAATAAGAAAAGGCAGTGTTTTCCTGGAGTTCAGGCACTGTGCACAGGGTGAGGCACTCACAGCAGTGGGGGACAGGTTCTGCAGGTTCTGTGGAAAATACAATTTCCTTGGAAACTTATTGACAGTTCTGAATATTAGAGTACCCAAAAGGGGCACTGTAGGAAGTTACACAATGTCCTCCACCCTCTTAGAATGAAAACTCACTGTTAAACTCCTTCAGCAGATGCTCCTGCCAGCTTGGCTGTGAATGGAACTTGGAATAAAACCCCACAGCAGCAAGGCTGTCCCCAGCTCAGGGCAGCAGGTACCACCTTTCTCCATTCCCTTGTGCACCTTGAGTCATGCTGAGGTATCAGAAAGGTACCAAAAGAGGCAAAAAAATCTACAAAAACCTGGAAATTGCTGTAGGAGCAGCTCCTGGAGATTCCTGATGCCAGAGATTCTGGAGAAGCTGTACAGATGGACCACTGGCCACATCTGCCATAGTACCTCCTAGTGAGTTGACAGAAGCACTTTTGGCCTAAGTTTCCCAAAAAAAGCTGCATTCCTTACTCCTAGACCTCCTGCTCCCAAATAATTACCAGGAGGAATGCTCAGGTTTGAAGGGGAAAGGGTAGAACCACCAATATTTTCTTACCTGAGGTTGTCCTTGAGCCTGAAATTGTTCAGCTTCAGCTTGTCTATCTTAAACAGGTTTCCAAATCTCTTTTGTTTTTCTGTTCTGTCCAGAAGAGAAACAGGTTTGAAATTAAAAGGGGCATGAGGTGCAGAAGCAGCCCCAGAGATCCTGAGGCAGGGAAAGGAAGGGCAGCAGAGCCTGGACCTCAGCTCAGAAGAATTTAAGTGTTAACAGCATCATGTGGGTGGCAAACTTGCCAGGATAAGCACCCAGCACAGCAAAAGGTGCTTAATTATTAAGTCTGAGCTCACATCTCTGCTTAGCTTTAAACTTTTCTGTGTTTGTTGAAGTTGTTCTCCTCTGACCCAACAAATAGAGGGTGATCCAGGTTTTTTGGAGTGAAAATTCCTGAGGAAAGGGCAGCATTACCCAGCAGTGACCACTGAAGGAGACATCAGGGGCACCTTCACCCTCCATCACACATTTCTGTTGTGTGTGTCCTTGAGGAGGACATGGCACACACTTCTCTCTGAAGTTTACAAAGGGTTGCAAATCTACACAGCAATTTTCTTGTACAGTATCTGCAAACAACCAAGATCCTCCCATGAGGGTCATTACCCCTGCACAAGGACCCTTAAAAACCCTTTATGTGTCTCAGCACACTTGTGGGATCAACAGAGAGATCACAGGTTTGGGGATTAAGACCCTGAACTCTGAATTTGGTCCCAAATGGTCCTGAAATTCCCTGGCAGCCCCAGCAAGATGCACTGGTCCCTCTGAGAATCAGCAAGAGGGTTTAATTTCTGCACCCATGTGCAGAGGGGGAAGCTCAGGCAATGTACAAACCCAGGGCTGCAAAACTCATTGGTTTTATAACACACCCAGTGGAAGAAAATATCTTGAGAGGATGCATAAAAAAGAGCAGGTTGCAAGTTAGTTAAAGCACATCAGGTTTTTCTCCAGCCTTCTGTGATCTCAAATGTGAGCATTTTGTCCTTTTTTATGGGGACAATTTGTCCCTTGAGCACACACAAAAATGGTGCCAGATCTCAGCTGAGCAACACTTTTGATCAAGAGAAGGCAAGTGAGACTGTCCTGTGTGCTTGATGCAGGAAGAGCAAAGGATGGAGGGTGTTACAGGAAGAAAATTCCTCCTCACTGCTCTGGGATTTAATTTTGGTAATGACTTTTTGCTCCCTAAGTGTTAGCCAAAGGGCAAGGAGGAGGAAGAAGGGAAGAAACCCACCCACACAACAACTGTTCTGCAGTTGAGTCAGGGAAAAAAAAAATAAAATAAAAGGCTTCCAGCCAGTACCTGGCATGTGAGATCAAGGCTGAATGGCCAGAATTTCAAAATACAAGCTAAGAAATTGCAACTTACTCTGTTTTTGCTGGGTTATCACCCCCAATCTCAACATCTTCATATGTCTCCTCGTAGCTGTTTCCTGAAACTTAAAACCAAGGCCTGCCATTAAGACAGGCCCTGCTCAGTAGCTACAAGGTGAAGTTTGCTGGACAAATTGCACCCAGACCTTTTACATTTTCCTCTTACAGAGGCTGCTCAAATGAATCCCATGCTAGACATGTCTGCTACTCCCCACTGGTTTTAATGGGAATTCAGAGCAACCCTGCCAGAAGGAGATGGTGAAAGTGGAACTAAAGCATTCCCAGCATCTCCCAGGGACCAGCCCAAATTAAAAGCAGCTTCTGTTTGAGCTTCCCCACTTACTGCTGTCTGAAGTGAAGGAACTGGAGGCATCTGAGCCGTGGCTGCAGGAAGACACAAGTGTGACATTGCTGCAGGAGGGTTTTTTTTTTTTTTTCCCATTTTGAAATGGGAATTTCACAGACACAGGCACTGCAAGAGCCCAGCTCCACACTCACAGTCTGTCCTGCAGCTCCCCAACATCCTCATAGATGTCCTCTGCTGCCTGCAGACACTGCTCCAAGGCTGCTCCTTCTGCCTTTGGAGCACCAACACCCAAGCTGGGCCCTGTAAATCACAAAAGATCTTTGCTTTAGGGGCTTTTAGGGGCTTCTCTCAGAGAAAGGACAGCTGGAGAGGACAACACAACAAATAAGAGCCTACAGATATATTTTCCAGTCCAGGAGTCCAGGAAGTTCTCTGCTCTGAGACACTTCCAGAAACAGAAGTGAACAATTTTCAAAGTTTTTTAGCTTTAAAACTTGTAAAAGGTCATAAAAATATTTTATGTTTAAAAAACTTAAAATGCCTGTTCCTTTTTTCAGTTGTGACAGCTCTGACCCAAATCTTCTTCACCTGCAAGCATCCAAGAGATTATTCTTGGATCTCCAGAGAAGTGATTGGAGGGAAAGCTTGGCATGGTTGGTGGAAATGAAATGAAATATTCAAATAATGAACCAGTTCATTGGAATACACCTGTAAATCAACATCTTGGAAGGGACCCAAGGAGGATGAGCATCCCTGAGGTGGATTTCACTGAGGTCTGGAATCAAGCCTGGGAGTTGCACCTCATGAGGTTAGAAAGAGATTATTGCTGCAGAACTCTTAAGTGAAAATGTTAAAATCTTAAAATTGATTCAAGAGAGTTGGAGCAATGCAGAAATGCAGCCACACAAATAAAAGCAGACAGTGTTTGTAAATGAACAAGGGGAGTGTGCAAGGCCAGGCTGGGCAGGGTTTGGAGCAACCTCAGCCAAAGACCAAAACTTCTGCAAAACATCCAAATTCAGTAAAGCAGGCAGGGGTTGACAAACAATTCTCCAAATCAGCCTCTCTGTTGAAGCAGCAGGCTCACCAGGAGTAATTTGAAAAAAAAAAAATCCCAACAGAAATTACCTCCAGCTGTTCAAAGGTCAAGCAAACCAGCAAGATCTTTTACAGAAACAGACACCAACCTAACCAGAAAATTATTACGAGGTGATTTAAAATAATAATAAAAAATTAGAGAAATACCTGAGAACCACACCAATAAAAATAACCACAGTCACAGTCAATTTACACTTTCTCCTTCACTCTCCTGGTCTGTCCACAGAGCCCAGCAGAGCTACTTTTCTCTCTTTCCTCTTTGAAATGCTGCCATATCACACCAGTGGCTTGCAGAGCCTTTGCAGAATAGGACCAGTGAACATTTATAGCTGAAGTTGCAAAGCTGAGCTGGCAGAGGGGATGTGATTTGGCTGGACTCTCAGCAGCTCTGGCCACTGCGTGAGAGGATCCTGAGAGAAGGAGCCCAAAATCAGCCTGGCACCACTGATGGAGCAAGGAGCCATCAGACAGAGGGAGACTTCAAGCTCTCATCCTGCTTATTTCCACCCCAAACCTCAGCCAGCCCCTTTCCTGAGACTCCATAAATCCTGAGGAGCAGAGGAGATGGATTTCAGCTCTCACGGATAAGGGCAATCTGCTAGAAAAACAAACACCTCAGCCAGAGTTATGCAGATGGTTAACCAACTTAGGAAGCTATTTGCACAGCCAAAATAAATGATCCAGACCAGAATACAAATGCTCATGCAACCTTTTGCCCTGGTTTAACTAAATTGGTTCAAGAGTTGCATCCAAACTGAACGTTATTTCCCATATGGAAGAGACATTTGGGCAGCAGATGGGGCTGGGGATTGAGGGAAACACTCAATGGTGCAATGGGATACTCACAGTGCTCTGCTCTGTCTTTTGCCAGCCCTGGTGGGGTTGGATATGTTGCAGTTTGGGGGCTGGTCACATCCTGCTTCCCTTGCAGGGCCTTCAGCCCAGCTCTGCCATCTGCCTTGTGCTCATCTCCACCTGCCTGGGATCAGACATTTGGTTTGCTTAGTGCAGTCCTTAGGAACAGCTTTCTAATACCTGTTTCTATTGTACATCCATAAAATATCAATTATCTGTGGGTTTAAAAGAGTTTCACCCCCTTCTCCACCAACCTTTCAGGCTGGAGCAGTTGAGTGATGAACAGGCAAAGAGAAGGTGGAAACCCCCTGGGATTAAAGGCTCAAGTTTCAACTGTTTCCCAAACAGAGGGAGGAGAGCACAGAAGAAGAGACATCCTACAATAATTATTAGAATTAACCTCAAGGATACAATACCTTGAAAATTTTGTTCTCTTCCAGCTTCGTGCTTTCATGACTCAGTTTTCCCTCTTTTCCATCCTCTGTTAGAGCTTTTTCTGGACTGAAATGTTCAGAAATTTGAGAGATCTCAGCACACAAACATTTCAGCAGAGTCACAAACACACTGCCCTGTGACAGTGCCCAAAAAATTAGATTATTTTCCCTCTGAATGAGGGAGATGCCCAAAGGACCACCAGTGAAGAAAGGGCAAATCTGAATCTAAAGGCCAGTGGTCACTCAGGGATGCTACAAATTACTCTTGGAGGAGACAAATTAATGTGAGTGTTTTGTCATAGCAGGAAAGGACAAAATGGATCAATTTGTGGTGGCACATGGATCACACCACATTGTGCTGAGATTTAGGGAAGAAGAAACAGCAACAGGATGCAGGACCTGATGCTTTGTTTTCCCAGCATCACATTTCCCATGAAGGTGACTCCTTTTTATAACTCTTCAATCACCACCACAAAACCCAGGGACAGACAGGGACCGTAAATACACAGCACAAGGACCTCAAAGTGTGACATTTGTAGGGTGAAATTCAGAATGGACCTTGCCTTGTCTTGGACCTAGAACCAGTTTGAGAGCCTCATAACTCTCCCTTTTCACACTGTTCAGGTTTCAGTAGGAACAGACAGTGTCATTTTTTACAATCTCCCCTCCACATATGCTTTAGAATTAAAACAGTCTTAGAAACTGTGAGTGCTGGCATAGAAAAGCACCATCTACGCTGTCTTGGTCATGAAATAAATGAAATTTCTTTCTATTTACTGAGTGTTACAATATTCAATTCCTAACCCAAATCAGTTGTGGGGCTAGAAGAAGTTTGAGAGGGAGGAAAGGAAATTACCTGGATTTGGCAAATGGAAAAATCTTCTGTTTCTAGAATAAAGAAGAGGAAAGCCTTCAGCCACTGTGCTTCTCTAAGCAGTCAAGCTTTCACACAAGGCCTCAACTGTCAACCAGCATTTGAAGAAATATTTCTTTAGAAAGCCCAGAAGTATTTCATGTTTGGAATAGTCATCAGACAAGGATATTTCATCTGCTTTGCAGGACAGGGAATACACATATTGACAAACTATACAGGGATAATAAAACAGTGCTAGGGTTGGACCAGTGAAGCTGCTGGCCAGCATGGAAGCTATTACAGAAAGGAGAGCTTGCAGAGGAGGAGGAGGAAATTTTTAAAATATAAATAAAGATTTCCCAGCCTGCCATAAAATGAGACTCCAGCCAAGGCAGAGAACCTCTCCGCAAATCACAGGGAGATAAATATATTTGGAAAGAAAGCTGTGCCATTTCCCAGGCAGTTTGATGGCTTTGCAAGCCAGGACTTGAAAGTGGAGTCTGACATTTTACAAAGAATAGCTTCCCTGTTTGAGAGCTGATGGCCAGGACATGGAGATCATCCCCTGGCACGAGGTGATGATGTGAGCTGAGCTCAGTCAAGCTGAGCTTCTCTAGAGCAGATCCACAATCCCTGTGCCATGCAGGATCCTGCCCTCCCTGCAGGACATCCCCCCTGCCAACCTCTGCAGCCAGGGGGAAGGGAAAGCAGTGATCTGTCCTTGGATGCTGCTGGGAACCAGGGAAAAGCAGCCTTGAAGCCTTGGGCTTCTCAGGCTGCTCAAGGACAAGAAATTACAACAATGATTAAACACCTGCTGGATACATGAGAGATGTGATATTTTGCATAAAGCATGATTTCAAAGAGGTGTTGCCTTCTTGGACCAATGAACCTTTTCTATTCTGTATGGCACAAACTACCCTATATAAGTGCAGTGCTTCTCTAAATAAAGCTCTTTTGCTGCTCCATTACATGAAGAACTATGTTGGATTATCCTTTTCACTGGTCTCCTATAGCTCAAATCTGCAGCAGAGATACCCCTGCAGCTCTGCCCACCACACTTGGCCTTACTCATGAGCCAGAGCTCCAAATGTGCTGCCCAGCCCAGCAGCCTGGCTCAATCCTGCTCTTACATCTTCACAGAGGGATTACCAGCACCAGCTCACCCTTGGCAGGAAATTCCACAACATTTCACTCGGTTTTTTTCCTCCAAAAATTCACATTCTTGATATAGGTGCTCAACACTTGGTCTACCACCAACATCCATCCAGTTTGGGTTCTCACTTCCTTACATTTCTGCAGTGGAAGTCAAGGGAACTGACTTTCCCCACTGGTATGTTTGGGAATCTCATTAGTTTTTGTACCCCCTCTGCAATTTCTTATTTATTTTTTGAGAGTCTTCACAGAAAACACACAGAGAAATTCTTGGCAGGTAAGTAATACAGATATAAGAAGTTTTCAAGACACTTACCTTGTGTCTTTGAGGCTCTGCTTTAGGTACTAGAAAAGATATTTTTGAACACATCAATTTTTAGTCCATGTTAAAGTCACTGCACTTTTAGGTGCAAAATTCAGCTTCAGTTGGGATGCTCAGCATCCAGGCACAAATTCACCATGGACATTCACCATGTCCTACAGCCCCTTCCCTTTGTTGTTTTTTTTTTTTTAGCATTCTGCAGCACCAAACCTGACTGGCCACAGTTTTCAGGGACCTATGAAATCCCAGAGATCTATGAAAGTGCTTCCTTGGCTCCTTTCCCACTGGGAGACAAATTCTGTGCATGTGGCAGAAATAGCCTTCCCAAAAGAGGCAACACTGGAAAATGTAAAAGCAGAGCAGTGGCACCTTTGATAGAGAAAATTATACTGGGAAAAAATATTGATGGAGCTGGAAAAGTCTTGTAGTCTGTGCCCTTTTGTTCTCAAGAAGATGCCTCAAAATCATCTTTTTATTCTCCTCTACATGGGTAATGTCTTATGATATTCCCCATGAGTTTTACTATTTTACCCCCAAAATTTTAACTTTTTTGTCATTGCCCCAGAGCCCTCACACTGCACAAGGGGACAGGACAGTCATACTTCTCCCAGACCACTGTGCAGCTGCTTTTCTCAACCAGAAAATGTATTATTTCCTATTTTAAAGGCTTTTTTTTTTTTTTTTTTTTCCCCAGCTAGCAGATAATTCACCTTACAGCCCTATCTTTTAAAGTACCTTCAATGACACACAAGGTTGTGGTGTCCCCAGACTGATTCAGGTACATCGGGGTTTCTTCATAATTATTCTGCCCTTCAAGTTGAGCACTGAGAAGATGAAAAAGAGAGAAAAGATTTTTTTTTTTCCCTGTCCCTTTTAGTGGTATGAAAAAAAAAATCTGTCTTAAGGACGAGGAAATCAAATGCTTTGATAGTAAGCCTAGAAAAAAAACAAAGTGAAATTAGGAATTTCTCAGAGGAAGAGGAGACGTGCCAGATGCAGGGGATCTTCCCCCCAACTCCATGCTCCCACTGCTTGTCTTTTGGGAGGCCAGGCTGCTTTTAAAGGGCTCAAAACACACCAGGAGACTCCCTACCAGGGTTAGAGTATTCTTCCTGCAGCAATCCCTCAAGTAGAAACAGAACAAAAAAACCCAAAAACAAAACAAAACAAAAAAAAAAAAAACAAAAACCACCCACAAAAAAAAAAAAAAAAAACCAAAAAATTACACAAACAAAAAAACCCCCAAGGAAATTGGACTGCAGCATTTTTCAATCCTACTGAGGTGCTTTGATAACAATTCCCAGCTGCACTGTTGGGCACGTGGCTCCTCATGGAAGGGAACAAGAGGGAAAGCAGAGATGGCAGAGGGGGCATTGAAAGGTCCTGCCCCTGAGCTTATCCAGCCATGCCAACACCCTGAGTGGCAGTGGCAGCCCCAGGAGGAGGGAGAGCACCCCACAGCACCAGGGATGGGCTCCCCTGCTCCATCTCCCCATCCTCCCTTCTTCCCTCCCCCAGAAATTCACCTTACTGTCATCTGGGAGTAGATGCAAGGGGGAAAACCCAGAATTCCTGAAACACTCAGGTGAATCCACCAGAATTCCCCTCTGCCCACAGTGATGGAGTTTTTTGGTATTTTAGGAATGTACTGGGAAGCAGCAAGCAAGACACAGCTTGTTGCACATGTGGGAGACAGGGAGAGGAGGGGAAAGAGCAGCAGGGAGGATTCTAGCAGGAACTTCCTTCTTCTGACTCAAAGCCTGTAAAAAACCTCAGGGAGGGTCTGTTTCTCCTGGAATCACCCCTCTGCCATAGCTCAGCTTCAACAGAGGGAAAACCAGAACACCAAGAAATTCCAGGTGCACTTTGACAGCAGTGAAAACAGAGGAAGAAACAAGCCCAGGAGTGAAGCAGAAGGCTGTGCTGCCAGCAGGGGCTGCCCCAGCCCCCCCAGTGTCCCCTGCAGCCCCCCAGCACTGGGGACACTGTGTGGGGACAAACAGGCTGTAGGGCCATTGAGGCAAACCATCAGAGCTCAAGAGAAGTCAGCACAAGAAACTATGGCAGGGTCTCTCACAGACCAGATTCCATTCCAGGTGAGGCTTCCAGGAGGGGAATTCCTGTCCCCAAAATGCTGCTATTTTACTTTCATTCCAGAACTATTTAATTAATTTCCCCTGTTATCACACAGTTAATATTTAACAAGTGACCTACTGTAAAGACCATATCACAGGTGTTGGAGCAGGACAGCTGATCCTTGTAGAAGAGCTCCCTGCAGTGCAGAACAGCTTTGGAGGAGGTTGTTTTTTGACCAGTTCTCTTCTGACAAGTACAGGTTAAAAGTTAACACCAGCCCACGCTGGCAGGAGCACCTCATGTCAAGAACATCTTGCTGTTGATAGCTGGAGGAGTTGTTTGGGCACAGAAAGTATTTTAAGAATTCTCCTCTCTTTGCTTTGGTTCAGCTGTTCCATTTCCCTGTTTCACAACTACAACAAAACGTGTATGAATATTTTCCTCCACTTTTGCTGCTCTTGTACAAAACCCAGGCTGCTGCACAACCACTGAGGACAAGTCAGAGACCAGAAAAAGTCAGGATCTGCCTGCATACAAAAGAATTGTGTCTGCAAGATTTTTGAGCTGTTTCAGACAAACTCAAGTGATTTTGGACCACCATCAGTCAGTAAAAAGCTCACTTCAGCATGTGGAGGCAGCTGAAGGGCTGGGATGGTGAGGGAGGGCAGTGGCTCCTGTGCTGGCTGCACAAGCAGGATCACAGAATTATGCAGGAATACAAACTCTGCTGCCGAAGAAACCCCCAACACCTGCTGGTTATACCAGGGCTTTGTTTCAGCAACAGTTTTCAAAAGAGTTTCTTTTCTAAAAACACAAAACATGAGTACACAGCAAACAGGAAGCAAAAAGCACAGGGCAGGTGATGACTGTGCAGTGTTCTACTTCCCACCAGCTAAACCAGACCCAAATACATGTGGATATGGCTCTCCATGAGGTTTTAAGAGCCCACAAGAGAAAATAAGGGTGAATTTTTCTCCATTAGGAGAGGGTCATTCCAGCTTACAGCTTGCCATGTAGGTTTTGACAATCACAGAGTCTCAGAATGGGTTGGGTTGGAAGGAACCCTAAAGAGGATCCAGTTCCCAACCCTCCCTCTCCCACCAGCAGGGACACTTTCCCTAGAGCAGGAGGCTCAGCATCCCACCCAGCCTGGCTTTGCTCACTCACAGGTCCTTGAAC
The DNA here is from genome assembly GCF_903797595.1 of Erithacus rubecula. Classification (NCBI taxonomy): domain Eukaryota; kingdom Metazoa; phylum Chordata; class Aves; order Passeriformes; family Muscicapidae; genus Erithacus; species Erithacus rubecula. The sequence continues at coordinate 3,990,681 of NC_136662.1, read as the reverse complement.
ACCCTGGAGTGGGACATTCCCTCCAGGCTGAGGGGGAAATGGGATGGGGATGCTCCCAGCACCGTGCCTCCCCCCAGACTCACCTTTCAGGGGTCAGGTAATCCTCCTCTGCAGCAGCTGCAAAGACACAGAGGGTCAGTGTTGGAAGGCAAAGGGGGTGTGACAGGGACAGCCCTTCCTCCCTGCACACATAGCAGGAGTGGCACAGGGCTGCCAGCACAAACTGGGGATGTGGATCTGTAAATATGCCATTATTATTTCACATTTCCAGGCAGCAACCTCAGGCTTTCTAGAGATTAATAACATTGGGAGGGCATGGAAATGATGGCATGTAAATGAAAGTAGTTCCCCCCATCAGATTAATACATTCAGAAAAGAGTTTCAGTGAAAAACTCTTTCCCTCTCATTCTTATCAAAGCCAGGGCACACCAACAAGCACTGGCACTGTAAAGCCAAAGAGACTTTAGCAGAGCCCTTCTTACAAAAGCAGCTCCCTTTGAATTAATCAAAAGTTATGCCTAAAGATCTGGCTATAATTAAGGCTGTATCTATAAAGAAACACCACTTAGCAGCTTAATAAGTGGTCCAGAATATTCTATTATGCAACATCAATAGGGTTTTATTATGGGAAACTGAACTTTTACATTTCTTGATGTAGAAACACTTAACGACGTTGCCCTCTGTTGCATTTAAAACAGAAGTGGGGGGGATTAGCAGACTATTTTCTAACAATTTTATTGTGCCTTCCCACAGTTGTGTGCTCCAGAGTGGAGGCTTTTCCCATTGAAGAGGAGTGATAAAGATCAGCCCAGCTCACAGGCAGCTGCTGCTGCTTTACAGCCAGCTGTAAACTGCTCTCAGCATGCTGCACTTGGGAGGGAAGCAGGGCTCTGAGCAGGGGATGGCATCCAGCCTGGAAAACCAGTTCCCTTTTCCAGATTCAGAGCAAAAATCAGCCCCACTGAAACTGCTGGGCTCTTATTAATGTTTGAGGAAGAAGTTATAAACAAGTAACAATATTTGATTTCTGCAGCCCTACAGATGTCGATAAACTGCACAATTTAATTCATTTTTTGTAGAACAGATCTGGGGGGAAAAAGACTAAATATCTCTTACTTGTTTCATTTCCTCTGTGGACCAAAGGCATAGTGCTTTGGAAAGCTCTGACATCAACTTTTGGGGGTCTTGGAGGCTTCCCAGGGGCAGGACCCAGGGATTCAGCTGGAGGGAGAGGTTTCATCCTTGGCCACTTGCTCCCAGGGCTGTAAGACCATTTTCCTGCTCCAGGCTGGCAGAAGGGAGGTTCTGATTCTGCTCCAGAGAAGCACAAGGACAGGCAGCAATTAGCCCTGATTTAAGCAAAAAATCCATGTAGGATCATTGTTGTACTGACATTTCTAACTGGCTCTGCCTCTTCCCATTTTCAGTGTCCCCATTGTGGGGCTCTCCCTACCAGAACAGCAGAACAAATGCAAATGACCATTTTTACAGATCTTTACCATGAGAACTGTGTTGGGTCTCAGCTCTTGACAGCTCCCTTCCTCTGGATTATAAATTACCAGCCCCAATTTTCTGTGCTGGGGAGAGTTTAATCCACCAGGATTTAGGGCCGTGGCTGTTTGCAGGGCTCAGTCCAGGTGAAGTGGCTTCCCAGGGTAAACAAAGACTGAAGGTTTTCAGTGCCCCATCACCCAGTCACGTCAGCAAAGGGAACTTCATAGCCTCTGAGCTTCCCAGCACCAGTTTCTATAAGAAATATCTTCTCAGGTCTTAAATATGACCTTTTGCAAAGCTGGGAGGGTGTAGGGAGCTGGATTCAGGTTTAAGCTCTTTTAATTAGAATGAAATTGTCTTTGCAGACCAGCCAAGCCTTTCACATCTGTGGGAAGTCACATTTACCTTGGGATTGCAGACAGCCACAGCACACCAAAACTGAGATAGTCTCCTGCCCTCAGTTTTCATCCTACTCTCAACACACGGACAATTTCGTAGAGTGAGTTTTTAAAAAACTTTGTTTTCATCCTACTCTCAACACACAGACAATTTCTTAGAGTGAGTTTTTAAAAAACTTTGTTGGATGTGAGGAATCCTCCCCTTACCCAGAGACTCATTTCATATCTGCAGGACTTCAGAGCAAGAACAGAGCATTTCAGTTTGGCCTCTTGTTTGAGGGTCCCAACCCTCAGGAGCTTTTCTCTCCTGCTGCTGTATCCTGCACTTCCACATCACCTACACACTCCTTTATTTCCATTTTCAGTGTTAAGATTGCACCTCACCATACCTTTCTGGAGCTGAGGTGACTCAGCACCTGCTCCATCAGGGCTCCTGTGTCCCCTGGGAGACTGAGGAAGAGCTGTCCCACTGCCAGGCAGAGCATCCTTCCTCTGGGCATGCCAGGGCAGCTCAGGGGCTGCCATCCTGCCTGGTGCAGCAGGAGCTGGGTTTGACACCTTCTGCACTGGGATTCTTGCACTCGTTCTCTCCTTGCAGGATAAAGTCTCTTCCCAGATCTGTAGGATGTGCTGGAAAGAATCTGGGAGCTGAGGGTCCTCTGGAGGTGTCTGGCTGGATCCTTGGTGGTCAGTGGCACAGGACAGCTTTTCTGAGCTGCTCAGCCCTTTCTCCAAGGTGCTGCCCTTGTGCTCTCTGCTGTGCTGTGCCAAGGGGGTGTGCTGGGGGAGCACAGGGGGCTGGCAGGTGGGATGGGCAGCTTTGGGCATTTTTACCTCTCTCTTGGGCCAGGGCACAGGGCTGGATGTGCTGCTCTTTGCAGGGCCAGGCTTGGGGCTGATGTCTGTGGGAGGTTTCTGCCCCAGCTTGTTGGCCAAGTCAGAGCCATTCTGAAATTTTGCTCGGAGGGCTTTGAAGTCAGTCACACCTTCCTGTGTGAGGGGAGAGAGGAGAGCACAGAGCAGCTGCTTAAAACAATCAGTTTAAACAATCATGCTGTTTTCAGAGAGAAACAGGCTGCACACTCAACCTTGGTCACCAAGGATGTGCTGATCCTGGTGAAAATTTAAAAGCAGTGGAGGAGAATTTGCTCTTTCAAAGGATTCTCCAAAGGCTCACAAATCAGTGCTGGTGAAGATAAAAGAGCTGAAAATAGAGGGAAAATGCAGGAGCACAGCACAGAAACCAAGCAGAAGCAGTATGGCCAGGGGAAATGCCTCCTTCTCCCCAGTGTCACCCTGTGATGGAGAATTTCTCTCAGGAGGATCTGGCAAACACCAAATTAAATGTTAGAATTTCCTGGCAGAGGTGCTGCAATGCTGTTTGTGCACCTGGTGGGGATGAAAGCTGCACTTTATTTCCAGTACACAAGCAGCAAACAGGGGAGAGGCCAGTCCTGCTCCAGAGATGCCCAGTCCATCCCCATCCTCCTTGAGAAAACTCCACCATGAGAAGGGAAATATCCTCCTGACTGCTTTCCTAATGACCCCTGGGACAAAATGCTCCACAGTGCTGGCTCAGCCCAGGGTCCCCAAGGCTCTTTGGGTGCTTCTGCCCTTGCCTATGTGGCACACAGAGACATCAAGAGCATCTCCCAGTGCAGGTGATGGATACTCAATGGATACTCTGACACTCAACCCCTCTCCCACACAGTGACCAGACCCCAGGTTCATGAAGAAAAGCAGCAAATCAGTGACAGTGCAGTTTAAAAGGTCACTTAATGAACATTTTATTTCAGTCCCTCACTCCCCTGTGTCTCACCATCCCATGCTGCAGAAAAGGGAATTTTTGCCTGCAGTGCCATGGCTTAAATTCAGCCCTGAGCTGAACTAGGGAGAAAATATGAAGAAAAATTTATGAGCTACTTAAGTCCTTGAACTGCTCTATAACTTTTTATATGCCATGATTACATTAGGTGCTCTGCTCTGGCAGCTTAGTGCAGTGCAAGGCTTCACGAGAACCTGTCTAATGAGGAAATTGGAAAAAATTATCTAGGACAGAACTTCGTTATTCTGAAAAAAGCCCCAGCCTTAAGTGTTAAGACAGAACAGATGAATAGCATACTGAGGTTTTATTGCATTTAATTGCACAATTTATTAAACACTGACAATTTCTCTTGAATAACCCCTTTCACTGACTTTATTACTTTCACAGGGTAGTACATGATGTAAAGAACCAGCCCTTGGGGGAGAGGTTTGAATTGCTCCAATTATATTTCATATTAGTGGTCAGCAGGCTGATGCTGTGTGAGCTGCCCAGACAGGCTGATCTAGCAAGCCATGGCAATGGGAACTTCCATAGGTATATCAGATTCTGGGGGGGAAAAAACCTAAAAAAAAAATAATAATCCCACATGCACCCAATCCCTGCAGCATTGCCAGACAGGAAATAAAGCACTGAGGTGCCCTGATGCAATTGCAGGGAGCTGCTGCACTGCAGTTGAAGAGTTCAGTGCTGTTTACCTCCCCTTGCTGGTTTTCTTTATTAGAGCAAACAGTTCCTCATCAGTGCCCTCAGAGACAAAGAAAAGAGAAAGGAAGAAATACCTGTTTGTCTCAGTGTGCCCCAGGCAGGGCAGACAGGGGTTTTTGGTCAGGCCTCTCCCTGGCACTGGCTGTGACAGAAATGGGCTGTGACAGTCACAAGCCTGGCACTGAGTTTAATTAAAGTGGGATGGATATGAGCTTTCCTTTTACCCCCTCAAATTGCCATTCTTCTTGCCTTGAAACAACTGATTTGCTTAATTAAGAGGGAGATTATCTGTGCTCAAGGCACTCTCAGTGCCCCTCATTTGGATATGGTTCCCCCAGAGTGCAGCCTCATGGTTTGCTTATGGGAAGGAGGGATAAGTACAGCCCCTAGCCAAATACAGAGAATTTCTGGGGTGGATGGGGTAAAACTGCACCCTCCAAGGTGCAGTGAGTTCTCCTGGTCTCTGCAGGGATGATTCCCCATCAGAGCTGGGACTGTTTCAAACCACAAACCCATCCCAGCACCTTCAGCTGGCTCAGGGAGATGCTCAGTGCTGGGCAGGTCACAGGCAGGACACATGTGGGGTCCCAGGGAGGGCTCAGGTCCCCTGAAAATCACACCAGCTGACAAGCAGGGAGAATATACCCATAAATTTAAAGGCCTGCCAAAAGCTCACAATGTGTATTACAGCTACATCTGGCCAAATAATTGACTGTGAATAATGCTACATTTGGCAAAAGCCCATGCAAGATGAGAGAGAAAGAGAGAAAAGAGGAAACAAACTTCCACAGGCAGGAAAGCTGTGAGCATTAAAGAGGGGGGACAGAAGAATTACAGAGCCAGGAGGCACTGAAACTTTCCATATTTTCTCCCTATAAATAAAATGTTCTTCTAACATCAAGATCAGTCGAGGAAGCAGAATAAAGCTCAGCTTAAGCCTATGACAATGGCACCTTTTAGAAGGAGCAGCAGCAGGAAGTTTGTGCTGATACCTTGGACTAACCAAAAGGAATCTGAATTACTGAATCCCAGAATGGTTTGGATTGTAACAGGCTTTAAAGATCAACTTGTTCCAAGTCCCTGCCACAAGCAGGGACACTGACCAGGTTCATAGCCCCATCCAGCCTGGCTTTGGACACTTCCAGGGATGGGGAGGCCACAGCTTTTCTGGGGAGCCTGTGCTAGGGCTCTCCCACCCTCTAAGTGAGGAAGTTCTTCCTAATACCTGATCTAACCCTGCCCTCTTTCAGTTTGAAGCCATTCTCCCTTATCCTGTCATTCCAGAGCTTTGTCAAAAATCTGTTTCCAGCTCCCCTGTAACCCCTTCAGGTGCTGAAATGCTACAATAAGGTCACCACAAAGCCTTCTCTTTTCCATTAATTAACTAAATCAACCTAATTCTCACTAGTTTCCTGAAGTTGCTTTTTTTAAATGAATCAACACAGGAAGATAAACCCCACTCAGGATGTGGCACAGCTGAGAGGAGGCACTGCCTGTTCCCCCCCTGGAATTTTTCTGGTTTACTCCACTCTTTATCTTGATTCCCAAGGGAGCTGTGGTGGGTAAATGTTTAATCTGTGCTGCCCTCTGCCCTGGCGTGGGACTGCTGGAGCTGAGCCCAGGCTGGGGAGAGCTGCAGATATCATCGACTCATTAACCCACCAGCTTCTCCCAAGGTAAAGAAAAAAATAAATAAAATAATATAAATAAAAGAAATAAATAACCCCCACTTTTTGTTACATTTAGAGGCACCAGAGCAGCTCGCGTCAGAGTGGTTGGGTTAGAAAGCAGGAGAAATTTTGGGGCAGCAAAGCAGAATCTGTGCACACAGAGCAGGAGCAGAATGGGAGTGCACACTCCCTGGATAAACTGGGAGAGAACAGCCCCAAGCCGTGAACCAGCAGCAGAAAACCCAGCAGAAATGCTTCCCCAGGCCAGGTGCAGAAGAGGAAAAGCCCCATCAGTTACCAGCTCCATCCCTGTCCGCTCCATCCCTGCCGCGGCTCAGCCCAGCACGGTCCGTGCGCTCGGCTGCGCTGCCCCGCAGCCACGGCAGGTGAGGCGGGGCCAGCCCTGAACACACCTGGGCAGGAGCTGGGGCTGCCCCCGGGGCGGGGAGAGACTCACCTGGGCAGGGCTGAGCCTGAGCCAGCGACCCCCGAGCCACCAGTGCCGGCAGCGAGGCACTGGGCACGGGAAAGGAGGGGAAAGGATGGGAAAGGGACAGGAAAGGGATGGGAAAGGCACGGGGAAAATATGGGAAAGGGATGGGAAAGGGACAGGAACGGGATGGGAAAGGCACGGGAAAATATGGGAAAGGGATGGGAAAGGGATGGGAAAGGGACAGAAAAGGGATGGGAAAGGCACGGGAAAATATGGGAAAGGGATGGGAAAGGGACAGGAAAGGGATGGGAAAGGCACGGGAAAATATGGGAAAGGGATGGGAAAGGGACAGGAAAGGGAAGGGAAAAGATGGGAAAGGGACAGGAAAGGGACAAGAAAGAGACAGGAAAGGGATTGGAAAGGGACTGGAAAGGGACTGGAAAGGGATGGAAAATGGATGGGAAAGGGACAGGAAAGGGACAAGAAAGAGACAGGAAAGGGATAGGAAAAGATGGGAAAGGGACTGGAAAGGAATGGGAAAGGCATGGGAAAAGATGGGAAAGAGATGGGAAAGGGATAGGAAAGGGATAGGAAAGATATGGGAAAGGGATTGGAAAGGGATGGGAAAGGGACAAGAAAGGGACAGGAAAGGGATGGGAAAGGCATGGGAAAGGGATGGGAAAGGGACAAGAAAGGGATGGGAAAGACATGGGAAAGCACAAGAAAGAGATGAGAATAGGATGGGAAAGATATGGGAAATGGATGGGAAAGGGACAAGAAAGGGATAGGAAAGAGATGGGAAAGGGATTGGAAAGAGATGGGAAAGGGATGGGAAAGGGATGGGAAAGGGATGGGAAAGGGATGGGAAAGGGACAGGAAAGGGATGGGAAAGGCATGGGAAAAGATGGGAAAGGGACAAGAAAGGGATGGGAAAGACTGGGAAAGGGACAAGAAAGGGATGGGAAAGAGATGAGAAAGGGATGGGAAAGATATGGGAAATGGATGGGAAAGGGACAAGAAAGGGATGGGAAAAGAATGGGAAAGGCAGAGATCATCAGTTTGCTTTCTGGGGGATATGATGTCCATATCCATGGAAGTTTATAGAATCCTAGAGTGGTTTGGGTGAGAAGGGACTGCAAAGATCATCCAGTTCCAACCCCCCCAGTGTGCTCTCAGGTTCCTTCCCACACCTGGGGCAAAACTGAGGAGACATGAGGAGCCCCACGAGTCAAGCAGTAATCCTTACCCCGAATTTTAGGTCTCCCCATAGGTGACAGCCACCCTTCTGTGCCATGCTCTTCCCCACAGAGATCTCAGGGTGATTAAACCAGACATTCCCCCAGAGGAACCAAGTGTTTCCTTCCTCTCAATGATCCTTGCTGCAGCTCACACACACTCCCTGGTGAAGCAGAGCTGCTCCTCAGGGTCATAAGGACAGAGCACTTAAATTAGGGCAAACAAGACTTCTATCACTGGGTATTTCTGCCCTGGAGACCAGACTGGAGGTGTCTGTCCAAACACTGAGCCCATGTTTTTACAGGATGTGTCTCCCAGGAAAAGCAAGGCTGGTGAGCTTGACAAGAAGAGAGCTGGGAGCCCCAGGACTTCCATCTTCCCTCTGTGACTGGTCAAATATTATCCCATCTGTCTCTCAGGAGTGCCTGGTGCTTTCCTGCTCCCTTTCTCTGCTGCACAGAGCCTGGGTGCTGGTGGCATTCAGAGCTGTTGATGGGTTTGGGAGGGCAGGAGGAGCAATACCATTGAGCTGACCCTAATCCCACACACCAAGACTCAGCTCCTCTCTATAGATCATTCCTAATAAGATTCCTGGAAAAAAACCCATGAATAGACCTTAAAAATCATCCAATTCCAACCCCCTGCCATGGGCAGGGACACCTTCCACCATCCCAGGTTGTTCCAACCTGGCCTGAGAAACTTCCAGGGTTGGGGCAAGCACAGCTTCTCTGGCAGCTTGTGCCAGGGCCTCTCCACTTCACAGGGAAGATTTTATTTCCTAATATCTGCCCTAATAAACCTGCCCTATTTAGTCTGAAGCCATTCCCTTCTGTCCCAGCCCCCTCTGCACATTGGCATTGAGCAAATCCCTGCCCTGAGCATCCCCAATGCCTTCAGGAACTGACCCTGCTTTCCACAGCCAAATGTGAGGAGAGCTGAAAAATAACAGGATGAGAAACTGAGGAAAAGAAAAAAAAGGCTTATTTGTCAGAGCCATGACTGGAAGCAGGAGTCTGGTTCCTCACCACATGAAAAGCCCTGCTGCTGTGTGGAGGTGCTGGAGAAGAAAGGGGGATCCTGCTGAGCTGGAAGCTGGCAGGGAAGTCTCCCAAGGCAGTGCTGGAGTCTCAGTGTGATGGGAATCAATGCCAGCTTTGTCCACAGGTAGCTGGGGAGGATTTATGACCCGCCCAGTGGCGTGAACACAGACCATGAATTAGAGCACTGTTGGAGAATCAGGAGGTTCTGACTTCAGAGCTGCAGTCCTGAGGAAAAGGATAGGGTACATTCCTCTGTATGCACTCTAAAATGAAAGCAAAACGCCAAAAGTTTCTTTAAAACATGAATTTTGTGAGTGACACCCCACTAGCCCACCAGGGCTGCCATAAATCACACTGGGCTACAGCTGCACAGGGAGCACAGGGCAGCAGTGGTGTTGGGAACATCAAACACTGCACAGGTAAAGCCAAACCTTTGTTTGATGTCCCAGAAAAACAGAGTGACCCACTCCTTCAGGCAGGAGCTTGGGGTTTGCTCTGGAATTGCATCTCAAAGGCACCAACCCAGGTGGGAATTCCCAGGTATAACCCCAGTGGGAATAAACCCAAACCCAAACCCCACTAGTGAGAGCAGCAGCCCCAAACACTCCCTGCACATGCACAGCCTCTCCAGAACAAACCATTTCAGCCTGCTTAAAAGCTTTAAATTTAATTTCTTGTGGTTTTTTTGTTGTTTTAATTTTTTTTTCCCCTGCAGTGAAGCATTTAGTACATTATGTATTTGCATCAGTCTGAGGGTTGCAAGCACAGCATCCAGCTGACTTATTTTCCCTGAATTATTCTTTTCAGCTTAGTGGACTGGTGGAGTTTGCATATAAGTTTGTTATAGATATTTAGGATTTTTTTTTCAACTTTTTTATCTTTTTTTTTTTTATTTTACAGAGGTGCTACTAGAAGCCAAGAATAACAGCAGATCTTGGGAATATGCTTTATTCTTAATATTTCAGCTTTTTAGAATGGTAGGATGATGTGACTGGCAAAGATGAGACATTTTGGGGCAATCCAGTCTTTTTTTTTAAGATAACAAGATTTAGGTATATTTCAGCTTTTTAGAAAGGTAGGATGGTGTGACTGGTGAAGATGAGATAAGTTTTGGGGCAATCTATTTTTTTTTAAAAAGAAGATTAACAAGATTTAGGTATTGCCCATGACAAAACTGGTGATAATATTAGCCCAGTGTCAAGATATTTTAGATTGGGGATGGTCTGACAAATTTGTCACAGCTACTGGCTCCACACATGGGACAACAATGAGAAAGGCAGCAGGGTCCATATCTCTGAAAAAAAAAACCCTCAAAACACCCAAAAATGGGGAGAAACAGAAAGAAGGGCACAGCCTTGTGCTAGGGAAGGATTTGTCTTGGTTTTAATGCTTTATTCTGTTCCCAGGAGGGCCAGGACACTCCCCCAGCCTGGCTCCCTGCACATCTGGTAGAATTCCAGAATGGTTTGGGTTGGAAGGGATGCTAAAAATCACCTAAATCCCACCCCCCTCCACGGACAGGGATGGGGATGGCTGGAATCTCATCCTGCTCCTGCCACAGGTCATATCGTGGTTTTCCAGCAGAGGGAGAAATAGGATCACTTGTTCCACCACCGAGCTGCTTGCCCTGTCTCCCATTCCCGGCAGGAGCGAGGCATTTAGGAAAATGCAATATCATTGATCCTTGCATTCCAAAAAACAGCACTTGCTGTGGCTGGACAGGACATTTTTTAGGAGGCCACTGAGGCACCCACACAGCTCCATCAAAAAGTTTTAAGATCAGCCCCATCAAAGCACTGTAGGACTCAAGAAAATGAATTTAAAAGCCTTGCAAAGTGTCAGGTTTATCTGTCTCTGCAGTGTGGTCCTCATCCTACAGTTAAGTGCACATATTTTATAGCAATTTAGCAATAATCCTTTGTGTGTATAAAGCTAAGTGTTTACTGTGGTGAAGGAAACTCATCAGAGCAGTTCTGGGCTCAGTGGCACCAAATGAGGACAGGCAGGTCCAGCACTAGGGCTGTGTCACCTGCTGCTCCTTGGGGGACATTTCCACATCTCCCCACTGCCAGTCTCACTGAGAGAAGAGCTCAATGTAAGGTGGGGATGAGAACCAGAGGGAACAAGGGGTGCACAGAGGAAAAGTGGTGGTGAGAGGCTGGGCAGCAGAGTTTGCTGTCCCTCTGACACCTGCAGAGCCTTTTCCTGCTGCAGTGAAACCTTCCAAGCTGCAGGAGCATCATCACAGCCTCTGCTCTGCAGGGTCAGCTGTGCCAAACTTCTCCATCCTCATGCTTCTGCTCAGGTGTCTTACTTGCTCTGCAACAAAAAGCCATCTAGGAATCTGAATCCTTCTCTTGATGACATCTGTGCTGCAATTCTGATTTTTGAAGTTCAGACATGAAGACCTCAGCAGCCAGCTTGGCTTCCTTGGCAAAGCAGAATTTCTTTCAGCAAGCTGAGAAAGAGAGGATGAGCTGAGAAAAGCCCATGTGTGCTGCAAAAAGCAGGTGTGAAACAGCAAACTTTCCAAGGGCAGAGCTCCAACTGCAGGGCACAGCTTCTTGATCTCCCCATAGCTCTGCATAACCTCTGCACATTGCAATAATCTCTGTACTGTTCCAAAAATCCCCACCACCCCTGAATAAAAGGCTTTGCTCTTTTCCCTGGTGAACCACAAGGGAGCAAACAGCACGTGGCAGTCATAACAAACTTTGTGGGGAGGATGGCTTGAATGGAATAAAAAACAACAGGCCCTCTCTGCCTTAAATGTTCGTGGGCTTCAAGTAGGAAAAAAAAAAATTCAAGTTTTGCGTGAGTAATATGCTGCAAAAAATATAAATAGAATATTGGCATAAAAAAAGGATTAATTTTTTAAGGTAACTGCATCACCTGCAGCAAAAGCTACATGAATATACCAAAAATAAAAATCCAGATATGAAGAAGGAACAAATGCAAATTGCTGGATGACAATAACATCATGTGATATCCATTATAACTTCACCCTGGGGCTAGGCTTGTGCAGCCAGCCACGTTGCCCACAGGCTGCTCAGGTGATACCTAAAAGATCAATGCACTCTTCAGGCAGAAATTAATTCCCTTTGTTGGGCCAAACACATTTGAAGTGGAGGATTTTTTGAAGCAGAGCAAAATTCTGTGTTGCTACCACGGAGTTTGTTTACACTGAGTTAATCTGCCCTGGTTTTAGATAAGTGAGAGTTGTGAGTGAGGAACTGTGTGTCTTTTAATTAAAGGGTTCTTCAGTGTCAGGGGAAGAGCTCAGGGGTGGGAATAGCCACAAAGTGATGATGTGAGCTCACAGCCCTTTTTCCATGCTCCTGAAGGTGACATGGACAGCACAGCCAGCACTGCAAGACAGAGGTCCTGAGTCTTAATTCAGGTTTGGAGTGAAGGATCCAACAAAAAACATTTTAGACACGTTCAATCCAAAACATTCTAAATGGAACCATAGCTCTATATCTATCTATATCTATATCACTATGTCTGTATTTCTATATCTCACTTTTGGAACTTAACACCCCTGAGAAAGGCTCTTTAATTTCACCTCTAACGTGGTGTGTCTTGCTGGCTGTTTCAATCTCTCCCTCACTCCTCTCCCCCAGATGACCTCACCTATCAGGGAGAAATTGGTGTTGTGCTGATTGCACAAACCAGCCCAGCCTTTTACCTGGGAGATGTGCCACAAATAACTTCCATTAGATATAGGGAGTGTTTCTGATGCTGCTATCAGAAATTAAAAAAAAAAGAAGCTGTAATGCTTTGACAGCCTTGCTTAGATGCTGAGGAGGTGCTTGGCTGTGCAAAACAGCCATTTGTACCACAGGACAGCCCAGGTTTGGATGGAAAGCAGTGGGGTGCATCCCCACCAGACCTCTATAAGCATGGCCAGAACCTTTTTATGTCCTTCTGCTTTCCCAGCCACCTGCAGAGAGGCTGTGATGTGCAGAAGGGAGGGATGAGGGGGATCACCTCGGGCCAGTCACATTTCCCTACTTTTTCTCCCAGGCAAAAGCAATTTAGGTTTAATAGTATATTAAAAAAGTATTAAACCCCTTATTGGAGTTCTTCTCGCAGAGGCAAAGAGAGGAGAAGGACTTTCTGAGCCCATCTGCAGTGCATTAGTAGGTAAAGAATTGCATTAACACACTCCCAAAGGTCACAGAAGGGCACTGCTCATTTCATTCCAATTCAGAGTTTACCCCTGTGATACATTTCTTAGTGTTTGGCAAAGACAAGCCCCAGGATCACTCTGAACTTTAATTACATGAAAATAACTTGCTAAGAGGTCCTTTTATTTTGATAATTTGCAATAGCAGCTATTGAAATGAGCTTTGCAATCAGTTTGGGAAATACACAAAGTGACACTTCCAGCCCAGCCTTCTGTGGACACAGGACATTTCACTGTCTGTTTAACAGCTACAACAGCCCAAGACCAGACCTTCCTACAATAATTACACTTTCTCTTGAACTTATTGAGGTTCAAACTTCCAGTTGTCTGCTGGGAATATTTCATTTATGCACAAAGCATCTCAGCCCACTGATGCAGAAGGAAAAGCAGGGAGAAACAGGCACTTGTTTGAACACACAACCCTCCATAGATCTCTTCCTCCTTTTTTAACTGATAACTAATGAAGACACAGATTCCTTGAGCATTAGGGGCATTTTGGAGGCTTTGAAATCTTGAAGAAACAGCTGTGAGGTAACTTGGGTGGTAACTAGATGTGTTTCCCATGGCCACTTTTATTTTCTTCTAACATGACAGAACTAAATATTGTCATCCTGTTATCTTAAAAATAAATAACCTGTGGTGTTCTTGCTTTCTGTGTGTTGCTTTCCTATACTTGTTCACATCCATTAAGATGCCACCCAGTTAAAAGCATTAGAGCCACCACGAGCAGATGGGTTTGCACAAGGTTTGGCCACTACAGTTTTAGATGTAGGGGACATCTTCCTCCCCCCAAATCACTTTAGAAAAGAAGGAATTCGATTTCCACGTTGCAGTGGCTGTGTAGGGCCATCCAAAAGCCAGGTGATAACTCACACCAGCTTTAGAGGTGGGAAACTGTCCCGTGGCAAGGGGAGGAAGCTGAACTGACATTTCCTTCATGTACACATTCCTCATAACACAATTTGTGCTAATCTTCAATTTGCTGCACTGGGAAGCTTTTCCCTGGTCAGCAACCAGACACATCAAAATTACAGTGAAGTCACTGTGGGAAATAACACGAGTTTCCTCCTGCTTCAATTAAAAGGAGGGCGCAGGCTGGATGAGAAACACCCTGCTGCAATAGGACTTGATTGACTTTAATGTGGAAACAGTTGCACAGTTTAATATATTTCCTTGCCAGAAAACCAGGAATTTGTTTCCAAAAGGGCAAAGGCCCCTGGGATGTGTCCTGATTCCTTGTGATTCGATCTGTGCTGCTGTCAATGATTTACTGCAGCATTTTGGAGCCTGGTGGGCTCCATGCACCTTCCAGCAGCCCTGAAAACTCAAAAGCTTTGGTTTGCTGATCTGTAGCAAACATTTACATATGGCAGAGCAATGTGGAGGAGGCTGGCTCAGCTCTGTGCCTTGATCCTGTCTGTGTTTTCACTGGCTCCAGCTCCAGCCCAGGTCTCGGCGTGCAGGGAGCTCCAGGCATTGCCTTCCCACAGGTGAGTCTGTTCCCTTCCCAGATTTCCATACAGGAATTACCAGCACACCAATCAGCCCATCAAGGCTTGTCCTGACTTGAGGTATATGCACAAAACTACCAGGGGAAAAAAAAAAATTAAATGAAAAATTGGCAGCTGTCCAAAGCCCAAGCCAGGCACTGTAATTCCTGCTTAAAAGAACTGTTTGCACAATGGTTTTCCTTTTACAGATGACTGCTAAGCCTTCTTAAACTTGCTCACCAAAATTACCAGGCTGGGTTTGGGCACTTGAAATGAATTCTCTATACAGGATGATTTATGAGTTAATATTTTTCATATTCTTTTGCATTATAATTATTTTACACTTGACAACACGAAGCTAACAAGTGCATGTGAATAACCCAGTTTTCAGTCCAAGCCACATCCTCAAACTTCAGGTTTTTTCCCTCATGAACAATATTATTAACTTATATGAGTGTCACTTGGGCTTTGAAGGAAAGGAATAAACAATTACATTTTTTCTAAAGCTAGAGTGTCATGATAGGGAAATGGGTGGATTTTTTTTTTTCTACAGCTATTAATTTCAAGCTTGTTGTAAAGGCAAATATGATTTAGGAGGATCAAAAAAAGGTATCAGTGATAATTGGAACATGGAGACAAGGAGAAGACGGAAAGGAAAAAAAAAACTGTGGTAGTGATACACTTAATTATGAAGGCTTATTCCAATAATCCCTTCTGAAAATGAACAAAGACGAGATTTTTGATGTTTGATGAACTTATCAAACAAGGCAGAATAATGAAGAGGTAAATGTAAAATCCAATGGAAGGTGAGCCAATTAAGCACTTTGTGAAGTGCTGAAGGATGCAGCCCACAAATCCTCCTGCCAGAGCACAAAGGCAGCAAAACCTGCATGTCCCTGGGCTCACCTGCAGCCTCCTGGGGTCTCATCACACACATCTGCACCCACAGGCTCCTTCCTGAGCTGCTGTGCCTTTCATTTAGTGCCTCTCTCTTCCCCAGGCTCTGATGGATCCCCCATGAGCTACACACCTTGCTAATTATCAATATTTCTCTTTGGACTGCAGTCTTGCAAGTAAAAAACAGACTGCTCATTAGTTAATCACCAAAATAATAATAAAAATAATAATGTGCTGACTCAGAATAAGCCCTCAAAATGCTTCTAAGGCTGTGGCAAACGCAGGGTTGTATTTGCATGGCACAGATTGCTCCTCAAGACAAAGAAATGGCTCATACAAATGAAGATTTTGGGAGTAGAGACAGAGCTAGAGATTGTCATGATGGGCTGGGAGGCAGGAGAAGTATTTTCTGGCTGTTGTGTAGTGATATTCAGGGTATGTGCAGAGAGTCTGATCCAAGAGCCAACACCGTACCTTTGCCCTTTTCTCCTCTCATAATATTCCTTGAGTTATTTTCTTCTTCTCAGAAATTGTGTATTTTGCTTTAGAAATACTCAACCACCAAACTCTTAGTCAAGGTCCTGTGTACCTTGTTCTCTCTGTTGGTTCAGCCATTCCCACCCCTCCACAAAGCCCTTGGAAACCAGGACCTGATTTCACACTTGCTGGGGAAAATCCTGACCATGAGATCACACTGGTGTAAAGAAAGTGACATCAAAACAGGCTCAGTAGGGATAAACATCCCTCTCCTGGAGATTGTGATGTGCTTCTAAAAAGAAAGGGGAAAAATAATTAATTTTTCTTTAAAGCCTGTCTCTTCATGACATTTCTTCTGTTTAATCAGGATGGTTTAGTCATATATATATATATTTTTTTTTTTTTTTAATTGCAAAGTATTGGAAAGGGCAAAGATGTCTAGGGAGAGCAGGAATCCCAAGACAAAAATCCCCAGGTACTGCATCTGCAGGCCCTGCTCAATTCTGATGGTGAATACTTGGATGGGACATCCTGGAATGTTTACGATTTCCTACAAACCATCTTCCTAGTGGAAAAACACACACACAGATCATTTTCACCCTTCCAGCCCTCAGCCCCTCTCAAAACACAGCTTCAAAGATCTCAGACCACTCTTTCTTCCCCTCCCTAGAAGAAGCAGCAGAGATGTAAATTCTCCAGCTCCTGTTGACTGTCAGCTGAGCCAGTGGTCAGGATGGACTGATTGCTTCCCTTGCCAAGAGAAAAAAGTAAGGATGCACTGTAATGTATTCATTTATCTTCAGATGTGTCTGTGATGAGGATGTACACACATTAATTATATATATTATACATATTCATCATTCTGAAGCATCCAGTAAACTCATCCAAATGTGATGGAAATGCTCCTCTGCTAGAGAGGCTCTTATTTACCCTGGTGTAAACTGGGGAATAAATTCATTCAAGGCAGCAGAACAGGAAAAGCAAAATCAAGGCAAATGGTGGAAGAATCAGGCCAGAATACTTGCCCAAGACTTTCTTCCTTTCCTGTCTCAGATTTAATTAAGTATCCCCTGATTCTTAATGCAAGTGAAAAGAAATTAGAAGAAGCCTTCATGCATCAGCTCCCGTTCTCATATTTTTCTATCATTTCACATATGTCTTCATAGTTTGAGAATTTATTTTCAAATACCTGACATAATTCTGCTTTGCACTGAGTTTATCTTATCCCTGCCTTTTTTATTCCTGTGCTTATAGACAGTATATTTTATCAGTAGATAATATGGTTCTTCTCCCTTTCTTAGCAGCAATCCTCATTAATAATCCATCAGGAATGTTGCAGGATCAGTGTTGTAATTAGTGTCTGTGTCCATCTGAGCTTGGTGCATTGCAGGACAAAACAGGACAAATTTTTCCAAGGTATAAAATAAAGATACTTTTAAAACAGCCTTTCCAGTAAGTTGAGATAAAACGAACTCCAGGCAAACCTGAGCTCCCAATTCTCCGCGACTCCCCTGCCTTTATAACATACAAAGCCTTCAAGCCACACAGACACATAAGGATAGGGATGCACAGTGGAAGGATGGTTTTGGGGGGTGTGTGGCCTGTGGAGGGGGTGTCTGTGGGCACACAGTGTCAGTGTCAGTGTCAGTGTCTGTGTCTGTGCAGCACCGGCACCGGCGGCTGCTGCAGCCAGCGCAGTTTGGAGGGAGTCGCTGCACCGGGCACCTCTGGGATGAGCAAGCCTGTCGAGCTGAGACAACCTGCACAGGGCCACCAGGGTGTGGGCAGGACTTCCAGTGTGAGGGAACAGGTGAGTGAGACAGCCATAAACCCCTCCAAAAGGTTTTGGTGCTGGGGGTATCAGGAGGGTGAGCAATACAAGGGAAAGCTAGAAATTTCCGCCCTTCATCATTCCCCCCACACACACTTTTACAGAAATCCACCCATGTTACACTCAGATTTGGATAGAAAAGAAGGCTGTCTGACATGGAGAATGTGAATTTTTCAGTGGAACAAAGAGAGTGGGAATATTCTGCTCCAACTGCTGTGCTGTGTGCTCACACAGCGCTCCCACAACGCTTTCTCCCCTGCTAGAGACAGAGTTCAATCATCAATCCAACCAGCAATCTGTTGGGGTGATTTAGTTATTTTTAGCCACCTCCAGCTCTGAGGATTAGGATAAAAAATGGTTGTTCTCTGAAACTTTGACTAGCCTTGACAGATTTTTTTGTTTCTACACAAATGGCTCAAACTTCCTTCCTGAGCGTTTAATGAAAATTCTGTCAAAATTTGGAGCCACAGGTCAACTTTGTGACCAGCTCATCATCACTCCACTTGGGGTAAATTAAGCAGTGCCAGTTCCCTCCTCAAGGCATTCTCCACGCTCCCAGAAGCAAAACCCCTTCCACTTCACCTTCCCTGCAAATATCCATTCTTACACTTAATTATTGCAATAAACTCCCCAAATGCCTCCTGCAATGGGAAGAGGAAAACTTGCATTTTAATAAGATGGAGTTGACTTCCTTAAGGCAAGAGATGAAGCTTTTCCTATAGCAACTTTCCAAGAGTGTGATTTTTAGAAAATAAAGTCAGGACAGTGGGGTGACCTCTCCTTGATTCCCACCTGCCAGAAGCCCCTGGGAGTGGCCAGCTTGGACTCTGTGCTGTGTTTAGCTCCCAGAAGCTTGGAAAACCAAATTCCCCATGGAATAACACCATGTTTAACACCCAGCATGACTTCTCGTGGCCCTGAGATGTGGGTGAAAAGCAGCACAATGAGTGCAAGCTGCCAGCCAGGATTTCTGGAGGGTGGATAAGCATCTGTGCACTTTAGGGCGCTGCATCAAACGGCACCTCGTGTGCAACGGAGACAGAGACTGCAGAGATGGGTCTGATGAGGATAACTGTGAGGATGAAGATACTGAAAGCCCTTGTGAACATCTGTTCCCCATCCCAGGGGTGGAAAAAGCAGTCCAAGGGTGAGTAATTAATCAATGGCTGCTCCTCTTGCAATCAGAACAGGCTTATGTTTCTTATATTGCTCTTCCTTAGTAATAGTGGTGATCCATGGATTGATAGGGGGCTGTACAAAACCCAAAGGGGAGGTGCTGTCATAGCAATGAGGGCTCATTCCAGCCCTTTGTGATGCCCTTTTTATACTCCTGAGAAAACAGATCCCAGCTATCTCACAGCTTTCTCCAGTTGTTAAAAGTAATGGACTAAAGCAAACAGCAGACTTTGGAGATGCAGCACCCTGCAGGCATTCATCCTTCAGGAGATTTAACTCCAGGATTTAGGACTTCAGAACACAGATTCAAGGCAGAGAGCCTGAGCTCCACAGGAGTATATGTAAATACTCCTCCCACAAAAATGTTTCCCTGTTCAGTCTCAAATTTTGATTAGGTAATACAGGCATAAGAGAAATCCAGAATAAAATTAAACTCAAAGGGAAATTGTGACTGTGACACTCCTGTTGAAAACCTTGTATTTTAACCAAGCTACTGCTCAGCCTCCCTTGGAGAACATGACCCTGCCTGTGGCAGAGAGATGGGAATGAGATAATCTTTAAGGTCTCTCCCAGCCCAAACCACTTTAGGATTTTATGAACAGGGCTACAGGATGAGAATGGAGCCAGCCCCTGTGTAAGTTCCCCATCATCTCAATCCAGCACTTTCTGGAGTCCATGAGATAAATGTCTCTGTGGCCCAGGGCCTGGGAGGGTCCATCAAAAGTTTTACAATTTTCACTGGGAACCCTGTTTAATCCTGCTCTCTGAAGTGTTCCTCCTGCAGAAGACTCAAAAGCAATGGCATTTGCTATCTTAGCCCTAAAGATGGTTCCCTTTGAGCAGAGCAGTGCTGCTGCCTAGTTTGAATAAAGCTTTCACTTTGGGCCACAGAATTACTTGGAATACTAAGTAATAGGAGGGATTTCAGAGGGCAGCAGCTGTGAGGGCTGGAGAGCAGGAAGAAGGAGGAATAAGGAAATAATAAGTGACAGACTTGGCAAAGCACAGGCTTCATGTCTAGGGAGGGTGTTAACTACTCTGAGAAACGGGACCATTATTAAAAAGAAAGAGATGAGATTAAGATAGAAAATAATTGCAGAGAATGCCAGGAAGCACTTTGTGACAATGAGATGCATTAGGCTTAAGAGGAACCTGGAGGAATTCCAGGACTTTGGGACTAGCTGTACTTGCTGGGAGGGGCTGGGCAACTACACTGATTTCTTCCATTTCTTGCATGTGAGTCCAAACTAATGGCATGGAAATAAAATGGCTGTTTGTCTCCTGGTAACTTTGGGAAGGAGACAGCAACAAGATAAACCCAACCCAGCTTTAAGTTCTATTCCAGTTCCTCAGCAGACCCAAACACAGATAACCTGGAGAACCTGTGACAGAGGAAATAAAACCATGGATAATTATGGATAATCCCAGTAATTTCCTGGGCGCCACTTCATTCCAAGGTACAACATCCTGACAGAGGAAGGGAGGCAGAACATTTACGACCCTGGGTTTTTTGGGGGGCTCTGTGAGTACGTGTACAACGGGGAGTGGAGGGAGCTGCAGTACGACGCCGCCTGCGAGCGCCTGCACTACGGCGACGACGAGAAGTTTTACCGCAAGCCCTACAACTTCCACCTCTACCAGTTCCTGGTGAGTGCCAAATTCAGCAGCAATTTCCCAGCAAAAAGACAAATTTCTCACAAGGATATCAAGCACGTTCCACCTGCGGGTTGACTGTCTTTGAGGTACCTCAACAGGCACTCAATGCACGCCAAGGAACTCGCGTGCTTTGTCACCCAGGCGTCCCCACTGCTCCCTCACTCAGAGCCAAGATAAAGGTATTTTCTCTAAATTCTCAGAGCCAAAACAAAGGTGTTTTCTCTAAATTCTGCTATTAATGAGCTGAAGAGCTTGCACAAGCCTTCTGCCTCTCTAGGGATGGAGCTGTAAAATTTTTTTTTACCGTGTGTAAAATGGTAACAATGCTGCTGGTTCAATCTTTGGAAGCATTCTGAGTCTATGGCATGGCTGCAAGGGGCATAAATCTGAATTCTGAGTGAGATGGGGATCCTGAAACCCACACAATACCCACAGTCCATGAGGTCACACCTGATGTTGGACACTGATCCAAGCAGAGCAAGGATTAGTTTGGATTTCCCTCATTATAAGTGGGTGCCTTGACCTCACTATTCAACATTTATCATGTTTTTTGACACGAATGAATGAAAACATGTTATTCCTGGTTAATATTACTCAATACAAGTAACTTTCTCTTAGCAGGCAGAGTTCCTTAGCCCCCAGTTTGAACACTGACTTTTTACAGAGCTGGCAAACACAGCCCCAGCTCAGCAGAGCTGCTCGATTCCACGTGCCAGCAAAGTAGAGCTGTCAAGGAAAAGGTCACTTCTCTAAAACACAGGCAAAACAATGTTTGTTTTCCAGCCTTGCCATTGTAAATAGATGTTGAATTTTTCTTTTCCTAAATAAATTCATCCAGAAGCAGACTGGAGAGGAAAAAAAAAATAAAATCAGTCAAAATAGTTAGAATTTGGCAGAGCTGTAAAGAACTGGAAGGAGGGTTTTCTAATGGGAAGTGTCAGGCTGTCTTAATAGGTACCATTACCAGCTTTGGCTCTGAGTGGCTAAACACAAACCTCTCCCCTGCTTGGAGATGGATGAAGAAAAATGCTTGGCTTTATCCACATTTCTCACATATTTCCAAATGAAATGGCACAGAACTTAATTCCTTATTCCACATTCACTGAAATCAATGCTGGTGCTGTCAGGAGCATCATGGGCTTTAGCAGAGGTATTCCTTCAAGAAACAGAGATTAAAAAGGAAGGGAAGCACCTGAAAAATTAATGTCTGCTCCTTTCATTTTAGGCTCATGCTGATTCTGGGTTTTCTTACGAGTTTTACGACAATTCAAAGGACCTGCTTGACGCCCTTAAAAGTGATAAATCCAAAGCAGGAGGCGTCACTGTTGGAATTGGGCCTGGAAGTGGAGAGGTCATGTTCAACCTGGGCCTCTCTTTATCAGGTGGCAAAGGATCCCTGAAGAATTTCACACAGTATGATGCAAAGGTAAAAAAAAACAAAACCAAAAAACAAGCAGATCAGGGATGCATCTGCTGCAGTCACATCATCTGTGCATCCCGTGGTCTGGCTGTAACTTATGTCAGTTTATTCTCTCAATTGCATTTTTTAACACAGGGTAATTGTACCTTAATTTGTTCATGTAATTGCAAGAGTATGATCGTTAGTAATCCTGTTTGCTGTTCTTGGTATGTTTTAGCAAACAGGGAGTGGGAATAAAATTGAATTACAGACTGCCACGGCACATGTCATCTCACCCCATCCTGTTTCATGGCTACATTAAGCACATAAATAAAAAAATGCTTAGAAGTGACAATGAGGGAGGAGGGAATACCAAGATGCTGATCAAAACAATTATCCTCAAGGAATGATCTCTGCTAGCAAATATATCTTGCTCAAATTAATACAAGCTGCCTCGTGATGGGGAAATAGGCTACTTTTTACAGGAGGTTAAAATACCACTCTGAAAAAATAGCACCTGATAATAGGGTGTACTTCTCACAGAGGGTTTACATCATGGACTGGCTGTGATGACCTCTTTCCAATCTAATAACATGAGTGCTGGTATTTCCCACATTTACCGTGCCCCATCTCCACTTCTCTCCGGGCTGCTGACAGAAAACAATAAAGAAGAATAACTTTGATGGTGTTCTGAGTTAAAATGCCCTTAAAAGCTGTTTGAAATGAGCACCATTATAGTATTTACTGTGCCCTTGTCCAGACTCACATGATGTTTGCAGCTAAATGATGATCAGTTATTGGAGGAATCATTTAAAGGGCTGCTCATGTTGCAGTGGAGACTTGTCCAAAGCAATGGCAAATACAGAGGTGGAGCTTTGGAGCAGGTGTCATAGCCAGGAAATTCTCCCTCCATCAGCATCTTCCTGGCCAGGGAATCTCCCCTCTGCTGGGCTGGGTTTGACCCTTGTGCTTTGTCACTCATTGAGTTGGTGAAAAGAGCAAAAAGGGAATAAACAGTATGGAAAGAAAACCAGAAAAAGAAATTGTAGAAATGGAGAATGGAGTGGAATCATGTGGAGCCCAACTCTGATCTTATTCACACATCAATAAAACTCCTGTAGTACCCAAACCCCCAAGGGCCTCCACCTCTAGAGAAAGAGACTTTAAAAAAAAAATACCATTATTTCATTTAAAATCAGGTTTATTTTCATGCCTGCACTGACATCTAGAAACTCAGGCTTTTCCCTGCAAGCCTAAAGATTAGAAATTTGTTTAAATTAATGTTGACTGCAGCTGCTCTTTACCTGCAGGATGTTGGATTCATCAGGGCTGTGACCAAGGTGCAGACAGCCCGCTTCAAGATGAGAAGGGACAACATTGTTTTGGATGAAGATGTGCTGCTCTCCCTGCAGGACCTCCCAGACACCTACAACTATGGCATGTATGCCAAATTCATCAACGACTATGGCACCCACTTCATGAC
This sequence comes from Erithacus rubecula, assembly GCF_903797595.1. NCBI lineage: Eukaryota > Metazoa > Chordata > Aves > Passeriformes > Muscicapidae > Erithacus > Erithacus rubecula. Next base: position 3,967,282 of record NC_136662.1, on the reverse strand, counting down.
ATCTGGCACCATGGGGGGTGTCTTTGAGTACATCCTCGTCATCAACAAGGAGGAAATGCGAAGAAAAGGTCAGAAAAATCAAAATATACTCTCTGTTCTCAGCTCTCTGCTTTAAACCTGGCATTTCCAGCCTGGTGGCCACATGGTTGGAGTGTCACTCAAGCTTCCTGCTCTGATTTCAGAAATACCTGGGTGAGGGTTTGGTTATTTAAGGAAGGAACGTGAGCATTGTTTTCTCAATTTTTTTTCAGTGTCACTTGCAAATCTTCTCCTATTTCTCGTCATCTTTGTTCACCATGAATGCTGCAAATCCACCCAGAGCTCAGCCCTCCCACATTTCAGCCTGTTCATAGCAAAGGCTGCAATTTTCTGTAAATAGAAATATCACACTGCACTTGGCAATACTTCTGCCACTTTACTCTGCTTAGTGTCACATCTGGAGACTAACAGACCCCTGTTAGCTCCACTTCTCAACAAATTGGAGTGGATGAGGCTGGAGAGCCCTACCTCTACATCTCAGTTAGATAAAACACCCTCTGCAGATGGGGAGAATGTGAGGATTGCCATTGCTAGCAAGTCAAAAGTCTAACATTTGTCCTGATCAAAAAACACTGGATGCAGAACAATAATATGGGATTTTAGCTCAATAACCAGGTTGTCAACTTTAGTAAAGGTGCCAACAATGCAATAGATCCCATTTTCCCCATCACTGTGCTGTGTTGAGGGTACCCAGACACTGATGCAAAAGGAAATTGTAATCTTGGACAACAGGTGCAAAATTGCTGTAACTTCAGCAATTTCAATAATTTTCATGGCTCTGCCTCTGGTTTGAAATGGTTTGGTCCCATCAGCATTAGGATAACTATGCACTCCACATTGCACATTAACCATGCCAATTTTTCCACAAGAAATTGCTGATTGAGGGAATTTTCATCAAGTTCCTGAACCTCTAATGTTTGGAAACACGATGCCTCTTCAAATTACTTCTTCACTTTGAAGGGTGACTGATATAGAAGTGAACAAGGTCTTGGCAAGCAAGTCTTCAGGAAGCAGACTGCCAAATTCAGAGGAAGAATTAATCAAGAGCACATGGAGGGAGGCTATTATTTTGCTTTATCTTGTGCTTGCTGTGTATGTAAGGAGATTTACTGCTACGAGATGCTTATCTTAGGAAAGAAGGATGCTGAAGTCCAGCAAAAGACAAAAATGTGCCACAGCAGAGATTAAATTTTCATTCTAATGCAGCACCATTCTGTAATTTTCATCTAATCCAGGCTCTGCCATAAAGTCCACCCTTACCAAGCCAGCAGTGCTCTGTGTCACTGACCCAGAAGGACCCACCTGCAGTGTCTGATATGCCACTGTCTGGAAGCATTTGCTAAAAAACCCCCTGATTTCTCTAATGTTGATCACAGCCATGCTTGGAGGCTGTGTTTGCAAGAGGATTATCCTCCTTCCCTGAGGAATGGTTAGGAATCAGGATATAAGTGCTCAAGTCTTAAAATGAGAGCTTCCTAAGATGAGTCTGAAGCTCTGCAGATGCATCACTGTGTGCCCACAGGGCTGAGCATGGCTCTGCTTTAGATCAACCATCCTGAGAGACACCCAGCCCACCAGGCTGTTTGCTAAATGCTCTGAAACAGGGAATATTCATGTTTTTATAGACCAGTGACTGAAGCACAAACTCAGGGCAAAGATCCCTTGGCTGAGTCCTCCCTGATTGAGACACAGCATCTGGTTGAGCACAGAGCTGGACTTGGAGCATTTAGGAAACCTGAATTTTGAAAATAAAATCACTTTGTCTGTTTAGATATCCAGTGCAGAGCTCAGGGCTGCAGTTTTGCTGCCAGACCCATTCCCAGCTTTCAGGCTGCAAGGGCTTATATGGATGTGGTCATGAGTGAAATAAATACACGTGTCAGAACGAGGTCCCTCGTTGCTCTGCCATCAATATTTTTCATTACTTGTTTTTAAAATAGATTGTTATGGTTCTATTATTTAGCAGAAAACAGTATAATGTGTTCACACATTACAAGAACATTTATGGGAGGAACATTATGCGAGGAGTAAATTAGAAAGAGTCTTCATATATTCTGATTAATTCAAAATGCAGCAGTAAATCTTATCACTCGAGCACATTTAACTATCACAAATTATATCATATTAAAAAAAAAAAAAAAAACAACAACCCTATCAGGGCTTCCCCCCTCAAGTGCCAATATTTACTGAGGCCACCCTTTTGCAGTGATAACCACTTTTCATTTATCAAAACCAGATCTTGCCACGACCAATAGCAAATGGTATCGACAGCCCCTCGCTGAACATAATTACTCAACAGGGACCATGGCAAATCAATTAATCAGGGTGTTCCTCAAGCTTAATTTTATGGCACTCCAGCACCAAGATAAGCAATCACTCATATTGCTTTGGGTGAATGAACTTTACCCACTGTGTTTACAACTGTTGAACAGTTTAGTTGGAGTAATGGAGTGCTGCAGGTTTAATCTTTCTCAAGGGCCCAGTTCTGCAGTGGGATGCTCCAGTCTGGAGCACGTTTCAGCTCTCCCCAGTTTGAAGCCAGGACCTGCACCCCCTTTGTCAGGATGCTGAGTAGCTGGACCTGGACAAGCTCTGGGCCCAAGGGAACCTCACAGGGTCCAAAATACCTTGTGCAGGTGAAGGAAGGGGGTTCTGCCCCTCCTGGATGTGCTGCATCCAGCTCTGGGGTTCCCAGCACAGGAAAAACATGGAATTGGTGGGGCAAATCCAGAGGAAATCACAAAGCTGATTAGAAGAATGGAGAACCTCTCCTGTGAGAAAAGGGTGAGGGAATTTAGGTTGCTCATCCTGGACAAGAAAAGGCTCCAGAGATATCTCAACCTTCCAGTGCTTAAAAGGGCCCATCAGAAAGACAGATTTTAATCTGGGGTTGTTGTGATACAACAAGGGATGGTGGTTTTCAACTAAAAGAGGGTCAATGTAGATTAAAGAAGAAGATTTTTTACCGTGGTGAAACACTGGCACAAGTTTCCTGGAGAGGGGGTGGATGCCCCATCCCTGGACACATTCAAGGCTGGTTGGATGGGGCTGGGAACAAACATGTATATTTGAAGATGTCCCAGCCCATGAGGGAGAGGGGCTGGACCAGATGGCCCCTAAAGATCCCTTTTAACCCAAACCATTCCATAATTCCACACCACCAGAGTGTTCCAGCAATATTTCAAACACAATCAAGGGGAGGCTGTTCAGCAGATGATGCTCCAGGGTGGGACTTGGACAGAGGTTGAAACTTCAGACCATTAAACCACAACACACAAACCCCACTGACCTCTGTGCCATGGTGTTGATCACCAGGCTCCTTTGGAAAACACTTTAAGGTCCTCTGACAAAAAAAAAAAAAAAAAAAAAAAAAAAAAAAAAAAAAAAAAAAAAAAAAAAAAAAAAAAAAAAAAACCAATATAAAAGTTACCCATTACTTACAATACCGACATTTACTTAAATCAATGGACTTTTTTTACTACTAAAGAGAACTGCCTTGTATTTGCAGTACACTTACATAAAACCAGGCTGTATGAAATATGCACATTGCTTACCTTGGTGAAACCACCTCATTAGTTCCCTTCTCCCCTCTGCAGTCTCTTCATGGCTCTCCAGTTACATATTTTCATGATGTATGTGGTGGTGCTGGCAGCAGCAGGCAGGAAAGCTCTGGCAGCTCTCAGCACACAGACCTTCTCTCAGTCACTCCTTAAAGTGCTGCTTTAGCCATTAACAGCTGGGTCAGGATCCTGAATTTAGGAAAACCAGTGAGTATCTATAGATTTCAGCTGCTGTTCCTAGCTTTACCATAGATATGAGTTAGTCTGTAAAAAAAAAAACCAACAAAGTTTGTTGTTAAATGTATAGATTAAACAGGGACATTTGTGCCTGAAGTCTTAAGATTTTTACTTTTTTCTAATATTTTTTGAGGAAACAGTTTTTACACCTATTAATGATAGGCCCAGTATACCCCAATAAAACATTGGGGTTTTCCACTGTCCTCTGCCCAGAATAACTTTTGACTTTGAAATACAATCCATGAAAATAACTGAATCTTTTCTTCAATGACAGAAAAAAAGAAGCAGGAAAAGGAAGATCACTGAATTTACCTGTCTGCTTTCTGGTTTGCAGCCATCAGCAGAGAGGAGATAAGTGCCTGTGTTGGCCTGTCCCTTGGCGTTACATTCAGCAAGGACACAGTGGCTCTGGGTACATCTGTGACACACTCTGACTGCAGAAAGAAAGGATTCCTGAAAACTGGTACAGCAGGGCTCTGTTGGGGCTCCTTGGGTCACCTGGGCACAGAGATTTGTGTAGGGTCACACAAGGTTTGAGGAAGGGAGCCCTGGTGCCATCCCCCAGACAAGTGGGGCCACAGGAACTTTGGGTCCAGGAGTGCTGATCCCTCTTAAAAGAGCAGGAATGAATGCAGCAATACCTGGATTAGAATCAGGCTGTGGGGTGGGCTGGGAGGCTGCAGTGCTCAGCAGCAGCAGACTGGGCATGCATGGCAGCTAAAAAAAAGAAAATTGACTCTAAAAAGTACTCAAAGAGGGCAGAACCCCCAGATTTGTACATCTCATTGTGATCTACTGCCCACGTCCTGCCCAGAAACCAAGGCTGGAGCAGTGCAGGCCCTTCAGGTCCTATCAGCTTAGAGGATTTGGGATGCTCAGCTTGTCACCTTGTGATAAAGTGTCAGGGCTCACCCCACGAGCAGAGAGCACTGAGCTCACATCAATCCCAGCTCCCTGACAGCCCCCTGCACCACTGCTCTCCTTCCAGCAGCTTCTGGAGCCTGTGTGGCAGCAGCAGCTGAATAAAACCTGTGCAATTCAACTTTGCAGATGCCAAGAGCCACGGTGCAGTTGTGGAAGATATTATTCCTCGGGTTAGAGGAGGAGATACCACTTACAGTGGAGGGCTCCTGGAGAGCTGGGATGGCAAAATGTATCGTCACTGGGGCAGGTCATTAAAATATAATCCTGCTGTTATTGATTTCCAGGTAAGGCTTTTCTGCAGTTGAAGGAACTCTGCAGCTCTAAGGAATGAAAGTGTAGCCGAGCAGATCATTTCGTATTTTTATTGTGATCCCATCACAGAACAAGATTAAATGTAATGGGCCACTGATCTGGTAACCTCTTATTCATTTCACAATGGGGAGTACATCTCCCACTGCCTGCATCCACAGGGAGATGGACAAGGAGCTTAATGCTGGATTAGTGCCAGGTTAAGTTTCTGATGTGTTCCCCAACAATGAATTGCAGCTGTATCCATCCCCAGTGTTCTCCCTGATGCTGTCCACCCTCCTGGATAAGCAGGGGGCTCACAGGGGGCTGGGGAAGGAGCAAAAGCTCTGCAGAAACAGCTCCCCTCTAGGAGTTGTCTGTGCAGGGAGCTCCTGGCTGCTTTGTCAGGTGGGTCCTGTCTTTGTCCACACTCCAGAAAGAAGGTTTGTGGCCATAAAAATCAGCAAGGCTCTAATCTGCCTTTTGTTTCCCATAAAATGGGAAGATCACTGAAACATTCTATAGAGCTTCTGGGGGGTGAGGAGAAGGGTGCAAGCAGAGGAGATGGAAAAGGACAGAGAAGAGCAACCCTACAAACAAATAATACAGAGCAGAGCTGGCAGAGGCAGGAGGGGGTGGCTGCACCTCCTCAACTGTGGGCAGCAGGACCACAAGTACCCCAAGGTGCCAAGATCATCAGTCTGCTCCAGGAGAAGCTGTGGGGTGTGGGGAAAGGACATGCTGCCATTTCTATCCCTCTTGTCTTCATTTGAAAGCAGCTCTGAAAGCTCTGGCAGGGAGTGGGAGAAGGGAAAATGGATTTGGGAATTATCTGTGTTATTGGCAGGGCATGAAGGACAGTGCAAGCCTTCCTGGGCAGCCCCTGATGGCAGAAAGATCTGATAACAGAGATGTGCTTTCAGTTCCAGCTGCAGGTTATTCACCTTTTTGCACAAGTTCCCATCAATTCTGGGCAAAAATTCTTGCACTTTTCCAGTAAAGCATGCACTGACCTCTCTGTTGGCTGCTCCAGAGCTGAGCAGTCACCCTGCAGTCAGAGCTGCCACTTCAGCAGCTCTTATCTGCATCCCCTCAGTTTGGCAAACAGGCTTCTGCAAATTTGGCCAAGGGCTCTTCCCAAAACCCAGCTGATCCTGATCCTGATCCTCCCCACAACCATTGCTACAGTGCCTTGCACAGTGAGCTGTCTTTGGAACAAATTCCTGGCCTAGACAGGGAGTGTTTGCACAGGTACATCAATAAATGCAAATAAGTGTCCTCACACAGTCCCAAATTTTTATCTTTAATACCCATTGAATATTAATATTCAGTTGGGGATGTTATAATTGCTGCCCAAACTGGACTATTTTTGCTGACTGGTATATAGGAACTGTGTTTTGCTGCTGGAAAATATGATGAGTGAGTTACATTCCCAAAGCTGTAGATGACAGTATTATTTCACTACATCAAAGGGCAGAAAATATATAGGCAAAATTCCTCATTCTCAGCATTTACTGGATATTTCACGATCTGGCCACTGCAAGTGATAGGATGGCAATAAATTTTGATGATACCCTCTGTCCAAAGCTCTTACCAAAACATTTTCTTCAAAAAGGCAAAAAGCATGCAAGGATCTCAGGGATTGTGACAGCACTAAGAAATCAGTCAAAAAAACCCAGGCTTACTGGGGTGTTTTAATTTATCATTTGATTCCACACTAAAGCATGTCCAGAAAAGCCAATCCCACACAAACCTCCAAGATGAGGAAGGTTTTGGAACAGTGGCTCCTCACTGGGGCAGCAACACATTTGCATGATGTACATGCAGCTGTCAAGGATGACAAATGAGTTTTCCCCCAGTCCTGAATTTTTCCAGCAATGTCACAGCCTCCCAGTCGATGCCCAGCCAGAATTGTTTCCATGCCATCCATCTCCATCCCCCTGCAGCTGCAGCCCATCCACGAAATCCTGAGCAGGAGCAAGCTGGGCAGCATGGAGAGCAAGAGGCAGCACCTGAGGAGGGCTCTGGACGAGTTCCTGCAGGAATTCAGCCCCTGCCGCTGCAGAGAGTGCCACAACAACGGGGAGCCCGTCCTGCTGGGGGACACCTGCTCCTGCCACTGCCCCCCTGGCCACAGGGGCCCTGCCTGCGAGCAGGGGCAGCACCCAGGTGAGAGCCCAGCTGGGGCAAAGCAGCACAGGGATGGATTTCCCCTTCCACCAAACTAAACCAACAGCTCCTGGTGTCCGCACATCCATCCCACCTTCCCTTCTGTGGTTTGTTGCTGTATTATGCCTTGTGAGAGACTGGGATTAGCAGCTCAGGAGGGGAGGGAATGGTATTAAATTGAAAAAGAACAGGGTTATAATGCCTTGGGTTTCAGCTTTTATTTTTTATTTTTATTTTTTAGATTTTTCAGAATCTCTGCTGCTTGGTGTGTAACTCTGAAACTTCATGCTAGGTGTTAGTAAGGTCTCTTCACAGGGTAGTTAGACAAAACAATTCCTTTCTAGCTAGAGAATCAAACTGGTACCCAAAAAGCAGAAACAACAGTGAGGGAAAGGGGGCAAACCAGGGGGCTGAGACTTCCTAGACTGGGGCTGTGGCTGGATAATTGACCCCAAGATGTAGATGAACCAAAACTTATAAAAGTGTAAAAACTCATGACTGGGATCCACTTTGGATTTGATTTGGGTATAGCCCAGGCCAGGCTCTTGCACTGCCAAAGGTGCATCCTTTCAATAAATACATATTTTATTCCTTTTACTCTATCTAGTCTCTGCTCCAGGTCAGTTAGATTTAATATGATGATAAAAATCTTCCCTGTGAGGGTGGTGAGACCCTGGCACAGGTTTCCCCATCCCAGGCAGTGTCCAAGGCTGGACAGGGCTTGGAGGAACCTGGGACAGTGGAAGGTGTCCCTGCCCATGGCAGGGGATGGAATGAAATGTTCCCTTTCAGCCCAAATCATCCTATAATTTATTATTACTATAAATGGAAATGAGGGTGTGTTTAACTGCTGGATTAAATAGAGGAAATCCTCTGGAGTGCTCAGGGCATCCCACTAAGAATGGCTGCTCAAAGTGGGAGAGAACAAAAGAGCAGGCAAGGAGGGGAGGGAAGGGGAAAAGCTCAGGTGAAGCAACTGCTCACACAACATGCCACCAAAAAAGCCATTTTAGCAAAAAATTGCTATACTGCCAGATTTCCCACCCCCTCCCAGGATGCATTTTGACTGGAGTGTCTATTTTGGGGTGAAAAAATATGTTTTTCCAAAGTGGCAGGCTTATATTTATGTTTTCTTTGTCACTTTCTATACTATCTTAAAAAGTTAAGTGGGTAGCAAAAAAAGCTGAGGTCAGAACAAGCTCTTTCATTTCCAAAAAAGTTGCAGTTCTCTCTGGATATTTTTGTCCAGATTCATGATGAGAAAAAAAAAGAAAAAAAAAAAAAAGAAAAAAAATCTATATCTCAGCACATGAAGCTGGCAGAAAAATCCATCTTCTGAGCAGTTCCACCAGGCAGAGCTCCAAGCCTTCAACCCTGGGCTCATCACTGGGGTCTCACCAGTGGAAAATCAAAGCTGAGATGAGATAAGAAGTTGGAGCAGAGCTGGGGAGATGGCTTGTGAGGCTGAATGCCAAAGCTTTGCTTCAGTGGCTGATAAGTGGGTTTTTTTAAAAAAGCTCAGATTCTTTGTCTCCCAATGTCAGGAATTTGCTTGGGAAACCCAGAAATCTGCCACAAAGCAGAACACTGGACCAACCAGCCCTGTGCCCCTTGATTTTAGCAACAGTGGGGACAGGCACACTTCTAACTCATGGGCAATTTTTAGCTTCAAATTCTCAATTCCAAAACTCATTTAAGACCAAGTTAATGTTTTTGTTTTTTAAAAGCACAATGCTCCAGCAGATGGAAAACCCATCTTCCCAGCCAGCACTAAGAGCACATGCATCCATTTGTGCTGTCTGGATTAATAAAGTGCCCAAGCCAGGCATGAAGGCCAGATGAGTAAATAAAAAATGACAGTAAATGACAGGCATCAAGCAATCGCATCATTCAGGAGCACAGCCATAATCCATAGTATCGACCACTCCTGACAACTCTGTACTGTAATGAAAAAGCTTTGGAGTGACCCATCTCCAGCAGGAGATTTTCACAACATCCCCACAGTGTCAGGGCACTGCTGTCCCTCTGCCTTGGTCAGAGGAGAGGGAGCTGCTGCAGAGAGAGCTGTGCTTTGGGAAAGGAAAAGCAAAGCAAAGGTTTCCAGGTGAGATGGACTGTTGGAGTCAGTGAGTCAGGGGTCTCTGAATTCTTCAGAGAGAAATCAGAGTGCAGGGATTGAATTAAAGCCTTTGGATGGATTGAAGTATATTAAGCCACTCACACATAAAGTAGAAGTTTAAGTAGAAGTAAGTCAGTAAGTTTCAGGGTGAGCTCTAATGTTTTTAATAAGTGAAAGGTTTAGATTCCAGAGTAGCAGTGCAAGTTCTAGTGAAGCTAAAAAAACGTGCTGATGTTTTCAGTAGAGCCTCCAGGCCCACAGCTGTAAACAGTACTTAGACATTAAAGTAAGAATATTGTTTCATTTTTCAGATAGAATGAGATAGGTTGTATGAGTAGTTATATGTAACCTAGAGTGTTAAGAAACTAGGATTCTAATAGGTTAAGGAGTGCTGGTCTAAGTTTGTGTCTTAGCTTGTTAAAAAAAAATCTATATAGGATATATATATAGGATATATATGTATTGGGGAGAGTTGGTGCTTATTGCCACTGCTTCTTGCTCTTTGATTTTTGCCATCACTTTTGCCATCACTTTTCTGCTTGCCTTTGAGACTGATGTGCTTTGTGATAAATAACATTTTTAGCAGCTATTAGCTGCTTTGCTTGTTTAATATAACCAATGGAGTTGGTGCTGAGAGCACTGGAGGTTCCTAACCTCACAGTGACAAGAATCTGCTGTCGGTGTTTGTGCGATGCTGATTCACCCACTGATCTCACCATGGGATAGAGCAGGGAGTCCATATCCTGAGAAGCTTCAGCCAGACCTGAACCCCCTTTTTTTCTGTTTTTTCTCCCCGTTGTTGTGTGTGCCAGGTGGAGAGGTGGACGGGCACTGGAGCTGCTGGTCGGGCTGGTCCCCGTGCCAGGCGCGGACGTCGCGGCGCAGCCGGCACTGCTCCAACCCTGCCCCACGCCAGGGTGGGCAGCCCTGTGCTGGGAGAGACCTCCAGAGCAGAGCCTGCTGAGCACCCCAACTGCCTGGGATGGGCTGGTGCCAACCTGGCACCTGTGGGTGCTCCAGAGAGTGATGGAATTACCCACCGGGAGGAATAATCGACCAGCGATGCGCTTCTGCACGCGCTGCGTAAACCCGAACTGCTCCCAAACTCAGCCAGATTCCTTGGGGGGAAAACTGGGGAAAAACTGGCAAACACTTGGAAAAAAAATCTGGGGAATCTGACTTAAATGGCTAAAAAAAAAAAAACCCAAAAAATCACGCTAAAAATGGCCTTGGGAGTCCTAAATTCTGTGTTGAAACACCCAAAATCGCCTCTAAGATATCAAAAAATGGCCCCAAACTTGGTGAGGGATTTCTGGAGGGGGAAGCCAGAAAAAGGCTGGGGGGGAAAAAATACAGGGGAAATCTGATTTTAAATGGCCCAAAATCTGCCCTAAAATCTGCACTAAAAATGGCTAAAATCTGCACTAAAAATGGCTAAAATCTGCACCAAAACCCCCCCCCCAAAAAAATAGTCCTAAACCCCAGCAGGATTCCATAGATTTCTGAGGAAAAAGAACCAGGAAAAATGCTGGGGAAAAAAATCTAGAGAAAATCACATTTAATGGCCAAAACTCCCCGAAAAACATACGAAAAAATGGCCATAAAAATCCTAAAATCTGCACTAAAAAAATCAAAACATGGTCCCAAAATCCATCGAGATTCCAAGGATTTCTGAGGAAAAAAAACAGGAAGAAGGCTGGGGAAAAAAATCCAGAGAAAATCACATTTAATGGCCAAAACCCCTCAAAATCATACTAAAAATAGCCATAAAAGTAATAAAATCTGCATTAAACACCCTAAATCGATCACAATTCCAGAGATTTCTGGGAAAAACATTGGGAAGCAACTCCTTAAAAATCCACACTAAAATATAAAAAGCCAAAATGCCCCCAAAAAGTCCTAAACCCTGATGGTTTTGCCCCAGCAGATGTGATGGGAGCCCCAGCAGTGCCCAGCATTGCAGCCCAGGAGAAAGCAGAGAATCCACCCAAAGGAATTGGAGCTGCTGGGTGACCACAGGGCTACAGAGTGCCATGAAATAAATTCACTGTCAGCATTTCCATAACTGAGCTTGACTCTCAGAGAGTTTCTATCTTTTCCTTTGGGAAAAACAGGAAAAGCTCACCATCTATGCAGTTGGTATTGACATATGTACCAGGAAACTTTTGTAAGTTGGCACTGTCAGATTTGTAAGTCCAGCATATTGGCCAGGGCTGCATTTGCAGCAAAGCCATATGCTGCTCTGCATGGAGAAGGCCTCAGCATCCTTGCAAAATGTTAGCCCAAGCTGATGAGGAATTTAAAATAAATAAATGAAGCAATAAATAGAGAGGCTTGGGCAGGGGATGTTCCCACACAAGCAAAGGGTTTTGCTCTGTGAGATCAGTGATGAATTGACTATTAGCACGCAGGCATTTTATCTCCCAGGCACACAGAGCCTGAGAAGATGCTAACAGGCTGCTTGATTTAAGGGGCTTTTTTTGAATGTGGGATGTAAATCTCAGCACAAGAATGCACACAGTATTGAACTGTGCCCAGAGACCACTGCCAGAGCCTGCAGCTCCCTCTTCTTAATGAACTGCCACAAAAACCTGGGATGGACAGAAGGAAAATGGCACTTCATTTTACTGAGCTCTCCACTGCAGGGAAAAAAAGGGGGGAAAAACAAAGCCCTGAGAAGGAATCAGGCATTACAAACAACAACAGCACCAAAACCTCAAAGCACAAAGCAGCCCTTCTGTGGACATTTGAATGGAGAGAGGGAGTAGAAAGGAATGGTGGTTTAGTGAAAGAAATTGCTCAGGTGCTTGGAAATGCTTGTTTTTCAACTGTGTGTCAGTGGGGATTTACAGGCTGACACTCAGCTGATGTAAATCAGTGTTGCTCCTTCACTTCAGCTGATTTATGGCACCTGAAGACCTGGCCCCATATTTTCTTTTGTGGGCATGTTTGCCAAAGGCCAATTCTCTCACCACTTTTTTATTGTTTGTAAATGAAACTACAGGCTGAAAACAACAAGCCATGGTGTCAGAAACCCTGAGATGGATTGTTCTGTGAAAAATCCCTTTGCTGGGGGGCACAGCTGTGCCCTTTTGGGCCAACTTTGCAATTCCAGGGGAAGGAGCTGTTCACCCAGAAAGGAATTTACTCCCAAGGGCTTGAATTTGATGTTTTCTGTGTTAGGAAATGCAGCAGCATGAAGCAGCCATGGATCAGTGTGACTTAGACATGCAAAGGAATGTGAAATGTGGGATCACAACAGGTGATTTAATGAATGCTGTTTGTCATTGGGCTGCCAGGTTTTGGGGAACCTGAGACAGAGCTCTTACATCAAGGACCAGTTTGGCTCACAAGCAATTCTTACCTTTATATCAACTTCTTAGGACTCAGGAAAATGCCTGCAAGTAAATGAGTACAACATCACCTCAGTCACAAAACCAAGTGTGCTTCTTTTTGACCAGAGGGGAGAAATTAATGAACAGAAAGATCTGATGCCTTGGAGGCTGGGGGAAGATGGGGCCAGCAGGAAAACAACCTGCAACCTCAGCTTTTAGAGGTGTTTCTAGAAGGATAAAGCACAGAAAAACAAACAAAAAAAAAAAATTAAAATGCATGCAAAATCCCACCATGAAACATAAAAATTATATGTTTTACCTGCAGCTGTTCATTCTCATCACTCACCTCACAGCCCAAGGCACTGAGACACAAACCCAAGGGCTTCCTTCAAACACCAAGGGCAGGAGGGGAGTGCCCCTCTCCTCCCCCTCCACCCCACATCCACATGCTGAAACCCAGGAGCAGTGAAGCTGAAGTCAGAAGAAAGGAAGAAGCTGCCTGTAAGGTCTAAGGAGAAAAAAAAAAAAAAAAAAAAAAAAAAAAAGGTTATGAGCAATTACACATTTACAATGGCAGTGGAAGAAGCTAATATATCTCATGCTGAAGTGGGCAGCAGGAGAGTTGTGCAAGATGAGATAAGCAGCAGAAATGTATGTTTCTTAGTTAAACTAAAAGCTTAGAGGGTACAATAAAACACTGCAGATCCACCCAGGTTTTAATGAATGGATTTTCCCCTCTTGCACACTGACATACATTTGATATAGTTATTTATCCTATATATTTCTGGCAGTGTATTTCCCAGGAGACCTTGTTTATCTCGCTCATGAGCACATGATGGATGCATGGTGCTTTGGATAAATGGTATCACAATCAGATATTTTTAAGGATATAGGCAAACTGGGTTATTAACAAAGGAAGGGCAGAGAGGAACCAGCACGTAGAAGAAAATAGGAGATGATTGATGACAATACACCTGAGGTTGCAAGGTGTAGGCTCCAGATAACCAGCTAACAGGAGAGGAGATAAGGGCAGTGCTTGAGACAGAGCTGTTTTCTACCTCAGGGTCAATGTCACATCACTGCCCCAATGCCTGAGTCCCTCTGAGCCTGGGGGTTTAGAGCAGGCAAAAATTCCCTGGCACGAGCAGCTCAAAAGTTGTTGCCTTCCTTTTTCATATAAAACACTTAATCCCACCAGAAAGACCTGAAACAAAAGAAATTCCAGGTTCTGGTGAGTTTGGGGGGGACTGGTGATGGTGGTGCTGCCCTATAATGTCCACCACTGTGGGAACTGTGGTGCTGCACTAAAAATAATTAAAAATAATTGTTTATAATGGCAATCTTTACTGTGTTCAACTCTAGCTTTTTGATTTGCAGAAACAGGAGGTATTAAAATGGGATGTAAAAGGAAGATCAATCTGCAGGCATGATTTGACATGCAAAAAGCAAGAGTTTGAAATCTGAGGACTGCTAACACCTCTGCATGGCCTTTCTGGGCTGCTTTCAACAAAACATCTCAGTGTGGGAGAGAAGCTGGGCAGCAACAACTACATCCATCTGAGAGTGGGAGAAACAGCAGCATGATGGAGTAATCCAGCAATTCTGAGTTAGCCCAGCTGCAGCCTGGATGATGTTCCAGCCTCACTGGTGAAGTGTCTGTGTGGAATGACACACCAGGGAGCACAGGAATCCAGCCTGGAAAGCAGTCCAGTTTGCCACTGCTGAAAGAGGGAAATCTGGATGAGGCAATTACAACTCACCTGGAATCCCCTTCTGGGAGCTCTCAGAGCTGCAATACCCCAGCAGCAACATCAAGCAGGGAGGTGCAAATAAATACAGCCTCTGTATGTTTATCCTCTTCTTTTCCTCGTGAAAATGCAAGATGGGATGTAGGAGAGCCCACTGAGAGGTGTCTCTTAAGCAGAGGAATGGGCTGGAGAGCAGCAGCAGAGCTGAACATGTTCACAGCCTCCTGCAGCCCTCACTCGTGGGTTATTAATCTCAACTTGCACAGGGACTCAGAGTTAGGAACACCAGTAAAAGATGGTACCAAAATTTAATGCCAACCAAAATGAAACAATAAAAGCTTCAGCATAGTATTTTTTATTACCCTCCAGGTTATAATAAATCATTAGTTAGGCGAATCAAAGCACAAAATCACAAGGACAAGATAAAGTTATGTCCTTTATAGGAGGCTCCTAAGCCTACAGGCTGAATATTCAGTCACTGCTGAACTCATACTTCAGTCAGACTCTGCTGATGATCTTGATGACTGTCAAATCTCTCCTCTCTTCCTCCAAAAAAACCCCAACTCAAATATACAAACTCAGGTGCTGTCATCACTTCAAAAATCTGCATTCTTCTGGTTTGGGAATGACAGTTCCAAGTCAGGTCACTACTCCTGGCTGTCCTTGCCACAGCAGTGAAGAGAGGCACCACTGTGTGTTTAACCAGCTTGATGATCAGGAAAGGTGGTTACATTTACAAAAGCCACTTGACTCATCTGAGAAATGTCCTTAATCAGATTGCACTGATGATTCTCAAGAAGGGCAGGCAATGACACTGCAGTTTGTGTCCTCAGAGGTGAACCATGCTCAGGGTCCTTCCCTCCAGAGCTTCTACAGACCCCCTGCAAAAAACCTGGAGGAATATCCTACTTCACACAGGCAGTGACCTCTTTGACCACGAGCCAGAAAAAAATCCAGAATTGGCGAATTTCCATCACGTAAAAGATATTGCAGCTACACAGTGGGAGAGGGAAATGTTTTGGGTTGTCAGCTAAATGATGAAGCCCATAATGAGCACAGAGCCCTCTTGTTTTACATATGCAATGTGTTCTGCCTTTCTTAAAGCTGTCACAGGAGCCCTGTGGATGAGTGTGGAGGCGGCGTGAGGGCTACAACTAAATGCATGTTCCATTGTTCAGGTGTCAGGGAGCCTGAGCTGCTCTCACAGGAATTACATTCAGACAGCATCAGTCTGAAAGGGAAGGAGCAGGCAATATCAGTTTGAAAGGAAAGGAGCAGGCAATACCAGCCCACCATCACCAGCTCTGCTAAAACACCCTCAGAAGAAGAGTTTGACCTTGCAGGTGTTACAAGACTCTCAACACTCATGAACGACTTTCACTGGTAAAATTGCCTTTTGCAGCAAAGCTGTCACTGGTTATTTTGCAGCAGGCCCAAACCAAATGTGTTTGCAAAAACCATTTGCCACCACCACAGCTGTAGGAGGCAAGCCCTGGAAGGATGCAGGCTCCTGAAATGGTGTTTCAAAGTTCCTCTGCTGTGATGCACAGCTCCAGGGATGGTAATAACAGGCAAACCAATTTGTGTCTTTTCACACTGAACTCTCTCCAAGTCAACTGTACCACTCTGGGTGGATCCAGCAGCAGTTGGAATACTGGATTTCATGGGATCAGATTTATTAACCAGAGCTTATCTGGGGCAAACACAGCTACTAAGGGAAGAAGAGCTCAGGGGATGTGCAGACAGCCTTTCCCAAATGTTCCATTTGTCCCAGGGCTGCCCCATCCCTGGAAGTGTCCAAGGCCAGGTTGGACAGGGCTTGGAGCAACCTGGGATAGAGGAAGGTGTCCCTGCCCATGGCAGGGGTGGAAACAATACAATAAATTGGTAAAGCAGGGTAGTGAGGCACAGTGGCTCCAAATGTCATGTTAGATAGTGTTGTGCTCATTGAGATTTAGGCTTTAATGTGCTGGATTTTGCTCCACATGACACAGCTGCCTTCACAGAAGCTGTGCATCAGTGCACATCCTGCTGCACCTAAGATCAAAGTGTCTCTTCTTATCTCAAAGGAACCTTCAACAACAAGACAGCACAATTTGAAATCACGCAGCTACCAAATACAGACAGAGATAAAGCTTGTCTCATTCAGCCCATTGCAGTAAAGACAGGAAAAAGGCAAAATATTGAGGTCAGCAAGCACATTCAACCCCATGGGACAACTGCACATCCAAAGGGGTGGCTCCTAACACCCCCCAGCTCCCAGGGTCTGCTGAAATATTTCTGATTTGGATGGGCAGAGCGAGGCCAACTCAGAAATCCAGTGAGGTGATGTCTTCCCAAGCAGCCTGCCAAGTGCCCATCAGTTCTGTGAGAGTTCCTGGGATTCCCTCTAGCAGGGAACTGTCTCAGAGTCTGGCCCTGAGCACGAGGAGCCACCATTCTGTGGGGCAGGGTTGTTGCACTGTCTCCTTCTTGTCCTCTGACCTCCTGAGCACGGGGACCAGCTGGCCCAGCACCCCCAGTTTCCATTAATAGCAGCATCTGGGAAAAAAAACCAAAAAACAATAACACAAAGCTGGAAATACCCATCAGAAACAAGCAGCTCTTTCCATGGGAAGAGCTGTCAGCTCCCATGGATTGTATTTGAATACAAACAGCTCTGCCCCTGTCCACATCACTAACAATACACTGGAGTCATTAACAATGAGTGATTGTTTCTGAGATGTTAATTCTCTGTTCAGCATTTCTGGGGTTTGTTCAAACTGCACTTCAGGAAGACATAAAAGGGAGGGGGAAAAAGGCAATTAGCTTTATATTTGTTGAAGAATGTTGCTCTCTCTTAGTCCAAGCCTAGATAGGAAACGGACCAACTAAACTTGTCTCAGCCACATTTCAAGGTGGTAGGGGCAGTGTTAGCACTTCAGTGAACAACAGCTTGGCTATTCAGCTTTCCCTCCATTGCTTTTCCTATTACACTGATTCTTCAGGACCCTGAGCATGTGAGTGACATAAATTCAAAATGCTGAGAATCACGGAGGCAACACATAAATGAGGAAATGGGAGCGAGAAATGAAGTTACAATGTTGACAAATGGATGGATGTGAGCTTTGGGAGGGTTGGATGTGGCTATGAGTGTGAAAAACAGACTGAAGTAAGGTGTCAGTGACTCCACCATTCAAGGCTCCATGGACTGCCTTAGAAATACCCAAAAATTGACCCCCTGTTCAGTGAAATCTTGGCTTAAAGTGCATTTCAGCCTGGCTCAGTTTGGACACAGCCATGCAGAATGAGTACTGGGTAATGCTGTAAACAAAGCCAGTGATAAATGCAGTGCATCAAATTGTGGGCTGGTGCCAGAGCTCTGGGTGCCTGGGATCTGGTATTATTTAGCATCTAAATTAATGAGCTGGAAGAAGTAAACAAAATGATTAAATTCATAGATGATCCTAAACTAGAAGGAGTTAAGAGCATCAGTCAGGAGTCAGTGGAAACATAAAGTGACCAAGAAGCATTAATAAACCCTTCAAAACAACATAATAAGATTTTAAGATTAAAATGCATGGTAGCATATGTGGGGGAGAACAGTTTGCACCATGCTGGCTTTGTCAAAGGGAAAAACTTGAGAAACAGAGCTGTTTCCTAAGGAGGAGACCTGAGCCTTTCCAGGGATTGTGAACTAGGCAGGAATTCCTATTTCGATACAACTGAAAGGCACGTGCATGCCAAAATAAACCCACCTCCTCAGGAGGGCAGAGGAATTCAGAAGGGAAAACACATCTGTCCCCTTGTCAGGGGCACAGCTGGGTGCACTGGGCTGGCATCACTGCCATCCATCCCTGGATGGGGCTGGGTCCCTCTCACCTTTCCTGCTGCTGATCTCGCAGGCGGCGCCGCGGTAGCCCAGGGGACACAGGCACTCACACTCTGTTCCTGCAAGCAAGCACAGGGGGAATTACAGACCTGGAGCCACCCACTTCTCTCCAGCACTTCATCTTCTGGGAGGAAGGACACTGGGTGAAATGGCTTCACTTTTCTCCTGTGCTGAAGGGATCAACAGCAATGAAGAAGGGAGCTGTGACTGCCCTGCAGCCCCTCTCAGCTCCCCATATATTTGTTCCTGCCCTGCAGCTCATCCTCAGTCTCACTGGTGCAGTTCCACAAGCCAGGGGGCCATAGAGCACTTTTGCTCTTCTCCAGAAGGGATCACAGAATCCTGGAATGGTTTGGGTTGGGAGGAATCCTACAGCTCATCCCATCCCCTGCCATGGGCACTGACACCTTCCACTGTCCCAGCTGCTCCAAGCCCTGCCCAACCTGGCCTTGGACACTTCCAGGGATCCAGGGCAGCCACATCTTCTCTGGGCACCCTGTGCCAGGGCTTCCACTCTCTCCCAGCCAGGAATTCCTTCCCAACATCTCATCTAACCCTGCCTTCCCTGTGCCTCCTCTGGACTCACTCCAGCAGTCCCATGTGTGAGTATTTGGGATTTCAGACCCAGCACTGCAGGTGGGATCTGTGGAGAGAGCTCTTGGTAAAGCTGGTAAATAACAACCTGCAGCATCAAGAAAGAGCAGCCAGGACAGGAATATGCTGACTTGGCTTTGTGGCAGAGGAAAAACCCAATATCCCTGCTCTGGCTGCCCAGGGATGTGCATCCCATATCAGGAGCACGGAGAAGAGTTCCCACTTAGGAAAATGGTCATTTAAAACCTTTGCTGGGAAGATTCTAAATGAAACACTAACCTGGGCTCAGCTCCTACAAAGTTATTTAAACAAAGGTCACCATGAGACAAATGCTTGAAGTGCTACAATCAGCTGGCTGGTACCTGAAGTGATCATTTCTGCATTAGAAACAATTTGATGATAACAATTCTCATCAGGACTTTTGCAGATGCAGATTGGAATTAGGCACTTGACAAAATGATCCCTTTGTTAGAAGCTCTCATCACATCATATATCTCCTGTTTAGGCAGAGCAGTTTTCATTTAATTTGATTATTTTTTCCCCTTCATTTTTTAAATCACAGCCTGCTTGCAGAGGAGGACAGCTTCTATCAGAAACAGGGGGAGGTGGTGGTGGTGATCACTGTGCTTGGCACTTATTTGGTGCTTTTCATCTTCAAAACCCTTTCACAAACACTAATTAAAGCTGAGACAGTAGTCACTTCTCCAGGAGGATAGAAGCAATCTTAAAAGCAAAAGGAGGAGACTTAAAGATGTCAAGGATTTTTTCTTTTCTTTTTTAAAGGCATAATTGAGAAGCAACAAATTCTTCTGTAAAACTGATACAGATAATGGATACAGATACAGATGATGATTATTCCCATGACAAAGCCACATCCTTTGACTCACTGCACTTACCAGGACTCTACAAACAACATCAAAAACACAGAGTAATTCCCTGATAAAGCAACTACAGTAAAAACTAAAGAGCAGCTTGCTTGCCCCGTGCTCCCCACAATTGCCAAGTGGTTCCAGCCAGGAGGGTGGGAAGGAGGAGCCCTGTACCTGTGAGGAAGGGGATGCCATTCCCTTGGCACGGGGCACAGCGGCAGGAGCTGCTCTCCAGCTGGAACTCCTCCAGAGCCCGGCGCAGATTCTCCCTGATTTTCATGGCATCAGCCACGTCAGAGGGAGCCACCAGCTCATACAGAGGCTCTGCCTAAGGGGAGGGGAGAAAATGTATTAATTCCCAAGCTCAGAATGCCATGAACATCCAAAGGTTTGGTGGTGGCACAGCTGGAGGGGCTTTGGGGCACAATTGCAGGTTTCCCATTGCTGTTTGCTAAAACTTATGAACAACAAGGTCACCACAGCAGGAATACTCCCCTTGGTTTCCAACACCAGAGCAGCTGGAAATGTGCAAAAAAGTCCATCAGATGTGTTCAAACTTACATTTTCTTAGTGATCTCTTACTCTGATTTTAAAAATGCCCCCTAAAAACTATTCACAGAAATCTCCTCCTACAGCCCCCCAGCACAGCCAAAGGCACCAGTCACAGGGATTCACATCAGCACTTCCACCTTCACCACTCCTGCATTTCAAGGCTGATTTTTGTCCCTATGGAGCCCAGATAAGGGTTCACTGTTTTCCAGAAGGGAGAGGATTTGATCTCCACCTGCAGATGGGTGTGCACAGCACAGTGAACATGCAGGGACCAAGGAGACTTTGGGTCACTCATTTATTTTCCTCCTGAGAACAAGGGAAGGTTAAAGTGGGGTGTCAATAGTGCCAGTCACCCACAGTGGGATGGTACTTCCATGTGCCATGGTCCATCCCAAATTCCCATCCTCACTGCAGAGATGCAGGCCACACACAGGAAGCATCAAAGAATCAAAGATCACCCTCCTGCTACCACAGGCTCAAACTACAGGAACTAAAGAATATTCCAATACAAAAAAAAAAAAAAAAAAAAAAAAGCTCATTTCCTGCTGCTGTTCATCCACTCTTCATCAATTATCTGTGATCCATACTTTGCTTTTTGAATTCAGACCATACAAATGAGGAAATACACTAAGAGTGACCTGCCAAGTCTCTCCAGCAGATGATTTATGAACTGATTTGCTTTAGTTTTCCCTAACTAAGCATTCTTGGGCTGACATTTAGTCACACTCCACTGGTACTTTTGATCTTCAAGCCCCACAGGGATATTGGTATGGAAATGAAGATACCAAATCCAAATTACATCTGCCTGAGGTTTTTCACTGGGCAGCCTGGTCAGGGATGCCAGGCAAGACAAAGAGCACCTCAATTCCTCATGGGAGGTTTTTCTGTGTGAGGGATTTGCTGCAGAGGCTGCATTTCTCTTGTCTCCTGCTCTGAGACCCCCCAGTGCATTTCTGGAAGGTCAATCCACAGCACACCAGGGGCTGCACCAAGTGCCAGATGGGTACAGCCTGTATTTCCAAATTCCTGATTTTTGCTTGCTTCACCTTTTTAGAATTCACCTCTTTCTTGAGAAGCAATCCCCTTTTACAAATGTAAAGATTTTTGCCTAAAATTAAATTTTACAGTGAAAAACAACTATAAATCAACTTCACCTCTACCAGTCCAGACTCCTGTTTAAAAGGATGTTCTCTTGCACCTTTGTACTATTCACTCATTTTGACATTAAGGATGATGAGGCAGAATTGCTACACACTTCTGCTTGCTTTTTTGCATTTCTAAAACTCTCTGGGATCAAAAATCATTGACTCTTCAAAGCCTAACTTGTATTTTTGAGGTACAGCTAAGCTGCACAAACACCCAGGCATGCACAGTGAACCACCTGACCTTCTGAACCAGAAAGAATGCTCACTGGTGCTCACAGAAGTTGATAAACACCCAGGAAAATAGAACATTTTATAGAATCTTATAGAATATATGCTGCCAGATACAATTTTTGGTAAGCTATACATTGGTAAAACAGAAGGTGGATCATCTCATCTGCCTGGCTCACTTAGAGGAACTACGCTGCACAGTAAGGTTTGTTATTCCTGTTTGGTTTTTTTCCCCTCTAAATCCTGTTTATTCAAAGAGAGGGGCTGGAGGAAATGGAGGGGTCAGTACCTTGAGCTTTATGATGTCAGGGTTGTACTGCACAGCTTCTCCCCACTGCTGCAGGAGCTGGGCTGTGGGCAGGTCCTTGTGTGCCAGCCTGGTGATCTCCTCGCTGGCTCCACCACGCACCAGAGCCACAAAATCCTCCACCAGCTCCTTCCTGGCAGTGCTGTCTGCAAAAACACACTCAGGAAAGTGCCCAGCTCTGCCCAGGCTGTGTCTGTGTGGGCTGCAGTTGTCAGCTAGCAGCAGGACTCATCCCACCCAGAGGGCAAAGGAAAAGCACCATGAGTGTTGCTCACCTGGTTTCCTGCAGTGTGTCCTATGTCCCTCCTGCTCCCTTGCAGGAATTCCCCATCCTGCACCATGCATCCCTCCCCTAAATTCCTTCCTGGCTTGGGTTGCAATACAGGATGTGGCCAGAAATGTGTATTCTATCCCATCTATTGAAGCTGAGTGGGGCAGTGACCCTTATCTCCATGGCACATATTACCTGCTAATGGGCCATCTTTAAACCAGCTGGGGCAATCATCTATCTGCTAATGGGCCATCTTTAAACCAGCTGGGGCAATCATCTTTATCTTTCCCACAACCCATCCCTCCTCCAGGAAGATATCATCTGCTGCTGGGCCATTGAGTCCCACTGCATGACAAAGAAATGAAATGGCAGAAGTGTTTCATGCTTACCTCCAATCTCTTTCAAAAGGGCTTTACAGCCAGCTGTATTTACTCCAAGCCCCACAGTGACTTTAACAAGATTTGCACCAATGTTAAAGCCCCTCTGTGTACATTTCTGGACATCACTCAGAGAGAAACCTTAAACACACAAAAATTGCAAGGTTTTAATACAACCATTTCATGTTGTATTAGGAAGGTTTCAGCTCCAGCACAGACACTAAAATATAATGAATGAAGGATTTGAAGGGAAAAACCTGAAATATCAGACTGGACCTACAAAACCCTGCTGAGAACTTACAGCCCAGCTCAGCACTTGTGTGAAAATGTGGTTATTGCTGCAGGATCCTGATCTGGGTCAGCAGACGCTGACCATTGTGGTGCAAACAATAACACACTTTAGTTCAAACAAACATGGCTTGTGATGGAACCACAGCAGCAGCTGAGAAATTGGGAAACTTTGTTAGAATTTGAATATCTGAAATGGGATTCTGAATTCTGTCCCTCTCTCTGACTCCAGGGTAAGGAACTTCCCACACAGCAGAAGAACAAACAGAGTATTACACAAAGCAGAGCCCAGTAAATGCCTCTGCAAACAGACAGCAGAGGCAGTTCCCCACTCCCCTGCCAATGAATAAATAATTGAGAGTGCAGCTATTGATTAATGTCACACTGCTCGCTCTGTCCTACACAACAATCATCATTTCTCACAACAAAAGGAGCCAGAGCCAAAGAGCAGGAGCAATGTCAGGCACAAGAGTCACCCAGCAAATTATTTACTGTTTCCTACATGCTGGAAAAGCTCTCGAGGCTAAAGGTGTTTCAAAACTGCCATTTAGAAGGCAGTGGAAAAAGAACTTGGGTGAAGGTTTTCAAAGCTAACAGAAGTGTTAAGATCCACGATTCTCATTCATCTCAACATCTTGTCAGCCTCTAAAATGTGTTGTCTAAAATACCTGCCACAGGGCCTTTCTTTGTCAACTAAATCCAGCCCATGATGCTGAGCATGCTTTGAAAATCTCGTTTTACTGCCAACCAGCACCTCTATGTAGTAATATTAAACAATTTTAGGCCACAGTAAAAATGACTGAACAAGCCCAAGCCTTGGTCTGTATTGTGTGCACCAGCCAACCCATATTTAGCTTTTTTTTTTTCCATATTTTGCTACCTAGTTGTTTTTCTGCATATTTTACTATTCCTTCACACACTTAACTATTTTTTCTGTATATTTCTTAGGTTAAACTAATGATTATAACAAGTGCACAAAATAAGCCATTTTTAAGTGTTTTTCAACAACTTGTTAAAACCCTTCAAAACCACTAAATCGTAAATTATGCTAAATTAAAAAAAAAAAAAAGCTAAAAAACAAAATACCAAAATTAAAAAAACCCAAAAGAAAAGTAAACAATGTTTTAAAGAACCACCAACCTAAAAAACTTGTAAAAAACCGCATAAAAACACCAATCAAAAAAATGCGTAACACAGTAGTCTTAAAATATATAATTAAATATATAATTAAATATATAATTAAATATAAAATCAAATACATAATCGATACAATAATATTATATATGTTAATATATAATTATATAATTAATATAATGTATATATACTAAAAGCTAAAAAATAAACGATAAATCAACTTCTACACAATCATATTAATTTCCTGTCCAAAAGTCCTATTTCTCCCACACCTCCCACATTTTCTGCAGGGTTTCTCTGACCTGCTGTTGCCTCTTTCTCCCATCATCTTCCCCTGATGCCCCCAGACCTGATCCACCCCTGTCTGCCTGCAGAGAGCTTTTCCCACCCAAAATCCATCCCCAGCGCTCCTTCCCAGCCAGATGAGATGCACACACCTGCCTTGTGCAGCTCGTTGCTGTTCAGCACCAAAGTGTACTCGTAGATGCCTCCAAGAGTGGCCTCCTGGATGAAGTGTGTCCCAAAATCCCTGAGCAGCTCCCGGTATTCCCCGTAGCTGTAATCCACAGGGAGCTGCCGCAGCCGCTGCAGGAACTCGTGGTGCAGCATCAGAGCTCGGGGCTTCAGCTTGTAAACACCAACAGCCAGCTCAGAACGGGCGTGGATGAACTTGCTGGACTGCAGGGGAGGCAGGAGAAGGCAGGAGGGGTCAGGGATGGCATCCTCATCAACCATGGATTTGTTGTTTGTGGTTAAATAATCAGCGGGGTTTATTCATTGCACGGTTTGTGGCTGGAGATCTTGTAACTGGAGATCTCCTGACTTGTGCAGAAGCAAAACTTTTATAGTAAAAGTAGCTGAGTCAGGCCATGATTGGGATGTGGGAAAAGGCAGGGTCCAGGTTCTGGCACACCTCAGCATCCTGCAGCACTGCTTTACTCCTAATAAAACTTTATCTCTCTCCTGAAAAGTCCTGACATCTGAAATCATGATTTGTATCATTATCTGGCTGAGCCAAATTTGTATTTGTATTTCACAGAAAGGCAAGAAGAAAACACAAACTCTCTGTCACACACACATATTTATATGTCTCTGTGCAGATATGTAAACATGGATAATTTTTCTCCCTCTTTTTTGGTAGAAAAGTCTGGAACAGAAAATGTCTTCCATTATGTTCAAAGGGTTTAGTGTTCAGTTGTCTGGGCCAGCAGGACAAGCACATCAGGGAGGGATCAGTACACAACACAGCAGCTTAAAAAATAAAATCAGGATTTAGTATCTGGTTTGTTTATCTGTTGCAAATGCTTCTCATTGACCTCTGACCTTTTTGTGAGAAATTCAACTTTGCAGGAAGCAAGTGCAAGGAATACTTTGCCATTCCTGAGGACACTTTATACTGAAAGGAGGCTCAGATTTGTGATACTATTACACCACTGATATGAGCTGCCTTTGTTTATGGCAATGACAGATTAAAAAAAGAAAAGAAATTATGGCAGTCGTAGGAGTTAGTTATAGATTCAAGTTGAACAGGTCCTTAGTTCCAATTTTTCACTGCAAACATTCAAAGGTGGATGCCCAGCAGGGCAGTGGACAGACCACACTGAGAATCAGAGAATATCCACAGCTGAACAGACCCACAAGGATCACTGAGTCCTCTCCACAAGCTGTGGCTGATTTCAAAGGTCAGGCAGCCCAGATCCCAGCTGAGAGCTGATGGAAAAGCTCCTGGATGCTGCAAACACAAAGGAAGGCATTGTGGGGGTAGACAAGACTTGAACAAGTGGCAGAATCCAGCTGGGGGAAGGATTTGATTTATCCCAGTCCTGCTGCTGACCTGAGGAGGAGCCTCAAACCAACACACACACACTTACAGGGAACACATTAGCAGGGAATTAAGGGAGCAGTGCTTACACTGGAAGAAAATCTTTTCATCCTCTGCATGAACTTCTTGAACCTCATGTCATTCGAACTGTAACCAAATTCAAACACTTTAGGTATTTTTATACCGATGCTGAAGCTTGACTGTGAAGATTTTGCCTTCAGGACACTGCTTTCATAATTTGAGTAGGAGTCATATTCAGTCATTGTAAATTCATATTTGCCTTTGGTCTAAACAGAAAGGAAAAACAACACATCTCATTTCCTGCACAGTGATTGTACACCTGAAGCGTGGGGAAGGAATGCAGACACAAATATACTTGTGAATTAATGCTTGCACTTTGAAGATGAAAAGCCCTGTATAATTGCAAAGCACTATTATTATTAACACAGGTACTTCAAGAATACTTCATTTACAGCAGCAGGAAAGCTCCTATCTCCTCCATATTGCAAGGTCCCCAGGCTTTCACTTAGTATGTCAATCTTATGCAAAGAAGGTGAAATTTTAAACACAGGCATCAATTAAAGTACAAATTCTAAAAGGAAAAGGTTTCCTAGTGGGCAGCACTCAAACACATCAAGCCATCAGAAGCACTAAGGTCAAATATATAATATTTGAAATACAGCTTTGATGCATGGCAGGAACAAGTTTTCACACAAAGTATGTGGTGTGCTCAACACTGTGGAGTGTGTGGGGTATGAGAATGTTCTAGAATAGGGTAAAAATCAGCCTGGTCCTATTGAGTGTCAAGAATTCTGTGATTTTTTAACAAAATGATGCAGCAGTGAAGCTTTGGGCAGTGAATCCATTGGGATATGTGTGTGTGAGTTTATTTGCAGGCACACCTGGCACATACCTCTGGTGTGTAGCTCTCTACATTGTAGGGCTTCCTGAACCTGGTGTCTGTGATGTAATGGGGAGAACATGCCCCAGCATAGTACCTGTGATCAAGGACCAACCCCTCCAAGCTGTTTGTGAAGATATTCAACCTGCAGGTGAAGCAGAACAACAATGTTTTATGGTCCCATCAATTCAGAGCTAAACATTAAATTCCTTGGCTGAGAAAGGCAAAATATTGTTTTATTAAGTCACAGGCTCTTTGTTTCACACTTCTTTATTTTGAAACTCCAAAAGAAAGCTCAGCCTCTTTCACTGTCCAACCAACCCAGGTGCTGCAGAAGAACCTGACTGATGAGAAATCAAAAGACAAGAGTTGAATTTTGACACCTGATGAATATAAATGAATGGCACCAGCACTGGAAGCTTTGTGACTTTTACTGGAACTCTCCAGGAAGAGCAGAACAAACTGCACCAGCCAAACCCCCACCCCACCAGGCTGCTCACCCTGAGCATCCCCAAATATCCACAGCATCCACCAGAACCTTCAAAGACAGGTTTGCCACTCCATCCCATCAATCCAGGCTGATTTTTAATTCACACTTCTTCATTCTGGTTTATCAGCCAAAGTCTTTGCCAGGTCAGTCAAGGGTCAAGCAGAGGTCAGCAGATAACAGTAAAAATTGTTGGAGAACAAGAAAAGAGCAACTAATCCTCAAAACCACAGGGAGTTTTCCTTTGATTTCAGTGGATGATGGACAGAAACCTTAACCTGCCTGCTCTAAGGAAGGATGCAGCACTGCAGTTTGTGGAGATGAGGAGATTAAACCCCATCACTTGCTTTTCCCATTGCTGCTGAAATGAAACTTCATAAAAACAAAACCCAACCCCACAAAAAACTATCAGTGCTCCAGGACTCTGTTGGATCTGCCTCTCCTGATTTTGGGGAGAGAGGCTTGAATGATAATGACTCTGAAGCTGTAAAAAAATTAACTCTAATTTTAGAACAATCTGGAAAAAAAGGGAAGTCCACTAAAAGCAAATTACTGAGCATTTGTAGCTTCAAAGAGATGAGAAGCATGTTCCTATAATTGTCCAACATTATTTTTAATTTTGATTAAACTCAGAAGTACAAAGCATTAGCAATGACATGTGCAGCAGCCATATCTCCAGAGAATAATGAGAAAATTATATTTTTTTTCTTGCAATATGATTTTCCTTTTTTTTTTTTTTTGATGTAAAAAGCAATTTTTTCCCTGTAGAATAAGAAAAAAGAAACTCTCTTTTTGCATGGTCTGATCTTACAGAAAGTTGTCGCAATCTTCGCCTGCAAAAACTGAATCAATTCAGACTTAGATTTTAATCTTCACAGAGCTGCTAATATGCAGGTTTACCTACCCCACTCACACAAAGCACAAAAATTCTACCACCTCCCATATCATGGAAGAAATCAATTAGATCCCAACTCACTCCTGGATCCAGCAGCTGCTCCAGCATTTCTCTGATCAGTGTCTGAAGTCACATTAGATCATTCTCAGCCTTAAGCAAGAGAGCATCTCACCAAAGTCACAGACCTACCCTTTTGCCAGACTCTCTATTCCCCAGTACTCTTCCATCTTCTGGTCACATTTCCTGAACACTTTTTTGCAGTTTTTCTCATCTGACTGGTCCCCACAGTCGTCATCCCCATTGCAGAGCAGCCTCCGTGCAATGCATCTCCCTAGGATGGAAGGGAAAAGTCACTCATGAAACAACCTGGGATCACACTCCTGACATGGACTCTAGGAGCAAAACAGAAAATTCCTGGAATGAATGGTTCAAAGCTGGCTGGAAAAAAACAAAATTCTTCTCTATCTGCTCAGTTTCACTCAAAAGCATCATAATCTTAAAATTCCTTGCTCATCTTAGGAAAAAAAAACACAATAATTAAAAGTATAAAGAAATACAGAATGTTTGGTAATTTTTTTTTTTTTTTCATTTTGGGAGAACAAAGATGCTGTTTCAGCAGGCCTTCTACATGTAATAGTTTTTTTCTCTCTTCCCATCTCCACAATTACTGAGTGTTTTCAGTCTCACCAAGACACAGGAAGATGCAGAACAGAGGTTTTTTCCTTTGCCCCATCTCAGGTGCTGAGCTCCTGCTGCTGTCACTAGTGCTTCAGATTTTGCTGATATAACCAGGTTCATTTATTAATTTCCTATTTGGAGATTCTAAAGGTGGCTACTAGACTCACCCAAAGTCACTGACACAAACACAAGCATGGGAGGAGCCAGGTCAATTCCTGGCATCCCTCTGGCCCAGCAGAATCCTGCAGGAGCACAGAGCTCAGTGGCACCAGAGGTGACACCTGATTATCTGAGTAGCATCACTCCCCAGTCCCCAAATCCTTACTGCTGGCACACTGGGTACTGAGAATTTTAGGTTTTCTGTGCTGACAGGCACTGAACCCCAAGAAAATACTGCTTTAGACTTGTGGCTTCCAAAATTGAATGACAGAAGTAAAATCACTGGTGGGTAATTTGGATGGAAGTGTGTAGCATTACATGGTGGAAAACTTAGAATTTGAGGTTTTAGAATATAGTTATATATAGAGGGCAAGATGGAGGTTTTGGGGCAGAGGTTTCTTTCTTCTTCACCTTCTTTTTCATGGGTCTGGGTGGTACTTTTGTGATTGGATAGAAAAATCTGTATTGTGGGTCATTGGTGGCTGGTTATTGGGTTAAAAGTGAAAATAATTTAGGTGGCTTTTCTTAATTTGATAGTTTGGGCTTAAAAGACCTTGTAACAAGAAAGACACATTGCCATTTCTCCATTTTTAGCTTGTTAGCCAGAAGTGCTGTAGAACTCACTGTAACATAGATGAGAATTAATAAACATCTGAGTCCAAATACAAAATACCACCTCTGGAGCAATTAATCCTGACTCTAAAGAAAAAAAAAAAAAAGATAAAATGTGAGACCTCACCTGTGACTGCACACACAAAGCCATCACACCGAACTCTGCTCCTGCAAGGGCTGGCTGGGACACAGTCCTCAGTTTCTCTGTCAGAGTCATCACAGGGATCTCCACTGAACTGAGAGGGTTGTTCCAGGCGGGCAAATCTGTACTGTGATGAAATAAAAAACTCTGTCTCAAGTGCACAGAAACGGTGAATTTTACGCTCCTCTGGCTGAAAAACAAACTTTGTGTCGCTGAGATCTGATCTAAGCACACTCTGTCATATTAAAAGGGAAAAGTGGCAGCACAGAAGTGTGATGTTGGTAATTTGCCTCGTTTCTAAGGTTTCTGATCTGCCACATTTTTTAATTTTATTGGGGGATTGGGAGGGATGAAGGAAAGTTTGCTTTTCTTTGACAGTTTGTTTAAATGAGCCTGACAGTGCAGTGCAGGACTTTGCAGGAGTGAGGAAGGATTCAGTTCCATCTCCTCTCTTTCAATTAGTGCTGGTAACGACACCCCTTGTTATTTTCTGTCAGTGTATTTACTTGCCCCTCCGTATCATTAGGGATGTTTTTCCGCCCACAACACTGCTGTGAAGCAGTCAATTACTCTGTCCAATATGTTAGCCCTCCTTTTTTCCCCCAGCTTCTGAGATTAACTGTTTGATATGAAGCTTCACTCTCCCCCCAACTCCCATCACTGGTTATTTCTGCTTAAGCCTGGGAACAGCTTCTCCAACTTGTTAGCAGAGGTCTCTCTAGCAACGGGGATTTTGCTTTTCACGCTGTTGGGATCATTACTTTCATTTGATGGGGCTTCTCAGGTGGAAAATGCTGTCTGGCAGACAAGAAAAAGCATCTTAATCCTCAGAGGCACCGAGAGTCTCCAGGTCCCACAGGGGACCATTAGTGGGGAAGGTGCCTTGCAATGATGTGGAAGGACAGGACTGTGTTGGAAAGTCCCTGCAAAGCCTGTCCTTACACCTTCTCAGGACAGTGAGGCACCCTGGAAAGCAGTGCAATTATTTGGGGTGGTGAGCTGAAGAGTTAAAACCACCAGAAAGCAAAACCCCCCAGTCTCACTGCACAGTCTTTCCTCAGCAGTTTTGCCCAACCCCACAGACACAAAGGACACGGCTGGAAGGAAACCCCAGCTCCTTCTCAGTGCTCCCCAGAGCAGACACTCACCCTTTTCTTGTGGCAGGGGTCACAGGTGCTCCAGGAGGACCAGGAGGAGAGGGCGCAGTCGCGGGGCTGGGGCGGCGCGCGCCTGGCCCTGGCCACGCTGCCACGGGGGCTCGGGGACTCCCGGACACTGTGTCCAACAACACCAGAGCTTCAGGCTGTGGAACTGTGAGCTCTGAGCACCTGCCACCTCAGCCTGTGCCTGTGTGAAACCACACACCAGGGAGAACTGACACTCACCACGCCGGGCATGCCACCTCTGCATTTCAGACCTCGTCCCGGTGGGTTGATGACACTGGCACTGATTCTGTGCAAAACCTGAGCCACTCTCCAGTGCCAGCATGGAAAATAAACCCATGGTCCACCAATCTGGGCTTCTCCTCAAGCTGTGCAAGCAGTAAAACCTTAACCATCAACTGCTGCCCTCGCTCCAAGGCTCCAAGGTCAGGCAACTCCACGACAAACATCATCCCAAGAAAAGTCCTGGCATGCACTCAGAATTTCTGAAAACCAGCCTTAAGTGCCTCTCTTTGCCCAGCAGCCCATTTCCCTCACCCAAGCTGGCCAAAGCCACTATTCTTGGATTCTACTCTCAGTTCATTATCCCATTAATCCCTTTGAACCCAGTAACAAACCCAAACCCAAGTGTGAGCCTTTACTCTTCACCCCAGCCACTCTCTCACTCTCTCATGTCACAGCTGTCTCCAAGGTTTCCACAATGCCACGGTTAAAATGCTGCCTCCTTTTTTGGTGGATTCAGGATTTCTGATTAAATCCACATCCCAGACAAATGCTCCCTTGTTGCACCTCCTCCAAGTGGGGAGCTTTAGTAAAATGTTGACAATTAGTTTCTTTTCATACCCAGTTTGACAAGGAAACTGCCACAGAGATGTTCCCAATTCTTCCACCCCGACAAGGAACAGCATCAGCTGAAGCTTTAAGTATGATTTAGTGCCTGGCATGGGGTTCCTATTATTGCATATTAAAAATCACACAGAATAAAGAAATTACAAAACCTCATCAGCTTGCTGAGGCATGAAATCAAAGCTCAAAGTTCAAAAATATAGTTAGATTGGAAAGATTACAACATGTAGTTGTCTGAAACAGCAAAATCTATTACACCAGCAGAGAAAGGAACAGCTCTCAGTCACATTCTCACCATTTCTGCCCTTGAAGGAAAGAACCCTGAGTGCCCAGCAGGGAAGGAAGCTGCATGTTCAAAAATGTTTGAACTGCATGTTCAAATCCCACATTACAACACGAGGGTGGCAATTTGTCAGCCCCAGCTGATCCCCAGGATTGCTCCTCTGGAGGCAGAAACGCTGCCCTATGCCAGCTTCACACTTCAGCATCCATCAGAGACACAGGAATCCCTCAGGACAGCAGCTACAGCCTGTGCACCACCCAAGCCTGAGCTGCTCCTGGTGGTTTCTCCTGTGTGTGGCTGCAGGAAATCTTACTTACCCAAAGCCAAGGGTGCCCAGCACAGCACAGAGCAGCAGCAGCAGCACTGGGATGGAGTGTGGAGCACTCATTGCTCCTCTGAGCCCACACCACCAACCCTACCTGCCCCTGGGGTCTGAGCAGGGCTCAGGCACAAAAAGAGAAGCTGCAGAGCTGCTCTGCCCCCCTGCCAAGAGCAGCTGACCCAGCACACCTGGCAGGCTCACAAGGTAAACGCTGCTGCTGTTAGCACACGGCTCTCCTGGGCAGGGAGGGAGCAAAGCTCTGCCCAGCAGCAATCTGCACTTTCATTTGTAATCCTCCTTCAAGGGAATATGAATATTTCAACAAATGAAACGTATTTGAGTCTTGGCAAGGAGGAAGTGATAAGTAAACTCGAGTTGGCTTTCTAGGAACAGAGTGCAGGATCATTTATTTATTGCTGCTTTTCACGTCTGTCTTGCAGAGGAAGGTCAGACACGAGGCATAAGAACTTTCTCTGATGCCTCAGGGAATCCTTGTCCCTGAGAGTGCCCTTCCCTGTCTCTCCTGCTGCTGGGGAGGACAAGAGCCCCAGCCCTGGCTGGCCCATTCCACACAGATTCTCTGCTCCATGTACCCAGAGTTTTGAGCCCAGGAAAGCAGGACCTGTCAGGGTATCAAATGTAATGACTCAGTGTTTTCTTGCTGCTACACTGAGCCATTCTCCCTCTCAAATGGTCTGACTGGGCTGAGAACTCACCAGGGGCTGGCTGCCATCAGTTCAGCTGGGCTGTCAAAGGCAGATCAGACTGAACCTGAAGTTTTTCTCTGGTTGCCTGTTGAGCCTTCACATCCTGCTGCTTCTCCTCCCAGGTGCAGCTTTTGGATTCCTGAGACACAAGAGTCTTTCTCTTCATTTTCCTATTAGTCTTAACCTACAGCAGGCATCTTAGAGAGAGCAAAGTCCTCTGAATCTGTGTTTCCCTGCACAAAATGAGGAATATTGTGTTTCCCACCCTCCCCTTTGCTGGACAGTATCTTTGAAGACAGAGCCTGACTCTGTGCATCTCTGGCTTTGAGCAGCACAATCTCTCACCCTGGGACACAACTGAGTGCTCTGGTGATACAGAGTAAACACATTTTAATTGGCTCATTAGAGCAATGGTGGGTGCTATACATAAAATTATTAATATTCACTAATACCAAACAAACTCAACAACCTCAGTGCCATTACCTGGCCAAGTGCTACACCTTAAGGTCTCCCAGTTACCTTACAAATGGCATTATTCTGCTTGTGATCCATGTCCCTGCTGAAGAAGGAACTGGCTGAGACACCTTTCTGGTTTGGCAGCCTGATGATAACAATTTAACACAGAGAGGCACATTAACCAAGTCCTTGTAGCAATCTGCTCCAAATAAAAGATTGTATTTCAGGCACTGCCCTCTAGACATGTAGGACAAACTGTTAGGGGAGATGATTCAGGCTGTGCAAAGCTTTCTGTTTGCCTTCTTTGCTTCATTTTTTTCTTCCAAATGACTTTGCCCCAGCCTGAACCCAAGATGAGCCTGTGTGATACAGCTTGCTCAACCTCTGGCACAATTGATTCAGCTGTTAATCATTTGTCCATGACAAAAAAAAAAAAAAAAAAAAAAAAAAAAAAAAAAAAAAACTAACAAAAAAACCCCCACTTACAGAAAGACCTCTCCATTCACAGGACCTTTGCTGGCTGGGAAATACAGCACACATCCAATATTTCAACAGCAGTAAGAGATAAACCAAGATTATAAACACACAGCACCCTCTATACACAATTTCAAATCATGACAGTGATCCCAGCACGTGGAATTTTCAAGCTTGTCTTTGTTTTGCTGCTCTCACCATGCACATCTCAGGGGTGAACATACAGGAGGAATGGTGAATTACCACAAGTGAGGATAAAACAGGAGCAGGCACCCAAGAGACAGAATTTCCTACAGCTCAACACACTTTTCAGAGAGAATAAAAAGCACCATCAGGTTTTACACATAATTTACAACCTGATTTAATTAGAGGTAGGTCTAACACATGAAATTTATGACAGCAACCACAGGTCATTTTCTGCTCCCTCGGGTCCATGGATCAGGGAATGTTGCCTTGCCTGGTTCCTCCTTTCCTTTGCTCTCCTTCTCCACTGCAGCAGCTGTGGCTTTCTGAAGAGCTGGAGTCCCAAACCAACCCTCTACATTGCTGAATTGGGATCCATCACACTTGAAAATCAAGTGCCCACCATGAAAACAGACCCTGCAAGTGCAACACATCCTTGGCAGGGTTCATATCCCAAGTTTGTGAGACTTTGCTGCCTGTAAATAAATCAACAATTTCACCAAACGTGATGGTTCTTTAAAATGCAGTTTCCTGTTCAAAGAAAAGCTGAAACACATCAGAGCTGAAAGGCTTTCCCTAGGAAAGATCACACTGGAGCTAGCAAGCAGCTGTTTACAGAATTACCAGTGTAATTTTCAAAAAGTTTCTTTTTCTCCTCTGAGAAAATTTTTATTCTGTACTTTGGAACTCAATACACCTTTTTAATTTATTTTGTTGTAGAAAAACTCATTAGAAGGTAAAAGGAAACTTCTAATCAATTTTAATTGTGAAGAATGTAAGGTGGCAAATATATGGTACAATTTACAACCAAAGAACACCCCCAGATTTTTACAATGAACCCCACTGCATCACCATTTCTGTCACTGTTAATTTTCTGGTGTGAGGCTGGTCTCTGGAAGGTCCTGGACATAAAAAACTCACCTTGCTGAATTTAATTCTCCCCTTTTGGCTTTTGATCCACTAAAATAATGTCATATTGTGACTGAGGCCAAATCTGGCATAGGTTCACCTACTCTGAAAGATCTCAAGCCCTGTGAAGAGGGTTAGACAAAGAAAATCCCTTTGTCTCCATGTCCTCTCCACCAGACCTCAAGACAACACACACACAAACTTGTTTTCAAACTAGAAACAGCATTTTTAAAGAAAAAGGTAAATCATTATCCATGTGTCAAATAAACAGTAAAAAATTCACAAAAAATGCAACATCTCACAGCATTTTGTAACTTCTGCTCATTTCACATACAGCTCACTTCTGACACCAAGAGCTGTTCTTACACCTCTAATAACTGTTAGAGAAGACAAAGATGCTACAAAAGGTTTTGTTTTTTTTTGCAGCTAGTACCTGGCAGTAATTCTTCCTAATCCTTTATTTTCACAAATGTCTGAGGCTGAATGGGCAGAGATTGCTGCCTGTTAACCTGATTTTCTTTTAATCTATTGTGATTTCCTTTCTTTGCTGGTGAGGAGCATTTATAGAAGTGGTGCTACAGGAGCTATGAAACAGGGTTGAAAAGCCAGCAAATAATATCAGATCTTAAAAGACCTTCTTTTTTTATAAAAAACCCCAACATTCTGTATCTAAAAGCCCCTTGAATGGGCAACATCTGAGGCTATTCTTCTCATTGAGATTTTTTCAGGTGCTGATAAAACATTTTAGGGTGATAGATGAGCCACAGGGCAAACACATCCATTGAGATAAGACTATTTAAAGCTCTAAAAACTAATAGCTGGAGAGCTGTTTCACTAATAGACCTGATATTTCCTGCCTCCAGTAGGATAATTTCAGAAAGAGACAGGCCATGTTATAGGTGCTCAGGAAATCCTATCAGGGTATCTCCCCATATCCCTCACTGTCATGAGCTGAAATGTGTTTCAGTTTCACCCCAAATTCAGAATGTCTGAATATCCCCCTTCCATTTCTTTGACATGGTATTCTTCTGACTGAGAACAGCATTTGCCAGGAAAGCAATAAGTATAAACCTGACAGGAGTTCTTCAGAAAGCAAAGAAAGGAAAAAGGAAACAGTGCATGAAAATATATTTCACAACCTAAAAAAAAAAGCCTGGAAGAGGTTACCTGCTCTGTTGAAGCAACTGTCACTGAGTAGTGATTAAAGTACAGAAAACATTGCCTTTAATCCAACATGAGGGAGTGAAAATTGCATATTCCCAGTCCATGCAGGCAGCTGCTTTCCCAGAAGCCACTGACATGGAAAGCAGAGATCTGTCAGTGTTCTCACAGCTGTAAAACCACAGGCTGATTCTGCAAACTTTGCTAATGAATTTCTCATTACTGCAGGAGATCATGGCCTTAATTAGCATTGGTTAAATTGGAACCATTTCCTTGAAGTGGTCATGTCTGAGCTGGGCACTCTGATATAAAGAGACTGAGCTACAGCAGTATTAATGGGATACAGCACATAAACACATTCTCACCCCTTCTGCACACACAAAATCCCTCCCTCCTTGGGATTCCTCCTCCTCACCATTGCCACAACACCCCAAACCTGCTCATTCTGAATTTTTAAACTGAGTTTACACAACAGCTGTACAATATGAGCCAATTTTTCTGATTTTTCAACCAACTTCACCATGAGGGTACCAGAAGAGCATCAACAAGACCAGATTTAGCCTTCACAGTAAAAATGCATTTTAGTTTAAATCCATGCTTAGCTGTGTCTTCTTTAAATGGATGTTTTGTAGCAGAGATCCCATTCTTTCTTCCAAGGACACCTGGGTGCATTTAGCTACACACAAATCAAAATGCCATTAACACTGGTGTGCTTTCACCACAGCAGAGTAACCTTTATTCTCAGGTGGGATCCAAGTATTTCAACAACTCTCCATTGACAAAGGCAAGGAATGTTTCACCATGACCTACTGGGCATTTTGAGGAAGGCATAAGACATCAAAAAGTAGAAATACAGTAAAATATATGTGCACACATCCACACCTCTCTCTCTCTCCCCCAGTACATAAAACATGTATTTCTTACACTTAAATTTTACTGCATTACTCTCTTGGCAGAGAATGGAAAAGTTTCTTCTCAGCTGAGCTTTATTATCAGTTCTGTGCACGTTACTGGAAATTCTGGAGAGGTTCTGCTTTCAAAACTGTCATGTTTAAATGCACATTGTTAATTTCAAATCCCACTTGAATGAAAAAAGCCAGCAAAATTAATTTCAGCTTCTCATGCCACAAAGATAAAACAGCTTTGGGAGCATCACACAGCATAGGCTGTCCCAGGAATGTGGGATTTTGCAGATGATACAAACACCTCCTGGTTTGGGATGCTCATCCTAAAACACCCAAAGAGAGGTCAAAAAAGTGGAGGCAGCAATTAAAATCAGCAAGTTACACATTTGCAAGATAAGCAACACTTAGTGTTAAAAATCAGTTATTCCCCAAACTGAGGATTTTCTCCTTTCCCAGGTATTTCCACTGTCAAAAATAAAGGCTGTGCCAGACACCAACACTGCATTTTAAGTCTGGCAGAATTATCCCAGAGGAGCTATGGAACAAACTTACTGAAATGACACCTTTTTTTAATGTTTTTATTCATAACAGTATTACATGGTGTGTTACAGAAATTAATGGAAAATTTCTAAAAATTTGTCTGTTTCTGTTGTTGTTGCTGAATGCGTTACACATAAAGTTAAAAATAACTTGTCCGTAGATGTTAACAAATGGTTGTTATCTGAGGTAAAGTTAAAGTAGGTTTAGAAATGTACTGCAACAGTCATTTTATCTTTCTCATCTTTATTAAAAAAATAAGTGTCAGAATGCAGAAATAAAAATGAATGAAAACCACGGAGTAAACATTTTTGCAAAGAAGGTGCCCAGTAGGTTATTGAGATGAAAGGTTTCATCAGACACTTGGATGACTACAATCTATCAAAATATCTTTTCATGACAGGTAAAGATCAAGAACCTACGGGGGGGGTGGTAACAGGATGGCTGGTGGGGGGTCCCTGGTTTGTAAATTTAAAGTGACGAATTTAGTGCTAGTGAAGGATGAGGGGTTGAACAATTGCACAAGCTGGATATTTGAGTTATCTACAAGTGGCACAGTGCAGGAGCCCTGCAGCCTCTCAGCTCAGCATCCCAGCCACAAGGACCATCCTGAGACACACAATCCACAAGCTGCTTGTGTCCACAGAGGTCTGGGGTGATGGGGAGACACCCCAATCCTCATTCCCTCAGCACCTCAGCACAGTGAGTGATCTGCTTCCTACCAATGTCACCCTCTGACACAGCAACCTCCTCCTCTTCTCTGGGTTCCACCCCAGAACTGGGAATGCACTGATGACACCAAACCTCCAATGTCTGTGATGAACCAGAACTGGGTTTGTGGTTCTGTGTGCAGGACAAAAACCCAAAATAAAATAAAATGATAATCCAGTGAGGAAGAAAGTAGCACCACTGTGCAAATATCAGGAAAATATTATGCCAGACATGTCCTCCAGAAATGCTTTTACCTCTGCTTTTAATCCTGAAACAATCCTTAAATTATCTCTTCCAGTTAGAAAACTTGATCTTCCAATGGGAAAATAAGATTTGCTATGCAGCTGTTTGCACATGACAAAGGAACAAGAATCAAATGACTGTGGATGGGGATAAAATTCTCCTCTCTGCAGGTTCATTAGGTCTATCCACAGCTAATTTCTCCTTCACACTCTGCAATGCACATTTCTCTAATTTCTCTAATTCAAAATAAAAGAATGGGATTGTGTTGTGAGATTTGGCTGCACATACCAACAATCACCACCCCAGTTATTCTGCCTTCTAAACCACTTTTAGCCTACAATAAAGATGAAAGAAAGTAAAACATTTATAACTCCAGGCCTATTTTAATCATGACAAAAATGTAAATCCT
Source organism: Erithacus rubecula (assembly GCF_903797595.1). NCBI lineage: Eukaryota > Metazoa > Chordata > Aves > Passeriformes > Muscicapidae > Erithacus > Erithacus rubecula. The sequence continues at coordinate 3,928,222 of NC_136662.1, read as the reverse complement.
AATGTGTCAATTTAAAAACAAAATCTGCACAATAACCCTAAAAACTGATTAATCCTTTGATTTCTTTTTTTCCTTTTTCTATTTTTCTTTTTTTTCTTCTTTTTTTTTTTTTTTTTTCCTTTTTAGTGTTAAACCACTAAATTCAATATACTGTAACTGCATAGGAACATCAGGAAAACACATTTGACCTGTATAACAATTCTCTGTAGGGCAAAAAATATATAGATTCTTTATGAAAATCATGTGCTAAACATATGAACCCAAACACTGCACTTTTTGCTTCATAAATGTAAAAAAAGGAAGTTTTAAATTCTTTTTGTTCTGTGTGTAAACAGTTGGATGACTTTTATGCAGAGGTTCAAAGGAATGTCAATGAAAGTGATCTCTTGTAAGTGGAATTCTGTTTGTGTGATAATGCTAGACCATAAAAATCAAGTGTTCCCATTAATTTCACTAGTTGCTGACAAGCTGACTGCTTTTGGCAAATGCACTTGAGCTTCAGCTCATTATTGTTAAGCATGTGAAAAAACATATGTGATGTGAGAACCACAAACTGGGTTTGCCACACCTCCCAAGCACTGCAACTTGCTACCTTCTCTACTGTGTAATGGCATTAGTAAAAGAATTTTCATAACATTTATATTTACAAAAAAAAAAAAAAATGGCAATTTTCATTCGAACTCCTTAAAGCCATTTCCCCTTAAACATTTAAAGAGTTTAACAGTAAGATTTTTTTTTTTCAAGTTATAAAATAAAAATCCCATTTGATTTTTTTCTGATGTACAAAAAGTGATAAAGATGAACAATTTTAATCACAGAGTCAGTTTGTTATTCCAAAATCCATGCTGTCCTTGTCCCATTTGTCAAGTCCGCTTCATCCAAACTCCTAAACCAGAAGCATACCAGCATTATTTGGCAAATGATTATTTTTTTTTTTTCATCAAAAATGGCACACAGAGAAGAAAACACTTGTCTGCATAGCATTACAGCAGCAAGATACTGAAGAAATAAAAATATTCCTTTTCTGCACTTTGCTTAGAGTTTCCTAGGAAATACTGACTCTTTTGTCTTTCCTCAGTGGGACTCAATGTCCTTTCTCTACCCACAACATGAGTATTCCAACAGAAAGCAGCATTTCTTCCTCATGATGTGCTAGAACTTAAAGGTCCATTTGGCAACATTTTCAGTCAAGGATGGATAAACAACTGAGTTCTGTTCTGTGGTTTCAAGTTGGGAATTGTTTCTGCAGGAGGCGTTTCGCTGTTAGATCTGTCACTCATACAAAACTACACAGTAAGAAATAAAAATTTAAATTTAAAAAAAAAAAAGGGAAAAAAAGGAAAAAAAAAAAAACACAACCAGTGTTTTGTTGTTGTTGTTTAAATATGTCTACAAGGAGGAAAAAAAAGGTCAGGATCAGCCTGATGTAAATAATGATGAAAAAGATGTCACCCTGACATAAAAAGTGCCGACTTGTGCCCCAAAGGCTGCTGAATGATAATGCCACTGCTACATACAGACTCTGCTTTTTGCTGAAAAGAAAACAAAAAAGGAATGTCTAACACCCAATACAGATGCTCCTTATTTATAGGTGGCACACAGAAGGTGACAAATGTTTAGAAGAAGCCCGAGGAGTAAGATTTCCTAGTCTGGATACCCACCACTTGTGGGGACTCGTGGCATGAAAAGCAGGGGGACTTTTTTTGTTTTGTGCTGCCATAGGAATCTGCCATTGGTTGCCAAAAAAAAACCACATCAGGAACACTCGTAGAGCCAGTCCAGGAGGGGAATCTCTCTCCTTTTCCAGACAAAATCAATCGGAGGAAGGCGTGGAAGCCAAAGGCTCGCCAGTTGTAGGGTTTGTTGGAGTCTTGGAGCACCACGAGCCTGTAACAATGTTATTTCTTAGGTCTGTTAATCTGCGCGTAGAGAGGCTCTGCTTCCTGGGGATAACAAAAATAGAATGAGCAGAGATGTCTCCAGACAGTATTTTCAGAACATTTTTGTAAAATCTGCTTGGGAGCAGCGATACCTTTTGAGTCAAAACCCACAGAAGTGTTTGCTTTCTGTGCTGCCTTCAGCGATTGGGGCACCTTGGTTGAGTGGTGAGGAAAATGGGAATTATTCCAGAAAATGAGTGTTTACTATCCATCTCCTCCTCCAGCACTGGCCATGCACTGACCCTCACTGCTGGGCATGGACATATGAAGGAATTAAATTATAATTTAAAGTGCTGGATGTTTGGAAGTTCAGAGGTTGGAATCGCAGCCTGTGTACAAAGCTGAGATTCCCTCCAGCAGCACAACAGCAGAACATAACTGTGGGTTTTGCACAACTCAGTAGAAAACCACTTGCAAGCAGAAACCCCCATGGAAAGCTGAGCTAAATGAAGCTGTGATGGGATTTAAAACAATAAGATGAGTGGCCCATGAAGAAGGAGGAGCGCCAGCCCTGTGCAGTTTGATGAGGAGTCCGTGGAACCATTAGTACAATAGTTACAGCTGGGAGAAAAGCATGTCAGCTTGTTAACAAACACTTTCTTGGGAATTTCCTGGATGTGGGAAGGGGGGAAATGCTGCCTGTTCTTCAGCTGCTGCTCCACAGCTGACACACCCTGTGCTTTCTTAACACTGCGTTCATCCCGCTGCGGTGGGAAGCAAACCATCCGTGCACCCTGGAATCCACTCCATCTCCAGAAACTAATTTATTAAACTAAAAACGACATCTGAAAAAGGAACAAGACAGGCAGAAAGGCTAATTAATGCCACACTGCATTAACTCTCCACTGCTTGATAAATATTCAAATACCACGCCACGTTGAATTTAACCAAGTTGGAATCAACTTGTGTTACAGCAGCATTGGGGGAGACTTTTGAGCAAAAAAACCTTCAGAAGGTTTGAAATTCACTGGGCTGAGGAGCACAGACAGGCCTGCCAAGGCTGGCACAGAATTTAATCACAGTTTGTCAAAATGATGCTGGGGATGAGGAGAACAGGTGGATCCACAGGGTCTGCCCCATCCCAGTGCCCTGTCCTGCCTTAGAGTGCAGGAACACAACAAATCCAAATTATGACCTGTTTCCTCTATGCAAAGCAAGGTTGTCTCTTATTCCCCAAAACTGCTGGATTTCTGGAGCTTGCAGACACCCCCTGCCCACACAGAGCCTTGAGTATGCTACAAGCACTGTGAGAGAGAGAAAACCCTCTGGAATGATTAAATAAATGCTGCTGGAAATATCCCCAGCAAGAAGCAAATACATTTTGTGACCTTGAAAAACTGAAGGTAATCAAAGGAGATGACTGAGAGTAAATAACTGCTTTTCACACACTGTGAGTTAAGTCTACCTATGCCAATTTCCACGTGCAGGCTTGAAGCTGGCAGAATGATCTATCACAGCTAGTTCAGAGAAAATCTGTACTAATTAATGTGTGAACCTGACACACACCAGGCCATTCTTCAGGCAGTTGCTGAACCTAAGGTCATTGCAAAGGGAAGTGAAAAGGAAGGAGGAGAAGAAAAGGAGAGGGAGGGAGAACATCCCTTTGGAACAAAAGATGTCAGTTTTTAAAATGCCTTCAGGGAAAAAAAAGAGCTTTTCAAAATGTCAAGTCTGCTTGTTAGAGCTGTCCTCAAATATCCTTCAGATATGCAGATGAGCTGAAGTAACAGGTGTCCTAAGGTGCCATTGGAGTCCAAACCCTTGAAGAGGAGGAGGAGGAGGAGCTGCTCATCATCAGCAGCACTTCCAACAAGCATGAGACAGCCTTTACAGTGAGAAACTTTGATTCATACCCAAGATTTATCTGTACAAACACCTGAAATGCAAAGGCCTGCATTTCTCGCTGATTTGAATAATTTCTTTTCCAGCAGACCAGAGCATTTTGCATGAAAAGTGTGATTTTACTTCTTCCTTTCAGTTGATTTCTCCCTTCAGATGCCTAAACAAGAAATTAATTGCAGTAATTGTGTGCAGTCTTCCCAGTCAAAGGGTTTTGGTCAGTGCCTGAGATTTGTTTTCTAGTATTGTTTTGAGCCAGTTCAAGCTTTTAGCCCAACAATGCAATGGTGTCTGTAAAATATTGATACTCAAGAGTGCAAAAGAGAACAGAAAAGAACAGGAAAAAGGCAAAAGCAGAGTTGAGTGCTGCTGACCTCATGGACAGTTCCTTTCACAGTGCCAGGCACTATTTTGAAGGGTCTTGAAAGCAGAAATAACCCCCCTCTCCCTTTCTTTTCTTTACATAATCCACAAAAAAGTCACAGGGCAAGTTATGAAAAGGCAGGTGAGCATTAACTTTTCTCACAGCATCTCACCAGCATTTTCTGCCTTTTACTACTGCATTAGGAACAGATGCAGAGGGAAGGGAAGGAAAGGAAAGAACTGGTCTTTGTCAGAACAAAAAGAGAGGAACAAATAAAATAGCAGACAAAGCTTCTAATTCGCATAAACCCCTCAAATCTTACATTGTTTTCCTTGCTGAACTGGCCCAGAATCACTTCTGATGTGCTTTCATCAACCACAGGGAGAAACCAAGACAAGAACTGGAAGCACTTTTCTTTTTTTTCTTTTTTTTGGCTGCTGCATTCCAGAAATACTTCATGCTGCAAATCACTTTATCCATCCCATTTTAAGGGAGACAAGACAGCAGCAAATACCATTTCTGGAGCAGTCCACTACTATGTGAGGCAACATTAGAACAACATTGTGCAAATGGTAGAAGTAAATCTGCATCCCAAATGAAGATATTAAAACCTGCTCCCCAGCAGAACTAATCACTGGAGAGCATCTCCTGAACAACTCAGCACCTACTCAGGGGTGAACTCACTAACAAAACATAACTGTGGGTTAGGAAGGAACTATTTTCACCCTGGCAGCCCTTTGATCACTGTGAGGCACCTGCTCTGTGCAGAGCTGCAGGCAAGATGCTCTCAGCTGTGGAGATGAGACCCACACAGATTTCTGTGCCCTTTACAGCCACTTTTACTCCTGGCTGACTGATCAGAAAGGGCAGGCTCAAATGAGCAAGAGTTTCATGAAATAAGTGTGCTGGAGAGCCACACAAAATGAGCATCTTGTGCTGGGGAAGCAAGTGAAGGGGGTGGGAGTGTGAAGCACCTTCTCTGGATTTTTGCATGCTGACCCGTAGGCAAAATAGGACAGAGTAAAGTTGGCAAGCGGGGTTGAAATTAAATATCTTTGGTGATAAGACAGGTCATTCCTATTGCCCAACTGACAGCCAGTTTTTATTTATTATTTATTATCATCTACTGATATTTGGTTATTTTTCTTACAGCCTCCATTAGCAGCATAAATACAGCAACCTTCTAGTTCAGGATTCTGTCTGGAGGGTCCCTCTGATCTTACCATAAACATACCTAGGAATATTTCCTAGTCACAAATATTACAAGTACTCTAAATTCTCAGCCATTTTAGTAGCAAGATGGATGCTGCACACCCATGAAATGAAAAAGCAATGACAACTACTCAGAAAGATGAACCTGCTCCATATCTTGGTCCTGATATAAAAATGAACTGCAGCCAAGAAACACTGATTATTTCTGGGCCCCTCTCCCAAAACAGTAGCCACACAATTATATCTGTCTACAGATCTGTCATTCTCATATCTTTCCATCTACATACTTGTCAATTCTCCTTCGTAACAATTGAACTTAATGGCAAATTTGAATCAAATTGTTCAGAAGTCTCAAAGATGCTAAATTTTCACAAGTAGATTTTTAAAATCATTTGTCATGTAGAAGACAGGGAACTTTTAAATGACCTCATGACAGAGGAAGGGAGGAGAGCTTGTCCCTAAATTGAATTGTTGGGTTGCAAAGCAGCAAGAACACAGCTCTAGACAAGCTGCAGTGAATGCTGTCTCTTGTTTAGAGAAAGGGAAGGGTACAAAGTGACCTCAGGTGGGCTTGGTGACACTGAAGAGGTGAGAAGCCCCTGTATGAGCTGGCCACATGAAAATGGACAGCTTGGCAGAGATTAAAGCCAACCTGCAGGATGCCCCTGTTCACAGAGCAGCTGAATTTCTCTGGTCATGCCCCTCCATATTTCCTGGGAAATAGGAATGACCGAGTAGGACACTTGAAATGTTAATTTTGGCATTTCTCTGGAGTGAAGCAGGACTTCCAAACCTGTGATCCCCTTCCAAAGACACAGCACTACTTCTCTCAGGTTCCCAGTGCTGTGTCCTTAGCTTAAGCACTTAGCTTGACAGCTTTAGAGCCTACAGCAAGAACAGGTCACCTGTAATTAGGAATTTCTCTTTGGACTTTACCCAGTTCCTGCTGAGCCAGGTGAAAGCCTGGAACAGCCCCTGCAAATACAGCCTGTAGTTTCTTGAGCCTGTTTGGAGTCCTGGTGCAACAGAAAAGGGGCAGAAGTAAGAGAAGGATGCAGAATGAGCTTGGTATTGCCTCCTGAGGCTCACTGAGCTCCCAGGTAACCCAAGGCTTTGTCCATAAATTGCTGTTTTTTCTCCACTTCCTAAAACCAGCCCAAATAAAAGTTACAGCAGCTCATCCCGGAGCTGACTAAGAATTTTAGGAGCATTTATCACCAAGCACAGCACTTGCTCCAAGATGGATGATGGCAGTGGGCCACCAAAGCAGCACCAAAAGCTGATAGACAAATATTCTAACAAACTGCTGCTCTCCTGACAGTGCTGATGGCATCATGAAGGGTGTGACACATTTTGAGGGCTCCTAATTGTCTGCACACATTTCTCAGAACAACTGAACCTTTTTATTTTTTCAGGGGAGATAGGCTCTAGCCACAAATGTTTTGAAGGTTTCTTGAGAATCTCTCATGAATGATTGCCAGTGCAAGTTTTGAGCTGGGCAGCAGCTCAATAGAGCTGTGTTTGTTCCTCTGTTCAAACTTCCTGCTTTAATGTAAAATGTCAACAATAAGAAATGTTTAAGACATTTGGTAGGATCACAGCTATGAAACAGTTCTTTCCCTCTCTCTCCTTTCACCACAGCTACTTTCCACATAATCTAAATATAGCATTAGGGATTAAACATAAATAATCTGAAGATGGCAGTCATTCTGTATTCTCTTCACCTCTTCTGCAAAATCACTATCCATCCTCAATGCCACGCATGAACAAAGGGGAACAGCCAAATACAATGAACAGCTCTGCAAAGAGTTAATCTTATTTCACCTGTGGAAGTTGGGCCTTTCTGCTTCTTATCTTCAACCCAGAGAGGGACAAAAATGCAATGTATCCATAAAATGCCACATTTACCTACTAAGAGCTCATAGCTGTTTCTGAAAGGGTGACTTCTAGAACAACTGCTGGAAGGATGAGGATTTTGAGAGCTGAAGTTGAAAGTTGCAAAAGGAAGCGAGGAAAAATTGGAGAAAATAAGATAATAACTAGATGATAATATAGAGTATCAGAAGGAATGAAGAAACCAAATTGCTGTGGTACCTTGAAAGATCAGGGTACAAAAAACAAACAACCAGGCAGGTGGATATTCTGAATACATCAAGATAAATAAAGATATGGTATGGGCAGAGCTGATCTCAGAGCTGCTGGGAGCAGACAGGTTTGACATTTCTGCACACAATGCTCTGCTCCTGAGAGGTCCATTCAGCTGAGCTGTTACTGTGCTGTTCTTGGGGTAAGAACCACGCTCTAAAAAGCAAAGTAATCTCCCATCTAAGCCACAAAAGTGGCTTTTATGCAGACTGTGATTCTTTTGCACGACATGCTTCTCCCCATTAAGTTTGTCTCCAATGCAGAGCTCAATACACAACTCCACAGTAAGTCCTGAATTGATAATTTTCCATGGAGATTAGACTTCCCGTTGCTCTGACGACACCAGGCTTCAGAATTAGATGGGCTGGCTTTGGGAAGTGGATTTCCTACAGACTGCTGCTGAATGGCTCTGCACACAGGCAAAATGATATTAGTGGAACTTCACTGGAGAGAGGCTTTCTTTTTTGTTCAGCTTCCTGTTCCTGCCTACAGCTTTTAGGAATTACTGTAATACCATAATCAGGAACGTTAGTTAACATTTCCCAGAATGTATTTAGGAGAATTATACATATTTGATGTGAGGCTCTGCAGGGATTAAGGAAAAATGCAGCAAAACCATATGCAGTCATTGGTAATACACTGTCCTGGTAGCTCTGAATTTCAGAACCACCCTGACTGTGATAAACCATAATAAACAGATGTATGTGGGTTTCCAGAGTGTGGGACTCAGATAAAGGGCAAATCCTCTTTCATGATAGAGGGAAGAGCACTTGGAGTTGTCTGAAGCTTGGATAGCTTGGGATGTCAGTGCTGGCCAAGGTCAGGCAAAGGCACAGCCAAATTATCATGTGGCACCATCCATCTGCAGCAGCAGCTCTCACTGGAGTAAATAATGAATGTTCTTGCTGGAGCAGCTTGACTTTCTCCTCACACTGTCACTTCTGGACTCAAGGAGACACAAAGCTTAATGCTGCAGGAGCTGAGCATGGGTGAAGCTGCAGAAGGGGGAGATGCCCTCTCACAGCACCACATATTATTAAGAGAGAACCTCATTATTCCCAAATGGATCAAAGCTAATTTACTATAAGGTTGTTTTTTTTTTTTTTTAATAATATTTAATGCACAAAGCAAACTGACTCCTAACGAAACTATTAATTTTGAGTTCAAACTAAACTGAGGATGCCTAAGTCACTGGCAAACCCAGTGGGATTTCTGCACAAAAATGGGAAGGGTTCTCCCACTGCTCTGGATTTGCTCCAGGAGCTCTGTGCTGGAGCACAGAAACCACATCAGATCGTGTATTTGGGCAACACCAAACAGGAGTGGCAGACGGGGAGAAGATAATGAAACATATTCTTCAAACAGCAACACTAGAGAGTGTTTGGATGGAGTAACAACGCTCAGCACTCATGAAACTTTGTAGCTTCACTGTTTTTTTTGGCAAAATATATTTACTGTACTGAAACAAATCACAGAACATTCACAGGCAGCCACATTTTCTACGTGTTCTGTAACACAAAAGATGAAAAGATCATCTTTCCCTTCTGTCTGGGTTTAAATGACTTACATTGATGAATAATTTTTAAAACATCAGTATGCCAATGGTAATATGAATGATGATAATTTTCAGATGTTTTTAATTTGCAGTTGGAGATAAAAATACACAAACCCATTTCAATATTTTTTACATGCAGATAATAAACGTGCTTCTTCTGCTGATTATCCCATTGATTTAGGGTAGAGTAATTCACGTATCATTACATAATTTTATTTAATGATTGTTATGTCTATGGGTAAGATGTCTTATTCCATTTAATATGTTACATCTGACTGAAGGCCAGGGTGGCTTTGATTAAAAAAAAAACCCTCTGCCTAATATATTGTTAGTAATGGCTCAGTTTCCCTATTTGCCCTCAGAACTTGAACACAAAATAAAATAAGTCTACATTTCTTTAAAGCATGCAGGCAGCTGAAACACACATATTTGCATAAGCTGCAACACTCAGTGAATGGCAAAAGCCATGCAGACCACCAAGCATGAGGAATATACTGTGGAGAATGGAGAGGCAAAACAGAAGAGATGAAAAGGGGGGGGGAAAAATAAACCATGCATCCATGACAGCAATGGCAGGCACTGGTGGAAGAGCAAGTGAACACCTTGAGGTGTAGAGAAAAAAAGGACAGATACCTACCCCAACCTGTGCTATCTAGCTACCGACCTGTGGACTTATAGTATCACCAGCTGGCTCACCAAAGGGATCACTGTTGGAGGAGGCCTGAGACCCATCAGGCTAGAATACAAGAACATAACACCTTTTTTTCTCAACAGTAGAAAGTGAAAAGTCAACAGGAGGTTATTTTCATGCTGTGGGCATAACAAGTACATCCTATCTCATGAAAAGCAGAGTGAGGGCTCGCTGCTGACCCGCTCTCCAAAGCTGCAGAGGTTTCCTACAGCTGCTGCAGGCACCAAAGGACCTCACCAGTTCCTGCTGGAGCCCAGGCAGGAGCTGCCACAGACTTCAGAAGGCACTGGAGCAGAACTGCAAAAGGCCCTGAAAGCCATGTGAAACAGAAAGAGTCCAAGCTTGGGTTATTTTGCATTTTTTGTTGTACTGACCCCTCTTGCCTTTGGCTCACTTGGGCTCCTCCCTCCCTAAGACACTTGGTGATTTACAGTCATTGCTTGGATAACATTTCTTGCTTTGGTCCATAAAGGCAAAGAAATCACATACTGAGGGCCAGAACACTGAGGAACGTAGCTAGGCAAGCAACTGGGATGCAAGAATGTGCAGGACAACATCAACCATTTAACACACAAAATCTCACATCTTTCTCTGCAGCCTCAGCACGTTTGTTGTTTTACCCCAAACTTCCTTACCAGGAGTAAAGTGACTGCTGGTGTGCAGAAGAGGACATTGGACACAGCTAACATGTACAGCCTTACATATCAACTCTGAGTTTGGCTCCTTGTATGCAGTGTCAGTGCACATCAGCAGAAATGTTGTGCTACCAGCTCTCAAACCCAAAGCAGGACAGGAATTCTGGCTGCAGCTCCCTCATAAGCACCACCCAACTCTACTGGAAAAAATTATTTCTGACACTACAGAACAACATTTAATCAGCTATTAACTTTTCTAGCTAAAAAGGAGACAGTGAGGATTTAGAAACCTTGTTGCTACTCACAGCCTCTGGCTCCTCACTTTTGCTTGGGCTTTCAAACCCCTCTTCAAAGAGGTCATCTGCAGCAGGGTCACTCGTATGGGATGCTGATGATTTTGATGGAGAACTCTGTCTGGGTGCAGGGGTTGGAGCTAAACAAGGATTAAGGCAACAGCAACAATTATTCTGTTGATTTCTTCAAAAAGACAATTCAGCACAGAATTTGTTCATGCTTTTACATCCTTCAACTTTCACCACCCATGAGAATCATTCTCTAACCAGGAGCTGCAGGAGGTCACAGTTGTCATTATCAATCCCATGTGTTTGATTTCATTTGGCAACTCCCAAATTAAGTTTGGCTGCATCTGGCCTATGCCTTTATGAACCTGGGAGACACCACCACATTACATTAGGAATGTGTGAGTCACCTGCTCTGTGGCAGGTAAGTGAAAAAGGTCTCTGACTGGCCCCTGGTGAATCTCTTGAATTCCTCTTTTCAGCAGTCTGCAAATCCCCCACACCATGCTATGAACATCATAAGCTTATTTTACAGCTCTTCAATGAAGTTCCCCATGTGTCCAGTATGTCAAGCTAATAAAATAAATACCCATCCCCTAATTTCTGCAAAGTATGGATGAGACATAAGTGAAACCAATTGTTAGGTTGAATGCCATGGGCTTCTTCCAACCAGCTTCCATGTTCCCATCACAATACAAATACTACTGTTTTAGAAATTAAATTTCAGACTGTAGCTATCTGGGCTGTTCATTTCTATGACCTCTGAAATTCCTCTCTGATATTTCCCTTCATGGCTGGAACACATTTCTTAAGCCAGAGCATGCATGGAGGTTTTCAGTATCTGGGTGGGAATTTAAGAAGAGACAGAAGAGCTTTGAGGAGCAGCCATGTCTCAGGAAAGGGATGGCTGAGAGCACATCAACACTCACGTGAATTCGTAGATGGTGTCGTGGAAGTCACAGGAGTCAAATTTAACTGAGAGATGTCGAAGTCATCACAATCATCTGCTTCCTGTGCCATCCCAACTTTGTTAAAGTAACTTGAGAAGGCCTCTGAGGTACAACTGAGGGAAGGCTGATCTGGTTTTCTTGATGGCACTGGTGGAGGCTGAGCCATCTGGAAATCTTTGAACATTTCTTTTCCCATTTTCTGCCTGGGCCTGTCTGTCTGCGGACTCGATCTGTTGGAATCGCTCGTGGGGGGGACGGTGGCTATAGGAGCAATGGTACCTTGAAACATGGCTGCTTGTAAAGGCAAAACAGTTTGTGTTGGCATGAAGGCAGCGGGCTGGAACTGGCCAGCCACGGGTGGCCACGGCTGCTGGGTGGGAGGGAAGATGCCGGGCTGGCCCCACGCGATGGGCTGTCCCCCCTGCATCACCTGAGCGACTGGAGGCTGGGCACCCATGGCCAACTGCTGCTGGACAAGGGGCTGCTGGCCCCAGAAGGAGGGCAGGACAGCTCCCATGGCAACATAACCTTCAGGGAATAGAGAGAGGAGAGGGGGGACAAACGGGATGGGTGATTTTAAGGGTGCTGAAAAGCGGCGCAATAAATCAGAAAGGTGCAGAGCTGCAGCACAGTGAATTCACATCACTGCACACACACCCACAGACAGAACCACAGGCTGGGGGGTTCTCAAAGCAATCATCTCAAATTGCATCATCATGCAATACTACCGCTGCTACTAATAATAAAAAAATCCACCCCAGATGATTTCAGATTAAAACCCTCACACTTGGTTATTACCCAATTACTTGAAAACATCAAAAAGATCTTGAGCTTCTGCTGCACTAAATACCTATTAACAAAAACTGCTTCAGGTATTAGGCTAACATAGCCTCCTCCAGTTGAGGAGGAAATTAAAGATTAAAACTAAAATGATAATTGCTTCCTGTCAGACCTGAAGCCTCCTCTAAAGATACCAAGAGTTTGACTGTGAAGGAATTATAGCATCAGGTGCTTTTTTATTTATAACAACAACAAAAATGCTCTGAAACTAAAACTCCTGTACAACATTTTACAAATTAAACTACCTAACATAATTATGTTCCACTGATAGAAGTACTGTGCTTTACAGATATGCTGTTTCATGTTTAAATTCAATACTTACCACTAATACTTTGCATAATGTAACTTCTCTCTCAATTTTAATATTGCTATAGCTTTAAAACTCTTGCTTCCAACCTGAGTGTTTCCTCAGTCCTTCTGTACCTTTTTCACTTTGCTTTATCTCTAGGCTGTTTTGTAATCACAAACATAAGGGTGGCTGCTATGTTGTAAAGGGAAAAGCCCAGAACTCAATATAATAAAAAAATAAGGAACTGAACTTTGAGAGACCTATTTCCTGAGTGATGGAAGGAGCTCAGATGCATTTTTGCTCCTAGAGATGTCCAGATTCTCCAGACCCCAGGATGAATTCTCCATCACCCCTGCTGTGACCTCATCCCAGCAGAGGTTTCCATCTGACATTATCCCCAAACACTTCACTGCCACTGGAACCTGTCTGAGGTGCAGGGGCTGATCTGGTGCCATCAGAGCAGGTAACCAATTAGAAAATCACTGCTGAATGATTCAAGGCACTCTCCCTCCTCCTCTTCCTCCTTCTCCTTTCTTTTCCCAAGTGGAGCTGAGAGCACCGGGAGAGATCAGCAATCAAACCCCAGTGTCTGTGCAGAATGCACCCAGCTTCTGAACTCTGAGCACTCTGAGGAACACAGGGAAGTCTAGAGGACATTCCAGGACTTGACAAACTGGAATACATTTGAAGTGCAATCAAATTCTCAGCCTGTGTTTACTGGAGACAAGAGAGGATATTCACTGCTAGCACACAACTCCCAAATCTAAACTAAATGCTGTTCCCTCTCTTGCTCCTGGACCTGGAAGTTCTGTCATCCAAATGGCTGAATATGCTTGAACTCCCAGTGACTTTTTTGGCTTCTGCTTTAAAAAATGTAGGCAAATTCAAACTAATGTACTCCCTGCTTATTAAAGATTTGCTTTGCCTTGCCCTGAAGCACTGACCTCAAAAGCTTTCCCCATTCCACCCTGCTAAAATCAATGCCCTGAGTACTGAAATGCAAACCAGAGCTGGGTCCTGATCCCCAGATCTGATTCCTGACTATAATTCCAGTGCTCTTCTTACCTGAGGGTACAGCAGCAGTGCTGAAAGGTACAGAACCAAACATGTCTGTACTAGCAGGGAGTGACTGGGATGAAGATGGGATAAAGGCATCACCTGGAGTAGCAGGAGTCTGCAGGGAGACAGGGACAAAACACAAGGGTGACAATCAGCTGCAGCTTCACATTGCTGTCACATCACCTGCAACTCTAAAAATCCAGGTTTGAAGAATGAGAAAGAAAAAAGAATGGAAGATGTAGAAAGAAAAAAGCTATAGAAATAAAAGTATGATGTGAGGAAAACAAAGAAATGGAGAAACTTTCTATCAGAGGAAAAAAATCAAGGTGAAATTTTCACTGGAATACATCACATGCAAAATACTGACACAATTTCTTTCTCTAGGACATACAGACTTGTGATTTATTTGTTAGGTGACAAAAGGGAAAGGCAGTGACAAAGGCATATTAACAGTTAAAGTAAATGAAATAGCTACACAGAATAGTACACTAGGTACACAGAATAAATATTGCTTCTAATTAACCAACAGGACCAGAATCATAGGTCTGCATTAAAGGAGAAGCCAAATGCAGCTGAGTAAGCTGAGGATGAGCAGAAAGGGCTTTGAACATCTAGAATGACCCAGAATATATTGCAGATTTGATGCTCCTGACCTCAAAACCACTGAATTTTCTCAGTATATTCACACTTCCCTACAGCTTAATGTAAGATTCAAAAGCTTTATATGATTTTTTGTTGTCATCTTATAATGCTGAAAAACATGGTGAGCCTTTTTTTTCCCCTTATAATAAATACAGCCCTTTCTCTCTCTTTCTCTTAATTTCCCTCCTTTAACAGCAGATTTGGGATCTGTGCTTGGTGGATCCAGGGACACAAAACATGAGGCTGTAACTGGATCCTCTGCAGTGCAGTGAGAGTGCAATGAAGCATTTCCCTCTGACAAACACCAGGAATCTGCAGCTCAGGCTGCACCCTCTGTGACACTTAGCACTAGGGCAGAAAAATAAAAATCAAAGGTATTTTGGCACATTGTTGTGAAGCAGGGACTGCACGTTCAATTTACTTCACTTTTATTTTCCTGCAACCTAAAAACTACTTTGAAATCCTCCCCACTGGAATGGCTGAGGACACAAATTGTAAATGTGCTCAATAAATGTGGTGAAAAAAACATGCAGGGAAAAGCACAGTGCAGTTTCCCTGGGTACTCACTGGGGGAGAGGTTACATCAGGAGGAGTGGACATGTCCCCAAAAAGCTCTAGTTGGGTAACAGCCTGTAAAGAGAGAAAAAAAAAATCCATTTATCTTTTGAGGAGAAGAAACTGTGAGTTAAGTAGTTATAACTTGTAAAGTTATCTGATAGCAAAAAACAAGAGAAACATTCCCAAAATCCTGCAGGCTTCAACTGTGAGGTCCCACATGGAGGAAACACACAGGCTCAAAATGTGGAATTTTAATATTGCTAATAGACCCAAATAGCCAACAACTCACAATAAAAGCAATTCTGTAGGGAATTCTCCAAAATGAAAAAAAAAAGAAAGAATAAAACAAGAAACAACTATCCAGAACATGCAGTGCCAGAAGGATGCAGGAGGGAAGGGTTTTTAAAGTGCTGCCTGATTTCCCCTTGCCCATGGGACAGGTGTGACCTGGATAAGTGGACTTGAAGGAGGATGCACAACTGGGTTATTGCAAGTTTGTGGCTCTACATTTAATTCTTGTTAGAAATATTTCCTTGGGATGCCCTTCACTGGGAGCTCAAAACAGGTCACCCATGCAGGCCTGGCTAACTGGACCAGAAGAGAAAACACATTTTATTATAAGAAGCAACTTGAGTGGCTGAATAATCAAAGCTCCTTCACAGGTTCTAGAGCAAATTTACTCCCTTCCACCCACCTGCAAATGGGTTCAGCTGGAGTTCAGGGATGTTAAAGCACAGATCCCTTATTCCACCCTTATCAGGAGGGTTTACTGGGAAGTTTTGTGAGAACCCAGAACTTCTTCTTACTACCTTTCTTGCTGGTTTTCCCAGTATCACACCCACAAAATGTAGGAAGGCACAATTCTCATTATGAACAAGATTTAATGCAAATCTTAGCTCATTGAATCTTCTCCCCATCTTAGGCACATAAAACTTGGATCCTCCTCTCACACAGACAGGTTTGACATCCAGTTGAGTCTTGTCCTGCAAAAGCAGCCCCTGAATGTTTTGGACAGTAACTAAACTGGCAGGTCAGGCTTTACAGCCTTCCAAGATCACCCCAAGATTTTTTCCTGCCTTCAACCTTCCATTAAAAATCCTCCCTTAAGGAGTGAGACTACACATATCAAAAATTTATACATTTTTTCAATCCAGTCTCTATTCCCACACATAAAAGTAATACCACAATCACTCAGAAGTGGAATTTGTCTAAGCAGCTCTGTTGATTCTCAGCTTCATATCACAATGTACCCAGGGATGAATTATCTCACATTTTCTCACATTATGTTTCATATTAAAAAAATCACATTGCTTAAGTGCTATGACAGTGCATTTTCTTCTTATGGGTTTGTATATCCCTCTAAGTATCTGCATGGAAATGCAGAAGGGAAAAAGAGGGGAAGCCACATTTTCATCAGGTTACACCAATTCTAATGCTCTGTACTAAAATACTGCCAGGAGTAGTTTAAAAAAAAAAAAAACCAAACAAGCAACAAACCCAGCCTAAGTTCCTGCACAAACACATCAGGCAAGGGTTGTTAAAAACAAGTGGGAATAATGACAACAGCAGCACTCATTTGGAAATCACTTCAAGCCTCCTGCAGGCACTGCTGACTCCAGAGATGTCAGTGACACTGAAATACTCCAAGAGCCACTTTCTTCTCATCTCTCCAAACTCCTGTTTAGCAGCACCCCAAACCTGCCCTTCTCCTTGTGAACTATTCTGTTTGCTCCTAAGGAACACTGGTGTCCTTTTTCCATGAGCAAAAGCTCCCCTGTGCCTCCAGCCCAGGTGAGGGAGCAGATGAACAAGCCAAGGAGGATGGGAAAGGGCAGGGGACACACAGCTGTGTGCAAAGCTAGACTTTTTTTTTTTTTTTTTTTTTTTTGGTGGAAAAAATAGTGTAGGTTTCACAGGAATGCTGGGAATTGATAGTCAGTATACTTTGGAAGTCTGGATTATATGACATGGATCTGAAAGGTGGTAACTCAGATCCCTGTGCCTCCATACTCCTGGAAAATGGGAACAGTGATGCTTCTCAGAGAGCTTCAGGGTGATGGATCTTTGGGCACTCCTCACAGATATAATTCTGTTAAAGCTCTGCAGACACATTTCTAAACAAGCAGCTGGAGAGAGTGATAGGAAAGTCAACAGCACTTTGTTATAATAAACCCTCACTCACAATATTCCCCAGGAAAAAGAAATACATTTACAGGGGAATTTTTTTTCCTTTTTTACAGAATAGCAACCTCATATGCAGCAGGAGCTACAGAACCACATGAGAGAACGTGAACACAAATTTAGTGGGAACACAACACCTTCATTTACTGACTGGAGGAGCTTTAAACAGCAACCCTTGGAGGTGGATTTTAAAATCCCAAACGGTTCAGGAGTCTTTTTTTTCTACAACCCAGCTCCCAGCCTGAATAAATGAATGCATCTTCTCTGACACAGAGCTGCCTTTATCTACTTGCAGCACACAAGATCCTGGACACCAAGCACTTATCTTTTATTTCTGTGATTTCACTGTCACTACAGAACTGATTTCACCCCTTATGCTTCATTAAGATTACTCACATCTGATATTAGCTATGTTCCAGTGAAGATAATCCCAAGATGAACATTTTCCAATTGCACTATTCCTATAGATGATTTCAGCTATATTTCCTTAAAATATTTTTTAGTTTCACAACCTTACCTGAGTGACTGAAACAAGATTTTCATCAATGTCCAGCAATAAGTTTCCATTCTCCAGCTGTAAAGCATGATTTATGAAATGAGATGAATGATTTATGAAAATGACATGAATTTCTGAGCATGAAAATGATAACCTCCATAATTATTGACTTCAGCATTGAAATGAAAACCCTTTCCATCTTGCTGTGAGCACAGATATGAAATCAGGCAGTCAAAACAGTGAGTCTGAATGCTGCTGGGATGTGGGGCAAACACACACTTCATTTGTGCTAAATCTCATCTTCTGGTGTATAAAGCAATTTTACCACTTGTGACACACCTATTTATTTCCCTAAATATTTATTAATTCAGCAATAAGCACAGCCAGTGAGCTCTTATCCTGCTTACATTAATGGAACTTTTCCCTGGCTTGGTGAAAGAAGGGATTTAACATCCTCAGGGGAAAAAAGAATGATTGAGTTCTGCATGACAAAAGCTCTAAAACCAAGTTATCTTCAGAAAAAAGCACACATTTCTCTGATTAGGGAAACTATAACATCAATGTAAACATAATTAAGATAATTATTTTCTTTCCATAGCAATTCTGAAAATTACATGAGCCAATTCAAGTTATATTTAAATCTATGGTTTGTGTGTATGTAAATATACATGGGAATAGACTGCCCACACATCTGTACATATCTGTGTCCATCCACACTTGGCACATATTATCACTTCAGAATGCTGAATTTCAGGTAACATTTGTTGTAGTGTTGAGACTTCACTTCTGCAGACACAAACAACAGCAGGCTGCTGAAAATCAAGTCTAAGATGACTGAGAGGCTTCATGCAAGTTACCAGTAATTCCATGTCACTTAAAAATCTCACAAACAGCCTAAAATGCTTCCCCACCACCCCCATCTCAGCACAGAACAGAAGAAAAGAGAAAAAGAAGAGTGGGAAAAGGCAAATCCAAAGTAATATAATGTCATTGTGCACTGTGTCCTGGAGCTGACCCTGCATTCCCCCAGCCCCAGGTGAGGAAAGGGTGAGAAAAGCTGTGTCCATTCCCTCCAAGAACTCCAGACTCTGACAATGCTCTCCAAACAAAGCAGAAGGCTTTTGGAGAGCCCAGTTTTGGCCAGCAGTTCATCACTTTGTGCTCTGACAATCCCCCTTGTTGGCCCCTCACCCTCCAGCACCAGAAGCATGGAGAGATTCTCCAGCTCTTGGTGTTTCTCCATGTGAGGATTCCACCCCAGAGAGATGGAAAAGTTTGGTTTAATTAATCAGAAAGGCACAGGTTAAATGTGAACCCCCCTCCAGCTCAGTCCCCACCAGCATCTGGGGAGGAAGAAGGAGAATTAATCCTTGTGACATGAAACCTGCAAATCTTTCAAACACAAAATATGTAAATCTGCCTCCTCAAAACAGCAGCACCACTCCAAGGCAGGAACAGTTTTAAACCACTCCAAGCAAGCAGAGAAATTCCTTATGGCACTTTTCACTATTCACTACAAAATAACTTACTGTCCAGGAGCTGGAGAAAATTCCAGAGTGCACAAGCCATGGCAATCACAGAATTACAGATTATCCTGAGCTGGAAGGCACCCATAAGGATAAGGGACAAGAGAACTGCTGCTTTCATTAACCATGTAAAACTGATCCACTCCTGTACTCCCTCTGATCACCAAGTCCTCTGAAAAACATCTTTTCTAAGCAATGCAGAAGTTCAGAATTTAAAAGGGAAATCTAAAACAGGGCTCTTGTGCTCACATGAGTGTGAAGCACCTTCTTCTTTCACTCCCATACACATATCAAGACAGAATATCCAACTTCTGCTACTCAGTCTGTTTTTCACCAGCAGCAAGGGATCTACACTGACATATGGCACGAGAAAACCTGCTTAATACTGCTATACTATTGCAAATGAGATGATAAAAGTAGCATCTCACAAAATGTGGTTTTGTAATCTCAGAGAATGGAGCAAAGATGGTGCTTAAACACACACAAAAAAAATATGTGGTAATTAACTTGTACTGTGCTACACAGCTCAGCAAGAAAAAAAGAGTACCAAGGATACTAAATATAGCAAATAACCAGCAATTAGTAATTAACCTTTGAGCTGGGTATTAGCTATGAGCTCTTTTAAGGCAGCAGAGGGATTTAAATTTGGTTTCCTGCACTCAGGGTGAGTGTTAAACCACAGCCCAGCAGACAAAAGAGGAGTCACCCAACCACAGCCTCTCTGCATCTCCAATTCCCTTTTTCTGGCATGGATTTTACATGGAAGTCTATTGACAAGTCAAACTAAAGATTTTCTCTCTTATTTCAGTTGAACATTTAAATATTTTGGCTATGACAAATAATCTTTCTGATGGTTCAAATGGTTACTGTGGCTCAGCAAGGCCCCAGTTGTTTGCACCTTCCACCACAATTTGATATTGCTACAAGCTCCATGAGCTGCAAGCTTGCTAATTAACCACAACTCATTCTAAAAAAAAAAACAATTAGAGCCACAATGAAGGAGCATGTTGGCTTCTGACTAAACCCATCATCAGTCAAACCACGTCTGGTAGATTGAGACACACTGAAAACATCCCACAGACATTGTTTTCTTGTAAAACTACTGCTGAATTAATGAAGTGGCATGGGAACTCAACAAAGAATTGCTCAATTACTTCCCAATTAAAGAGAATACACAGAAGAATGTGTGTCAAGAAAATATTATCAATGTCTTTGCAATCTGCAGCTTCCTAGAGGTCCTAAAGATCCTCAAATGCCATGAACTTCCCCAGTTACAGAATGCTGTCACCAGCCCAGATTTCCAGAGCCACAGCTGAGCACAACCCTTTCATTTTAAGGCTGCTGTGAACATTTTATTATAGAATCAAGAATTGTTTGGGGTGGAAGGGACCTTAAAGCTGATCCCTGGGACACCATCCACCAGAGCAACCTGGCTTTGAACACTCCCAGAGATGGAGGCAATTCTCAACCAGCACAGGTCATGTCAGCAACATGAGCTGCCATGAAACCCCTGCTGGATTCTTTATCCAAAATACAGGCACATTTGGGGCATCTGACACTGCACAGGGCAAAACCCCAGAGCTCAGAATCCCATGGGACACAGGAATTCTGTTTAAAGCCCTTTTCAGTTTCACAGGGTGACTGTGCATTAGTGATCACAACCATTCTCCTTCTGGGGATTCTCCTGGAGCATAAACCCAAGTCCTGGGTGTGATGTACCCAGGGCAGCCTCGAGTCCCAGTGCATTCCCAACTCCCCAGTTCCCTTTGTCTGGTGACTGGGGAGCCCTGGATGTGCTGGTTATCCTGTTAGTCAGTCCTGCACAGCTGAAGAACTGGGGCTGTTGGATCTAATTGACATGCCAGATTACCCAGACGTGTTGAGGGAATTGAATTGCTCCAATGTTACTCAATATCTTCCTTTAAATTAAGGAACTCTTCATATGATCAAAACAGACTCTTACTCATTTGTTTATTTTCTCTTCATTTGCAGGGAACTTAATTCTGAATTCCCTGTGTACTTGGGGTATTTACTCTTCTAGGAAATGGTATTTACAATGCTTCAATTACCACTTTTCTCTGACAGACTCTAATAAATCAAGAGTTCACCAGAGTGGCTCCAAGCCCCCAGTGCTCCCAGGCTACACATTCCCAAGATAATGAAACTCCCCAGGCACAGAGGGTGCTGGTGCAAAGGTCCCAGACATGTGGCCAGGACAGGGAAAGAGGAGCCCTTCCATGCCAGCCTGGGGACAAGGGGTGGCTTCCTTTAACTGCAGAGGTGATGAGAACTTCCATGTGGGAGCCAAATTCCACTTCTGGACTGAGGACAGGATGCTTGCAAGGAAAAAAACTTAGCAGTGGAAGGGAATAAGGCACAACCTCATGTTTATTATTTAAAATACTTGCAAGGCACCATTTGACAGGTGTATCTACGGCTTTTCAAAACAACAGGTGACTGGAACTTTAACCAAACTTCAAAAACAAGTTATTTCTGCCTTCATTACTAAATACCATGTCATCATGGTATTTCCCAAACTTGGAAATCCCATGAGTTTCAGCAGGCAAAAAAGCCAAGCCCTGGGCAGCACTGAATCAATCTGCAAAAATCAAACCCCTAATTGTGCAAATGATGTAATTCAAGGCATAAAGTGATGCAGTCCAGGTAAAGCTTCAAACTTCACTGCTTAGGAAGCAGGCTGTAAATAAATGTTTTAGGAAATTACTCTGAGCTGTAAGGCTCTGAACAAATCCAAAAGCAGTGAATCAACACAAGGCACAGCTGTCAATTTAATGTATCAGCTTCTATCAGAAAAAAATCTGCTTGGGTCATATTAAATAAACGACAAAAATTCACTGTGTGACAGAACTTTGTGCCACAATCAATGAGATCCATCTCTGGTTCAACTACACTTTTTCCTTCCCTTTGGAGAATATCAAAAGGTGCAAAATATTATCCAAAAAATGCACAGGCACCTAGGGAAGTTCAGGAAGATTAGGGAGGAGAACCTGGCTTCTGCTTCCTGTGCCACTGAAGTTTTTATTAAGGAATAAACCAGAAAATATCCCAGAAAATACAGCTCAAGAAAACCCCAGCTGGATGAGGCATGGGGCAACCTGGTCTAGTGAAAGATGTCCCTGCCCATGGCAGGAGGCTGAAACAGAAGATCTTTTAGGTTCCTCCCAATCCAAATGATTTAATGATTTCCATTATATGATTCTGCCTAAAAAACAAAGCCCCACCAAAACATCAACCCAAGCCACAAGACACTGTCTCAACAAACTAATATATTTTATAATTCTGCAACAAGTAGCTGTAGCTGTTAAAAATGCAGATCCCACACTGCATTATCAAACCTCATACACGGGGTTTAATTGAGTGTGACTAAGTCAGGACATTTGAACACAGGTGCCTCATTCAGCAAATGTAAATAAAACTGGACAGTTCTCCCAGCACAGATGGCCAGAGACCAGGACTGTGCCCTCCCTTTCTCCTCATGTCTGAGGATTTCATCCTGGAAACTTGACTGTGGAGGCTGAAGTCAACACCAGCAGCCTGCAGGTTATTTCTGCAAAGCCACTGATGCAAATTCTGGGAGCAGCCACATCCCTGCCTGCATTGTCAGGCAGCTCTTGGGTCTTTACACAGCAGCAAGATGAGCTGTTTGAAAACCTTCATGAAATTGTTAAACAGATAGTTTAGACATCTTGATGAGAAGGTTTTATTGTGATGTGACTGACAGTCTCTGTGAAGGGTATTTACAGTCTGACTGTTATTACTAAAAACACCCTGACAGGTAGAACTTGATGTGGATGTTTAATGGGGAGACGAAGGGAAATTATGACAAAAAGAACTCATTAAGCATTTCCCTTTTTTAGAACAGTTAATTTCACACACAGAACTAGAATTTCTAAGTGGAGCATGCACCACCTAACAGAAGATTTTAGGGTAAGCCTGCTTTCTTTGTCTTGAAGTGTACTCTCAGTGAATGGGGAATAGGAGAATTGGTCTAAAGACAGAGCAGACAGAAAATAAGAATGAATTCAAGAAGTGAGAGTTAATACAGAGGAAGGGAGAGGTTCTGAATTCCAGGGAAAGTGTGTGTCTGGAGCTCAGCTGCACACCCAGCAGAGGAAAACCACAGCAGAGCAGGATTTTCTGGGAAGGGGTGCAGCAGAGAGATGGGGAAATACAAGAATTACATTGAGTAAGCAATCTTTTCATCCCAATGTCAGAGAAGTGACTTGGCAAGCAGCCACTGCTGATAATTGAGTTCAGTGGGTCTGTTCCAACCCTGGGATGTGAGGCTCTCATTCCTTTCTGCCTCATTTGTTCCGTATTTACATTATTTGATATCAGAGATCATGAGGAGCCAGGCTATAAAGCACTTTGACACCTGCTGACAAACGGCCTCACACACTGGCACAGCATTGTTAAGGATGTGAATACACAATTCTGAACTCTCCTGCTCCTCCCTGGCACCACCAGGGAGGTGCTTCACACCTTCAGCCTCAGTGGGATCCCACATCCATGGAGAAATATTTGCCCAAATGGTTCAGGTGTGTCTAAGGGAGCTGTATCTTACTGAAAATCAGTGTGAATTACACTGCCCAGTTTCAAAGCAGCCCCTGGAATGGGAATTCTGCACTCCAGCCTTCACACTGTGGTGGATCTCACCCCACCTCAGCCTAACTTTTAGAAGCCATCCTACCTGCAGGTGATTTAAAATCAATCTGCAGCCTCCAAAGGACCATGTGCAGATGCACATTAATTTCCATCTGAGAGGGACAGATGGGAGGAATTTCACAGGATCAGAGAACCACTGAATGGTTTGGGTTGGAAGGGACCTTGAAGAACATTTCATTCTAACCCCCTGTCATAGACAGGGAATTCTCCCACTGGAGCAGGTTGTTCCAAGGCAAATCCAATCTGAGAAGTGACCAATTCTCTCCACTGGTTACAGAGAGAAAAGGGAGGGCCCTGGATGGGATGAGCACTTCAATATCCCTCACTTTTCTCCTTTATTTTATTTATTTTATTTTATTTATTTTTTTTTTTTCTCCCCCAGAAACTCCATCTCTGTCAAGGTACTGTGGGCAATTCAGCCTGAATTCAACCAAAACTTGCTGCATTAAGAGCTGAATATATCACCAGGAGAGAGAATTCATGGTGCCTGAAACCCATCAGGAGCCACAAAAAAAGTTTCTCACTTCATTCATCCATTAGGAAATTACTGAAAGCAAGACCTCCTAATAAAGGAAGTGTCCTTACATGTTTAAACCAGGTACATGAGCTTGATTATTTGCCCTCAGATTGAATTTTAGAGGTTTATATAATAGTGACAGCGATAAATTAAAAACAAAATTATGGCAAGTGTCTCAATGACAGAGAGTCTCATGTGTGGAAGAGTGTGCAATAAATCAGATGGGCAGTGGAATATTAAATTGCTAATTTTAAGAGCTATTGCTCTTTCTTTTTTCTTTTTAATACATACTAATATGAAAAGGTGAAACAGGATCTCAGCTACCTCTTTCTCCCTTTTCTCCTTTCCTTCATTACTTCATTAATTAATGTACAGAAGTTGATGAGAGAAAAAGCTTCAATCCCTTTAAATTTAACCATGAACTAGCCAAAAAAAAAAAATAAAAATAAGGTGCAACCAGCTTCATGGAGATGGCAGATTAAATATATTTGATGATTATAGAGTGGATTCTATGAGTCCTATATCTTACATCTGCTATTTACAGGACAGAGTACCAGAGTGTCTGCAGACATGATTGCAAGCTCTGCACACCCAGTCACACTGCAGCAACCTAAATTACACACTGCACCCTGAGTGAAATTGAAGCATCACTGAACGGATAATAAAAGAGTCAGGGGAAAAGCACAGCAGAAAAATTGTAACACTGAACTATATGAAAAACTACATGAAAAGTAAGTGAAAAATCAACAGCTACTCCATGCCCACAAATACCTCCATTAGTGATTTAGTGTGAGTTATTTCACCAGATTTTTGCAGGCAACATGAAGATGACTCTCTGTAAAAAAAACTCTCCTTTCTTGAACACAGGAATCTTCCCCATGCTTGCATTTCACTGAAATCACTGACCTTTCCCTTGGTTTTTCTCCATTCTCACACAGATCCTCAGAAATAATGATTTTGTAGTGTAATTCAATAATTTCTTGAGGCATTTATAGCACAAATTTATATTGAACAGCATAACCACCCTTCAGCAAATGCACACCTTGTTCTAAGGCATCTGTCACTCCTCTCAGTCACTTGTTACCATTCCTTACATATTTTAGGAATAAATGCTTCACCTTTTCAAAATGCCAATACACAGAATGGGAATGGTATTTTTTTGTCTA
This sequence comes from Erithacus rubecula, assembly GCF_903797595.1. NCBI lineage: Eukaryota > Metazoa > Chordata > Aves > Passeriformes > Muscicapidae > Erithacus > Erithacus rubecula. The sequence goes on along the minus strand of NC_136662.1, from coordinate 3,902,632 downwards.
ACATTACCCCTATTTTTTAATATTTTCCTGTCCATGCAAGGCACAGGACAGAAAAAATTCAGCTGAATTAAGTTGGTTTATTGTATACTTAGAGCACTTTAGAAACAATCCACATTTGGGTACCAGAGAGACCCTTCCAAACCAGGCAGCACCTCAAGCATTAAAGGGCAGAAGGCAACTCCTAACCACAAAAAACACATTTAAAAATGGTGACTTACCTAAAAATGAATTAGAAAAGACAGAAGGGAGATTCAAGCAATGAATGAGATGGATATAAGTGACATCACAATCCCAAACAACCCATAATGTATCGCTCACAAAAGTCACACCACGAGGAATATATCAAATGTTATAAACAATAATAAAAGTCACAGAAGCTAAAAACCACACTGCCCTTACTATATATATAAATAGGGAAGATACTTACACTTACAGGTTGACTTTTTGGCACATCATAAACACCTTCCTTCTTTTGGCTGGTAGGAACCTGCAACAGCAAAGGAAAATTGAGGTCACTACAAAAGCAGCCTGGATGAAAAAGTGAAAAGAGCAATTGTATTTATGCACAGGGTGTAAGTAAGTGAGTAGTTTATTTAATACTAATTTTTAATACTAATGAGATTGAGGATGGTTCCCTTCTTATCCAAGCAGGGCCATTAATGGAGAAAATACTGAAGAAATGAAACACCTATCTGAATTTTTACAGCCCAGCAGTGCTCAGAAAGGAGATTTCCATTCTCAGACAATTTTGGCTGCATGAATCCAGGTGTGCTTGGAACTCCTTCCTACTCAAATGGTTGTTTTTCCTTTAACTTGGGGTTAGGGATGTGCAATGGAAGTTATGGTCAGGTGAGTTCATCATCTCCCCAGATGAAGAGACACAGAGCAGAGTTACCAAGGTGAGGGTAAGAGATTTTATCCTGTGTCAGATTTCTTCCTCACAATTCATTTAATCAGCTGAAAAGAGTCCTGATACTGCAGTGGTGGGGTCTTGGGACAATGCACATAAACTTTGTGTGAGCCTTTGGTTGAGCCACCAGTCATGATCTATTCCCAGGGGATTTATAACCTGCTCCTGCAGACTCAGCTGCTGTGTAGTACTGGGCTGGGCTTGCCCAAGGACCACTTGTTTGCATATTTATAATTTCTGATTATATTTCCTGTCCTCCCTAGAAACACTAAGTGTCCACTGTAAATGACAAAAGCAAAAAGAACAGTAACCTGTTCTCATCAGTGGTGCTTTTCCACCACGCAAGGCATTCAGAGCACAAGTTACATTTCAGGCAACAATGAAACCTCACAGATCAATAGGATGATATTGCAAGTATGATAAAATTATGACCTTTTTGTTTTCTAAGAAAATAAGTATCTTAAAGTTCTGATATTAAACTCAGACTGGTCTAGGGGAAGCTGAAGAAACATTACTTATGCATTGCAATGTGCTATCATTTTCTTATTCTGTATAATATTCTATATAAAAACGTCTCTTTGCTGTTTCCCTACTGTTCTCTCACCCCATCACAACCTTCACAAGAAACTGTGTGTCTTTAACTTGGTGCACATTGAAGTTTGTCAAGAACTCTCAAAGAGAAACTGAATAAACTTTGTGGAAGACCTCTTCTGTTCCTATCCTTGTTTTTTTCTGGCTATTTCCACTAAGACCAGTATCACATTATAAATGTGAAACTGGCAGAAATTCAGTGCCATGGCAGTAAAAGTCTGGAAAGAGAGAAAGTTATAGGTGACAGTGTGAGAGCAGGGACCAGGAATGGTCAATTTAGGAGTCATTGGAAAGCAGAGTCTTCACAAAAAGAGGGGAAATATGGAAAGATAAACTGCTTTTAACTTTCATCAGAATGCATTTTTTTCTTTTTTTCCCTGAAATGTTTTCCTTTCAGCATTCCCTTCCTCCTTCCAGCCTTTCCGTGAAGTCATCCCAATCTGCACCTAGATCCAGAGCTGACTGTGGACTGAGCATTCCCCTGCACTGTCAATCCCCCTTTTCCTACTCCAATTTTTACCCAGAGAAGAGCTCCTTGCATCTCATATGAAGGCAGAGAAACTTTCCCAAAAGCCATTTCTCCCTCCCAGCTCGGTGCTGCCTGCCCTGCTGTCTTTTCTTGCTGTGCACCACCACATTCCTTTGCATCTCTGCTTACACTGGGGGGCTGCAAGGAATTGCTGGTTTTCCTTTGATTAGCAGCACCAGTAAGAGGTCCCAGCATTATTTCTGCTGTCAGCTCTGTCTCTGTGACAGGCTGTGAGCCATCTGGATGTCTTTGCATCTTGCAGCAATAACAGCACCACAATTCAGAACTCCCCATCCTGGATTGTCAGCTCCTCAGAGAGCAGAACTTGCCTCTCCACAGAGACCAACAAACACCAAACCACCTCCAAAATCCCATCTCCACCTCACCAGAAGACCAGGCAGCAGAGGAGATGATATTAAGCAGTCTGAGGGTTGGTATGTGCTCAGTGATTGAGTCCTTGCCTAACAAATTACAGCAACTTACACAGATAATATTAAAAGAGAAAACCCAGACAGTCTTTTGGGGTAATGAATCAAAGAAAGGTGACAGACAGAGAAAGAATGTTTAAAAAGAAAGTTGTGACCTCTATTATGCTAAAAAGAAATAGAAATTGTCACTTTCTGCATGTATCTTCCATCTGCAATTCCCCACGGGGTTGGAATCTCTTCCACCAAGGGAGGAGTGAATTTGTTGCATGCCAGCAAATGAAAAGCCAGAGCAGCACCAGCAGAAAGGTTTGGTGAGGCTGGAGCAGGGCTGTGAGAGGTTATTGAGCAGATATATGTTCAGCAGTGTCTGGTATGGGGAAGGCTTCACAGTAAATAATAGAAGCTGCCACAAATATGCATCATATAAAAAAAACAAAAAACAAACAATGACAAAAAAACCAATCAACCAAAAGCACACAAAAAAAAAAAGTAGAAGAGGATCTTTTCTGATTTTGCTTTTAATAGTAGCCTGATGGCTCTGAGATTACCAGGATCTTGTTAGAGAAACAATTTTGTGAGTGATCTGAGTGTAAAATCTGAGACTCAGCTTTGTGGAAGCCAAGAGCTCAGGAAGCCCCTGGGAGCTGGGAATCTCCAGACCAGTCTGCAGGGACACCTCAGCACCCATCAATGACAGAGAGCCCAAAAAATGACCCCTAACTCCCCAGTTCAGCATCTGCTGTACTCAGGGAGTGCCTGCAGCAAACACTAGACTGTGAATTCCCAGAGTATGCACATGAATCCCAGGAGTTTTCTGTGACCACTGTGGGAGGAAAAACTTCATCACATCCAGGTGCTGTCAAAGGAAGCCTTGAGCAATTCTCTGGTGACTTTAGCTTGAGATGAGGCGAGGCCTCACTAGCTGCTTTTCACCTCCTATTTCTATTTTATGGAAAAGGAACTTCCCAAAGAGTCCTCCAGTTCTCTGGGCCATTCCTGAGAACACAGCTCCAACTTCTTCCCTACACAACAATGTTTGCTGGAAGGTCTACAAACACTGGGAGCAAAATCTCCATTTTATTTCCTTCCACCTTAATTCTTTCAAGTGTCACTAAAAGCTCCACACTTTGATGAACAGCAATCACCATTTTTTGAACAGCAATCACCATTTTTTTCCCTCGAATCTAGTTCTCATGGGATTTTTAGTTTCTAGCACAAACCTGACAATTAGACTAGAGATTTTTTTAACATTTGCTGAGAATAGTCAAACTTTCAACACTGAAAATGTTCAGCCCTTAGGCAGACTCTCACCTTGAGAGCTCTGCATATCTTGGTCCAGAGATGCAAAAAGCTGCATTTTTGAGTGTGTGTGCCAGGGGAGCAGCAGGGAGAGATTAAATGAATCTCATATTAATGATCCTCTGATGGAATCTATAAGATGTCATTTTCTAATGTTCAACTTGCATTTCCCTTTCCCACTCAGCTCCTTTTTATTTTTGCTTACAGCTACACTAGCATCTCACTTTTTTTATCGTTTTCCTACATTTTCTCATTACTTAATGCTTTTCCTTTTTTTTCCTTTTAGTTCTATCCTTGCTTCTGCCTACCTTACAACTTTTTCCTATAAGGAGATCAACCTCTAGTCCAGCTGGATGAAATTCTTAATCACTGCTTGAAACTCCTTTCCCTGCACACTGAACAATTCCTAGAATCCCAATTCTCTCACAGCACACAAAGATCTCTGTCTATCCTCAGATTTTCCTCTAGTATGTGATACAAAATGAATTACATTATATTTTAATAAACCTCGTACTGATCCCTTGAGGATAAACTGAACGACAAAAGATTATTTTATATTGCTTTCAATGCAGTTTTTTGTCACTGTGAAGAATGTGAGCTTGGGCTTTAACATAACATATGCACTCTGAAAATGGTTTCCCTGGTCTGGGGGGGGGTTAGCCCTTGAGAGCTCTGAGGTTTTGCTCAGTTATTGCACAGAAACAAGAGCAGCACCACTGAAATTTCTAGGAATTGTTTGGATGGCCTGCCAACAAAATATCTTCAGCATGTTTCTTAGAATAGGTGCAAAAAAAAAAAAAATTTCAAAAAATTAACAGAAAAAGAAAAGAATCTCCGTTTATCACCTCATATGGTGTACTCAAAAGTTTGTGAGCTGACAAAGTTAATATAAACTTGCAGAAGCTGATATGACAAACAACAGAAAAATCACATTGTGGCTGGGCAGATAATGTCACCAGAATGAAATGCCAGGACATTTTTGGTGATGGATGAAAACTAAAAGCGAGCTATGTATGAAATGCAGTCTCATCAAAGGCTGGTTGGGGTGGGAAGAGCAGGGGGGAGAGGTTTTATACCTGATAAATGTTTTCCTCCGTTTCAGGCTCACGGATGGGCTCGTGTCCAGCCTCAAACACAATGTACTATGGCACCAGCGCCAGAGAGGGACAGTCAGAGATGAAACAGAAGGGAAAAAGGCCATTTGGAATTGTCAAAACAAAGGCAGGCATTAAAGAAACAACTTCAAAGCACAGGCTGGCAGCAGGACAAGGTTTGTTGGGAAGCACCAGGAAAGGTTGTTTCATATTTCATAAAGGGGCAATGAACAAGCCTAAATCTCCTCTTAATGATCATTAGAGCAACTCCCTAATTCTTCCTCGCCAGGGAGACTGCCTGTGGCTCAATATTAATTTTCTGAAGGCAACATGAATTTTGCCTCTTTTACATAATGGCAATTATTTCCACATGTATTTATTATCTCTGAATAGAGTGCTAAATCCAAGCTGGGAGAACAGGCTGGTGTGAGTGGAACAGGCCACATGGCAAAAGGCTGTCACAACACTTTTTCATTTTCAGGTTCTTGCTTTATTGTGAAGAGTACAGAACAAAACTCCTGACATTATAATAGCTGAACAGTAATTTAGGGCACCCTGGCTCTTATCATCTTTCTTGCTGCACCTTAGGCACTGTTCAATATTCACTAATGGTTGAATTGGTTCCTTTCAGCGTGGCTCCCACTGATTTGCCTAAGTGGAAGAACACAAAATCCCCAGGAAAAAAAAAAAGCAAACTATCACATATTTTGCTTCAGCACAAAAACACGAGAATGAAATTACATCTTTTTCTTCTTCACACTCAGTAGGGTATTGGACATGAATATATTGACACATTTCTGATAATCATCTTTGCTCCCAGACATTTTTCTTGGATGAAGCAAGACTTAAATTTCAGTTCTATTATTAAATCATAGCTCAAACACCAACAAGGGAGTGTGTTACAACATCAGTGCTACTGTCAGGGTTTTTTTTTCCAGAAGTAAATTCTGGCTCCACAGAAAACAAAAAGTCAGCTTATTACTATGAGAACAGGATGTCACCTTCTCTAATTTTCAGAGTACCTCTCTTTTCAGTTAAGAGTTTGTATTAAAAAATGATGACAAATCTCATTTTGAAGCTTAAAATCTGGATACACAAACCACATTTTAAGCAGACATATTTCATCTAATATTTCTATACTCCAAAAGAAATATTCCATTCTATACAGACATATTCTGCTATTACAGCTTAATCTCTAAGTATGCTACTTTCTGTGGAGGTTTTAAAGGTTTCTTACAAGACCTCTCTCAGTAAATTTCAAAACACCTTGTTCAAGGTTTTGGCTGTGTTTGGAGATAACATGTATCTAGTCATTTCTGAAACTCCAAGGCCATACAGCTTCAGAAATTACCTGGTATACAGGATCTTCTACATCTTCTTCCAAAATTGTCTACAGCAAAGTAAGAGGACAGGCAGTAAAAGCAAAGAACATAAACAGCAGAGATAAAAGAACTGTATTCAGAAATTAAAGGACAGCAAAGGAATAAGCAAAACGGGCAGGTAAGTTTAAAGTTTTGTTTCTTTAGGATACAGGTAAAGTCACATTATGGTACAAAGTAACTTTATTCAAGTTCCATCCGAGTTTAACAATCTGCACCTTGTTTGACTTGATTCAAATACACACAGTCAGAAGTATATTGAATCTCCCCTACAGTATGAGACAATTAAATCCTGACTTACAACACTCTAAACCTGACTACAACACTTACAACCTGACTTACAACACCGACCCTTCATTCAGATTTCCCTTCTGAATCAGGAGAAACACTAAGCAGGGAATGAGGGGATCATTTCCAGCTGCTAAACAGGTTCACCACACCCCAGAGACAGCTTCCAGCTGAGTTTAATCCTAGTCTGGGCTCAGGATGGTCCTTTGGGAGCCAGCACTGCTCCAACCCACTGCTGTCAGAAGTGCTGAGGATGCTCAGAGCCTCTCTGGAGCAACTTGGGGGCAAACTCCAAACCCAAACTTTTCGTGGCAGTAGTTCTAAGCTTATTGGTGTACCTGGTATACAGCCTGCTCACACTGTTTGTCCTTTTGTGCCTTTTTTTCCATTTCTTCCCTTTGTTTCAGTTCGTAGATGAGCTGAAACAGGTCTCTCAAGTCCAGGATTACAGGTTCAGCCTATGGAAGCAAAAACAGGGTGGAGAATTTCTGTAGGGGAAAATAAACACCTCTTATTCCATCCTGCTGGCAGAGCACTCAGAGCACCTCCACAATTAAACTTCATACAGAATTAATTTCTATCTCTGCACCCAGGCCTGGGTTAATTCCTACTGAACTAACTATGCTTGAAAATTAATGATAATTATAGTTATGAATATAAAGAGCATTATGAATATAAAAGGCACATGGATGAATGTAAAGGCATATTTATTAGTGGTTTCTCATCCACTGGAATTACAGTAGACTACACACAATGTGGGTTTCTATGAGTATAGGAACATAAGCAAATTTATCTTCATCCAGCCTAGCTTAGCCAGAAAGGTAAACAATAACTAATTATAACAAAACACATCATAAAAATCTGAGAACAATGAAACACATTCCCTTCTCCCCAAGCTGGTTCCATTAATTAGCTATTTAAGATCTACACAGACACTTGTGACCAGTTCAGCACAATCATAAACAACCCTAGACCTCTTGAACAGCTTTTCACAAATGGCTTTTCAGCTGAGTGACATGGCTGAAAATGACAGTGATTTGATACTTACTGCCTGGGCTGTTTTTATTGCCACAAATCTATGGTTTCCCTCCTTTCCACACACATATCCAAAGGCTCGGTGGTCTGTGATATCCTTTGCAATGTAGGAAATTTCATGAACTGCATGGTGATGCTGGAGTAGCTAAAAAAAAACCAACAAACAACAGTAGAGAATATCCATCAGAATGTTTGATTAAAAAGCAGTATAATTTCTCTTTCCCCACTTTATCTGGATCCCAACACATTCTAATATGAAAACCAATTAATATCTGAACCCTTTAAGCCTCTTTTTTCCTCAAAATCTTACCAAATTTGACTTGCTTTAGCAGGGTGATTAAAAGCTTCCATTGAAGATTTTTCTTGGTATCTTTAAGTGAGATAGAATTAAATAGAAAATGTATTATCTAGCTACTACCTATACAGCATCCCAGGCACAGAATCAGTATTTCTAGGTACATAAATAAACAGGGGGTGCAGAAAGCTGTAACTCTACACAGGGTGACTCCCAGGCCAGGCTGAGACCTCCAATACCTCCAGGAATCAGTACCAGGCAGTACCTGCCTTGTCTCCCCAAAAATCTGCATCAGCCAGTGTGAGAGATTTCACTTTAAGCAGCAACCCAGCTCCAAATATTTATTTTCCTCATAAAATGAATGGAAATGTAATTACTCGACTGGAAATCAATGCTGAATGCAAAAGTCCATGTTTTACTTAAAATCTCACTTTGGTGAATTGTAATAATAAAAAAGACTTAATTTTAACTGTATGAGCAAAACCCTTCCCAGAGAATCTGAGGCTCTTAGAAGCACCTCTTGTAGTGCCAGAATCTTTCTCATTTTGGACTAAACAGCATTTTATTATCAAAGTAATAGAGAAGTATTTCCACTTAAAATAATGTCCTTGGAAAGCTTATCTAAAACAATCTATTAGTTTCAATTTCTACCTTCTGATATATTGACCTGCTCTGGGGATAATGCTATTTCTGAGAGCAGGCAAAGCTTCACAGAGAATTCTTTGGAGGTCCAGATTCCTGCTGGCTTTGAGAAAAGCACATTTTGAAAACCAGCATGGTATCCAGGCAATCTCTAAACAACCAGTTATTTTTAGAGTTAAAATAAAAAGTGAAAGTTTGAAGATGCAGAAGTTTGTGTGTGGCAGGGGAAAGGCTGAGGGTGCAGGGCAGGGAGTGGGATCTGAAAGGAGAGGCAGCCTGTGAGAGATGGATGGCTCCACATCAAACAAAAGACTGGACATGTTTCATTTTCATTTCACAGTAAATGGCTCTTAATGTCCCTGTATCAAGACTGCTTGCTCGTGGCAGAGTGGCTCAGCTGAAGGTGCACTTCACACTCTCCAACATGTTGAGCATTTAAAATTAATGATGGGATCTTACTTAGGTAATACAGGGATATTGATTTATTAGGGTTTTTTTGAAAACCAAGTTACATGCTATCTGTTAGGATGAAATGAAATATTCCCATCTCTCTGTTCTGCATATGACAGGGAACGTTATCTCTGGCTCCTATTAAATCAAAGTTCTCTGACATTGCTTTATTGATTGCCAGGCAGCATTTTGCACTGAAATTAAACTGTGATCAGATGCCTTCCTCATGGAATTAAATTTGAAGATTGCTCTACCATGGAAAAGTATCACCCACAAGGTAAGAGAGCAGTTGGAGATGCTCCAATTTATTTGGGAATCCACATTCACTGTTCAAAAATCATTACATTTCCAACAGTTGTATTTTACACACTGTATCAATAGAAATAATAATTAAATAAAGGTGACTGCAATTATCCTTTTATGTATTTTACTGGATGGAGTGTTTAGGGAGAGCTTTTCACTTGTTTGAGGGACACTGGGCTGGAACACACACGTGAAATTAAATGTTGTAGGCACATACCTGTATTCAAATGTAGATACAAACACACCTGCATTTTCACAGCCCTCAGTTCACCTCATGTGTCCTTTCTACCTATTCCAATGCTCCATTCTAAGCATTATTTACTGATTGTCTGACTTTTTGCTCCTGCACAACAGAAATAGGGCTCCTGTTGCAGTCAGGAGAGATTCACCACCATAAAATGCAAGATCAGAGTCCTGTCCCTAGTGGCCACAAGCACATGAAAGAATTATTTCTCAACTCAGGGATGTTTCTGCCAGCCCTGCATGCCAATGCTGATGGGTTCCATCACACACTATTTAAAGTTTTTACTCTGTCTCTGCTGAGAGCTGCTACAAACCATTTGCCAATCCTTAAGTGAGGCACCAAATTGTTTTGGAGCACTGCAGCACGACAGAACAAATTATAGAGAGGACTTAATTTGTATTATGGTTCAACACAGTCAATTACATATTGCAGAGATTAGAAAGTAATTTAACATTTAAGTTTCAGTTGTTAGCAAAATCCACAGTTTCCAAATTATTTTAGGTCTCCTGTGACTTTAGTCACTGTTGCAAATGTTGGAGATTTTAAATGGGAGCACAGATAAAGACTCAAACTGGGTAACAAGACATTCTTGTGATGCATGAGTTCTTTTTTTTAGACCAAACATAATGGCATTATTTTATTTTATTCATACACCAAGAAGGTTTTGCCTGGTGTTAAACTCCAAAATATCCATCTGCACCAAGCCTGCTGCCTTTCCTCTTCCCCTTAAGTTTACTCTGGTCTCTCTCACTAGCCATTGTTTCCTCTCCTTTTCTCCATTCCATCCCCTGCTTCTCCTCTTCCCCCAGGTCACTCCCTGTACATCACACTGAATTGATTTAGCTGCCTCTGAGATCTGTAGCATTTCTAATTTCCCTCAGGCTGCTTGGCACCTATCATAAATTTTTTCACCCCTTATCCTCATCTTGCCCCTTTATTTCCATGCTGTAGCCTCCAGTGCCACTAAATCAATTAAGTCAATCAATTAAGTACTTGGAGGGTCCAGCAATCATGTCAAAAATGTGAGTTAGATGGCATGAGAAAGTCACTGCTTTACTATCACTATTTCTCTTTTAATGAGGTTGTCTATTTAGTGGAGCCTGGGGCACAGTGTTAAGAGCCACAACAAAAAAAAATATATATATATATATTCTGCAAGCTGCAAATCCTCTTGGAAAAGCTGCCCCAGTGGAAACAGGAGGCTTGTTCCACACAGTATTACATCCACCAGGACAAGTCCCACAGGGATTTATTTGGATTGCACAGCTTCTCACCTTGAATAACACTGAGCCTGGTTCCACAGAGTGGGATCAACTGGGAGCTCCACTGTGGATGCTGGGATGTGGGATACAGATGGACCAAGCCTAGTCCTACCTGTTCACACTGGAATAAGCAATACATGTTGCCTGTATAAACTCCCTAAATACCTCAGTTACCCACCAAACTGCAAAATCCTTAATGGATTCATAAAAAAATAACTCCATGGATCACAGTTTCAGCCATGCTGCAAGTCCTCTGTATTCCAACTCAGCAGCACATAGGGAAATCAGGCCCTGTCTGTTCAGGAAAAAACAAACAGAAATGGAACCTAACATGGAAAATGAATGGCAAAACCTTACCAAGAAGCTCAGCAAGCCCAGAGTGTGACAGGACACTGACCACTACTTACTGCAACACATTCAGTGAAAACAATGAATTGCAAAACACATGAGTGGCTCTGAGATTAATGTTATTTCCCTGCTGCAAGAAAACACTGGGTGGCACAGATGGTTCCCCTTCACTGCACCCAGGAGGATGCTGTGCTCCTTAACAGAGCTCAACATGCAGCACCTGGTCCAGTGCTCCTCACAGCCATTTCCTTACAACTCCTGCTTGTTTTAGCTGATATTTGCAGGGATCATGGGGACAACAACATGCCACAAGCATTCCCTCAGTTGCTGTGCTGGTGTTGCAATGCTTCTCTGCTGTTCCCTTATAATGCACTTAGCAAAAGTGGAGTGGAGCTGCTCCTCCCCATCATAAATATCCCCCAGTTCTACAGGTGCCCATGGCAGCAGGGTTGGAATTGGATCTTTAAGGTCCTTTCCAACCCAAACCATTCCATGACAAGAAAACACTTGAATTCTCTACTGCAGATTCAAATCCCAGACTGATCTAGTTTTGTAATTTCTGGAAGTTTTAAGAGATGGACAGCAGTCCCTGTATGTAGACAGCTAAAAAACCACAACCTAAACCCCTAAAACCTTTTTCTAACATAGACTTTTCCCTGGTACTTATTAATGAGCATGGATACCTCTCAAGCAGTTGTGAACCCTTCCACTTCCTCTCCCTCCAGAGAAAAAGTGCATTTCAGTGAGACTGTGTACACACAATTTGGAGGAAAAGTCAAGTCTCAAATGTCAGAGTGAAATGAAAAACACATCAATAAATTCCATTTGCATCACAAACTTTCTGGTGTTGTTTTCTGGAACTTGGTATTTGGATGGCAGATGGGGTGGCAAGACATCAGCCTCATGAGATAAGACAGGGGATGAGCAGATGGGGAAATGAAACAACCACTGCAAAAATTCTCAGTTTCATGTGAAATAGCAGAGAGGAGACAGCTCAGTGTTATTTCAGAGCTACAGCTGCCAACAACTTCAAACTCCCTGCAAATTACTACTGGACACAGCACAGGGTGACTGAGAAATACTTTATTTCCAATCTGACAGCCCTTCCCTACTGTCATGAGCACTTCTGTCACACACCCATGGAGGGGGGACAGAACAAACAATACATGACAGATCACAGTAATCTGCCTTAAATGTGATAGTGCTTAGTGTGAGGAAACACTTGATAGCCAAAAAAAATCTGTTATAGAAACATTTACTGCAACATGTGGAAAATTTTATCAGGTTTGATCTAGGAAATGAAGAGAGCTGTAGAGTTTAAGCTTAGCAAATTATCAAAATACTGAATGTGTACAAGAAGAGCAAGGAGTTTTGGAACAAAGCATCATTCCAATTCAGCTTTCAAAAAGAAATGTCACACGAGAAAACCTGGAAAGCAAAACCCTTTGGAAACCTCTTGCAGTTATGGAGATTTCAGTATTGGGAGGCATTTCCCAGCACTGGCCAAGAAGATCAGATTTGGTCATTAAAGAATCTAAACTGAACATAAAACCATGGAGTGGGGGCTGAACCCTTCCCCTGAAGAAGACTGAAAATGAACAGCCCAGTCCTGAATCTGTTTGAGCCAGAGCCACTCATGGAATGTAGGCTGAACAACAGATTATGGACTTTCCTTCTGCAAAAATACCCCCACCCCAAGAATAGGAGCAGAAAAGGAAAATGCAACCTCTGGAGTGTTCTCCAAGCCTGAAGGGCTGTCTCAGATGGCAGCCTGTAAGAGTGGCTTCACAATGAGTAGAAAATAAATCTGTCTAATCCCCGTGCTTCCTCCACACACACTGATTTTGCAGACAATAACCTGAAGAAAGACTTTTCCAAGTGCCAGCCACTAAAAGGCGTCTCAGTGCACAAGCTCTGCAATAAAAACACTTGGCACAAAAAGCTCACTTTGAGATTATATGCAGATCAAAGCTTGGTCTGTGTAGCACAAAGGGGCACATGAAATATGGTGCTGATAAAGAGAAGAATCAAAACAGATTTAGCCCCAGCTCTTGCAGACTCAGTCCCTCCGGGGGGCAGCCGTCTGGCTGTGACCCAGCACAGCACCCAGAGAAGTGTAAATTTAATTTCCTTTTAATAACAGTAACAATAACTAACTCCTAAGAGCTGTTCTCTTCCAGCATCCGAGGAGACTGAAGCAAAAAAAGCCCAGATTCTGTGATCCTGAGCTTGCATGGCAATGTAAAGCTGAGTCAGGAGGCAGCAGAGCCAGTGTGCAAGATCCTGAGTGAGGATAAGAACTTGCTCAAGTCCAGGGCTAGACTAAGCTCTACCTGTACAGTCTATCCTAAATAAAGGCAAGGACTTCCCAGGAGTACCCCAGGTAACAGTGATTGAACTCAGAAAAGGAGCTTAACATGGTACATGGCCACAGCTAAAATCCAAATTAATCCTCACCATTCCCTCTATCTTCATCTCATCTGGGGAGAAAGAGGGGGAATTCTTGAGAGAGCAAAGGTGAGTGCCCTTGTGGTACCTCTGTGAGACACACCCAGTGATGCTCTCAGCTGGTGGGACCCTGTCCCCAACCCCAGAGTCAATTAAGGCAGCAGGAGGTGGCTCTGCCAGCACAACAGCCTAATTGTGATGAATGGATCTCTGATATTGAACTGGCTGGATGCTCCAAGAACCTAATTTGTGAAAGAGAGCAGCACTAAGGTAATAAACTTCTGTCCAGCTCTCATAATTTGTAATAATGTCTGACAAAGACCAGATATGAATTTAGTTATTGGTCATTGTCTTCAGAAGCAAATGCTAAGTTGCTCATGCAGAAGATCCATTTATTAGATATATGAATTTGGAAAGGGGCAAAACAAAACTGGAATGCACATATGGCCAATTTCCCATCTTCACTTTGAAGACTTTTCGATTTTTTATGGCACCTGGAGTGAAAGGAGCTAGTTAAACCCAAAACCCTTGTCCAATTACCATGAAGCCCGAGTTATATTTTAAATATGAACTTGCAAATTTTATTCCAGGACAAAGAAAATCCTAAAGGGCAAGGAAACATTTTCAGAGAGCTTTGGAAAGACAGATGTGCTACAGTGAAGCTGAGATGCTGGGCCTCCCATGAGTCTTGTACTATTTTCTTATTGTTCTGCAACCAAAAAAACAGCAGACCTGATCCTTGATATTGAAATCAGTGGTCCTAACCAGCTCAGCAATGCAACATGCCCCAAATTCCACCTGCAAGCAGCATCTATAGGCTGCAGTACATTGTTTTATGTTGCCATTTCACTGTTTCAGTGTGCTGTACAAGGAACAGCACTTGCCTGTATTATTAAGGTATTATTATTATTAAGGTATTATTGCAGTCTGTGGGATTCCCAGGGCTGTATCACATCTGAGTGTACTCCACCTGAGCTCCCACCTCACCACCCTCTGCAGAATGGTCAGTGGATCAAAGCACCCATAAATATGCCAGTGTTGCACTCTCAAGCCAAAGCTTCCATACAGCTCAAGTGCAGCACATTTGACCAAGCCTTGTATTTCTTCCTGGCAAGACTGTAAGAGTCACTGATTAAATCTTGAATTTGAGGGAGCATAATATTCAGTAATGAGCCAGTTTGCTGCAGCATCACTGAAGCTCTCCATATTTTTGCTCTGTTCATCTTTACAGCTTGTGAATGTCCTTTGAGCAGCCCTTACTTTTTACAAGGTTCTTTTGTTCCTTTATACCAACATTCCTCACCCTCCTGAAATGCTTTTGATTTACATGAACAGCACAAGCAATTCCTTCATACAACTCCTAGGAGATTTGGAAGTAATTTTTTTTGGCTTTAGCTGTCTCAGATCTTAACTGCTTCAGATTCAGCAAGCATTACCAGTCACCCTCTTCTTGTAGCCTGTGATTTGAAAAACTCCTCAGTGAGAGGCAGCTGCTGATTCTCTTGATTTCCCATGCAACCCCTATAAAGCAGAGCTTGAAAAGATCACAAAAACCACACTCAAATTTAAGTTGCACTGGATAATCATCAAACAGAAACTTCCTTGGGCCTTGCATCTACTTGCACAATGTAAGAAACTTTACTGGAAAAGGGGAGAAAGAAAAGAGGGATTTATTTTATATTTATCTATCTATTCCCAGATACTCTCCCTAATTTAGTAAGACTTTACAGGGGACTGAGAGAAAGCACAGGTACAGGGAAGAACAAGAGCAGAAAAGGATTCTATGAATTCACAAGCTGAGTGTAACAAGTATGTTGTGCTCATGAGTTGAAAATTTCACATGATACAACCTTGGCATTGCTCAAATATAGAAGTGATTTCAAAACCAGAATTTAACCAAGGTATAGAAGCAAGAAGCTGTGTGTTCCACAATGACAGACTTGTTTCAGTGGCTGGTGATGGACTTGGGGTACCTGCATGTCAGCAAATGATCCTGTAGTGATGAGCTCTGCAATTCAGAAACAGCATCAAGAATGACCAATCCTGGTCATAAAGACCAAACCATTTTGTTTTCAGTTTTCCTATAGAAAAAAAGAGAGGAAACCTTCTCCTCTGAGTTACAATTGCACATATAACCAAGCTTCAGACAATCCCATAAATGGGATCATTCATCAATAAATCCTTCATTTGTTCAGGTCCCACAACAGACACTTCACCTTGGATATAAACCATCCATAGCAACATGACAAGTGTGTGTGCAGTACTTGAGCCCTAAGATAAGAATAAAATAAAATGTAAAAGGCAAACCTCAAAGAGACTCTAAAGCAGAATAAAGAACTTGCAAGTAATTTTTTTTCCTCTATTTTCTTTTTCCCCTTGCATTATCACAAGACAGGAATTCCTGAAGTTGCCCTTGTAGGTGCCTTGCACATTGTGTTCCAAGAGTTCTGCATTTCAATTCAGGCAGTGGAGACTGTTTTTTAGCTCTGTCCTGGCACCTTCCAAAAGTGATCCCTACAGCTCCCATTTGCAGGGAGTTTTAATGTTTTAATGCAGGGAGTTGTTTCTTCCCTGCTCATTTTCATGTAAAGCAGGATGAATGTTTGGTTTTAGTCTTCTGCTGCTAATTGAAATCTCTAAAAGCAAACTTTGATTAAAGCTTCACACACAGACCTGGCCCAGCTGAGAGAACTGATCAACTCTGTTGGCTTTTCTCTGTCTCTGCTTTGCTTTTCTGTCCTGGCCACGGGTGTCACACACAGGATCTGCCTCTCAGAAAAGCTTTTACTGAAATGCAGGCAGCAAAGCTTTTCACAGATGTGGATGCTGGCTTGTTTCCTACTTACTCCTTTCATTGTCCCCCTCTGCAGCTCCTGCACACAGAATGTCTCCTCTCTTCCTCATCAAACCTGAGCTCACCCAGCCCTGCTCAGACTGAGCCTTGTGAATGCACAGGTCACACTCACACGTGCCTTACACTTTAAAACACTTCCAAATTCCTGTATCACTCACAGGAAAGCATTTGGCTAATTAAAGATTGCAGAAGGCTGTGCATAAAACCTTTTACAAACCAACTCAGCCTTTCTAAAAGCAAGGGCATAATCAAAAATTGGATTCAAATCCATATATTGACTATCTAAAAAGAAAAAAAAAATACTCTGAGCTATGCAGAGCCAGGGCTGGGAGCCATATGCAATATTTTTAGATACCCAGACTTCTTACTTTCTTTAAATGTCAGGGCACTCAAACTAATTAGTGTTCTGCCTCACCTATTCACAGTGCTGCCTGCAAAGCCAGCAGGAATGCTGCTGCCTGCTCCACTGGGAATACAGTGACGTGGAATGAGGATGGGAACCACAAAGGATTAGGAAGCATTAACAGCAGAGAGAGGTGGGATGCTCCAATTAAAGGACACAAGAGGCACTGCTGTAATTCCAGGATTGCCATGGTGCTGGGAGCACCAAGGGAGATGCTGCTCCAGCCCTGGGCTCCCCTAGCACATGCTGAGCACACAGAGCATCCACCTGAAAGGTCAGCAGCACAGGGATCTCATTTGGGGAGACAACTTTTACCAGCAGTTGTTTTTGCACTGAGCAAAGATCTACTGGTATGTGAAATTTATGACTTATTCAAATGAAAGAGAGGGATGAAAGCAGGTATTTGTGTTTGGCATCCAGTGGCAGTGGCCTTCCCTTTTCTCCTTCCACAGGGAACTTATTGCATAAACTAAGAGGGATAAAAAAGGTGTTTATTCATCCCCATGGAGTATCAGAGTGAACAATGCTCTTGCTGACTTCCCTGAGTTCCTGCAGGCAGAACATCACCCAATGACTTTACTTCTAATAAATATCTATTACTATCATCCTGCAAACTCCATGTACATTTAAAAACAACCTTTTCCTGTAGTTTCCCTCTCTCATTACCCTTGACAGTGAAGGACATCTGCCCCCCTATCATCTGGCAGCACAGGAATTCAGGAGCAGTGACAGTGCTATTGCTGCTACCAGGGCACAAAACACAAAATTGCAGAACAGCCCACCAGATAAAAATGCTCTGAATGGGAAGGAAAATCACCAGCTCTCCTGGGGTGTAATGCTTCCCAGCTATCTCCAAGAAAAAAAAGAGTGGATTTCAAAGGGGGATGTAACTTTCTGTTCTGGCACCTGCTGCATGTCCCCCACTGCTCTCCAGGGAGGTTTCAGAGCATCTCAGCTGCCTGTGCTATTATTATGTCAGCACTTCTCTTGCTTAAATCCTCTCCCAAGCAGTCTGAAATCCAGCCATTGTAATTCCAGGTGTGCTGAAAATGGGCCTGAAATTTTCTTCTACTGTGTGATGCATTAACCTGGCTTAAAAACACCAGGGCTTGCACACAGCTCTGTACTTTGGGTGCTCTTCTTATATGAGAAAATTGCAGCTGGAGAAAAAGGAATGTGGCTCTGCTGGAGATTTATTATCTGGATCACAAAAGTGAATACAGGCAAAAAAAAAAATCCCAATGTAACTGTATACTTTGAATTTTCTGCCATGGGACAATATGGGAGAGATGCTGTGCAGCTCCACTATATAACAGGATCCATAACAACAAATATACTGATTTTCAAAATCCACCCCAAATTCTGGTTAAGCATACCAAACACTGAAATCAGTAAAAACCAGAAGTGTTGGCATAGTAATTTTTACTACAACAGTTCTGTAGACACAGTACCCACCTCCCTATCAGTGGTAACTGGGAATACATTATTATGCCTAATATTATCTGTTTGAAAGTGTTATTTATCTGTTATAATTATATAATAGTGAAATTCTCCATACCATAATACAGAATGCATGTGAGCAGCACTTCCCTTTCTTAACTCAATCCTGGGTACTTGGATTAAACAACAGGAGACCAAATAAGACTATCACTAAACTCATAAAATCTCATTTTCTGCCTTTTTGAAAGCAATCAACTTTTTACCCTTTTGATTGAGAAAGAAAATACAGCTACCACAAAATTGCACAAATTATTTTAGTTTGGATAATGTGTCTGGAATAGCTTTATTTTATCTTCATGCCCATTAGCATCAGAATTCTCACAAGGTAGTTTCTGCATATCCTGAACACAAGCAGGATGGATCCAGCTCTACATCAGAGCTATTCCCTTTCCCAGGTGAAAGGAAGAGAAATTTCAGCTCTCAAATCAAACCTCATTTTGCCTTTTGGATTCTTTTTTTTCCCTCCTAGTAACAAAACTGCCATAATACCTAAAAAACCCTCATAGAGCAAACTGGGCATCTAAAGAAAGAAACTCCATGAGCTTGTGGTTATTAAAAATCCCTGTGGAGCACTGTGAACCATCCAAACTGCCCAGGGCCCAGTTTGGAAGGCCAATAATGAATGAATTACAATAGTCAATAAGGGATGTAATTAAGGAAGTAGGTTCTTCTGACATTTACATTTTGCTAGCTGCCACATGTCCATGAAATGTGTTATTGTTTCCTTTCTGAAGCACCAGGGTCTATAAATACCTTATAAGCATCATACACAGATTTTTTAAGTCCTCTCCTCTGCCATATTCTAATTAGACACATTTATTGCATGTAGAACAGTAAATGCCATGTTTTACTGGCCATATTTACAAGCAAAAAGATGGGAAGTGTCAAGGAGCAGGGCATGACTCCCAGCCAGCCCAGAGGGATCTTCTGCAGGCAGAAGCTGTGGACAGTGCACAAAGAAAGGCTCCAAATGTCACCATTTTCAACTCTATGTGCAAAAACTGACTTTGTTGTTTTACAGTTATTGCTGTTTATTGTTATTATGTAGTATTTTTTTAAACTTGCAGTCCTTAGAATCCTCAGCATGGTCCAAGACCAAACATTTCTTACAAAAGAAGTTCCTATAAATACATAATACTAATTTAAAAAAATAAAGAAAGAATTAAAAGATAATCCCAGAGAGTTTATATTTAAATTCCAGCCTCTGACAGCTAAAGGACAGATCCCCATAGTTCCTCAGCATCACCAGGCTTAAAACAAGTTTGTAGCATGGGTGTATTTTAAAGAAGTGAATATGTGTAAAGAATTCCTCCAAAAGATGGTGGGAAGAGCAGGGTAGGAAGGGATTTGGGAGTCATTTATTAAAACAACTAAATAAATGAATGGTGAAAGTTGGGACTGTGGATTGACTCCTGGAGAGCTGATGAAGAGTAAAGGCAACCATGAAGAGCCTGGAAAAAAACAATTCAGCAATGGGCTGATAAAAGAGAGAAGGCAGATTCAGCCCAGGAATGCAAAGGGAAGTGTGACATGATCAAAAGAATAAGCTGAGGCAGCAATCCTGGCAGTCACAACGGATTTCAAAAATAAAAGTCAAATTTGTCAAGGACAAAGAAAGGGATAACAATTGAGACATGAGATGAAGAGAGGCAGGACTGGGTTTAACTCTCAGTGTGAGAGCAAATGCTGTATTTCAGAGCAGGTGAGAAGAATTCTGCAAGATCTGCAGTTACCCTGGGTGTGGCAATCAAAAAACAGCATTAGGTCAAACAGGCTGCTGAATTTCCAGGGCTGAATAATAAACAGATGCTGCTGATATTTTGCTCAGCTCTCTGAAAAGGAGGTCAGGGAGAGACCTCTGGGAGTCAGGATTAAAAGGCCTGGTTTAGCCTCACTGAGCTTGAGCTGTTGGCTAAACATGCAAGGAGAGGGCTGGAGAGACAGAACAAGACTGGAGCAGAAGACAGAGCTGGCATCACTTGGGCTTGATACAATAATCAAATTCATGTCTTCAAATTAAGCAACTCTGGCAATGAGCACAGAAGGGTAAAAAAAAAAAAAGAGAGAGAGCAAAGACAGAAAGCACACAGGAAATCCCAGATGAAAACTGCAGGAGAGGCTTTAGGAAAACAGGTAAAATCCAGAGAGAAGAGTGAGAGCAGGTGAGAGGAGAGGGTGTGGAATCAGATGCTCACAGAGATCACACCTGGGATCAGCCAGAAGAGGCCAGCAGGAACTTTGGGGTGTTTCAGAGACATGAGGGGGACAAAACCCACCTGTGGGAGCACCAGCATCCTCCTGGCCAATCCCACCCTCTGGCAAACACAAAACCCAGTGAACTCCTCACCCCATCCCTCCTGCTTGCTGCAGAGCGAGCAGAGAGCAAAAGAAACTAATTCCTTCTTTTATTTCTATTTATAAAGACTCAGAGATGCTCAGTGACAGAGACTCTGACAGTTTGACATTTCATCTGCTCCAGCACATGTGCTTCGAGGAATAACTGCAGATCCATGATCATACCTCCATTTCTGGCCAGGGATGCCAGAACCAGCAGATTTCCAAAGTCAAGAAGTACCTTTGGTACATTTTAAACAACGTCTCTTTTGCCAACAGTGGGAATTTTAATCCTGCTAAAATTTTCTTGTAGCCAAGTTTAGCCGTCCTGTTAGCAATCTATCAGCATAATTAACACCATCACTCACAGGGAAGAGCAGCAAATCCAGGGGTTATCAGCACAAACCTGATAAAGCCTCAGAACGTGCTGGAAAATGCTTTTATAGAAACAACTTGAGAAATCCACACTGTAAGGTCAAGAGAGCTTATAGATGGGCAGGATGTTGGCATCTAAAACATTGGGAGGAACATTTCACAGCCATAACAATCTCAGTTAAAGAGAACAACCTGAGGACAACAGGGTTATAACCACCCACCATGTGTATTATTTATTTGGATGTCATTAAGATTTAAAGCAGAAGAACAATCATCAGTTCTGTGGCCAGCAGGAGGAAACAAATTATTATTTTTTTTTAAACAGAATTCTACAGGTAAGGTCTTGTCTCCCTTACATGGAATAACACCATTTTAGGCAGGTAAACCCTCAAAGATAACAAAATAAAATCCTCAGCAAAGATAATGAAGGTTGGAGGAACTGATAGATAACAAGAACAGATAGTTAACATGAAATACATGTATTTATACACAGGGTTTTCCTTTCTGGGTTTTACACTGCCAGCCTGAAGAAAATGGTTACAGATCAAATTAATGAAATATGAGCAACACACTGCAATACTTATCTGCAAGAAATACTGAAACCCCACCAGAGTATTCTTAGAAATGTTACAATCCCACAGACTGGCCCCAAGAGCTTTATTTCAATAAGAATAGGGATCAACATTTCTGAAAGACAACAGACAGTGCAAATAAAACTCACTTTCAGGGTGCTACAAAATAGGAAAAAATTGGTGAGATGACTGTCATCTTCATGAGCTGGGTCACAATCCATCTGTTTAGGGTATTTCCCATAAATAAGCAAGATCCTGACACTGATTTACCCTTTTTTTGGGCCAGTGGAGGAATCCAGATAAATAATTTAGCTGTACAATATCTCACACAGAGCTATATTTTACAGCATAATCTGGAAATTTGCACATACACAAGCTGATACAAAATTTTCTTTTAACAAAAATTATTTGTTGCTTAGAGCCAAATAGGAATTTCTTGCTTTCATCTCATTTCTTTTTCATAGTTTAGGGGCTTGCCATTGAAGTCTACAGCATTTTGCAATTAGAGACAACAAGAGTTTAAAATCACACCTCACTGCATGGAGGTGGAAGGAAATCTTTTCCCAAGCATTTCAGAGGATTTAATTATTAGTTTCAAATACATTTTTGGAAAGGAACCTGCAAGTAAACAGAGATTTATGGCCACATAAATAAACAATGAGACAATTACAGGCTCTTTACAGAGCCCAGATTAGTCAGGCATGTCTAATGAAGCATCACTGAGCTATCACAGGGAGATGGCCTGATGTGTGTGATTAACAAAACAACACTCAGCAACAGCTAACCAACAATGATGGGCCTCCAAAAATCTGCATTTCCTTCCACATGCAGAGTTATGTCTTTGGTTGCTTTCTGAGCAAATCACCAATTGCTACATTCCACCCTGAAAGGGAGAATATTAAATAACACAATGCAATTATTTGTATTTTTGCCATCTGAAGATGGCTTTTGAAAATATAAAAGAACTCCTATAAAATAATTTAAGAATACATTGCAGTATTGAGGTCTAGCCAAGATGGGTATGACAGAATAAATGGTAAACAATTATTTTCATATAATATGCAGCAAGGAAATGTCTCAAGTGGCATTGGGTAAAGAAAGTCTGATTTCAGCAATAATTAAGGTATTTTTATATATATATATTTATATCCTTCAGGTGAGGTATATATTTAGCAAACATAATCTGGAGAAAGCAAATAGGATGGATAGAAAACATCTGACAGCAGAAAAAAAAAAGGTGCATTTATAAGATTAATAGGGTCAAACCCCATGTGTAATGACAATTTCTGGCATACACACAACAGGAGAACATCCTGTTAGTCATATTAAATACAATTTTTTGCTATCAAGCTCTAAATACACTGACAAGTACTTGGAAAGTGGTATGAAGGGACCTCTTTAGTTTAATCCCTGGCATGGAATGATGGAATATAAGAAAGGATTGTTATTATTTCTGTTGCTGTAGATGAATCCTACTGTACTGCATCTACAGTGCAAACTCACAGCAAAATCCTTTTGTATTTTTCTTGGTGAGATATATTCTTTCCAAATGATATTCTACCTCCAACTCAATCTCCTTCATGGATAAATTTACTCAAAGGGCAGAATTCCTGATGGCTGGAATAATACCATGATTAAAATCAATACTTTTTGATGAATATTATGTCTGGAACATATTAAGGAGAGCTATAAAGTAGAGGAAGAAAAAAAACCTGCTTATCATTTTCAGTAGTAACCCAACCAGAGCCCTTCATCTGTAACAAATTATGGAGCAATTCCCCTAAATCATCTGTATGAAGTCAGCTATGACACTGCCAATTTTAAAAAAAATTCGCTGGTTTTGAGCTACAAATTGATTTTTTATTGGGATAAATTAAAATCCAATGGCAGCCTACAAGAAATGAAGCAGCCCAGTTTCTTTCTCTGAATATTTTTATTCTTTTCTATCACATTGGACTGGCACTGGGGCAGACGTGACAGCAATAGACAATGGCAGAAGTTAAGAAGGGACACTCCAGAGAGGTAAATAATCTTTCCAAAATACCCTTTTGGGAATTCCAAAATCGTGGAAATAAAACTAAGAGGAAAAGCATTGTGGGGGACAGGGAGGGTTGTTAAAGGAGAAGAAAGCAAATGCAGGATTATCCAGGCTCTTCTCTATTCAGAGCTGCTTTTTATCCTGCTGCATGAAAGTAAACACCAGACTCCAAACTTTAAACTCTGAAGTTTAACATGGAAATCAGAAGATCAGTGTGAGCGAAATATAATCCTTTCCCATCCCTTTACAGTTTCTCTCCATCCAAAAACCTGGGTTGAGCAACCCCTAGTTTTGCCAGTTTTTGGGATTTTCCAGCAGGGATGGGAATGAGATGACAACTGCAGGCTGGCAAGCAGAGGCAGGCTGGATGAGAAATAAAAATGAATGGGACAAGGGTGTGAAACTGGCACAAGGAGAGACCCAAGCTGGGAAAAAAGCCCAAGGGATGGTGGCTGTGCAGACCTGGCAGAGGATTTCATCTCTGCTCCAAACTCTTGGCATGGGAAGCACGACTCCCCTGTTTTGACAACAACATGGAAAAACTGAGGTGGAAAGCTCCCCACATGCCTCTGTCACAGCCCTGCTGCAAGAAGGACAACTCAATAGTCCTGTCCATCACTTGGGCAGCTCAGGGGCAGGCATCTGCAAGGTGGATTTAAGGGTTTCATTCTGAGCCTCAGTGGGTGAGTGACAGGTTTACTGTAAGGATGATATAGTTCTGTCAGATTTAGAGTATTGGGATGTCAGAGCTATGAAATGAAGGAGACTTGTTCCCATGTCCCCACCTCACTTTCTGCAGGCAGGAGAGGCAGCTGGAATAAAGCACAGCTTTGTTTTTGAATCAAGTCCCCTTTTCCCTCTTTATTCTAGGCAAAAAATTGCAGTGTTTGAGAAACAGTCAGAGACAAGTGCAAAAGGAACAGACCTTCTCTTTCCTCTTTTTTTTTTATTTCCCCAATAAAAGGCTTTAATTTCAGGAAAGCAACTGTGGCTAAGGTGCAATTTGCACTGACAGCCCTAATTCTGACATTTCCTATTTTCTGTAACCCCAGCAGTGCCCTCTGAAACACAGCTTTTGCATGGACACTTTACACAACACATCCCAAATGAGCTTTTCATTACTAACTACTCATATTATGTATCAGTGAGCTCAATGACATTGATTTTCTAATAATATAAATTAACTGGCAAAGATAATTTCATCTATCATCAGTAGGGTTTTATTTCTGGCACCGTGTTAAATAGTTAATCTTCCAAAAGATTAAATCAAGAGCTTTTTAAAATTCAAGGCAGAGCTTAAACTGCTGTAAAAATCTTCTTAATTATGATTAAAACAGTTTGTGTGTTGTTGCTTTATATCTAAGTAGTGTAATGTTTAGGTTTCTTCTTTTAGAGCAATTTAAAAAATCAAACATGGTATTTCTGTGGCAGAAACTGTGTAAGGCATGGAAGTGTCTGCAACTTCCTCCACCAGATGCTGCTGGGGAAGTTGCTACTTCACACAGACAACCTCAAATTTTTCAGTATTTTTACCTCTCATTTTGTAAAAAGTATAATTTCCCTACCACTGACAGTACACAAGTGATGTAAGGGATGATAACCCTTCAATAATCAAATTTCTGAGATGCTTCATGTGTGTTTGCACCAGTGAGATTCCACTGCCCAGCCAAGAAATCCTTCTAAAGGAACCAGGGAAAGATTCCATTCTGCCCCACCACAAGATCAACTTTACTTACCCCTGTCTTTTCATCAAAGATTTTGATTCCCCCAAAGGAAACTGTTAAGAAGACTTTTTGTTTATGCTCCCCTTTCGATCGAGCCGCAGCAACAATCCCCTGTGGAAACAAAAAGCAGTTTTGGTTGGTTTCATGACCCTCCTACCTGCCACAGATTTGCTTGTGGACAATTTTTTTTCTAGGAAAACTCAGAGGTTTTCCAGGAACAGCCCCCTCCTTACTTCTGGCTTCCTCCCTTTTTTCAAGGTGCTACATATCTTTCTGCTACCCAGAGAGCATTTCCAATGTGCTCCCACTTCCAACCTCTGCACTAGCTAATCCTCCATGAAATTTGTTTTCATGGAAGCTGAAGGTCATTTCTAGCACACTTTTTCCACCTATAAGCTGTTCTGTTTTATTTATTCATTTTTTTAAATAGGAAAAAAAAATCCCAACAAGCAGCAGAGGAGAGAAAATGTCAGTGAATTTAGCTCACTTCACACTCATCTAGTATAAGCAAATTGAGCTTTTTTATAGAAGAAAAATATTTTTCTGAAAATCAAACTACACCTGTGCTGTGAAAAACTGGTATTGAGGGTTATTTTTTTTCAGGATCTCAGACTTTTACTTTGTAAGAGAACTTGCTGATACCATCTCATGCATTATTCTTGCACAGAATTAGAACAGTAACTTCTGTTTCCACCTTCTCAGGGGCCTGGCCTGACCAGTAACACTGAACTAGGATCAAATATAAATGAAATTAAAATATTTAGACTTTATTTGGTTCTCTGCAATTCCAATGTTTCAAGAACAACTAACTTAGGTTTTAAGACCTTCACTGCTGCCACTACAAGGATCTGATGTCAAAAGCCACCCCAAAACTTTATGGGTGGCCTCAAAATGCATATTATGGAACAACACTGTGTTTGCAGAGCCCATAAATTAATGTTCTGCTCTCAAAAATGAATTTCTAACACTACCTTCCTTTAACAGTTTCAGTAATTTCCCAGTACTGTTTAAATTAATCTTGCCACCTGCAAACAGGTATTAGGCACCTGGGAGATGTGGAAATATTAATCCATAGAGGAGAGAGCACACATTTAAATCAGGCAGGAATATTGTGGCAGATGTGACACACCAACAGAGCAACTTTTGGAGCAGATTAATTTTTGCCTGCCATAAAACTGTAAATTATCTCCCAGATCTTGCTTTTAGGTTGTTGAACCACAAGCTGAGTGCCACCCCATGCTGTTTCCCTCATGAGAAACTCATTCCTCCTGCATGGACTGGAACCTTGCAGGCTGGCAGTGCACCAGACACCATTTAGTGATTTCTCCTCCAGAAAAAAAACAGCACTGGAAAATATGGAAAAGCCATCAGCTCTCTAGGCTGGGAGGGAAGTAAAAAGGAAAAGGCAGCAGAGGGTTTGCTGCTAGACCTGGTTTGTGACCCTGCAATGCAGAGGGGAGATGAGAAGGGAACAGCCAA
Source organism: Erithacus rubecula (assembly GCF_903797595.1). NCBI lineage: Eukaryota > Metazoa > Chordata > Aves > Passeriformes > Muscicapidae > Erithacus > Erithacus rubecula. The sequence continues at coordinate 3,875,808 of NC_136662.1, read as the reverse complement.
TGCTCTCAAGGAAAACACAGCCTCTCCTTTGTTCCCAGTGACTCAAGCTCTTCCACATGTCCCAGGGTGAGGGACAGAATGATTCCTACAGGAACTCTCATGCTCTGAGACAGACTGAGCCATAGAAGGATGTCTCTCAGGTCCAGAGAGCCCATCCTTGACACCACTGGTATCTCAGACTGTCTACACTCCAACCTCACACCCACATCTGCCTTTGTCACAGCTTCATTTCATCCCCAAAATTCTGGGCACTCCTCTTTATGTTCTCATGGCCCATCCTCTCAGTGCACTGCCTGGTTTGGCAGCACATCAGCCCTGCCACTGCTGGTGCAAGACATTCTCCTCCCAGTGAGGACACCAGCTCCCCCTGAATCTGGCTGCCTACGCCCGTCACTCACAGGAGGTAACAGCCAGAGGCAGTGCTGAAGTTGATTAGAAATGTCACAGAAAATGCTCTGATATCCCATTTTCCTCCACAGTCGTTTACTTTCCCCTTTTGCATAATAAAATTATTCAATTTGCAGCGCGTTGTTTGTAATTTGTGGACAAATTGCAGCGGTGTCAATCACGGAGCAACTACAGAACCGCGAGATAATGTATTAAAATTAACCCAGGATAAGCAACACCAGGCAAGGAGTTCATGCAAAATCGACTGATTTCAATACATAATTAACCAGAGAACGAGTTCAAGCTGAAATTTGAGTGTGATGTTGAAAAGTTCCACTGCACCTTGAGCTTCATCATGGAGTCCTGGCATAACTTGTCCCCTCGGGCGGCAGAAACCTCGTCGATGCCGATCAGCTTGGCCTTGTAGCGCACGCCGTCCCCTTTGAACCTCCTGATCAGAGTGGCCTCGCTGCGATCCTGACCTGCAGGGGCAACACAGGCATCAGCACACCTGCAGGACAGCCAGGTGGGCAGCAGGGCTAGCTGGTAAATCAGATCCAACTCCAAAAAACGTTGCTGTGGAATTGGAAGGGAACGCTCGCGCGGTGAAACCTTTGGGGTCTCGCAAGCCCGGAGGAATTCACAGCGGAACTCAAAAATCTCCAGCTCACAAATGAGGTTTGCAGAAGTAAGAGATAAACCTGAATCACAGCTAAGCTGAAAACTTGTGCTCTGTGTGAGTTGTTTTAATCCCAACACACAGGAGAGTTGTACGTTTTGCAGACAGAACTCAAACAGAAACATGCTACTACTTCCTTACAAAAATCACTCATCTAAGCCATATTTACACTATTAACATTTGAAAGCTGGAAAACCAAACACCAAATTGTATTGTTTGTCCATAGAATACTGATGTTTTCAAACTCCTGGTTCTACTCTTTTTGCACATAAACATACACAGAAACAACATAACTGAAAAGAGGCTCGCCCCAAGAAGCTTTAAAAAAAAGTAAAAAGATGTTTCTTAATAAAAGTGCTTGGGTTTTAGTTGTTTTTTTTTTCCTGCTATTTTATTTTCATTACAATAGTAGTAGTAGTAGTAGTAGTAGTATTTAAACTATTAAATTATTTTTTTCTCAACCCACACTTTTCTCTCCCCCCATCCTGCTGCATGCTGCTTTGCTGTCAGCTGAGGTTAAACCACAACACCAATGTACCTACATTACCTGAACCACATGACTATGGCACCACAACAACACACAAAAAAGACATCTTTGCCAGGAAAACGTTCCCCTCCTTCCCTGAGTATCTGCAGAACAGTTTTTACTGTGTCTCAGCTGGAAGAAATACATTAGTTAGGGAATCAGTCTTCCTAAAATTGATTAAACATGTATTTTGCAGCTGCCTGTGGAATTTCTTGCTAGGATCTCAAAAAAAACTCAGCAGTGAGCTGTAAATAACTGCAACCAAACAAACAACAGCCAAAGCACAAAGAAGCAGGCAGAATGGTGAGATATTGCACAATTTTCAGTTTCTTGGACCCAACAGATTTCTCAAAAAAAAACCCTTCCCTAAACATGGACAGACACTGCTAAAATTTACAGTATTGCCACCTAAGGGCTCTGGTCACAGATTGTTCCAGCTGACAATGAACCAAAAACCACAGCCTGATATGAAGGAATCACAAGTCAGAATCTAGTCTTAATCTACATTTGAGAATTTTGGCTCAAACCTCCTCCAGAGCTCATTCCTATTGAAAAAGATCAGATTTAAGCACAAAAATATAATATAATTAATCTAATAAATGTTATTAGTATATTAAGATTAATATAATCTGATATTGCTGTTTATTAATAAGGAGAAGAACAGAAGATTTGGAGAAAAAAATCTCTTTTGTATTGCATTTCCATTAAAAGCTCCTTCATTAGCAGTCAACATTTAGGCCAGCTTTGCTAATTTACACACCTATCAAGTTGATCAACATAGTTCTAAACTATGGAATTAAGTCTTTACAATACCATTATGAGAATATACGACCAGCAAAAAGCACTTTTTAAAAAAAGATATTCACTTGGTTCCCTTCCCCTCCGAGTAAAGCACCGTGAACTAATGATGGATTAAATGTATATTAAGAAAACAGCTATTTTAAGCATTTTCAGACCTTCAAATATGTTTGAGCTCACAAATACTATTTCTTTCAATGAAAAACATCAGCTCAGAGCAATGTTTTAATGCCTCATTTGTAGCCCTTTAAAACTAAGACGGCTCCTAAGTGTTGCTGTGATAGTTGAGCCACCCAAGTGTTTCCCTTGATTTCTTCTCACCCCCCAAAAAAACTGAGCAGAGCTGAAACTTCATGCTCATACACTGTCTTGAATTTAAAAAAAAAAAAAAAAAAAAAAAAGAAGACAAAAGGCAAATGAGACACAAGCAATGAATCAGAAACTCTCAGCAGTGCTAATATCATTCCCCAGGGAAACGTCAAGGCAGATGTTGGCACCATCAGCTAGAAACAATGAAAAAACCATTTCCCACTTTCAGCATCAGGAGGGGGGTAGCAGGGAAAACATCTGGAGACATAACAAAGTACAACCATAACTGTGGACTTTTCCATATGTCTTTTATACTTGTGAAGACATCCTGTTGATTTGCAATAAATATGATCCAATTCCAACAGCTTCCTTACCCGAAATCTCCAACTTTATGCCTTGGTTGGAGCCAAAGGCAGCTGTGAGCTGACAGCAGGAGTGTGTCAAGTGTTCAAGAGTCTTTTCTGGGTCCAAGTCGTGGCTGTGACCTTGCATTCATCTGTTATTTTAACATTTATACTTATTTCAACCTCTGCTGTGTTTTACTGCACGTAACTAAATCCCTGCCATTAACAGCCCACTCAAACACAACTTATGGCCGAGTCTGCTTCGGCACAAGTCCCATGTCAATTATGACCCAGATTAAGGATGAAGTGCTTTTAGGATAAATGACTGGGAAAAATCATCAGCCTGAAAATGATGTGGATATTTGAAGCTGTGGTGGAAGCTGCAAATTGCTGGAGAGCAGAAATTCATCCGTGAAACCCCAGAGCACAGCGAGGGCGCACGCACGCTGCCCTATATTGTGGATCAGCCATCTGCAAGCCAACATTCCTCAGCACACACCCACATCTCCTCTGATCTGTGTTCACCCATATCCCCGAATTTTGGTGCTGAGAACTCCCTACCTGCTTGGGAAATTACAAAGTGAAACTGTCAGTGCAGCTCATTTTACAGCGCCCATCAGGTGTGTGAGATATGAGAGGGAGATATTTCATTTGAACCCTGAACACTGTGGAAAGTAGATAGTCCAGACTGTCATAAACATCTCATAATTGAAAGAAAAAAGGGTGGGGATTTTAATGACAGCTCTCAAACAAGGTTCTTTCTGAATTTGAAACTGCATAAATAAGAGATGCCTGAATTATGAGGCTGTAATTCTTCCTAGGCTTCAGAGGAGGGTGAGTGATAACATTAAACACTCCACCAGAGAGCTGTGCCCGTGCCAGGAACACGCCCAGAGAAGTCAATCTTTCTTTCCATGCAACAAGCAGAGTCAAGCTTTGCTCCTCTGCAGCTTCTGCTCCTATCAGGGGAACTCTGCCATCAAGCCTGGCTCTCCAGCCATCCCTGCCACACTGGATGGGTCCCAGCCTCTGGGAAGGAAAATTATTCTGGATGCATTTACTGCCAGAGCTGAGTTTTATTTCAGTACTGTGAAGCCACATCTTGAGCATCTCAATGGTTCAAAGGGGGACACTCACCTGTGAAGGTTTTATGGAACACTGAGGCTTGAGATCAGAAATCATGATTAGGCTACAATCTGCAGCTAAATGAGAAGCCCATGTTTAATGATAACCACTCCTCTCTCCATAACACATTTCCTGAAATCTTGTTTTAGCAGTTCTGGACTAGAGAACAGCACAGATGCCAAACCACACTGGGTAAGCAGCTGATGCCCATTGCAGCTGTTCACGTGTCCCCTGCACAGGGAGGAATCTCCCCAAAGTTCTTCTTCAGAGGACCAGCACCTTTACACCATTCTAAAGTGATCCTAAATTAAATGTCTGTATCAAAACTATTCAAGACCAATTGGTGTTTTCTAATGGTTTGCTCTAAAATGCTTCCATAGTCTGCTTTTCATAAGCAAAAGAATTTTCATAAGAAATAACCCAGGCATTTGTCTGCACCTCAACACAAGCAGTTTACAATCCAAATAGAACAAGATTATCAAAACCAAAATCTTTTTGATTCTCATGCCACAGACTGAGAAAAAATGCAGAAGCTAAGAACCCATCAAGAAATCATACAAATTCAGTTTACAAAGGTGATCACTTTTAATCAGAAAATGTGCTGATCTTGATCCGGGGAAAGTTTTGTTTGCAGTTTACAACCTTCAGAGGCCCTTAAAATGTAAATGTAACAGTTAGTTTTTATTTTTATCTACTTTTGTCGATGTCATCACGCACCCTAGAGCCACATGTGTTCCAGCTGGACCTCCTGTTTCTTCGTGAGGAGGAAAACATGACCTTTGCTGAGGAGCTGTGACATTGCACTTGGACTTTCACAGTCTTTTAAGAGCACAATAAATCCCTAGAGCTGGCTGATGCAATGTGTTCCCAGGCTCCCACCTGAAGTGGAGAGAGGCTGAGCAGCATGATCAGCATTAAAGTACTTTATCCATCTCACTAAAGCTACTGTAGAAGTCATAAACAAGGTCTGTAATGCAGTCAATCATTTTTATTCAAGGCACTATACCTTAATTAAATCAAGATTCCCCCAAGCAAGCTGGAGACAGCCCCAAACCCCAAATGCCTCAAGCCCAGTCCCAAGGGGTGCCTGGCAAGCATCAAGAGGGAGAGGAGCTATTGGGGAAGATGCAGGTGGGACCAGCCCCAGCTGAATTCCAGAGGTGCTCCCAGGGCTGTGGCCAGCAGCAGGCACTGGGATTCCTTGGGAAGCTGCCACCAAGAGGGAGAGATGTGTTTGTGTCAGGTTATCTGGCTCTGAATTGTGCAGCCCACCCCAGGCACTGTGTATTTTACTGAGCATTCCCTCGTTTATCCTCACTCCTGGTACAAGCCAAGGATTACACTTGATTCCAGCTCTCAGCCCCACACAACACCAAGCTAACACTGTATTAATATGCTAAAGTTTAGAGCAAACGCTGCTCATCCTCCCAGGGGATCTGTAAGTGAGTGTATTTCATAAATGGAAAAATAAAATAAAGCAAAGCCCCACTGCTGCTCTTTCTGTCCTGCTCACAACACACTCAGCATTCCTGGTGGCACCCGCTAATCTAAACCAATAACTCTGGAAATGGCTATATCCTTTATTTAAATGTGTGAGGCCCTCAGGGCATAATCTGAATTTCTTGATTTTACGACTGTAAAATATATAATGATATTATCACCAAAGTCAATAACATGCTCCTGGCAATCAATTCACTGAAGAACGATGCAGCACTGTCTTTTTTTTTTTTTTTCCTTCTTCTTTTCCAACTAATAAACTGTCAAAGTTGTATTATGCACACATTCAAATTATAAACCTGAAATAACACCTCCTTCTGTATCACAGGGCTGAAAAACAATCCCATACACACTTATAAACAGCCTACATCTTCCTGGGGCAATTAGCATTTTTATGGGTTTTTATGGCACCAACGCAGTGGAAAATACAAAACACTGTGGTGCAGAATGACCTCTAAGATGCCACACAGACTGAAGACTCCTAAATTAATTGCTAAGTGAAAGGTATTTCCCATTAGCTGTGCATATATATGCATCTAAACACATCTATATACATGCATAATCTTATCTATTTGCACATACACACACACATGATGCACAGGTTCATTTGGTGTCAATTATGCCAAGAAAACTCACAGCAATTTTAATCAACAGATTTCCCTAGGAAAAAAAAAAAACAACAAACCCTAAGTACATAAGCAGGTGTAAAAGAGAAAATACTCACGTGCAATTAAATGTACATTTCAGTACAGCAGGAACTAAAAGGAATCATGAAGATAATTCTGATTACTCTCCTCGACAGCACATTTTCCTGAGTGCCTTCACAGCACCTCGAGACCAACACAGAGGGCTCAAAATGATCCATCATGCAAAGGGATGGATCATGATACCACAAACCAGCAATTCTTTCTTCATAACCATAAAGAGCACAACTGCCCAACCCTCCTGTGGGCATCCACAGATCTGCCACAGAGAAAGAAAATCTTTTTCCTTTTTTAACGTAACATTTTAGAAAAGAAACCACATTGCAGTCTGTGCTCAAAATTTAACTTCTGCTGTTAGCACTAGCATTCTCTTCCTCTACCAATACTTCTCAAATGAGATTCTTGTAATTAGCTATTTTAAACAGTTTTTATTCTTTAAAAAGAACAGATACTTGAGGTTTTAATTTCAAGATCAATACTTCATCTCAAGTGACCAGAGCACAGTCACAGCACGGTTTGCTCACGACATCAAGCACTGCTGTCTTTTAAATGAAGACATAATATGGATTTCACACTTTATTTCAGTGATAAGGGCTAATCCCTAGCAGCTGAAAAAAACTACTGATGGAGTGAAATACAACATGTTTATGGGGACAAAACCTTAAAATCATCTTAAAATTTTGTGAGGAATAAACACTTCTTTCTATGTAAGTGCCTGTACAAAAGTTTGGTTACAGCATATGAAAACAACTTGAATGCAAACTTCTCCTTTCATCAGCTGATAGGAAATCTACTGAAAAAGTCTGCAAGGTGTTGTTCTGGGGTGCTTTTAATGCCCCGTTTTGACAGCAACACAATTTGCCCTGAACAAAAATGATTGAGAATACTTCCACAGAAAATGATAAGCCATGTAAAGAGGGAACACAGAAATCACTCTGAAGGCTCAATGAACTTCTATTATGGTTTAATTTAAAAACATTACCTCCAATTTTAAGCACAGATAAAGGCTCTCCAGGAAAACTCAATCATCATTCAGACTATCATCTCAGCAGTACTCCTCAGTTGTTCAGTGTTGCTGTTCACAAAACCTCAAACTGAGAGATTTTACAGCTTCTGGCATTATTAGCCTGAGAATTACTGTACTTGAAGGCACCTACACAGCCCCACTCCTAGAACCAAGCCTCCTCTGTAAGGAAATAAGATGTTCCCATATTGTTTGCTGCCCTTGATCAGCTTTATAAGCAGAGATGTTGTTCATCAGGAGACAGATCTTGCCAAGTTTTCATCTTAATACTTGATACAAGATGAACACGACACACATTTTGCCATCTCCAAAGCAAAATGGTTGCATGGACTGGATCAAATTTTCTTTATACTACAGTGAAGTCCATGTGAGGATGTCAAGGGGAGGGTTCTGCTATTTACAGAGGAGCCTCAGTATAAAATAATGTTTGATTAAAACTTGGGACAAATCTCAGTGATGGAGAGTCTGGGCTGAGCACCCGGGAGAAGCAGTGATTGAGCACCCAGGCTCCACGGGCAGATGACAAAGCACTCATTTTCCTTTTAGCCAGAAGGCTCACTGATCAATTTTATTTTCTTAGATGGTTTTTGAGATGACAGAATATGGGCACATCTTCAGACACAGAAATGACCAAAAGCTGAATGTAATTAAACTTCCTTTCAGCCTCTGTACCATGCAAGTCTTCATAAATCTTTGAAAGTCATTTTGTAAAGGAGCCCTTTGCAGGCTGTGTGCAGAAGCAGCTGAAATACCAAATTCTACATTGATTTAAAGTGAAATGAGACCCTGCAATAAAACTTCATTTTGGGCAACTAACCTTGTTCAGCAAGCCCCAGGGGATGACCAGAAGTGAAACCAGGGAAACTTGGCAGTCCATTTTCTGCTGTTACAGAATTAAAATTATGTTTTCTGGACAACCAGAGGGGAAGGGCAAAGACAGGTATTTGTGGACTCTCCTCTTAGGAGACAGAATATAGTTTAGTAATCTTTGTTCACCTAACATTTCAAAGCCTGGGTAAATGTTTAAATCAAACAGATATCAAAATGTCAAGTACATAAAGCCCTTGGGAAAACAGGGTCACCAGCTGTTTCATTCCTTGTCTAGGTGTCAGTATGAAATCAGCTGTTTCTGAGCTAAAACCAGCTAAGAAAAGGTAACTGATGTTACAGTGATCCTTAATTTGCATTAATATGTGCACTGCATGTGGATGGGGCATCATAAAAGCCCAAGCACTCTGAAAACCAAAGGACCTGTTACAGCTGTACTCACATGCCTGAGCAAAACAGTCCCAATGGGGCACTCAGCTGGTACCATCTGCTGCCAAAAATCTCCATAAATGACTTCCAAAGCAGCAAGGAGAGCCCAGTCTAAACAGGCTGCTGAATAACCCTAGAATGTGCCATTTCCCAACCAAATCTAAACTTATTGGGGCAGAGGAAAGTCAGATAGAATTAATTGCCTTTCCTTCCAAGCTTCACCATAGCACTGAGAAGCACCTTAAAGCAGATGAAAAATCAGCCAATACAAGGAATTGTGATCATTTACAGGTAAGCATCTAATTAATTGTTTTGGTATGTGAACATGCAACAAGATCTGCAGAGTTGCTGGATCTCCCCGATTCCTCTTTAATCCTACAAGAACTATAAGAGCTCAGAACTCATGAGAAAAAAAAAAAAAAAAAAATCAAGCTGCTTTTATGTGTCTCCCTATATCTGGCTTTAAGAATGAAGTTTTGAGGAACAATTTTAATTAGACTTTCACTAATCCAGGACACAGACATGCATGGGTTTACACACAGAGCCCCAAAGTCATGTCACACAAATTCACAATTTACACTGCAAAGCCTACAAAATACTTTCTGCTGATGAGCCTACCCAAGAGTTTAGTTTTTGCTATGTATAAAGAAAGGGTGGAGAATCAGTTCACTTCATACAAATACCAGATTCCTGTGCTGCCCTAAGATAAATGTTAATTCCCTTGCACTATAAAAACAGCAAGTTAAGAAAAGGTTATGCTCTGCTGATTAACATTCCCAAATTTCTCACATGTTCAATAAGAGAAAGAAATCTTTCCACTCAAGATAACTAATTACAGACACTAAAGTCCCCAAAGACAAGAGCAATAGCCTGTAACAGCTGAAGCAGGAGGACAAAGCCATTCATTGATTTACACTTCACCCTCTCCTGTCACCACCGTGGCACCCCCTGCACCAGTGCTGTGAGCAGGCACAGAAATGGGCAAATAAAGTCTCACCTAAATCACAGAACTTGGTCTTCTGGCAGAGAAGGTGAAGGTCACTCTTGAAGCATTAAACCTCCCCAACCCCACCTCCCACATTACTTAAACCCCAGAACCACTTCAGACCTCACTGAAAATGTCAGTGCAACTGCAGAACAACCCTCATCCTTCTTCCCATGGACAATTACATTTGGGTTAATAGTAGTTCTGATAATCTGGATGATTAGTAGTTCTGCACACACCTCTGCAATGTGCAGACCTGTAAGTTTCTGCCTTAAAAAGCTGGCTCCAAGGGCATGGCATTAAAGGCAGCACATGGCCTCAAAAGTGAATATTACACCTACCTTACAACACCTATTCTCATGCAGAAAAAGGAAAAGAATCAAAGTGTCATGCTAAAAAAGCCCCATAGTAAATAGGTGTTTAGAAATTATCCTAAGATCACATTAACTCAGTAAGAAAAGCAGCTGCTATTTATTTTCTGTAGTCAAATGGAAATACCAGTATTCACCACATGGCAGTCAACAAAAAAACAAACCACTCTTTCCCTCCTGAAATTGTTCACATTTTGTTATCCAATGTTTCAGGAAGAAAATTATTTTCATTTTGGTATCCCACTGCCTCTGCAACATCAGAGAATGTCTCTCCCTGCTGGAAAAACAATAGGAGGCAAAGAGGAAAGCAGCTTTTTTCCTGAGACTTTGGGCTAAAAAACGCCATCAATTTCAAAATTACAACAGTGGCAAAGTGCTTCTTTCAATCTGGTCCTTTCATTTTTGCCTCCTGCTGCTGTTCCTATTGTCAAAGTGGCAGCAGGAGGCAGGAATGAAAAGACTACTGCTGGCAGTCACCCTTGGGCAAACTGCTGACAAGAAGGAAAACACCCTGTGCCAGAGAGAATTCCAGAGGTAAGAAATTGGGGTTTGCACATCTCTGGTGTGTGCAAAGCCACGGAGGATCAGCACATCAGGAGAACTCCTCTGCTCCTGGAACTGAGCTGGCATCAAGGAGCCAAAGTGTTTGGGCAGGAGCTCAGGAAATTGAGAGTGAATTGTTGGGAAAGTAATGAAATACAACAAAAACAAACCAAACCCCACAAGCTAACTCTGTGTCAAGAGAGAGGAAAGGAAACTTCCCCCAGCTGGGAAAACTTGGGAGACTTTTTCAGCTACTGAGTAGATGGCTTGAGTTGTAAGGGAACAAGGACCCAAGTTGGAATCCAAAAGGCCTGCTGGATGTGAGAAGAAGCAGGACAAAATACCAACATCAAGAGCCAACATTTTTACAAATTTTAACACATTTGCTGAGCCACACCTGAAAGAAATCACTAACAACCCTCCTCCAAACACTGCAACCCTGAGAGCAGCTCCTAAAGCAGTGACTGTGACTAACCCAAATAATCACTTCTATCTCTCACCCTCTGGTGAAGCTTCCAAAGAATCCAGATTCAGCTGCCAATGAGTGTCCTGCAAACCTGAGTCTCTTTTTAAAGGATGCCTTCATTCCCTGGAAGGAGGAGCTCCATCCCCAGCTGAGCAGCACCTCTGCTTGCAGCCCACAGTGCTGTGCTGGCAGCTGGGCACTGCAAGGATGACTGAACTCCATCCTTTCTGGAAGAAATATGGGTGCTAAAGGGACAGTTTAACCTAATTCTAGGAAGTTTTAAGCAGCTGGAGAAAATCCAGATAGAGGGTAGGAGCTGTGTGTCAGCCTGGCCCTGCTTCAGGCTTGGAAGAGAAGAGATCTGCCAATATTATACATGTGGTTTTACTACCTTTGTGCTAACAAGGGTTCATTACAAGAGAGCAAAACATTCCCCTGAAGATCTTGATGACAAAAAGTCTGAACAAAGCTGACTTCATCTGCAGAGATTCTTTGAAAACAAGAGAAAACAACTGGGAAGAGAATAAAGGGACTATTAAAATGGAATATGCTATTTTTTATTGCATGGATTAAATAAAAGGAAGGTTATCTTTGCTGGAAGTGAGCCATGAAAAAGGTACTTTTCCCCCACTAAAAATAAAAGGCACGACACTTTACAAATAAAATCACTATTATTATTTGTGCTAGAACTGAAAAACAAAAACTTATGAAGCTTGAAAACTATTCTGTGCAATAAGCACCTAACATGTTTCATCACCTGTGTTTGTTAAAATAATAAAGGAAGATTATGCTTTTAAGAATCCATATAAACCTAAAGTGAGAAGACTCTTTTCCCAAGGTCAGAGTTCTCTGTTGACTTAACCTGTAGAAAATCCTTGTCATATTAACTGAAAGGACACACAGATAAAATCAGTCTGCTGAAATCAACACTGGCATAAGGAGCAGCTGCAGGGGGAAAAGTAGATTCTATTTACACCATCAAAATATTACCAGATTTTTAAAACACTATTATTCCTCTTGCAGTTGTGCTTATCTTCTGCAAAGACCTGTCTATTTGGTGTAATACTCTCATTATTTGGCTGCTGATACCATCAAGCTTTGCTGGCTATTTCTACCTCTAACAGATTTTTTGAGACCACTCTGAAAACACTGATTAAATGATGCAGGAATCCTTCTCTGGACTGCACCCCAATGCCTCCTCAATAACTTGCCTATAACTTATTCATTTACAAACAAAATTGACTGTGTCTAATCTCTGTGAAAAAAACCCAACAATCTAATAATTTAATGTCTGTATGCAGCTTAGAATATTGTAAGATCAGGCATTGCTATGCCAGGTTAGTCTGCTATTAGCTGGGGGATTCTCAAGCATCTGTCATGCAAAGTAGGTCAATTTCTAGCCATATAATTCTGATTATGTCAAAATATTTATTCATGAGTTTTCTAATTCAACGTACTTCAAATAACTCATATTTATGTGAAGAAAAAAAAACCCCACAACTAAATTATGGTTGTTAACAACTGGGTTATCACAGCTTCAAACATTCTGCTAATCCAGAGACGTGGAGAATGGGTTTTTTTCCTTGCAGTGTACTATGTAGTAATAGAATTGTTTTCATTTCCTATTTGCTGTTATTTTTAGTCTGGTTTCTCAAGGGAAGGAGAGGAACACAGCCAGACACTCCCTGGGTGTAAATGTGGGAATGTGCAGAGCAATGGAAACCCCCACCCTCCCCTCTTGTGCCTGGATTAACAAGTGAACCTTCAGGCCAATTTCAGTCAAGTCTCATCTATATTATGAATTTTTCACTCTACCAGGCAGGGGAAAACAGCTGGTTCAACAGAAGAGAACCATCCAATGGAAGATGTGCTGAGGAGAGGCCACACTTGAGCCTTGCCTTTCCTTAGAGCTCAGATCAAAGTGCAAACCAAATAAACCAGCCTACCCTGGATCCTCAGTGCAGAGCAACCTTTCCATCAACACTGAGAGATTCCCAGGAGGAAAGGGGATGGATGTGCCATGGATGCCATTGTCCACATGCTCCACAAGATCCAACCCTCCCAGGGAGAGAGCAGCAACAACTCCAAGCTGCAGGCAATGCTCCTGCAGTACCAGGGAGATGGAAGAACTCATAAATTCATGGAATCAGCATTCAGATTTCCTGTATATTTCTCCTGCTTTTACCACTCCTTGCTTTTATCACCACCCACATGAGAGATTCCATATTTTACCCACCATATCCATATTAAATATCCTAAAAACTTAAGACTTGGAAGAAGTAAAATCTTTTCTCTTTCCTCCCTAACTAAATGCTGCCTAAACCTACACTTCATCTTCTAACATACTGCCAGGAGGTACAATTGAAATTGTATAGTATTATCATCCCTAAGGCAAAAGTGAGCCTAACTCTTGTCTTTACTGTGTTTTCTTTCATGCCATTCCAGCACCACACTGGAAGGTGAAAATGAGGAGACAGCACAAAGCAATTCCTACAGGGAGATGCTGAAGACACAAAGACCTTGTGCCAGGTTCTCCTCCTCAGTCACCTGCAACACCTCATGTGTGTCTAAGATTTTTTTTTACTTCCAGGAGAGAAAGGAAGGAATGGCTTTGCATTTCATCACTTTAGAAGTTTTCCCTGAACAGAGTTTAAATTTTTTGGTGGTCACCTCTGTGCATGACCAAACCATCAGGCTGCCTTGATACACCTGAGCTATAAAGGCTGCGCCTGAAAAAATCATGACAGGAATAAATTCATCAACCATGCAGCTCCTTTTATCAACTTTTAAATGAAAATCTGTGTTTCTGGGGACCATCTTAAGAAGCTATGCACCACTCATGAGCCCTCAGTCCTCTGGCACCTGCAGGAGCTGCACAAAATCACTGCAGCCATCACTCCTGTGCTTGCTGGAGTAAGCACAGAGCTATGTTCTGTCAGTGACCTTTTTAATCAAAGGGAAGAAAAGGGGGGGTATTAGCACTTTTAAATGCTCTCAATTGCCAGTGTCCTAATATTAATTTTCTAAACATTCTTCCACCAGGGTAATTAAACCACAATCTGTGTTTCCCTTGGTGGCTGCTTCTCATGCAGGGATTTAAATCCTATGTTTTGTTTCATCTGTAATTTTTTTCCCTTAGACCTTTCTGGTGGAGTCCATGGGCATTCAGTGTAATCTGATTGTTGATTACATCCACAACATTTATTTCAAGGCCTGTTGGGCAGGATTGAAAGAATCACAAGGGTAACTAACAAGTTTTAGAACTATCATTTAAGAAAAATTCTTTCAAGATTTAAATGCCAGTTTTTTCTTCAGTCACCCTCCTATGTGATACCCCCCCATAAAACCCTATTTGATACTAAAAGCATCAACACTGAGCCTAAAGTGGTTGATAAAAATATAAATTTAAAATATATTTCTACTGTGTAGATTTTATAGCAAGGAGACTACTGTTATGTCAAAAACTCTTCACATTTTAAAAAAGTTAACAATGTAAGACAAGGCAGGTTACAGCAGATGTTGTAAGATGTGGAAGACTTCATCATTTTGGCAAGCAAAAGTTTAAAAATCATGCAGAACTTGGGCAAACTCTCACACTGCCTTTTGGCAGAGTGTGCTGCCCATCCTTCACTTGCACAAATTTCAAGTTCCTTGCCTACAATCTCAATACTTTCCTTAGGAAAACATGTGGGTTTGATTTTTTCAGATGATTTGATTCCTAACTCTGGGACCCTCAACATAAGAAGGATTTGGAGCCAGTCCAGAGGAGTTCACAGAGATGCTCTGAGGGTGGAGGATGCACAAAAGGAGCAGCTCCAGCTCAGCTCACAGCAAAACCCACACCTGCAGGACTGGCCTTGGGCAGGGCTGAGCTGGCTAAACATCCCTCTGAAAAATGCAGAGGAATTAATAACAGCAGACAAAACAGGGTTCATTTAATCAGCCATGTGTCACTCTGATTGCCACAAACAAAAGATACAGGACTGTGACAATTTGGAGAGCTTGGAAAACTTCAGCAGAGCCTTGTAATGAAACCTTGGCAAAGTAAGTGACACACAAAGATTCTTCACACTGAAGTGGTGTAAACACGGTTTCCACTTTTAGAAATGTATCCTAGCAACTCATAGGAATGGTTTTAAAAGACAGCTGGACAAAACCATAATTTGGAAGAAAAGCAGATGTAATTGCTAAACCAGCAAGTCTGGTGGTGCCAAGCTGGTGTTGCAGCACCAGCTCAACTGTGCTTCAAGATGCTGAGGAAAGAAACACCAGGAGGAACAGATGTTTGAGAGCTAACATCTGCAGGATCCACTAAAAAAGATGCATCAGAACTGGTGGAAAGGATTCTGAATTTTGTATTTCTTTTGTTACTGATGTAGAAAATATCTTTGGCTTCCAGTAGCAAGGCCTGCTGGACATGTACCTCCTGTTTCACATTTGGATGGCACTGGACAGAAGTGCAGGATGAACAGCTGGATTTCATGTATCAGAAGCTCATTCAATTCCATTGCAAATTAAAAAAAATTAGTCAGTTTTTCAGGACAAAGCTGAATGGAGTTGTATAATAATGTACAGACCTTGACTAAATAACCATAGTTCAGTAGAGACATTCTGCTGAGATCACCAGCAAGGAAAAATCAACCATGAACACAAAAAGAGCCCAAACTGTACTCCAGGTTAGTACTGAGACTACATTGCATAAGCATTATTGGCAATGGAGATAAACCACGTTTAGATACAGCAGGTCATGTTTTAAAAGCCTAAAAGAAGCTGAAAGTGAGAGCAGAGCATCCCCCTCCTGAGATGGAAAGAAAACAGCCCCAGGATATGCCCAGTTCTGCTGTGGAGGATTATTCTGCTTTCCACCCACTGTTTACATGGAACTACAGCACGTGGCACACAGAGAGTAATTAACTATCAGGCTGTAAATTCAGATACTGTGGGGTTATTGCCTTATCATAAATCTTCACAACTGCAGCCAAAGGTGGCTGTGAAGAGAGCAGATTCCACAGGTGAGCCCAGACTGGATCCTGATCTGGTGTTCAGGGACTGAGTAAGGGATTCTTGGGGGAGGAGGAAGAGTTGGGGCATTTTCAGGGTTGTTTTATAACCAATACTCACCATATATCCCCCTGGACCACTGAAGGTGTATTATACTGATATTTTTAACCAGCATAGACACATATCCTCAAAATTTACATTTAAGAGTTTGCTAGAGGCTAATTTTCCACAAGCAGCATTAGCTAATTTTCAGTCTCTCATGGCATCCTGAATATTTGAAGAGAGGCTCGATTCTTTGATTTTTCATTTCTCCAAAGGTGGAGTTTTAACAATTCTGTTACAAAGTTTGTCAGTGGATAAATTACCAGACCAGGCACACACAGACTGCAGCAAAATGCACATCTCAGTTTGTTTCAATTGATAACATGGATAGATATGATATATTATATAGATATGATATATTCCTTCAGATTTCATACAAGGGGTCAAACCCAGAAATCTGATTTTGGAGTCATGTATTACTTTTTTTCCTCCATATGGATTGGTTTATGTTAGCAACATTGAATTGGATCTGCTTTTGTTGTTCAGTTATTCAATATCATCCTACCTTTCACAGTTTCACTGTCAACTTTAAGAACTTTAAGTTCTTACTTTACTCTTACAATTTTGGCTTCTGGTACTGCTTCAGGGTTATAGACTTCATCATTTTATTACTCCTTTCCCTTTCCCAATTCATATATTTCTTCTGAACTTTAAAACTTTTGCACTTCTCAAGAAAAAGGGGAATAAAATAAGATGAAGATTAAACTGAAATTCAAAGGGAGAGCAGCCTATCCAACACTACCTTTGGATTTATTTTTGAAAAAAAAACCTTAAGATCTTTTGTTCTAAATGGAGTTACTGACCTAGAAACATATATTCATTTCTGGAAATAAATCAAAATTCCTCCTATGGTAATCTAATTGCACCAGTGGAAGCTAAGTAGTCCCTTAAGTAATTTAAGTTTCCTTATTTGAGGGGGAAAAAATTAAATATATTAAAAAAAAATCAGACCTTTCCCATTGCTGAGAGTGTGTTTTGTAGAACAAGCCAGTTATGATTAATTTCTCTGTTTGCAGTAGCATTAAAACTGGAATAGGTGTGAGCAGATAGTCTGGTTTTTAGAGAGCACTGTATTAGCAAGTAAACAACATCCAAGTATATAAAACAGCCTAGGTTTGATTGCTTGCTTTTGTTTTACTGTCACCGTCATAAAAGTTCCCCACAAAATCTGCTGATTTCTGAAAAACAGAAAGCTCAGAAATTGGAGCCTTTTTCTGGAGGCAGCTGCAATGAAAAAAAAAAAAGTGGAAACCTGAAGGAATTAATGATCCTGCTGAGTTTCCAACGTGGGGCAATCACGAATCTGCTCCATGAAAGAGCAGCAGCACCAATCATCCAAATCATCCCTTTGCCTGCAGTGCTGCTGCTGCAGAACAGGGAGAACTCTTATTCTGTGCCCAGGAAAGGGGAACAGCCCAGCAGGGCTCAGGGGGCTGTGCCTGGAGCCAGGGACTAGCACCAGAGCACCACAGAATTTATTCAGGCCTGTGGTATCTTCTGAACCCCTTGCCCTCACTCAAAATGTTCTCTATAAATATCTCTTGGTTTACAGTAATTTTCTGAGGATTAGGAACAGCTAATAAAACCCCCTCTTGAAATGCAGCAGGAATTTGAGATGATAACAAGGTTGTGATGTGCCTAAGGGAGCAGGGGCATCTTTCTGATTGTAATTTAATCAACCTTGATTAAAAGAAAGAAACATTTACCTCTGTCCTGTTCAATACATTTTGATAAAAGTCTCTTCTCCAGCAGGCAGCCAGTCAATCTCTCCCACCTCCCATGAGCTCAGATCTCATCTCCTTCTGCCCCAAGAATGCCAAAGGAAGGCACAATGAGGCAGCACACGGCTAAAACCCCTGAAGAACATTCCTAAAAACCAAAACCCACACCAGCAGTGCTCTTGGGAGACACAGCCCTGACTTCCTCTTTTAATACACCCCAAAGCCCCGTGCTGGTATTTGGGATAACTGCTTCTTTAGGGAGGGGATTTGTAGCCAGCAGAGCAGTACTGATGCATTTGCCTCAGCACCACTGCAGGGATGTAAAATCAGATTTGTGACTCCAAAGATTCTCCTTCTCTGACCCTGCAGCAGCAGGACCACCAAAAAGTTTCTGGCTTTCCACAGCACTTGGATAAAGTCTTCTGCAGCAGCAAACTACCCTTGATGAAGTGTTCCCCCCTCTCTAAAGAAAGAGTAATTGAAATTAGCTACTTTTTCTTGGTATGCTGCAGCTGAGGAGACAACAGTAAATAGCAATTATCTGTACTCTTCCCAAAATACCAAGTATCTGAAATTCCAATTATTTGTTCTCATGTACACCAGAGCTCATGACCAGTGTAAGAAAAAAAATGTTGCCACCATTTCTTTCAATCTTTGAAAGAAAAGGGTATACAGTGAAAAAAAAGATGCAATGGATTGAATATGATGATTATTCCTTATTATTGAACGTGATTAGCTTATTGCTTCCGCAGAGGATCTTAATTATTGTAGGTGTTACTAATTCAGACAACCAGCGCTTGATTAGGTTAAAGTTATTTTTCCTACTTTAGTCTAATAGTTCCTTTTATTTACATCAAGAGCCCTAAGCTGCAAACACTTTAAAAGAACCCAAAATAGTCAAAAAAACACCTACATTCCAAGTGACTGAGTAGGGAAATAATGAGTCAGTGCTGTTTAATCAGAGTAAATCCTAGCAATGGACTGAATTTTCCATATTCTTCACACAAGCTCAAACAAGCCAATTCCTCTAAGGTTTTAGGCCCCCAAGTTCAAATAGGTCAAAAAATAAGAGCACCAAAATTAAACAGGCTCTGCACACAATAAAAATTAACATATTGCAAAATCACCTTCACTAAATGCAAATGGGAGATGAGATTCTGAGATGCTTACACCAGTATTAATTTGAGTGTGAGTGCTGATGAACTGAGGTGCTAATTAACTTGTAAAGCTATCAGTATTTGGCTTTAACTGATTGGATGTATTACAGAAATCTTAGGATGCTGAGAACATGTCAAAAAAATGAAAAATGAAGCTAAAAATATTTAAGTTCTCACTGTTTTGAGACATTGCTAGTTTTAAAAGCAACAGAAGGGAAATCCAACAGATAAGAGCTGCTTTGCAAAATAATGAAGTGAATTAAATTAAACTATAGCTTGATGAAAATTGGTGAAGAAAACAGCACTAATGATGCTAAGAATGGAATATAGCATCTCTCTGCCTGCACCAGACATTCCATAAGCACACTGTGCACATAAAGCAATGCAGTGAGTGTAATAAACATAAACCACACTGAAGAGGAGAATGTGCACTTTATATTAGGCAGTATACAGAAACTCAGACCAATTATGTACATAAAATATTGGTATATGCTTCACACAGAGGCAAGTGGAAAAAAAAAACCAAAAACACACACACAAGGAAAGAGCAGGGCAGCAGGTGACATTTTCAAGATGAAGAAAGCCCAAACCAGAGCAACAGGAACTAATTAAAGAGCACATGGCATAGCAGGCTATTCCCTCTCTCTTACCTTGTTCCAAAACCCCTTCAAAATATATCAGGCAGCATCAAATGAGGCAGGAGATCATCTGTTTTTACTCTCTCCCTTGCTTAAATACCACCACAAACTGATTGCCCTGAAGCTCTTGTCTTAAGCACTTCTCTTTCCTCTCTTATCTCCTCAGTTGGATACAGAAGATTCCCAAAGAGGTACTTTCACATCTGGCACATAATAAAGTTTAACTTCTGAGAGGCACCTGCTGAAAAGTCTGGGGTGATGATTTTGGGTAGGAACAGTGGCCCCACAAGCTGGAATCTGTCTAAGATCTGGGTAAGTTCCCTGAAAATGCAGCACTCTGCAATTAGAACATAGCTAAAGGAAGGAACCCACCTGTTTCTTGATCATTTATGAACCATTTTGTGTTAATTAAGGATCATCTATACCAAATTTTAAGCCTGAATGTCACACAGTTAATAATGAAGAGCAGTCACTAGCTCAGGAAAGGAATATATATAGGGAAGCCAATTAGCAGGGGAAAAAAAAACCCTCAAAATTGTTAAATACAGATCCTTAAGTGTCTTATTACATAAATAGTTAATTAAGAATAATTTACAGAAACAATTATCATTACCACATTAACACTAATTGTTCTACCCAGGAAGACAGCATTGTATAAAGCAAGATTGCCTGCCTGTTACTTCAGCACATAAAAATGTCAAGGGACTTTCTCTGGTCTCCTTAATTCCCTTCCAGTCTTTTACCATCTCAAGACAGAAGGGCTGTAAAACAAATCCATAGAACGAGGGTTAACATATTAAATACACCACCTGCCTACTTTTATTGAAATAAGTCAAGTTATTCTGTTCAAAATACTCCTTTTTTTCCCTTTTTCCATAGGAAAATATGTCACTTACAACCCTACTCAGGAAAAAGTGTCATCACTAATATTGTATGGATAACAAGTAGCAAGATTAAGTAAATAGGAAGAGACATAATTATGTCTACATACAGTTTAAATCTTGAGATTTTAAATTCAATGGAAAAGTCCTCAAAGAGGGGGAAAAAAACAAACAACAGTGGATATAAAAGAGAGGGGGAGGAAAAAAACTGTCAAAAATTCCAGGCAGGAGGGATGAAAAGGCAGCTTTCTCTCACATTTCTGATGCCAACATTGTTTTCTCCAAATTTACAGACAGAAATAGGAGCTCAGTGCATGTACCAGGATCTGGCCCTTCAGCTCAGAGCTGCTGTGCCTGATTGAGTTCAATTTCAGCCTTCTTCAAACTGCCTCCCCTGTTGCCCCTCTCTGCCAGCAGCTTTCCCTGCACAGCATGTCCTGCTGCAGGGCAGGGAAGGAGAACAACTCCTGCTGCAACTCAGGCACACAGGGATGTCATCTCCATGGGTTTCCTTCCCAAAAACCAGCCGCCTTCTCATCCACAAGTACCCCAAAATCTGCCTTCCATTGCAGGTCTGCTCCAGTGAATCAGCTCAGGCACACAGGGATTTCATTTCCATGGGTTTCCTTCCCAAAAACCAGCCACCTTCTCATCCACAAGTTTCCCAAAATCTGCCTTCCATTGCAGGTCTGCTCCAGTGAATCAGCTCAGGCACACAGGGATTTCATTTCCATGGGTTTCCTTCCCAAAAACCAGCCACCTTCTCATCCACAAGTACCCCAAAATCTGCCTTCCATTGCAGGTCTGCTCC
Source organism: Erithacus rubecula (assembly GCF_903797595.1). NCBI lineage: Eukaryota > Metazoa > Chordata > Aves > Passeriformes > Muscicapidae > Erithacus > Erithacus rubecula. The sequence continues at coordinate 3,854,482 of NC_136662.1, read as the reverse complement.
AGTGAATCAGCTGGAGATGTGAGCATCTCCTCCTGGATCTCACATATCAGTAGTTCCAACGCCAAAACTTTTTTGTAGGACAAGCAGCACCTCTGAGATTGGACCATTTAACCACCAAACCAACCCAAAATCCCCATTAACAACATCACTACAATACAGCCACCCCCTATTTGCTCATTTAAAAGGCAACCAGACCAATGTCCCTGGACATTTCAAATAACATGCAGCAAACCAGCTGGGCTTTCCTCTATCTCTATGACAAAGATGCCAGCCCCTCCTGCCTGCCTCTGCCAGAAAGAGACAAAAATTAGAAACAGAACATTTATTTTCATTTAGACTCACTTTTCCTCAATTGCCATGTAAATTAGAGGCAGGTGTGGAAGGGAAACAGATCTTTTAAGATGGTAACTTCTCACCTTCCACTGCAGTTACACACAGGCAGCACTGAGAGCTCTGTACACCTGCAGCAAACTGGAGAAACAGACTGTGATAAACACTACATATATTATGCATAATTATCAGTGTGAGGGGCTGGATTCAAAGTTTTTCCCAATCAAATGATGTCGAGAAACAAAGTTGTAAGTTGTTGATGCAGGAAGACAAATCAGCTTCATTTAGTGAGTGCAGCAGATCCTGATCCCTCTATACATTCAAGTGTCCATCTCTAAAGTGATGATTTCCAAGTCTACTATGACAGCCCCAAACTCAGCACTAGATGCATTGTTCAAGCTCAGCCTACAAAACTGCATTAACCCAGTTTTTCCTAATTATGGCTCAAAAAAACTCCAGGGTGGCAGCAACCTCTGCAGGCTGGCCTGTCACATGAGAATTACCCAATTTGGGGCTTTTGCTAGAACAGCTGGTAGGGATTAATCTTTTTTACCCTGGTGTTAAATAAATGCATCACCTCATCAAAAGAACAAAGCGGACTTTAACACTGTTTATGTTAGTGCTGTCATTCCAAAATTCCTCAACCTTAAGAAAGGCTGCAGAAACATCAGCTCATTTATATCAGGGCACATGCCCTCAGCAAGGCCAGACAGGACATTATGATCCTCTACAAGCCCATCTTTTGAATAACACAGCAAAATTGGAGACTGAACAGTACAGAAGGACAATTTTACTTCTGATGTCTCAAAGCTTTCCTGTCAATGTTAAAGTTGGACTTGTCCAGCTGCCCCAAGAGGGAACCTGCAGGAACCTGACAGTTCACCATGTTGACAAACAAGATTTTCAGCTTGTTACTGATGGTTCTGTGTGGGGCAGAATATCTGAATTACTGAGTAACAGGACAGCTCCTGGAGGTCATCCCATGGCTCTGGTGCCAGACTCCACACCAGGCTCCTGTGCCTCTCTCCTGCCTGCCCTGACGGCTGAGCTGGAATCAGAGCTCAGCCTCTGAGAGCTCTCCAACAATGCTGCCTAATGAAAATGATGGCACAGGAGAAGAGAGCAGTAATGAGAATCTCAAAAGAAGTCACATGTGCTCGCTGGAAGGTGCGGGAGCGCTGAGGTGAACTCCTCTGGATTTTCAAATAGGTGGGATAATGACTTCCCTAACAACTGCAGAAGCTCCTACCCTGGAACTGGCACCTTTTGGTTTAAAACAAGTTATAACAGGGAAGTAGCACTTGGAGAACACAATCCCTGTGCTGCTGCTGGCTGCTCCTCTCCTCATACTGAGGCTCAGGACAGGGATGAGCTTCCCACCCACAGCCCAAGGATGCCACTTAACCACAGGCTGCTGCTTCCCTGCCTCAACTTTTACCCTGTGTTGCTCCCAGCTCCAGCACAGGCAGCTTATGCACAGTGTGGGAATATTTAACATCCAAGTATTTTTAATATTTAACATTTAAATGAGTCCCAGCACGTAAACACTGACAGCTGCCCCATCTCTGACTCCCTGCCTCGCTGGCTGACACACCTTTTGCTTTTCAATCCAGTCAGTACAAGTGCAAAATTCCCACTCAGGAAGGCACCTCTGCATGGGACTGCACAGGATTTTGTACCTCAAAGAAAACCAAACCATAATAATAAGGCTATCCAGGTGTTCAGAGTAAGTGCCCATTATTAGTAAGGAATTTTCAGGTTTCACTTCTTGTTTCATCTGTTGGCAGGAAGCATCTATCATCTACACCATGATATGGGCATTGCTTTATTTTCCTTAATCAAAGGTGCTTTAATTTAATTAGCCACTCCATTTTTTTTTCCTCTATTCTTTTTAACATTACAACATTCCCCTTGCAGAGCAGCAGAGGGAAGGCAGGCTGTGCTTCCATCACTCCCCATCTCCCACAGGCTGTCAGTGACATCCTGATCTCTCACAGCCTGAGCCTTTTCCCTCTGCACTGGTACTCACTGCTCAGTGCCACTGGCACCTCTTTCTCCATCAAGAAGAAAGATGAACAGCCCAGGTAGTCAGGTTCAATTTCACTCCATAGATCAGCTAACTAAGAGAGCTGCAGCAGAGCATAATTTACATCCCCTGTCAGAAGTCTGAGTGTAGCTGACAGCCAACTTCACACAGCTTTGTCTGATCTTAATCCATCCCTGCACTCTGAGCTCCAGCAGCAACTGCTCGGCCCAAGTGAAACCCTTTAATGCCTACCCTACAACACAAACTGCTCCACTGCCAGAGAAAAGCATGTTCTTTATGGGAAAACAAAACAAAACAAAACAAAAAACCCAGCCAAGCCAACACAGCACAAAAAAATACAGATTTAAGCATTCAGCTGTAACAAGCAAAGTGAAATCCAGGTGAATGTCCCCCCAGGTGGGTGTTTGCTAAAAAAAGGGGCACATCTTTCTTAATTCTGAATAGCTCAATATAATTTTTGAGAAGCAAAAGTTCATCTTTTTAATTAGTTACAAGTGACTTCAGCTTTGAGCAAAGCACTCCCAACTTTGCAGGCAGCACTGCTACAACAACACTTAAGTGGGCTGAGCCTTTCCACCAGCTCACCTAAAAATGGCTTTGCAATAAAATTGTATTAATTACAGCTAATACTCTCATACTTGATAAAGAAAACTGCAATTTCCCCCTGTGCCTGTTCAGTGACAGAACCCAACGTGGCACCACCCAGAGCAGCAGCATCCTGCTGGAACTGTCACCCCACATCCAGCTCAGGATCCTTCACAGAACTGAAGCTGAGTGACAGGAGGTAAAATTCAGCTTTTAGCTCACGCTGGAGATTGGTAAGTCAATGAAAACCTTGTTTCTTTCAGAGCCATTAGTGCTGAGTGCTTCTGTAAGAACAGGTAGAGTGTTTGAAATGCTTGGAGCTGGCAGCTCACAAACACCTGAGAGGAGGCTGTGCTGAGGAGGAAAGGCTTTACAGGCAGGAGTTTGGATGGCATCTTTTAATAAAAAACAGCATTTTCTCATGTAAAATCAGTGTAGTTTATCTACCCTTCACTGATTTACAGGATAAACCACAGAACTTTTTATCAGATCATCAGAGTCCCACCTAAGACATTCACATGTGGGAAGACTCCTGCTCAGACAGAACAATCCTTGTTCCTTTAACTGATGTTATTTAGTAGATAAGAAGCACAAAAGGTTGGCTCTGGGTATCCATAATTTTACATCCCTGGATTTCCAAGATTTACATCTGTCATAAATATCAGAAACCTGAATCTTGGAAATCAAATATTAAAATGAGGGATGATACTGTGATGTGCTGCAGCACAGGCAAATTGCTGTCATTTCCTGAGAGGTGGCAGCATTTCAGTGGTGGCTGATTGCTTTATTATTTTTGCATTCATTGCCCATCACTGATGTATGCAGGTTCATTTTCATTTTTAAAAAGTAGCTCTAAAATAAAATTCCAAAAAGCACCTTTCACAATAGGCAGAGAGCACATGTGATTTTTGTGAATTCCTCATCTTTTTTTAGTTTCAAACTTTGTACAGTACTTAGAGATATGGGATAAAAAAGACATACCCACCTCCATGGACAGAATTTAAGAGATGTGTGCAGCATCTCTATGAATTTTGTGTTTCAGTATGTCCAAAATACACCCAGCAATGGAAACCTCAAAAAGTACATCAGCATTACCAGCTTCTTATGCAGCAGGTTCTCAAAAATACTTCTTAAATATACCAACTCATCTGTCCTTTCCATTACAGAGAAAGGGAAGAAGGACAGCAATATTTTCATTTTTTAGTGAAATAAACTAATGGAAAAATACCTGCCTGTATCCTGGAAGGGAAGCAGCTTTTGACACACACTTCATTGCCATCAACTGGAATGTAAATATATTATCACAGAGTGTTGTTTTTCACGGGGTTATCTGAATGTTAATCCCCCCTGTGTTTATTTGTTTACTGTTTGCTATGTTTCCCTCCTTGTACCCAAAAGGTTTGCTGGAAACTTCCTGAAGCTCCTTGCTTGGATCAAGCTTTCTGTACAAAAAGGCTACTTCTCTGCCCATCCTCGTATTTTCCTCTGAAATCTATTTATTGAAAGAAGGGGAACTAAATCATAAAAACAGTTCCACAAATACTTCCCACACTGAGTGGGAAAACACCAGCAGCACAGGTCATGGCTTTTAAATTGTGGCTTTGTGAGAGCTCAAAGTCCTCTGACCTCGTTTTAAAAAGCAGGTGAGATTCCCCATATATGCAATTTGCTTTGATATCCTTGTTATTTGCTCCAAATCTCCCCTTCTCCTGCACCTGTGATCTCATTGTTCTATATTTGATTTCTCTAAGTGCAAAGGGAAGCAGCAAAAGTGGTTTTTTATTCAGTCAACACGCCTGATGGCAAAAGTAACTCAGCACTGTGTGAGTAACAGGAGCACTGGCAGTGACAGTTCTGAACTCTCATCAGACCTTTATAGTCACTAATTCTCCTTTCTATATTGGATCCAAACCATCTGTGCTTGTGGATGCACTCGAACTCCATAACCACATAAATACAGAGCCACTGACAGAGCCCAGCATTATTAAACACCTCCAAACCTTCCTCTGGTTTCCCAGACAATGTGCAAAGGTGAGGTAAGACTAAAGCCACCCTTCAAGCTGCCATAAACCTTCTCTGCTAAGCAAACAATGCCTGAAAATTATCCTCAGTCCAAATTCAGTGAAGAGAAACCACTGTAAAGACCTTTCTCTTAGGTTATTTCCCCTTCCATGGTAGCAAAAGGATGCTTATTTCCATAACAGGTTAATTCTAGAAACCTCCTTGGAAGAATATGCACAGAGAAACTTTTTCTCAGACTACTATTAGCAAGGATGGAAGTGTGAGTGAGATTGAGAGGGATATAATAAAGGAAGAAATAACTGAGGACAAGCCAGGTTTGTAAAAGACCTCTTGGATATAGCCAGAGAAACAGTCCTTGCACTTTTTTAGCAAAACATCCCTAAAAACCAATCAGGGAGAAAATCCCAGCAACAGGAGGCCCCAAAGAAAGAATTGCAGAAACATTATATTTAGACAGAAATGGAAAAAAACCCCTGTAATTATGCCAAAGAGCAGCAATTAAAGTGAGATAAATTAAACTGGGGAGACACTGAAAGACAATTTACTTGAAGTGAAGTATTTCAGCCCACCTAAGGAAAAGAAAAATCTAAACAGTTTTTCATTTAGGGTTATGGTTAATTATTTATGAAGGTAAATCCATAAAGCCTAACAGCTGTATTAGAGAAATCTTCTGCCTGTGTATTTGCAAACTCTGCAATTCCCACACTCCCACAGTCACTTCTAGGCTATAAGTTTTGATGGAGAAGTGAGGAAGAACAGAGATTTTTCAGGAATATCCCACTAAATCCAATTTGGAAAGAAAAAAAAAAATGATTTAAACTGAGACTATAAAAGGAGTTGAAGAAAACCAAAGTGTGGTGTGATTAGAGCTCCAATACTGGTGAAAAAATTTCCATTTTGGTGTATTTAGACTATAAAAGATTCTCAATATGCAGGGGATGTTCAGTATAAAGTGACAATGAGTTCATGGTAATCACTCAATTTAGGAAAAATGTACCACTAAAAGTGCTTGATGTGCTGCAAGAATATTTGTAAATAGTTAAAGGAAATACCTGAAATGACAGACCAGTTATTATGGCTAATTTGATTCAGCATCACAGCATTCCTCAAAGGGAGACAAGTCAGAAATATCAAACTGTCAGAACTTCCTTAAAACTCCAGCATGATATAGCCTAAATCTGCCACACATTTGAAAAAAAAAAATGGAAGAAAAATTAAAAAGAAAGCTCAGAAAACAAGGCTGACGTGATTGCTGCGTGTGCCTTTTGGGACTCAAAGGAAAAAAAAAACCAACAAAAAAAAGCATTTTGTGCCAAAGTTGTTTGATGGAAGTTGCTCAATCCCAAATTTCCTTTTTTATCTGCCTTGGGCAGAATTCTCAATTTCCTGCAAGAGAGTCCAAAGTGGGTTTGGAGGCTCACTGGCACCTGTCATTCTCCCCCATGCCACTGACACACTTTCCCTACTTTTCTCTCTTTGTTAACTCATAAAGGGAAAACTGGGAAGAGAGCAGCTTCTGCTGCAGGCTGGATTCATTAGGAACGTCCTGACAATGTGCTGCCAAATGAAGGGAGGCAAAACTGCTTCAGAAATATTTTTGTATTTTAATTGTGTCACGCTGCATATTTTACCTGCGGGAGATGGAAATAAATACAGCCTTCCACGGGTTTACAGCAAGATGTACATCTTTATCAGAGACTGAAGGGGAAAAAAATGGGGCCAAAAAGAGAGAAACAAAGGTTTATTTTTATGAATATGGTCATGTACCTGCACCAGCTCAGAGCAAGAAATATTTACACAGCTCCAACTCCAACAGCAGCTGGATTTCTGAAGCAGCTTTTCCTTTCTCCTCAGTAGTAATTTCCTTCTATTTCTATGAAATGTTAGAGAAATTTCCAATTTCCTCACATTCCACAGCCACTCTACTTTCTTCACTAACTAAGAAAATCAAGTGCCTGTGTGCTTAGCAGCTACTCAGGTGTTAAATCCTTACCTGCTCCTCTTCCAACAAGGGGTTTGCCACATCTGTCTCACTGCCAGCAGATTTTCACAGCATTAAACTGCCACATCTACAAACCACATTGTGTTGACCATTCTGAAAACTAGAGACACCTCACATTGAAAGGTGCATTTATTCACGTTTAAAAGATAACCAGAGGAATCACTGACATTAATTTATTTCCCTTCAAGAATTCTTCCCAACTCTTTAAGCAGCAGACCTGGAGTCTCATATGTTTATTCTTACAGATGAGGGACCAAAATCCCTTCACAATGACAAGATATTTAAAATCTCTCCTTCTTAGGGAGCCAGCTTTATTTCAGGCATCTTAAAGAGAAAATCACATTCCCTCCACAGAGTGCTCTGTTAAGAGCCTGGATGTGACTGATGCACTGCTTAGACCCTAGAAATAACTGGAATTTAAAGCTTTTAGCCAATCTGCAGCTTTGTCTACACTGCAATATTTTGTGGGTTTCTTATCTAGCTGAGTGGGGGAAAACCCTCAAACCTGCATCTTGAGGACAGTGCTATTTTTTTTTCTATTTTTATCTAAATGTTGTGCCATGGCCAGGCAGCTGGTTCACCAATTTCCTGAAATCTGCCCTCAGCTACATCACCAGACCACTCACACACTAGTAAAAGTGCGTGAATACATCATTTCAAAGTGTAAATTCTAGGAAAAGGTATTTCCATACCGGTTTCAGCTAACAAAAAATGTAATTTAAAATATTATCTTGGTTTGGTAACTTCCAGGAAATCTGTCTGCACTGATTTCAGCTGATTTATTTTGACACAACTGAGAGCTGAACCCACCCCCAATGAAGTGCAGACCTTTTGCTCCAAAGCAGAGCCCCCAGCAAATTTGCTTTAAGTGAGGCAGCTCTAGCAAACTAAAAAGTGATCCTCTCCTTCTCATTTCCCACAAGAGTGGGAACATTTTGTGATTACATGAAACCTCCCTGAAGAATCTTTACTCTGGAGCTTAATGAGTGACACCACGCATCAGACAGGAGCCAGACAGAGTAAAACCTGCAAACTGTCCTCTGATGAATCCACTACCTCAAAAGCCAAATTACAGATGTGATTTTACAGGAAGATGTTTATTCCTCACATCTTTATGGGAAATAGCTTCTTCTTTTAAGTCAAAACCCTTAATCATGAAGTGAGCCCATATTTGTGTGCCTAATTCCATAAAATCTCTAAGCTCAGAGAAAGCCCAAGTGCAGGTTGGTTTGACTTTTCCTGCCAGCATCTGGGATGCAGCAATTCAGCATCTGGGAAGGTAAAAAGCATCCACTGGAGCCAGTGATGACCCTGGATAACAAAAAAACAAGGCCCACAGCCAAGATAACTTCAAGTTGTTCGATATTGATTCGATATTAAAATCATCTTTGTTCTACTAAAGTCAAAATGAAATATTTTTATGTGTTTTGAGCCTTATTAAAACCTATTCTTCCTTTTTAAAACAAAACTTAATTGAAACCAGCTAGGAGAAGAAAGCTTCATTTATCATAAAGTGACATTTTGTAATTAAAATACAGTTCAGAACAAAATGTTTAGCTGCAAAGGCGTGAATTTTCCCTTCTTCACCGTTGCTGCCAACTTGCTATTATTATGAGTGCAGACAGAACCAGAAAACTGGCTGTTGCTTCTTTCCACTGAAAATTAGCTGGAAGGAAAGAAGGGATTGTTTGTCTAGAAACACTTTTTTTCTTTTTTCAAGGCATGGTGGAGATGCAGTGACCACACGCTGAGTTCTGTGAGGCTGGTCCAGACATGATAGCTAGTGAAAAGTAATTAAAAGTAGCAATAATTCCTTCTCCTTTCTTACTCTTGCTTCCTTGAAGGCCCCATTTTTAAGGTCAACTTGTCTTTTATTGGCACAGTTGCTCCCTCTAAACATACTCACAAGTTCACAAAGCTTTTCACAGACAGAAGTACCCCCAAAATCATTCTAGGAAATCTGGAAATTTCAGTTGCAGGAGGTTAAGAGCAGGAAAGAAGCATCAGGTTATAGCTGGCTCTGACCATTCTTAAATTTCTGTATGTAGGTCTCTAAGAAAAGAATCAGGTTGGTTTTAGAATGGAATTTTTAGAATTTTCATTTCAGAATAGAAAAGATTCCATTCTACAATAAAAATGAAAGATTTCATTCCAAAATGAAAACTGTACACAGTGCACATGGGCACTGCCTTTTACACTCACTTCTTGTGCCTAAAATGCTGAATGGGCTCAGCTTGTAATAACTATAAACTGTGGTAAGCTGGAAACCCAAAGCTGACTGGCAAATTACTTTGGAATATATCAAGTCCTCCTTTTCCTAAAACAACATTCCATGTGCTAGGAAAATCTCTGTGTCTATGCACAGCAGAAATAAATACAAATCTTCTCACAGAGGCACAGAAAAGGTGCAAGAAACTCTTATTCCTCTAAGCATAATGCCAGACAGAACAAAAATTTCCACTGCACCTTCCACTTTGACATAAATAAAAGGAGCAGAATTTGGTTTCAAAACCTGCCAGCAAACTCAGAGTGATGAAAACATTCCTGCTCCCCTCACAAAGTGAGAATGCTCCCAGAGCTCTGAAGTAGGTTAATACCATGATTACAGCATTTGCAGAGGTTGGCAATGCTGCTCCAATCTCCTGCTGTACTTACACACCAAGTGAATAAAAATGCCTCTGGTACAAAGGTTAAGTACATTAAAGAAGAGTCAAATGAAGCTTTAGCCACACCTCTGTCTGACACAAGAAATAAAAACCTGCAGGATCCAATGGCTGGAGATACTCAGAGAGATTCTTCCCACCTCTAACACTGCTTAGGAGGGTTTTTAAAAAGAGAGCACAAAGATCCACCTCCAATCATACCAGTCCTCCAGTTCAATACAGTGAGTGCTGGGATTCACTGCCCTGGAGTGATCCAGCTCCCTTTCTAAGCTGCTGTGTGAAACACCATCATCATCTGGAGGAATTCCACATTGCCAATGCAAGCACTGGCCCAGCTGTGCATTCACTGGGACAAGGCTGATCCAGCTGCACTCCAGATTTTTATATCTAATGGCTGAATGCCAGACTCAAAGCTGGAATTTCCATGAAAGAAAAGCGTTTCCCTCAACAATTCTGACTTAGCATTCACTTAATACTACTCACTATTAGGCTTGAGAGGAGTAAATGTGTGAATTAACATATCTAAGTAGATGAAATTCTGATGAATAGGAACACATTGATTATGAAATCTCAGACCTCAAAGCCCATCACACACAGCAGATCAAATAAAGACCCTGCTCCAAAAGCTGCCAAAGGAACTTTCAGAGGTGATGCACTTGGAATATTTTGCCTTGGTCACAGCAGCATAAGCATATTAATGTTTTCTAGACATGAGAGTTTGGCTGACTAAATACTCATATTCCAGGGATGCTGTTTATATAAACAGCAATGGCAAGAGGGAACTGCTTGTGCTACACACTTAGTAATTAAGATAATTCACTTTTGAGTGTAAAAATACTGATTTTTTTCTTTTAGGAGAAAACATGCAGTTCCTTCTTTTAAGTCTGTTCTTTTTTTTTTTTTTTTTCTCCTCACAGACCCTCATTTTCAAATCTTTCCACTTGTCAGTTCTGAATAACTTGATAAAAAAAAAGGTATCTAAAGGGTTTTGAGTTTAATGCAGGCCAATAACCTTCAATATTTTAAAGCAGCTAGAAAGAATCTTGACCACACATTTCAGCAAGTCTAAAGAGACATAATTTGAAAGGTATTTTTAGCTAATGCCTCTTTATTTTCACATCTCAGGCTTTTAGAACCTTTGCTCAAAAACTAAAGGGGAAATTTTCCCCCTTTGAACTGGGTTACTTCAAATGGAAACTTCATTACTAACCTTAGAGAATTCAGTCTCCTCCAAACATCATCTGCTTTGAGAGCAAAAAGTAAATCAGCTTGTGTTTGGATATATTAGTGTGAAATGACAGAAATGACAAAATCTGGCCTGCAGAGGTTACAGGCATTACCAAAAGATGATGATGTAATATTTTAGACTTATCTGCTGGAGATAGCCTGTGTGGAACAGAGCAAGAAGAAAGCACAGAATATGTAAGGCTGCCTTCAGAGAGTTCATCTGATGGTCAGTGAACTCACAGCAGCTTCAGGTTACACTTCTGAAGGTAACTTCACATTCCTGAAAAACAACATTGAGAGATGCACCTTTGGTGTCTTTTCCCCCATCTCTCTCTCTAACCAGAGCATTCCCCTGCAATCCAGCAGGGAAAACTGTCTGATACTCACCACACTAATTTAATAAAACATAAAAGTCCTCTTTGATAACTTCACTCAAAGGTGCAGCTCTGACTTTCTTACTCTTGTGTTGGCCAACAGCTCCAAATGAGCTTCCTCATTATCAAATATTCAAAACCAGATTAGATGTCCATAGCAGTTGAGCTGTGAGTAAATGGTGAAAAACAACTTATTTTTCACAACTTCAAGGCTTCCTATTTCCTCTGTTACTACAAAACTGAACTCCACTAGCAAACAGGAGGTCACTTGTTACAAGTGATATCTTTATTTGTCAGTCTTAACAGGCAACAGGAAATACATTTTCCATAGTGTGTTCAGAGAAGTGTTGACTGCACCTTTAAATTTGCATCCATTGCTTCATTACCAAAAGGACACAAATCACCCCTCAAAATCCTTTTTTTTGTAATTATATTTTCTTTAAAAAGTGAGGAATTTAATACAAAAACACAAAATATTTCGTATCAACACACAGTAATTTCACATACTAAAAATCCAATATCTGACTGTTCTGTGGACATTTAACCCCAAATAATTGGTTCCACCACAAGATTAAAAAAATCCAAACCCAAACCTCCTCTTTATCTTTATAATCTTTTCAGTACACCAGCAGTTTATGCATTGAATAGAATATGAGGAATTACTGAATTAAGAAATTACTGGAGAGAGTTTACAAGGTTTTTAAATACATTAAATATATATTTACTTTATCTTTATTTGCTTTAATGACCATGTCCCTGAAAATGGTTGTGAGATAATTTAAAATGAATGAACAGTGAAATTAAGATAAAATCCTAAAGGTTTTTAAGCACAATAAAGGTTCATTTCTTCCATGAGATCTGACCCCAGGATCCTTGCTGCTCTCCTTAAATGTGTCTGCATAAAAACACCCCAGACATGAACATAAAAATTAGCATTACAGTGAGCTCTCAGGCTGGTAGGACTCATTTCAAGCTGTCTTTGAACACTCTAGCTGTGTTTGTTTCATGTAGCACTGGGTGGGACCACCTACACCTGTCTTGTCGGGAATGACTTAGCCTGAAAAGAATTATTATTAATTAGCATTATCCTGGACCTCATTAACATATGTAGATGAGCTTCAAAGTATGGGGCTTTCCATCATTTTAGAGTTAGATAATCTCTAATAAACCTCTAATAAACCTCAATGTCATTAAAGATTGCTCTAACCCTGGGATCATGTTAAGCATCCATATCTTAACCAACTCTCAATCTCTTCTAATTTGTTCCTCTGCCAAAATAATCCCTCCCCAATCCTGCTCTGACTGTACTCCTCTGAGAGCCTGCACTCATGTCCAGTCATTCACACTATTCATTTTAAACTAACTTCAGAGGTATGTATGAAAAGACTTTTTCCAGGATGTAAGGATTTATATTTTATTCCATATTCACATATTCACGGTCAGGCTGGGGTGCCATGCCAACAAAGCAGCCTGAGTGCCAAGCACAGAAAGCAGCCCCAAATGTTGCACATTCCCTGACCACTGTCCTTCCATTCACTGAGCAGCACAAAGGTCTCCAGGAAACTGCAAGATGAGCTGAGCTCATTAAAAACTGTATGAAAATGTGTATCCTGAAGGGATATTAAATGAGGCTTACACAGGCAACTTTGAGGCTCTGCTTCCTTAGAATTTCAGTGCTTAACCTTAGAGCCCCAGCATTTCTTTAATGCAATTAAACAGAGGCACAGATATAATGCATTGCTTTAGTTATAGTCTAGCATAGGGAAAGAAAATAGGCAAGAGAGAGAAAGAATTCTGTAGGTAGCTTTCATTTTGATCTCCAGTGTCTCTCTAGCACTGCCACCCTTCTGACACACTCACCACAGCACAGGCTGTGCTCTTCCACATCCAATTTCACTGGCAAGGGCTGGTAACATGATTTTTAAAGAGACATTTCAGATAGGTGCATTTTTTAAAAAAGAACTATAAACCATAAAAACATCCTACACTAGTAAATACAGCGAGCACTGAACACACTAGGTAACCATGTCAATATTAAACTTAAGCCATGCTTGAGTTCAGAGTACACACAATTTCCCTGGTGCATTTAATTCACTTTATGTGACTTTGGACATTTGAATTCAATTTAAAACTTACACAGGCAACACAAGGTTGCAAAAGAAAAGACTGGTTCATCCAACTACTACTGGTGTTTTTGCCTTCTACCTAGTTATCAGCACATTATTGTGATGTGTGAATATTACCCTCTTATTACTTTCAAGGCAATTTTATATTTAAAATGAAATTAATAGCTAACCTCAAAAGACTGTGCTTAATTTCATTTCACTCCCTGAATCATCCTTTTCACTACACAATTCTCCCTCTAACTAAACTAAGAGCATAAGAGGTGTAATTATAGATCACAGATTAGCTGTTCAACATTTGCTGGTGGTTAAAGTTGGCTCCAGAGGAAGCTGCTGCTCCTGTCATTTGAAGAAGAACCTGCTGCAAAATGTTAATATTTAGAAGTCAAGGCTGGAGCTTTCCTGCTTTTGGACAACTCTACAGGATATCCTATGGCCACTGAAACCACTGCCAGGAGGATCTGGGAGAGGAAAAATCCCCCCAAACCCTGTAGCCCACCAGATTCCAATGGAAGATGCTGCAAACACCATGGTGCCAATTTCTTTGGTTCCACTCCCAAGGACTTTTGTGTTGATGGAGCAACAGCTTGTTTCCTTTCCCTGCTTGCCCCATCACAAAGAGAGAGCACACATCATTCCCACCTCTACTTCAAACTTGATCTACTCGGAGCAAGGACAGGCAGCCAAATGACAATTCACCCTCCTCCTCCTGTTTTTAATGCAGTTTTGCAGCAATGAGTAATGCTGTCTCTGGGAAATGGAAGTGAAAGCTACTCTGTTCTTGTCAGAATAATAATGGATATTGTGTTGGCAACTATTCCCCTGCACTGCACAACTGCATAAATAAAAGGAATTGGGAAAAGCCAATACTGGAGTAAATAAAGGGGGTAAATTTGCCTGCTTGCAAATAAGTGATAACTGGGTTTGGTGTTACAGCCTGGACAGGATAAACACGGTGTCTAAATCAGATTTCAACCCCACTGATCCTCATCTGTGGGGAAAGGCTCTGGAGAGAGGCTCTGGCTGTTCAGGAAGCTCAAAGCAGAAACTTTTTAAGAGTGTGAGCATCTCCACACGAGGTTTTACAGCCAGAACTAGAAGAAAACAGCCTTTGGCATCTCTCAGGTTCAGTTCAATACTGGGGTATCTGCTCTGCCCCCACTACTGTTGCAAGCAGAAGGAAAGAAGCCAATGAACATTAAAGTACATCCCTTTCCTTTCCCTACAAAAACCCCCCACAAACACATTACTTAGTTAAGCAAACTAAATATTGTCACATATGCAAAACCAAACAAATGTAAAAGCAGAGAAATGCTCCTTTTCTGTCCTTTTGCCAACAACTAGCTATAATGCATAACAATGTTTAGATAAAAATAATACAAATAGGATGTCATTTCTGAGGGCATGCTTATCTCTAATTCATTTTCAAGAGAAATGTTACATTTCAGCACATTCACAGAATCACAGAATAATCTGAGTTGGAAGTCACAAGGAATATCCACTCTACCACTGGACAACCCAAATACATTTTATGTATGTAAAATATATTAACCTTATTCTGGAGGACCAATAACATCCATATTGACCCTATACACAGAATCAGGCATGAGGATCACAGCCACATCTTTCCTTTACTCCTGAGGAGCACAGTGAATGTCTGCCCTGACATATTTATCACAGGAAGTCTGAGCCTATTACTTGGCCAAATTCCCCACATATTTCTTCAAGCTTTTAAAAAGGAATATACCACAAGGCATGAATGAAGAGCTTACAATTTCTGTAACAGTATTTCAAAATGGCAGCAATTCTGTGGGTGAGTTTTGTTTAACCAGTGTTCTGTGACATTAAAGATTAAGAAGGCAATTATTTTTCAACTAAAGATTTTGTGACTAACATATATAATCTAAATAAACATTTCTAATTCAGACTGCTTAAACACACAAACCAAACCCTCCATTTGTCTTGTTACATTCCTCCAGAGTTTTTTCTTCACAAGCTGATTAGTGAAATTACTGTGATGTCAACACTGAGAGAGTGAAACGTGCTGGTTAAAGCACAAATAACAAACAGGATCCTTGGATTACACACCAAGCTCTGCCCTGATTTGTGCTGTAATCTTTGGAAAGTAATTGAGAGATCTGCACTGGCTTTTGATGCAAGGATCTAACTACCTTTGAAATCAATTTATATTTCCCTCATACATACACAGGTCAAGAAAGCTCATGATTTTCTATAAATTACATAAAATTATATAAGATTGGAGGAATTTTCCCTAGTAATATGAAAAAGTATACACTGCAATAATGCAGACACCAATGCTAAGTGTTACCTGTTCACTTCAGGGAAAATTAGTGAGCAATTTAATACAGGGATCAAGCTAATATTCCAAATTTACTAGCCTTTGATATCCCTTCAGCAAAATGGGAGCATTTATCAACACAGCTATTACCTCTAATCTGTAATATACAGAGAGCAACACTTTATTGCATTTTATGGTAAATTCTGCAAGTAATAATAATGTTGATGGAAAAAGCAAAATGTTTCAGAAAATTGCAAATGTTCAAATGCATGTAGTGCAACATGCTGACAGAAATGTTATTCATTAATATTTATTAGGTAAGAAAATATCTTTGCATGAAGAATGCTACAAAAACATTATCATCACCAACATACTTGTCCCTGTAGAATATTTCTCTGTGAGCCATATTAGGAAACTTCTACTAATCCAAACCTCTGGAGGTTTCTTAGCTACTAATCTGGATGAATTAGGTCACTCCTGCTCAGTTTTTCATTACATGATAGAATTTCCTTCCCTGAACTCTCTAAACAAAACTTCCCATTTGCAAAAGTTCTAACATGAATTTTGCAATTTTGCTGAGAGTCTTTTCAGTGACTGCAAGCAGAGAAAAAGTTTAGCTGAGAATGAATTGATTTGCCTGTTTAGAAGTTCTATCAGCCCCATTTTTTCAGTATTTCAATCAAATCTCAGAGGCAGTTTTAGAGCATAAAAGGATGAAGCCGGCAACAATGTACAGCACAAGCTGAACCAGACTCAACCTTAGTTTAGGCAGATTTCCCCCAGTTAAAAACAACAGTAAACATCTTATCTGCAACAAGAGACAACATCCATCACCCCCAAAGAATCCTTCAATTACCAGCCACAGACCCCCTTTGGTACGTGGTATTTAAACCAGAATTCATGAGCTCTCTAATTGATGATAGGTTATTGGATAACCCTTGTTAATTACAGCTACACAATGTCAAAATTAATGATTTTTCCCACCCCCTTTCAACTCGAGAATGAATTCATAACTTATATCAACTCACAAAAGACGTGCAATTAATATTGTCAGTAATCATTTCACGGAAGGGATTTGTTAAAGACAGGCATGTGGACACAATTAGTGTATCAATTAATGTTGCTGTTACTTGATCTATAAATTATTGAAAAACTCATAGCTACTGCAAGGAAACAAAGCAAATCCACTCCCAATCAATGCAAGAAGCTCCTCTGTTCATTACTCTTTAAATCAAATTTAAATTTTGCTGGATTCCATGAATCTTAGCTACACAATCAGAAAAATAAACCAACCTATACCAATGTGACATTTTGAAATGCCTCATTACAGTGATGATGCTTTAATTGTTGGTAGTTGATCACAAAGTTTTTTTTAAAAAAGTTAACATTCAAAAAGTAATTCACCAACACTCCAATAAGTTCACCAATAAATTCATAGCACTTATTAATCCAAACTGAGCTTCCAACCTGGAAATATAGCTGCAAAAACTGCACCAACATTTCTGTGTGTCAGCAAAATTGTAACTTTTATATCCATCAGAAGCCTGCATTCCACTCTCCAGTTTAGCAATGATTAGGGCAAAGACTGGATTCAAATGAGGTCTGAGAAGCCCAAAACAGGACTGGGGTAGATTAGGCACTTATGATGAAAACTGACAATGACAAAACATAACCTCATTTAAAGGCTTCCTATCCCCAAAGGCTTTTAAACTAACTAGGTAGCTCCTGTTTGATCTCAGTCTGACTAGAGTTTTGCTCCTGGGGATGCAAAGGTTTTCTTTTAGCTAGTTAGACAGACCCCAGCCTCTCATTAGTGCTTAAAACACCCAGGAAATAGATGTGACTCTGCCACAGGCCCAGTGCATGCTAACTGTCCTGCACTGCCTTCCTTTTAATCAGCAGCCAGCAGAGAGAAAATGGCACAATTAATGGCACTTTTTGCCATTGTGATCCCCAGAGGATCACTCAGCTCTCCCACCTCCACTGCCCTGGTGTAACTCTCACCTGGCATGAACCAGCTGCCCCTCCTGGAGCACGGTTTGGGCACCTGGGTGTCCATGCAGGTGACACAGAGCCCAGCTCGGGGCAGGAGAGCAGCTCCAGCTCAGCACAGCACGTCCCACCCTCTGCAAAGTGCCAGAGCTGCTGGCAGGCTGCAGCAATCCCTGCCTGGCACCCTGCCTGCCCTGCGAGCTGCTCCTGTGCCTCCTGCTTCCCACAGCTCTGGGAATCCATGGAGCAAGGGAACCTCACCCTGAGCATCATCCACCATCATGCTGACTGACAATGGGACCAAGCTCCTCTCTGGATTTGCTTCCATTTTTTACAAGTGCCTGTGGTTTTGAAAATTGACTCAGGAGTCTTATGATGGGAGATGCGATGAGAGATGGGATTGCTGAACAAGCCCTGAGCTTCAAATAGAAAAATTACAGAATTTAGGTGCAAGAGGAAAGATGAAATCACTAGAACAATTCCTTTAGGCCCACCCTAAGTAGACACATCTGCACTGAAATTTGGTAGCCTGACTCATTTCTTTACTGACCTTCCATTTCAATTTTTCTGTTCAGCTAATTTTGTAAGAAGGAATTTTCCCAGGCAGTTATCAGTGTGAATTTAACATCAATTCAACACATTTCCCCCAGAGAGGTTTTCTAAATCAATTTTAATTCTGATAGGCTCAAGTAAATGTTTTCAATTTGATTCAATAATCTATACACACTTATAACAAGGCTTTTCCCCCATGTACTACAAGACAAACATGGTTTATGTTTCTAACAACTCTGGCTAATAAAAAATTCTAATTTCCTATCCTGGATGATACAAATACACAATTTTTATTCAATTCTTAATGAACCAGATGACATAAACAAACAAAATAAAATCAGTATTTAAGAGCATTAGTTATATCATTAATTCTCTAAATGCTTCTTAAAGAACACATTACTTTTGGCAAACTCACCAAAAAAAAAAAAGAAATTGTATCACCAAAAGAAGTCCTCAAATTGAGCTTTCTAAATCTCCTGAGAATTTTTTATTTAAGAGAGCAACATAAAACCTCTCCAGGATATCCTTTAAAATGTGAGCAAGTTCTCAAAAAAGATAATTACAATGAAGTTACCAGCAGATATCAGCAAGAGTAGCATGAAGATTAGGGCTGGAGGTGGGGGATGGCAGAAATATCATCTCCTCTAATAACACCTAGTGCACTGTAAGCCTGTAAAATGGAATAAAGTGTGGGAAGGAGAGTTCTGGAGGTCAGGGTGAAACTCTGGTCCTCAAGGGATGAGGAGCTTTACAGCACAGGGAGGAAGAAGTGGCAATCTGGAGAGGAAGGGAGGTGCCTGGCTCATCTCTGTTCCCAGAACAGTATTTCCAGTTAAAATTCCAGCCTCTGCCAGGAGCAGGACCAGGAAGCATTTCTAGAGCCCACCCAACTCTGAATCCATCAGATCAACATGCACTGAATAAAAGGCAAAATTTGTTCCTGATTTTTAATAGAGAATTGTTCCAAAAGGAACT
This sequence comes from Erithacus rubecula, assembly GCF_903797595.1. Taxonomy (NCBI): domain Eukaryota; kingdom Metazoa; phylum Chordata; class Aves; order Passeriformes; family Muscicapidae; genus Erithacus; species Erithacus rubecula. Next base: position 3,835,291 of record NC_136662.1, on the reverse strand, counting down.
GCTTTGCATGTGACTACAGAAAGTTTTCTGTGTGTCCCCAACACACCAAAGAAATATTTGGTAAAATCTTTGCACAAGCATTGTCATTTGTCCCATTTCCACACAAATCAAATTATTTCCCTGTCACCCAAAAGTCAGCAGTTTGTGCAACACAGCCTAAAAGTACAGGAAATATGAAATCCTAAAGGAGCTTCAACTACACATTCCACCCTTCTGGCAGGGAGTTAGTCCATCCCAGCAGCAGGACTTTGCATTCACACTCACTAAGTATCATTAGACTCCTCCTGAGCTTTTTTCCTAACCTGTCCAGGTTATTAAATTGTTAACTAATGGCATCACAGTGGCTTTAACTCAAGGTAGGCACTATTACCACAAATGTACACATCACTGCTTTCCTTTTGGCCACTGGACATCAATAAAAGAGCTGCTCACATTTATCTGACACTTTATACTGTTTTATACCCATATACCTTACAAATCCTTGAAATTCAGCTTTTCTTAATTTCAACACTCCAAAAAAGAAACACTGCCTTACTGGATGTTTATGCAGATGAAGAGAACTTCATAGAAGATTTAGGCTTCCAGAAGTGCAACAAAACACTGGAAAAACAGCAGAGCTGAAATTCCTGTTTATACAGCAAAGACTTATTTCTTGGGAATATTCAGTCCCATTGCCTAATCAAACTCATTGATTAGCAACATTAGAAACTTCGTGTTAGCACTTGCTACCTGCCACTGCTCACAGTTAATGAACTTGGGAAAAAAAGGAAAAAAAAAAATCCCTGTTTTTCACGCGTCCATCACTCCCACTATACAGAGGAGGGCTCCTTTGTTGGAACACAGGCAAGTGCATACAACTCAATGACAAGTAAATGAGCACACCAAGTTTCTTTTGACTCTGGTTCTGTGGGGTTTGAATAGCAAACAGTGTGTGCATTGTGTACCTTGTCTGTGTGAAGCATTCACTGCTCCAGCCCTGGGAGGGCTGATGGGACTGCACAGACAGCACTCAGCCACAATAACCCTGGGGATGTGCCACTGCCACTCCCTGTCCCTTCCAGCTCTCCAGACACATCACTGCCACACAACGCATTTTATACTCCCCCTCAGCACTGAAGGTAATTATCAGAGTTTCCATTTGGGGGATTGAATCAGATTTTGGGCAGAGAAGTGTTCAGTTCTTGTGATTTATGGAAATGTTTTTACAAATTGGATGCTGAATACTTTATTAACATAAATGCCAAGGTCCTAAAAAGAGTTGTTTGCTGGTTTCAAAAGTTTCAGCCTCCAGCAGAAGAAATAACATAGGAGACACACATCAAAAAGATGTTATCCATATTGCAAAGAAATGACATTTTTTAATTTCCTGCCTGCCCCCAAAAGCTGAATGATCATACAACCAAACCACTTTAACTTTATTTGCCTTGAACATCTTAGATCACATTCTCATTTACATCAAAGTTCCCCTTTCCTTGCCTTTCCAAACTGCAGCTTTTTAATCTTAAATGAATCATTTTTGATTTGTGAGTGTAGGCCTAGAGCAGTCATAAGGTTTTAAACCATCTTCCTGAACAAACACTTGGAATTTTTTAATTGCTCTGTCTTCTACAAACTCTAGGATAAAGATTTCTGATACAAAAGCCAAAGGGAACACAAGGACTTAGTAAATGTTTTTGTAGAATTGCTGCAATAAATGGTATTGCTGCCCAGCAGTTCAAGTTAACTGTGAGTAAAATTTGCATTATACATATATAAGCAAAGATAATCTTTGTCTAAGAAAAGTGAAGAAAACCCCTCAGAAGTAAATGGCTAAATTACACGTCCACCAAAAAAACCAGAATTAAAAACTCCAGAGCTTACATGAAAGCTCAAATCTTGCTGTGCCAAGTATTAAAACTATTAAGTATGATTATTTTTTTGTTTTAATTTTTTATCTAAGGATTAATAAAAGAGTCATATTAAATATTATTTAAATCACAATTTCATGTGTAGGTTTAAAAAAAATAACCAGATATGGCTACACAGAACAACAAGAAGTACCACTAGAAAGTCAAAATCTTGGATTCCAAGTTCATCAGTATTTAAAACCATGAGCCATAAAAATACTAAAAACACTAAATACTAATACTAAAAATACTGTTTTTCTCTCTAAGGAGAAAAATACCTACTAAAAATCTTCAAGCAAGCACAAGCACCAAATTCATATAGTCCCATTTCTCACACTTATCATTCCAAAGAACTGCTCTACAGTCTGAGGGAAAATTATAAATACAAATATGAACTAATCCAACCATGCATTTCTCCGTAGCTTCTCCTTAATTTTGAGTTTTCTTCCTCTTCTTTTTTTATTTCCATATACCAGATTACAATTAATCTCTCCACCGATTGCTACTGAGTTCTCTAACTTCACAAAGTGTCAGTAAAATTTAAACTCCAGGAACAGAAAGTTCATTTGAGCTCTGGTTAGTTCAGAACAAAGCAGAAAAAAAGCCATTAGAATAAAATATGTTTATCAGCAGAGAAAAATAGAAGTGATCTTTAGTTGAGTAATTTTAAAAAATGTATTTATCTTCATGAACCATAAATAATAAAAAATATAACAAATCCCATTTTCACTGAGCACACAGATAACAGAAGAGCCACAGATGTGCCAAAGGTGGCTGATGTAGGAACAGATTAAAGTAAAAAACACACAGAAATAAAGAGAAATGAGTCACTACCTTTCTTTTTGGAGTCTTTCTTTGTGCTGGTTTTAACAGCCACTTGAAGTTCTGTCTCAGTTGACATCCTATATCCTTAGTCCTCTTCACACAGATCCAGGATCTCGGTCAGGCTCATTTAGAACGTCTCTCCAAGAGAATAATTTAGCCTTTCAGATACTATAACCCCAACAGTTCATCTCATTCGCTCCTTTCCAGTGCTGTTAAGGAAGGAAACAAAAACAAACAGTCATTTTCTGGGTTTAAAACATGGAAGGAAAACAAAAAAGCCAAACCATTGAAAGTTCTCCATCTACTGAGCCAATCCATGATTTTAGATGCTTAAACAGAGTTAGTTGTGACTACCTCAAACATCTGTATTTGAGGTGTTTTGGCATATCTGAGATGTCTTCTAGAGACATTGCTCAGGGTGTACAGAAGACCAGCAGCTGGAGGACAAAGACCACAATGCAGGAAGCAGCTGGAAATGTCACCAAAAGCAAAAAAAAATCTGCAAGGACTCAATTCTTAAATGCACCAACTCCATATTGCCAGTCAGTAAGTACAGATTCTTACTCCTCCAATTCTCTTTCAGTGCTTTCATTCTCTTACTTGAACAAAGACAAATGAAAAATGTATTGCTCATGCTGAGAATATCATACTTTGCCACTCCTCTTGCTTATGATGTTTCCAGTATAGAAGACTCTGTCTCCACGCAAACAAAGCAGTAATTTAAACACCCATCTAGTAATCTTTCTTGCAAAGATCTCTGAAAATAGTTAATTAAACCCATAGGATAGGGATAGGTGCAAAAAGATAACATTTAGGGAGAAAGCTACAGCTTTATATAACGTGGATTTGTTGGGGACAAAGATGCACCAGCTGTGAACCCACAGCAGGAACGTGCTGGAGCAGGATGAGGGAGGCAGGACTGGGGATCAAGGCAAAGAATACACAAAGAATAAACATCTAAGCAAGAAAAGAACCCATTGCTCCAATTCTCACTGCTGTCCTTCCTGCTTTGGGGGATGAGCCATTCACTTGAGGCAGTCTGTCAGGGCAGAGGGACCAGACTGTCCTGAAGCCATTTGTCAGGATGTTCCCACCAAATGCATCTCCTTACTGCCCCTTTCTTTTTGTGAGAAAGTTCTCATTATTAGCACAATTACAGAGAAGTCCATCTGGCCTGTCAGAACAGCTGCCCACTTATTAAATAAGCATTTAATAAAGATATTAACCCAGCCTATCAGCTGGTTAGATGGCCAGAGATTAACTGCAGTTAGAGTTGTTTACTAATGTCCCTTCTTTGTCATTTAAGAAAGTAACAGACTGCAAACACTGGAGTAATTTTGACACTTTAAATCACTTTTCACAGTAAAGGCTGTGAAGCCACCAGTACTTTCAAATCCAGGCTCTTTTAACATTTTAAAATGCTTCAGTAACATTACACTGCCATGCACCGTCTGAAGTGATTTAATATTGCTGAAGTGTGTCAGGGGCTTTCTTTAATAAGCTCTTCAAATCTGTCTGTGTATTATAGAATATTCAAAGATAGCTTTTCAAAATCTGCTGAACTGATTCTGAAATACAAAATTCGCTGTTCCCCCCTCTGTGGAATCTGAATAAGCGCCGCACAGCCAAAAAAAAAGTAGGAAAAAAATTAAGCAAGGCACAAATTGAAGTTGCAGTGCTTGCTGAATACACCTGCTTGGAGTACCAGACCTGAATAAACCAACAGCATCCTGATGAACCTTCTCAGCTGAGAGAAGAGTAGGAAAGGACAAAGCAAATGAAGGCTGGTCAGAGGGAAAAGGAGCTCCAGCTCCCAAAGTGAGGATCCAAGAGCTCTCTGGCCAGTCCATGCACAGGGAGATGCCTCTCCCCAAGCACAGCTGCTGGAACACCCCCACCCTCCTCACTCACGCTTCAAATCCCCCCACGAGCAGGGAGAGGAGCTCTGTGCACAACAGATGTCCCTCTCAACCCCCATCTCCCTCCCCTCCCCCTGCATGCAACCCAATTTAATAATATTTAGTTTTACAGCACAGTAGGGATGCATCAGCCTTTACAGCTCAATGGCACTTACTTAAAGCATCTCTCGAGTCACAGCTGGATTGACAGTTTATTTTTCGAGAATTTGGATTTATATTTACCTAAAGGTTAACTACATAACTCTACAAGGAGCACTAACATGAGCCACTTCACAAAAGGGAAATATTTATAATAGATCCACTTATTAAAAAAATAAATTAAAAACAAATACCAAATACCCCCGGGGTCCATAGTTAAGCAAGTTTTAATGTCTTAGAAGACCATTGTGGCTACAAAGCATGAGGAATGTCATCTCCTGTTGTCAGCTATTTCCAACAGGACAGCTGAAATAGTAGCATCAGAATGGCACTGAATATTTTAAAGTAACAACATATGACTGCTATCTCATTTGAAACTCCCCAGAAAAGCTATATCCCCTCGAGGCTATCCCACTGAGTAATATTTTTTAAAATAAATGCATGTCTGTTTTTGGACAGGTTCACATATTGATTTACTTTCAAACCTAATCAGGTCATACTCTCGCAGGCTCATAGATCCTTGAATAAAGTAATAGGTATCTTTGTAAAGGAGCACATAAACATCTGTCAGACACCAGCTATAGTTCAAACTGAATTTGCCACAGAGACAATTCCTCCAGAAGTGTAAGTCTTTATGTAAGCCACATTAGTAAACTTCCATGCACTGTCCATATTTCAGCCGTTTATTACCCAGATGAGAATGGCAGTCAATCTGCTCCTCACTGCAACAGCTTTCATTGTCTCCTCCAATCTAGGTCACTGCTGTTAAATACCACAGCCTCCCAACTGTGGGAAGTACTGCAGCATGTGTTTTATCAATGAGATGCTATTTGCTTTGATCAGTTCTGCCACATTTCTCTCCCTGCTCTAAAGACAAGATTTTGTTAGCTGTGCTTACAAAAAAAAAAAAAAAAATATATATTAAAAAAATCCATCATCTTACACATATCCAACCACTCTAACAATCTCCTTGTGTGCCTTGTTACTGCTCCAGCTATTGCAATGTTATGTGCATGCCTCAGCTTTTCCTAAAGAGGATTCTGAGCTCTTCGTTTTAACAAAATACTGACATTTTCTGTGGCCTTATTAAGTGGCTACAGCAGGAACACAATCAGCGCATTCTGGAATTAACTGGCTCTTAATTCCAGGAGAAGTTCTTAATCCTGCGTTCTCTATTACTCCTATGCCAGCACAAAAAAAGCCTTAGCAAAGAAATATTTCTGTGAATTCACTTTGCAGTGAGGATTAACACAGGTTGGACCCTTTATGCACGGGGAAATCAGTCCCAAGCTCCACTCGCCTCCCCCACATGCCTGTGAAACAAATATTTCTGTCACATCATTTGTCTTTTCAATCACACTTCAGTGAGCTCATGTAGGGGTTATTAGGAGACTTCCCCTGGCCCAAGTTATGAAGGAGGTCAGACAAGATGATCATAATACTTCCCCTCTGGCTTTCAAATACATGAATTAATTAATTTTTTTTCAAAACTTCAAAACTTAAGAAGTTCCCTCCCCTGAAACCAGTTTCCATCTGCTTATATAAAAGAAAAGCAGTCTTAGAAAGGATTTGTAACTAAGCCCTGGCATTCCCTAGGTATTTAAGTTCTCCAGAGCCCCAAAGTGGGATTTGACAAGAGGATGGTACCTCCCAAACACTGGTTTGACAAAACAAAAGCCTTGCTCCCATCCTTAGCTCTTGCTTTTTATGCTTCTGGAGTCTTGCAATTAAATTTTTCTCCTCCAAAGAGCCCTACATAATCACTTTGATGCCCGTGGTTTTACGAGTGTTAAACAAAGCCCAAACATACTAAAAGGGTAAAAGATACGTGAAAATAGAAGTGAAAAGTGCTGTGATCCTGGAAAACTATAACCAGATCAAGTGTAGGGGTCTGCCATCCAGGGAGAAAATGTAACTCATCCACTTCCCAGCTGCCCTCCAAGCCTAACACAGAGAGCAGCAGTGGGACCACACACAAATAAATAAACAGTGGAAAACCCATCCCTGCCACCAATGCTCTTTGTACCCTCCAGGGAGAGGGGCCAGGAAATCCTCTGGTGCTGCTCACACTGTTTTGTACTCATCAGCTCATTTCCCCAATGGTCAGGGGAACATCAGAGGATTCATCTGTCACAGCAGGCACTGCACTAATTCTGAACAGGAACCCAAGGGACTGATCCAAAACCCACTGATACACTGCAGTTAACAAGGGCTGCAAGGAAGAACCAGAAAAGGAGGAGGCTGAGGTAAAAGAGAGCTTAAGACTCTGACAGAGAGGAGAAAATGAGGAGGAAACAAAAGCAAACAGGAGAGGTGTTGGTGACACTTCATTACAGCAAATTCTGTGAAGTGTTTAGCAGGAAAATCTAAGCCAGACCATGCACTGAAATTCTGGCTGCCCTGGCACAGAAACAACCTCTGCTGGATTGGTCACAGGTCTGTCCCTCTCCTCCAGTTTTGCCATTTGCCCCCAGAATAGCAGAATGCACTGTCTCCAGTGAAGCCAAAGGACTCTTTCACAGCACTCTATGCCAAGCTCTGCCTTTTCCTGCCATTTCTCTACTGGTATTTCTGCAGCCTGTAAAGGTGAAAGGAATTTTACTCTTCATGTGCACCAACTGAGATACTACACAAATATTTACTCCCCTACAAACCCTCCCCTGGAAACCAGCACCCTTCCTCTCCCACTCACTCCCTAAATTGTACAACTTATTAAGACTCTCAGCTGCCTCCAGATCATATATTTAGTTTTGTTTGCTCTAAAATGAGCATGTACTTACCTCCACTCCTGATTTTCTATATATTATGATAAGGAAGGAGTTTATGTCCTTTATTCAGCCTTTTGTACTATGTCTGTAGTGTCTTCCAGAACAACACTTCCCAAATAACCCTTTTTAATTCTTCCAATATCAGAAAACAACTCAGTACTCAAACCACAGCATTTAATTTCCTTTTATATTTAGTTGCTGTAGTTGACTGCATTCATAAAATATTTCTCTTATCTCCTGAAAACAAGAAGCTCTTTTTTAAACAAAATCCTAAATGTAACTTAGGCTAATAAAACATTTTGTTGAGTTTATTGTGGTTTAAATTATGCTTCATTTTGCTGTCTCTAGGGCATCTTTTAGGCATGTTACCCAGTTCCTCAGCACCACTGGAAGAGCATCTTGGCATAAAACTGACCTATACAATATTTCTAAAGTAAGATTTTTATTAGTATTCCAATGGTGGCAGGAATAATTACTGAAATTCCTCCTGGAAATCACTCCATGTCGTGGTGAATACTGCACTCCACTCCACCAATTATTCACCAGAAGTGCTGTGAATTTTCTACTCACAGAAAATGCTGACCGGATTAAAAAGAAGCTTTTCAAAGGAATGAATTGATTTCATCAACATTTTTAATGGCAAATTACTAACATTTCATTTTAATATTCCAGTTTCTATTTTATATTATACAGGGCAGCATTCATGCAACAAAGGCAAAATAGAAGACATGGACTTGCTTTAAAGGATTTTTGAAATAGTAAAGGAATGGCATTTGAATTCAGGGAAAACTACATTTCCTCTGCCCATGGAGCAGGAAATGCAATTCCAGCCCAGAGAGCTGAAAACCAGGAACAATCCCAGTGTGCTGGGGAAGCAGATACAGCACTCATTGTTCCTTTAAGTTCACTTTCTGACTCAAAACTCCATTCAAAATGCTTTTGTAAGCTTTAGCAGGGTATCACATCAAAAAGGAGCAGGCTTAAAAACTCCACATCATTCCTTTGGTACCACATTAGCAGATAACAGAGGAAATAATTCAGATGAGACTGGAGATTGCTCAGTGAAATTACCTTATTGCTTTTCCCCTATGAATTGCATTACTCCAAAACTCCACTACTCCCAGATTCCCACACTGCTGACCCTGGAGCAGAAAAAGAGAAGGAATTTCTGATAAGGCTGTGCAAGAACAAAAAGAAACCAAAGTCACAAGTACTTCAAGCACAGGCACAGCATGGCTGTGACCTGAGCCCCACCAGCAGAAACTGCCTCACCTCCACTGCAGTCAATGAAGTCACACCAGCACAAAATCAATAGTGCTGCATTTGACTCCTGTTGGCACAACTCCATTGATTTTAATGGAGTTGCAGTTACACCAATTTTATGCTGGTGTATCTGCATTAGTGTCAGAGAAGTCAGGCTGGTGTGACTGATGTAAACAACAGGAGAACCAACCCCTCTATGGCTAAAATCCAGCATTGTTAACTCCAAAGCCAGGAGAAAATGCAGATCTGTACATTACCACAGCGAGGCCTTTGGAGTTTATTTCTCCAAAACAGAAGAACTGCTCTTTCCTGATCCTCTCAACACCAAAGAAACACAGACTAAGAAGGCAAAGAGGACAAAGTACACAGTTGGGATCACAGTATCCTGTAATTAGAGCTGTTAAATGATTACTAAAGTGCAGTGGTGCAATCATCACACTGAGGGAAAGGGAGAAATGTGCAGTCAGGAGCATCACCAGGGAGAAGGTAAAAGCAATGTCAGACTCCATGTTTCACATTGAAATGCAAATTCCTCACAATCAGAATCTGTCTGTTAATTGGAAGAAAAGGTTATGGAATTAAACATTTTGCATCCTGGACAGCTCAGCAAGTTTTGAAGTGGCACAGTAAGTTGAAGGAATCTTGTTCATCTCCTGTCCTTCATAGAAACATCTTGATTCAGCTCTGGTTTTTGTTTAATTTCAGGATCATTTTCTTAATATTTCAAGTCAGACTGAACTGGAACTCACCTTCTCATTCATTTTAAATAAAATACCAGCACTATACCTAATCTAAGCTATACTTTGAAATCTGAAGTAAAGTTTAGAGTAATGCCTTACATTGACCTTTTTAAAGGATGTGAATTTTGCACCAACTTTTCCAGGTCCCTTTGAGATTTGCTCAGCCACAAGAGTTGACCTGTACATTGTGCCCTTCCATTCTCTAAAGCTTCCTGACACTACAGCAAAGCAAAGCAAAACCTCCTAATGCCAACAATAACAAAAAGCCCCTTTGCCAGGGTCTTTATTCACTCTATTTTTCAACACTAAGCTCCTGTTCTTTTGACTGTTAAGTATTAGGAAAACTGATCAAAGGAATTCACCCTGCTGGAAATGGACTTTTGCTTTATTACACCAAACTCAACCACCTGACTCCTACCAAAGGTCACTGTCTAGCATAGCAAAGGGAAAAAGCAAGAAGCTTCTGGGGCTGTAAGGATGTATTCACACAAACAGACAATAATAACTTCTACATTTGTGTTCACATCTGACAAATATCAACATTTTCAACTGCCAAGTGATCTAAGTGTGGCCTTCCAGCACCTGAAGGGAATCTATAAGAAAGATGGAGAGAGACTTTTCACAAGGACATGTAGTGACAGGACAAGGGGGACCAGCTTCACATTGACAGAGAAGGTTTGGAGCAGAGATTAGGAAGAAATTCTCTCATGTGAGGGTGGGAGATGGCCCAGAGAAGCTGTGGCTGCCCCATCCCTGGGATTGTCCATGGTCAGGCTGGGCAGGGCTTGGAGCAGCCTGGGATAGTGGGAGGTGTCCTTGCCCATGGTAAAGGGGTTGAAATTCAGCTTTAAGGTCCCTTCCAAACCAGGCCATTCTGTGATTCTCTGATTTAGCTGCAGCATTACTTTTGACCATTCCATCTGAATATTTCAGTCTTCAAACCACTCCTGAAGGCAATCCCACAGAACTGCTGGGATGAACAGCAGGCTGGCTCCTGCATGATACCAAACAGAAGTATTTGAGGACAGCTACTAGATTTTACTGGAGAAACTTCAAATAAATAATTTTCTTGGAATCCCTTATCTGTTCTCATCTCATTTGTATCTGATTAGGTTACTCACTATTCCACAAATGCTTTCTATTAGCAGGAGTATTAACCAGTTTCAAAGGGAGGAAACATCTTCCCTAAGAAATTTACATGCATTTTCTGGTTTGAGATAAGATTCAACAGCATTTCTGAATAATGACAGTGCTCTTCCCACAACTGGAAAATATACTAAAAGATAAAACAAAGTCATAACAGTGTCTAACCCTTGAAACTGTGTGGGCCAGGTGTTGTTTGCTGTATCATAATTCCATACAGGGTCTCCACTGTTGCATAACCAGGTGTGCATGACCACCTCACACCCTAAAGGATCAAAACCCAGGTGATCAGGTTAGGGATCCTGCAAAAGGAATCACTTCCAGGAAAAGAAAAATTAAACCACTGCCAGCCTAACATGTCGAGGGGAGGGGGGGAAAAGTGTTTGATTATTCAGATGGGGAACTCTTAAGCAGTTAAATGAGTACAAGGATCTGCATGAGTGGAAACACATCAGAAAACAATGCTTATTTTCCAAGTATTTTTTAAAATCACCAAGCAGCATGCAGTGAGGAACCATTCACCTTCTACTGTCATGCTACAGTTTATTCTCTCTTGGAAGCAATTACAGGACAAATGCCAAGCTACAGAAGGTATTTTTCCAGCAGCAGCATCTGGCTTCTTGGCAGACTCCTCAGGCAATTTTATTGGAAGCTTTAGAGATGCTGTTGGGTCAGTCCTGGTTATATTGCTTTGGAATTGTCTGGCAGATTCTTCTTCCTAGATGTCATAATCCTTCTGATTTACCTTGAAGGAATTAGCACACTTTTATCCATTTCAAAAACAGCTGACCTGCAGGGCATTTTGGGGCTGCCTACAGAGACACAGTAAAAGTCACTGGTATAAATCTGTGTGCCTTTGAACCAGCAGAATTTCAGCACCCAGTGCCTGATGCATCATCAAGCAAACAAGGAAGCCATGCAAACATTCTCTGTTACCAGTAAATTGACTGCATTCTTTATGATTAAAGGAAAAAAAACCCAAGATACATTAAAGATTAACTATTTTAAAAAAGGTAGGAATCAGCTCCATCCAACTCTTCCATAAAGGGCAAGAGGAAGGGAAGACAGAGCTGTCCTTTGCTCTCCCCTTATCCATCCCTTCCCCCTCGCCAGCCCCAGCTAAGATCTGCATTATTCTGCAGCTGTGATCATGATTAATCCTCATCCAGAAGGATGAAAGACAGGATGCTGGTTTTGCCCGCCCTCTCTGCCTACCAAGAAAATCAAGTCCACAACAGAAAGGCTGTCTGTCAGTCTGGGGGTGTCCTCTGGAATTCACACAGAGAAAAGAGACAGAATGCCATATAAAGCCAATTTATAGTCCATAACACAGGTGGGACCTTCCTACTTTTGTGCAATCATTTACATTAAATATACTTCTTAATTTAAAGAGAAAAGAAAAAAAATCAGATGTGTTCATTACTATTGCTTGCTTTTTTTTAATGCATTCCCAGATATGCTTGGATGTTTTTTTTTTTTTTTTCTTTCAGAGAGGTTTCAGAAACTCCTATAAAAATCTTTTTCAGGTTATTTTCTAGGAAAAAAGAGTCCTAATGCCCAAAGGTAAATACTAAAGGAGCAAGTAATGTACTCTATAATTTAATAAAGGGCTACAGATCTTGGATTTTCAGTGACAGGAGTATTCACTGAGCAGCATAAGAGCAGACTGACAGCAGTAAGATACACATATCCAGGTCAGACAAAAAGCCAAACAGAGCTCTGTCATCAGCCCAGTGCAAATAAATCCAACCAGACACAGACTTCAGACTTGGCTAATGTGAATTGACTAATATAATTCCATTTCATGCAGGGAAAAACATATTCTGATTGTGAGCCAGTAGTGCTCACAAGTTCTAAATTTAGATATCAGGGCCAGGTGAACCTTCAAGTGAACTCATCTGAATGTTATCCATATCAAAGATTTGTCCCTTCCAGAAATTACCTTCCCAGATTTAAACCAAGTATTGACTCTCATTACTGCCTGCACCTCTTGGACATCCCTATTCATTAATTAAAATTTCTGCAGAATCACAGTACTCAAGGCAGCTTGGGCTTTAAAATGCTGTGCTGTGGCACATACTGAAAAAAATCAATTATTTAGGCTCCAGTACATGAACAGAAGTTACTGGCACAGTAGAAATCAAACCACATTTTAGGGGAGATGTAGCACAGACTCCCTTGTTTACCAGCTGGTTCCTGTGAAGTGCAGAGCAGTCTCCACGATCAGGTGAACATTTGGATACACACTGAAATCTGAATTTCCAGTGATGCCCTAGATTTCACTGACTATACAAAGGAGATGAAAGCTGCACACAGACACAAACAGAAGGTTTCCTAGATGTAGCAAAGATCTAAAATATTTTCATGAATTGCCTTTGATTCTACAGTCTCAACAAAGCCTGTAAATTGAGATAGTGAACAGGAGTAACCATCAAATGGGTGCACTTCAGTGCAGCAAAGAAAATCAATTAAAAACAGAAGTAAAATGCTGCTCTCCCTTGTACACTGCTCTCCTGAAACACCTGGCACACTTAAGGCAATGTTATATCCAAGGGTAATACACCCTGATCTGAAATAAAGTCCTTGCTGTAATGGGAAACAATTGTTTCACCAGGCCAGTTTAAAGCCAAAAGGTGAAGAATTCCAAATCCAATTAAAGCGAGAGGGAATTCAGGAATGCAGAATTTAATTACTGCACTTGGAAGGCAGCCAGGACCACTGGGTTAAGCACCCATGCCCTGGTGAAAGGGCCAGGGGAACTCAAAGGAATTCCAGTGGTCTGGCCCCTGGCTCCTTTCTCCTCCTCCTTGGCAGCCACTGCCCTGTAGCTGAGCCCCAGGGAAGAAGCAGCTCCTGAATTCCAGCCTTTCCAGCAGCTCCTGCCTCCCAAAGCCCAGCATCAGGCAGGCCTGGCCTTGCCCAGCCTGTGAGACCAGGCAGGCTCTCAGCACATGGTGAGGATGCAGATGATGCCCAGTCAAAGCCATTCAGATAAATACACCTTCAATGAAGTTATTGCCTATGCACCACTTTAACATTTTGGTTTGGTTTGGGCTTTTTTTTCAGATCAACAGACTAAATAGCAGGCACTAATAATGTTAGTTTTGGAAGGAGTGTGATGTTTGTGTTACCCACTCAAGTTAATTAATGGAAATAATGACAGAGTTACAAAATCAGGGATGATTAAGAACTTGAAGACCATCTACCCATTTCTCTGCCAGGGAGGATTTTTCTTAGCAGCACGTTAATTCTGCTCTTCAGCAAACCTTTCCAAATCACAGGAGCAGCAAGAGTCCCATCAGAGGTGTTCACACTTTCAGGCTGATTCAGAGGAAGAAGTAAAACCTGGGAATAAAAGTCCCACCAATTCCCTATCATTATTGTGAGTCAACTGCTCAGAGATTATCTTGAGCAATTACTCTCATCCCTTACTGCACACACATTCCAAATACCTGTAATCCTCACTCTGTCAGTGCTAAACCAATCCATCCCCTTCAGTAAGATCTAATGGTAAAATCACATTCCACTGGGTTTATATCCCACACTATTACAGTCTCCATTATTAAATATTGCTTATTAGTTTGTACTTACAAAGTCAGGGAGATGTGATTTTACTGCTTGCAAATCATCCTTACGTGGGTCTTATGCTGCACTTACACTTCACTCTCCTCTTCCAGATAAGCTTTTTGCTTTCTGCATATTTAAATAATAACTCTAATTATCCCTACTTGATTGCCCTTCTCTTGCAAAGCCTTTCCACAGGATCATCTGCAGTGAATTCTTCATCCTACTTAGATTTTAAGAAGCCTAAGATACATTTTATTCTTTAATTCTAGTAAGAGCATAGAGCTGTTTCTTTTTTTAAAAAGATGCATAGTGGGTTTCTTCTTCAGATATATTTTTATCAAAACCACAGCAAGAATAATGATTATTATTACACTGGGAAGAGTCACATGACAGAACAGTGCCTAGCATTACAGCAAATTAAAAATTTAGAAAAGGAAAAAAACCCAACCAATCAACCAAAAAAAGACTACTGACATGGTATCACAGTGGCAAAGAAAAGTTCACTTAATTTCCTGAAAATATTGCTTCTTTTGTAAACAACGCTTAGGAAAGTTTTCTAGATTTATTTCATATCACAGTCACAGAAAACACTTTATACTTGCAACTCACATGTCCACAGAAGCTGCAGGCACCTACACAGGAGCTGAAATTAATGGTACTTAATGCATTAGCTCAGGTAGTCCAACCAAAGAAATGCACGTTACAGTAGCTCAAAACATGCCCCTAAAATGTGAGTCAAAACTAGAGCTTCTTCCACAAAATTTATTAATCTTTCTGGCCATTTTTAAAGAGATTTGGTCACTGATGATGCTTAGTTTAATTACAGTGATGTCTGGTAATACCATGTGTTAAAGTTGTGTGGTATTTCCCTTTATGAGTTCCGGTTTTAGCTCCTGATAACTTTGGTAAAGTGAAGAGCCAGGGCTGGCATCTTGCACAACACAAGCAGGAGCAAGGAAACACAGAGTTCACCCTCCAGGAGCCTGTCCTGCTGCCCCAAGGCATGAGATCATCTCCTCCTCCTCCTGCCCTGCTCACCTGGCACTGATCACAGACAGTGAACACAGCCCTGACCCTCCAGCACAGACTGTCTGCTCCTAAAGATGTCACAGGAAGAGAGAAGTCACTCTGTGACTGTTCACACAACTTTCCATTCACCTGGACAATGATTAATTAAGCATCTCTTTACTGATGTGCTTGGTTCTGGAACAGTAATTTCCTTTTTTTTTTTTTTTTTTTTTTTTTTTTTTTTTTGTGTATGTGTGTGAGTAATTCCATGCAGGATAAAGCAGCAGCACAGGTGTTCAAGAACCACACTGCAGCACCTTCCAGAATTCAGCTCACAAGCTGCATTCCTTCAACACCTACTCCTGCAAGAGTTTCAACAGGAATATGGGATTTGGGTCTGGCAGCAGCGACTCTCTTCCAAACATGAAAAGCAGGATGTTCAACTCTAGCTGTGATTTTCAGGTCTCTGTATCAAAGGGTGTCAGAAAGTGCTTGGAAAGACAAAACACAGTCCTGAGCTGTGAATGCTCAGAGCATTCACTGCTTTATTAAACACTACATTATTGAGCACTGTTCTAGTAAATAAAAGCAACCAACCACACAGAGACTTCGTGGTGCATCTTTAAACCAAAGACTTCCCTTTGGGAAATGTGACATTGAACAAGAAAATAAATCTTTGTCTCATCTCCTCTGGTCCTGGACTGAAGTCAGGAAGGACAACCACATTATCAGCAATCACAGGTGAGAAAACCCAGCATTCAGCAGCACAGTAACCTTCTAGCACTCTATTCAAAAATATTCAGAATATTATTGGAGAATAATTCTGTCTGAAGCTCAGTAAGTAAGTCCCAGATTTTTTATATTAAGTAATTTCATTCTAATTTTAGCCATTAAAGAACATTTGGATTAACAGATTGAAAAAAAGTTCATTCACAGCTTTAAATATACATATATATGACTGCTACAAACTCTCTCCCCTGCTGCCCATAAAACTAACAAAATCAATTACAAAATTACATTTACATAGTCCTGAAAATATTTTAAAATCATCATTAACATGTGTGATTTTGTCTTATTTTACCTATGAGCCCAAAATTGTATCCTGAATGCCATTTCTATAGAAATTGAGTACCAAGTATCACCAAGTTGCATTTTTACTGTCTATTTAAAAATACCCTGGCAGCACTCAGGCAAATTAAATTTAAAATTAAACTTCAAGCCTTTGCATGCCACCATAATATTTCAGGCAACAATTTCAAGAAAGGGAAAGCAGAAAACAGACTGTGCATATACAATAGTTCAAAATAGATTTCTCATGTCAAATGGCACAGTTTTTCCTTTCTTTTTCCATTAAAGAGTTATTTCAAATCTTCTGCTGAATACATTTACATGCCTAATGAAACCTCCTCAGTGATTCTTCCTGAATTACTCTATATGCTTTAACACTGCATACACTAATAGTGTACACATACATACAAATGGACACATAAATGCATGCATTCATGCACACAATATTCATGCAAAAAGAATTAATGGAATTTTTTGACTGGATGCTACCCCCTGTAAATATGTTAAACGTGAACAGTGCTCATGGCTGGGTTCATTAACTAAAAATGCTGCTGTTGTCTGCACAATTCACGTTGCTCATGTGAGAAGGGATGACATGTAAAATGCTAATTTACAGGCTCAGTTCTTTTCAATTTACCATCAGGGCTCTCTCCATGAGGAAAATCAGGGGTCACTCACTGCAATTCTCAGGGAATAACTTGGGCTGAGACCTCACTCAGCACCTGGAGATAAAACTCTGCAGGGAGCCTTCTCCAAGAAAAAGTGGGGAGAAAAGAAAAAAAGGAATCTTCTGAATGAGTTCCAAACACATTTTCTGACATGGTCTCATGAAAAAATAATATCCCAAAAGCCACAGTCCACTGACAGGCAAACATCCCATCTTCCAAGGGAAGAGTCATTACATTTTAGACTAGCAGCTGATATTGCAGGTAACTCTTCTCACCACTTCAGCTGTTCATCACCTATTTCTCCTCCAATTTTTTTCCACATCTCCCTGTCTCTTGAGCACCTGCAGCCTGGGAGACCTGCTCACATCCCATCTGAAAATTACTCTGAACACACAGAACCAAGCATGGAACTTCACTTTATCAATTAAGTTTGAACCCCATGTCCCCATTATGGGTCGATGCAGCATTTGATGAACAGATACAATTAAGAGAAGAATTTCAAAACCCCATTATTTTCCCAACCTCCAGCAGCAATAGTGCCACCATTCCCTGAAACATTCCAAAATTTCACTCCACCACACCTGTACCTCTTCTACAAATGCCTTTGACATCCAACTACTTCAAAGCCCACAAATGGTAACTTGCTGCTTAACAATTAACAAATACTTAAGCAATTGATGTGTTTACTATTTCTGACCAGGGTCATCAGTGGTTTTGTTTCCCTTTCCTGGATGCACCTCCGTGCTGTATTTAACTTTCCACAGGGTCTCACCACCTCCCTGCCCCTTGGTGTACAAACTATTTCAGTTTCAAAGCTTTTCTACACAGGGCAAGTTTTCAGCAGGACTTTGAAGCCTTTAAATTCTCTCCTGTAACCTCTGTGTTAGTTTATCAGATCAGTCATTAAGGCTGAGCACTTTGAGGCTGATGGGTTTATCTAGGCTAGCCCAACTCCAGCTAATTGCATTCAATTTGACATTCTCCAAGCACTGACAGTCCTCATTCAAGCCGAGTGTGAAAGTTTTTAAATTAGCTTTCACAGTTTGATTCACAGACAGCAAATGCAAAATGGCACAGGATTAATTTTTTTTCCCCAACAACACAGTGTAACAAAATAGCCCAAAGGCTATTTTAGTTCATTTGCTTTAACTATTAGGGAAGATTCACAGCACAATGTTCCAACAGAGACAAAAGCTCCAGAGGACTTTCAGAGCTCAGTATTGCCCCCATTAATTAAAGTACCATACGTTTGTGCAGCCTTTCCACTTTGTCACTGGATGTTAAAATGAAGTCTAGGCCATTTAAGACAAGCCACAGCCATTACTGCTTAAAACATGAACATATCAATATATTCTTTCCAATTTTATTACAGATCACATTTTTAATACCTAATAAAGGATGGCATTGAACTTAAGATGGGCTATAGGGAAACCCATATTTTCTTGGGGAAGACAAATCCTGGTTTCCCGTGTCATCTGACAATGTGCCTTTTGATCAGTCTGCCTTCATTTGGCAGACACAAGTTAAAAAGAAAACCAGAATATTGAATTACTTATTGCAAAAGTGATTTGGTCACTCCCAGCAAAGAGTGGCAGAGTAGGATGGAAATTCAGCTTTCTTGGCACTCTTTATTATTAGGTGTATCAAAAATATTCATTTTAGGCAAACCATCATAAAATACTCTACACTCAGTATTTAGGACAAAAATATTTCTCCAGTTTCAGAGGAAAATTAAAATCTCCACTGACAGTTTAGTTTAACTAGCCACAGCACATATCAGACTATTTTGCATAAGGTCCAAAATTAATAAACAAACTTTAATTCAAATTCGTTCTAATACTCTAATAACTAATAATTCCAATATAATTCAATAACTGTATCAATAGTGGCAACTCACACTACAGGTGGGGAACTATCTTAAGGCACAAAAATTATTTATAGTGAAATCTAAAAGCAAATATTTGCATGCACAGAGAGATTCCAGCTTCATCCTCCACACTCCAGGTATTTACAGCAGAAGATACATAGGTCACATCTGACAAACTGTAAGGTCAAAGGCACATCTGTAAATGTCAAAATGTTAGTCACTGTGTTGGATGTAATTCAGGTACCTCTTGCCAAGATTCAGAGTAGGTAATCTCAAATATCAACCCAGCTTTATGAGTATTTTCTGTTAAAAAGTTACCCACTTGCATTATAGTGAATGTAAATAGGAGTAAGAAGCCTTTTTTTTCCCAAGCAAAGGTAGTGAGGAAATGCAAAAAAAAAAAATATGTGGACAAGAGCAGGCTGTGAAAAGTTGAGCCCTGACAGTGCTGGGCAGGCTTGGACAGTGTCCTTGGATTCAGAGCTGGCACAGTTGGCACACCAGCACCATTCCTGCTGCCTGGATTAAAGTGCATTTGGATACAGCACAAAGGGCAGAACTGCAGCTCTCCATGGTGATAGAGAGCAATTTGGATATGCCTTTAGAGTCATTTCATGAAATCTCCTCTGATGTAATGAAATGAAAGATGAAATTCGCTGGATTAAACAGATCAGAAAAATCTAAGTTAACACTGACAAAATACAGAACTGAAAAATGTTATTATTTTAAAAAATAAAACTACTTTCCTTATGCCTTTGGACCATTAGATCTTGTGAGTAGCTAAAGACAATATAAATATTACACAACAATGAAGCTTTACACTCTTTTAGATAAAACACAGCTCACCATAAATCAGACCTCAGAATCACTGAACAGCACATTCACACCCATGTTTGTGAATATTTGTGCCTAAGAAACTTTGAATTCTATCCAGCTGCAAATGCCCAGTACAACTGATCAATGCTGATCATGAAAGTCTCCCAGAGTATTCTGTTTCTAAAACAAAGTAAGATTGGGAAAAATTCCATTTTTGGTAGAGGTGAGTTTTCAATGGATTACTGGAGATTCCAGAGAAGGGACTGAGCATTCTCAAGCATCTGCTAAATAAAGTTTTTCCCTCCAGCACAGACATTAGCATTACCTGGAGGCAAAGACATTGATTTTCAGCATAATCTTGGCTATTCTTTGAAGATCTTAGTGGATAAAACCAATTCCTGATAATAAAGACTAAGGGCCAAAGCAACTTGTATAAAAGCCATTACTTAGTTGACTAAAGGCAGCAAGCACAATATACTGCACATTTCCAGACAAACCTCATCTGTTTTGACATTTTTATACTTATTATACTAATTTTATACTTGGATTCTTAAGCTCTTGAGACATTTGGTTTTTTCTTTCCTCTGGGCATAGTAAGAAAGAGACCTGATAGGGACCAGCAGAGACCTTGTTTTGACAAGTATTTCTGCAGAAAAAAAAATGGACACGTGCATTCAGATCTATCTTCAGACAGCCAAAATGGCTTCTAGAATTTTAAACTTTCTATTAAGTGAATTTAAACTGCAATCCACAGATAAAATACTGCCTTTGAGTTACACAACCACTGCCAAAAATAATTATAGTAACTATAATTTCCCTCAAATAATAAGGGAAAATTCTAGAACCATCAGGTGTGTTTAACAAAGAGGGAGCACTGCTGAAGATGAGGAAGGTCAGATATGAGGAGATGCTACAAGAGCAGCTGTTCTCAGAGTGCCTGAAATTAACAGCTGGAAGACAATTGTTGGGGATTCCTACAAAACGTGTCAACCTAAAAACATTCCCATGTAAAAGTGCTAATGACAAACAAAACATCTTCTTTTAAATGCATTTTATCTCAAAATAACAGGACACTGATACTTAGGATTATTTTTTTCCCCTGCTGAACTCAAGTTCTGAAAAAAGCACAGCCCACATCCTTTGTGACACTGCTTTTCTCCATTTCCAATGGAAAGCTCAGTTTTGGCCTCACTGGGACACAATTCCTTGAAATAATAGAGTTTACTGCTGGGGGTGGGCACTATTTTATTTTCTTGCATTTGGCAGGAGTTGACTTCACTAAAAGCTATCAAGGGCTGGTTTTAGCCTGAAGTTACCTAACAATGCTCAACTAAACCAGTTTATTACCAAACAATACCCTTTGCATTTAGCTGTCCTAGTGCAAAATAAAGCCAATGTTCAAGTGGCAAATCCTCAAAATGAATGAACATGCTGAGTTTCAGAAATGTTTGATTTCTTTCATGGCAGTACCAAGCTATTTCTGTTTTCTCACTCAGTTCAGTGCCAGTTTATTTTGATGGCTCTGAAAGGATCACCAGGTAGAAACCCTTCAGCTCTGCTTTGAATTACTCCCACTTCCAAGACAACCAGCATGAAACAGCAGCACAAACCAAAGAAGTGCAATTTCCATGAGATGTTACACTTGCATGAGTGTAACACCAGCTGCAGCAGCCAGAGTATGAATTTTCCCATTGCTAAAATTTCAGAAAGCAAAACATAAAAGTGAAGGCAGCTTTATCATTACCTGCCTGTTCTCATTTCAGAAAGCTGGTTCCCCCTTACCTTCTTTAAGTATCTACTAACAATTTTTTTCATTGCAGTTCATCTTGAAAATTAATCATCATAAATTTAAAACCGTTTTCTTGCACATCTGTCAGGTTGGTAGTGCTGTTTCATTTATTACAAGACCACATGATGCATCAGAGCTCAGTATTTGAACATGACATATTTTCACTTTGTTGTGATACCACATTCGAAAATTGTTCCTATCAATCTTTCACTGGAGCCAAAACTTAACTGTCTTGTTCACTGAAACATTAAATGCCAAGTCACACAGATGAATAAAAGCATTTGCAAGATGCAAACATTTGCAGAAGTTTCCTGTTGAAAAGGTCTGTGGAAGAGAACCCACCAAAGTGAACCGAGCCCACAGCCAGTACCAAAAACCATTGTTTGTAATCATCTTGGCCATCAGATCTCACTGAAAGTTAAATTATTCCGTTAACAGGATGAACTTTAAGTAGAATTTTGGAAGTGTTGACAGCCTTGATTTCCAAAAATTCAAAAAGTATTAGGGCTGCTGTGCACTTGCCAGACTCACATCCGTGATTTTCTGCACCGTTCCCAGCGAGGAGCCAAACCCCAAACAAACAGGTACTTACAGTCCCCAAAATGCATCATTTTCCCTCTAAACAGTGGCAGCAAACAGGCACCTCCAATACTGTATTACTTTCTTCTCTCATTCATGACGATGTCACACACACAGGTTCTTTGATTCTGGAAGAGAAGCATTTCCCAGGTTCTGAGGACAGAGGTACTCAGGCCAATCCATCATGCTTTGTGTGCTAATGATAGACTCATGCAGACGAGGCACCAGGAGCAGTCAGAGGCAGCAGGCATGAAAAGGAGTGAATCGACTGTCAGGGGTTGTGATCTGAAGGACTGCAAGGCTGTGATTAGAATTTTCAATCAGGACTTCCACAATCCATCACGCTACAAGGGAAAGGGGGGGACACACATATTTCTTCATCAGCTCTTCCTGCAATGGGCAAAGTGAGTTCTGAGGCATTAAAAAAAGGGGAATTTGAATGTCTTATGCTCTTAAGCAGGTGCTCTTCAGGGAGTGGAGAAGAAATTCTGGGACTGCACAGCTACTATTTTTTGTCTGCACACTCAAGATTACGTGCAGCACAGCCTTTGAGATTATGAGAAAGAAACACAGCTCTTCCTCTCTCTTCTCTTACAGGTGCACTCCCAGCCACCTGAGCAAAAAGTAACCCTGGAAACCTTTGTGTGTTGTCTTTAGGGATGCAAAAAGGAATAAAACCTCCAGGAATCCTTCATCAGAATTTGCTAACACGCTCAGTGAAACTTTAGAAAACACAAAGGCAGAGCTCTTTACACAGAAAGGATTCTCATAGCCTGTACAAAATCACCTGCAGCACTTGCCAGGAGGCATTCAGTCTCATCCTCCAAATGTAAAAAGGACCAGCAAGTTTATTGAGTGTACAAGATCACAGTTACCAAACATGTGGGCTAACCTTGTTTTCCTTGTGGTATTTGTTTAACTTGGTACTGCTGCCTCTGACTCAGAGAAAAATGCAATTCCACAATTCAGCAGGATCTGGAGCTGGGCTGGTTCTGCAGCCTCCCTTCTGAGACCATGGCAAAGTCACAAAAGCTCTGCAAGTATTTTGCTGCTTCTTTCTTCTCCTTCCTCACTCATGAAATGCAGCAACTCTGTCTCTCCAGACAAGAATTTTGCAAGAACTCATTCCCAGAGGGGATTTGCTGCCTCAGAGGCCCATCCCCATAAAAATGCCAGCCCAGCAATCAGGAACTGGGTGTTGGTGGCTCAAATAAAGTGTCCCAAGGTCTGTACTGATGTCACTACAGTTTTTTTACTCAAAATCTAGATCCCAGTGAAAAGCTAGGCAGAGTAGACATTTATTGAAATATATGAATGAAGCATTATTTTAAAAGGCAATTTTCATGTTAAATGATGAATAATGAACAGTAAAGGCAGATCTTATTTACATAATTAATGTTTCAGTTATTGATATTCCTTCAGAGGGTCACTAGACATTTTTCTCCAAGTTAATTAATTAATAAAGCAACTCCTTTTATGTAGGTAATTGTAATCACTTCAATACTCAAAGGCAAGTAAAATATCTGGCTTTTTTTTCTTTAATGTTGCAACCCGAGTGACACAATGATCATTTGCATAAATATAAACACTGAATGGGTCCATTTAACTCCTGACTAGAAATAAATCCTTTGAAACTAACAGGAAAGAAATACATTAATTATGGACAAACACGGGAATCTGGGCAAGACCACCTTTTGCCTTTGCATCACATCATATTTTCCCTAACATAAATCTCAGCTTCAAGACACTGAACTGTTCATGGTGCAAATCTGTCCTCACTTTTAGTTGAAGATTGCTCTGAGGAGACAGAATAATTTGGGGAAGAACAGATTTTATGGAGAAACCAAGGGAAACTAGAAAGCTGTTAGAAAGCAGGAAGCTTTAAATGCTCAACATTTCACAGGTAACAGAACTTTTTCATTTTTCCTTTAAGAAATGCATTACCAAATCCTGCAAACAGAAGCCTGAACCTGCAAAAAAAGTCTGTTACAGAAAGTCTAAGTGCCCATGTTAAATCCCATTCAAGCCACATGAGAGGGTTACTTAGCCCAGTAGCCAAAGTTTATTTGCTCTTGCATCAGATCAGAAAAACAATCTGAAAGGGATTACTGAATTCACTGCTGAGGAAGGTGGGACAGCTGAGAGGTTGTAATTTTATCACACATAATATTCTTCAAGCACCAATAACTTGTATTCATTCCATTTCTATCTGTATCACCACACACTGCATCACACAGAGACCTCTCCAAAGCCAATTATTTAACTTTTGTTTAAATTATTTAAATTATTTGCTGTTAAAATTTCACCTTGAATATGCAATTTGTTGTGGGATTTAATGAATGAGAAAGAGGTAGAAGATGTTGACATTTGACCAGTGACACCACAGACTAGCTCATAACCAGAATCACATCATTCTGCTATTTCCTCATCAGAAAACTCAAGTGTCTCCCCTATCAAGCATTTTGAAACACCATTTGGGATTTTTTTTCCTGTTTGATACAGTGCCTAGGACCATGGGAGAAAATGAAGGCAAGGAGGGCTCCAATCCACCTCCACAGTTCTGGGGAATGGGATAGCAATAGAGATAATAAATGTTATTATTTGTATTATCCACTCATCTCCACCATATCAGCTGCTAAAACCTTGCAAATATTCCTGACACCATCAAGAACCATTTCAACCTGTTTTCAGACTATAAATCTCATATCTGATCTCCATCCAAGAGATTATAACAAAATGTGAAATAACCTAAATATTGAAAGCCATTTCACAGAAAATGGAAATAGATACTGTGGGGAAAAACACATTCCAGGCTTGCAAATTCCCTTTCTCATGTAATCCTTCTCCATATCCTTCCAGGGGACTATTTAATACCTCTCTCAGTATTTTTAACCACTGCAGATCTTTTCAGCCAGCAGCTGGTTGTGTTTCCAACTGGTGGTTCCCATTCCAACCAAGCAGGAGGCAGGAATGCAGCCACTAAGCAGGTTATGAATAAACCACTCAGGTTTTCTTTTCTGTGTTTCTCAGTAATTACTCACAGCCATGGAGCACAACAGAGATCTGCTCCTTCAGGGCTCCACTTCCAAAGGATCAATGTGCTGCAAACTGAGGCACTGCAGGACTTAACAACAAGTTTTAAGTGTTTCTTACAAGACAAGAGTCTACTTGCAGGTATCCAAGCTGCTCTCAGTGTAAATTTCTGCCTTTTGGCCAAAATCACATGTCCTAAACAGAAGAAGAGACAATGAATGCATCCAAGACAAGATATAAACGAAATTCCGGATCAACAAAGCTCCATTAGATCAATTCCATCTCCACGGATAACAATTTGGCTTGCAGTGGTGGGCTAAATAATGCAGTTGAACACATTAAGAACAGATTTGTATTCAGGCTGAATGGACTGTTAGCTCAGGAAAAAAAGACAGGAGGCAAAAGAAATGCTGAAGTAGCTGGTTCCTGCCCACAGAATATTTTGTCTTCTCCTTCATCTTCCAAAACTATCATGATCATACATCTATCAACATATCATACACTTTTCCCTGTGAAAGAGACAAAATTGACCTCAAAATCTGTGTCTGCACCATCAAAAGAAGTATCAATTCATCTGGATGCATAAACCATCCAGAAATCAGTGTAATCAAAACGTGGGGCTTCTCCTTTGCCATCCAGTCTCTGCAACAGCAAGAGCTGCTTTTACATTTTATTATTTTATCCTGCAGATACCTTCACTTCCCCTGAGTGCATTTAGCAGCAAACCAAGAGATTTCTCCTCTGACCAAGAGGCAAGTCCTCCTTTCTCTCCCCACAGTCAGTTTCAGTTTTTCATGAGACAGTAAAAAGTTTCTCTATTGTCAGCACTAAAAGCTTCTCCTGAAGTAGTTCTTTCTCTACGTAGCCACATTTTCATCCAATTTTAGTGCATACATTTTATGAAAGTGTTTGATAACCTCAGGATTTGGGTTAGAAAGATGAAATGTAGGCTAGGCTACAGGGGGCTTTCTAGGGAATACCCCACTAAAGCAGTCTCCTGACAGCTAAGGTATCTTCCTTGCTATAAAAGCTGTGATTGTTGAGCATAGATTTTCAGTGGGCTCTGGAGATTTAAAATCTTAGAAAGACCTAATTTCATTCAAAACTATCTGCTGGCTTCCTCTGGATTTTACATCTGTATGAGTTCAGATGGAATACAAAAGGAATGATACACCATTAGCAAAAAACTTTAGTTTAATTTGCTACCTCCTATAAACATCATCTAATGCTGTCAGGTTTGCTATAGGACATTTATTGTTTTGATTATCTAAAAAGATTTTTTTTTTTTTCGGATTAAAACCAGCACTTCAAGGAGATCATAAAATTACATTTCTATTCCCTCAAAGTAGGCAATGAAAACTTTAATGTATCTATTCCTATCTCAGGCATACCTATGAATATCTTTAAAGCACAGATATAATATTCCACCAATGTTTTTACTCCTAGTTTTGTTCAAGTTAAATTGTATTTTTAACTCCAAAAGGGATCTGTTTGCACAGATATTTACACCACCTCCCCTATTCAATACTTTGAGTCCAGTTTAAACATTCTGCAGTGTCAGAATCCTGAATACAGTTAAAATCTTCACAGCTGTGTATATGACTAGACAACAAAGAATTCCTAACTTCATGCTTTTAATGCTTCTTTTGTAAGAAAAACCCTGTAAGTGAAAGGATTCCAGACCCATCCTTTGTGCTGCTTTTTCAGGACATGCTGAGCATCACACCCTTCCCCAATCCCATGTGCAGGCAAGGTGACAAGACACACTCCTGTGGGATTTTTTTTTTCCCCTTTCTCAAGATTTCAGTGCTTATGTGTGACCTCCAGTGTTTAAATGATGACTGTTCAGCACATCACTTACAAAAAACAGCCATTCTCATTTCCTTTACACTCCTCCTCACAGAAATAAATCAGCATCCTGACTGATTGAAACACTTAGCTGCCAGTCACTCAGGCTGGTCCCTTCACTGCCAGCCTGTGAGAATCCCAGAGATGCAGGGAAGTGATTAAATTGTAACACGGAGCCCTGAGAGCAATAACTAAGTGAGCGGTTATAAACAAGTAACACAGTTCTTCATAATTCAGTAAAATGCATTATCTGATTTTGTGTGTGGTTCTGAAAGCCAGTCAGAGCAGCAGTGCTTTTTTACTAATGCAATAATGTTACTGCTTAATGGTGGAAAGCACAGGAGAGCAATACATGGCCTACAAATAAGAGTAAAATGTGCAAGCTTAACAATACAAGTTTATCTTCCTTATGAATTACCTAGGCAGTGCTTTTATTATATGAAATCCATTGTTTCCTGATCTGCAAATTACTTCCTGAATCTATTAACTATAATGGGAGAAATGTATTTTTCAGTCTTGCCCTCTGAAAAAAAAAACCAAAAACCTACAATAAATCAGTGTAAGCAGGTGAGACTGAACTGGCAACAAGGCCAAGGCATTTCAAGTGTGCAATCCCTGGCTCCCCATAACACTAAAGGATTTTTTTTTTTTTGAAAGTGGGAGCACAGAGATGAAAGGATTTAACGTGCAAATTATCCAATGATAGTACAATTCTGGAGTATTACCATGGGTGTGAAGGATTAGTAAAGATCAGGTAGGATTTTTACAGCCTTACTTCAGTCACCTCCAGGGAAACGAATTCTGCAACGCTCCATAGGAAATAAAGAACAACCTGAGTATATTAAAAGACTCATGGATATAATTCCATGAACTACAAGCTTTCTTTGTAACTCAGATACCTCAAAGTGCACAACACTTTTATCACAGTCCTTGCATTTCTTTCAAGGATGACATTTCCACTCCCTGACTTAGCATTTGCATGTTTTGAATTCTCTAAGGGCCCAAGAAGAGTAATACTGGTTGCATTTAAACATCTTCCTCCCCCTAAATTCCAAAACCACATCCTAAGCTCATTTACCTAAACAAAATGCTTCAGACATGTACAGGTATTAAACACACCATGATTACCCTGAGAAAGATAAGAAGCCAAACATTAGTGCAGTTCAAATTCTTCTCTTCCCCATCAACAAGAGTCAAGAGAACTCTTGGTATCAGTCACCCTCATGCTCTGTCTCACAAGAGTCATCAGATACAGCTCACTTTTATTGATTAAACCACCCAGACCCAGAGCACCTCCATGAGTACAAAATCTGCACAAAATCCACTCTTCCAGTAACCTCTTACACCTTTGGTCTCAATGTCTAAAATTCCACCAAAATTCTGGGCAGTTTATTTATGATGTAGCTATCAACAGTGATATTGCTAAATAATTCCCTTTACATAAGTTACTTATTTAATTTTTTTCTACTCAAAGCCAGGGTAGGAAGCACTACCTATGGATAAGGTTGGCTGACACTTCTCACTTTCTTTAATCACTTTGCAGCTTTGCCAGATTTTTAACTGTTCAGGTTACAATTCTACACATCAAGTGTATCTGCTTTGGGGTGATTTTCAGGATGTGAGGGATGAATGGGTTGAATCACTTCCAAAATTTAGACTGTAGGGAAATACTGTGTTTTGACCATGTTAAATAATCATCACAAACTTTTATCTGGAAAGTTTGCTGAGTTTTGAAACTTTGAGTAGGATTTGGTCTTCATAGTACAGATCTGGTTTTCTTGCTAACACTAAAAAATCCAACATCACCCCCACCCAAAAAAAAAGAAAAAAAAAAGAAGACCAAATAAACCAAAAAAAGAAGCCACAAACCGAAAATCCCAAGCACAAAACTACTTAAAATAAAAAATGAGATTTTACATTTGTCCAGGATGACTTCTTTAAACAAAAATCCCTCTGTACTATCATCCCTCCTGCAGCTTCCAGAAGGAATTAAAATGTGCATTCACATTCCTACAGACATTGTCCTGGAAAATGGACTATTCCTTTAATTACTGCTTTGAACTGAAATTACACAGAACAGTGAAAGTGACAGCAAGAGGTTCATCTTTCCATCAAGGCACCCAGCAAGCTGCTGAGTTTGAATGCATAAAACAGAACAGTCAGAGCAGAGAAAAAAGGGATTGACTCTGACACGAAGCCTTGTATCACAAGAAGCAGAAGAGATGAATTTGTGAGAGCTGTTTAATAATGGAGGACTTGGGAGGTTCAGCCTGGGAGTCAAGATGTAAAAACAGTTCCATGGGAGGGGAGGATTAAGAGTGGATGGAGACAATCATTTGTGAGAGAGGAGCTGCATCCAGAGAAGGAGCCATGAGGACAGGAGAGGGACCAGGAAACTGAGATGAAGAACTCACATGAAGAGCTGGCATCTCATGTGCCTCTATTTAAGGTCACAAAGAACACAGCAGAACTGCTGTCACAGCTACTCAATTAAACAGAATAATGTAGGTCCACAGGAAAAGAAAACCTGGACTTGATGATGCACATGGATCTCAAGAGAATAGGATTTGATGCTCCTCCCCAGAAAAGGAGCTGTATCTTCCTTATTATAATAAAAGCAAGATCATCCTACAATTACTGCTGTAATTCTTGTTGAGTATCATACGCTGAATTATTCCAAATACTTAACTTCATTAGATGAATTTTCTAAGAAGATATAAATTAGGGCACATGGTTCATAATATTTTCACTTCCTTTCCCTGTAACCCATTTCACTAGTTTTACACTTCATCAATTTAAGCATTATGGTTAATAGGTAACATTTAATTCTGTCAAAGGAGGAAAAAAATCCAAGTGTCTCATTAGAAAGCTCTGATGGCCATTTCAGAAAGTAGTGCTACATTTTCTACCTACATCCACAGAGATGAAGACACTGGTTGGAAGCACGTGCAGAACTTACAGGTTTCTGTGCAGGGCAAAAGCTTTTTTACTGCTCACTTGGGCACAAGGAAAAGTGGATCTCTGGGGGACAGAATTCCTGTGAGATTTAGCTACACAACAGCAGGGAAAACCACTAAACCAGAGCTCAAAAAAACATCTGGTTTACCACAGCTAAAACATAAAGGCAAGAGTTTCATTTACATTAAGCACAACACATTCCTACACACATATCAATAATAATATGGCAGGAACAGCATCTCTGATTAACTCCAGGAAAAACACCAGCAAAGCCATTTTCTACCAATACTGCACACAGAAATATGACAATAATCTTTCAAACATAAGCAGGGACCAGCATATCACACAGGAACAAGAAACACATGGAAAAGATTTCACAAAATATAAGAAGGCTGAATTCTCCATTTACAGTCACTGCAAAAATTTACACAGAGCTGTTTCACAAATCTTTGTGAACATGTGTGAACTCCACTTCTCCAAAATAAGCAAGACACATTTCTGTCACATGCGAAGAATTCTTCTACAGGTGGTATTAGTGCCTTAAAAGCCTCAGTGATCAATCAGAATTATCACAGGAGGGGATTCAGTCATGTCAGGTTTTTGAATGACAGAAGCAGACAAGGCTTTGTACTACAAAAAGAGTGTTCAAAAATAGAATACATAACCTAATCATCTACTCACACTCCTGAAGAAGTAGGCCAGCAGATAAAAAAACCTTTGAAAAAACCAACAATTAAAATGTATCCCACTCCAGGTTTATTAACACATCATCAGACTTTTTCACAAGTTGCTGTTAAATATAAAATTATTCAGTGGATAAAAGGGAGGCCGTGGGTAGTAACACCTTGTACCTCTAATAGCAGCTCTTTTTTTTTGCACCCACTCTTCCTTGAGCTGCTTTTTCCATTGTATTTTTGAAATTTTGGGTAGACTGTAGTACAGCTCCTAAGGCTATAACCAGGAAATGTAATAGGCTATTTTAAAAAGACAGCATGTGAGATTTGAGATGGGAGGGTTGTAACATTCTTCTACAGGTGCCAGAACTGAGGATTTCTCCTCCCAAGTGTGATATAAAGCACAAGAAGGACGTGGTGCTGTAGGGGTGAGTCCAGAGGAGGCACCAGGGTGATGGGAGGAAAGGATGAGAGTTGGGATGTTCAGCCTGCAGAAGAGAACCCTGGTGCAGAAGTTTCCCTCTCACATTATTGCACAGAGATGCATTTAGAAACTTACCACTACCTCACCAAAAGGTTAAGCCAGCATTTTTCAGTTAAAGGAAATTTCCTTTAAAAAAGCACTTTGTGAACTCTACTAGAAGTTGCAAGGCATTTCAGTTCTCCCTTGTCTACTTCTCAACCTTTTATTGCATCAATAAATAATATATGCAGTAGATTAATATGTAGAAGAACTTTACTCTCCTACTTGCATCACCCTTATAAATTATTCTCCTATTAATGACTTATTTGATCTCAACATATTAGCACAAAAATTACATTGTTCTCTGTACTACTCTATAACCTATGTGCTTGCCTTCTGCTAAAAGCTTCTCTTCAAAGTGCTATTATTAATTGTCAAGCATTGGAACTGTTCCTCCAGACATTATCCCCTTTACTTTCACGACAGGCAGACAAGAATTTCTCTACTTTTTGCAAGTACAAGCTAAAGTACATCTGAATACACAATTCATTCTATTTAGCACTGTGCTCTCCCTAATGTACCCAGTGTGGCCAAGTTCTTACAGGAAGCAATTGCTGGAACAATTAGGACTCAGCAAGATTAATACACAAGATGTTGTCATGTCTGCATTTTATCTCATGCAGTGATACTGGAATGATAAAGATACAGCCCAAGAGAAGTGTGCCAGCAGTGACCAAACCTCTTCAACCATCTCCTGGAACTCTAGGTTGAACTTTTTCATGCTGTATTCATGTTAAAACTACAGTTATCATGAACTACTTCTATTCCTGCCGATTATCTTAACTTGAAAATTTTCACTCAAGACCTGCAATGCTCATGCCCCAAGTGGGAAAGAATCCTCCAGACATCTTTGTTTCAGTTCTTTTGTTTTTTTCCAGTATTGTATGAAAACACAACAGTGAATCTACTCTGATCTCCAGAATGGCTTTTTGGAGAAGAAACCAGACATACACCAAATCAGCACAATTCCTGGTGGTTTCTGGATGTGTTTCTTGTAGCAAATCAAACCTTAGATTGTCTTGGAAAAATCCAGTGTCAATCTTTCTCATGAAAATGTATGTGCATCTATGAAAGTAAGATACATTCACTATCATTCAACCTCAAAATATATCTCCTTAATAAATTAATTAATAATCACTGTGAAGCAGCCAAAGATGATCCTAGTCCACCATAATAAATCTTAGAGGTAATCCAAAACAGACATTAAAATTAGTGTTATACCTGCTTTACTCATTGGCTACATTGCAAATTATGTACACACTTTCAGCCACAAAGATGAAAATCAACACTCTATTCATCAGGAAAATTTATTCCTGTGTTTCCAGATGCACAAGACAAAATTACTCTCTCTGTACTATTTCCCTTCTCAGCACTGTCCTCCTTCCCATCTCCACCAAAAAGCTCCATCCAAAAACACTGATTAGCAGAATCAGCCACCCACAGTGTGTACGGGTCACTTGCAGTCTGCTCTTTGAACTAGAGATGATCTCTGCAATAAAGAACAGAGTTAGTTCTCTACACTGCCTGAGCAATATTTTGAAGCTTGATGCACATGATCTGCTCCCCTGGATTTCTGCTCCCTGGAAGCCCAGTGACTGAGAACAGGGTTCTTCTCACCTAAAAAATTTCAGCTGTCAGGACTGGGCATTGTGTCCAAGTAAAATTCAGCTGCTTTGGTGAGGCACAGAAGCATCATTTGGAGAGTCCTCTACCATCTCTTCACCTCACCCAAGAATGCAACAGAACAAATTATGCAAGAATGAAACATGAGAAACTACATTCAAAAGGGACAACCACATACAGGTAGTTTGTTGGACTCACAGTCCTGCCATGAAAAAAATAAAGAACTGAAACCAGAGCTCCCTTGTGAAAATCACCTGCTGTTCTTTTTCAAGCCCAAACTCAGCAGTGCTGAAGCCTCAGATCTGTTTTGAGGCTGCAGCAGAGTTATTTTTCTGGTGTTGTTTGACAGCACAAAGAAGATTTCATGTTTTCTCTGGGAGCATCCTGTACTGAAATCCAGAAACTGAAGCTTAGCACAGTGGGATTCGCTCAGTAGCAATCCTCACTTTTCTCTGAGGATCTGTACGCACCAAATTCAATTAGCATTTGCTACAAATGTAACATAGCAACAGGGGACAAGCCTTCATGTGATGTAAATCAGTGTAGTGGCTCCGATTTGAAAGAACTTGACCAAATTTCATCAGCTGCAACTCTCACGCAGTGCTTGTGAATAGCTCACTCCATCACTAGGGAGGTAAGGACCATAAAATTTGAGTGCCAGGAACAGTAAGTGGTCAATTCAATTTGTTATCCTCTTTAGGACTTCTCCAACATTTTATTTCTCTTGTTTTCAGGAAGAAGAAAAATGGGTCAGAATGTATAAAAACTATCACACAGGGATGGTGGGTGGAAAACTGTCCTGAAGCCATAATGTGAGATTTGATTACTTCAGCAGCCAGAAAGAAAAACCCCATTCATAAAGTAATCTTTATTAAACTCACTGATGGTTTTTTTTTTCACTGTTTTTAAACTTGAGCTAACTGCCAACACGCTGTGTGAAGTAGCATTTCCTGTTGATTTGTTTTGTATTAATTACAGTGCAATTAAAAAGGGGAGTCTTTACTGCAAGCAACTACCAGGTGTTTTAAAACCACAAGCAGGGGCCACAGCATTTTCAAGTGACACTGTCAGTGTTATTGTGGCACAACAAACATGTTGTATGCACATTCACAGAAATTAAAATCCTAGAATGGGGAAACCTTCATTATGATTAAAAAGCAGAGGGGAAATTCACCTCCTGGGAAGACCCCTGGTATTTGTGGAATAGCTGCTAAAAGTTGACATGAACACCTAATGGGTCATCTAATCTTGCAGTTAAAAGGTCTGAATTTGCTAATCAACCTCAGAACTAGAAGAAAACTGACTTAAGAGGCAGTAACAATAAAACTAAATTAAGTGTGTATTTTTTACGTAAAGGAATGAAGGGAAAATTGAAATATTAATAAAATATTTGCTGCATTGACTGGTGATGAACTGAAGAGCAGTACAACTTCCTGAGTATCAGCTGTGCTACACTGAAGTTTAGAAGTATTTTGCTTTTTTTCCTAATTACTTATATGCTTGGTTTAACTGTGTAGCTGCTTGGAAATTCCTAAGCCTGAAATCCTCTACAGCACCAAGTTATCAGTGGTGCCCATCATCATTAACCTCCAGATCAAGGATGCAGAGTCTCCTACCCCATCACAGCCACAAGCAAAACATGAGAGGTTAAAGAAGTATTTGGTTTGTAAAGGTTACACAAGGAAATCAAAAAAGGTGAAACAAACACTTCATGGTAATTATTTGTAAAAAATATCCAAAATACAGGAAAAACTTTTTTTTCCCCCAATCAATCCTGACAGATACTAAGAGAGAGGATTAAAGAAAATGTATGGGCTCAATGAGGGGACAATTCAAGTGACCTAATCCATGTTAATCTGGCAAAAAGCACATGCCAAGAGAAGTGTTCTGGCCAGTCTGAGGTAGAGACTAAGAGGTCCTGGAAAGGTTAAACAAGTTGAAGTGATCTTTTTCTTTGCTTTAGTATAGTTTATTGAGCTGCATCTCAAGTAACCAGGAACAGAAATTCAGCTTTCTTTCAATGGCGTAAAAAAAGACCACTCACAATTTTCCCCTCAGTTACTTCAATTATTGGAAAAAAAATTATAATCCTTTAGGTTAAGAAACAACCAATATTGATTCCTGCTGTTCTCTAAGTAACTGTTCTGCCAGTAGGGTGGGAGACATTTCTGTAAAAGGGAAACTATGAAATGGGTATTGCATCAATGGGATTCCCAGTAATACAAATTCTTCAAGAAATTCAAAAGCAAAGAACTGTTTTGGTACCTGTTGGTATGATCTTGAAATTCTGCAGACTCAAAACTTTCATAAGAATGAACCTGTGCAGGTTTAGACAGTTATTTCCCAAAACATGAACACTGACAGATGGATTGATAAGCTTTGGTGGATATCTTGGTACAGACAGACTGATAGGTGCTACTCTCTACAGAATAACACCACAAAAGGGTTTTGCACACCTGGAATTGCTTTAAGAGGCCACAAATGCAGTTCCTGGATGATAATCAGCTCCCAGTGATCTTCAACACCTGCTGGCCCCAACAACCCCCAGCAGCAACCCTACAATTCCCTCACACCAAACCCACCAGAATCCCTGTCACAGGGATATGTGATGACAGAGGTATTTATACTGTATTTTACTACAAAAAGCAATTTTGGGAGATTCCAGCTCCATCTTCAATAATAATAAGGAGACTTTGTATTAGAGGACCCTTGATTATCCTCAGTACTAAATAGCAGCACATTCACATTCAGGTATGAATAATTCCAGCAGCTTTAGTATTCTGTCTTGATTGTTCTCCTCTTCACAAGTGTCCTTTAAATGCAATTTTCCAGTAAGTACTCACTGAAGAAAAGCACCTCCCAAAACCACAGGGACATTGCCTAACATCTAAACCTGAAGTTTCTGCAAGACAGCAATATTCCTGCTAAAAGAAAACAAAACAGCAAGCACACATGCATGATAGGATTATTTGATCTAATACAATATAAATTAGGTCAGACTCCTCTTTGGAGAATTTTGAGTCAAGAACTAGGTGGTCCACTAAATTTCTATTCATTTGCCTTCAGGCTCAGGGAATTGCAAAGACTCCCAAGAAACTGATGCTCCTCTACCCACAAGAGCAATCACTATTGGGGGTGGGAGGGGTAGGGAATCTCAGTGTAACTGCTTGGCAGTACCTGGAAACATGAGAAATCTTTATGTAGTAAAAAGGGGGCAGCTAATGAATCTTTGCATAAATACATACCTATATTTATGTATATATATATACACACACAGACATACAATTTTTAATGTATTTTTCAATAGAGAAGAAAACAGTAACGTCTCTATTTTTTTTATGTGGTACATATCATAAAATCACAGCATGGATTTGAGTTGAGAGGGACCTTAAAGCTCACCCAATTTTACACCTTCCACCATCCCAGGCTGCTCCAAGCCCTGTCCAACCTGGCCTTGGACACTTCCAGGGATGGGGCAGCCACTGATTCTCTTTTTCCCTGTGCCAGGGCCTCAGCATTTCACAGGGAGGAATTTCTTCTGTATATCTAAAACCTAAGAAAATCTTATTATCCTTAAAATAAGAATATAAAACATAAGATGGAAAATAAATATTAAAGAAAAGATAAAACACCCTGAAGAAAAGTAACCTCTGCATCCTCATTAAACCAAGAATAACAGGATGACTCTGTGGAAAGTGCAAAGGATCAGGGGCTGGGAAGTGCCTGGAGCCTGCTCCCCCAGCAGGATTCTGCTCAGGAACACTGCATTCTCAAAAGCTCACCCACAGCCATCCTCTCCCTGATTCCAGAAGGAAATCTTCACGCCTCCAAGGGCCATAAGTTCATGTCAACAGCTCCACATATCTCAGGAGAGGACTGAGCCAGAGCAAGATGTGACAAGCAGCCCTTCAGCAACGCTGCTGCTGTGCTGGGGATGGAGCTGCTCAGGTTCAGCTGTCTGAAGGGCTGGGGCAGCTGCTTCCCCCACAGCTGGGGCCTCTGCACCTGCACCATGGGTCAGCCCAGGGCATCAGCTTCACTCCACAAAAACCAATATATTGATTAAGAGTCTTGCCCCACTCTGGTTCTTCAATATTCACCTTGAGAGAGATCCACCACAGACCCCACTGTCACCAGCAAGGCTCGCACTGGTGGGTTCTGCCAGAGGATTTGTGCTCGACTGAACCACTAAAATAAACCAAGTTAAGAATTTAAAACCCTGCTTACACCTGGAGCACTTAAAAACGTGTTTGACAGCAGTGTAAGACTAAACACAGATGCAGGTCCCTTTCCTGGAGCTCACAGTATTGGGTATACTCACCTTCTCTGATTTGTGGCAATTCTGCTGCCTTGAAACAGAAATGGAAGATTGAATCATGGATGAAATTCTTAAACCACCACCATGAAATGTCATTTGGCTGCAGTTAGACTGGGCAAAAACTAAAAATATAGAGCTGCAGGCTCTCTTTGTAACAAATCAAAGTATGAGAATGAAAATATTTCAATCTGATTATTTACTTGGTTTAGAATATATACTTTCCATTCTACTGTATCAAAATATTCATAATAAAACAGTGCAGCTGATGAAGTCAAGCACTGCCTTACAAAGGCTGGCAAATTTGCAGAACAGCACTTGAGGTTCAG
Organism: Erithacus rubecula; assembly: GCF_903797595.1. Taxonomy (NCBI): domain Eukaryota; kingdom Metazoa; phylum Chordata; class Aves; order Passeriformes; family Muscicapidae; genus Erithacus; species Erithacus rubecula. The sequence goes on along the minus strand of NC_136662.1, from coordinate 3,797,944 downwards.
ATTAGTAAAATCCTAATGAATATCTACTCTAATACCCATGTAATTGCAGGGAGTGCATTTGCAAGTGATACAAAAAAAAAAAAAAAAAAAAAAAAAAAAAAGAGAAAGAAAAAAAAGAAAAACCACTGGTACAATGAAGTCCAGACTGTGATTTTAGTGTCAGTTTAAGAGACTGAAGTGCCATCCTGGAAGAATGAAGATCCCATTTAAAGGGATGCCAAGAAATGAAGAATCACAATAAAGACTTCCAGTTCTTGCCCAGATCACAACATGCTTCCATCTTTCACTGTAACTACCAATGCCAACAATTCTCAATTTCATCACTTTTGTCCCAGACACCAAAATGGTTTTCATATATTGTTAATGATTGCTTTATCCCAAGTGCTCATCTCTTCCTGAGCACTGCACAAGGAGCTGCTCAGCACAGGCTCCTGAAGACTTCCTTGGATGCAAACAAATTTTGTTTTAGTACTACATGTTGCATTTCCTTCTGGGAACCAGCACCTGGCATCTCCACATCTCACCTTCCTACCACAAAAACAGGTTTGTGCAGGACTTCCTTTACTTCCCAAAACCACCAGGAAAATAAATGCCTTAAGACAGAGCTGGTGCTGTAAGAATGAAGCCACAGAAGAGCTGAAATCAAGCACTGCTGAAATAACACCAAATAGAACAGGACATATGAGAGACCAAGTAATAACATAGCTTTATTCCTAAGTAATTGGCTGAGCAAGCAACTCTGATTAATTCTGCAAGAATGCTTGGGTAGTGTTTATAAAAACCAAGTCATTACCTTGACTAAACATTGACTTGGACAGTTAACTTTAACCATCAAGACCTTGACTAAATATTGACTGGGAAAGTTAATTTGAACTATAACATCTAGAAAATCGTGTTCCTCTTTGCTAGTATTTGCTATCAGTTTAACATGCAAACAGGGTTGTAAAAAGAGAGGTTCTCAACCTCACTGATATTTAGTTGCTGAGCTTGGCTGATGCTAAATTCAACACAAATACCTTGCAAATAATTTGAAATATAAAATACTTTAGAGACAAAGGCCTGCTATGGATGAGAGGGAATGGTTAATCTTCCTTTGCTTGTGCAAGGACCCATCAAAAGTACAAGAAAAAAATACCATAATGCTCATGCTTTAAATTTATTTTGATACACATATGCAGCAGTTTACAAATTTTGCAAATTTAAAAAATTGTGTCTTGCCCGAAGAATCACACAGACTGATCACCAGGGCAAGGAGTTTATTCTGATACCTCTATTTTTTAGTAGCAGCTACTTCAAGTCTACATCCTCCACTATTGGTTTCACTTCATCTTGTGAGGCCATGGGTCAAAGGACATACACAGGGTCTTTCACTGTCTGAGATAAAAAAAAAAAAAAAGAAAAAAAAAAAAAAAAAAGAAGAAAATCAATTTCAATCCTCCTAAGATGAAACCACTGATGTGTGCAGTCACTAAGGTCCCAAAGGTAATCCTACAAGAAAACATGATGGTGTCCTCCATCACTGTGTTGAGATACTGCTAAAGTGCAGCAAAATCACCTATGAAGTGCAGTCCAAGATCAAAACACTGCAAACAATAAATCTGTATTTCTAGACCAGTGTGAATAGTGCATTTTAGCTGTGTGATGACATAAATGGTAATGACAAAGGGGCAAGGAATCTTATGCCTCAGGAAGGTGTTATGTATGTGGATAAACAAATAAATAATGCTGTGGATCCAGCACTCATTCCATGCACAGTTTCAGCTCAGGAGTTTTAAAGTCCCTTTTAGCTTTATGCCTTGATTCCTTTTTTAATACATCAGCTGCCTTTAGCACACTGAATGAAAAACAGCTTAAGAGCAAATATAAAAGACATCAATCTCAGCTACGAGTGAAAATACCAAACTGGTGAAAACTTGCTCCTCCATTATTTTTGAGTATAGCAGTAAGGAACAGATTGATACTGGTGTTATGGGGGGCGAGGGTGGGGAATGAAAGAACAATAAACAATACAGTCATCAGTAGTTTAACACAGCGCTGTGTCTTGCAATGGAAACATACTGTGAAACAGCTTGCAAGATAAGCTTCGTCAACGATAAGTAATTTTTATTCCGTCTGAGTGGCTGAAAACAATAAACATGATTAAATGCTTCAGACATGCATTCAGAATTTAGACAAATGGCAAAGAGTTCCAAGGACTTTGCTTTTGAAACCACTTCGGGGAAAGACCTGGAAACTGACTTACGCGGTTTGAAATGTACAATGAAAGAGAAGTTCGTCGGGAAATTAAAAACTTCCCATTCGTCTGCGAGCTCCAGGACTCTCCAGCCCAGAAACCAGCTTTGTTATCTACTGCTCTTTACTATGATTACTGGTCCCAGCATCCCACTTCACCATTCACAGAGGCGTTTCAAATGTGCCGGTCATGAACCTGAGCTCGCAGCGTGTGAAACACCCTGGAGAACACCAAAGCGAGAGGTGGCTCTGGGGAGTTCACAGTGCCCCGCTCGTCCTGCCGGCCCCCGAGGGCTCTGGCAGCGCTGCCCTGATCCAGCAGCTCCTGCGCCCACCTTCCTCCCACCGCAGCGCTCTCAACTTTCATTCCCGACTGCCTGCTCCCGGTGGCCGCGCACAACCCCGGGAAGAAAGCGCTCCAAAACACTCGGATCGCGGGGGGAGCTGTCGGGTTCTCCCCTAAAGGAAAGGAGCACGAACCCGCAGCACCTCTACTGCAAGCGGCCAGTCAGCACCCGCTGCCCTGGACCGCGCACCGCTGGCAGCGCCGGGGGATGCTGTCCTGGGGATGCTGGCCGGGGGATGCTGTCCTGGGGATGCTGTCCTGGGGCTGCTGGCCGGGGCTGCTGGCCGGGGAGCAGCGGGCGGTCCCCGCAGGGTCCCCGGCTGCGGAAGGCGAGCTCGCCCCGCTCGCCGCGCGTCCAGCGGCCCCTCCGCCCGCTCCGGGCGCCATTTCCCCGCCGCTCCTCAGCGCGGCGTCCCCGGCTCTGCCGCACCTTCCCGGGCAGGGCAGCGCCGGCGCAGCCGAGCCGCACCGCAGCTCTCAGCCCGCTCCCAGCCCTCGGCCGGCTCCCAGCCCGGCAGCGGGGGGCGCTTCCCCGGGAACCGAGCACTACCGCGACCGATCGGCGCTTCCAGCTGCGGGGCCGAGGCTCCCGGGAGCGGCGCATCCCAGGGACCCCCGGCACGGTGGGGGAATCCCGCAGCCGCATCGCGTCTCTGGCTCCCTCCTCGATTTTTTTTTTTTTTTTTTAACTTGCCCCGCTGCGGGGGATGGCGAAAGCTCTCCCAGCCCTTTGCCCCAGAGCTCGGCTGGCTGTGGGGCAGCCTCCCCCCGCAGCCGGCAACTTCCCGCGACTCGCAGGGGATTCCAGCCTTTTCCCCGCCTCGGGGGGACGGCAGCGAGCGGGAGGGGGGAAGGACGGGCAGAAATAAACTTCCTTCGGAGAAAAGCTGCCCTTCCACGCCGCTGCGGGGAGGGGGTCCCCGCTCGCAGGAGGAGCAGCGCGTCCCGCAGCCCCCGCACCCCGCAGCCGCCGCCGCGCCGCCCTCAGGACCGGCCGCGCAGGGCAGCGGGGACCGGCGCTCTCACCTGCCCCAGCGAGCCCTCTCCTCCGCGCACTCCTCTGCTCCCCATCGTGGGCGCAGCAGCTGCTGTTATTCCTTAGGATACACATGGCCCGTCCATGCTGGCAGAGCCGCCTTCCCGCGCCGCCTGCCCTCTCCGGCCCCGCCAGCGCGGCGCTGAGGCCAGAGGGAGGGGAAAAGGGAGGTGTGCGGTGGAGGAACGCTGCTGATGAGGGGTCGGTCTCCTCCTCCTCCTCCTCCTTCTCCTCCTCTCCCAGGGCTGGGGGTCTCAGCGCTGCTGTGCAGCTGGGCAGGGAGAGAGGGACGGGCGAGGAGGGGGCTGGCGGAGCTGTCCCCGCTCGGGGAGGGGAGGGGGCTCGGCGTGTCGGCTCATCCCGAGCCTGGCATCGCCTCCGGGGCAGCCCCCGTGTGCGAGCGGAGCGCAGGGGAGCCGCTGGAGACCCCTCCGCATCCCGGGCTGCCCGCAGCACCGCGCTCCGCCACGGCCGAGGGGAGAACCGCTACCGGCGGCTGCAGGGGCTGCCCCGGAGCGCACGGAGGGCGGTCAGGGCGGTCAGTGGGGCATTCACAGCGGTCACTGGGGCGGTCACTGGGGCATTCAGGGCGGGGGTGGCCGCTGCCCACGCGTGGAGCCCGGACACGGCCCCGCCATCGCGGCTCCTCCTCACGGCCGCGGGGCTCCGGCCGGGCCGGGGGCCCCACCGCTACCAGCGTGCTGCTTTTCTCATGGCTTCTCGCAGTCACCCATGAAAATTTAATGAGGCATTTAGGGCTGTTACCTTCAGAGTCAATGGAGGAAGCATATTTAGCCTAATGCACTCGCTGCCGAGCCAATAGGTCTGTTGCAGGCGGATCAGAAGTCATGGAGAGACTCTCCTTTCAACACAGAATTCACGACCCATTAAACTTATTCTGTGATAACAGCTTCTTTACAAACGGAGACCCATAGAAAACAGACGCTGTCGTGCACTTCCCGAAAGGATTTACATACAGGGAGAAGTACATTTGCCAGGTTATTGCCATTTCACCAGTATTATCTCCAATCAATGCACAAAAGCAGCGCTGTTCTCGTTAACCGAGGTAAATTACTAAAAGAAGAGCTTTTTGCAGCCTCTAGATAGATCTGATTCACCCCCGGGGTTGAGTGGCCACATCTCCCTCGTCTGACAGGGAAAAAGGCTCAGACCATGGCAGGGGATTGTGTCTGGCCAGGAATTAGGAGCCAGATGTTCTGCAGGACACCCAGATGTTCAGCAGGTACCCAGCTGCTGATGTGCGCTCCCCGGGATGCCAGCCAGGCAGGGATCACTGGATGCTCACAAGATAAAAGATGCCTACAGGTTATTTTAGCTCCACCTGACAGCCAGGAGAGCTGAAGCGATGTGGCAACACGCTGAACAGGGCAGGGAGCAGAGGGAAAGGCTGAGCCAACAGATTGATTGGAAGTACATGCACAGATCTCGTAACATTCTCAAATATTATCAGTTTCATCTCCCTCAATTATTCTTTCCGCAGCACATTAGGTGTTAAGCATAAAAGATAACGTCATGTAATAACCTTTACAACATAAAAAATTCAAAATTCAAGCCACATTTATAAAAGTAGTTGATGCAATGGAGCTTTTCGCTATAGACCTGTTTTCTTAATTTCAATTTATTACAGAAATGAAAGGTCAGATTCTCAATTGAACCCACTTATTCTAATGTGAATTAAAAGAAGTAAGTAGTCAACTTCATTGCAGCAAAATTTCCTATTGGTGAGAATTTCAACATCTAGGAAGACAAAGAACTAAAGGAGAAATAAAGTAATTTTTTTCATTAGGAAATAATAGACAGCATCCCTGAGGAGACATGCTTGTCTATACGTATTAGATCCAACAAAATACTGGTGGTGATCCTTAGTTCCCAAAAGGCAATTTATATTTTTTGTTGGGGAAATGGTAATTGAGCTGCTCTTACCCTTTTACCAATGCACAGTAAAATGAAATTTCATTTATTGTGTTGCTGGCCTCACTGAGGTCCTGGAGTTTACAGGAGGGGTGCTGGCAGCTGACGAAGTAGAGAGGGAACTTGGAGTAGTATAAAACTTCATTCCCATTCATTTCTGAAATGGATGGATGCAAGTCATACTTGCTAATAATACTTTTTAAATATAAAAGAGTACTAGCTCACAGCTTGTAATATGAATGCAAATGAACTTGTAATTATACTATGCAATTTTCTACTTTAAAAAAAACAACTATGAAAATAGAACAGACCTGAAGAGCAATATGCACTGCAGTTCTTCATTGTGTTCCTTCATTATGCAGGAGTTGTCATAAGCAATCTGCTCTGGTTTAATGTAAAATATTTTTTAGGCTGTAACTTTGAAACCCAAACTCTCACTTGAGAACATGAATTTGGTCACAGTTCCTTCTCTCTACTGAAAAACAGGATCAAGAAACAAAGGAGCAAGAAATTTGGTGTGAAGACTGACAGTTTTCATTTATCTTGATCTGTAAAGCTTGAACTCATCATTCCTGTATTCTCCTTTCTGATGCACTATGCCATCATTTATCACCAATTATGTGATAAACCATTTAGAGTTGTATATTAAGATCTGCAGGCCAAAAATGTAATTTCCACTAAACAGCTGGAGGAGCTGAAGATGAAAACCTAAAAATGTAGTTCTCAACTATTTTTAAAGCAGTCCCTTGTGCATCTTTCAGTCACTTATTACTAGATAAAACAACTAAAGGGAAAGTAAGATCAGCTGAGCTCCTGAACAGATTTATACTCAGGACAATGATCAGAATCTATTTAAGTATTCTACAATTTTTTAGAAGAATTGCCTTGAAACTACATTAAAATATCAACCACTGATATCTATAGACCTAGATTCTAAGTAATTTTTTATACTACCCAATTTCAATAAGCACTGCAGTTGCTGGTAAACCACTGCACCCCCATAGAGCAAAAATGTTTCCCTGCAAATAAAAGATAATCTGCAGGATAACTGTTTACAATGAATTCACTCATAATTCACAGTCAGGGTTTCGACTCCCTAGGAAAAGAGTAAAAAAACTTCCCAATTTCACCTCAGAGGTGAGTTTACCATCTTCAGTGCTGTCCAGCTGCAATCCTGTGTGTTTCTCACATGAAATGCTAAGGCAGAATGCACACTGTAAAACCAGCATCATCCTGCAAAAATGGCAAACCACTGGCCAAAAACCCTGCAGGGTTGTTGCCAGTGAACACATGTGACAGCCACTGGCATTAATGAGAACTGAACATTCTCTGAGATGGAACACAGGCCTTACATTCATTAAACTAATTAATGTATCTCAACCTGTGCTGATCATAAAGGGGTACCAAATAATGGCACTGAGAAATTTTTGTTGTTTTTGTTGGTGCTTTGAAAAAATCTGGAAGTGAAAGATACACAATGTTACACTTTGCTGGATCCAAGTGGGATTTTTGGAGGGGGAATTCAATATCTGAAAAAAAGAGTCAGCCATTATTTCTGCTATTAACATCTCACTAAAATAACAGCACAATGTGCAGACCCATCCCTTGCCAAGTGAGCTCTCAAGATGTCAGCCCTCTCACAAAACCCCTCTTCACATTTACTGATCTATATTGTAGCCCACAGCAGGATCATCTTGATCACTCTGGAGATCCTCTATGTGAATAGCTCCTCACACAATAGTGATTTCACTTTAATAAGTTCCTCTAAGGCAATTAGGCACTGACTGAAAATAGTATCTGCTGCATTATCAGTAACTATGGTAGCCCATCTCTTCCTGCTGTAGCCACACAGTGAGCTCCTTTACCCATTCAGCAGAATTAATCATGATTTGGTTTCATCCTCACTTTTCTCAAATTCAAAGAAACCTAACTCTCTTATTCCACTAAACATCTCTTGGGATACTTTCCTCAGAGATACCTCAGGTGACTGAGCAGAATATATTGTTGAACACTGTTCTTGCCCACCAAAAAAGATCTGCCTAGAAGAATTTTGGTAGCTCTTCATGAAAAAGAAGCCACTCTATTTTCTGACAATGACATATCAGGAAGAGGTTATGATAATTCTTGCCCCCACAGTGCAATCTGGTGGAAAATGCATTATTAAAAAAAAAATATCACTGACATCTCTCTAATAAAAGTCAGCACATGCAAATACTAAAAATAGAATTAAGTCTTGAATGTTCCAGAAATTCATCACTGATTTCTGAAGGTAGATCCTCTACTGTATTGCTCAGTCACAGGGGGAGCCTTCCTTTCATGCATCTCAACAAAGATTGCAAAATCTTGTAGTTACACATGCAAAAAGGGATTCAGGAGCTTGGTTCAGATCTCAGCTTTGTCACTGACTAGTTTGTGATCCTGTATAAGTCAACATATAGTTATTTTATGTCCATCTCTACCACATGTATGTTAGAAGCCTCCTGTCAGAATTTCTGCAGGAATGCTTGGGAAGACCCCAGAGACAGGCAAGGACATACATAAACACTGATTATTGTCATAAATGTGGCCACTCCTTTAATTTTGAGTCCTGGGAGGAAAAATAGAAACAAGATCTTTCATTCTATCTGGTAGCCCCAATTACTCTCCTTCACATATTCAAAATATTAATGGACTAACCCTGCTGCAAACACTTTCCTCAGCTGCAAATGAGCAGCTCCAACAAACAGTCCAAGAGTGCCTCTCCAAAATCAATTTATCTTCTAGTAGATGGCAGCAAATAGATGCCTGTCCTGCCAAATAATGGAATTTGTGAAAGCACTGGAGATTATGAACCACATTATTTCCCAGATGCCCATGACAGAGTCTGTGTTTCTCCAAGAACAGCGATCAACTCCTTCACAAATCCAAACTGCTTCATATTTCAAATCCTTTTTGGCAAGGTGCATTTCCTTTCACAGCCAATTAACTGCAAACTAATTTAGAGAGGGTTTGCTTTTGCAAACAGAAGTGTCAGGTTCCAACAGAGAACATGTTGCTAAGAGCATGATATATGCACACATTCTGAGTTCTGTTGTTCTCTCATTCCCCCCAGACACCACTGATGATCCACACGGAGACACCTCAGAATTTAATAAACTCCTTTCCAGAACTTCACTCAGAACTGGGTGAAGAAAATTTTCAGCATCCCTTACATCCTAAAAGCCCACATGGTTCTGCATTGCCTTGCAGAGTGCTCACACTAGTTTAAATACACATAAAATGACAGCAAAGGGTACTTACTAAGGAAAATGTGTTTCTGCTATGAAAATACAGATTATCTGCTTCACAGAGAATTCCAGAATTTGGCTTTACTCTGGATTAGAGAATAAAAAGGGGTTTGAAAACTTTAAACTCCTCACTTTCCCCAGTGAAAAAACTTATTATAGCTTGTTCTGAAGATTTTGACTACTTTAACAAGCAGCCAACACATTCAAGCTCTCTGATTTGGACAATTCTGCTGCTTCTTTTTACTAAGTATATATTTATCTTCATTATTTATTCATTTTTAGATGTAGTCTTACAATTCAAAACTTCAGTCTCAGAGGTTCCTAAAGATCTTGCCTGTTGTCATATTCCATGATTTTGACAGCAAAAGATCCACTTGCCATTGTGAAAATAATTTTTTGTTGAAAAGAGACAGATGAACACGATATTTAGAGCTGCATTCCCCTCAATTGCTGCCAAAATAACAGGTATTCAGGAGACAGCAATTGTGTGTACTGAATGTCCTCAACAAGTAAGGTTGTTTTTCATTTCCTCTTATGTCACATTGCATTTTCCTCTTTATATTTCCTTTTAAATATTTAGACAGAGCAGAGAGTTTTAAACGTGTCATTGACACAAATAAATGTTTAGGCAGTCAGTCTACCTTGGGTTCAGCTCTTGTCAGATCTGATAAGTTAAATATCACTGGATCTGGCCAGTAATTGGATGGAAGACCTCCGAGGAAAACTCAAATGCTGAAGCAAGTGCCACTGGTTACTCAGTAGGTGTTTTTTTAACCTCAGACTCATCCTGAAATATGCCCTCAGCATGGTATTATAAGCACTAGCTGGAAAAGGCATTTTCAAGTAAGATTTAATGTGTTCTTTCTGTTAGGCACCAGAAAGGATTCCTGACACCTTCCTTTGAAAGTTGCTTAGCCCACTTTCGAGTTAGTTGAGCCCACTGCTGCATAAAGCTGTATCTGAAAGTATGAAATCAATTTTTCATCATTTTTCCTTTTAATAATAATGCATTTTTAAAACCTCTTGTTTAAATAGTAGCTTGTACATTTCTTTGCCTTTAAGGCTTCATTGCTGACCTTTTCCTTTACCCTCTCATGTCTCTGAGTCCAGCTCATGGCCATCTCTGCCCATGGCAGGAGAGTTGGAATGAGGTGATCTTCCAACCCAAACCATTCTCTGGATATCACAGCATACGTTTCCTTTTGGCATTTCAGATCCAGCATCAGCATCCAAGGATGGATATGATGCCTCTTTAACAGCTGCTGATTGACTCTTTTGCCACTGCTCCTTGATTTTATGAGAGCACATGGTGACAGGGTAAGCAGGGGCAGGGTTAGATGGGATGTTAGGAAAAAATCCTTTACTGTGGGGGTGATGAGGCCCTGGAACAGGGTACCCAGAGAGGCTGTGTCTGCCCCATCCCTGGGAGTGTCCAAGGCCAATTTGGACAGAGCTTGGAGGAACCTGAGGTAGTGGAAGGTGTCCCTGCCCATGGCAGAGGGTTTGGAACTGGAAATAATCTTAAAAATCCCTCCCAACCCAAACCACTCCGTGGTTCTATAACAAAATGGACCTGACACTGACAGGACTGACAGGACCACTCCACCATTCAGGCTGTGGGATAGATTTGGGCCAAAGACTGAGGAATTCTGTGTGGCTGCTTCACTTGCTGATGAACTCAGGACCTCCACACATGTGGCTCAACAGATACAAGATCTCAGTGCTTCTGGGACCCCCTGAAAAAGCACAGTGAAACTAAATCCAGGTAAAACCACTCCTGGGATGGCAATTTTCCCCTTGTCCAGCACAGAGGCTGCACCCTGGAGCTCCCAATTCCCAAGCACTCCACACTGTGAGGCTCTGCACAAGTCTGGAAGCCTCAGCTCCAGGCAGCATGCCAGAGTTCAGCCAAACATATTTGCCTAAGTTGATATTTCTGTAATACATTTCAAAACATGACAAATCATTACTTTCTGACGTTTACTATTTGGTTTTTTTTTTTCTCTTTACGCTTTCCAGGCAGGAATGGAAATTGCAAGTGCCACCATAGCAACTCAGTGCAATAATATAAATCTTCAAATAACAATTTAAATGAAGGATTTTTGAAGTATTTTTATTTTGTAATAAATTTATAGGTGTCAACTAGATCAGGGCTTCCTTTCTAAAGGGGTTTTGCTGTTTATCTAAAAAGACAATCCTTCACTTGGAAGAGTTTATAATGTTAGCCTGAGACAAAACACTGAGGTTTAAAATAATATTTCAAATACATTCTATTTATTTATATTAGAAAACTACTTAGTGGCACTCACTGGAGTTTAGATTCTTAAATGTCTATGTCTTTTTTCATTCCTGGCATTCTTATTCACATTTAATAAGAAATTGTGACAGAACCAAGACAGAATCTGTACAACCTGGTTATGGAGTCCTTACCCACTGCCACAAAACCAGGATAATTTCAAAGAACGTTAACAAATGGGATTTTTAAAAGACTGGCAGTTGTCACATGCTTAAGGTCCAGTTTGAGACTGCACAACATATACACAGAAGAGATTATAGTTTTTTAGATACATGGTTTCTGTGGCTAAGGTGATATTTCTCCAAATCAGGATAACACTCAACAAATTAGGGAATACAGTGGCACCCCTTCAACCCAACATGAGGAACAAATTCCACTTTTGGATGCTGAACACACATCATGGCAACTTTTGGAAGGCTTTCACATGTATTGTGCATTAAAGACTGAATCTCTATGCCAGCCTCTAACAAAACTGCCCAAAACATCAGCATCAGGATCCAGAGAAGTTACATGGAATCAAGGTTACACACAGAATAAAAAGAAATCTGATGTATTGTTAAGCCAAATAACTCCTTCCCTTCTGATTCCTTCATTTCTCATCAACATCTGCCTAAGCTTATCTCCTTTACAATAAACTTGTTTTCTCTACAGAAAAATAAATTTAAAGAAGAACACCAAGTTGTTTGTCAGCTTTCAGAGCAGGGAAAATCCGCATTGCTTAAAAACCAAAGCTTTTGATATTAAATATTTTCACTCAGGACTTAAATATATCATAGACATAGTCTTTAGCAAGGAAAAAAAAAAAGTCAAAATTTTATTAAATAGCTAATGAATTACAAAAACCTATAGCAGCCAACTGAATACTTGCCTTCTGCTGAAGTACAAGTCCTTGGGAGTGGCAAATGTCAATAAACAACACAGAGTGGGTGGCAGGCAAGACTAGATCCATCTGGCCTGTTGATGAGGAAGGAGGAGAGCTGTAAAAAAGCAATGTGACCAGGAGCACATATGCCAGGATGAGAAAAGGGGAGTGTGCAGAGCTCCCCCAGCCTCCTGCCCCCGTGGCAGCCCCAAATCTGTGGGAATGTTGCTGCAGCCCTGCCTGCTGCTGTCCATGCCTGTGCTGGGGACAGGATCCCCTGCACCCAGCTGGGATGGGACAATGTGCAGCTCCTGGGAAAATCTGCTGCAATTCAACAGAGGATGCTGAGATTTGTAGACAGGTAGCCATAAATCCACCCTCTCACTTTTGCTGCTCTGGGAAAATCCTCCTTTCCTGTTTCCTGTTCCTTTCTAGTCTGCTTGACACATCTACTGCCTGCTTTGCCTCTGCCACAGGCTGGGAGCTGAATCCTCCTGTTGTAGAGCACTGATTTGCTACACCTCCTGAAGCTGAGCTTTTATATGTGTTTTATATGTGTTTTGATGAGCCATCAACTATTTCAGATACTATTCATGCTCACCAACAGATTCTGAAATGAAACAAAATCTGCCTCTCATCCCATGCACAACAGGATATAACAGATGTCACAGAGAAACCAAATAATAGCAGTTTTCATGGTTGGATCCAACAATTACTTCTGCACTCCACTCTGCAGCCTCTGCCATAAAGCCCAATAAAAATGAGACACCTGCCCCCAGGAGTCCAGTGTAAACTTATATAAACAAAGTCTGGCAAGGCCCAAGTCAGAAAAGCATCCAGATATACATTTTTCACATTAAAATTCACCCAAGAATTAGGTTACACCTATTACTGAATGCACTGTGTCCTGTTGGAGCAAAGAAGGATGTAGGCTGCTGCAGAAAGGACAAAACTGATGTTTCTTCTGGGGAGAACTAAGAATATTGTGCTCATGTTTCCACTGCAGTATCACTCTCCTCAGTCATATTTGCTGGCAGGAGTGGCATCCTCTTGGCAATTCCACCACTGGCCACTTGCACCCCCACCTTTTACACAACAGCAGCATTTGGCAGCTCCTTGCCAAGCCCCCTCTCGATGAAAAGCCCAATGAAGATCCTTTTCTTCGGCTCATTGCACAGGAGTTGTACATGGCTTTTTCTGTCCCTGTGTAATTTTCTCCTGCAATGTGTGCTCAAGGTTAAAATGTTGTCCTTTCTCCTTGGTGAGATGTGTCACTGAACTATCAAAGTGTGCATGTTAGAGAGCCTGCCAAGTGGAGGGCTGAGTGATGCAAAGACAGACCTTTGATGCACGTTGTGACCTTAGTGCATTCCCTTTAAACTGAAAAAAAGAAAAAAAAACCCAAAAAACCAACCACAACAACAAAAAAAAAAGAAAAAAAAAAAGGAAAAAAGCCTCTTCTCTTTCCCATTTGGGGGCAGAAGGACATTAAGGAGCACTTTGGGTGCAGTAGCCCTCACATTTATTGCAATTATTACAGAACTGAGAGGCTCTAGCTGAGCCCACAATCCCTTTATGATGAGTGGTGTAAGACATAAAGCAAGGGGAAAGCCTTATCTCAGAAATGCATAAACTAAACAGCTAAAAAGGCTGCTAAGAAAAAAATCCTCACCCCTATTTCTATCATAAGGGAGAGGCATAAATGAGCTTTTCTCCAAAATCCCAGTGAGATCTGTGACAGAGTCAGAGGGAAGGACCCAGGTCTGTGCTGGGCTGACACCTCCATTTCCCAAAGACACACCTATGACAATTCCTCATCTGCCAAGTCCTGCAGCTCTTTCACATCCTGCACGGCCTTTCAGGAGACTTTTAAAGCAGTAAATCAACATTTACAAAGCTAAATGCATACACAGGCCTTCCTGGAATAATTGTGTTAGTTTGTATTTGCCACAAAACAAAGGCAGAGAAGAATACCACAGGTTTTGGACAGCACCACTATTAACTGCAGGAAATGTTCAGGCCATGCATCTGGCACCATTTCCAGCCCTTCTTTTCTCCCCATTTTGCATATCCAGCTGGGAATGTCCATTTTACTGTCTGTTCACCTGGCCCAGTGTTTGAATACACATTGTGATTTAACAATTGCCACAAAAAAAGAGCATTAAAGCTCAAACATTACTTAGAGCATGGATTAACAACAATCATGTGGGAACGATCTCATTTTAGCTAAAAGAGAGCAGGATTAAATGCAATTAAGAGCTCCCAATGATGTAATAAAGACAACTAAAAAAAAAAAAATATTCAAGGCAAGTGGGCAAGAAGCAATCTCTTTTCTGTCTAGAAACAGTAAAATAATGACAGTCTGATTGTTCACAGGGTCGCCAAGGCCAAAATGTGCAGAATGACCTTCATTAAGTCATAGTTTGTACTTCTGCTGGGGGACTGTTGCATCTGCTCCTTTCGATTTGGCTTGTCTGAGTAACAAAGCTCCCAGCGATCATCTAAACCTCATTTGGAGCACCTGTGAACAATTCATTATATTAATATAACAGCAGGGGAGGAGTGCAGATACTAATAAATAGGTTGTTGAGCAGCTTTTGCTGCCAAGGTTGCTCTACCCAGTGAGGAAATGTCCCCTCTACCCAAAAGCTGAGATGCTGGGCAAGGTTCTACCATGACACCTCAGAACACACATCTGGTGCTAGAGAAGCATGTAAATTAATTTTGCCTTTCAAAACAGTTGATGAATGTGTGTCTAATAACTTCTGAGGGACTGCAGCATGATTTGAAACAGTTTGTTCTCAGTTAACGTGGAACAAATGTTCTCTGGCTAAAGGTGGCTACGAAAGGCATTTGGTAACGATTTGTACCAGCTGGGCTTCTCATTACTTTGAATAGATTTGTGTAAATCAGCACATAAAAATAAGCAAGTGGTCAATGTCTTTAATTGCATTTGGATGTGCTGCAGTAATGGCAAATATCAGAACTTTTGTAATTGTCTTCACATTCTGCAGTTCTAGAAAATAGATTTTGTTTTTAAATAGAAAGAGCAGCAAAAAGATTTTGCTGTTAACATCTATTTAGTCTGGTTTCAACTTAGTCACATTTTGCAAATGTCAGTGAAAAGCAAAGGTCAAATGGGAAAGAAACAGTATGCTATGATCAGTACAATTACAGAGAGCAGAGTAGCACAGGGTTATGGAATCAGCTTGGGAGCAAAACATATCTGCAGTGTTGGATAGACACTGCAAAATCCTGCCCATGGACAGCACAGCTCTCATCTTAAAGCAGTAGAAAAATATATTGTTGATGTTTGTGTGCTTTAAGATGCTTTCCCAGAGAAGCAGAGAATGTCAGGTTTTCAATTCATTGCCTCTTTTTGCTTTTCTTTTTTTAATATTTGGGCAGCTTTGGAGCAGCCTTGGTTTTTGCAAGCCTGAGCATCCTCATTGTGACCCCTGGAAGTGGAAGCTGTCTAACTCAGTATGCATTAAAGACCTAAAAACCTTTATATCTCTTTCTTTCATTGTCTTTTGTCACTGTTACACTGCTGGGTATGGGAGCTGCCCAGAGCAGCTGTGGCTGCCCCTGGATCCCTGGCAGTGTCCAGGGCCAGGCTGGACAGGGCTTGGAGCAGCCTGGGACAGTGGAAGGAGTCCCTGCCCATGGCAGGAGCCTGGAACTGGGTGAGCTTTAAAATCCCTCCCAGCTCAGACCAGTCTGGGATTTGGTGATGATTCTAAACCACACTTGAATCACTTAAAAGGATTGTGAGGTGAATATTATAAAGTATTCTGCCATTTTAGATTTGGTAGAATGTTTGTTGTTGTGGAAGGCACACAAAATCCACACAGTGGTGTGTCCACACCAGCTGAACTGAAATAAACACTGCCCTGTTTTCATTCCTTTATATAAAGAAGTGAAAATTAGAAAAGGAAGGATGCTACACATATCAACAGCCAAGGGGGAGAACATTTTAAACACAGAATTTAATACAATCAATAAACTTTATCTGAGTCAACAACATAACTCTCATAACATCACCACCTCACATTTTCTATGTCACCGTTGACATGCATTAAAGACTACTTCTTTCAGCCAATTTTCTCTTCATAGCACAATCTTTTCATCCTGTAAATACATGTATTTGCTTCTCAACATCCAATTAAACATGTAAAGAAAAACCATAAATATATCCAATTTATATATTTTAATTTCAATGAATTATTTTAAACTTAGCAGCCATAAAGTATCTTAAAGTACCTCTTTGCTGGCATTGATTTAGCAAAAATTGGTAATTGCTGCTTGTGGGGTATCAAATATAAACATTTTCACATTTACTCCAGCAACATGAAATTGAAGGATAGATAAAACTGCTTTTATAGAAAACCAAGTTAATTTTTATCATTTTTTTCTGTAAGGGATGATCATTTGAAACCTTTGAGCTGAAAGGAATCACAGGGCACAAGCAAGCTGAGGGAGTTTCAGTAATTGCACCTTTCACATTTATCTTCTGCATAGATAGCTATGAAATAAATACTGCATGTGAGCAAGTGTAAAAATATACTTGAGGTACTTCTGTTAGATGGAATCTCATCCTCCTGAAATTGCCTTTCCCATGAAAGATTCCCAGTGACAACCAGCAGTTTAACCAGCTGGGGATATATACAGTCAGCTACCCCTCAGCCTTAAACTGTTATCTGATTTGTCCCATAAAGCAAAATATATGAGGTACATGATCCAGGGTGGGGATAATGTACAATAAACATAACTTACTCTGCAGGAAAATGAGTTCCTGTTGGACCATCTCACAACAGAATCAGCTGTGGAAGAATCCACCCAATCTGTCCAAAATGTTTTTTTGTTTTTATTCCTTTTTCCCATAAGCATAATTAAACCCAGTGGTTTTGGTCAGATAGCTCTATGATAGCTTTTCAATTACTTATTCTAGTGGAGACTGCCAAAACTTCTATTTTCTCCCTTTTTGAAAGTACAATGTGAATTATTTGCTGCAGTGGCAAGGCAGTACAATCATGCTGTTCTTTTCTCAGCCCTTCTCTCTCATTTTTTACAGAGAAGTCATTCACCACTGTCTTTTTAGGTTTCTTCTCAGTACAAGAGAAGCTGTGATTGATGGAAAATGGAAAGTATTCAAATGACTTTCAAAAATCATCGAGTTAAAAGCCATCAGGACTTCTGAATAATAGTTCCTAAATATGTTTACATTTTAACAGGGATTATTAACTTACATCTCGATTAGAAAATAAAAGGGAAAAGTATTTATTTATAGGGCTTTGTGCAGTTATTTATTTTCTCAATGAACACAGACACTGTCAAGTCTTAGCCATATTCTGGAGTTATGTAATTGTGTATATATTAATCATCACTTGAGATGCTCTGCATTTCTATAAAGCTACAAGTTTTTGGAAAGAACATCTTCATGTTGCTTGCATTCTCAAATAATGGCTATAAATTAAAAAAAAAAAAAAACAGAGGCTCTGGGGTGACCTTCTTCTCTTAAACTTGTGTTGCATTGAAGAATTTTGGATATGTAACCCACCCACTGTGAAAAAGTACAGAAGTTGTGGCTTTGAGATTCAGGGGCTCACTGTGAGCTTGTCCCAAAAAATGCTGAATAAAACAGGTCAGTGCCCTGAGGAATTATCACCCAAATAGTTGGTAGTCGTTGGCTGGAAGGGAGCCTGGAACATGTATTTTGACAGCAACAAGTGTATTTTTCTAATCTCTGACTTCTGAACGAAGAAAAAGAGCATTATGAGGTAATGAGAAGAGAAGGAGATGAGGGAGGGAAGCACAGAGAGGAAAAGCTGAAATGGGACAGACAGAGTCAGAGCCAGGACAGGTCCCCACCAGCTGCTGTGGGTGGGCAAACATCACCAAAACTCCAGCAGGATGTGCACAGGTGCAAACAGCACACAACAAATGCACAACAAATTCATTATTGTTCTAAAAACCAAGCACACCAAATCCAGCTTTTGATTCTGACCACGGTCCTGATTTACACCATTCATGAGTCATGTTTGCATTATGCAGGCTCTATTTGAAGAGCACAAAAAAAAAAAGAAAAAGGAAAATCACCATAGAAATTCAAGAATTTGGCCATAAATGGGTTTGTAGGAAAAGTAACTCCCCTAAGGTTTCCCAAGCTTCCCCTTATTGTCATAAGTTCACTGCAAACACTCTGAAATTTCATCTATTCTCATTGACCATTTCCCTCTGGCTTTCTTGTGTGGTGTTTATTTTTATTATTTCTTAATTAGATTACAAACACTTTCTGCAGAAGCAGTAAAACACTGCCTCTGGTTCCTGGTAACAGTACATTTTAAATGTATATTAACTCAATGTTTTAATTTCGAGCTGAATGCAAATTAAATTAATCTTTCAACACAAACAGTAACTTGTCATTTTCCTCAGTGCTTTGTCTCATGCAAAATTTGTTCAATGTTTAAAAAGCCATTTTTAAACAAAATTGGTCACTGACTTCACAACAAGCCTTGTTGTCTTGTGTTATTCCAGGCCTGTAGTTGGTGGAGGAACATCATCAAGACAGTTTTATCATTTTCAAGTCACTGCTCTTGCTACAACCTCACATAAAAGTCTTGCAAGCCGTTGGAAAGAATATTTCTGGTGTCACACTGCCTCACTGCTGGCTGGGATCTCTCTCTTATCATCAAGGTACTGACAAACATATTTACTGATTTCCCTTCACTGAAAAGCTTTAACCACGACAGTTTCCTAACAAAGAGTGACTAGTTTGGGCAATTAATTGTTTCTCACACTGCAGAAAAAAAAAGTGGTGGAGGAGGGAGGGAGTGCTTCTGGCAAGCACAGGGATGCTGATCTCCTGCTCTTTGGCCAGTGACCTCTGTGTGCCCAGGGAGGTGTCCCTGCTCCCCCTGGGACTCTGCACTTCACAGGCCTGCAAAAATCTCATTAACCTTCCCCACTGCTGGAAATCCACTGGCAGGGAAAACATCTTTATGAGAGCAGAGCCAGGGAAATGCAGGTGGCAGGGAGTGGTGGGAAGGGTCACGCATCTTCATCAGCAAGAAACTAAATGAAAGGAAGGGTGGATGTTACAGGATTTTAGTTTCCAATAGCACGACAAAAAAACAATATTCAGCACAAAAATGATACATTCTCCACAGGAACTCTTTACCCTTAAGACCAGAGTCCCTTTCTCCTGACAGTTAAATTAGGGAGAAATTTCTCTTTCTTATCTTTTATTTTAAGCTATTAGTTGTTTGCTTTTCAGGACAGCTCTGAACAATTTCAGCCAGTGCTGCCTGGAAAGGTTTGCTGTGACATCTGATATGCAGTGTCAGCTCTGTGGGGAGAGCAACCAGTTTTTCTCTGAGGTTTCCTATGTCCTGAGTCCTTAAAAATAATGTTAACTGTGAAGCTTAAATCAGCACTGTTGGGGGCACCCAGTGTTCCTCCTAACAGAGCAGCCCAAGGCTGCCAGAGGTATTACACTGCTCTATTGAAGCCTGCTGTGAGGTGGAAATACTGCCCTGGAGTTCATGACTTTGTAGCTGTAAAAAAAAAAGATATGACTATCAGATCTTATTATACCACCTCATGCACAGCTCAGTGGAAAGGGAAAATCCAATACAGGGGCTCTGTGGACCAAGAAATCCTAGGAAAGGTATTTGTGGAGGGGAAAACAGAATCCTAAAAGCAAAACCCAAGCAAGGAGGGAAGAGCAGGTTTAACTTTCCATCTGCACAGTACAGACACCTCCAGTGAAGACTGAAGAGTTTACATCCCTATAATCCTTTGTGACTGACACAATAACTAATTTCCCTCAGGCTTGCACTCCCTACAAGTTTTTAGCTGTGCATGTTAGCCTGCACAATGTGGATCATTAAAAACCCTGCACTTGTTGGAGGCTGTGGATAAATCAGCTTGCCTAAAACATTTTTTGCAAAGATTTCATAGATCTGGGATGAAAATTTTCTGATCAAAATCTATGAAAGAGACTGAGATAAGAGAACCCCAGGTTTAAGCTCATGCCCTCACTAATTCAAGTATTTCACCTCTCATTCCCCTGCCCTTCAGCTTAATGAATATTTATTGTTATGAAGTGGAAGGGATTTAAACAGGAGAGATCCAAAGTGGCAGAACAAACCCCCAGCCCTGTGGCTGGGTTCCTTTGCACAGATGCTGCAGGAGGAAAGGTCAAAACTCTCCCAGTTCTGTACCCACCCATCCTCCCCAGGGCTGCTGCTCCCCACTGGCCCTTGGAGAGCTGGGAATGGGAAAAAAAGCTCCTGATTCATGCTCATTACACCTGCTATTACTCAATTTTGGTGCTGTTATTAACCAACATTTCCATTTTTAGTGCTGCACACCTGCCCTTGACTCTCACTTCCCCATGCTACCAGCATTGGTAGGAACATTTCAGGATTTCCTCTCTTTTCCCTTGATGGTGTTTCCCATCAATAAGGATATTCCAGAGGTGCTCACTGTACACAGGACACCAGTGAAAATATTACTCAGGGGGGGTTTTTGTGATTGCTCTGAGTGCTAGTGTTGCTAGGAAAGCCTTCAAGCAGGATTTCACACATAATTACAGCCTGGGAATGAAGTTTGATGACTTGCAGAAAATATCAGGAGATTGATCTGCTACTGAAGAAATAAGGCTTGGTTCTAACAACTGCTAGAAATGAAACTAAGAATTTACTTTCCAGGACACATTTGGTTTAATTTTTACACAGACCTATGAGTGACACTACAAACATTGCCTTTGTTAAAATATTAATACAAATACCTACACATAAGAAAGAAATAATTGGGTGGTGGCTTTACCTTCTGACAGAGGAAAAAAGCTCATTTAGAAAAATTCTATTACTTCCCCCAGACAGGCCTTGTAGGTTAGTTACAAGGAACTCACAGGTCACACAAAAGTGCAATGATAAAAAATGCAGGTACTGTGAAACATTTATAAAGAGAAAGTATGAGGGAGTATGTAGTTTAGAATCTGAAATGACATTTTGGCATGGAACAGATCTCCCACAGGGCAGTTTTGAAACTTGCAGAAATTCTTAAAATGACATCTTTCAAAATGAGCAAACATCAAACGCGCTGAAGTCGTTACCTCAAAGTGCTTCACTGATAAGTCAGGCTGGGAATATCCTAAAAATAAAGATGCCCAGTTGCACAGCTGGCAGGAGCAGCCTGCCAGGGGCTGTGACCCTGGTGAGTCCTGCTCCAGCTGGGATGAACTCGGGTGTGTTTGGACAGGCAGGAGCAGATCAACGGGGAAATGATCCCCAGAGGAGAGGGAAAGGCAGGGACACCCCATGGACACACCACAGAGAGGGACAGGCACTGACACCAGCCAGCACAAGCCACCCACAGGTGAGCCTGACCCAAACCAGCTCCCAGAATGTTACAGGAGGAGCATCTCTGCCCTGTGGCTGCCAGGACCCCACACTTGGTTTATGCCCTTGGTGATACAAAAAGCTCTCTCAAAATGCCAAACTTATATTACTGAGCCTCTTTTGTTTAAAGAGCAAACAAGAAGGCAGAAAGTGAATGGTACAATGCAGGCATTTATCCATTTATTTAATAAGTTCTGTGGAAAAAAACCCAACTGTTGAAAGGGAATTCCTTTTTTGTGCAATGCATAATTAACCCATGGACCCCTCTTCCCCAGCCCTTGCTGTACATTAAAGCAGAGCAGGACAATATGGATTTGCTGCTGTTCTTAGGTTTGCTGTGGTTCTTTTCTTTCCTCAAAATGGCAAACCTGGGGTGCCAACCATAATGTGACAGGAGTCTGCCACTTACAGGTACAGTACCTCACAGTAAGTTCCTCTAGCTGAATGAGAGTTCCTAGCCATTGACCAAAACAGAAGAAAAGAACAAATGTTCCTTTGCTTTCACTGATCTTCCTTTAAATGCATGGATGCTTTTACATTAATTTCCTTAACTATTAAAGATACAAGCAGAATTCTTGTATCTGCCCCCAGTTGGAAGGTTTACTGAAAATAAGATCTCTAAACTCCAGCAGTGTGGAGTAATGTATACATGAAATTCACTGTTATAAACCTGTAGAAACACTTCTGCCATTTTTGCCCTGATTCTGAGAAAAGCTGAGTTATGTTGCTGCATCCACATCAATCCCTTCTCCATCGCCAGGGCTGAGATCCATGCTGATCTGTTGGCATTATGATAATTTAATTATTCCCTTTGATTCTGCCACGTGATTTTGGCTTGATTTAAACATGTGTAAGTAGCAGTTGAGGGTATTTTCCCCTCCTCTGTGCACTTCCATAACAACTTTGCACTCATCCCCTTGCACTTTTCCACATAGCAAAAGAAAAGGAACTAAAATCTCAGAATGGTCACACACAG
This sequence comes from Erithacus rubecula, assembly GCF_903797595.1. NCBI lineage: Eukaryota > Metazoa > Chordata > Aves > Passeriformes > Muscicapidae > Erithacus > Erithacus rubecula. Next base: position 3,775,591 of record NC_136662.1, on the reverse strand, counting down.
AGTCCACCAGGGCTGCTCCTGACCCTGCAGCTTTGCAGGAATGTTTCCCCTGCAATCCCTGATTTCACTGCAGCCCATCCAAGACTGTCTCTGAAGGAAGAGATTGCTCATTCCTCACAGACTGTTCCAGGCACTCAGCATTATGGAATACAAGCTTTCCACAAGAGTTTATTAACCTCTGCACAAGAGAACACCTTATTCCATTTTGTAGACAAGAAGCCAATAAAAAAGGCTGATTTAGGCATTCAAAATCAGTGCCTGGCTCTTAAGTGTGTAACCCAAAGCACAAAGGGCTTGAGTCTACAAAGAAAAGGTCATAAATATTTTAGGGGATGTCTTACTACAAAAACAAATAAACAATTTTCCTTGCTTCACCTCATTTTCAAAAGCCAAACTGTGCTGCAGGAAAATTTTTCCCAGTCCCCAAAGTCAGGTGGAGGCAGACACTCACTACAGATAGATCAGTCCAGCAGGTAAAAGACAGGATATATAAAGATTTTGCTTTCAGTTGCTTGTATCAGAGCTAGAGAAGAAAAATCAACCTTTTGCACAACAGCAGGACTGGGTGCTCATGTCCCAGTGAGTAAATGGTTGGTTTTTGCAATTACTTAATCCATCTTTCTCATTTTAGTAGAATGAAAGAGGATCAGTGCCCATGCAATACCTTAATTCAGAGGGACAAATGATCACTACATCAGGTGTTACTTTAGATATTTGTGGGCTTTTAGCACACCCCAATGTGTAATTTTTCAGCTGGAGAAATAGTGTTGTACCTTCACAGGAGTCAGGAAGCTGTAACAGTCCAGCTAAGGATGATGGAGGGAGCTGTACACATATTCTCCTCTTTTTCTTGCTTGTTTTCATAATTTCATCATTAATTCAGGTTTCAGAACTTGGGCCCTTGAACAGGGGACTGCAAAAAAAGATAGCAACTAGTGTTGCTTATCAACCTGTCCCCCTACTAATTGCCTGATTTTGTCTTAAGCAAACAGCAAAAATGAAGTTTTTCAGGTTTTCTCTGCATTGTTAACCAGAGATGGAAAATATTTGTAGTATACTGCATATAAGAAATGAGCTCCCAGTCCACTGTGGATCTTGGGCAGCTGCACAGGATTTGCTGTGATGTGAGACTGAGCAGAAGTGATTCCACAGCTGGAATGCTGCTGTCTCCACAACACAACAAAATGCAGATGAAAGGCTTTGAGCTATTTCAGCCTAGACACTGCTACACACAAATCACACATAACTAGGTTGACTTAACTTTGCTCTAAATTCAATGATGGTAATGAATTTTTACATCTTCTCTGCTATTAGTGACTTGCATGTAATCACCCCAATAACATTATCACAAATTCCTATGATACTACAATATTAATGGAAATGTAAAACTAAACTGCTAAAACTTAAAACCGATTAATAAAATATCCCGTCAAATAGATTCATTTCACTTCCTAAAGCAAAGAACTTCACTTGATCTCAGAGCATTAGCTATTTGAAATGCTAAAACATTTTTCTTTCAGTTGTAAAAGATTTTTCCACAGGCAAGAACTTGTTTGTCACTACTCACAGCCTTCCCACAAAAAACAAGAATCCTGCTCTGTTTCTTTGCTTAAGCACTGGAGTGTCTAACAAGAAGAGTTAGAGATTATTCCAGTGAGTTAATTGGGTTTCAGGAATGGTTTGGAAAGAGCTCCTCTCTCTGGTTTTCTCTTCTGTTTGGGGAAATCTGACTTGCCAGTCAAAATTAGGATCTCTGTTAGCAAGGGCAGCACAAAGCAGACCTTCACTCTCTTCTGCTTAGTCTGGAGACAAGAGCAAAAAAGCCAAATTGAAGAGTTCTACAGTGAAGCCCCAGATGTGAAATTTCTTGGATTTGAATATCTGAGTTCAATCTAAATTAGTACTCATTTACAAATTGGCCTGATTGCAGGAGACTCAAATCTGAGTTTAACAGAAAAGTCAATCTGAAGCAGGGAAGCACCCACAACATCCTCGTGAATGCCAGGAAAAACACAAACATACTCCTCCTGCTTCTTCTTGGCTTTCAAACAAATTGAGCACTTGGTGCCTTCCCTGGGGACACTAAAAGGTTGGGAATTGTGTTCCTGGTTCAGGCACATCCATGCTGGGTGCAGTGGGGACCAGCACAGTGCTCTGTGTGTGCACCCAGCTGCAGGGACAGACATCTCCCATCTCAGCCTGAAGTGATTCCCAAACGGGAGAGCAGCAGAGAGAGGCTTGGGGTGAAGATGCTGAGTGCACCTAAAATTTCCTTCATTCTGTTGATCCCACTGGAATCACAGCTCTGTGTTCATGGAAACACTCTGAAAATACCAACCTTTGTGGAAGTGGAGAGAACTGAGAAACCAACTCCAACACAGCACTGCCACCCCCAGAACAGCTGGAGATGCACTCAGGCCACCCAGACTTAAATAATCCTTCAGCTTTCAGACCTCAGCACCCTCAGCAGAGACACCTCACTCATCTGCCACCCTGCAAATCTTTGAGAGCACTTTTAGACTTTATCAAGGTGACTTCAGTGGCACCCACCTGGCCATTTTTGGCTACTGAGATGGATTTTGCTCTCCTGGGCTTTACAGCAGAGAAGAGAAGAGAAAGAGCTGCTCACACCTCCATGAAGCACATCTTGCATTTAAAAATGTCCAATGTAAAATTACCCACAGGGGTTTCTCTGCTTTCACCAGAAGCTTCTTTGTTTTATAAGCTCCATTATTATGGTGCTATTAAAAGGTTTAATGATTTAAATAGCACTCTTGAGTTAAGCCAGATGCTTTCACTCTTCAAGTATCAGGTCTATAGGTTACCAACACAAACATGAGAAATCTTCTTTGAAATCTTCTAAGGCTGATAGTACTCAATTTAGTATTTTTATTGTAGCCAGGAAATCCTCTGGAAACATTCTTACTTTCACAATATTAAAAAATAACCCACTTAGTGAGTTCTAAATAATATTTATTTTAGCTAACGGCAATATTTTAAAAATCCTTGGCTCTCTAAGCCTATTAACTTCTAATACTACCAAGTTGAGCTACAGAAAAAAAAAAAAAAAAGCTTCTTCTTGCTGCCTATTGACACTGGATGTCATCTAAATGGCTAAACTGCAATTCTGTTCCCAGAATTAATACTGCAGGAGAGAAAGATGATAAAAAGGGACTCTGAGAAAGAGCCACACTCCCAGCCCAGGCAGCACAAAGCTAAGCCACGTGGGCAAACACCTCCTCTAATTTCATTGTATTTATAGGTCAGCTGGTTTTATTCTGAAGCACAAGAGATTTACTAGGAAAATTCATTACTGCCACTTGCTCTGATTTTCTTTCTCAATATAATTAAGCTTTGCTAATTGTCTATCATGATTAAAATCATGCCAATAACAACCTTGTTTCCCCATTTGGCTGTGCTCCAGGCTCTTCAGAGCTCTTGTTTAAGGGCAGTTCTTCCTGTAGCAGTTATGGAAAGGTCTCTTAAAAAACACGTGAGGTCAGCCCTTGCTCTGTTTGCCAATAAATTCATACAAGCCAGGATCCTACCCATGGATTTTCTGAGAACAAAGAAGGCAGTCAAAAAGGAAAGACACAACAACTGTATTGTAAGCAAGGAGTGACATTCAGTAAAGATTCAGAATCCATTTGTGCAGGTTGGAAATTATTTCAAACTAGAGACACAGATAGGAAGGTGTTGAAATGAGTGATTACTTCAGGGTTGTATTATCCCCCCAGCAATACAAAAGCTGATGTAAGACATGGAAATTCAGCCAGGATACAGAAAGGGGAGAAAAGGGGAGAGAAAAGGGGTTGGGTGTGAGTGGGAAACAAAAAAAAAAAAACAAAAAAAAAAAAACAAAAAAAACAAAAAAACAAAAACAAAAAAAAAAAAAACACAGAAAGAAAGAATTGCTGTTTTTTACTTCATCTCCTCAGTGGAAGGCAAAAGCAGCTCTGCTTTTCTTTGGGGCCCCAAACAGGGGGACATGACATAAATAGGAGACTAAAGCCATCCTTGTCTTCCTCCCACCTTCCCTTTACTGCCTGCCTGCTGGGAACTTCCCTTGGTAACAGTCAGAGCTTGGATTGTAGCAATGCCCATCAGCAAATTTCAGGGGAAAATATTGATTCATTGACACCAAGATGTTTTAACCTCTGATGCTCTTGTTTCCCAACAGGTCATTGCCTTGGGAATCAGGAATCCCACATCCAGTGTCGTGGGCAGTGCCAAGTGCCACACAATTCTCTCTGTGCCAGGGCAGCAGTGCAGGGATGACCACTGGCCTTGAGCTTCTGGGGCTTTGTGCTTCCCAGTAAGGAGATAGAGATAGAAGAGCAGTGCAGCTCTGTTTTAATCTGTTTAAATGTTTTTTAAATGCTGCAGCCACGTAGAAACCCAAGCAACTTCCAAATGAGGGCATATAATCCACATCACTCAATTATCCCAGAGTCCCAACTCCAGAAGTAAAATAACCAGACCAGTGTGTGCACCACCTTGGCAGTGCTAGACAGATGTCTGGGCTTGGATAGCTCATTCTCAGTTAACTCTGTGCACTTCTGCAGTGTAACACACTCTGTGCCTCATTTCCCCACAGGAAATGAATGAGAGCCCCTGCCTTTCTCTCCACTTCTGTCTAATTTACACTGTAACCTCTTTGGGCCAGGACCTATTTCTTGTTACTTGTTCATACAGTGCCTAACACAAAAGCAACCTAATCTCAGACTGTTTTTTAATGCAAATGTAATAGAGAACTGGGCTGTTTTAACAGAAAGGGTAATTTTGGTTCCCCCTCGGTAATGGACTCTGGGAACAGATAATTGGGCTGTTTTGTCATTATTCTTTTTAAGTGAGGTTAAGGTCCTATTGGTGGCAAAGTGAAATATGTATTGCAGGCTAATCAGCAGTCCAAATCCAAATGTGCCAGGGCAGAGCTCATTCTGTATTTAGTGCACTCAATAGATGGGTTGTACTAACACAATTAAAGGAAGAATTTGGCTGTGTACACATGTAGATCATTATACTCACGCATCTTCTTTTGCTGCAGATCATGCAGAGAAGGGTTTGAAGACTAGAACATAACAATTATGGGTCTAGACAGAGCCTGCCTAAAGGCATGAGCTGCAGCTAGAGCACTTCAAGTGACTGCCTCCTCCAGAAGAGGCAACCAGAGAGGCAGTGGCACTGCACTGCTCATCTAGCACAAAACCAGACTGCAGCCCCGTGGCAGGGTGAGCTGGGCTGCTGCACTGGGCTCTGCAGAGGACTGGGAGGACACACAGAACCTGCCAGTGCTCCTCAGCTGAGGGCAGGAGCTTTGGAAGGCACAGGAGGGAACTGCTGGCAGCTGGTTGTGTCCTCTCGCTCCAGAGTCAACAAGGTCAGCGAAGATGTGACTTGGTAAATGCAGCCCAAAGGACAGAAGATTTGATTCTGTGTCCTTATATGCCACTGCTTATCAAGCAGCTGCTTCTCCTCACACAGGGAAACATCTTTTTCATGGTGCCAGGGTAAAGAATTTAAAAAAAAAAGACTTCTCCATCAACTTAGTTTTCAAATGCAGCAACTTTTATCTTGGTGCTATTTGTTTCAGTCCAAGAGAAAGCAAAGGACTGCCAGCCTTCCATCATTTCTGAGCATGAAGGGCAGCTTATCAGAAAATAACATCAGTGGCAGGCACTTAAAATACCTTTATCTCAAGGTTTCTCCCCTGCTCTCCCATGGATAGCACATTTAAACCACTGCTGGATAGCCCAAACCAATAATGGGCTGTTCTGGTCAGTCTTTTAATAAATCCATCTTTTGTTACAGTGAACCCCATTTGCTTTTGAGTGCAAGTCAGGGTGTTGATAAAAATCACAAAGCCATGTATGAAATACACTTTGGATCTATTAGAAACTTTCTTTCCCTGCAACATCCACATAACCATGACTTAAATCAAACAGGTCTTCTCCACTGGCATGGAGCAAGAAAAATCCTTAGCCCTAGGATTTACACCTTTAATCAGATGGATCCTATTTCTGACAATGTCCTACAGACATTGCAAAGAAAACCTGCTCATTCCAGCTGTTACCTGAGTCTCAGAATTCCTTTTACACTTGGATTTTAATCCCCTAATTACATGACTTGTAAGCCACTGAATTCTCTGTTCATGAGAAATTAGGTTATCTTGCAGCAAGAAAACAGTGTATGTTTCTGTTATACTTAATTCTCACCTAATGAAGAAATATTGGACCAAACCTACAAAAGCCAATCTGAGGGAGAAAATAATCAACACACTCTCATTTCTTTAAATGGCAGGGAAAAATCATCCAATATATTTGAAATTTCAATGCCTTTTCCCCCCAACACTTTAGGCATTAATGGTTTTTTAACAGGACACAGTCTGTAATTTTCTTGAGGCAATTTTCCATGCTTTTCTCACCTTCAGAAAAAAAAAATCTGTACTGAGTTAATCTTTCCCTGCTGACATCATAAGGATGATTTCTGCAGTTAAGAAGATCTTCAAAACAAAAGGAATAAAAACAAAGGAGCTCATTTACAGTTCCTTTGCTGAGCAGACAAACCATACTGGAGGGTTGTTCAATGACAGCCAGTGGGACAATTGTCCATTCTAACGATTATCATATTGCAATGTGCATCCCAGCAGCTCCTGCATAAATCCTTGCATTAGAGCCCAGACTCTGCTGTGTACAGACTTTAACCACATCTCATTTGTGACTCAGGAGACCTGGCATTGCCCTCTGGTATGCTCCCCTGTAAAAAAATCTCTGCCTGCCTCTCTCTGTTTCTCCACCTCTGAGATGGGGATCAGGGTATCCTTATAAAACCCCCTCCTGCAGAGGGATCAATGGGAATTGTGAATTCTCACCCTTTTGAATGGCTCTCTTGGAAAGCAGAGGATTTCAGTCTTCATTTAAAGCACAAAAAGCAGGTGTGCCTGTGGTGTTTTGAAAGGCACTTTCACATCGAGCTCTGAAAATGCATAAATGAAAACAACTCCGAAACAAATTCTGTTTGTTTTTCATCCATTGTCTGTACACACTGACATGCAGTTCATCTTCTCTTCACGAGGAAAAAAACAAGTTAGCACTTTAGCACTTATTTCTGCTGCAAAACCATTCATATAAATAAAAGAGAGACAGAGAGAGACAAAGTGCTCTGTGTGGATACTTGAGGCTGACAGAGAAAATGCTGCTTCCACAGCAAACCAGGAGGACAGCACTGCTCCTGATTTTCATCTCAGAGAAAATGAAGAAGGATGAATAGCTATGCCTCACTTACTCTTGAAGCAAATCAAAAGGAATATTCTGGTATCTATTTTTTATCCTCCTGTTCTGGTTAATGAAAACAAAAGACCTAAATATTTGATTACTTCCCTTCTGTGTCAGAAATAATAGTTCACGTCCTTTCTAGTTTGACAGAATGGAGACTTTTTAGATCTCAGTCCTTTCATCTTAAACAGCATCACACAAGTTTGCACCAACCTAACCTATTAAAATAAAGTTGAGCTCTGAAAAGCTGCTTTGGTTTTTTTTTTCTTTCCTTTTTTTTCCCCCCTTTTGGAAGTGCACTGCAAGCAATGATTAGATTGCATTTGCCAATAAATCTATGGAGATAAGTGAACCAAAATAGCTGCTCCCCCTCCAACCTATCAGTTAACAGGCTTATTTTGTAAATGATGTTACTATTTCATGATTTGCCTAAAAACTTACTCAGCTCTGTCCTGTGCCCTTCAGAGTAAATACGACTCATGCTAAAGGCTGTGCAAAATGCATTCAGGAAATCCATATTTGGGAGTTAATATTTTAGTGATTTCATCAGCGTTCACAAGTTTAAATATGTGGAATTTAACATATGCAGGATCCTTCAAAAATCTGCAGTTCAGGTGGAAACATCTCAGCAAAACCAACTTGTGTTAGAACAGAAAAAAATTAATCAGAAACTGCTTTGAGCTAATGGAGACATAAAATGGGAGGACAATTTTAAGACCTGTGTATGTTGTTAGGAAATGTATTTCAAAAAAAACACATGTAGCATACAAAGAATCATGGAAGTCATGGGAAGAGTGACTTTATTCCACTGAGGTCATTCAAATTCTTCTAATAGCAGCTCCTGTTTGTCAGGATTAGCCAGAAATATGGGTGGTTTGACTTGTTAGTGGTATGGGTTTTCCCTGCTGAACTGAATAGTACATTTTGCTAAAACACAGCTTCCATTTCATTCCCACAATTTTCCCTCCAACTGCATTTCCAATTAGGTTGTTCAGACCCCAAGAACTCAGTTTCTGCAACAGCTGGTCCCTAGTCCTGCCACTCTGCACCCTCAATTCTCCATTTACAATATATTTGCTTCACATACTGAAAATGAATGCTTAGTATGATACATGAGTTTAAATTGAACTTTTATTTCCAGTGATCACTGGTGCAACAGTATTTTTCTGGCTGGTGTTTTAAGTAATCTGAAGAGAAAGAGAGGGAGAAAAGGAGATAAAGGAGCAGTTTAAAGGACTCCAACCTTTTAGCAAAGTTGTACCAGTCTGAAGCTGAAAAGATAATTTGGGGTGTTCTTTCCAAATGGTTGTGTAACCAAAAAGAAAGGGGAGTAAATCAGAGCATGATTGGTTTCTGCAGCAAGAACTAGGTAAGAGAACAAATCAAATTTAACACTAGGAAAGCAATAATGGAAAATGCCTGTCTCCCCAAGAGTTCCCTTGAGACAAACAATCTGACAGTGCTGAGCTGAGCCAGGCTGGGCTTCTCACAGAAACCACAAAACCTCCTTGTCCATGCTGAGAACTGAGTAGAGCAAAATACCAGCTGTAGCCTGTCCCTGGTTAGCATAATGAGTCTCTATGTTTGGGAAAGATAAGCAATTTAACAACATGTCCAGAAACTTATTGGTCACCCTCTGAGATACTCAATCACCATTTTTCTAACTCCAAGAAAAGGAGACAAAAGCTCTCAAGTACCTTTGAAATGGTTCACACTTACTTAAAGATCACAGTAATTTCTTTTCCTCATTATTTTACCTTTCTAACCTCATTATGTAACAGTCTCTAATATTTCCAGGCCCCTACTCTGATCATCCCTACATAAAACCAAAAAAAGTACTCACAGAGCAGGTGGAGCCCTGAATGCAGGCAGAACTGGTGATGCAAGACAGCAGATATGGAAACCACAAAAGCTTTTGTTCCCTGTGATCAAAGCCAGCACCAGTGTGGATTACAGCACTCCAGGAGCAGCTAATGGAGCCCTCACACATCTTAATTCACCCATTTTGCTCTCAGAATTCATCTCCTATTAATTTTGGAAGAGTAGCACAGCCCTGCCTCAGGCACTGCAGATAACCCAGACTGACCCTGCACTGCTCACAGATTATCAGTGCAACCAGAATGAAAGATGCAGCAAAGTGACCACAGAACCTCATCTTGCATTTAGCAAGCCAAGATCCCTTGAAGGACCATTCCATGGGCTCCTAATTTCCCACTCCTGTGGCAGCAGCCAGTCCCAGCCTCTCTGGCTCAGCCCCAAAAACCAGGCTCAGCCTGGACCCACAGTTTGTGAGCTCCCAAAATGGGAGGGAAATGAGGGAATTGGAAATCACTCTGCTACTGACACAAATTATATATTCCTGACTCAGAGTTTAAGGGGCAGATGCAGTCCTGTGCTGTGGGCTGTGAGTGCAGCCCTCAACAACACCTTACCTCCCATCAGAATGGCATTTAATCCCTGACTTCCACCAGCCAGGGAAAATGAGATGGTGAGAAATTTATTAGGCTTTATAATCATGCATAACAATCTGCTGTACATCACGACTTAAACTGGAAAATATGCCTGACAGTAGAATTTCACCCTTGTTAGATAAAATGAGGAAAGGTGATTGTGTGTGATCCCTGCCCCTTGCCTCCACTGGGAGAGAGAGGAGGCAACTGGCAACAGCATTTCTTAATAATTACACATTATCTCTTTGAAGAGACAGGAGTACAGAGACCCTGTTTTCTTCTCACTCTCTTCACTGGTGCAATGTAAAGAAACACTTTGATTAATTGGGCAACAATCCTTTGGGCTGTGAGGTGTCTAAACTCCTAAACCTCATAGACAAATCCAGAGATAAGAATTAGAAATTTCACTTCTTGATACAGATCAAGGCAAACCAACAGTGAATTCTAACATAACTGAAATTATTAAGGGAAAAAACCCACTTAACACAACCATCAAGGAGACAATTTTTCCTCCTGTCTGAGCTCTGTCCTGCACAAAAGGTTTAGCCCCTTGTGATGTGCCCTGGCCACACCATTCCATTAAAAATGGATAAACAAGCAGAGGTGACTGTATTGTTTCAACACCAGCTAAAGAAAATGCCCTCTCTGTGCTGCTTGGCAGCCAAAGCACTTTGGGTGTCAGAAACACAAATTCTACCTAGGGGTAGAATTCTACCTTCCCCATCTAGCACAGGAGATGCTGCCTACCACAAATTCCAGATGAACTGAACAGAAACAGCCTCTGCTCCATTTCCCCACCCTGGCAAGGCTCTAGTTACTCCTGGGGGCAGCAGCAGTTTCCAAACAAAGCCATGTCCCTGAGACAAGGGCTCTCCATGGCTCACTCCACCCTTTTCTCAGAACGAGCAAAGATCATGCATTTAAAAACAAATTAATTGGAGTGTTTATACTCATACTTCTGTTTTGCACACAGGGCTTTGAGTATTTCAAGTCCATATTTTGAAAGTTTCTCTCCAACGACTCCAAGCACTAGAAACTTAAAAGCAGAACAAGGTGAGGGAGCAAGACCTGCTGCCCAGAGAAAAAGACCAGACACCTGAGAGCTGACAAAACCCATTTAAACATGGACATGATGCTGCTGCCCTGAACATGCCCAGAAGTGACTGGGGTTGTTTAAGTAGTTGCACTGTGCTATCACAGGGTTTCAGAGCTAGAGATTAGTGCTTTAAACCCTAACCTGACCTAAAGCCAGAGGGATGGGTGCCAAGGAATAGCTGCTAATGGTTTGTCAGGGGTCTGCTCTGCCTCCCTCCTGCACTGCCCTGGTTCTGCCTGGTGGGTGATGCCAGGGGAATTTCCAGTGTGGGTCAGTCAGGGTGCTCTGCATAGCAAGTGGCTGCACTCGTTTGTAATGTTTTCCTTCCTCTGTTGCACTGCTTCTTGATTAATTAGTGCCATTAAAGAGCCTGCCCAGTGTACACACACAACTTGCCTTGTTTTAACAGTGGAAAGAGGGAGCAAGTCCTTCTGAATACAGGGAAAAGTCTCTGAAGTGTAAATAGACAAAGATAATCAAATTCAGATGAGATTAAAATTAACAGACTGTCAACCAAGTGACACTATTAATAAATGTCCACAGCAAGTCGGGACAGAAAGGACTCTGGAAAGACCAAATGTAATTTAATTAAACAAATGAGAACATACAAAAGAAACCATAGCAGATAACTGCGTGGAAAGACAAATAAAGATTTCAGCAATAATTGCTGTTCTATTACTCACTGTATAAAATGAACCATACTGGTGTTCCTCTCTATTTACATAGCAAGGTGGAAAACCTTGGGATTTTACCTGTAACATTGTCCATTGCAGAATCTTGTCCTTCACATGAATAAATGAAATTTTGCTCTCACATTATTAGGCTGTGCAGTGCAGAATATACATATGTACTTACAGCAATCCTGTGATGCAAGGGAATACTATTATTCTGATTTTATGGATAGAGTTTTACAACCTCATTAGTCTTGAGGCAACAAAGCTTTCTTGGTAGGGTTTGCCTTGATATTACAGAGCGTGAAAAATCACATCCCATAATCTACATGACTAAAATAGGCAAAGTTTCTGATGTAAATGCAATAAGGTTGACAAGACCCTGCCCATCAGCTGTGCTTGTTTATGATTTATGAAATCTCTTTTTTCCATATTAACACTCAAAGGAAGAGCACCCTGTTACCCAAAACTCAAGAACCACCACATGCTGAACTTCCCCTGAGACTCCTGTCCTGCTTTAACTCCTGATTAATGGAATGCTCAGGAACCTGAATTTCTAGCAAGGTGTCTCCCCATCCTCAGGCACCACACTTAAAGGACAGCACAAACTACTACAGAGACAGGAGGCATCATATCAGAATGCCCCAGCTCTTTGAGGAGCCCTCCCACTGCTGGTACAGCTCTGCCCATGAGGGGGAATCCTTATTCCCTCAAGGGAAAAACAAGGCCAAAAAGAAAAGAAACTGCAATGAACCACAAGCTTTTTTTAAAAATCACACCACTGTCAATACTGAAGCTTCTTGCAATATAAAAACTGTGCCTTAAAAAGTCACAGCCCAGAACAATTGAATAGCCCAGAGGTTATTTTATCTCTTTGAGTTTGTAAAAATTCTTTGAAGAAACAATGCACTGCATGGTTCATCATTGAATTCTACCAGCACAGCACTGTTTAATGTGGCAGTTCCCTAATTGTCACTGTTTCCTATACCACTTCACTAATCAATTCATTTGATTTTCCTGTGTTTCAGTCACTCCACAGAGGAATCACAGAGTGGTGGGTGTTCCTAATGAGATCCTGCAAGGACCCTGAGTAATTGACCCTCAGCTATACAACATTTTTATCAACAAGCTGGAAGAAAATACGAAAACATTATTTGATAAAAATGTCAAATGACTGACAAAGATTAGGAGAATGGTAAATAATGAAGTGGAGAAGGTATTGATTCAAAGCAACCTGATAAGATCAACACAAGCAAGCATTATGTGCTCCACAGTACTGCTACTGAATGAGTCCTAAATCCTAATTAGGAAATAGGATAAGCTGAATCCTAGGAACAAAGCAACTACAGCACCTTTACAGGTTGGAAGGGGAAGAAAGGGACTAAAATACAGAAAAAACTTGGAAATCAAGACCAGGGACTGCCATGGTAGTGAAGGGTCTAATGCAAGCCCTGACAGTGTCAGCACAATAAAGCCACATGGGAATAGAAAGATTTTATCACTCTATTAATGTGAATTGGTACAACCACAGCAGCAACCAGCAGTGCTGTCCCCACGTTTAGTTTTGCACCAAACAGACACAAGAATGATTAAAGGAATAGTAAATATGTGGCCAGTGCAAAAATTAAGGAACTCAATCTGTTCAGATTGCCAGAAGAAAGGAGAGGGCACGAGTTGATGACAGCTGATTAAACCCACCCAGGACACTGAAGTTCCATAATTGCAGCCTCTTTATGAAATAAACAGAGCTGTGATACAATCCAAGAGCTGGGAATTGAGCTGGGCAAGCTTTGACTTGAAATGAGATGCTGCATTTTAATAGCCAGAGTAAATAACAGCTGGAAATGATTTATTGGGAGTTGAAGTGCCTTACTTCACGTTGTAAAACTGCATCTCACAAGTGGGTGTTCCCTGAGATCCGCCCAGCTGGGCTGGATTAATTCAGGGTGGCCTTGGGGAGGTCAGGGGAGGTCAGTGCTCTGTTCCCTTCTGGCTTCACAACCCACAGGGCTCCAGATCCGTCCCCACTCCTACACCTTGAGTGTTTCCTTCAGGTCATTAAGTTTAACATCCACTCTGCCTTCATTTGGAATGTGCAATTTAAAGCTACAACTGCTGCCTTAATTTAATGGTGATTAAACCTGAGCTGCCCCAGTGTTTCCTGTAAGCAGCTCCCTGCTGCAAAGGCAGAGCTGGGCAGAATCTCCTGGAGCCACCAGGCTGCCAGGGGGGGACAGGGACAAGAGCATGGCTCAGCCACAGCCTGGAATTTAATTAAGGAATTGTGTCCTTTTTGGCATGTAGGACCACAGGAACAGGGTGTCAGCTAAGGAGCAAAGACACAGGATGCCAGCATGGAGTCCTGACACAGGTGATTCTGCCACTGAGATCAGCTTCCCTCAGCCTGGGTCCTGTGGTAATGCAGGAATTGTCCTTCTCTCCATCCATTTTTCCATCAGTGACACCATTTGGATACACATTCCTCTTCCTGAAAACCTTTTTCCCAGTGCTCCTCCTCCTGTCCCTCAGCCCAAGCCTCACACAGGCTCCAGTTAAGCACCACACAAAAATAAGTCCCAAAATTCAGCCCACACCATATCTGGAAGCATTTCTCACTAGCACTCTATGGAAAGAAGCAGGCTCTTACTTAAAGTTGATTTTGAAAGGTTTTCACTGATAACTCTTTCAGTTGGTCAAGAAATTGTGCAAATTTGTGAGTTTTATTTCCAGCCAGAGTGCAGGACACAACATATCCTGCTGAATAACTCACTCCAAGTGCCCATCATTGGTGCATAATCACCAGAAAACCTCATTAAGCCTCTGACTCTCCATCTAATCAGGACAACTGTGAGCCACTGGTCAACTATGACACAATGGGGCAAATTCTGAGACTGCAAGCCAGCAACACAGTGAAGGATGGGAAAAAATGCAGCTTGGAGAGGAAATGTTCAAAAACAAACTCCAGTTATGCCAGTCCTGAAAGGCTGATGCTTCCTCCAAAGGAGCCACACACACAAAACTCCATCAGCAGTGCTGGAACACAAGCAAAGTCTATTTGCTGATCTTTACCTGCTCACACACTTCTCACTATCTACAATGGGAGTTATAAGCTGTGCTCAGGTCTTCAGAGAGCCAGACAGGGAAGTGCCTGAAGTCTTAATAAATATATATGCCTTTCCTAAGCTTTACATTGAATTAAAGGAAATAAAACAGCACTCTTTGACCCAAACCGAAGGAGACATAACTGGAAACCTTCAAGCCAAAAAGTTGATATTTCATACAACACACAGACTGGCTCTGGACTCCTTCCCTCCTGCTGCCTTGCACATGCATTGCAGAATTTGATTTTAAAGTATTGATTTAAAGCAGTGATCACTGAGCAGGTATTTTGTACTTTTTAATTTGCAGAGCACTGTCTGTGCTAATTTATCTAGCAACTACTCAACAAAAAACTCCCCCAAAATGCAGCAAACAGAAATTGGTGTGCATATGTTGATGGGGGACATCAAATCTTACAGGCATGCTCTAAAATCCCTTCTAGTTAGTGCAGAAGGCAGAAAGAAATTTGCTTATAGTATATCATCATGCACATTGCTAATAAAGAACTTGAGAAATTGTTAGGGGGAATGGGATTTATTTAACTCCTTTGCTTAACAGAGATGACCCAATCTATAGTCTCATCACTGAAATAAGTAAGAAAGCCTTAAAGCAATATATGGATTGCTGCCACCACCACCACGTGCCACTTCAGATGACAACAGAGATAAACAAAATATTTTTAGATCATCTCAGATGAAAAATATTGCATTACTGTCTTTGAGTTTTGGTCTGGCCTTAAAATACAACTTGGTTTTTATATAAATGTGCTTAGAAATAGAAACTAATGCTTGTGTACCAATGTATTTGGAGAGCCATGGATCTAAGAACAAGCCCCAAACACACCCTGGGATGTGTTTTCACTCCTGTTATTAGTGAAGGTAATTTATTCAATGTTGTAAACAAATGTAGCTCCTGGAAACTCTTGGAGTGGGGAGGACTTTGGTGAAGGCAACTTTGCTTTTACTGAACTATCAGCAGGGAGGTCAGCACTAAAAACCTTAATGTCTAATCTCCAGTGGAATACTTCAAACCTTCCAAAAATGAATTCCACTCTCCTGGTGCCCACATGGGAATTTACATGGAGATGCAGAGATGCTGAGCAGGTTTCAGCTGCAGGAGTGAGAAACTCCTCGTGGCTTCTCCAGCATCTTCCCTGCTGATCCACAGAAGAGATGCTGGGATAAGGGGGGTTTCCTGAAGAGATGAGCCTGATGGCACAGCAGGACTGTCTCAGAAGTTTCACTAACACAATAAAAGTCTCTGTGCTCTGAAATAAGAATTAGGAGACTAATGGGACTCGGGGTTTCTCAACAGACCGGAGCCTTGTTGGTTTATTGCACACAATTTAGTGATAGTCATACCTTTCACAGGGTGCAGAAGTGCCTTTTTTTTTTAATAACAGCTACAGAAAATCAATAGATTTCATGAGTTCAATTAATCCCTGCAGCTGTTGTGCCAGTCAGAAGGAAACAAAGAAATTTTCAATTTCTAAGCTGTTGGACTAAGCTGTTGTCTGTAGAGGAGGATGGTCCCTGAGTACCTTAAAATTTGGCTCCCATTAAAGCAGGGTTTCTTGCAATTTGTGATTTTTTTAGGGTAAGCCTTTGTAATTATAAAGGCAAGCCAGTGCTAGACTATGTTCTGAACTAACAGTCATGCAGTTATTTATACTTAAATGTGTTGAACCTCCCTTAGGTACAAAGACAGCAGGATTTAGGTTTGGATAATGGGTCCAGGTCCTCAGGCCAGCCCATTCTTGCTGCATTTTGTGGAGGTTCAGGCTAGAAGACTTCTTCCCTACTGCTGGTACTGATTCTGAAGTAATTAGAAGAACATTGACTACTTGAAAATCCATTTTAGATCTTTTTCCCTGAAGTGCTGTCTTTTGTGGCAGGGCTTGGAGAACCTTTGCAGTTGCACATTGTGTTTTCTGCAGGGGCAGCTGTGTCTGTGTCTGTGTGATTCCAGATTAACCCCTGTCACCTGCATGACTGAAATCTGCAATGTACCTCTTGTTTATGGGGTATTTCCATGTGAAACTCTGACCCAGCTTGGACAGCCAACTGTTTAACAGGGGCTGGGCACCTCTGGCACTGACCTGTGCACACTGGGGACCTCACTAAAATGTGTGACACTCTACCTACATCTTCCCCAGGAAAAAAAGGTTAATGTCCCATTCCCCCTTCTAAATAGCCAGTTTGGGTCCTGCAAAGGGCCCATAAAGCTGGGCTTGGCTAATTACTTTGTGCTAAAAGCAGTGACCTCAAGTAGCTCATTGCCCTTTATTGCTGCCAGATTTTATTCCAGGACAGTTATCCTGGTGTAAATAGACACCTTTTCACATCACAGGCAAAGTAATATCCTCTGCATTTCCTCCTCTCATATGGGATTTTTTTTTTTTTTTTTTTGCCAGTGGCAAATCTGAGCTAAATTTGGAATGTTTATTGAGTTGTTCACCTTCTGCACAGCCCAGAGCAGCTGCCTTGTGACAATGTCACTTCCCAAATAAAGCAATTTCTACAAAGGCACGACACAGTGACAAAGTGAGGACAAGGGACATTCCAGAGGGACAGTGATGAGCTCAGTTCAGTGCTGAACAGGTGCCTTGCAGCCTCAAGGCAGAGGAACATCCTTTCAGCAAACTCAGGTGAGGGATTTTTCAGCCATAGAATAACAAAATTATTTGAGTTGTAAGGGACCTTAAAGATCATCTTGTTCCACCTCCCTGTCCTGCAGGGACACCTTCCACTATCCCAGATTAATCCAAGCCCTGCCCAACCTAACCTGCAACATTTCCAGGGATGGGGCAGCCACAGCTTCTCTGGGCACCCTGTGCCACAGCCTCACCACCTTCATACATCTATTATATATCAACTATATATTTAACCTAAATTTCCTCTTTTAGCTTATTCCCATTACTCATTGTCTTGTCACTCCAGCTCCCAACATCCATGTTTCCCCTTCAGATCCTGCCAGGTGCTGTCAAGTCTCCATACAACCTTCTCTTCTCCAGCCTGACCACCCCCAAACATTCCCAGCCCGGATGAAAACCACCCCACTGCTCTCCAGCCATCAAAACAGGGCAGGAAAGGGCAGCATTGGCATCTCTGGACTCCTGGCATGTGAGCAGCTGCCCTGTGCTATCAGTGGGCACGTGGCACAGCTCACAGCCCTGGGAGCTGTTGGCTCCTCCTTGTTGGGACTGAGGATCAGTTTGTATTTTTCAACACCAGGATTGCGGCTGCCAAACCTGATAATGAAAAATTGGAAGTCAAATAACCCCTATTAGTCTGTCAAAGGTTGATGGAGCTGGTATTCTATTTTCCCATTGTGAATGACTCCCATTGTTAGGAGCTGACAGGCGAATCTCCACAGAAATATGGACTCTTTGTGAGAGCTTTTTATAGCAACATATGACAATGCAGGGCTGGAATATGCATGCTGAGGCATTGCAAGAGCCCCCTGGTACAACTCCTGGGTTGCAAGGAAAAATTCCATTAAGATAAGAACAGCTGAGGAACCTAGAGACAGATGAGATATGGAGAAGTGGGGAGGAACGATTTGGGGCTTGTTATGGCATGGCACAACAGCCTGACTATGTACAACAGCCTTTGAGGGATGAGGAGAGAGCACATTTATCAACAGCACATGAGCAAGAAATGACAAGTTTGTGTTTATTTTGCTCTGCTTGCCTTTTTTTTTTTTTTTTTTTTTTTTTTTTTCCCTGTTTGTTTGTCTCATTTTGTGATCAGTTAAAAAGCAAACCAGTCTGTGTGTGGATGCCAGAAGAGGATGATCAATAGGAACTACAGCAGGGTGGATGGCTGCAGGAGGGAGTCAGAGGCTCTCTGACAAATATTGAATATTAGCTGGGACTGGGTGCCCAGTACACTCCATGTACACAGACCCAGACTTTGCAGCAGAGTCAATAAATTCAGGACAAAGCCCAAGGATGAGGATCAAAGGAATGATTTCAGCAAGTTCTGGAGGGCTGGATGACACATTGGGAAGACAGAGTGCAAAGGGTGAAAGAGCCAGCTCAGCTGAGCATACACTGGTTATACACAGTTAAACCTCATGTTGATGCCTTTGCCCTCCTCCTTGGATGCCAAAATTAATTTGGGAGAGTGGAATCCTCAGTGTCACTGGTCCCCTCCACAGCACACCTTTCTCTGTGGTCCTCTCCAAAACAAGGAGCAGCTCCTGCTGCTTTCACCAGACGTGTTCTGATCCACATGGCTTTGAAAAGAGGGGAAGAGGAAGGGGAAAAGCAGGGAAAGGGAAGGGGAAGGATAAGAAGCAGTATCAGGATGGTGTTTTTATGGTAGTGTTTGCTCCACTTACTTGAAACTTGTGAATGCTGAATCCTCTGCTCTGTCCTGTCTGCATCAGCCACAGATAAAGAGGCAAAGCAAGCTAGCACTTCTCTGGCACTTGGGTAACCAGATTTCTGAATTTTCACTTTTCCTTCTCATTTTTAATTGTGAGACACGTCAGGAGCTGGTGAACAGCAGCATTTTGAGCTGCTGGCAGGAGGCACAAGCACAGCATGCTTTGCACAGTTGGGGCTCTCTGCTGCTCTGGTGGCTCTGGAGGATTCTCACTCCTGCCTGAGCTGCTGCCACAAAGCCTTGGTGCTTTTCAACCCTTTGGTGGATCAATTAAAAGAGCAAAAATCAGAGTTCATAGGACAAGAACTCTTCAGAGATGACTCAGTGTGTGGTGGCAGTGTAGGCAATGGAAATGCAGCCAAGTTCCTCCTTCCCCCAACCCAGCACCAATTTTACAAAGCTCCTTCAATTTCCATTCACTTACATGACAGAAAACTTCTGAGCATGCAAATAACACATTTGTAGGCATCAAATAGTTACCTAGCCTGCTAGATACTATTACTGTACACAGATAAAATTCAACAGGCACTCATGTAAAGGAGAGAGGCTAATTCTGATAAAACTCCACAAGCAAAAGAGCAGCTCAACACTCACCAACCCCTTAGGCTATTCTTACCAACTCTTTCAACTAAAAAAAGAAACACCAAAAATCTTTAAAATCATTGTAAAGTTACAGCAAGGTCACCAAATTCCACCCAAACCACCAGTGCCTCCCTCACTTCTTGCAGTCAGACACACAAGTTTGTGTTTCCTCTCATCTCACCAGTTTGGTATTTTCTTCCTTTTCTTGCCTAATTTTCCAGTTATCAGAAGAGTAGTAAGCATAGGAGGTAGCCTGTATATATATGATTTTAAATAATTAAAACCTTAAACAGTGTGATTTCAGGGGCAAAGCCATTTGTAGAACAATGATTTCAGTTCTAATCCTGGGTGAATAATTAACTGATTCATTTATGGGGACAATAGAGTTCCTCTGGGCAGAAAGACACCAATGACAAGTGAATGTGTCCTCCTTGACATCCCAAATGTTGTGGGATGTCCCCCAGCTCTCCACAGAGCCCCCCAGAGCAGCAACCCCTCTGGGATGTGCAGCTGCAGTGACACTGCTCAGAGAAAAAAAAAGTCAACATTTGGTTCTAAAACCATTTCTCAAAGGTTCAGAAAACACAAACACAGTAAAATTCTGGTTGATTTCAGGTGCAGACCTGCCAAACTTGTAAGCCACAAGGAGGAGAGCACACTTATAAGTCTCTGTGGGGAATAAGAATTATGGGTTTAGTTCCCTAAGTACATTAAATAAGAGAGTTTTGACTTGGAATCAATAGGAAAGCTCAGAAAGTTAAATACAGAATGCAACAGATTATGCAGAAAATTACCTTTGAAAATTTTTGCACTTATGCAATAAAGGAAAATTTTATCTTCTCTATGACTGGACCTCTTAGCTCATTAAATGTCAATATTTTGGTCTATTACTGCATTTTATGCAGCAGTGCTGAGCCCATAAATGTGACAGGGGGTCTGTGAGTTGCAGCACTGGGGGGTGGCAATAAAAAATATACAGCAGGGCACTGTGTCTTCAGTAAGGAGCAAAGTTGTTGTTCTTTACACAAATCTCAGGAGATTAAGCAATGGGAAAGTGTGTCAGACAGCAGGATTTCACGGTCCAGAAAGTCAAAAATAAGATAAAACTCCAAAATCAAATTACCACTCCTGCCAATAAGCTATTACTGTGCAGTTATTAAATACACACAGACATTCCCATGACCACGTTGCACTGTAAATCACACTTGCAGACAGTTCATTTAATGAACAGTGTTTGAGTAGACAATCTGTTTGGGATTATATTAAATATATAACTGCACTTGCTAAGAAATGCATTCATACCTAAACTTTCTTGCAATCCTCCCTTTAAAGGATAAGGAGAGGAGAAGAACAAATCATTGCCAAATGGAGTTTTCAGTTTCAAAAAGCAGCAAGTGGAAACCAAAGCTTAATTTAATTTAATAATAATAATAATTTACCTTTAAAGAGTTTATCCTGTAAAGCTGGATGATAGCCCAGAAGAAAAATACGCAGAATTTCGCCTGAAGTTTTTAGTAATTAAAATATTACACTGTGGATTTAATTTACTTGTGTTGCAGGAAATGCTCTTGCCTTGACATGCACTTTAAGGATGTAAACATGACATAAGGTGTCCTTCCAAGCTGCTCCTGTGTCACAAACATTCCCAGTGCCTGGAGCTGGCACTCAGATGGGCTCTGCCTCTTCCCAAGCATCCTTCTGGCTTTTCCCAGGGAGCCAGAACCTTTCTGGGAGATTTTCCCTCCCCTTCTGCAGTCCAAGGCTGTGGGGCTGCATCTCACCCAAACTGGTGATGATGCCTGACCCAAATAGGCTGCAGCCCCAATTCCCTGTTTTATGGGAGAGCTTGGTCACCCTATTGCTGGATTGGTGCAAAACCAGGAGCAGAAGGTGGGACAAGTGCCTTCCTCAGGGTCTGAGCTGTGCCAGAGGTGGTACCCAGTGGAAACAAGAATAATGTGTGTTTTACAAGAGGAGATTTAAAGGCAATGCACAATCTCATGCTGCAGGGCTTTGTCCAGAATCCATCAGGATTTAGGTGCAGATTCTTCTGGAGAAAAGGAATGTGTCTCATCAGGGATCTGCTGCCTGGGGGCTGCTTTGCTTTCTCCTTGGAAGCACCTGGTGGCCCCTCAGCCCTCATCTGCAGCATCAGTTTGTAAATTCAGTGTGGAATCAGACTTTCCTGGCAGAGAGGTGTGGTGGAACCAGCCCTGCTCCTGCCAGGAACTGAAGGTCACCAGCCCTGTCCCCACAGAGTGGGCACAGGGACAGTCCCACACTGGCTCCAAGGACACCACTCTGGGCCAGATAAATCAAGGTAAGGAGCATCTCTGAATGCTCAGCCAGATGGATCACTTGAATGAATAAACACCCTAATACATCTTTTTGAGAAAAGATATTGGCTTGTGCAATGAAACAGATAATTGACTATTCCATGGAAACTGTTGGGGCTTTACCTCTGGGATCTGCAGGAGCCCATCTCTCTTGCTACAGAGGAAAGGCAGCAAGTCTTTGGGCTTGATTTTATTCTCCTTTTTTTTTTTTTTATTCAAGAGGAAGATTTGGAACAGAAACCAAGCCCAGAATGCTCTTCCCACATCAGTCCAATGTACCACAATAATCTGGGACTGAGTGTGAGAGCAGCAACCCCATCAGGCAATGTAAATAATATAAACTTCCAAAAAGAACATGGGTACAGAGCAACCTGGCCTCCACCCAGGCAGGTCATTCCTTCAAACTCCCCCATCCACACCCTGATCCCAGTGTTTTCTCTCTCTGATCAGCTGCTACACTGATGGATATAGAAAATATCTATTTTTTTCCTAGGTTGTGGTAGAAGGAGGTGAGAGGAAATCATGCCAGCCCCACCCTTCTCTGACTCTTCCCTTTTCCAAATACATCAGCTCCACAATTTATAAAATAGTGGCCTTTTTTTTTTTTTTCTTTTTCAATAATATAAAAAATGAATGAAATCCAGGTTATGGAGCTGTAATTCCAGGCAGAGCTCCCCCAAACCCATGGGCCTCTTAATGGTTCATTCCTGTGGTTTCTCAGGACACCAGCTCCTTGATGGAATTACAGTGCTGTCATTCAAGTTGCTTGTTATTTGTTCTGTATGTAAATAAAGGGAATGCATTTAAAGGGCTGCACTAATGTATTCAAATATTTGTAGATAATCCACTGTAAATCTCCAGACTGGAGGATTTTGCATAAATGCTTGAATCTGTAACAGCTAGGAGGGAATTCCAACTCCCTGATCGGGTAAATTACACAAAAAAATAGCAGGATGATTAGACCAAGCACATTAATATTCACAATAAGTTTTGTCTGTCAGCATTCAGGGCTGAATTCAAGGGTTGCATCCCTCTCAGTATTTGTGTGGCAGGAGGAGAAGCCATCCATAATCAGGGGGTAACAATGCTACCAATACACATTTAATTGTTACAGAGCACCCCAAAACATTTATTTATTTATTGTTTATTGTATTTACAAATATTTTTCATGCAAGTTTTAGTAGTAAATCATCTGAGAATTTTTACTGTCCAAATATCCCTTCTCCTCACATTTTGGAAAGTTAGAGAGAGGTTCTGACAGCCCTGAGCCACTCAGATCTCCCACAAATTGCTCCTACATTTATCTACCAGGAAAAGGCCCCTCTCCATCAGTAAAGGTGTTAATAATATATACACGTATTATTAACTGCACTTATTTTCATTTCTTGCCCTGGAGTCATCATTAGCAAAGATTAAACATGCATAAATCAGTCTCTCCTAAATTAGTGAGCATCAGCAAATGTCACCTTGTTGGAACTAAAATTTTTTTTTTTTTTTTTAATTTGCCTATTTATTTCTTTTCCCAAAAACTGGATGGTGTTGGAAGATGTACAATTGTGTCCCACCACTATTTTTAGCCACTGGGCTACATCCCATTAGTCTCTCATTCCAAAACAGGGGAAATCAAGGTCAGGTCTGGAATTTTTTGGCCACATGTCTTACACACACTTTAATTTTCCTAAAAAAATCCTGTTTGGTTTGGAAATCTTATGTGGAGAGGATAAAATTATATTTTCAGCTACTTCTATACTGTACTATGCCAGTCACTGGAAGTTGTACAGGTATAATAGAGAAAAGAGATTAGCTGTCAATATTGCAAATAAAAACTAATTAAGAGCAAATGGTTTAATGATAGAGGCTCATATTTCAACATTGCCAGTTCTGCTGTTTTATCATGAGTCTCTTGGAGTTTATTTGAAAGTCTTTCTTCTGAAATAAGGTGATTACATGAGTATCTCACCATCATTAACCAGCAGTAATTTCCCAGCCTTTCAGCTGCAGAGCTAAGTATACCTGCAAGGCTCAGAAATGAAAACATTTAACATTTATTAATCTCACTAATTTTTGAGGGCCTGCTCACGTTATTAAATGTTCAGGGTTGGCTACACTGAGATAGCAAAGGTACCAGAGACATCCCAAATACCTCTTTGTCCTTTCAAGGAGTGGAATGCTGGTACTGTTTATTTATCACTGCTAAGTTTAGCACAGCTCCAGGCATGAAATACTAAAAAATGTTCTTGTGTTGATTTGCATTTCTGATAATTACTTCCATGGAGCTCCAACAGTGCCAGACAGAATTAGCTCCCCCAAAGGGCACTGGACAGGCATGGAGGGGTCAGATCTGAGATCAGGCAGAGAGGCTCTAAACACCCTGCCCTGGGGAAAAAACATGGGAATTAAACATCATTCCAGGCTATGGGTGCCCAAGTGAGTTATGCACATGTTGGGATGATCTGGGGATAGAAGTGCACACATCTGTTCCCTGTCCTGCATCTGCAGCAGCTTGCCTTGCCTTGTCTGCATTTTCTTGCTGATCCAGCTTTTTCCTACACACAGATAATTCATCAGGGTCAGGATCTGAAAGCCCTTCAGCTGCTGGACAGCTCAGACTCTGCAGCAAATTCCATTTTTGAGGGAATATTTCCCCACCTGCAGCCACCTGGGGACCCTGTAATTCCAACTTTCTTTGCTGAGATGCTTTGGCCATCAGCAACACACCTTTCCCTTTAAGGACTTTGGCTGTTTTTTTATGGGAATGTCACAAACAACACCAGTGGCACTGTCAGAGTCACCCTGCTCCCTTCCAGCAGTGGAAGGTGGTGGGGGAAGGAAGGTCTGGAGTGATTTTGGCTAAAGTAGCCCCATGTCACCAAGAGCCTGGGCTTGCTGTTATCCCAGCACTAGAATTTGGGACTGTCCATGTAATGGAGAGGAGCTCTAAATTCTCTGGATCCTCTCTCTTCACACTGATGATAAAATTCAGCATGTTCAGTGCTGTACTGACATGGGGCATTACTCTTGACATCCTCACTGGCTTTTTAGTGGTGATGCAGAGCAACAGGAATATTCCAAAATTCACCAACAGCAAAATAAAAATATTATCTTTCAAATAATGCTTTTAAAGTTAATTTGGAATATTTGAGTTTGATATAAGCACCTTTGGATACACCACTGAATCACCCCACAGCCAGAGCTAAAAGCAGTTTGGGTTTTGAACACATCAATCCTCTTTTCCAGTTAGCATTGCCACAAAAATTTGCTGTTGACCTAGGAAAGACTGTTCCCATTAACAGCCTGACAGCATCCTGTGAACATGTGCACACAAGCAGATTTTTTGTGTGCAAAAAATCTTGAGCATCAGGTGGGAGACCACACCTACATACAGAGGCTCAGGTAAACAAACACGGGGTGGAACGCAGAATATAAACAATGGGAGGAGTTTAGTTCATGTTGTTTCCCCATTCCATGCTGGGATTTAGGGCTGGGATAAGGCAGTCTGCTCTATCTATCCATAGAAATGATTAAAAATTATCTAGGCAAGGAAGACAGATCGACTTTATCGGGTACAGCTGAGATCAGATTAACATTCCACTGACACAGGGGAGTTCAAAGTTCAGGTTCCTGCATTACTGGAAGTTTAATTTTTAATCTTTCTTTAATAGTTAAGGTCTAGAGGAGTGCCCTGGATAGGTCCTGCCCTGACATGAAGAAACCTCAGGCCATAAACTTCAAAAGCATGGATGGTGGGCATCTGATGCTCCCCAAAAAAGAGAGCTCTTGCCTGATGAACTAGATACACTTCTGGAACCAGTCATTGCTCTTGTTTTGACTAAACACATCCTCCTGCTCCAAAGGATAAATGCAAGGGGTGAGAGACAAGGAGAGTGGCCTCAAGAGTCTGCTGGGACTCTTCTGTTCATACCTGGTGGCAGTGACCTGGTATGACCAGGTACCCCCAGCCCAGTGACCATAGGAGCACATCCCCTGTGGAGCCAGGCTGGGAGAGCTGGGGGTGCTCAGCTCAGAGCAGAAGGCTCTGGAGACACCTTCCAGTGCCCAAAGAGAGGGACATTGGACAAGGGAGAATGGCTTCACAGTGACAGGGTTAGCTGGGACATTGGGAAGTGTCCCTGGAAGTGTCCCAGCCACCAGAGGACACACTCTCTTAAAAACTTGTGATGTTCCACATTTCTGCCACTATTTTACTGTCTGCCTTTCCTGTACTCCTAACAGTTGCTAAGAATTACTTTAACATCAGCAAATACTAAACAACAAATGTTTTACACATGACAAATCCTTTGCCTCTGGCGTTTTCAGAAATTCACATTTTTTCTCACGCAGCAGAGCCTGGGTTAGACTCTCACATCAGTTGTGCAAAGGTTACAGGGGAAATAAGGGGAGCCTGTCTCCCACCCAGCCTCACTCTCCTTTCAAAACCAAATTGATTGCTCTTGGATGGGGATGGGGGACATTCCATGCCTTCCCATATGGAGAGCAGACTCTGTGTGTTGAACATGCCTGTGAGGTAATATTTCAGCTGAATCTACTGTCTGTCACATCTGGTATTTTGAATAATCAGTTAAGTGAACTGTAAATTAAATTAAGCCAAGCCAGTGTCATAAACCTAAAGTGCATTTCCAAAGGTTCTCCCATATGAAGAGGGAGTTGGCTTTAGAAGGCTTTAACATCCTGACTCTGAGAGCCTTAACTGCAAATAAATCAACAGCCTGCGTGCTTGTACCCGTGCAACAGCTCCCCAGAGGGGATTAAAATTAAATACTTGTGAGAAAGTGACAATGTGGATGGATTTTCCTTCATAGACACCTGCCATGAATGAAGGGCTCCTGATGGTGACAACCAGGGTGAGAGACCAAACAGGAAATATCAGGGAAGATCCAAGGGGTGCCAGGTGGGCTCTGAAGGACCAGGAGACATTGGTGGCAAAGGATCTGCAGCAAAGGTGAGGCTGTTTCACCTGCCTGACACTGGGATGAGTGACTGGTGTCCAAACCAGCTGCTCCCCAGAGAGTTTTGGATGTACCCCAAATTTCCCTCCCATATCCTGGAGCTGAATCAAAAAAAAAAAAAAAAAAAAAAAAAAAAAAAATCCCCAAACAACCCCACAATCAGAGAATAAAAAACAGCAGCTCATTTGTGAGCTTGTCCTTGGGAATGCTCTCCACATGAATGCAATGATTCCAGCCAAAGGATTGTCTTTCCCTGCACCTCTCACAGCCCTGAGCACCACGTTTTACCAATAAAGGGCTAATGAACCACAACAGTTGTTCATATGTTTTCTTACTCCTTCTCTGAAATGTCACAATAAATCTATATTGCTGGGTAACAGCAAGCAGATGGATATTGTAGCTGGCAATTTGGCATAGGTGTTCTCAATCAAGGCAGAGATTAATTCTCCCCAATGATAACCAGCTCTCTTGTTTGTTGGGAGCCCATTATCATTTTCTGAAAGGTTTTTCTTGGGACAAGGGTAAAAACCAGCTCTCTGTCCTATTGCTTTATCCATTACATAGAGAATGAGTGATGGATTTCTGGAGACAAGGTGAATTAACCACAGAAAATGACATCTCAAGCATAGAAACAATAGCAAAAAATTCCCAGGAACACTGATGGAGAACATGGATTCATGGAATGTCTCTCCTGTTGCTTTGTGAGCAGCTCAGGAATACTTTTGTTAAGATTATTATTTCCTCAATGGGACTCAAAATATATTTTAAAAAAACAGATCAAAACAAATGAAAAAGCTCTTTTCTGAGATATGACTTGCATAGCAAAAGGGATGTGTCCTTTTTTCTAAAACTTTCAAACCAAATAACTGAATAGAAAAACAATATGGATTTTACTAGCTGGGAAAAATCAAATGGGGACACAGAGCTATTTCTCATGACATGGAAAAGAACTAAATTTTCTAAGTGAATGTAAAATCTGACAAATAAAGTGAGTTTTAGTCCTGGCTTCCAGACCCTGTCTAGTCCCTGGACCTGCAGGAGGTGTGTAGCATCTCTGAGAATTTACATTTCCTCACTGATCTCATTATTTCATTAAATACTCCTAAAAACATCCCCTTAAGGTATTTGTCACCCTTGAATTTTGTTTGTTAATGAGATCCTAATTGTGGCATAGCAAGTTCATCAACTATTGCGCTTCTATAAAACAAAGAGGTACTGCAGCTAATTATTTGTTAAACTCATTATCAGAGCTCTGCTACTGCAAAATTTCATAGGAGTTGGATTTTCCAGCTGACATCCTGCTGCAGGACAGGGGGTGAGGACTTGAGCAGGGTTTTTAAATGATAAAACAGCAGTGAGAAGGATTTAAAGCTCTTGCTTTTCCTGCATCTCTCACCACCTCCAGTGGGGCATTTCAGAGCATCCCCAGATTCCCCCTGAAGTCCAGGGAAATCTCTGCACTGACCCTCGTGGGCACTGGGCAGGATCAGCACAGGTAATGGATGAGTTTTCACTGCCTGCACACTAAAGAAGAATATATTAGTAGAAAATGAATAGCTGGGTTGGTTATTGATGAACAGAAATGCTACAGTGCTCTTACAATTTCAAATTGCTCCTGATTAATGGCAGAGGGAAGGGAATTTAAAGAGTGATCTCACTGTGCTGGGAGCATCACAGAGCACTGACTGCAGCATCCTACACCTTGGAAATGGGGATCAGCCAAGCCTGACTCAACAAACCTGAACTGAAAGTGCATTTCTGTATCAATCCTGGGGCTAAGGCACTGCAGGGTTCTGCCCCAACAGAGAATTGTAATTCTTTAATCTGTTGGGTGAATGCCTTGCTCCCTTTCCTGCCTCACTATTATTGCAGGAGCTCAGGTGTCTGGTGTGAGCCTCTCTAACTGGGCAGGATCCATCCCCAAACCATCATTTTATGCACTGTGGTGGATAAAAGTCACTCCTGTCCATCCCCACCTTTTTATTTCTACTCCCTGCTCCAGTGTATGAAGGTTAAGGAATAATGAATAATCAATAAGGCCATGTCTCCACCAGAGAAAAATGTTTCAGCCTGAACATGAGAGCTGAAGAAGATTTAAATACAGTTTTGTGCCATCCACTCCAGCTTTGCTAATATGAGCTGTGAGTCAGCATCCTCTTCTAAATCACTGCAATGGCCACATCCTCCAAGGAACCCTGCAATGCTTCCCACTGCCCCTGGGAACTCAGGCTGCTGGGAAGAGGAGGAAACCAGGACTGAAGGAAAAGAATTACTGACACTGCTCAAGCACTCACCCAGCAATGGCACCCCTTAGAATTGTGCAGATTGAATCAGCAAGTCCCTTCCAAGCAATGCCTGCATGCAGAGAAGCCAAGCAGAGCCCCTTCCAACACTGGCATTAGTGTTATATATTTATTATTATTATTATTATTATATTTATTCTATATAGAGCTGATAAACCACTAGAACTGGCTTGTTGGAAAAAGTGAGAATTAGCTTTCCAAACCTGGACATTGTGCTTTAGATGAAAATATTTTGGAAAGAGGGGCTGTGTTTCCAGTTCTGCCACTGACCAGCTCTGGAAGTGAACAGGGTCTTTGCTCACTGAGCAATGTGTAACAAATCTGCCCTGCAGTGAGGCAAAGAGACTGAAAAAAAAAAACAACTTGTGAATCTCCAAGGTAAAACTATTCTATTACAAAATCACATTGCTATGCAGCACTCATTGCTCTGCCTCTTTAAGCTGAATGTGAATGCAGGCTGCTATAATCTTGTATTATAAAGAAAACACTAAAACCTCCCCCCCAAAAGACATACCAACCTCTACTACAGATACAATCAAAACAGCTTTTAATTATTTGCAGGCAGTACTTTGCCATGTATCACAGTTATTCATTTATACTTAAAAAAATAATAACCCTACTCTATTTGATAGTTGGTGATACTGAATTAATAATTTGAGCAAGTCAGGAGGAAGTTAATGTAATCCTCAATTTGCTTTACATCTTCAGAGTCACCTAGGGCACTTTACAAGGCAGGTAATATTATCACAGCTGGACACCTTGGTAATCTTCTGAGCTCTTTTTCCTTTTCAAAATAAATGTTACAGATTTACTGTGATACTGCTAAAATAGCTGTTAATTTGCTTCAAAAGATGAAAGAAACCAGGTGAATTAACAGAACTCCATCACTCTGAACAGAAATTCCAGCAGGGCACAACACAGAGGGGAGGTCCAAGGTTGCAGATGGACCAGCCACACCTCCCTTTTTAAGGGCAGGTTTGGATCCAGCTCCTCCATCCTGGATTTTTGTTTGCCCTGTGATCCAAAGCTGTGGGATTTGTAGAAGATGGCAGATGCTCCATTAGAGCAGATTTGGAAACCTCAGCTTGGCTCTTTGAGGCTGAACCTGTAAAGAGAGGTGACAAGAACCCCAAAATTTAACCATTCATCTCTTCAGTCTGGTGTCCACACTGTGGAAACTTGGGAA
The DNA here is from genome assembly GCF_903797595.1 of Erithacus rubecula. Taxonomy (NCBI): domain Eukaryota; kingdom Metazoa; phylum Chordata; class Aves; order Passeriformes; family Muscicapidae; genus Erithacus; species Erithacus rubecula. Next base: position 3,745,236 of record NC_136662.1, on the reverse strand, counting down.
GTTTAATGGATCCAAAATACCAAGGCTAGGATGGACTGCAGGAAACCACTGCCAGCTTTCTGTGTCCAGAGAGCCAAATGCTTCATTAAAACCAGCACAAATTGTCTTTTCTACAGAGGACAAATGTGAGATTTGCTGTCAGCTGGGAGAAATCCTGCAGCCATGAAGAGCCTGCCCAGGTGTGGCTGCTCAAAGCCCCAAGTGCTGCTCATCACCTTCAGCTCCCCATGACCCCAGCACTGCTTTGTTTGGGCACCAGGGAGAAAAACTCCCAATGCACCCCACAGAAAAACACTACTGGAATAAATCTCAAGGTATTTGGTGATCTTTGTCCCTATGTTGCCCCCCAGCACCATTCAGGACATCTCAAAGTCTTGAACATGAACATTCCTCTCAGGTTGGCTCTTTAATTTCTATGAGATACCATTGCCTGTTCTTTAAATAGAACTTAAAAAAAATTAAAATATATATATATAAAACTCATTTACACACATTTGCATATCAGAAAAGCCTAATCAAAACCTCCCTGATTTCCACGTCAACTGTCATAGATGTTTTAGCAATCAGCAAGATTAAATAAAAAAATAAAACCAAACCATAGTTGTCTTCTTACATAAACTGTTATAGCAATATAATACAAAAAAGTTAGATATCTAAATGACACTGTAAAAGCTGGAATGATTGATTTCACAATGTTTCCAGGAATTATAAATAACCTTTAAGTGTCTCCACTGCTTTGATTTGCATAAGCAATTGGGAGTTCATTAAGTAGGAATTAAAACAAAGCTGAGGCAGTGCTGGGGACTTGGTCTGAGCAAGAACCTGGGTCAGTCAGTGCTGCTCCAACCTCAGCTCTCCCAAAAAGCTGCTGCAGTTCATGTTTGGGATGTTTTGGTAGTGGGGAATCAGTGCCAGTCTGGATCAACCCAGCACAGAGTCCCCAGGGTCAGCTCTGAGCTGTGGAAAATCTGTGAAAATTCTGTATAAAGCAGGGTGTGTCAGCCTGGAACAGTGTGGGACCTCCATAGGAACCTCCAATGGAACTTGGAATCATGGAATATAATCACAGCATCACTGAAGATGGAAAAGACCTCCAGGACCATCGAGTCTGACCTCCAAAATCATTGAGTCCAACTGCTAAAACTTCTCAGGACCTTCAGAGGAGATTCACAGGACTCTCACAGAGAATTCCCCCAAACATTCCAAGCATTCTCCACCACTGGCAAGGCTGGAATTTCCCCTCACTGAGCACCCACACAGCACCACAAACACGAGATTTTTGCTGTCTGTGTAAGAAATGAGAGGCTTTTGCTCCTTTGGCTCTGAGCTGCAGCACCATGGAAATGGTTATGGGGCATGAAAAGGGAGGATGGAAGCACAGGGGAAGGAATGAAGACAAGGGAAGATAATTGAAAGTACCAGTGCACTAGTTATGTTGCATATATCTATTATAATTAGTATTAATAAGCTGTCAGTCAGAAGATGTAGTTGTTAAAAGGCAGTTTCAATGGGGAAAAATTATAATTGAACTCCTCCATGTATTTGTCTGTATTATTTATTCTCTTGTTTTTTCAGTTCACTGCCACAGGTTCGTGTTTAGCAGAAGTGAAATTGAAGAAGTAAACAGAGGTTTTTTGTTTATTAATTAGGAAAAAATCAGCCTGTATTGCTCTGGGCAGGGAGGGAGGCTCAGGGATGGTCAGTGGGCCAGTTCTGCACCTGGTTCTCACTCAGGCCACAATGTTTTCAAGCTGAAACTTTGCATTAATTCTATTTTGATATATACACTTGTTCCTGTGATACCTGGCATGGTGTTTGCTCCTTTATTCCCTACTAATTCTGTACTCACTCCAGATGCTCTGTCTCATGATTTATCACTGTAGTTCCTAAAGCTACTCAAATCAATGAATAACATTCAGTAATTCCCTTCCTTTTTTTTAATTTTTCAATTGTCTGCAAGCAGTCTACAGTGTTTCCCAAAGCATCTGTAATGAGAAATTAGTCACTAAATATTTTACACAAACAGTTATTTAGGCTGTATCTTGATCACAAGCACTGTTCTGTGGATTCAGCTGGGACAGAAGGATTTGGATTGGATTTGTACTTCTGACTGTAAATTGGCCATGAGGATACAGCTCTCTTTCTCATGACAACACTGGGGTATTCCAGCCTCCAGCATTTCCAGCATTCCCAGTTAAAGTTACATTAGCTCTGATTGCTCTGGAATACCCCCAGCACATCACCTGCACTGGAAGAGCTTCATAAAAATATCCCATCCCTGTTTTACAGAGTCTGATGTGACTTTGGCTTCATGGAGAAGATCTTGACCCATGAAGAATTTTATCCCCAATGCCAAGAAACTTGGACAGAGAGCCTCAGGTCAATTGTTTTGTGACACTGGCACAGGTTGCCCAGAGAGGTGGAAGCCCCATCCCTGGGAACATTCAGGGTCTGTTTGAGGCTCTGAGGGACCTGATCCAGTTGAAGATTCCACATCCCAGTGGAGCACCAGGAATTTCTCTTCTGTGTGTCCAATAAATAAGAAATGCTGCTCTTTTTCTGGTCACCTGATGAATTTAAGGAATCTGTAAGTCATGAACCCTTGGCAGCTTGGCACAAAGGCTGCTCTGACTACTGCAACCCATTTTCAATTATTTGTACAATCCCAGAGGAATTGTTGAGGAATCATCTCCTGGTATCAAAGTGAAACATTCCTGAACATTTCCTGTACCACCAAACGAGGGATAGGAGACATTTTGTGGAATTTAAGGGGAAAAGAAACACCTTACAAGACATCAGGAAGAAAAATGAGCCCTGCTCTGTGTCCAGCCAAGGTGGGGCTGCAGAGAGGCCAAACTCTGGCCTGGGCATATCCCATCTCTCACTGATGACTGGTTTGGAGTGCCAAGGTTGGAGATTTTTTGGGAGAAGCTGATTGTTTTCTAACTGTAATTAATTGTGATTGTTTGCTGCAGTGGTTGAGCAGGAGGCTCCACGTCCTGGATTGAGAGAGGCTCCATCCATCTGCACCTTCCTGGGATGCTCCAAACCCCATCAGACCCAAAGCCACACACTAAAAATGGGCTCCTGGAGCTATTTGGGACCTCCCTCTGCTGATTCCTTCCCCTCCTCCTCCAGCCAGGCTCCAAGGATAAAATACAGGACAGAAGAGGAATCAAAGTCCTTTCAAGGCTTTCCTCCTTTTCAGGATGGAATATTTGTAAAGAGCTATGGATAGGGAGAGGTTGTGATCATTGATAACTTATCCCAAAATTGCAGAAAAAGGATCCAACTGAGGCACAACTCTGCTCATTTTCAGGATGTGTGGCTGCTCCTCATCCTCCCCATCCCTGGGGAACAACTCACCACCCCCTGACAGAGACAGAGACTCCCAGACATTTCCCAAAAACTGCTGGGGCTCCTCTTGAGCCATTGCTGATACAGGAGCTGACCCCACTCCTGGAGCCACAAATCCAACCAATTTTCCAATTTGCTTGTTTACATAAGGACAAAAATGTTTTTCTCCCAACCAGGTTTTCTTGTGTCAGTCATTTAACATGTTCCTGTGGTTTTTTCCCCTCCCTTTCTTATTACCTTTTCTGAGAGTAAAGACATTGCAGATGGGCATCAAACTGTGCAAAATGTAAATTATGATTGGGTAGAGTCAGAACATAAAAAATAAGTTATTTGGATGCCTTTTTTTTTTTTTTCCTAAGGACCACAGCACATATGGCATGCTAAAAAAATGTCTCGTGTTCATTAAGGCTAAATGAGACAGGTTAGAGAATCATGGGCACCAAATGGAAAACTTGGGGGGAAAAAATGCTGGCTGGCAACTCATTCTGCTGATAATATTTTTTGGATGTTTCCCTCCTGCCCTCTCTGCCTCATTTTTTTTCAAACTGCAAGGACATTTTTGCAAATATTTCACAAATATCTGATGGCTGTTGCTTAGGAATCTGTCCTCCCTGCTGTGCCTTCCTCATTTGAAGGTCATAATCCTCAGTTTGTGAAATCATAATTATCTCGCTAGCCAGCAACTCTGATGTCACAAATGGAGGATTATGATGACTTCAATGAAAAAAGCAGCAGCAGGAGAAAATGAACTCAGCCACCAAAAGCTTGTTTTCCTCCCCACCCCTACAAAAAAAAAAAAATAAAAAAGGGATACAGCTGAGAAAAATATCAGCAGAATGATCTCCAAATAGACAATTTTCTGCATGGCATCAGTGCCTCTTTCAGAATATGAGGTTAATTTCTACCTTGTGCCAGTTTAATGCAGACTTCCACTTTATTTTAAGGCATAGCAGGTCTTATATTTAATGTAATAGCAGAATCTTGCTACTTTTTGTGGAGCTCATACAGAGAGCTCAGAGTTCTTCCATAAAAATGAAACAAGCCTCCCTGTAGCACTCAGGAAAATAAAATGGCCAAGATTCACCACAAGGTCACCTAAACCCAGGGCTTTACTACTGCCAGATAATTCACCACTGTATCAAAAAATATGACAAATAAACACTGTCTGTCAGATTAATAAAGTATTTAATGGCCAATTCCCCTTATTGCTTTTTATTAAGCATCCCTGCCAACCTTATGCTAAAAATTCAGACTTATTCAGTGACAACTTCTCTCCCCAAAAATCATAGAATCCAAATTGGGTTGGGTTGGAGGAAAACTTAAAGACCTTTTAGTTCTGACACCCCTGCCATGTGCAAGGAAACTTCCACCAAAAAGAAACTGAATCTTGAGCTGAAAATGGGGGAGAAGAGAGACTATGGCAGAGCTGGGGCCATCCTGATGCATTTCCCAGAGCAGAAAACACATAAACCCCAGACATTATTTGGTTGTTGGAAACAACTGGGATGGCAGCACTGCTTTTCCTCCAGGACAGATGCTCTGGGAACATGATTCAGCAATTCTGAGTGTCTTTATTTTGAATAAAGCTATCAACGTTTCTCCTGAGGAGTTTGGAATACAAGATTTCTACTGTCACTATAAACACTAGTGTGTGTCTCCTGGGCTTCACATAATGTACATTTCAATGTTCCTGCCTGCTTGCATGAGAGCTATACTCTGAATTACTGATGTTTTATAAAAATATGAACTAATAGTGCAATGACATGATTCTGCTGCCTCTTGCCATTGCAAAAGCAGCAATGGCAAATCTGGGAAATGCAGTGGGATGAGAGCAAAAGGAACTGAATGCTGGAGGTTTGGGGGTAAAAAAGTGCAATTCCCTGATCATAACCATGTTCCCTGGCACTGGGCTGTGTAACTCAGAGGGGAGCAAGTGGCAGCAATTGCATCCTTGCAGAGGAGGTGCCTTCCAAAGGCATCTCACAGCAACAGCATCCTCAAACCTCCTGGCTGCAGAATCTGGGGCTGGAGGGGAGAGAACTGGGGGAAATAAAAGCACAGCAGCTGTAGTGCCACAGGCCCCTGGGCCATGGAAGGGTCAGGAGAGAGCTGTGCACACCCACCCCTCTCAGTCATTAGGAACAGCATATGGTGGGTTGGTGCTGCCTTTGCCTGCCCTGTTTCTGCTCAAGGTGTAAGGGAATCAGGAGAGAGGAATGCTGCACACGTGGGCAGAGAACTGCAGGGGGAACCACCATATGGGGGCAGGAGGATGTGTAAATTCTTTGCTGCCACATCTTCATCAGTTCTTAAAGCTCCAAAGGCACCGAAAAATTTATTTGGTTTTGTGTTTGTGTGGTCAAAACCTTCCTGTGCTTTTTTTTTCTGTTTTCACAGCACCTGAAAAGCCCCATCACTGCCACCATTGCTCACAAACTCCCAAATCAGAGAGCACAAACCACAATATTTACAATGGGATGGCTCATCCAACCCTGAGAGCACCCCACAACCTCCCTCTGTGCATTCACAATGCAGAGGTTTGTAAATCAGCCCAAATCCAAATTGCTGTCCTTGAGACAGCCAAAACAGAGTCAGACAAACAGTCTGGACTGTGCAGGGTGGCCCAGGGGTGCCCAGAAGTGGGAGATGGATCCTGAAAACACCAGGGGAGCTCGGCAGCAGCCGTGGCTGCCAATGAGGATGGCATCAGAAAAAAACACAGGGATGGCAAAGGATGCCACAAGTGTGGAGTTAACCTTTGTCACCTCCCTGCTCAGCTGACTTCCCCCTTTAATGAGGCAGCTTGGTTTAGCTATGAATCATTTGCCTTCATAAAAAATTTATTAAATTATCATCTCTTCCCCCCCCACCTCCAGATCTGTCACTTGGAGGGTGTTAATTGGTGTTTGAAGCTGTGGTGGTGTCACCAAAAGGGCTCCAACAGCCCCAGTGCTCCCTGCTCCAGGGACAGGAACACATTCCTAGGAGAAATCCTGGTGCTGGTGGCCTGGGAGCTGCAGATTATTTTCACTCCCTGGATGACACAAGGCTTGACAAGAAGTGACTGAAATGGGATCTGGCTCCAAAGCTCCATCTCAAACAAGAAATCCAAGGAATTCAGTGAGGACCAACTCCATGACTAATGTCAGACGTGTTTCAGTACACTGCTGAATCAGATCCTCATCTCCCACTCCCTTGGCATCCCAAAACATGAAAACAAAACAGCCATGCCAAGAATATGCTATAAAAATAATTGCTTTTAGTTTAAAAAAATATAAGTTGTAAACACCCACAGAGTTGCAATTGGTCTTAATTTCTCTGCAAATGTCATTTTACATTAGACCCGTGTTCTTCATTCACAATTTGAATCAAAAAAGTACTTCTGTTTTAATTAGTTTTATAAATTTGCTGAGCTAAATGAATACAGCAGTAAAATCAAAACTGCAGAAAATGTGTGTAATCTCAGCAAACTGCATTACTTCTGGAACAAATTGTAAACCTAAAAATTAATTAATTAAATTTATTAATTAAAATAATGTGAATTAAATCATTTGATTTAAATTATTTGAAATGCCAAGACATGAAAACTGTGAATTAAGCTGCCACAGAAAAGCTACAGCTCATTTCAATAAACTGCAATAGCCCCAGCTACAAAATTCTCTGCTGCAGAGAAATCAGCTCAGTGTGTGGAGACAAGCAGTTCCCACATGGCCAAAGAGAGTGGATCAGTTTTAAATTCATTCTGTGACATCAACTGGAGACTTTTGTTCTAGATGATAATCTCAGTTTTCTCAAAACCCATTACAGTCAAAGTACAACTTAAACTACACTTCTTTCCTTGTGATGGCTCAGTGTCAAAGCACTGTGAGTGATGGATTAGCAATATTTGATTTCAGCTTCCAGGGCATTAATAATCATGGGAAATAGCTCTTATAAGCAGAGTTTCCTTGTTCACTGGCTGCTCTGCAGATTGCTAGGACAAAACCAACCTATAAATGCAGAAATTGTATTTCAGTACAGCTCTGCCAGCTGGCCACACCATTATGCACATAATTCCTTCTACTTGGGCTCCTCAGTAGGAAAAAACCCAAAATCCTAAATTGAATACATCTTGGGAATATCAATTTAATTAAGAGGGTGACAAGAGGAGATAAAGGCAGGAGGGTGTTTATTACCAGAATAAAATTTTAGCTGCACTGCACTGCTCCACCTGTGCCCATGTATTGGGGTGTTCTAGAGGGAAACACCTGAGCTGTGCCAAGGAGGACACCAGCACCACTGGTACCTGTGAGAACTGAGCAGGGGAGACAAAAATCTCACTCTGAGCTGCAGGAAAGGCAACAGATGGTGCAAACATTCACACACACACACACACATATTCACACTTTTTCATGACACAAGGTTACTTCCATGCTTTAAAGGGTCATGGCTGGAGTCAGTCATTCTGCATTCTCCACTGCAGCAGGTGAGGAGCTGTGGTGGAACAGGGATGAGCCATGCACAAACTCACACACAAGTGCTTCTCTCCAGTTCACTGAGCACTTCATGCACATGTCCAGAGCTCCCACAGACCCCATGGAGATGGTGGCACCAGCATGGCTCCACACACACCAACAACAGCCCAGCACCCACAGATGCTTTATTTAAGAACATTCATGCAGACAGTTCTCTAGAAAGCACACTCTATAAATAAAACATGCTTAATAACCCAAGAAAACTAAACGAAATAAATAAACCATGCTACTGACTGGCAACCTCCTCTGCAGAAGAATCTGTAAAACACTTTCCAGGCTTTGCAAAGTGCCTGCCTGCAAAATATTTTTCATGATACAGTGCTATTCCTTAAACAGCTGTGATGGTCCACATGGTGCAGCAGCTGACAAACTCCCTGCTGGACAGATCCTGCTCCAACCTACTCAGCTCAAACATCAGCTGGAGTCAGTGCTCCATTTTATAACTGCAAGGCATGATTTATTAGGAGAAAATAACAAGGACTGTGTTTTCCCACTGCTGGGAGTCAGTGTGGTCTTTGTGAGGTCAGGAATGCCAGGCAAACCTGTGCCAGCTCACTGCCCAGCCTGGCAGATTCCCTGCAGAACATTAAGGGAAGCAGGGAAGCATGAAGGGCTGAGTGATGTTCTCACAGCTTTATATTTCACTTCTGGACACTCCTCTCACCTGCAGAATGGGGTGACATGAGCCACACTGAGGTCTGAGCTTATTCTGGGTTTACTTTGGATGAAAGGCTGAGGCCACCCCAACCTGTGCTGATGCTGGAAGTGATCAGGCAGCACTGCTGCTCCTTCCTGCTGTGGGGAAAAGGGTGGGAGATGGGGAAGGGGGTAAATTTCTGGTCCCAGGCAGGAGGGAGATGTCCCCCTGGGATGCAGCACGAGTGCAGTGTGCTGAAAACCCCTCTGAAACTGCTCTGCAGCTGCCTCTGGAAAGGAGCTGCTCCACTTCAACTGCTTTGTGTGGGTGGGAGGCTCATTCCATAGGAAGGACTGGCAGGATTGAAGCCAAGTTTGTAGGAGGTGATTTCCAGAGTCAATTTGTTCTTCTCTGCCCTTTTTTATTCTCTGTATAAAGCTGAGCAAGCAGGAGAAGAACCAAATCCAATTCAACATCACCCAATTTTTCTCAGGACAGAAGCTCTCTTTCATAAAAAAAGAAATTCCTTGTAATTCCATCCATGCTGCAATCTGGTGAATTACCAGAATGGATTCTGGATAGAAAGCTCCTGCTCTGGAGTGAGCCCTCACTGGCTTCTCTGCCATGCACTGCACACAGCTTGCCTTGTTCCACAGCCAGAAGTGCTGCTGGATCTTTTTCTCCTGCTCTCCCCAGAACTCAGCCTCTCTTCAGCTGGATCTAAGTGCCAACAGGTGGGAAGGGGTGTGGGGAGGCAGAGGCTGCCAGGGTGCTCCAAAGGACCATCTGTGTGGGCAGGGAATGCACAGTCCCAGCCAAGGACAGGGGAACATCTGTCTGCCTCCAGCTCTCACTACTGCAAAGGTCACACACCACTGTGCCAGCTGTGCCAGCTGTGCCAGGCACTAGTTTAACATTAAACACTCCAGAAGCAGCCTGTGGGGATATATTTTTGTTGTCTTTAGCCATTTTAAAAACAGAAAATCCTGTCTAATTGAAAGCTGGAGTGCTCTCCCAGTTCTCCCCACACAGGAGGTGTTACTGGGGTCAATCAGGTTTTTATTTGATGAGAATTTCCCTTGTGGGTGCAGGACCCCACTCCACACAGCAGTGGCTCATACTATGTGCTCTGCCTGTAAAAATCTTGGGATTATAAATTTTGGGATTATACAAGCAGCCAGATTTCCCAACAATATTATTGAAGCAGGGAGCTTGATGCTATTAACACAGTATCAACCACACAAATTCACAGAGTAACTCAGAGACAACAATTTTCCCCACACTCCTCATGGATTTTGCTATGAATAAACAAAAGTTTCCCACTCTGCACTTTCCCTTTCCAAGACTGCTGCCACCTCTGGCATTTTTTATATTCCTCTGAGGAACCAGTGCCAACATTTGTCCTATCTTTACCAGCAGCCAAAGCAGCAGCTACAGAGGACTCCTGCAATCCTCAGAGTGAGCACAGTCAGAGGTGTTTCCCAGGAGAAAGATGGAAAACTGTTCAGCTACCTCTCTGGTCTAACAAAACCTGGAAGATTTGGGTCCTTTTTAATGTTTGTAAATGTGTTTTGTTAATACTTTATGGCCTTTATGGAATACTTGCAGAAGGTACCACCTAAGGAACAGCACCTTCATCTCAGAGTCAGCCTTGAAATGAGCCCCCTCCCCACGTGACATATTTAATTCCCAAAAGCAGCACTTTTTCACTCATTTTTATGAGGCTTTTTGATGCCTATTTGTAAATTTGTGAACAGGTTCCCTCCCCATCCCTCATCCCCAGCTGCCATTGCAGTTGGGGTGTGCCCTGCCAGGCTCTGCTTCCCAGGGTTTGTTTTTTACAGCAGCCCCTGGAAAATGAGGCTGCTGTGACAGGTCACTGCCTGGATAATGAGTTCATTCTGCAAAGCCTCCCCAGCCAAAAAATGAGAAAAGACAGAGCTCTGAGGTTACCTCAGAACCATTGCTGGAAATGCTTAAACTGGGGGGAAAAAAAATTAAAAAAAAAAAAAATCTGGAGGAAGAATGCCTCCAGAGGGATGAAGCAAATTTTGTAGTGCACACATCACACAGGCACAGAGCTGTCCCTTGGACACCTTTATTTCCTGCAGGGTTTCTAAGAGAAATAAAAGCTCCAGGAAAGTCACAGGTCTGTAAACAGGAGTGGTCAAAAGTCAAAGCAAAAGATCTAGAGAGATTAGAACAAGAAACAACACTTAAAAAACCAAGGCAGGATGTTTATCCAGCCTTGACTGAAACTGCCACACCTGACCTCAAAAAGGAAAAAAAACAGCTAATAAACAGCTAAGTGCCATCTGGAAATATTTTTAGAGGTAAAACTGGTACCATCTTCAGTTTGGATAAAATTAAAAATATATAATAAATATATAATTATAAATAAAAATGATGGGGCATTTTTGTGAGCTCTGTCATTTCCCACCTCCTCAGTACAAAAGTGTGGCAGCAGATGACTGACAACACCATATTTCAAACTGACTTTAAAAACCAAAATTCCCTTTGTTTTTAAACGCATTGTCCCACAGAAGGTGCTGCTGGTTGACATGAACAAGGGGCAGATGTGAGTGATTCATTAAAGCCTTGAGGCTGCTGAAGGTCAGAACATCCTCCTCACATCCAACAGGACACTGCAGCAATGAACTCCCAGGGTTAGGTTGGGATATGAGCCAGCTATTAGCACACAGAGCTTGTTCCAGGTAAATCCTTCCACAGCTGCCTGTTATCCCCATCACATTATTCCTCCTGACAGAGGCAGCTCTGTCCATATAGATCACAGGTGCAATCCAGTATGGAAATCCTATTTAGTTGTGCAATACATTACTGTCTTCTCCCTGGCTGTACTAATGTCTGAATTAAACTGTAATATCTCATGGCTGGAACCTTTCTTTAATTCATGCTGAAGACCCCTCACACAATCTATGTGCTGAACAAAGTAGTAAATTCACCTTAACATCTTTATGCTTTCCCATAGTCTTTAAATCATTCATATCCAGACTTTCTGTGTGTTCTGGATCTGGTGGAAATGTTTCTAGCACATAACTTTTCCATTAATGGTTTTGGGGAATGAACTCTTTGAAGAGAAAGCTCTGTCCTTTAATCACTGGGTGGAACAGCAATGCCCACACTTCACTGGCTGAGCCTGGAGAGGCCCCTGGGCTCTGAGCCATCCTTGAATCCCTCTGAGGAGTGGCCCTGAGTCCATCCCTAGGGAGCAGCACACACTCCAAAGGGGTGGCTGCTGGGGGGCATCTCCTCCCTTCACCAGACTGCAAAAAAGGGCAAACTCCCCTTTCTGCCACAAGATGAGTGAAACCCTCCATGTGGGCTTCCCTCTAACACCAAATGCAATTATTCACCAAGATTTGATAAAACCTTCAAAGCAAGCTCAAGAACAGGCTCCACTGCATCCTCTGCAGGAGTTGAGAGGGGTGAAAAACAAAGCTGCAGGAAACCAGAGGCTCACAGCACTGTACCTAATTTGTGAGACATCTTCCAAAATCAGCTTCATTGAGGCACAGCAGGCAAAAAAACACTACTAAGTGCAGCAAAACACATTAAATAATTTGGCAGAGTTCTCTAAAATTCAGAGAATGATCTTCCTTTGCAAGAACCCTGCACACCAAGACACTGCAGCCTTCAGGCTGATGATACTGACTGTCTCTTTTTTTGTCAAATGCCCTTTTCTCCATGAGTTCTTTTTTTTTTTTTTTTCATTAATCCAACCCAGAGCAAGGTCCCATAATCACTGCTACAGAGGCTGGGGGAGAGAGGAGGTTGTTGTACTGTGAAGTCCCTCAAGCTGAACTTCATCAGTGTATTTATCCAGGACATAAAACCTCCCTGTGGGCAAAAGCCTCTCTGCTTTTTGGGAGTCTGCATGGGCAGTTCTGGAGCCACCTGCCACCATGGACCAGGAGCTGCCACACCAAGAGCTGACAGAGGCAACTTCTCCTTTAGAGCCTCCAGCTCCCTGCATGCCTGGGAGAAGGGACTCCACCAGCAGCTGGCTGAAGCCTTAACCAAAATTCTCATGGTTTCTTTCAGCCAAATATTATTTCCAGTCTTGTAATGCCTTGGAATATATTGTTGAAAGCACAGAAACTTGCTTTTGAAATAGGAGAGGACTGGAGAATGTCAGCAAGGTTCAACAGCACAGTGCCACTCTGGGTATTGCTTCCAAATTTCTGAGTCCAGCCTCTCAAAGACAATGGGTTCTCCCCAGTGCCATGTGTTACCACATGTGTCTTTCTAATTCTGCACCCACTCTGAGAGGGTTTGTCCCCCTGCAGTGCTCTCCAGCTGCTCCCAGCTTCTGCCTCCAGCCTCTGACCTTTTGGAAGCTACCTGGGAGATCCCACATTGGGTAAGAGACTTTTTAAAGTAAACAGTTTACATATGATTAATTCTTCCTGTAGACCTCAAAAAAACCTCCTTCCTGATTAACAAAGGTCACTGAATCTCAAAAGTTAATGGCAGACACTTCAAATATATTACAGCCTTCCTCTGAAAAAACAAAGTAGAACAAAACTGGGTTTGTCTGGAGAAAATAGAGGTAGAAGAAGAAAAGGCAAGAAGCTGGGTAGGTACAAACTGGAAAACTGATAGAGGAGCAGCTGTGGGTTATTCTCAAGAGTTGGAGAGGAATAGGGAAGAGCCTCATGCCAGAGCAACCCCAGAAAGAGAGAAATAAATATATATCCTAATAGTGAGTGCTGCTGGAGTCACTGGGCAGTGGGATATTCTCTGAGTGCTCTCAGGTTGCACTTTCCCTATGAAAGACCCTATGAAAATGTGAAGAGAGAATCCTCATTCATCTTCCTGCATGTTCCCATCATACCATTCTCTGTAAGGTTGCCATGACTTTGCTACCCTGACTGATCCATAATTCACAACTATTATCTATGCTCAATAATTACAGTGTTAATATTTGGGTAATTTGGATGTACCTTTCTCCAGCAGAGTTCAGCCTGTGCCACTGAATAATGGACAATTTAAGTGTTTATGAATAAAAGTGTTCTCTCCTCTTTCTTTTCCTTCCCCATTCATACCTCCAAAATGTTTTAAAAATGTTACTGAAAAGAGGAATTTGAAGAGGGAGTCTCATTACTTCAAGGCAGAATTAAAAAATTATGAAATGCATAATGCCCAATTTATCAATCAAAGCAAACTCTGCAGTTCAGACACACTGAAAGCCCTTCACTCTCTAATCACTAATAGGTAACACTATCAAATTCAGCCCTACACTCTATTAGAATTGCAGTAGAAAAGCACTTAGTGTAATGCCCAAAGACAGCTCACCAAATACTGCTCACTTGGCTCAAAGACAAGGCTGAAGTGTTAATAATTTGAAAGCTTCCTTAACCAGTGTGCTTTATCAATATGCCCAGAAAATGAAATAAAATACCTACACACAACTTCTGTAGATTAAAAATAAAAATATCTAACTTGCATTCAGTCCAAGAACTGTGACTTTTCCCCCCAGATTTGTGAATTACCCGTGGATGTCTTGCTGTCCCAGCTGCAGAGCCCATCATCTCCCTCTTGCAAACTGCAGGAATCATTCCCATTCCTTCTTTCTGACCACATTAATTTCAGGCTTGCTTGTAGCAGGATTTTTTTTTATGTCCTCATTTCCTAATTCCTCATTTTCCCATCAGTCTCCCAAACTCCACAAATGCACAGTGTTGGCAGGGCAGTGATGAACTTGATCCAATCTTCTCTCTCAGTTGTGCCTTCTTGCCTTGATCTCCAAGGGAGGGACAGGAAAAGACACCAAACCTTTGTGAGCAGGTCCAGTGCTTGTGTCCTCTCTTTTCCTGCTATTTTCAACCTCAAACTTCAGATTTCCAAAGGTCTTCTTACTCTCCAGAGTAAATATCACCAAGAGAGCATCTCTGTGAAGCACCCAGAGCTGGAGCAGAACCACCCAGCTGCAGGCAGCAGCAGAGTTGTGATGGGGGGATGTAGCAAACACCGAGTTTACACACAGACAGAGACACTGTGAGCTGGTGACAAGTAGTACAAAGACTTATTTGATGCAAAGACAGAATGACTGCATTGCTTATGTCAAAAAAAGATCAGTGGAAGCACAACAACAGAGCATTCTGCATGCTACACACACCGCATAAAGCACAAAAAACACTCTTTATGTTTCCTGCTCTTTTCTAGCCTGGTTTCTCAGGAAAAAAACAAGAGCTGTGCAATTGTTCTGTCACTCATTGCTTCCCCAAATAACTTTTGAACCTGTTGGCTGATCTCAGGTTTGACAGATAGGCTGAGGTCTCAATGGGATCACATTCCTATCAGAAGCATGAAAATAATAGAGACTCAAACTGGAGCCTTTGCTGAGCTGCCCCCGTGCTGTGCCTGCCTCTGCCCTGAACCTCAGGGGTACCAATTAGCCCAGGAGCTGGAGCAGCTCTGAGGAGCAGGGAACAGCTGGGGGAATGCTTGCTTGCATCCTCAGACGATGCTCCCAGTGAAACAGTGGCCACGAGAGGAGAGCTCAGAGCTCCAACCACAGGGCACGGCGAGCTGAGAGCTCAGATCCATCCTGCTCCAAGCACAGGAATGCACAGCAGAACCCCACAGTGCCTGTTCTCCCAGCCTGAGCTGGCCTTGCTGTGTTTGGTGCCTTACCTTGTCCCCAAACCCCAAGTCACTGTGAGCTCCCATGTGCTGCTGGTGCCAAGGACTCTCCCCTGCCTGCCCCTCTGAGCTGCAAACAGCAATTCAACCTCTGAGCTACTAAAGCACGTGTGCATTTTCTTGCTGGCATCACCAAAAAAATAAGAGAAGTGTTGCCTGGCAAAGAGTAAGATTTCTGTTCAGTTTTAAGGGGATGTGTATGACAGGGGAGCTACAGGACTCTCATTCTAATAGCCAATGCTGCTAATTAAAACTGTTTTGGAAGATCTGCAGCCAGCATATAAATCACCCCTCTATATGCTATAAATAAGAGGCAGATACAGAATTGAATAGCTCCCATTTGTCAAGGGAATGAAGAGATTTGATTGTGTCTTTTTGAATAATAAATCCAGACATACCTAGCAGGGCACGGAGAGTTGCTCCAAGTGTCTCTTTTATCAAACAACAATGATTATATTATAGGGTTTGCATTATGGGCCATCATCCATTTCTCTTGTTTTCTCATTTATTGCTGACATCCTCCCTCCCAGATGAAACATTTTGCTCTGCACAGAATGTGTTCATGCAAGGATCTCAGGAGCCAGGAGCAGCAAACACTACTGAGTCTTCTGATGCAGTGTGCACCTACCAGGATGGATCACAGAGCAGAGGGAGTTTTGTGGGGAAACTGAACTGTGGAAGTCTAAATACACAAGTTTTTCACCCCAAATACACAGGTTCTTCAACCAATCCTTTTTTACATAGCACTTCTGAAGGACACTCAAAATGCACTGGGTATCAGACGAAGGAGAGTCAAATCATTCTTATTGGCAATTTATGCAAAACAATGCAGAGAACCGAAGATAAAATCCTGAATATCATCTTATAACATCACTGAACAATGGAAACTCCAAATGCATCCACACACAAGAAGCAGATTATTAAAAATAATAATAATAACAGTAAAATAATAATGATAATACCTCACTCCTGTGTAGAAATCTCTTCTGAACCATGAACACTACATTCCACTCACAGCCATGTCTTTCTCACTGGAAAAGAAAACAAACAAATGGGCACCAATTAGAAAAAGGCATTTATTAATGCTAAGTTCAGAGTAGCTTCAAATTTTGCACACACACTCATAAAGCAGAAGATTTAGGATTCCCTGTCACACGGAAGGCTGCAGGAGGTTAATTGAGTTCACTGTAGAAGTATCATTACCTCTATAACACACCTAAGGAAAAAAGCACAGCAGCCAGGTTACAAAGATAGATTTATTTTAAGCCTTTAAAACTATTTGTCAAATTTTTTGCCCTCTAACAGGGTGAGAATTCCTCTGGCATTGTCCCTAAATTCCAGTGCAGCTGAACAGCAACTTCCACAGCATTTCCTGCACTGTGGATTTCACACCTTCCCACAGAGATGCCCTTGTCCCACCCACTGACAGACTGAGACAGAGAAGTGACCTCTGGCATCTATTCCCATTTTCCCAAAGGAAAAGCATTCTCTGGGATGGATCACAGGATTTCCTCTCCCCTGCTGAAGGAGCAGCTGCTGGCTGAAAGACAGTAAAACCAGCTCAGAGAAATTCCTATGGGCTGTGCCTTCATCTTTGCTTCTGCTGGGGCTTAAAGTGGGGAGAAACAAGGGGAAAATCTTCCATTTGGGGTCCCTCATCCCCCTTCCAAAAGGGCCACAGTCCCCTCAATACCAGTGGGATAAACAGCATCCCTGTGGTCTGCTCCTCACCTGCTCAGGCTGGCAAAGCTCTGACCTAGGTGTGCTTATTTTACCAACAGTAACTTAAAAAACCAGGGGGATGGTTTTATTATTTTGGGGTTATGTTTGCCAATAAAAAGGAAAAGACAGCTCGGGCTGGAAGAATTTGATGGCTCGGCAATTATTTTGAAATGCCAGCCTGCCTCCCGAGGTGCTGACCTGGCTGTCTGCCCTCCCTTTGCTCCCTGGAGCTTCTGAGTCCAAATAATGTCCCAGGCACCACAAGCCAGGCCGTGGCTCCCGTGTCACCAACTCTGCCAAGACTTTGCAGTCGCTGCTCAGTGCCTGATGATGACACAAAAGCCACAAGAGGGATTCACAGAGCACAAAGCAGGCAGATGGGACTCAGAGCACAAAGAGGATGAAACATCATTTTAACAAAATCCATTTGTTCGGATGACCCGAACTTGAAATTAAGGTGTTAAAACCCAAGACAAAGAGGATTTCTGATTGGCAGCCGGTGATGTCAGCCTTGTGCCAATTACAGAGGGAACTCATGGGGCTGCCTTTAAAAAGAAATAATTCCCTCTGTGATAGAGCAGTAAGACATTGCAGACAGCCCATTTGCAGGGGATTACGCGGCACTTCTCAGGTAGTTAAAGTCACTGAGCCTTTTGACCTTGTGCCTCCTAACACTACCGGAGCACCATCACCCAGGGACACTCTGCTCATCGTGTGTGTCTTATTGCTTAAACAAAACCCAGCCACCCAGCAACCCGAGCCTGCCACAGCTCTTTGCCTGTGAATTATTACACCGAAACCACGCGAACATAATAAACAGCGCTATTTATTAGCTTATCCTATGATTTCAGAGATGACTACACAGACTGAAAAAGCAGAGGAAGCCTGTGCCAGGCTGGAGTGAAAGCATTTCTCAGGTCACTGCCTTAAACACTGATATTTTGTGCTACCACGATGCTTGAGCAAGGCGAGTAAATCTTTGCACGCTGCGATCTTGAAGGGGCTGGAATTAATCGTCCCTCCAGATGGGATCCGAGCTCACTCACTGCCATAACGTGCAGCATGTAATGAACACCAGGCAAGGTGAAAATTGATATCAAGAGCACTTCTAAGAGCTAAAAAGTTAACACCTAAATTGGAAATCAATATATGCTGTAAGTATTGATCAGCAGGACAGAAATCCTCAGGTTTTTTGCCTCTGCTGAGTGGCTGCAGTTGGAGGTCGAGCTGGAGTTTTGCTGAAACACCTTCCTTTACCAGTTTTTTTTAAAAAACAGCACAAAGTAACACAACCTTATGCTTTATGCAGTGATTGCCTAACTCTTCCACAAGTGCATCCATGCAGAACAACCAGGAACGTGCCAAGCCAGATGCCAGCAGCGATTTTTTTTTTACCATCCCTTAATTTTTGAAGTCATGCTTTTGTCCTCAAGACGAGCAGAAGAAGCCAGAGCTGAGGAGCAGCACCTTCGAGGAGGATGGATGGCCTTTGGTGTAGGATGGGAAGGGCACTGGGCAGAGATTTTGAGCTTGCTGAGGCCAGGTCTCACCTCTGCAAGAGTTCCCAGCCCTTCTTGCTGTGCCTGCATCCCCCATGGGATGGGGAATCTTCTCTGGAGGGGACACACTCCCTGGGTCAGCATTGGGTGAGCAGCAGCTGCAGAATGTGCCATCCATGTGGATCTGCTCAAAGCAAGCTTTGCAGACATGCTGATGAATCAAAGAGCTGCGAAAAACAAATGTCTCATTGTTTGAGTGCTCCAGCCTGCAAGGAAGCAGGAATTTCTGTGCTCTGCATCAAAGAAACACTTGACCCTATGTGATCAATTCCTCCTCCTAATTATTACTTGCTGAAAGACCTGAACTTCTACGAAGTCTCCCAGGTGAAAAGGGGCAAGAATATCTCAGGAAAGGTTAGAAAATCCCTACATTTCTATAAATATTTGTTGGTCTGCATTCCTTTAACTTTGCATGATTAAATACAGCCTGCTTCTGTTCTTCCACTTTATCCTCCGGGGAAATTTATCATCAAAATTATTGTACAGCATTCATTACTCTAGCCTCATTTAAAACCTTGCCCTACTTATTATTTAGGCTGAAAAAAAAATGTTGCTTTGTATAGTATTTCCTATAATAGTCTCAATCATTACATTTAAAAGATTGCTGTAAGGCAGCTTAGCCTGCATTAGAGGAAAATAAAGTGGGATGCCATAGTTAAGTGTTACAGTTCTAATTCAGCTTTTGTTTCCCAAATCATAACAATGCAATGTTTCAGTTCCTTGAAAGGCTCTCGATGCTCATTAGCATCCAGGACTTCAGCCCCTGGATTTCAAAGGAACATCCAGTGGTCTTCTCTAGGATAAAAAGTGGTGAGGAAAGGCAGAGGGATGGGAAGGAATGGAAGGGAGGCTGGAAGCTCCACCAATTCAGAGGTGGGGCTGTCTTTTAAATCAGTGGTGCAGGAAACACACTCAGCTGTGACACAGCAACAGGGAATGCAAACAAATTATGTTTGTTTAACCCTTACTCAAAATTTCTTTTTAGGACAGAGACACACATGGGTCTGGAGGAGAAACAAATGCAGCATTTAAATGGAAGGAAAAAATTAATTTAAATCCCAGTAGTGCTACATGAAACCTCTTAATTTGTGCTCCTTCAATAAAGAGACTGCTCTGATGCTGAGTACCACTGCTGGCCTTTTAGATAACACTGAATACATGTTTGTCTAACCCTTCTGTGCTTCTGGAAAAGCACAGCTGCTCCTGCACTGCAGACCCTGCTGGGGAGGTGATCAGGGAAAAAGCATCTCCTCCCCATCAGCAGCCCCACCAAGGTTCCTCCTACATGGGCTGCAGAACCATGGGCTGCTTCTGCTTTGAGCACATCAAAATCGAACTGAAACCACAGGGTGGGCAAAAGTGATTCATTAACACAGAACATTTTTTGGAGGTTATGTCATGTATTTACTGTTTAGGTTGTCCTGTCCTCCCTTACTGCCTTTCTTGCACCTGACTGACCTCAGAGGCTTTTTGCCATCCCAGATCTGGCTACCCTCCCCTCTCTTCTCCATCCCAAATCAAAAACCTGATACAGGACTTAGGAACACACAGGGAACCCCTGGTTTAACCCTCTGCACTGCTGAAAATTCCCCAGTTATTCCTAATCTTCGCTTCAGGTGTTGATTCCTGACTCTACTTTTCCCTTTCACCCACCCACCTTGTCTTTCTGACTGTTTTCTACAAGGGGCCTTGCAAAGACCTTTCAGCATCGTAAATAAATGAGATAAGCCAGTTCCTCTCTCTTCCTTCCCTATTGACAAGTTCAAAGACTTCTAAGAGATTAAGAGAGAAAGACTGCAAGTGACCTGCTGGGTCATCAAGCCTAGGCTTTCCCTATCACTTCCAGCCATATCCTACACTACCTTTCTACTGGATAAGCCTGATCTTATCAGCATCTCCCAAATGTTTCCTTTTTTTTTTTTTTTTTTTTTTTTCCTTATCATTTGAACCAGTTTATGAGGTGCAAATGAAAGGCTTAGTGGTCTGTAACTCCCTGGATCATTTTCTTCCTGGTGTCACCAGAAGGCATCTTGTCCTTTCTATCCATGAGCACACAGATTCCTCCTCACCCACAGGAGGGGAAAAAGAGGTGAGTTTTGGTGGAAGGAAAGGAAGGGAACAGGATGGTGGAGTTAATGTTCATACCAAGTGTACTGCCAACTGGTGGAAAAATGAAAATTCTTATTTCATCACAGAATCACAGAATGATTTATGTTGGAAGGGACCTCAAAAATTATTCAGTTCCACCCCCACCCTGTCATGGGCAGGGACACCTTCCACTGGAGAGAGTGGTCAAGGGAGGGATCAATACTTTCCTTGGCTATTATTTCATCATTAGACTTCACAGATAAATAAATATTATTTTCTTTTCTACCACTAATAGTATGGATTCAGAGTTAATAATGAAAAATATGCAACATCCTGCTGTTTGCCATGCACCAAACACATCTTGCCCATAATTCTGGCCAGCAGAGGCTGTTCCTGATCAGTTCCAATGAGAGTCCACGTGCTGCTGATGCTGGAGGGACTGTGCTGTGCAAATGGGGCAAATCACCCTCCACCAACCACACAGTGACCCCAACACCCAGCTCTGGCTGCCAGCAGCTGCTCAGCACACCCAGATGTATTTGACAATCCCACTGGCCCTCAACAAAACCCATTTGGAAAATCCAAAATGCTAAAACACCCCTATCGCTGTAAAAGGGGCTTTCCCAGGAGGGAAGTATTTTGTGCAGCCTGTCCCCAGTTATTTGGATTCATAAAAAGCTTTAGGTGTGTTGCTGGCTGCAAAGAGCAGCAGAGACCTCACCAAAGGGGACAGCCTTTGGTTCAGGACCAGGAGATGTCAAATGTCACTGCAGTTCTAAGGGCACAGGTGATTTCTTGTTCCTCATGCAGCAAAAATGAGGATTGGGGTGAAGCCAAAAAGATCCTCAACAATTTGAGAGGAAAGGGAGAAAGAAATTTAGGGGTTTTTTTAATTGTGGCATTAATTCTGTAACTTGCCATATAACCTTATTTTCTTCAGAAAAACATAAGCATACTGTTTGTTTTCTGCAATGAATTGGCACTGTCCTCTCTTTCATGAATCAAATCTATCTGTACTTGGATATTCTGAAAACCAGCAAAACCCTTACATAAGCATTTAGACAAAAAAAGATTAACCAAAACACTTGCAACCTAATCCCATGGAGATCCCATCTGTTTATGGCCTGACCACAATCCCCCATTCCTAAACATCCTGCATTGCTGGGCAGGGAGGAGGATGAGGAGTTGGGCATGAAAAACTGGACTTGGGACCAAGAAGAAGTGGAAGGAGATGTATTAGTTTTTGTCTTTATTTCTCACCATTCTACACTGGTTTTAATTTGAAATAAATCAAAATAATTTTCCCCAAATCCAGTCTGATTTTATCCCACCATTTCCATGTGGGAGCCTTAACAGCACCATCCACTTCCTGACCCCTAGGTGACTTTCCATCAGCAAAAACCACCAGGACTGAGGGGATGGTTGGGGGATTATCAGCTGACTGTCAGAAGATGACTCACAGAAATCACACACCTCCTCCTCCATCTCAAACCAGAAGCAATCAGCTGTCAGGTTAGCAAGAGTCTTTTCTGTCCCAGACCTTCCAAAAGAACTGATTTTAAACATTTTAAGCAGAAAGGTTCAAGTCCCTAACTTGAAGGGAAACATCTTTTCCTGTGGTCCTTTTTGCAGATTTTACAAGAGGTCAACCAGTAAAACAAGGTGGTCAGACCATCAAGTGCTTGCTGTGCTCCAGGTGGCTGATTTTGACTTCTGAGTAACTGGATCTAATTCTCTGTCAGCTCACTGTCACTTTCCCCTCCCCAGCCCCTGAGTCTCTTATCTGTTAAAAATGAAAGGTTTTCAACAGGAGCAAAGGTCATCTCTGCCTGTGCTTCTGTTCCACAGCCAGTGTTGTAGAACAAATACTGATGAGGATCATGATGATAATGAGGAAAATAATAATGAGCATTGATCTCGATGGAGATGCTCCTCTGTTCTACCCAGGCCACTGAGATGAGACTCAGGAATCCCCAGACATAAAGGATGTGTCACACTAAACTTTAATTAACAGCAAATCACAACCCAAATGACACATTCCCCCCCTCACAACTCTCAATTTTCATAACTGACTTTTCACAACGAAACTCCAGGGGACATTTGAAACTGGAGAAGAAAGCAAAAAAAACTTCAGCTGGTGATGCCAAGGGAGCCAGCCAGGCATGATTCCTCTCTGATTTACAGCAAAAACCATGAGCAGCTTCAGCCTGGCCCATCATCAGCAGAGATGAGAGGAGAATTAGGTCTGGTGTGCTCCAGAGACCAACGTGGCACTGTGGTGTGTCACAGCTCCCCCTGCTAATGCTGCCCTGGGTGCCACCCAACACACCCCACACTCCCAGCTCCTCTGGGGACACTTTCCACCTCTCCAGCATTTCCCACACACTAACAAATCAACCTTGCTCAGGTCACTTGCTGGCCAGGTCCCCTTTGTTTTCAGCAAGCAGCACTGGGGTCAGTTGTGCCACCACAAACAACTTTACAGATTTCCAAGGTTGCTCCTTTCTCATGATCAGAAATCAATGCTCAAATCAAGGGAAAGTCATGTAGCTGTAAATAATCAAAAAGTAATGCTCAGGACTTAATTATTTACTTTTCACATACGGTTTTTCCTTGTGGCATTTCTGCAATATAAATATTTTAATCTTGCTTTCAAGTGCCAGACTTTTTGGTTTTTTCCCAATAAATATGAAATATTTTTTGATTTGACACACGCCTTTATAACTGCCCACAGAAGGTACCAGGCTGGCAAACATGAGTTCCCTTTCTGTCAAAGCAAAGGGAGATTGTGTTTATGAGAAAGTACAACATGTAGAATCCTTTAAAATACTTTTTTAAAAAATAATACCATGAACTCATCGACTCTTTTTATGAACTTAGTAGGAGGAAGTAAGGAATATCTCAGGCAATTCCATGCATTTATATCCATTACATATTAACTCATTTCATATTGATCATGGAAAGAATAAATTGTTCAGATTAAATCAATCTCCAGTGGGATAAGGTCACAGACTTTGAGCTATTAACTACAATTGGCCACTTAAGGAGAAGATACCAGCAGAATAGTTAAAAAACCCAGGTACATCTCCCAGTGATAACACATCCCATAAATATTCCCCATGGAAAAGTTCACATAATGCCACAATTAAATTCAGAGTACAGCAGGAAATAGATAACAGGAGCTTCAGGGTTCCATGCTATTGTGCAGCCATCTCTCCTCCCTGCAAGCAGCTTCTGCCCAATAAAGAACAGCCCTTCCTGGCATGAGGAGATTCAGCTGATGGAGCAGAGGCTCAAAAAACAGAATCAACATTTACAGCACTGGGAATCCTGATCCTACCTTTGGGAAAAATAAATAATCACGCTTTAAAAAAAAAAAGAAGTGAGAAATAAAAGGCCAAGTTTGGATAAAATTCAAGCAAAGCCAGTCTTGCAGATCATAACTTAGGCAGCTCAGAGTGCTGTAGGACAGGGATCTGTAACCTAATTGAAGTGAATAGCTTCAAGTGCTCTGCTATTAGGGAATCAAAGCTCTGGCATATCTGCTGCAGTGTCTGTGAAACAGCAGTAAGACTGTTTGCCCACCTCACAGAGATAACAGAAGTGGTTTCGTTTCTGCAGAAATGTGATCGTGTAAAAAGCACTGTGGTATAAAAGTGCTAAATATTATTATTAGGTGTATGTTTTGGTACTCCAAAAAATACAATTTATTCAAGCTCTTCTATTTCTTTGACACTTGTAACAGGCTTCCAATGTGGCTTAAAACCCCTGCTCAAAAATAAACATCAGAATAATGAGCTTTCCTTATTTAATTCACCGAATAGGCACAATAAGCTCATGTTTAAACAAAAAAATGAATAGGAAACTTGCTGCTGTGCCAGAACAGCAGCACAATCAATTTTAATTAGCATTGCTCATTGTGGGAAATGATAAGGTATCAGTCATAGTAATTGGTGGTGTTGACAATTAGTCAAAGTTATTAACATCTCAAGACCCAGGACAAAAAAAGCTTGCTGAATTTTAAATATCTGGAGAAGGCTTGCCTCGAAATCCTTAATTTTCACACAGTCTGAAAACATTGCTCAGATTTATTATTTGTTAGCTTCTCATCAGAGCACAAGCACTGGGATAACACCACCAACCCAACATCAGTGGCTCTGGATCAATCCCAGTTTTCCTGCTGGGAGTGGGGCTCCCTCCTCTCCTCCTGCTGCTTCCCACCCCTGTCCCTTTGTTTCCCTTTGCCTGCTCCCAGTGCTCATCCCAGAGCCTCTCCCAGACTGAGTGGCTCAGGAAATGCTCCCAGGCAAGGGAAACCCTTGGAGCTGGAGCAGCTGCAGCAAGGTCCCATCAGGAGCACAAAATTTGCCCTGAGCTGAGGTGGGTGCTGCTTGCAGGTGTTCCATGGCCAGCAGCAGCAATGCTGGGAAGCTCAGCTGTAAGCCAAAATCTTTGCCAAGACACAATATAGGGCACTTCAGGGCTTTTCCTGGTTTCTGTTACCCCTTTGCAGCCCCACAAATGCTCTGCCTGTGTTTGTTCTCTGACTCCTGCTGAGAGTGAATCTGGCAAAGGAGGTGAGTCCACTTGTGTGGTTCCCACCAGAACTGACACAAGCATTTCTGATCTTCCAGTAAAGTTTGTAGGTTAATATCAGGTTATTTTTCTGGGCAAGATGATAAATTCTCCAAGGTCTAGCACTTGGCTACTTGTACCTTCATGTTTTACTGGGGAATTCCTGAGGCACCCAGTAAATAGGTGCTGAGAGCAGCAAATGATCCATCTCAATGAGCTGCATAAGGATCACTTATGGACACAGCTGATGTACACAAAAAAACCCAGAAAAAACATTATCCAAAAAAGCATTTGGTTAATCTGATCCCTGACCACCTGCCCCAGAAGACAAAGATCATGGAAAATACTCTGTCAATTGTTTTCTGCTAGAATTTCAGTGAAAACTCAATATATTCCCCCTCCCACATGCTGCTGCCCCTTCACTGTAAATCAGATGTGTGTAACTCTGCAATATCCATCCTTCTGGTGTAAGTAGGTGTTACAGTTTAAAATAGCAGAGGTGACATGTATTACTCATTGGTCCTTTTGCTCACTTTAATGAGTTTATTTGTATGGAAATTAAAAGGCAGGTAAAAAAACCATCTCTGTCCCTAACATATGTATCTGTTACACAACCAGGGTGATTCTCCTGACCCTTCTACAACCACCACTCCCAAACTGCTGCAACCTTTCAAGCAACAGAGCAAAATACCAGGATGCCACAAAGGAACAAATCCTGCTGGCAGATTCTGCTGAGCTGCACCACTGGCACTACTGTCAGAAAGCAGAGTCCTGAAAGAAACTCCCCCAAAAACCCAACTGAGATTCAAAGCAAAGAAACTCTGATTTAAATTCCCTCTCAGGCAGCAGCCCAGAGCAGCAGCAGCAGCAGGGCTCTGCCACTGCGGCCGCCAGATAAACACCATTTTCAAGGTCAATTTCCTATGACCAGTTGCTTCATTTCTCATCATTTTCTGTCCAACTTCATAGATTACCACTTAAAATTGATTTATTCTTTCCCTTCCCAGCATTACTTTGCACTTCATTTAAAAGGGAGGTGGGGGGGATTTCTCTCTGTTGCACACATGCCATCATCAGACGATGGGCTCAGCTGGGTTTCAATTGACTGAAACGGCTGCTCAGTAAAGCAGTGTGCTATAAAAGACAAACCCAACCAAGAGGCACCTTCCAACCATTTCCCCCTCTCTTCCCCACTGCTAGAAATACTTTTTTTGACAGACAGTGACTCAGGTTTTTACACATGGAGCTCTGTTTTCATAGCCCCTACCAGAAAACCCAAGTTGTGTTGAGGTCTGGTTTGAGGTTCCTCCTGCAGGTCGGTAGCAGTGGCACTGGAGATCAGATTAGAGCTGACAGAGATGAAACTGTGCTGGCCCACATCCTTGGGCTTGCTCCAGGGCCTCTCATCTGCATTTCATCGTGATGTGAGCACATGTTCCCATCATTGGTACACTCATCTGCATCACTCTGAATGTTAATCACAGGCTAACCCAATTTCTCCAGCAATTTTATTACGTACTGCTCATTAAAGTTCATAAAACCTCACGTGAGGCTGAGAGAGGCAGAACCCCCTTACAGAGGATTCCTCAGCAATTCAGAGGTGGTAACATCAGCCCAAGGAGCTCCTCCTTCCAAGGTGGGTGCCAGAATCTTTCATCCATTCTCCAGGGGATGAGAGGGGAGGGGAAGGAGGCAATGAGGTACAAAGAGCTGTCACAGCCCTTTGAAAAGCCCTAAAACCACTGCCAGAACTCACTGAATAAAACAAACCTGGATTTCTTTCCAGAATAATTTAATTTTTTGGGTTTTTTTTCAAGAATGAGGGGAAAGGATCAAGGCTTCCCAGCAGTGTGGAGATGTGAGGGGAAGGGAACCATGCTAAGAGAAGGGGATCACAGGGAGAATCTCAGCAGCACACACTGCAAACAATACAGGTTTTCCTGGCATTGGGAATTGAGGGCAGTCCCCAGCAGCTGGATCTGACAAGTGACACTTCAGTGCCCTTTGGATTTACTGGTAATGCATGGCAGGAACACACTTGGACAACACTCATGTGCTTAAGCCTGAGCATGTGCTTAAATGCTTTGCTGACCAGGGCTCAGAAAAGCTGTGTTGGTGTTTTTTTGGAAAGGGATGATTCACTATATTCCATCCAAACATTACCATGCACCTCCCCAATGAACTCTGTGCATCTGAAATGCTCTCAATTTCCTACACCAGCTCCTCCAAACCTCAGGAACACACACACATCCAAGCCTCTGACATCCCGAGTGGAAACTGCTGAAATCCTCCAAAGGACATTATGATTGAAATATTCAATCAGATGATGCTACCATCAGAATAATGAAGCCTTTGGAGGATTTGCTTCACTGAGTATAAAATAATTCTGAGAGACACTTAAAAGGAAGAAACCATGTCTGTGGGAAGAAACAGGACTGATTTTTTGCCAGAAGGAGGATTATTCTGCAAGCCAGAAAAAGACACCTCTTGGTAACCCAACATCAGATCTGATCCTAGGCTAAAATTAGATGTCACAAAATATATAAATATAATTTTTGCACAGCTGTGTAAATGAAAACACAAGAAGAAAAATTACAGATGCTTACTCTCTCCTTTCCTCAAAATCTCTATAATCATAGAACGATCCAGCCTGAAATTAGAAATTTGCTCTCTCCTTTAATTAAATCAATTTGATTTTTCTTTTCCTTAGCTGATTAAATAACAGAAAAGCACAAAGGTGAATATGGGTTTTGTGATGAAAGCATTGATGAATATCCTGGAGGAGGGGATGCAATTCCTGGTCCTGTCACAGGACTTCCTCTGTGACCTCGTGCTTCCACCTCTTTTCCCCGTGTGCAAGATAGATATTATTACACTTTCCCTCACAGTCTCCATTTTTCTATTGGATCATGAGCTCAGCAGGGACAGGACACTTGATCAAAGCTTTTAGGGACAAGAACCCTGCAGCAGGGAGGGAATTGCAGAGATGTTCTGCTGTCCCATCCTCCCTTCAGACCCACAGTGGCAGCAGCAGGACCATGACCTCTCACTGCCATCAGAAAGTGAGACAATCTTGGCTACAACGAACACAAAAGGGGTTCAGGGGAACTTGCAGGGCTTCTCAGTGACTGTTGACTCATTTTTCCATGAGTTATCTCCAAAGACTGTGAGCTGCAGGGAGCAGTGCAGGGTGGAACAGCAGCTCAGCAGGGTGAGGTTTGCACAGAAGCACAAAGCAAGACAGGGCCAAATGCTGTATGCCATTCTGCTTTCCAGATCCTGATCCTGTCCTTGGATGCTGCTGGGAACCAGGGAAAAGCAGCCTTGAAGCCTTGGGTTTCTCAGCCTGCTCAAGGAAAATAAATTATAACAATGATTAACCCCTGTTGTTGATCACAGAGCTGTAAGTGTGCTACATGATGTTTTGCAGAAAGCATGCTTTCAAAGAGGTGTTGCCTTCTTGGACCAATGAGTCTTTTCCTAACTGTTTTGAACTCCATGAGAAGTTTTTAGCCAGAGTTTGTACAATGTCTTAGAATGGTGATGGATTTTAGTTCTGGGGAACTGTGGCAGATTATTCTGTTTTGCACGTACTACCCTATATAAGTGCAGTGTTTCTTTAAATAAAGCTCTCTCTCTTTTGCTTCTCCATTACACAAGGAATTATGTTGCATTATCCTTTTTGCCACTCTCCTATAGCCTGAAATGCAATGTATTCCCATTTCACAGAGCACGGCACCATGCAGCACTGCATTTTTTTCAAGCAAGGCTTAGGCATCTCCTAAAGAGAGTGTAAAACCTGACTTTATAAGGCCAAACCATCCCACAGCTCTCCATGGGGATGGGGTTCTGGATGAGCCTTGAAGCTGAGTGATCACAAACACTGCCAAGACAAAACAGGAATCCATCTCAGGAAAGAGACTAGACCCTAACAGAATTATTTTAGAGCACAGTAACAGACCAAGCTGTCTTCATCAGCTCTGTTACTCTTGCCTGGCTTGACTGCAAGCACATTGTGTCAAATCAGTGGCAGGAAAATTAATATCTTCAAAAGAAAACATTCACCACATCACACACAGTCCAGCTCCCATAATGATAAGTTCCCTGATAGAGATCATCTTCAAAACCCCAGTGGTTATAAGAGACTCTATGGAATTCATCATTTATGATGGTTGGTTTGCTGGCTTTTTGTTGTTTTTTTTTTTAATTGAACCAAAATACAGTTTTGAAAGAATGTTCCTAGCCATGCTGTTTTAAGGGATTAACAAGCCATTATGTACTAGAGCATACATACATAATGGAATCAGCAAACAGGAATCAGCAAGTAATCTTCTGCCTCCACAAAGACTAATGTGTAATTGCCAGAAGCACCAGGGGAATTTCTGCCTTTTGTTAAAGCTTCAGGAGGTGACTGTCGTCCAATTTAACAAAAATACAGAATGCAACAATCGGTTATAGACATGAAAGTTACTGTTTCACACAATAACAAACTTTCATTACAGTTTGGGAGAGAAAGCCTGTATTGATTTGCAGATGCAAGTGCTAACTGTTATTATTTAGTAGATTATGGGAACAGAGCAGTGAGCTTCTGAGCACTGTGCACAAAGAGAGGCATGATATGCAAGATGAATTTTATGAAGCAAATCTTGTTCATGGAGCCTTTACAGTGATAGAGCCTCAGTTAAATTCCATAAACAGAGAGCTGTGATCAGACAGCTGATAGGCACCACATTACCCTGAGCAATTGCTTTGCCTTTAAGGACTTGCATCAAACCAAAACACCATGGGGGAGAGCAGGGCAGGGAGAATAAATATCACAGCAAAACCCAGAAATGTGGCAAAGTTACAGAGCTAAAGCAAAGCCTGTGGATTTACAGAACAAACACATTCACAGTGAGAGAGCAGCCAAAGTGAGGAACCACAAAAATCCTTCCTCTGTGACTACCTACAAGTTCAAGCCATGGGGATCTTCAGAGCTCTTTCCTGGGGTGGTGGTTCTGCAGAAATGTTCTCATTTCTCTTAGAAATACAGAAGGCAAACAATGTAAGATTCTCACTGTAGATTATGAGATTTCTTTTATATTTCTTTATTAGAAGGGCTGAAATGTCCTAAAATGTCCCATGGGAGATGAGGGCCCCCTCTGAGAACACTCCTGGGGAATTGAAAGAGTGACAGTAAGAAATTTGCCCGCCCAAATCATTGTGGCAGAATAACTCATATGCATTTCTTGGCGAAAGTAAATATTCTCTGCTGTTACCCTCTCTGTACTTTTATTCTTTCAAGTTTTTCACTCCAATGTAGCCATTAAAGTTTTTGGTACTGGTACCAAACTCTACTAAACAGCACAAGTGAAAGCAGGCCCTTTCTTGAAAACTCATGCAAGGAAAGAATGCTAAGAAGTCATCCAAAAAACTCCTAAGATTTTTACAACCCCACTCCATAACACACAATTTCTGCAGGCAAACTAGTTCCAGGTTCTTATCTGGTATCTGCTTGACCACAGAAAGACACACAATGAGAAAAAGATTGTTAAAAGCTGAGAGCAGATTGTTGTGTCCTCATCAAACACCTCGGGTGATCCCAGCAGCAGAGCTCTGAATGGAGCTGCAGGATCATGAAGCAGGAAACGAGGTCTGTTAGTTTCTTATTTTTACCCATTGACTGCATAAGCTGCTGTAATCAATCATAACCTCTCTAGGAACAGCTTCACAGTGCTGCAGTGGGGACAGTCTGTGCAGGGACTGCTTATTCCTTGCTGCTCCAGAGGAAAAGATTCTCTTTGGAAGAGCTGTGGCAGAGTTTTGTGTCCCACTGCTGAGCCCCACCAGCCCAATGCCCACAGGTTTAAACCCTGTTATTCCTCTGCATTAATCCCTCATAGATAACTGCATAACTTTCCCCCTTTTCTGAGAAAATCACACAAAACTGCTGCTGGCCAGGCCAGAAAAGTCTTTAAAAGCAATGATAAAAAGCCATTAACAGACCTGTTAAAACACACAGAATTCTTTCACATTTCCATCAGGGCTGAGGAGTCAGGTGCAGCAGAGAGCAATGCCATGGATAATATACACACTCCCTCAAAACCTCATTATGCTGGAGCACATCAGTATTCCAGCAACATCCTGGGTGGGAAGTTGTAGCAATATCGATAAATTATATTCTGTCCACATCACTTGGGTGCCAGTAACATTTCAAAAAGCCTGGAGGATCAGTGGGTGACTCTTACAATGTATATATAAAGAGAAATCTTGTTTTGTCTCCCTAGAGACAGTTTCTCTTCTAATGGAGTGTGGTCAGAGGGGTTCTGCTTAATTCATGCATTTAACTCTAGATCTCCATCACTTCATAGTGGTTTTGTGCTAACTGCAACTTATAGAGGCCATTAGGAAGCACGAATAAGATTGACTTTTCTTCCTTCATGGATTATACAGAAGGAATGGGAGCAAGTCGTGCTCATTAGCATATGTTTAAAGAGTTCACGGGGTTGGCAGTAGTAGAAAGTACCCAGCAACCAGCAGAGACATTTAATTCTAAACCTTACACATCAACAATAAAAGGAATATCTCTCCTTCTCACTGTTACATCATTAAACGAACCAGAAGGAGCTAAACCAGGACCTCTGGAGGTGCTGACAACAGAGAGTTGTCTGAGCTTGGTGGAGGATAACATGAATTTTAATTATGGCAGCGAGCTGCCTGAGTGCTTATTCCCTTTCAGTGGAAGGAATTAGTGCTGAGATGTGTGCCTGGAGCCCTGTGGTGCAGCCAGGCTCTCCAGGAACAGGGCTGTGTGTCTCTGGGAATGTCTGGACAGTGTCTCAGGAGCCTGGGGAGCAGCCCAGCAGCACCACACCCTCTTGATGGACAAACCAGGGTGATTTCTGGCCACCTAAACTGGGGTTAGGTTATGCAACATGTGGGGCTGTGTTGCATTTTAGGCTATAGGAGAGCAGCAAAAAGGATAATGCAACATAGTTCTTCATGAAATGGAGAAGTAAAAAGAGAGAGAGAGCTTTATTTAAAGAAACACTACACTTTATATAGGGTAGTATGTGAAAAACAAAATAGAAAAGGCTCATTGGTTCAAGAAGCAACACTTCTTTGAAAACATGCTTTATGCAAAATATCACAAGACACTCACATGGCTCTCACAGACCCTGCAGGTGTATAATCATTGTTATAATTCCTTGTTCCTGTGCAGCCTGAGAAACTCAAGGCTTCAAGGATGTTTTTTCCGTGGTTCAAGCAGTATCCAACAACAGGGAACCCCCCAGGAGATGCAGCATCCCTCCAGCACCCTCAGCTGCCTCACCCAGAGACAACAGGGAGTGCTGCCTGGCAAGCAGGTGATTCAGGCTGGATGAACCAAGGCTGTTTTCCCATGGGGAAGATCCCTGCAGTGAAGAACAGCACACCACCCACTCCTCCCTTCCAGCTTGCAGCTGGGCCCATTGGGCTGATGTGAAAACACCACCATGCTCAGCATCAGCCTTCACACAAACCTCCTGAATGAGAGACTTTGCTGCAAGTTTTTGGGAATAGGGCAGGGCTGTGCTGCTTACCTCACAGACATTCTGCATTCTGCCTGTGCCCCATCCCAAAAGAAACCCTTCCCCTCAGGGATGTGAAGCTGGTCTCACACAGGACCAGCAGCACAACAGGACACACGAGCCCACGCTGCAAACAGCCTCCCTTGCTTGGAATTCTGAGAAATGTCAGATATCAAGGAGCATATGTTCCAAGTGCCCCTGAGCAGTCACAGAACACTACATTTACAAACAGAGAAAACCAATTTGAATCACTCAGTGCATTTGCATGCAGTGTCTGCAGGATGGTTTAGAATCAAGACTAATGTGCAGATTGGAGCAGGGGGCTGTGTTGACAGGCTGGGAGAGGTGGCAGAGGATGCTCAGGGATGCAGGAACCCCTCACAGAACCTCCCCAGGGACAGCAGCAGCTTTTGGGTGCAAATACCAATGCAAAGGCTGTTTATTGGTTTTGCAAGTTACTGCTGCTCACACTGGGTTTGGTAAAGGCCAGCTGAAATTAGATCTTAATCTCGTGTCCCAGAGGCTGGCAGAGATCAGCAGCTCACAGGGATGGGCT
Source organism: Erithacus rubecula (assembly GCF_903797595.1). NCBI lineage: Eukaryota > Metazoa > Chordata > Aves > Passeriformes > Muscicapidae > Erithacus > Erithacus rubecula. The sequence goes on along the minus strand of NC_136662.1, from coordinate 3,712,012 downwards.
GTGCTTCCTCTCCAATACTCCCAAAAACACAGACCCTTACCTTTCAGCTTCCTCATCACCTTCACTCACAAAGAAATCAGATTCAAAGGGCAGAACTACGGAAGCAAAACCCCCCTGCACATCAAGCAGTTCCTGCTTTTAATAAAACTCAGAATTTGTGGGGGTGTTTTGAAGTGCAGAGTGCAGGAAAAGGCTTTGGTGAGGTGCTGCTTGCCAGCACCATCAGAATGGGCTCATCCTCACTAAGAGGTGGGATCCCACACTGGGATTGAGCAGCTGGGGCTTTTGAAGCATAAAGCTCTGGTTTATCAGGTAAATAAACCAGGGAGGTGATAAGCCACTCTCTGAAAACCCTTCAATAATCACACTGATATATATGCCTTGAACTCACTCTCCTTTCAGACTTCCTCAGCTTTTTAATGACAGAAAAGAAGATCTTGGTTTCAGAAATATTCAGTGTTCTCCATTGTCAGTCTCTAGCTTAAAAAATAATTAAGTTTACTCTCCTGCTAGCCTGTTATCAGGTCAGTGCAAGATGCTAAGAGATCAGTATGCCACAGAAAGAAATATTTCTGTCTATTTAACCCACTAATTCAATCTCAGTAAAGAATGAAACCCATGAAGTATCTATTCATAAAGTAAATACAGCAAGTAGAAATCAAATATTGGTCCTGTTTCAGGCCATTAGCTGAGAGGATGCTGGGAAAGGTAATAGCCACAATTTTCATAGTGCTAAAAAGAAGTGGTTTGTTCCAACCAGCCTTTGGTTTGTTTTTTAATTCATGTCAATAAGTGTCAATCTGAAATGTAGGGAGAACTGGACAAGGAGAATCTCAGCTGTAATCTGAGAAAACACTCCCAGGATGTTTTGTGCTCTTTACCACATCCAAAGGTGGATGCACTCAGCCTTCAGGAAATTATTGCCCACTCTCAGCAGCTCATTTCAACATTTCTTTCTTTTAAAATTCAGCTTTGTGAAGTGGCAGCTTCCATAAAGTTATTCATTGTTCTTGGAATCTTCCAAGAATTTGCAACAACAGCCAGTGCCTCCTAAATGAAAGTGTTTCCACTCAGCCATCCTCCCTTGGTGCCTCTGAGGGGGTTAATTGGATTACTTCATGGAGATTATTTTCCAGTACAGTCTAGACATAAATAAATTGGGATGTGGCATCTCTCATCCCACTGATGGGGGACTCCAGAACCCTTGGGAGAACAGTTTTGGCACATGGAATGTGGTGCTTATAAGACATCACCAAAGCATCAACCAAAATTTATAGGGAGGAAAAATAAAAAATGTCCAGATTTTATCATTTAGCCCTTATTTTTTAGTTATTATTTCCCTTTTTTTGTTTTTTTTTTTTTGAGGTAAACCAGCCATTCTGTCCTTTCTTCACCCCTAACACACAATGTTGAACTGACTTCAGTCTCACTCTTCCATTCTGCAAATCCAGCAGAAACTGTCTATCCTGTACTCTCCTCATCCATTCATCACACAAATTAATGCAGAAGTTTCAAGTACCACTGTAGAGTGCAATTAAAAATGCATTTAATTCCACTAATATTTCACACAAAACATTTTCACAAATAGCAAGTCCTTTCAAAAGAAAAAATAAAATTACACAGTAAACGTCACTAGAGCCTTAAATAAAGGGAATTACTATTGATCTCTGGGTATCCTAAATTCAGTAAAATACTGTGGCAAAATTGTGTTCTAATGAAATAGTAATTTAAATGTCATTAATTTCATATTTGCCATTCCCTTTCTACTACACTGATCCCTAAATTAAGAGTGTTAATGTTTCCTGTGTCATTTAGGGATTTAATGATTTTCATCCAGATTTAGAGGTTTAGAAGTGTTTTGTTTGGAATTTCCAATATACCGTCCTAGGAACCATTCAACCTTTTCTAGAACCAGGACAAGAGCAGTTTCCAAATGAATCTGTATTTTTAAATTTGGGAAGAAACCTCAGGGTTTTCCATTTCAAAGCAAGCAGCTCCCATTTCTCCCTTTGCATGGCAGAGCTGTGCAGCTGAGGAAGCTTCTCACAAGATGATTTCTGACCCCAAACACCTTTCAACACAGGATTCTTGCTACTTTATAAAACCAGGCATGAAAAATAGAGTATGTTAAACATCACAAAACCCTGGCTGAACAGTTTGTGTCACAACCAAAAACCTTCTCACTGTTCACAAGCCCCTGACAGGAGGTGGTAGCCCAGTGGGGGTTTGTCTTTTGTCCCAGTAATAAGTGACAGGATGAGAGGAAACAACCTCAAATCTCACCAGGGGAGGTTTATATTATTATATATTGGGGGAATTATTCACTGAAAAGGTGGCCAGGCATTGGAACAGGCTGCCCAGTGAAGCAGTGGAGTCACCATCTCTGGAAATGTTCAAAAATGTGCAAGTGGCATTTGGGGACATGGTTTAGTGGAGAATGTGACAGTGCTGGGTTATGGTTGGACTTTTCTAAACTAAATGATTCTGTGATAGCTTCAGTGTACTGAAGTTCCTCACACACTAGGATCTTCCCTTAATTGTCCACACACAGAATTAAATAGTTCAACCTGCAGCTGAATTCTTCATTTAAGTGGTTTGTGTCTTTACTGGATGATCTCGTACATGTGCTTCATTATATCAATAACAGTAGGAAATTATTGATTTTTCTGTAGCCATTAAGTTCAATTAACTTTTCAATTCAAATGGAAAAATGGCAAATTACCTTCATTTGATGGCAAAAACAGTAAGGGGTGGGGGGGGGGAAGAAAGGATAATACCCTAATTTGTGAAGTATGTGAGCAAAGTGGTTAAGGTAAAGCAAACAAATGAATATTTGTGTAATAGCTCTAATCAGCACTGCTCAGCATTTAAAACTGGCATCATTATGCTCACTGGACTGTGCAGCTAGAAGTAGTTGTGATGTTGTTTACCCACTTAATCTTGTGAATAAATTATTGCAGGATAAATAATAAACAATAGGAAAAAGGGTGGGAAAATCATTTGGAACAAATTAAGCTGCTGCTTATCCTCAGCTTAGGACACACCCAGCACAACCCAAAAGTTGTTGAATATTGAAGTGTAGAGAAGTTGGAAACAGGGGCACAAAACTCTCCAAGATCTTGGGAGACAAAGCTGGGCAACAGGTGGGGAAAATCCCTGGATGTGTGAGCCCTGCCAACAAAACCCATGCAGAAATGATGAACTAAAACCTGACTTAAAAATCCATTAAATCATATGCTAGTGATCAATGGATATATGTAAAATCACTGATTTAGACTGGGTTTTACTTATTAATATTAGATGAATATTACATTTTTGCTGCTGTTCAAAAGCATCAGATAAAAATCCAAGTAGAGAGAAGACCAATGAAATAGCAAGATAAAACCAAGTATGTAGTTATTGAAATAACCTTTTTTAAATATTTAGATCCAAATCTGTATTTTAAAAGTTTACTGGAAAACCACAGCAAAAATGTTATGATTTCATTTCAGTTACTGCTCTGAGAAAAGTTTCAAAGCTTTTAGTTGCCTTTCCCCCCCAACAGAACTAATACCTGGTTCTTTCTCTGTTTCCTACAGCACCAGAAGGAACTTTGCAGCAAACTTTGGGCTGAAGATTCTCCAAGCAGAGCTTCCCTCCACCCAGCTGGATTTGCATACACTTCACACCAAGTTCAGAGAGGGATTCCAGAGCTGTGATGAAACTTTTGGGATTCTGACATGAGAATATACAAAGCAATAAATTGCCTGCCTGAGCAGGCAACACTGAGAGCTGTACAGCTTCTGTATTTAGTCCCTGCAGAAGATCCTGTGCACCTGGGAGGGCTGGGGCTGGGATTTGGGAAGCTTCCAAGAAAGTTCTGGTTCTTCTGCCTTTCTGCCTCCCCCTATTTCAGTGGCCAGACTATTGATTTCTGCAGTGACTGCAATCAGTCATAACGAGGGAACAGGAAAGAAACCATCCATCCTGACACAAACCCACCATCAGATATTATCTGGGGCTCACTGCTGATTTAATTTCTACTGACCCAGTCGTTTGGGTTGGCTGGAGCTTTTGTGCCTGGGTAAGAGTGTTATTACTGTGTTCATCATCTTCAGCAAAAAAATATTTTTTAAAACTTATTTTCACATGTTAAAGTGTGTTCTTTTTATTTTACCTTTATGGAATGATTTATTAATAATAGGAAAAATGTCTAGTAATTTCCTGATAAGTGTCACGCTAACTAACTGGGGGTTTTGCTGAATAATTCACCTTTAATGTTCTTTTCCTTTTCCCCCATGTGAATTCCCCCTCTCTACTTCATATCCAGCTGCAATGAACTTTACTTCTTAATCCTATAAAACCCAGATACATTCATTTTTTCTGGATGAGTAGTATAAACTTTGAAATTACATATTCCCAAGGCTTTCCACCACTGGCAGCCTTCTTATCAACCAAAGAGGATGTGCTTAGATCCTCCTCCACCTTTTCTTTCTCTCTGTTCTCTGCTCTTTCCAATTTTTATGCCTGGATACCTCTCCAGTTGTTTCCTTTTAGCTCCACAACACTTCAATTTTTTTTGTGATGATGTTTCTTTGACCATGGCTCCATAGCACAGAATGATCTACACAGTGAAAGGTCTATCAGCAGTGTTATAAATGTACATAAAATTCAAATTTTAGATAGATCAACAGGAGTATGGAGAGTGTGTAGCTGGATCCAGACCAAGCTCTGGAGAATGGATCAGCACAGAGAAATAAATCAGCTATTCCCCCACCCAGTGGCCAGTGGCTGACTCAAAATGTCAGGAACTTGGTCTCTTGTGGCCATGGGCTCTCACATCTCTGTGGGAAAAGCTTCCCTCCAGCTGCTCTTTTAGGACCCTAATGTGAGATGATGACCAGACCAAAGACACTAATGGTTTTGTCATCTTTTGACAGCTTTGTCCCTGCCTATGACAGCAAGCCATGAGCTTGGCCCAGGGTATTTAAAAGACTGCCCTGAAGTCTGGGATGAAGGCAAAATGCTGGGCTGGTGCCTGCCTACCAAAATCCATCTGTGAGTCAGTATCTTCCTGGAAAAAGCTTTTCTGTGAGCTCTCCAGGATGACTGTGCAGACTGCATGTGCCATGGGCCATCCTTTGGGAGCTCTGCACCATAATAATGAATAAAGCTCACCCAAGCACAAGGCAGATGCTCTCCAAGGCAAGCATGAGGCTGTGGAATCAACTGCAAAGCTTAGGAGAAAATTCACACCAGAATCCAGATCCTGCAGGATCCAAGGATCCTCCCTGCCTTAATCTCAGGATGCTGCTGCCAATGAGTTAAAAACCAAAAAGCAACTCGCTCTGTCAGAAAAGACTCCCACGACAACAAAACCAACCAAACAGAAATGCTATTAAAACAAAACACCCCATTGCTCACACTCCTCTTCCTGGGGAGAGATGACAGGATGAACTCCACGTGATGGATGCTGCTTAATGCACTCCAGGATGGTGCTCTCAGGTGAGAGGGATGAAAACAAACTAGGGCAGCAAGCAAAAAGCATCCCAGCCTCAAGTTTTCTGGCCCAGGGCTGCTGCTCATTAAAATTATGCAAAAAATTGTCACTTCAACATAAAGATAAATGCAATTCAGCACTATTGAGTAAATCTGGGAGCTTTTTTTGCTAAGCCTGACACTGGAGGGGAACCTTCAAGTGCTCCCATGGACAAGCTGAGCTAGGGCTGCAGAAAGCCCCCAGCTGGGGAATTCTGCAGTGTCATCATGCAAACTCTGTTTGCTTCTTCTGCAAAGGATCTTTGCAGGCTCTTGTACTGTGAGATTTTTTGCCAATGAGTCATTTTATTCCACTTCCCCAGTATGGCCACCAGATCGATTTCTTTCTTTCCCAATCATTAGTAACAGAAGAATAACAAAGCATCTATCCCAAATCTCAAACCTGCAAACAGATCTGCTCTCTAGACTTCACCATTAATTTAATTCCTAGTGAACATTTCCAATCTTTACTGCTAAAAGTGGTTCTCACAGACTTTAAGAAAATATTTTCCATTTAGCATTTTGAAAGAGGTTGTGTATAAGAATTGATTTTTAGGTGTTAAGTTGTAACATTTAAACCAAATGGTTCTCTCCACCCTGCCCAAAGTGAAATTCTAATAGTCAGTGGAAAAAATAGCCAAACACAATAGATACTTGCCTATTACTGTACTTATGTCTCATTGAACTGATATCTGCATTTATGGTTGATCCCTGGCTGTGCTGTCTTCATCTTTGACACCTTCAACCACATTTTCAAACACACTCTTTTTTCATAAGTATTCAACATTCATAAGAAGTTTGTTATTTGCCATACAATCACTATAGTTCTACACACATTAGGAAATTAGGGAGAAATTGTGGTTAAAAACACTGAATCAGGATTTAATGTTTTTGGAGAGCTTTTCCCCATACACAAAGGACTCATCCTCTTAGAGCATCACCTGCAACTGGGATTCTACAATACTTTTTGTTTGGAGTTTCTATGATTTTTGACCAGAGAGTAAGAAAAGTTAAAAAAAAAAAAAAAAAAAAAAAAAAAGAAGAAGTTACCCTTCTGCTGAAGAATTGAAATATCCTGAAGAAATGCCTACTCTTTAGCCACTATTAATTAACTACCTAAAAACATGGCTTAAGTGTTCAACTACTTTGTAAGTATGCACAGGGGGGCTGAACTTTTAAGAACATGATTCTGTGAAAGCAGAGGGTGATTGGAGCAGAAACATCAAGAAGTATCACACAAACAGGAGCTCTCTGCTTAGCAGATCCAGAGGGAGCCAGGAGAGAAAAAGAATTAACAAGTAGAGGTATCAAAATGTGAGCAGATTCTTAAGCAGCTGTGATGAGATATCCTGTGAAATACCTCAGCAGCTAAAAGCAAGTGAGGACTGGTCTCTGCACAGGGACCAGAGTTCACATGCTCTGAATCTCACTGATATGGGTCCCTTTCAATATCACATTTTCTGATCAGATCATGGAATCACAGAATGGTTTGGACTGGAAGAACCTTACAGAAATCTAGTTCCAACCCACCTACCATGGGCAGGGACACCACCCACTAGATCAGAAGTCACAGTAGGAGCTCCCATCTGGGATAAAAAGCAGGTTTTGTCCCTGATTTTTATTTTTGATAGGCAGGACCAGCTGGATTCCCCATCATTTCACAGAAGCCTGGGTGCATTTCTGCAAGGATTGCTCTGGTTCAAGCACAAAGCATGGAGCCTGATGAAAAGGCTGCTGAGTGCCATCCTCTGGCCCAGGCTGTGCAGGAGGCAGGACTGCATGCTCATCATGGAATAACCTCAGCTGGCTTTTACCATCTGGGGAGCTCTGAAGCAGAGCCTGAAAGAACCAGAGGTCCTGAACATTCCTAAGGTCTAATTGAATCTGTATCCAAGCTCGCCTGGCAGCTGCACATTCTGAAAAGGAACAGCCAGAACTAAAATAAAATGTGCTTCTCATGGCACTCTCCCAAAGGCCATTATTGGAAGGGCATTGCCCCTGTAAATACACAGGGCTTGTGGCTTGGTTTCAGCCTCAGCCTACACCAGCCTGTTTTATATAAACAGGATGCTAAGGTGGCACTGCCATGGAATCCACCACAACCCCAGCCAGCCAAGTGCCACTTAACATCACACATGATGCAGTTCCACTGGGATGCACTTAAAATTAGTCCCAACTCGCTTTCCCTAGAGGAATGCAGTTTATCTGGGCTTACAGCTGTTGCATTCACAGGATAAGATTATGAAATAATTCTTGCAGGAGCATTAGGAGATATGGGTGGGCACAGCAATAGAGCCATGCTGATGTCCTGGGAAATGCCCTGGCTGTGAAGGGGATTTGGGGAAATGAGAGTGGGTCCTGCAGGACCTTTGTGCTTGAAAGGCTTGGCCTCTCCAAACTCTGGGAATTGGGAAGGGAGCCCACTGCATGACCAAGCATTTTATGGGAATCAACAGGAAAAGAAGCAGAGGGAGAATTTGAGGGGATGGTAACACAGACTCAGTAGGGTGGAATTAGATCCCCACGATGCTCCTCTGTAAATACAACAGTTCCACAGGGTTGGTGCAGACCCTTACACCTACACAGCCCATGAGCACACTGAGGATTCCCAGCAGGTATGGAATTACTGCCTATTACTCATTCCTCCTTAGTAATAATATCAATTTAGCTGTTAGTTTTTGTTTTGACTCAGTGCTTAGGAATCAGCGGGGCGATAAAGCTATTTAAATGGAAATACTATTCAAATACACAATCACCTGATTGGAACACGAACAGCTCCTGCTCCTGAACATTTCTCATATAATAGCTGCTTTTTCCCTCATTAAATGCAGAAATCTGATTAACATTTAGATCACATGTGCTTTACTTACAGCAATTAGGACTAGATACCAGAGTTTTGTTAAACTATGTAGGATTTTTGTGCTTTATCATGTAGGGGAGAACAAAGAAGCTCCATAGCACTACATCTGGTCCTTTCTACTGCTTCTGTTCTATGCAATCTCTCAAGGACAAGTGTTAAATTTAAAGAGAAGTCTGTAGGGACAAACTTAGTGAAGAAAAAATTGGACACTCTGATGAACTCAGCTTTGTAACATATACAGTGATTGGTAACACTATAATTCCATGCACTCCCTGGCAGCACCCAATTAAACAGTCCAAGAGGTTACAACAGCTAGAGATTAGGAAATAGCTGCTAAAAAAAAAACACGTACGAGGCCTGAAAATGAAAACCTTTTCTGTCCTGATCAAAAAATAATAGTAATCTGCAATTCATAAGGTTCAACTCAAGTTAGAAAGGATCAAATCTCAGTTGTTGAAAAAGCTTCAGCAATATAACTGAAGAGGTAATTTAGGATGTCCACCGCATTATTTTGCTCAAGCTGTGTTGTCACATACTTCACAAGCTGTCATGTTGTTCAGCAAATGCAAAATGTGGAGCTCAGCCCTTTCAAGTAAGGAGCTCAACCAGAATTAAACAGAAGTAAAACAAAACAAATGAAAGTCTGAAGAAGCCCCAAGTATATTAACATTTCCTGCAACACTCTGCTCTGGCTGGTCCCAGAAGAGACTCTAATCTTGGAAAATGCTTCATTAAAACTATTTAACTCCACACAAATGAATAGGATGGAATGTGTTTCCCAAGCAGACAAGCCCAGCCCTGCTGATTTGCCAGGACAGCTCATGGATTTGGGGCTATTCCCTTTTTATTTGAAGTGCTCCACCCTCAACACCAACAAACTGACCTAATGGTTTGGCCCTTTTGGATCACCAAAAACGCAGTGTGTGTCAAGCTCTTGCTGCTGCACAGCCCAGGCTGAGTTTTTCTCATTTGATGCGCTGCCCAAACCCCTCACACCATCAGCAACCATAAAATGCCATTTTCCACATTCCTAGGGGAGGGAGCTGGCATGTGTGTGCAGTGGGGAAAAAAAAATCTCCTCTCCACAACACACAAACCCAAGTTTAAAACAATGCAAATCCAGTTTCTGTCTTTATGGGTCACCTTTAATCTTTTACACAAGCTCTAACTCGGGTCAAGGTTGAACCGACTTAAGGAAAGGACTCGGAGTCCTTTGAAAGAGCCTGCAAGTACAATCTTGTGTTTGCATTTAATTAATCAGCTGAAGCTTTCAAATCTGTACTATTATCTCTTTAATAGAGCAGCCCCCTGAAGGCTTTAGCAGTGAGCCCAGGGCTCCTGGGGCACTCTGATGGAAACCACTGCCAGCCACAACTCCCGACTCCGGCTCCGCCACGCACGCCAACAAAGAGCTCCAAATCTGGGAGACTAAATATTAATTGATGGTAAACAGAGTGAGAGTTAGAGGCAGTGATCAGCTTCCCCCAGTTGCTTCCTGGGTAATGTTGTTGGTGGTTAATGAACTGTGTCTTTGCCTTTCTCTTTTATTATGATTTTTTTAATCTGCAGATGTCCGGCGTGCAGGAGCTGCTCCTCAGCCGGCTCCCAGATGAACAGCCTGGTGAATGTCTAACTTCCCACGCAGTCTGTATTCCTCAGACACTAATTAGTGATATTTCAGGAGCTGTAAATGATGGAAGAGTCTCCTTTTTTTTTTTTTCCCTGCCCCCCTTTTGTTCAAGACATGTTAATAATCCAAACCAGGCTGCTCCTGTCATCGTTTCCCACCCCACTAACCTGATGCCCACCAAAATGCCTCAGGGGTCAGAAGGACACACAGAAGGGTCCTCTCAGTGGCCTCCTGCCCAGGGGTGAGCTGCAGCTTCATTTCCTTACCAAGAAAGTGAAGAAACCCAGGAAATGCTCAGAAACCCATCAGTAAGATGCAGCCTTGTTGATTTGTGCTCTTTATCACCCACGTCCCAAAGGAAGCAGCAGCTCCTGGCCCTGGTGACAAGTGCCAGTGGGACACTGTGCTTTCCATCCTGACAGGTTCAGACTGACAAGGGAACCACAGCATTCCCATCAGCATTTCTCTCATCATGACCCAGTGAGACTGCCTAACAAGAGCAGAGATTACTTTTTTGGGGGGTTTGTTGTTTTTTTTTTAATAACACCACTAACTCTGGGAGAAATTCTGGGCTGGGAAGGCAGTAAGTATTTCCTCTGCCACACCTGAAATTTTGTAGATGATAATACCTGAGCTGGAACACCTCTCCTGATGTGCACCCTGTAGGACAGAGGACCTGACAACAGTCACTGACAGAGAATGCCACCCCCTAAGGTAGGTGGATGAGCTAATTTCCATTATCATTCCTATTTAAAATGTGTGTCTTGTTCCTAGTTTGCAAGAGGCTTGTGTTTTCTTGGGACCAGTGGCAAGATCAAGGTTCATTTCCCATGGATGAATGGATACCCTTAGGAACAGGCCAGTCCTGACAAGGACAAAGGGCTTCTGCTCCTCCTGCTGTTTCCAGTTCTGACTCCCCATCTGTCCTGCCCACAGACAGTGAGTGCTTCCCACAGCCTAAAGAAGAAATAAATGTCACCAATTTGTAGCAGAGGGGAAGGAGCAAGACAACATTAATTGAATTAAATTAGTTCACAGGCACTTTCCTAGCAAAGCACGTAGAGCCTTTGGATATCTTCATTTCAGGAAATGCTGCTCATTATTTTGGTGCTGCCACACAAAGCATCCTCTGGCTTTGGCAGATTATCATCAGCACTCACCCAGAGCCATTCCTGCATCCAAGGGTTTGGGCAGCCCTGTGGGAGGCTTTTTCCCCCCATTTGCCCAATCTCAAGTCCCTTTGCCCCACTCAACAACTGAGCTACTTACAGGAGGAAAAGGCCAAAGAAGATTCTCTGCAGTTCTGCTACTCCCCATGCTGGAAGGTACCATATGAATATCTACAAAATGTGCTTTTCTGAGCCTGTTTTGCTTTGCATTGCCCAATAAAGGTCCCCTCCTTCCCCCTCAAGAACCAAGGGGTGATATGATCAGCAAATTGCTAAACACAAGGGACAAAAACTACCCCAAGAGCCGATCCCAACTCTTATTTTAAGAAACAAAGTGTGAAATAGTGTCACACAGCTGGCTAAATTTGGGATCCAGCTTCCCAAAGCCCTGCATCACATCTGTCACCCTCTGCCAATCCCAGAAGCTGAGGGGAACCCAAACTCCTCCAGAATAAATCCTGGCATACAACTGTGTGAAATCAATACACTCTTTGATTAATTTTTAGTAACAACAGCACACTACATGATAAACAAATCAGTTCAGAGGAAAAGATGACTTTTTTATTGCTAGCATCTAATCTATCATTCACTCTTTTCACAGAATGGATTAAAAATAAGAACATGTGCATTTATTTGGAGGTTTCCAAGAGAAACAGCAGCAATTAAAGGATGGAAAAATTCATGGTGGAGTTTTCTCACCCTGATATTCCCCTTTTCCATTTTGCCTGTCAGGAGCCAAATGGTTTGACTGTGGCTGCCTTATCCTCAAAGAGAAGGACAAAAAGGCACCTTTCTTGCCTGAAAGAGATCCAGACTTGAGGTCAATTATCAGCAAAGACAAATCCTTCTGTCATTTTCATGAGTTAAAAAAAAATCAAAGCAACTTTGATACCTGGCTTGTCTCCACAGCCTTCTAACTCCTGGGAATGCTATCAACTAATCTGCCTGAGCTTTGTAGTTTCCCCCTTCATTAGCACTACATATCAAGGACACAACCAGCAAACCTTCAGGAGAAAAGCCTGGAGCCTTCACCATGTGCCCACCATGTGAAAAAAATGTGGCTTCATTTCCTTGCTCTTCCCAAGGGACCTCAAACCTTCATTCCTCAACCACAGCAGTGGCTCCAGCTCTGCCTCTTCCAGCCAGGGGATAAAAAGTGAAACTGCCTCCACCTTTCAAGGAATAGATGTAAATAAGGAGCTCAGAGTAGGGATCAGGGCTGGGAATTCTGTAGGATGGGACAACAGAGAACCAGCCTCAGGAGGGCTTTCTGGATACAACACTCATCTCTACATTTGTAAGGCATCAGTTCTCCCCAAACTAACCTCAACACCTCATTTTGGACCCTAAATTCCTCTAAAACTCTTGGGAGCAAACATTAAAGAAGGGTAATTTTATTTTTTTTTTATCTTTTACTCCACAGGGCATCTTTGTTTGCTCTTTTTCTCCTTTAAAAGCAAAAGCTTTCAGCAAAACACAGCTTCCAATGCTCACTGCATTACAGAGCAAGGTCAGGGGTCTCCCCTTCAAAGCAAGCCTTTTACTTTGGGAACACTGGGAATGTGCTCTGTGCCAGCAAGGAGGGAGAATAAGGTTGGCTGGAGGACCACTCATCCCAGATTTGTTTTCCCCTACAAAGGCCCCTGCAATGCTGAGGCAATTTTCTCACAGCCCTGTAAATGTCAACACAGATATTTGGGGTGGCTGGACACGGCTCTTTCACCCAGGATCAGATCCCTGCTGCTCTGGAATAAAGCAGGACACAAAGCTGTGTGTTCCACATCACAGGAATCCTTCTGGGCCAGGATCACAGACACAGCTCCCCCTTTTTGGCAGAGCTGCCCGTGCTCAGGAGGGAGTGACACGTGTGTCACCTGCCTTAGGGACACACAGACACACAGATCCATTAGGGGATGGACCCCTGGAACTTCCCATCTCTGCAGAAAAACTGTGTATTGCTTGGCAGAGAGCCTTGGGCACAAGAGTGACCAGAAAAACATAAAATGGTCACACTGCTATTAATCTCCAATGTCCAGGAGTTGCATCTATAAACATCCACATGTTACTCACAGTTTCTTCAAAAGACATCTATAAAATTTCATTGACACACCAAAAAAACACCACTCCCTCTTCCACTGATGACAAACACTCACTTTTCAATGGGTGGAAAAATAAAATAATAATTTTAAAAAATAGATAAAGTCAACCCCAAAGTAATTCTGTCACCACATTAGCCCTTCACTTAGCAAAGAAAAAGACACTGCTGCACTTTCTTCCAGGTGACAGCAAGCTAAGCAAGCACTGCCAGCAGTGAATATATTGTCCAGACATGCAGCCAAGTGGAAGATGGGAGGAGGAAGGGTTTCTCTTTGGGTGGCAGAGCAGTAACAAAGCCTTGCCAGCAAAGTGCTTTAATGGGAATTTCTGTTTCCCTTGGGAAAAGCCTAATCATTTGATTGCCAAAAAAATATTTAAGGATTACTACCCAAAATAATTTCTTCTGCTACTGGAGCATATGTTCGTGGCTCTAACCAGGCTAAAAAAAAAAAAAATAATTACATACTCATTACTGTAAGTATGGCCAGTTGCAACTGAAATATTAAGCTGTCAGACACAATTCCCATTACAGCCAGTGCCTTGTTGGAGATGCTGCATCTCATCACAGCTCATGCATGGTGTGAGGCAGCTCCAGGAGCACATTTTGCCCAGGTGAATTGTGAAAACACATCATACCCAAGTGTCAGGATCACACTCACACAGGAAATTCAATTTAGGTTTAGGGGTACATGTATTCCTTTTGGTTTAGTTCTCCACTAAAAACCAAGAAGAGATGATTAAATGTGCAGAAAACCTCAGGCTGCTCCTAAGAGCCATTTCTTTGCTGCAGTGAAATTCCCCCTGGTCCCCATGGCTGCTCCTCATCCTCTGGGGTCAGTGGGTGCAAACAGGCTCTGCACACCCCAAACCCACTGCCAAAAACACAGGCATCAGACACAGCTCTAGGATTGATCCAATTGCTGTAAGGAAAACAAAACCCCTGCCCACTGCCTTCATTCTGTGCTGAACCCCTTCAGGCATGACTGCACCAAAAGGAGAGAACACAATTATTTATGTATTTTGTCACCATTTATTAATTTGCTTTTGAAACCTTAGCACACCTTAAAAACTTTAGAAAACTGCAGGCACTGGCTCCAGGTCTAATGACAGCTGATTTGCAGAATGGCTGAAGAGTTCATCCCAATGGATCTGGGCACCTTGGCTTTTTTCCCTCCTCTTTCTCTGTTTTTCATGGGATAATTCAAGAACAAAAGCTTTATTTTCCTGCCCAATACAGAACAAAGTCCTTGCTCCTGACACTGCTGCTCAGGTGGGACATAAGAGCTGGTGGAGTAAAATTCCACAGCAGGCAGTAGAACAAAGCAACACCACATATCCTGTTGTTATTATTTCCAATCCTGCAGAAACGTTTGGGCTTTTTGTTAATTGTTTTATTTTTTCTTAAGATAGCACTCAGAAATGGTGATGTTATCTTTGCATTAGAGAAACACAAGAATCTTGCATTCTGTTTCCAGCTGGATAATCTTCCAGGCCATCAATACCTACTAAAACATTTAAAACAATTTATATACTCTTTATACTCTCTAAAAAGGAAACAGCCTTTAAAAGCTGAGTTACACTCTATAATTACTCTAATTCTCTGCATCTGGCATTCAGAAGAACCCAAATTAAACACCACAGAGTACCTCAAGTGCATCCATGGAGCAATGAAGGTGGAATTAACTTCAAATTAAATGGGACATCTTCTGAGGTTGTCATACCACTATTCAAAGTGCATATATTACAACTATTTATATTATTGCATGGATTATTCCTCTAAGGGCAAAGTAAGTATTGTGGGAGTTTGCTTCAACACTTAACTTTGCTTAGACTACAGAAATGCTTAAATTAGAAAATCCTGGAGCTGAACACCATAAATATTGGAGAAATTCTAGGCTGGATCAGCTCCAAACTCTGCAAATTGGAATTTAATCATTGATCTTCTGGTGAGTAAAGACTTTTCTTCCCTGCTGATAGAGCAAATGCAATGAGGAGAACACACACAGCCACTCCTGCTCTGACCCACTGAACATCTCCAGCACGGTGAGATTAGGAGCTGTTGTTAAATTCAAAGTGTGTGACTGAGGGAAACTACAGAGAAATCCTTCTGGGGTTACTTTAGATGTGCTCCATCACACTGCAAAGGATTTGGTAAAGAGCTGCTGTGCTCTTTATCCTCAGTGCAGTACAGCAGAGACCCAAACATCTCACAAGGAGCAGATTTAAGATCTGAAGGCAGCACATCCAAGGTGGGTCATGCCAGACCCACCTGCTACCCCTGGTCAATTGATCTGTGTGGATGCAGCAGCCTCTTCCCAATAATCCAGTGTCAGACACCCAGAAATGAGGGGGATTTCTGCCTACAGAAGGCAGATGTCCAGGCCTAATAATTAAACCCATGAGCTTAAAATTGAACTGGGCTGCTCTCAGTTCAAAAATGAGAACACCACTCACTGTGCAGCTGTACCACAACACCTGGAAAAGCACAGCTGCACCTAAGGGAGCAGGACAGCCTGTTTGAAGGATGCACCTGATGCCTTTGAGCTGGCAAGAAAGACAGGCAGGATGCAGAGAAGATTGCCCATCACCAATCTACAAAAGAATTTGGGATCCAAGATCTGAGGAAACCACAAACCACACAGGTGTTTAGCAAAGGGCAATCCACTACCACCTTCATGGCATGCCCAGGGCTCTGCCTCCTTGTCATCTGCCAAAAGAGGACAGAGGTGACAAACTGAGGATGAGAATTCACCCTGCTCCAGCTTGGAGTTGTGCCACACTTGGCAGCTGCTTCACCAAAAAGGAAAGGAATAATCTATCACTGAGAGGACCAAGTCTCACTTGTGCACCTGGGAGAAGGCTGAGAGCCAGGTGAGTTGTGCTGAAGGCACAGAGCAGCCTGGTCACAGCAACCTGCAGCACACAGTTCATCAGATTTGCAAATGTTATTGATTTATCTGCACAGTGCTTTATAAACAGTCACCCCACTCCCCACACAGAAGCAGCAGCAGCTAATATATTCTCAGAGGATAAACAGCTGAGAGAAACTATTTGGGGGATGCATTTACATTCAGCCAGTACAGAAATCTCATTCTAAGAGTCTGGAGTGCAATTATAGCATTCCTCCTTGATTCCCTCTTCCTTTGCTAGACTCTGGCAATTGTGTGTGGGTAACCAAAGCCATTAGAACAAATTGGTTAATTTTAATGAATATCTAACAGCAGCACTTGTAAGTGTGAGGGCAGGGCATAGAAAGGGTTCCTAGAGCTCAGGAGAATAATGTGGCCACACACTATAGCCAAGAACAGCACAAACCAAAATGTGACTGCAGAGGTCCCTGGTCCTTAGCTGGGTGTCAGATTATTTTTGACAGCTGATTTAAATGTCACTCTGCTACATGTGCTTTAATATATTGTTTGCTGTAATGCTCTGATGGTGACATTTGGAGCAGAGGCAACATCATCCAACTCCCTTTTTCATCTGCTCCTTTCCCATCTTCTCAGTGTACAGTCATGAAAGTTATTTTCCTGCATCTTTTTCCATTGTCTGTCCATAGGCTTATCTTGCTTTACCATAAACTGTGCAGCCTGTTTATCTGCCTGTGCTCCTAATCTATGGGATGGATCCCAAAGTATTAGAAGTTGCTTACCAGCTCAGCTCCAACTCTTTGTTTCCCAGTTCTGTATCACTATATATATATAAATTTTTGATCCTGCTGTAAATTCCCCTTTCCAGGTTATTAACATAGGAACCTTTTGCAATTCCTTCTGTTGTCTCTATGCCAATAATTCTAAATTGTTTCAAGTCTTCCAAGGGAAATCTAACCTCTGAAGTCCAGGCTAAAGACACTTGCTCTCCTCAGCGGCCCACAAAGTTTCTAAATGCTACTGGATCTAAAGATGCTTCACCAAACTCCCAACACATTTTTACTCCCTTCTAGGTACTGACACAGATTCCTAAAAAGAATTCATTCAATACTGCATGTGATTATGTAATTCTGAATGAATATTCAATTATCCCAACTCAAACCAGCTTCTCATTTTACAGCTTATTGAGGCTCTTAGGGGTTTTCTCTAAGTTTCCCATTCCATAGTCAGATTTAAAAGCAAATTTTTTCCTAGAACCTGTTTATAACTATCATTCCCTAAGGGTGTCTGAAAATTTATCAATGCCTTCCCACACCTAAAACAATGCAATTCTACAGTTTCCTCAATCCAAGTCATTTACATTAATTCTATCTCTTAAGTTTTCCAGTATAGGTTTCAATACATAAGGACTGTAATTTCTGGTGTGATTTCTCCTAATCCACCTGCTTTCTTTCTTTTAAAAGCTCACAAATTTACATCTGTTTCTTATGGCATACATCTCCCATTTCCCTGGCAACAAAGAGCCAAAGAATTATTGTTTTTTTATTTGGGCACTAAGCAATCAAACCTGCCCTACTCTGCAAAAAGTACATGTACATGTCTGTGTTGCATCAGTGTAGGTACACAGTATTTCACTCTGGCCTTAGTTAGTAAATAACCTTTACAAGTTCTTGAAGCCCTGCCATTTCACATTCAAGGATTTGACAAATGTCTTAAGATTTCCATCTATCTTTTATTCACTTTCCCTTCAGTCTCCACATCTGCTTTCCACCTCATATTTATTCCTCCTCTTTGCTTCATAATTTTCCTTATCAGTGTCTTTTATTCTTGATACATGCTTTATCTGTTCTGTGATTATTCTTATTTTTCCATTCTTCATTTGCATAGAAGATATGTTAAATGGCTTTAAGCTACCTGATGGAATAAACTCAAAGCAGTTCAACATAAGACACTTTATGTCCAGCAGCTTTGAGTTTCTCTATTTATCACATCTCATTCCTGTTCATCCATACTCCCAGACTCTGTTCTAGGGAATTTACAAGCAAAAGAAGCACAAATAAGGATGTGTATCTTGTATTCACCCACCCAAAGCATTTACAGCCACTCATCACTGCACATCTAAATGTCAATTGATTAAATTACAGCCATACCCTCTCACCTCACCCAGTTGTGTCACTAGAAACTGGAAATTTCTATGGAAAATGGAAGGTCAGATGTGACCCTGATCTGTTTGCACAGCTCCCTGGGGTGAGCCATTCTGACACCAGGGCTCCCAGCCTGTCCCCAGGGTGATTCACAGCAGACAAGGTGAGCTGAACCACGAGCAGAATTGGGCTCCACAGTCCCTGGGGGTCCCTGGACCTGTGCAGGACCTGCTGACCCCAAACACTGATGAGACATCACAAACAAAACACTCTTGCAGGGGGAACCTTCAAACTACAGGTGGTGAAAACCAGGCAAACCTGAGATGGAAATAGAAGAAGGATAAACAAGAAGAGGCAAATATGTCCAAAATTACAGCTGTTTTGGGGGGTTTGTGGTCATCAGCATCATTTTCCAGTTAAGAGTTGCAGTGATGAACTTGCTGCCCCAATAGATGATTTCACATAAATAAATTCATCAGGTTTAGAGGAGGTTTTCATCACCATCTACCCACACAAAACACATTGACTGGAAGATAGTCCTGCAAGGATGGAGCCAGGGAGCATCTTGCTGCTGGATCCAGCCCAGATAATATGGATTACACTCACCAGCCATCCAAACGAAATTAATGGTTGCTTGTACATCTAAGGACCCTGAAAATAGGGTACTAAGTGGACTTTAAGTGAAGCTATGACTAATTTTCCAACCTGTAAAACCCATTGGGTTTTAGTAGCCCATGCAGGCAGGCCTGTCAAAATGTTTCCATACTGCCTGAAAAAAAAAAAATGCAATTGCCAAACAGCTTTTTTCAGGGCTTGAAATTCAGTATTAAAACCACGTATTAACCAAACACAGTTTCCAAAGGAACTGGGGGATTCTAATAGTCTAATGACTGTCTCCTAGAGTTCATTTTTCACTTTTCAATAATTGGTTTTTCAGTTGCATTTGCATAGAGTAAAATTCCATAGCCCATTAAGTTAATCACAAGATGAAGCTAATAAGCATGGACATGCAGACATACCTAAGCCCAGATCAATTTTGGAAGCAGTGATTTGAAGTTGCAGCAGAATAACTGTTCCTC
Source organism: Erithacus rubecula (assembly GCF_903797595.1). Taxonomy (NCBI): domain Eukaryota; kingdom Metazoa; phylum Chordata; class Aves; order Passeriformes; family Muscicapidae; genus Erithacus; species Erithacus rubecula. The sequence continues at coordinate 3,692,649 of NC_136662.1, read as the reverse complement.
CAGCCTGCCAATTTGATAGGTAAAGGATGTGCTTTAAGGAATTGAAATTTTACACTGCTGAGAATAGACTGCAGTTATTCAATGTAACTTCTTCTGGAGGGGAAAAAAAAATAAAAAACAACAAAAGGAAAGAATATGAGAAAAGCACAACACAGTTTGAGATGAGGATTTCAGTGGTAGTTCAAGTGGTTTAAGCTGCAGTTTTCCCCTCTCCATCCTCCACCCAACAGCCCTGGTGCACCAGGCCAAGTGCATTAAGGAATGATGCTCCACATCCTCCAGCTCCACACAAGTACCACTCCAAGTGCTCTTAACCACCACATTTCTGATTTCCCACCCCATGGAACCCTCCAGATCACAACACCTCTGTCCCAGCAGGATCCCTCAGCCCTGCCTTGGATTCCATCTCCCAGCTCCAAGTGTCCCTTTGCTCCAAAAGCTGCCTGCAGAGCACAGGCTGTCCTGCCCTGCCCAGGGGGCTGCAGCCACATCCCCCCCAGGCTCAGAAGGCACAAGCCTCTCCTTGGAAATCAGGAAATGATGGAAAGTTTCCACTTTGCAGCACAGTTCTGTGCCGCCGGCTCCCCATCTGCCTGCCTGGAAGGCTTCACTCCATCCTGTGCCTCCAAAACAGGGTTTTTGTGCTGAAACCAGAACCACCCTTTTCCTTCTCTCCCTCCTTTTGAAATGTTTTTTTTTAATTTGTTTTTATTTTTTAATACCAATGAGAATAGGTATTTGTTTTTTTGTTTTGTTTTGTTTTGTTTTTTTTGAAAAAAGCATGCCCTTTCTCCCACGTGGAAAAGGAATTTCCATTTTCTGGCAAGGTCTATATGGAAGGACTCAAACAGAATAGATGATGTCAGAGCTTAAGAGCTTTTGGGATGATAGTTTTGTGGTGGCAGAGCTGCTCTCTTTTGAAGCTTAAGGATTTGAACAAAATTATGGGAATGCAGCCAGAGGCCATTTGTTCAGTGCTGGCTTTAGAGGGGTGGGGTCTTGGCAAACAAAAGAGAAATCATGGATTTTTTCAACAATAATATATATATAGGAAGGTATTTTGTCTTTATTTGGTATTCTTGTTGTTTTTAAGTTGATCTGCAGAGTGATGTGTTATTTAAAATATATAAAACAGCTGAAGCATTGAGGTGCTGTGTTTTAGAAGGTGGGAAAAGCACCAACCATTAGTTGAAGCTCCCAGATTTTCCTGGACCTTCAATGGGATTTGGCACAAGTTCCCCTTAAATACCACGGCTACTCTGTATTTCACCACAATTATTCTGATATGAAGCCTTAATTTTGTTGTTGTTTTTGTTAATCATGACATCATGGGTGGAAACAGGGCAAAGCAAGCAGCCCTGGAGGGAAATGAAAATCAATCCAAGCTGCTCATTAAAAGGTAAACCGTCAATAATCTTTGTCAGGCCTTTTTATCTGGGGTTTTAGCACAGTGTGATCCCTAAGGCAGCATGTGGTATTGAGATTTAAGATGGCTCTGACTTTTCACATCTCCATCAGGAAGATTAACTCCTTCAACACAGGCTGAAATTACCCTGATTCTAATCAGCACATAAAAATGGCACAGGATTAAAAGGGATCATTTTGTAGTAGGTTTTTTTTTTTTTCCCTATATCTGTGCTGACAGAAAGGGAAAAATCAGCTTCTTGAACTTGATTGAAATGTTGCCAGTCAGAAATAGCTCCACAGACAGAGCCTCCACAATGCAAACACTGACCAAAATCTGATAATTTTATTCTTCAAGCTTTTATATTTATAAATAAAAAGAAGAAATATTGAAGTCAACATGTGTAGGGTTTTCCTAACACTTCAATTTTTTTTACATTAACATCTTTCTCTCTAATTTAGGCAAACACCAATGAAATTTATTTATCTAAATCCTTGGTAACAAGTCTTAAATTTTTTCCATCAATTTTCTGGGAACTGAGCCTCCAACATTTTACTTTTTTTTCCAAAATTAGGATGAACTCTTGCCTAATGATTAACATTGGGCTAATTACAGAAGGAAGTGCTATTCCTTCCTTTTCCCACATAAAATAAACTTCCCAAAGAAACAATTATTGTGTCCTGGATCACAGTGCTTTAAGCAGACTGCCATCTACCTTTGCCTACATCTTCTCCATGGATTGTATAAACAACACTAAAAAACCATGAGGTTTTGGGGTTTTTTACCTCTACAAAAGCTTTATTTTGGGAATATAAGAGGCAGGTTTTGGGAAGGCAGGAGATCACACAGTTCAAGTCTAACCATTACCTGGTGCTTCAACCAGGCATTTTCACACACAAATAGAGCAACAACTACACCTGGATCCACCTGCTCAGGATTTTTTGGAATAAGCATCTCAGTGCACACAAAAAAAAAACCACCTTTATCACCTGAACAGCTCATCTGAAGAGTCAAAACACTGGTTCAATAGGTGCAATTATATCCCTGCAAACTGGTTTGCTAATAGGATGAGCCCAGGATGTTGGCTGTTTATGAAGAAGCCATCCAGGATCACAGGAAAGAGTTTCTTTTCCCAAAAATCCCCCTAACTTAAGGCAGCACAGCCACCTTCAAACATCTGACAGGTGCTGTGTGCCATGAGGGCACATTTATGGCTTTTGGGCAAGTACAGAACAAGTGACCAAAGAGTTCCCCACAAAGCAAGAGGAGATGGCTTCAAACAAAAAAAAAAAAATCATTCTAAAAAAAAGAATCACACTAATAAGGCAGCCACCAGAAAATGCAGGTGTTCTTCAGTTTGGCACCTGGGCAAAGAGAGCAAGAGAGCAGGAGTGCCTGGGACCCCTGGGACAACCGGTTTGATGGGATTTTGGGAAGAAATTCCTCCCTGTGAGGGTGGGGAGGCTCTGGCTCAGGTTGCCCAGGGAAATTGTGAATTTCCCCATCCCTGGAAGTGTCCAAGGCCAGGCTGGACAGGGTTTGGAGGAATATGGGACAGTGGAAGGTGTCCCTGCCCATGGCAGGGGGTGAAACTGGATGAGCTTTAGGGTCCCAAACCATTTTGGGATTTGGCCATGCCCCTTTTCACAAGCTCTCCACAGGGACAGTGGACCTGTTAAACACAGATGTGTCACTCAAGTGTGATGATAACACTGCATTTTCTGGAAACCTTTGAGAGGGAAAGTAAAAACATTTCATTCTCAATTACAAAATACTTTTAGAAAAATGCAAGGAGCTGATGCTTGTGTTTTATCATCATCCTGCAGCCAGGTTTGCTTTATGTGATGCTTGAACTCCAGCAGCAAGGTAGGATTTAAAATAAAACCCATCATGAGCACACAAGCTCCTGATAGAAAACCATAGCTTTGCAATGTGGGTCTAAAGTGATCATACTAAAATGACAAAAAAAAAAAAAAACAAAACAAACCAAAAAAAACCCAACACAACACAACACAAAAGAAATGCATCTTACAAGAACAGGGGTGTATTCATATACATCAATCCTCCCCTATTTGGAAAAAGCCAAACCAAACAAAACAGCAAAATCAATCAACACTGAGGTATGCACTTGCCTTAATCAACACTTTTTATTTTAGCTCATCAGTTTGAATAGAGACCTAAAATTGTGCTGAATTATTTAGCTTGTAACTGCTGGATAACATATTAGGGAAATAATCTGCTGTATTTACAACACTGAATAGGTTCTGATTTTCCTTGTTACTTTTCTTGGGATGCAAACGTTGAAGAAGAAATGCAAAGCTGGATAATGCTTTATTTGGAACTGGCAGGGCCTAATTTTAAAAGGTGGGAAATGTAGTTGGGCCAGGACCTGGACACAGAGCACCTGCCTGGAGCTGGGCACCAAAATTTCTCTGGGTGAAATGAGGAAAGTGAGTGGTATAGAAATAAGACTCTCCATGACAGCATGTGCCATGCTAGGCAAGTAAAAATGCTCAAAATTCCACTTCTCTTGAGCCCTGAAAACCTACATTAAAAAAAAAAAAAAATGTGACAGAGAAGTGGGTTTCCCTGTGGTAACTAAATTTTCCCTGATCTCCAATTTAAACCTCCTCTGGTACAAATTGGGGTTGTTTCCTCTTGCACTGTCCTTTGTTAAATATGAGAAGAGACTGACCCCCACCTGGCTTCACCCTCCTATCAGGGATTTGTAGAGAGCATGAAGGTTTTTATAGGGAAATATTTCACAGGAATCAGCCAGAAAAGGCTGCCAGAGGTTTGATCCTGGACCAGCTCCTGGTGTATTACAAGAAACACAGGCAAAAAAATAATTAAAAACATAAAATTAAAAAAAAATAATAAGAGCAGGAGTGCCTCTGAGAAAACAGCCATGGGGCCAAAAGGACTTTTCCAAATTATGGCCACGTTTTCCCTTTTGATTTATAAGCAGCAAAGGCTGAGCCCCACCACTCAGCCACCCCTCTGCACCCACAGGGCCAGAGTCAGATCAAGAAACTGGTTTGGTTAAAATTTGGAAGGCAGAACACCAGTTTACTGTGATTAACTCCAAAATTAATTGTGGGCCTGCTCCTCACTCAGGCCCACCACCCAATCCTCCTACAAAAGCTCCAAAGAAGAACAGAAAGGAGGAGGAAGAGAAACCTGAACTTGTGTTTCTGTTGAAAAATGTCATTTTCAGGCACAGCTTGAATCCAGATCCTTATCTATAATAAATTGATATAAATACATAGTGCCAGGCTACTGAATCAAACTCAACTGAATCCTGGCCCCATGTACTAGAGTGGGTATGGAAAAGAGCTCAGAGGAAACAAAAGAAAATCAGGGTGCTACCCATTTCTATAGACTATGAACACCTCAAATTGTAGGATAAGAGATGCCCAGAGCATTTGACACAGTTCAGAAGTACCAGGAAGAATTAGTTCCCTTCGTAGTGGCAAGCACTGAAGAAATTTGATAGAGAGAAGTGCTGCACAGTGTGGCAGCAGGAACAGGAATCTCAGGCTGATGGAATCTCAGGCTATGGACAATCCCATTGTTGCTCACTACTGTTACTATGGAATTCATCTGTTAATCAGATATAGTAATTTTTCATGTAATGCAGGCCCTGAAAGCAATTGCATTTCAAGCAAACAGCTCATAAAGACAGAGATTTCTATCTGTGAATTTAACCCACAATTTATCTCAGCCTGAGCTCTCGTTATGAAATGCAACAATACCAGTGAGCAAGTGAATATCTTAACTTTGGCATTTCAGATGAATGCTGTGTTGAAAATTGGGCATCTTTGCCTGAGAGATTTCTGGAACAGCCAAAGTACTCACAGCAAGTTATTCCATAAACTATCTACCAGACCATATGTTTGCTGCCTACAAGTCTGGGCAGGAAATGTCCAGTAAGAGCCACATCTGAAAGGAGGAAGAAGCAGCAGCCAACAGCACTCCTGTCACTAATCTGCATTTGCAAATGCCACATTGGAGTTGGCAAATGAAGCATTTCAAGTGCAAATAGCTGTGAAGACATTTGTATGTAGCACTGAGTGATGGGGAGATGCTGGGTTTGTCCCTGTTTCATTTTCCTGAAGTTACCTGGGTGCTGGTGGAATAAAACCACTTTTCCCAGGATTATTTAATGTGTATAAAGAGGATGCTTACATGGAAAAAGCCAATTTCTCTCCTAAATGCTCATTTTGAAGAACAGCTACTTACAATAATTATAATTGCTGTGATTTTTGTGCACAAACACTTATCCTGTGAACAATTACAGGCAAATGTCTCCCAGCAATATGGTCCTACAAGTTTAAAGCACACACATTAAACATGGCTCTAAAGTTTATAAAAACATATGTGTATGTTGTACATATAACAATATATGCAATATGCTTCCTTCACAAAGTAATTTTGAATCAAAACTGATTTTAGAATCCAGTTATGTTTCAAAAAGCCTTATTTTTTTATATATTTATACATTATACAGTGCATAATGTCTGCATTATATGTGTGCAATTAGACCACATACAAGATGATCTTAATGGCTGGACTTAATGATTTTAAAGGCCTTTTCCAACCTAAACTATTCCATATGTTTTCCAGTAGCAAATTGATGTAAATAGTCTGAGACTGTGGTAAATCAACACAGAGATGAAATTTATGGTCCAGGCTTGCATTTACAGGATGCAATTCCCAGCTGATGAAACAGAGTTTCAGAAACTCCTCTCTGTCACTTATCATTAACACTGACCACACATAACTCCAAGATTATGCTAATAGAAGACAACATTCAATTAGCACACAGAGTGCTCTCTAATCAAAGCCCACACAGTATTAGAGAACTTTGAGATTATGGTTTTTTTCCCCTCCTGTTCTGCTCTTCTATTCTGCAAAAGGATTTGAGGAGCCTGGGATAGTGGGAGGGCAGGGGGTTGGAATGAGATGAGCTTTAAAAGTTCCTTTCAACCCAAACCATTCTGGGATTCTAGGATTCCATTAAAGAAAATGTTCCACTTTCACAAATTCTCCTTTTAAAAACCAACATGTACCCTTCAGTTGATCAGCAGTTGGTAACATATCCACAGAGGAAATTGCCAGACCATATTGATGCAGTAAATCCCTCTCTTCACCTACATGTTCACCTTCATCCTACCCAACAGACTCATCAATCTAATTAATCTGCTATGGTATTTTAAACATGAAATGCACTCAGGCCATGGGATGTTTTCTTTGTTGAACCAAAATATTTTATTGGTGCCACTCAAGGGCCTGTTGCAAAAGGGAAGGGGGTTGGGGTTTTGAACTGAAAAAGGGCTGATTTAGGTTTGATATAAAGAAGTTTTTTTACAGGTGGTGAAACACTGGCCCAAGTTAGCCAGAGGTGGTGAATGCCCCATGCCTGGAAGTCTTTAAGGTCAGGCTGGGCAGGGATCTTATGGAAGGTACCCTTGCTCACTGCAAAGGAATTGGACCAGAAGGACTTTAAAGATCCCTTCCAACACAAACCACTCCATGATTCTGTGATTCCAAAGGCCTCACTGACAGGTTTTGTTTTCCCTAATTCCCCAAATGGTTTCCAATGTGGGACCCCCACAATGGAGGAGACAGATGAGGTCCAGGACTCCCCAAGAGAAGCAGGAGCTGACAGTGCAGGTACAGAGCTCACCAAAACAAACAGTCCAGTAAACCCTGACCCCAAATAAGGATTTATCTCCAGAGGGGTATTTTTACAAACACTTCAGTTCCTAAAATAACCCATCTCTTCTCACAGGATTCTACTTCTGTGCAGCAGCTGTGTCCCACCCCAGGAAGGAGCCCAAGTTATGAAGCTCTTTGCAAGAAAGCTGCTCAGCCAAGTGCTTGCCAGAGCATCTCAAACTGGTCTCAAAACAACCCAAACCCTCCAAAGCCACTGTGCAAGTGCAGCCAGGCAGGTTTGTTAACCCTCCTCAGCAACATTTTCCCCAGTTTATCCAGACACAGCCCATAGCAGTGCTGAAAATAATCTCTAATGACTCCATGGATTAGGTGGCTGTGTTTGGCTCAAATCAACACCTGTTTGTCCCTTATTTCACAGAGCAGATTTGAGGAGAGCAATCAGGAGGACTAAAGCACACTGGATTTAAGTGCTTGGGATTTTAAAGTCCACTAAACACAGAATTAATTAAAAACTACTGTTTCCAGTACCTGATCCAACACGTAACTGAGTCACAGCACAAAACTTGCCTTTTTATCTGTGTTTCAAAGTAAACACTTGTGACTGATCCCTGTTTTATCCTCGCCTCCCACATTGCCATATGGCTGTGGATGTTTCAAACAGACATTATTCCAATAGCTCATTACTCACCATATTGCACTGGGGAAGAGAAGCTACAGACAGTTTTGACAAAAACAGCAATTGCCTAAAAATGTGAAGTATCACAGCCTTGCGTGGTCTTAGACGTTTTTAGTCTGGTGAGGAGGATGGGAAGGGTGAGTCAGCACGTCTGCTCCAACTGGGCTGTGTCCCCCAGAGCCTGCAGGCTCCAATCCTGCCCAAATCCCCCTGTGGATTCAGGGATTGGAATTTGGAATCACAGGCAGAGCTGTCTCTCTCCAGTGTGTTTCAGGAGTTCTTTAAGCAGCACAAAGTCAGGCAGTGATCGGGGTGAATCTCCCCTGTGCTGGGAGGGAAGGCAGCCTCCAGTGTTCACCCATCCCTGGGACCTGCTGGCTGCCAATGGACACTTGAGCACATCTGAGGCAGGTTTGGAGATCATTAAATGCTGTATCTTGTGCACCAGTGAAAGATCAGGAGTTTTGGAGAAATTATTGACTGATCACAGCCAACTTGCTTTTCTTTAGCAGAGGGAAATTCAACAGGGAGCATGTTATGGAGTGACATGTAGCAGCTCTGAATTTAATGGCTTTCCCTGCTGATCAGACCTTCCTGGCAGTGAGGAGAAGACAGGTTTTGTTCTTCCAAAGAAGCACAGGCTGCTGCCAGCCATCCCATTGCTGTGATTCAACTCCCTGTTGGCCAACACACACAAAGAATCTGTATGCACAAGGTCCTCACACCTGTACCTGCCTGGGTCAGAAAAACAGCTTTATCAACCCCCTGAATAAATACACTTCACCCCCTGCAACTGAGAGCCTAAGCAAGGGCAACTGCAACAATAATAGTCCCATAGTAAATCCATTTAAACATCCTCATTGCAAGCTCAGGACAACCCAAAAAGAGTCCAGGTCTCCAGCCTGACATAGCAGAGCTGATTTTTCAGGCTGGGTAATGTGAGGAAGGAAAAAAAAAAGACTGTGAGGTAGAAGGAATAGAGAATATGAAGAGCACGATTCTCTGTCATCTTCCCATGAGATTTTACTATTTTACTACCTTTTAAATAAGCAGATGAAGAACCAACATCAGTTATGGGCAGGAGGAGGCCCATCAGCTCACAATTAAGTGGTTCTGATAATATGTATTTGCACCTCTAAAAAACAGCTTCCACCCATCATTTTTAGGAGTCTCAAATGAGGCACTCAATTAGCAGTGACACTTGCTAATGAACATCAGGCCAGCTCTTTGCTCCTCTGCACCATTCCAGACCTCCCTCCACTTCTGGCCTATGCTGCTCTGACAGGACCCTGGGTACAGGGATGATTTTGCTGTGGGGAGGAAACACCTCCTGCAGCTTCCAACACACATCAAAACCTGCCCAGAGCCAGCAATGTGATTTCTAGTCCTTTGGCAGACTGTTGAAGAACTCCTCCAGCAACATCTGGCTCATTAGACATGCATCTGGCAGACCACTGCCAGGTCATTGATGAAGAATGTCTGGGTTTGAAACAATGCTTGATACTCAAAATGTACCATTACAAGATTATATAGATTTTTATGTAGTTATAATATTACATTATCTATGTATATAAATTTTATATGCATACATATATGTGTATATGTACATAAATATGCCCTAAAAAAATTAAAACCATTTCTTATCTCCTTGAAGGGCAGGAACAAGGCAGACAAGGAATCCCAAGTGCACTAATACAGAGCCAGTCCAACCCTGGCAACTCAAGCAATGGAAATAGAGTTACTTCTTCCTATCAGATCAGAATTATGGTTATTGACAAAAGAGTTAACAATGGCCTTTATTTTAAAAAATACTAAGGGAGGTATCCCAAATAATGCCTTCAAAATTGTACAGGAAGGACTGAAATCAAGATATATCTGCTTTGGCACCACAGTTATTTCCCTTGCAAATACTTAGGGTTCAAAACACGTTTTGATCACTATAGGACCAGCCAGGCATTTGACTTCAAAGCACAGTGATCTGGAGCCTGCCCCCAGGTTAGATGCTCAGTGAAATTAACTTTTGATTAAGTCCTGTATTTAATGTCTGTGACTCCTCAAAAGGTCAGCCTTTGTGAGTGTGCAGATTTCCAAGTCAGTGGCTGCAGAAGGACTGAATCCTTCCCACCATCTCTGGGATTTCCACCTGAGTTAAGAGATGCTCATGTTTGTGACATCAGCTGTGCCAGTGCTGCTTAAGAACAAAAACAGAAGAAATTCTACTCCTGTGCCTTCACTCCTCTCATTGCAGACTTCACCTTCTTTGAAGGAGGAGGTCTGGTGCTGCTGTAAAAATAAATCCAGGATAAAGAACAGGCTTCATTTATTTTAGTCATTTAGTAGGTTTAAAGTGTTGGTCTCTAGATCACAGGGAATAATGCCATGCTTATCCTAAAAAACAGAAGAGTGAGATTCCTGGGGCCAGGACCCAAGGCACTCCCCCTTCACAGCTACCAGGACCAGAAAAACCTTCCCAACTATACATTTGTTGAAGTTATCCATAGGAAAAGAAAGCAAAATGATCAATACCATCTCAGAAAAAGCTCCTGTTCAGGTGAAACTGCTCTGGGGCTCAGGAGGGAGTGGAGTTTTCCACGGAGCTGCTCCATCCTCACCTGCCCTGGCTGAGGACAAAGCAAAACTATTTCAAGTTCTCAAGTTCAGCCTCAGACACATCTGCTTCATTTTCTGTAATATCAAGTGACATCACCTCCCTTCCCCTACTGCTGAATCAAAAAGACAGAAAAAAAACACTGCCTGGAACCCTGGAGAATTCCCATGGGAGCAAAAGGCACAACTTTGTAAACTGGTGACAATAAACATGTAGGTTTCTAATCCCAAACCACCCAGCTTTGCAGCACATCAGATACATCAGCTTCTCTTTTTAACTTCACAAAAGCTGCAAGCATCACACACTTGTGCAATTTTGACACACAAAAAAAAAAATCTGCTTAACAAAGCCAGTGGACACAGGGGTAAGAGAGGCAGAGCTAGAGGTTGTAGGAATGGGATTTAACAGGAACATGGGATAAATTTGACAATTTATGTCCCTTACAGAAAGCTCTTCTGAATCTGAGGAAGTTCAAAAGTTCACATGAACTCTGTTTCCAGGAGCTATATTGTGGTTAAAATTCTGACAGTTTTTCTATTAGGGAATGGGTTGATTTTTTCTTTTTTAATCAGAAATACATTAATACATATTGTAGTCTCTTCAGTGCATTACAAGCTTTAAAAGAAATGGGCAAAAATATTGATGGTTTTTTTTTTTTTTTTTTAACTAACTAAAAAATAAAAACCCAGCCAGCAGCCAGCTAATAATCTTATAATAAATTCAGCTCTGCATTTTCCAGCTCTTCTTTTTCTCACACACCAAGCACTTTTATATGGCACTTTTTGTACTATGAATTTTAATAAAACCAGCAAAAGAATTGGGAAAGAAGCTAATTTTTCTATATGCCTCTGGCAAACAGGAAGAATTCAAGAATAAGTTAAAAGATATCTTTCTACTACCGAAAATTCATTTTCCATAACAAGACACTGTCATCTTCCCGAGGAGCCTGTAATTCCAAGATAAAGATGAAAAGATGTTGTTTTATCATAATGACTAGTATCTGCATCCATATTTATTTTGTGCTCCAACATCACCGTACAGTTTGTATTGTCATGGTACATTGGAAAGTGGGAAAACATTTAGCTCTTTCAATAACAAGAGAATAAAGGATAAAATACCCAGCAGAAACAGCATAGCACAAGCATTTCTGAGTGTCCCTAGGAAAATATCTGACCCACATAGAGGGAATACAGAATGTGCTTTGCCTCCTTGCAACTCCTTTTTTTCCATTTTCCAGTGGCCAGACCATGCATTTCAATCACACAGCTTTCTCCATCAGGCAGCCACTGTGCTCTGTGTGGATGAAACCAGGACAGAAGCCAAAAAAAAGCTTCTGGGGGAAAATCCCCAAAGCAGGCAGGCAGGTTGGGTTGTCCCAGATCTCATCCCACTTGGAGGGTTTGGGGCTAACCCACAGCACAGGGATAAGCACAGGGCAGCAGATTGGGTATGGCAGCCCTGGAGAGGAAGATGAAATTTTGTCAAATATCAGACAACAGTTGGAAACTCCTCTCAATAAATGGCTTAATCACTTTTCTGACAAAATTCTGAGTGGCTGCCTTGGAGTGGCTCCCCTGCCTGTTACTCCCTCCTATCCATGTCAGGTGGCATTATGGCACTGGCTTAACTTCCCCCTTGTTTAGAACTGTGCTGGGGTTATCTTTTCACCTTCTTGTTTAAATAAATTCCAAATGTGTGAGTATCAGTGCCTCTACCACGGATTAATAGAATCAGCCAAAAGGATAGCTGACATTTTTGTTGCCATAGAAACTGGTCATGATGTTACACAGCTTGTCTAGTTCCCATTTGCCATATATCTAGCCAGCTTCTGAACATGGTCCCCTTTTGTTTCACGAGGAATTACATTAAAATATAATTCCATCTTAGTTCAGTCCCCATTCTGTAGCAAAGAGGATTATAGAATATTAAGATACTTCCTAAGGAAAGTGCAAAGTGATGATAATATTGCTGTGTGGCTTATGTGCATTCCAGATTATAGGAAAAAGAAAATACAAGTGGAGTAATTTATCCCAGAGCCCTAGATCCCAGTTATCCTCCATTCAAATATCTCCATCAGCTTCAAATAAACAGGCATTTCCTCACCAAACCTCAAAGTGGATGTACTTCAAATGATTGTACAAAACAACAAAAATAAAAAGACATTAGTGGAGATATTTTTTTAATACACCATCAACATTTCCCTGCATAATGTGTAACCTTCTCAGTGCTGCTATCAGGCTCCTGCTCCACAGAGGCATCACAGCCTCGAGAGAAAACCACTCACATAGAATTAAGATGTGAAGTTTCAGCACTTAGCAATGCAGTGGGGATGGATATTGTGCCACAGGGCACTGTACACTCAGAGAAAACACAAAGCAGCTCAAGCAAGAACAATATCTATGGACTCTGAACTGTCATGGTCCAGTTGTACCTCTCCCAGACACATTAATTCCTGGATTTTTAGAGGAGCCCATTTGCTGTTACAGAGCTTAAGGTGAGAAATGGGTTTCAGGCAGTTCATTTCCCCCTTTTTTTATTATACATGAAAATGAAAGGGACAGGTGAAGGCACTGAACTCCACCAGGATGCTACACAAACAGCTCCTGCTCCACAGGGATTTATCCCTGCCAGAACAGCAGCACCTGGACATGTCTGGTCACCCAAACACCCATCCTGGCTATTTTCATTTGCAGGAATTTTGTCATGGTCACCACTACCAAGACCTAACCACACCACTGCAATAATCCCAGCACCAAGGCTGACCCTTATTTCTGTGACCAAGCATAATCTTGGTTTGATTCTCACTGTTCAGATAACCAAATGCCACTTGGCACCAAGACCAGGGGCTCCCTTGAGGAGCTGTGACCATGACCACAAGCAGAATGGTGAAGTTGCACAGAAAATCCTCCTTATTTTCCATCCTTTTAAGTGTGGTCATCATGAGCAGCCTCCCAGGGCTTCCCATTGTTGCAGCCATGCGAGAAATGCCTGAAGAATCTGTTTTACTTCACCCAGGAACACACGAGGAGCCACTGACAGATGTCAGATATTAAGCAAAAATTTTGCCCCAAGCAAAGCACTGGATGCTTAGGCTTACACGTGGCATGTCACATCCTGGGACTGGAGATATTCATGCCCAGCATCAGCCTTTTCTTCTCCCTGAAGTTCATGATTATGCTTCACTCAGGCACAGAAATCAAGCATCTGATGCTGGCAACTTCCAGGGTGGCTGCAGAGGGTCCCACAAAACAGCCCCAAAATAATATTTCTGTTTTCCTCCCTGGATGGGAGCAGGTGAGATGACCTGAGTGCCTCACAGGATGGGAAGAGCTGCAGCAATGCCCCTCTCTGTGTCACTCCACTGAAGGATTTAGCACAAAGACCAGGTGGCATCTGGTGCTCACACAGTGTGAGGTGGGGCAGCTGAGGAAGGGGAATTCATATGAGGTTTGTTGAACCCACCGACTCTCTCTGTAGGACTGGAGGAGTCCTAAGAGCTGGTAAATGAAGTGTAAGGAGCTGTGGAAAGCCTGAGTTTCCACTGCAGGCTCTTCCCACAGTGTTTGGCACAGCACCACAGCCAGCCACTCTCCTTCCCAAGGAAACCCCAAAGCCACAGAGACCCCACTCTTCTGAGCATCCCAAACCAGAGAAACTGCATCAGTTCACCCCCAATCCAGCCTGGAGTCATCCACATTCCACAACCACTACCCAAACATCTCTTTCAAAATACTCCATTCTCATCATTTGTACAGCAGAAGAACAGGAGGGACAACGGGGAATAATGAGGTTTGTTAAACAAGACAAGCTGCAGAGGAGGATCTTGTTGTCTTAAATTCCCTGGGTTTGAGGATCAGGTTAATTTTGCATGCCTGGTTGCATCAGCATGTTGAGTTATGCAATGTAGCAAGCTGTACAAAGCATGACGTATCATCCCACTGATGCATGAAATTAAAAAGATGTGGTTTGCTGGGTCACCCACAGATTGACTGGAAAATCAAGTTTCGTTTATCTCCTTTTAATTATGTCTAAAATTGCAAAAAGGCAGAAAAGAGGAAAAAAAAAAAAAAAGTGAAGATTGTTCAAATACCTGCTCACCCATTAATGGTAAATAATTCCAGCCAGTCAACACTAGAGCAGCAGTGTGGGGATTTTCTTGTTGGATTTGGCAGAACACTGGGGAAGAAATCATGATGCTTTTTCATCCATCCCAGCAAGGAAAGGAGCAGCCTTTATAGGAGAATAGTGCAAAATGTTCCTGCCCATGGGATGGGGGTTAGAATGAGATGAATTTAAGGTCACTTCCAACCCAAGTCATTCTGTGATAAAAAAGACGTAATCTTTTTGAGCCCAAATTTGCATTCTTGAAAGATCAGAGATGGCAGCAGGTCAGCAATCAGCAGAATAAAGCTCTTAGATGTGGACTGCAGGCTCCCTGCAGCAGCACTCTAAATATTCAGGAAAATAACCCAGTCCCAGCACAGTCTGGGTGCTGTAAGACAGAGCATAGCCTGGAAATTCAGAGTAAAGCAGAAGTGACTGCAAGAGGTTAAAAAAGTTACTGCAGCCTTTGGAATAAGCCTGGTCACATCTCTGGTGAGGAGAGATGAAGGAGATTCCCCATGAAACAAGGATCCAGCAGGATGGAAAGAAGCTACAGAAAAGATGTTACCTGTGCCTCACCCTGGCACCCTGCAAACACCAGAACTCAACTTGGCAAACTGCAGCATTGGCTCAAGGGTAGAAACAGGCTGCAGATTCCAAAAATTATTTAGCAAGGGTGCACCTGCAGGAAGGGATGAGGCTGGTTGGGTTTTGGTGGGGGTTTATTCCCCTCTTCCTAAAGAAAGCACGAGGCAAAAGCATCAAAGAGAACAAAAATGAATCTTTTCCAGCTCTTTTTGTAGGGATTGCTGGACTTTGCTCCACAGAGGAACAGTGGCTGGCAGAAGATGCAGCAGATTCATAGGTTACCTTCCTGGAACATAAATTATCCCTCCTACAGGAAAGGAGGCAAGAAGTAAAAATTAACTTAAAAAATTTATTACTGTAATAATTTTTACAGACTTTCAGAATGTGCTGGGCTTCACTTTGGGATGAGGGTGGGATGCCAGCAGTGCCCAGTGCTGACATTGCCATGGCAACAACTTGATGCTGGACATAAAAATAAAAATACTCTGTCACAGACTATGGAATCACTCATTGTCAGGGTAAAACAAGAGTTTGTTTTCCCATCTCATATCATGCAGTTCACTAACCAAACCCAAGGTTTTCCCTTGGAGCTGGGAGAGCACATGTGTGTGACTTAAATCCCATTTTATGCTGGTGTGGGGAATTCAGTGATCTAGGACCCACATATTTGCTTCTGCACAGTGGAAACACATTTTTGCCATCCACGGGTAAGACAGTGTTTTTATTTACACATCACTGTCCTGTTTTGATAGGAGCTAAAGCCATTGAGGAAGAAAACAGAGAAGAAATGTAATGAAGTAACACTATCAAAAATACAGTTTATAATCTTATGCAAAGCATTGTTCAGACCTGATCTTTACTAAAACCACATTCCTAGCACAAAGAGCAAAACTGCCTCTTATGTGTCTTTGAACCACACAGATCCCTCTGAAACTCCAAGCTTTTCCAAAAAATCTAATTTAAAAACCAGTTAATTTAAATATCTAGCCTAAATGACTCAATATAACACTGTAAATAGAAATTGCAACTTTTTTCCCCATCTATTAAAGAGATGAGAAAATATAAAAGCTTGAAGCACTACTTGGAGTGAAAACTGCACCATATGAGATGACCCCAGCTCAGAAATTCTCTCCTGACTTAGAGCAGGGTCTGTTCCCCCAAAGCTGCCCAGAGAGGACACAAGGACAGCTTGAAGCCATTGCCACTTGCTCCCTCAGTCTGTTATTTTAGCTTTAACCCCCCTAGAGAAGGGACAAATCACCTTTTTCTCCCCCTGCCCTCTGCTAATCATCCAAGATTTCCATGTCTCAAGTGGAGAATTGGGAGGTTAATGAGATGCAGGAGTCACATCTGCAGCCTAAACACACCAGAATCATTCCAATGAGCTGAGTATTTATAGCAAGGAGCTGCTATTATTAGAAACATAATTAAGAGCTTGAGATTCATATGCACAACTCTAAATCTGCTTGAATGGAAGAACATGCAAGTACCCCAAAGCAAAATTTATCCTCCTGTACTCAGATAAAAATATACTGGGTCTTTGGCTGGATAGAGTTTTTACAGCAAAAAGGAAGGAGAAAAGAATGAGGTTGAGTCCAACAAGTAGCTGGAGAAATTAATTTTCAAAGCCCTGAACTTGGCAGCCATGGAACTCAGAGAAAAACTATAATGTTTTTGTCATAACCAATAATCAAGAAAAATAGATTAGTGGCTTTTAGAAAAGTACAAAGCAATAAAATATGCAGAAACTCATTAATTTATCTATTATGCAAGAGGCTGTGAATCATAACCTTTTGTATTGTTGGAAAAGAAACATTAAGCAAGAGGTTTGGGTTTCAATAAAGCACATAAGTAGCATCTAATATGATGCAAGAGCTATAATATGATAAAACATATCCCTGTCTTCCAAGAAATTCCATTATAATGGAACATTTCTCATTTTGATAACTTTATCCTGAGATAAAAAAATAACTTTTCACATTGAGCATCTGCTTTCAGGAAGCCCAAAAAAGGTTTCAAACAATCCATTTAGCTGCCTGCAAATACAAAAGGTATCACTCACTGCTGCAGAGCTCTTCCTTTCTAACTAGAAATTTACAGTAAATTTTGATAATTTTGAACATGGACCTCAAGTGTGGTCACTTCACTTCTGCCATTTCCACACTAATAAATGCATTATGAGAGTTTAGAATGAATTACCAGGCAGAGTTTGACTTCTGACTGGGAATCTTATTAAAGCACAGCTTCAGGGAAAGGTTTTTAATGCTGCTTAAATTATTATGGCAGTTTTTTTACAGATAGTGTGGCAGCTTCCCCCCCTCCTTATTTTTCCCTGTCCAGTTTCAGATTAAACATGGGGTATTGAGCAGTTTATGCAAAGTGAAGGAACCCACATCCTTCCCCTGCTTCCCTCCATCTCTAAAATGCAGCTCAGGGTTTTCATCTTGGCTTTTGAAGACTTTTCCAGTGTTGAACTTTGTCATTCTGTCTCATTATATACACAAATACACATAATTATCCATAAAGTGAGAAATAGTGGGATTTTATAGACATAATTTTATATTTCTATAATGCATACAAAAACAAATGGATGTGTTTCCACCAGAACAATGTGTTAACTCATTCCCAGCTGCTCCCAGAGTAGTAAACTGCTTTGCCAAGCCACAGAGCCAACAAGAAGTTCACTTGTGCTGTCCCACCAATCTCCACAGGTGGATAGAAGAGCATTTGGGAGGAGGACTCATCTTAAAACCTGCTACTTTCCACAGCCAAATCTTGTCTAAGCTGCTAACTGCAGCAGCTTTCCTGCTAATTGGTGACATATCCTTGGGGACATCACTGTTGGTTGTACATTAGTGTCAGCCTTGTTTTTATCCTCTTGCTGTCTGCCAGCAATAGCCAAGGTGGGAATTGCCAGGGATGTCACTGGAGCTACTTTTGTTTTCTCTGTCACCTTTTCCATGACAGTCCCTGCACCTCTGCTTTGTAAATTTGTTAAATGTCCCTAAAACAACCACAGCAAAATTAAACTTAACCACTGAGGAGCAGAGGAGCAGTTTAGTGACATCCATATCTGTGGTCTGGGGATGCCAAGCCACCACAGGGAGGTGAGCAAAAGCAAAAGCAGCAGCAAAAAAACCCCAAAACAATCCAACAGTCCAGAGAGAAACTCCCCACCCTGATCCCCCAAAGCCAACAACACAATGAACAAAATTTCTCCTTCAAAAAGTACACAGTGTAAGACCCCATGCACATAAAATGTACAGAAAAACCTGGAACAGGGGAAAAAAATCAGAGCTGTGCAGACAAGAACACAGAGCAACTTTAATCCTACTTTCAGAACTCTGAGCTTCAACTCTCAGCTCTCCCATCACTAAGCACATCCCTAAACTTTTGTTATTTCAAATTGCTCTCAACTGACCCTCAGCCCTGGCCCTGTGCACAGAGGTGAGGAAACCAGTTAAACTTCAGAGATTCAAACCTTGAAACTCAAAAAGTAGCTGAACTGCTGCTTGCAGATACTTTTGTCATGGAGCTGACTCATGTAAATCTATATGCAAATACTTCCACAATAACTCCAAACTAACGGAATTGCACACCTGCTCTTGTTTTATACAACACAGCATTTCTATACCACTGAGCTCCAAGAAAGCAGATAATTTAAATAAAAAAGATGTAGCTTTTTACACTGCAGAATTCCTCCCACTTACAGCATCCAGATTGTACAGCAACCCAGTCAGAGAGGGGAAAAAATATCCATTGTTTTTGTGGACAGAGTGAAAATGTTTACAAAGATGCAACCAACAGTTTAGCTCAATGCAAGAGTTCTCAGAAAACCACTGCACATGAACTGTGCACAATGGTCTGAGACAACAACCTGGTAACATCTTCCATAATTCAAACAGGCCTGAATAGTTTCAATTATAATAATTTATTCAATGACTTCAGCCCCTTCACTGCCCATAAATTGTCTTTTAATGAGTTACAAATGTTCATGGATTTACTGTTTCTTTTTCTTCACTTGCTCTGTTTTGGTTGGAGATTCTCTAGCAATCGAGGGCAGTGGAGCTACACTAATGAGCTTTGTAACCAAACAAATCCATGTCCCTGGTTCTGTTCTCTGAAGGCTGAATTGTAACTAATAAATAAATAGAAAAAAAACAAAACAAAAAAACAAAAAACCGAACACCACCAAATCTGCTTTTCTCCTGTGGTCAGTGAAAAATTAACTTTCTGCAATTCTCTGTTGTTGGCTTCCACCCTCCTCAGCTCCATCCTCTCCTGTCCTGCTTCTCATGGGGACTGGGTTGAGCCAGACCCCTCTGCTCTGCACAACCCTAAATTGTGCTGAAAGCTCATGTGCTACCTCTGCCTCTGTCCTGACTTCTGACTAGCACTTTTAAAGGTTGTAACCCCCATTTAAAGCAGTTGAGGTTACAACACTTCTTAGGTGCAAAGGCAAAATAACCCTGGTGACTCCTAAGAAATAAAAAAATGGTATCAAAATACAATCCATAGGAAGCATTAATAAAAATTATAATTTCCAAAATAACTTGCCTGGAAAATGTTTTGGTTTTTTTTTTTTTCTTTGAAGGATTTCTGATGTCGATATTTAAGGCAAGGACACAATATTTATATAGAAGTTTGTAAGTATCTAATCCATTTTTCAAGGGAGCTCATCACTGTCAGTTTCCTGTAACACCAAGAGCTTTTTCTCAGAGGTAGATCTGTCTTCCTTGGCTGCTGAACAGGGAGAAGCTGCACTTGGGGCTGCACAGGAGGAGCCACTCAGTGACCTGCCAAGACACTGGGACTGTTAATATCCATCCCATCATCTCCTGGAGGGCATCAACCATGTGAGGTGCTGGCTTGTCCTTAGGCTATTATGTGGCATTTCTTTATAAAACTTGGCTTTGCCAGGTCCTTGAGGGACACAAGTCATTAATTGAAACCTGAGGGCTCCTAAGAGCAAATTAATGGACATATATATTTCATACATTCATCAAGGAAGGGAAATATGCCTGTGCAGCCATGTATACAGCTTCTGCTGGAAGCCAAATGTTCCTAGTGGAGACTCAGATCCAGCAATGCCTCCACATTTTTCAGCCTGTCAGACACAGGGTCTGCAATGCCTTCAGCTCTGCAAGTCCCACAGAGAATCCAGCAGGGATTTCAGGTGCTGCTGAGCCAGCACTGCCTTCAACAACTGGGAAATTTTCACCTGTCTCCCTTTAACACCACCTGAAATCATGGTGAGACTCCCTACAAAGCCACAGAACCAGAGCCACTGCTGGGACTTGCATGGAAATATCCACACCCAGATTTAGGGAGATTTTCTCAAACTCAGGGCCAGCAAATTTATTTCATGCAGGACACTGAAGTGCATCCAACAGCATCAGCTGCTCTCTGTTGTTGGCTGGGCAGGTGACACAGACACAGAGATGAGTTTTGGCTTAGGGGTGGCCTGAGAGAGGCTCCTGCCCTTGAGCATCTGGGGGTGATCACTGCTTATCCTCAGCATCTTCAGGACTTCTTGCTTCACAGACCTTGGAGTCACTTCCTGACCTGCAAAACTCAAATTACACTTCAGTACTGAGGGGTAGGTTCAGACTAAGGTTTTAGTGGGCTGTGTGAAATGTTTATTATGAGCAGCAGTGCAGGCTCTGTGAGTTCCTCTCAGCTCCAGGAATGCTCTGACCCTTCAGCAGGGATTCTGCTGAGAAGCCTCTCTTAGAGCTTCTGTATTTCTGTGCACCAGCATGCAGCTACACTGGATTCACACTGGATTCAGTGGCACATCACATGTTCACACCCAGGAACTGTCTGTCTGCAAAGGGATTTCCTACAGTCTGTGGTCCTGCCCCACACTGAGGCAGGAGGAGGCAATGAGTCTAGACCCTGTAAGCTCCAACCAGACACATTTTGGTAAGAAAAGCACAAAATAACTCAGCATTGAAGCATTCAGGAGCCTCCTCCTCTTGTCATCTATTCAGATCCTCTCTTCCAGACCTGTCCTTTTAAAAAGGACATTCAAGAAGAGAGGAATCCCTGATTGTGCTGCTGTTCTTTGAAGGATGGCAACCACAAGAACTGCAGCTCCTAGAGAAGGGAAAAGGTTAATGGGATGGAGGAATATCAGCCTTCAAAATGGGAAAAGGAAACCTCCAGTGCTCCAGTACTTATTGTGGATTGCAGATTATTTAATTCTGACTGAGATGTCAGAAATGACAGAATGTCCCCACGTGGGACTCACACCTGGGAAATGAGAACAGAAAATTCTCCCCTCATGCAGCAATTTTGTCCTGGACAAAGCAACTCTGAGTAATCACCACAACTTGTTCCTAAAGGAATGTTTTGTGCTCCCTTATGAGGTTTTTTTGAGGGTTTCATGGTTTTTTAAAGGTGCTTGCTGTTCAGCTCCACGCCTTATTGTCTCTGCGTTAGAGACTTTATGCCATGCTTTTAATCTACACTCCCCAATGAATATATGATTAGCAATTGCATTTATAATTAGTAGTTTTGTCATTTAAAGTTCACCAGTTTTGCAGCCAATTATTGAAAAAAAAAAGACTGTTTATTATTTTCAATATATTATTACTTTATTATGGCTCATTGCTTTAAAATACTTAGCTTAATCCTTTGCAGGTCCTTAAACACAAATATGGCAGCTATTAGCAACCTCTTCAGTCAGGCATAAAATTGTACCCACAGGCCTCATAAACAACAGAGTGTTTTGGAGAGATTAAATCAGTGTATACAGCTGCGAGGGAGGCCATTAGCAAATGCATTCTCATTCTGCCTCAGTGTTATTTTGTTTTGCCACTGTGCTCTTGTCAAATCTATCAACTACCTGTGCTCTCCTCTCCATAAATAAGAGATGTCACCTCTCCAGGTCCATCCATCAGAAACATTTCAGTCAACACACAATTACATCCTGTGCTCCCCTGCTAATATCCTAATTCCTGTAATTTGTATTTCAAAGGGGACAAGCTGGATGGCAAAGAGTGGAGCCAGGCACAGGCCAGAGTGATTGATCTCTGCAGCCAGGACAAGGGCTCAGCTCAACCAGCATGCTGTGCTGTAGACATGGGGCACCTTCTCAGGGTTCAACTTGGGAAAAATCTCATACAGGACAAGTTGGGAGTTCTTCCCTTTATCCTGGCAATTCCCCCTAAAGCCTGGAGCAAGATGGGCTTGGGGTGTGAAAAATGCTGGCATTACTGAGAGCACAGGTGACACCTCTGTTTGTCTGTGCACCTGCAGACCAGGCAATCCCAAATATCCCTCCAGCCTCCTTCAGACCAGGAAATCCCAAACATCCCTCCAGCCTCCTTCCCTCCCAGGAAATCCCAAACATCCCTCCAGCCTCCTTCAGACCAGGAAATCCCAAACATCCCTCCAGCCTCCTTCAGACCAGGCAATCCCAAACATCCCTCCAGCCTCCTTCCTCCCAGGAAATCCCAAACATCCCTCCAGCCTCCTTCCCTCCCAGGAAATCCCAAACATCCCTCCAGCCTCCTTCAGACCAGGAAATCCCAAACATCCCTCCAGCCTCCTTCAGACCAGGAAATCCCAAACATCCCTCCAGCCTCCTTCAGACCAGGAAATCCCAAACATCCCTCCAGCCTCCTGCACTCTCAGGCAACCCCAAAAATCCCTCCAGCCTCCTTCAGACCAGGAAATCCCAAACATCCCTCCAGCCTCCTTCCCTCCCAGGCAATCCCAAACATCCCTCCAGCCTCCTTCCCTCCCAGGAAATCCCAAACATCCCTCCAGCCTCCTTCAGACCAGGAAATCCCAAACATCCCTCCAGCCTCCTGCACTCCCAGGAAATCCCAAACATCCCTCCAGCCTCCTTCCCCTGACCCTCTGCAGCCCCATGAATAAAAGATGTGCTGGAAGGCAGGCAGGGAAGCCAATGATGCTCCAGCCATGCTTGGTGGAATTCTCCCCTTCCCCATCCACCAGATTATTTTCCCTAAATCTGTAATCCCCTTGAAATCATCAGGTGAGCCATTTTTCCATTATATTTCTGACTCAAGCCTGCCAAGAGCTCCCTGCAGAGCCAGCAGTAAGTGCACTACTTGCTAAAGGACAGAACAATCTCAAATGAGGAGGAACTTGCATGGGAAGTAAAAAAAATATGACACAATTATCATGTAAATTATAGTGGCTGTTTTAAATCCCCTGCCAGTGAGACATGAGGTTATACCACATGTTTCTGAGGCAAAGAGAGAATTGCTTTCTTGCCTGGAGACAAGACAGCAATATTAGAAGAACAACCACACACAAAAAAAAAAAATCCAACAAAGCAAATCTGTACCTTTGGTGCAATAAATATTGGCACTGCTCTACTATTTCCCAATACTTTCTGTATTGATATGCACAATATTCATTGTGAAAAATTAAGGTAGAAAAAGTGAAGGAAAACTGTGAAAGACAAAAAGAAAATAAGTTTAATATTCTCCTTTTTCCTGTTTCCTTGGCTAATTTCTTTCCTCCTCTCTGCTCTGAAACAATGCTCTAAGTAAGAGAGGAAGAGTATATTTACATATATATATAAAATATTATTAATTTTCTGTCCCCTCCCCTTCAGAAGAGCCTGAAGAGAATGAGACCTGTAGATATCAAATGCCAACTCCCATGGCTCAGCATCTTTCCTTAGGTATTTTGGGAGCTAGAGGGAAGATCACAACTCTGATTTCTTACATTCAAAACCACCTTTAAAGTCTGGAGTCTGTACAGGACATGGAGCCCACAAAATACAGTTTTCCAGATCCTTTGGCCTGGAACTTGATCTTGTAAATCAAAAAATCTCTGCTGAGGGATCTGGACCCAGGGTACTGCCCCAGTGCTCCCATACCATGGTTCCTACACTTGCACAAATAAATAAACTACAGGATAAACTATAAGAAAATGCATTATTGCTTCAGATCAGCCTCGCCCAAAATAGCTCTTTCCACTTCTTGAAATGCCATCACTCTGCTTAGAAAGTTTATCTGCAGGAACTGAAAATCTATTCATCAGTATCATCAAATGAGGACATTGATAAGGGAAGGGTGAAATCCCACTCCACAACAAAGAGCCAATTAACTTCATGCAGTTTAAATGAACTTGGCATCAACAGTGTTTGGGCAGAGCCAGCCATGCTCCCCACCACAAACAGCCAGGATTGTTTGCTGAGAAATGCTGCACCTCAGCAAGTCACTCCCAGGAAAACAGAATGATCTGGAAGAGAAAGACCTGGGACAATGTTTGAAACAGCAACAGCTCAGCTCATCTGAAATAAATGCAAAAATTGCAAATAAAAGGGGATTTAGGCCCAATCTACTAATGGTTCTGCTTATAGGAATTCATGCTGCAATGGGCAGAAACAAGTATCTGCTTGAATATTGCATTTCCTGGTAATGCACTGGCAGGTCACTTTTTTTATTATTATTATTATTTTCCCACAAGCTATTAATATAAAATATATTTATTTTAGAAAGCTTGGGCAATAGATTGTACCTGAGACTTAAAATCAGTCTTTAAATTGACATGCTGGTCAGGTCTCCTCTGGCCATGATATACAGGTTAGGCTGCAGGACAGAGGGGAGAATGAAGGAAAAACACTTACCCAGAAGAGACACACACAAAAAACCTACTGATTTATGAATGCAACACTTAGAAAGTGTTGAGCATGCAAATCAAAGCTGCCTTGGAGCAGGTTCATTTTGTAGCACCCACTTTTGTATGGCAGGTTAATCACACTGATGCTGACAAAGCAATGCCAGGGTAACTTTAATAAAGGTTTGGGGCTTCCTTTCTTTCTTTTTAAAGGTATAGTTGCAGCTCATTTGGGTCACAAATTTAGATTTCTGAGTGTGAAGTTTAAAAGATAAAGGAATGGTCATAAATAAATGGTTGAAATAAGGAAAAAAAAAAGCTTTAGCTGCAGCATTTCTTTGCATTCATTGCAGTAGGGCACTACTGGATGAGAAATCAGAGAATTAAGTAATCAAACAGGAAACAGCACAAGAGTAGAAAACCATCTTGTAATGTCCTCTGGCATTAATAATGCAAGATGGTGCAGAAAGAATTAAGGATGTTTTCTACACTGGTTCACATCTTATGTAACTTACAGTGGTTTTGGAACAAGACAGGTTTTGGTCAGGCTCTTCTCAGGGTCTCCTTGGTAGAATGCAATAACAAGTCTAGACCAGTAACACACATTTTCTCTGCTCCCTCTCCACCTCCCACACAACTGTCTGGAGCCATACTGTGGCCAAATTATGGCACCTTTGGTAAAGCTTTGAGAAAGGAAAGGAGAGAAAGGGGCACAGCACAAATGGTTCACCAATATACAGCTGCAGGTGGAGAGAAACTTCAGGTGACAAAGATTGGTTACTACACCCACAGCCACCAACTCAAACAACTCCTTCACTGTGGTTTCACTGCTACATCTACATTACCAAGTAAATTCACACAGCAGAAGTAAATAATTAGATGCAGTCTGGTACTGAAGTTTCTATGCCTGCTCTCTCTATAAATATATATTTCAGGCATTCACTGGGGATTAGATTTAATCAGTTCCCCTCAACCAAACATGCCCACCATGCCTGTGGTTCAGGACTCATCACTGTCCCAGGCCTTTTATCTCCATTAGATGCTGGGATGTGTTGCCTGGGGCTGTTGGTGCCCAGGAAAACAGAGCTGTGAATTGAATCAGCACACATTCAGGGGGGACAATGAGGGCACTGCCTTCCCAGCCACACCACTGCTGCAATCACAGCACAAATAGATATCCTTGTGTTACCCACACTTCAACTGGCAAATGGATGGTGAATAAATTTGCTGGGAGTCTCTGGGATGGATGTTCCATTCCATTAATGCAGCCACCCCAGCCATCCCTTCATGCTGGAGATACACACAGTGTATAAATAAAAAGTGAAGCCCCTGCAAACTGCTAGAAACATGCCCTAAGGATGGCATTACATAACTTTGTGTTGTACACAGAACTTATGCTTTAAATGAGGGGAAAATTAAACTATTCAAGACATTCCTTGCTAAACCACAGGTTAGCCAAACACAGCAAGGTCTCTGTTGTAGCAGCTATTTTTGCTGCAGTTGCTTTGTATCACACATAAGAGGTTTTCCTTTCACATCAGATTCTATAGAACATTCTTATTATATAGGCTACAGGCCTCGCTAGATTTCTTTTTAATAAAACCCATCTCTTTCAATTAACTTGATTGGATGTGTTAATGTTTTGGGACTTGATTAATAATCCTGGGAGATAATTCTGCAAAGGTCCAGAGGCACTAAAATGTCCATGCAAATGGGGAATGATGGAGGAATCGTGAATGCAATCTATAACACTCGGCACAGCAGCAAGCCCAGAGCTGCCACACTGCTCAGCTGCAAAAAACAAACAACCCATATGCCACAAGTATAAACTATCTGCTAGCTCAATCTATCATCTCTCTCATGCAACTGAGCAAGGAACAGAATTAACAGTGTAATACCTTCCTGGAGGAGTGCTTTCATCCTTGGGCTTTAATTAGAGATTTATCTGGACTAGATAAACATGCTGAAATCCAGATTCATAATCCTCAGCTTTTATCCAGCTCCCTAAATAACTCTGGAGTCACCCAGCAGAGAATTTGCACCCCAAGTACAGCACAGGCTTTGGATTCCTCTCCTGTGCCATAAGACACAGCAAGCACCTGACTGAAACCACCTGAAGCTCTGAGCCCAGGGCTGGACAGCAATTTCTGCATCTGCTCCTTGTCTCATTAGCAGAGCAGGGAGGTTTTCAGAAGAATGACTTTCAGAGGGTTATTTCCTCATCATTGTTCCCTCAGATGACAGCACACACAGGGGATCCTCTGCTGACAGACAAGGTGAGGGTGGAGGGTTGGCTGCCCTCTGCTCACACAACTCCCCAAAACCACTGAAACCTCCTCCCTGTGCTCTGCAAACCTCCATCACTTCCAACTCCTCTAGGAAAGGGAGAGAAAGGAAAAAGCCATGCCAGAACCAGTGCTGGGTTTTCCAGAGAGAATCTTCTTCCCTTATCCAGTGATCTGTCCCAAGTTCCCCTTCATTTCCCAGGTTTGGGGAATATAAATGCCAGATGTGCTCAGCCAGATGTGCTCAGCACTGCCCCTCAGAGCACAGACCCTCACAAGAGCCATGCTCTCATCTTCAGCCCCATCTCCAACCCCCTTTTCCAACCATGGCCATCATCTCACACATCAAGTGATAAAATATTTACAGCTAGAAGGCTGCTAAATGTATTCCCCTGTGCACACATGCATGATTTGTACAGCAATTCCTCTCTGGCTTAAATTCTGCACACTAAACCTTAATTACTGCAGTCTGACAAAGTGAGAAATTGGACAGGAAATACGATTTTGAAAAAGCATTGATGTGACAGAGGTGACTAACATCCATTTTCAGGCAATATCCTAAATAAAACAGTTCATGGATTGTTTTTTCTTGAGCTGGAACTCATGTTGCCAGTAGGAACAACAAGGGGCAGAAATCTCAGAGTGATCAGGAGGATGTCCCTCAGGTTTGGTGTGTGACAACAAGCAAAGCCACCACCAGCCCTCTGACAAATGCATCCCAGAATAATTGCTCATCTGATGCACAAACTCCTCACCAAGCCAGTAAATGCAATATTTAGAAATTCAGAATGCAGTTTTCTGAAACCAGAAAATCAAGAGATTTGTTAAAACAGCACTTTAAAAGGAAAAGTAATTTCCAATTTATTTATCAAGCAGTTTTGGAAATAATCATCATCTCTTACACTGACTTTATAAACTCCTTATCTCTGATTTCAGTGTAATTATTATTTAAACATACACACAAGTTCTTATCAAACTTGCTTGAAAGAAAGCCTTCCCCTCAGCTGACTTCTTTCTTTCTAAAAATTTATTTTCCTTTTCAGTTAATGGAAATATTCCAGGCTTCAGCTTTTTGATCAGCTGGTAACATTTTCAAAACTCCTACTACTTTTTTTTTTTTTTTTTTTTTTTTTTTTTTTTTCCTGTGGTTGGAAAAAAATATTTTTTTCCCACTAAGATCTTATAGTTTTCTAATTTTAAAACTTCAAAATGCAGATTTGCAGATAATGCACAACTACAGCAAGGCAGAGATTATGGTCACAGCAAATAATTATGGTGCCAAGGCCACCACCAAACCATGTCCATCAGTGACACATCCACACTTTTTCTAAAAAATACCAGACCCTGTGATGAAGGGCACAGAATTAAAAACTTCTTCATGGATTTGACCATCAGCAAATGATGCCACACACTCACTGGAAGTACTAATGCAAATGTATGCTTGTTTTTTAAATTAAGAGTGAGGTTATTACAGAAATATTAAAATTTCAGCCCTGGCACAGCTAAAAGGCTTAAGATAATACATCATATTTTAATCTAACAAAGGCTTCATCCGTTATCCTGAAATTCAGAATTAGCTCCATGTGTTTCATCCAACTCACTTGTCCTGGATTGTAAAATAATGATGTAATTTGTAATAAATTACTAACACTGAGTTTCAGCAGTGACAAATTGTTTACTTAATTCAATAAAATAGTGTCACTTTTGTAAAGTGCATAATCTCAGAGAACTCAGCTGGTTGTGAATTGCAGGTTATGAAGAAAAACATTCATGTCAATCCAACATACAGCAGAAGTAAGATCTGAAGCAAACTAACTGCATTCCCTCAGATCACTCTTTTGCACTTTAGTGTCACTCTCAATTTCAGTTTTTCCAGGAAATCAGCCAGCCTGGAAGAGGCAGGATCATTCTTGCTCACTGAGTCTAATCTGACATGACTAACAAAAGCAGACACGATATGTCATAGCACTGAATGACTCATCAGGCTGGGAAATTATAAAAAAATACCATTTTCCAAGATACAATTTTTGACCTTTGCACTCAACCCCAACCTGCTGCACACAGGCCTTGCAGGAGCAGCCCTGAGAGCAATGTGCAATAAAACTTGACAAAAGAAGGGACAGTCTGGGGGGAAGGGATGGTATTTACCCACCTCTGGCAGTATTCTGTACAAGAGACAGTACAAAATCTCAGCCTTTCTGTGTTTTTAGCCAGAAATTCCTTCTTTAAAAATCCTTCCCTTCTGTCAGCTGTTTGGGGGTCCAGGAAAAGTGATTTATCCTCGTTACCCACTTTACCCATCTCTGTAACTGTGCTACAGCATTGCTGTGACAATTCATTAATGTCTGGGAAGTGCTCTGGAGATGTGAGGGATTATTGCTGCTACGTTTTGCACTAATTTTTATGTACCCAGTCAACCACTATCCCCAAATCCCTGTGCTCTGCAGGGCCTAATTGGGTTAAAAGGAAAGAGTTATTGCAGCTTGTCCTGGTGTAACCAGAAAAAAAGGGAGACAATTAATTGATTTTTACTTTTTCACACTGATTTGGATTCTAGTGGTGATTAAAGCATCAATCTTGCTATATATGTGTTTTCACATTAAATTGCTCTGAAACCAATGAGGTTCTTGATCTGTTTACCCAAATATTATAGGATGAAAAATTTGGACCTAAGTCATCTTCTGGATTCCCTGTTGTCATAATTTACATTTTAATTTTCCTTCCACAGCTCGTATCTAGAAAATCAGCTTTTAAAATAACAATCTGGAAGGAATAAGAGGCAGAAAACAGAATTAGAATATTAGAATAATAGGCATCAAATAGCCTACACATAACATATTTTGTTTAAATTCATAGAATGGTACTTTTCAGATGATTACAGTATTTCTTTGATTATGTGTATTTTCAAGCAGTAAAATCCATTTTCATTTAAACCACTATTTGAAACCCAAAAAACTCAGGCAATTTCTTGTACATAAATCTGCTCTGCTGTCCCCCAGTGGACCATGCAGCACACATTGTCTTCCCTTGTTCTATGAGGTAGCTGGGAGAAGAAGCTGCCAGACAGCTTGGAAGTCATATCTGAAGAGATGAGAGAAGACTGCTAAAAGATAGAAAGGAAATGAGGAGGGATCTGAATGCCAGAACGAATCCAGGATCTGTGTGTGTCAGGGAAAACAAAGATGAACAGATCAGGGCAAGCAGCATTGAGCTCATCAAGAAAAGCAAGGCAGGAAAGCAGAGCCTGGAAACAGGGAGATGAAAAAGGAGCAGTGACAGATCTGTGCTAAGTGAAAAATAGGAAGGAAAGAGGTAACAGTGCAAAGATTATTAGGAAACCTGAGGAAATCAATGATGAATTTTCTTCCATCATTTGCTTCCAGAACCTGTCTGAAACATCCAAGAAATTAGATTTGCCCATCACAGGAGAAGCAAGCACTGAAAAAGAAGGAGCATGAGTAGCAGGAGGATGGAATGCAGGAGCCTCTGGAACAGGGATGCTCACTCCAAGGATCTGCACCATGGACTTACTCCTGAGGAAATGCAAACTCAGTTCACGTTGCCATAGCCCAACTCTACTCTTTGTTCTAAAAAGCAGAGAGTGACCATCCCAACTTTTACTCAAATGCTTTACTCATTAGGTCCATTCCTACATGAGTCTGTACATGGGTAATTTTCAGGTTTATCAGTTCTAAGCTAGCAAAAAAACATGAGAAGAAATTCCATTCTATCCCTACATATTAAATCAGATTCCAACCTTTCCTTCAACAATTTGATTTTTAGGAAATGATAAGGAAAGCATTTACAGTAAGAGTGCTTTTTCAATAAATCATCATTAATTATACATGCATACTAAGTGCATCAAACAAGTTTGGGCACACAATTAAGGAACTAATTACAGTGACTCTGCAATTCCAGACTGAAATGGACTCACCTGCCCTCAGATTCACCTGATCATTTCGAGGGGGGGCCATTCAGCTGCACAATGGTTTCTTTGCTGTTAAGCGCCAACTGTTGAAAATTTTTAAGCAACTGCACTTCCATGCCTAATTAATCACGTAATTGCCATCATTATTGGGACACCTTTTAGATGAGCTAGCCCTTGCAATGCTTCAGTTGTGAGGAAGGCAGATGGGAGAGGGGAGAAGCAAGAGCTGCAGCCACGCACGATCAGGTGGGTGCTGGGCTCTGACTGCAGCCATAAGGCAGGGAATGCTCCAGCAGCAATCCAGGGATGCCAAAAACCCCTCAGCACCCTCCCCCTCACAACCCACCAAACTGAAAATCATAAAAAGGACATCAAACTGCAGTCTGTTGCTGAGTCTTAGTGCACACGTTTTGCCATTTCTATCAGTACAACTATAATCCCCTCCAGATTTGGACAAATCTGGTGTGGCCCCAACACCAGTTTTTCCTCAGTCAGATTTTGCCTGTGCCTTTCCAAAAGCCTTAAACTGAGCAGAACAAAGCCCATTGTTCCACAGGAGCAGGTCTGGACAGGGATCAGTGTATCTGGTGAGGGCCATCCAGATCCATATGTGATCTCAGCATGGTAATTCCCTGGACAGATAATCAATGCCTCTGGATAAGCAGCATTTTCCTCCTATCTTACTGAGTGCTACACATTTCTAAGCATGGACGTGCACATGTATGTTTTAAAAGGAATATACACAAAGAAAACTAAACTTTCCCAGACTTCTTTCACACTCAAACCTGTTTCAAAGGTGAACAGGAGCCACTACCTTTTATTTCTTCCCCACAATTTCTCAGAGATTTTTTCAAATTTCCAACAAAGCTAAAAGTGCAGAATTCAGTGGAAAGCAACATCTGTCTTGGTGGAACTACCAACTGAACATCAAAGCCTTGAGATTTTCAAATTAGGTTTGAAAACCATCACTGCTGGTTGAGAATTTGTGATTTCCCAAGTGAAATGCAAAAACTCTTGACAAAATTTTTCCACCTCTGTATTGAAATCTGAGAAAATCTGAAAAGGCTACAAATGTGGCTACTCTGGAAAAAATATTAAAATAAAACTACAAGCTTCTGCACTGTGCTTAGGTCAGCCAGAGGCTACAGACACCAGACAATTTTTGATGTCATGTGCACAATTTCAGGAGATGTGCCTCAAAATGAATGTCCTGTAGTGGCAAAGTCAACAATGGGATTTCTTGAGAAATGAGGTATTTATCAGCAAAGGTCACTCTACCCTTTTTATTGCCTCTTTAGAGCAACTTATTCATGTTTTCACCAGGCTCCATGTGCAAATTCCACTGAATTCACTGTGATTTGCATATGTGTGTATGGGAGGGGAAATATTTGTGTAAGATTCAAGGAGCAGCATCTCTCTAATACCTAAAGGGTTTTTTTTTCTAAATGGCTGGCATTTGGGGCTCAGCTCTGCCTTACTCTGCAACAACTAAAACTATTTCCTACTGATACAGCAGTTTAACAGTTTGTTCTCCCTGATGCATTCGATAAACAGAGCAGCCTTCAAACCTTTTAAAAATATTAAAGGTTTTATGGCTGGATGTGTGACAGCCTTGATTAATCCTGTGCTGACAGCACAAGTCAACGTGTGCAGATATCTGCATTCAGGACCTTCAAAGTTGGAAGAGTTTTCTTTGATAAAGGTAAAGAAGCTTTGTAAAATATGGCTTGTGACATGCAGCACTGGGAGAGAATTTTAATGCTGCTGTAGGCAGTATAGTTCACTAGAAAATAAAAAAACAAAAAGTTCTTCTGTGATTGAAAATACCAGGTTTTTGTCCTTTTTTTTTTTTGTCTGGAAAAGGGCATGGACTTGTAGGAAGGCCATGAAAATGATCAGTGCTGGAGTCTCTCTGGTCTGGAGCCAGGTTGGGAGAGCTAGGGATTTTCAGACTGCAGAAGAGAAGGCTTGGGGAGACCTCAGAGCCCTTCCAGTGCCTAAAGAAGCTCCAAGAGAACTGGACAGGGACTTTGGGCAAGGACTTGGAATGGCAAGAAAAGGGGGAATGGCTTCAAGCTGACAGAGGGCAGGGCTAGCTGGGATTTTGGGAAGAAACTCTTCCCTTTGAGAGTAGCAAGACCCTGGCACAGGTGCTCAGAGAAGCTGTGGCTGCCCCTGGATCCCTGGAAATATCCAAGGCCAGGCTGGATGGGGCTTGGAGCAGTCTGGGATAGTGGAAGGTGTCCCTGGATGGCCTTTAAGGTTCTTCCAACCCTTGATTCTATGATTCTATGCAAAGAAACTAGAAGGTGAGAAAGAATGATCCAAAACAGAGCTACCCACACATATCTACATAATTTTTCACCTAACATTTAATGATTTTAGAATTTAAAAAATCTAAAATCATTCTCTAGGGTTCTCAGAAGTCTCTGAGACTGAGTTAAACCCATACCTGTCCTGTTCTGCTGTTGTAGCAGATGAAAGCTGGAACATTCCATTTTGGAGCAAAGCAGTGACTTTTAACTCCCTTGGACTAATACAAACCCTGAGGGTAGGAGGATGCTCAGGATTTATTTCACACCTTATTTACCACAAAAGTATTTCACCCTTATTTTTGTATTTGTGCTGTGTGTTTGTGCTGGATTGCTAGAATACCAACAAACTGGTCTATGGGATTAAATCCAGAATTTAAAAATATCAATATCATGTGGGAGGTAGCTGCCTCAGAGAGACCATGGGGCAGCCTGATCTACTCCAGGTCCAGCTTGATTCTGATGACAAATGGCAGAGGAAACCTTCTTGTTCACCTAAACAAAGATCAGCCACTATGGTTTTCAAGTTTCCATAGCAATGTGATAGTCCAGTACAAGCAGAGCTCCAGGGAATGTGGAGAAACAATATAATTCAATTATCTCCATCATTTCAAATGGCTGATTGGGGTGGGGGGAGCCTTAGGAAGCCAGCCCACTTCCAACAGAAGGAAAATAATCTCTTTATCTTTGGTTTTTTTAATTCTGTCAGGGATGGCCTAAATTAGGGAGTGACAACTTGCAAAGCAGGGACATATTCTCTTCTTAAATCAGGTCTGGAAATGCCGTGAGATGAACTCTGATAATGCAGCCTGCAAGCCCTGGGAGCCAAAGCTGTGCAAAATTGTTTAATATGGTCAAATCCTTTAATCCTCATATCTGCTGATGCAGAAAACAGAATATTTCTACCATTTATTACCAGAAACATTATTTTCAAACTCCATAAATGTTGCCTGAAGATCTTATGCAGTGGAGAGAGCATTTTCCTCACTGGACAATTTTGATTCTAATTTATTTAGGAAAAAAACAATACACATAAAGGAACAACCGTTGATTTTTCTTCTTCCTCTTTAGTGATTTATTTCAAGAAGAACTTTATGCCTTTTCACCTTATTCTTTACTATCTGTAAAGTTCAGGAACTTGAATGCCCTGAAAAACTTAGGAATTGATCAGACTTGTAATGAAAAAAGATCTCTTTCTCTCTCCAGTAATACAGGAAAATAAAATATCATTAACTCTGCAGGGCAATGTACTGAAGATGGATCAATCCCTCTCTTTTCCTACCATCCCATAACACAGGAGCAAAGGGGTCAGTCAATAATTGCCAGTAAATTTGGAAGGAATAAAAGGAAATACTTGTTCACAAAGCCAGCCTGAGGAATTTCCTATCACGAAAGGCCATCAAGTCAAACACTCCAGCTGGATTCTAAAGCAGCAGGAGGAATTTTGTAAGCAGTGATTGCCCAGCCAAGAGGCTGGGGTGGAAGGCACAGCACCCAGGGGAGATAAGAGAGCAATAAGGTAATGACGATTACATTTCATGCTCCAAAGCACCAGCAGGAGCCAGGCTGGATGGCCACAGCCACGCCACCCCCCTTGCCAGGTGAGGCTGCAGGTTCCTCTGCTCAGACAGAGCTGCTCAGAGAGCCCAGCTTGGCTCCAGAAATCACTGCTGGCAAAGACATGCCCTAGTCAGGGAAGGATCCTCTCAGCAGTGGGATAAAACATCCCATTTTCCCAGCACAGAATGTGTGGGATGCTCTGGTGCTTTCAGCACTGTGATGTCTTTGGGGAGAGGGGGATGGAGAAATCTCAAACTCCCACCCCAGGGCAGCCCTCCATGGGCTGCTCCACATCCTGCACTCCTGCTGCTCCTGGACTCTCCCAGCCCTGGGTGCAGGTTACAAAGAGCATCAGTGGGCATGGGCAACACACCAGACTCTGTGGAGCTTGTCACAGTGATGCCTTCAGTTCCAGATTCATGTTTTCCAGATTCTGCACTGCATTAATATGTAACTCTGAACTTCATATAAAGTGTTAGCAAGTTCTCTTCACAGTTTACTTAGACAAACCAATCCTCTTCCAGCCCCAGAACCAAGGACACTGCTGAAGCTCCAGCCCCAAAAAGTGCAAATAAAGCAAATTGATGAGAGAATCTGGGAGGGTGGGACTGCAGAACCTGGAACTGGAATTGGACAATGAACCCCAATATGGAAATGGACCAAAACTTTAAAAGTGTGAAAGCTCATGATTGGGGTCCATCCTGGTTCCATCTTGGGTGTAGCTATGGCTGGGCTCTTGTGCTGCCCAAGGTGAATCCTTTAAAAGCCTTTGAACAAAAACCTTTTTTCCTTTAACATTGTTCTAAGTAGCCTCTTAAGGCATAAATGGGCCACTGTTCCAGTTGTTTGAGAGACCCAAGAGTCTTGCCTGAGCCTGCAGGGATGTGGTAACACTGACTTTTAATCCATCCTGGAACATTTTTTTGCCTGGGAAAACTCCTCTCTCTAGTGGAAGGCAACAAGTCCCTCTGTCAGAGATGTCTGGGGTGATCCATGCAGGTGATCAAACAAAATCCCCAGAATAACAGTTTATTTGCTGTCAATATCAGAGGCAGCCCAGCCCATGCAAAGGGCAGTCAGCATCACTTGCCTCAGAGAGCAGAGCTGAGATATCAGCCTGCAGGAAAAGGGACATAATTTGTCCAGATGCAGCGAGGAACCCAATGACTAATTCATGAAAGTGCAATTGATTTTGATGAATCAATGCATTACAGGGTCCAGGGGAGGAGGGGGAGGCACTGGGCATTTTACAGGCTCAACGACAGGATCACACTTTGATCTGAGAAACAAAGACAACCTTCTTCTGTATCAGAAGGAAAGCCCTGAGTATTTTTTTTCAGCCAAAAAATGTAGCTTCATTCTTTTAAGAGACAAACATTCCCTGTCTGTACATTTTCCAAGGTGCAGATGCTGTGAAATAAACTCTCTTGGATAACCCATTCAAATCAGCTGGAACATCCAAATTTTATCACCCTTAACTGGGATCAAAACCAGTTCAGATGGGAAAAAAAATACATAGGAATCAGAAAAAATAATGTTAGCTGTAAGCATATTCTCATCCCTGAAATGTTAAGTTTTAAAACAACCTCTTTCAGAAGGAAGCACCTGTAAAGAAGAAATATTGATTTATATTTTAATGGGGAAAAGAAAAAGGCAAACAATTTTTTACAGCAAGAAGAGATAAATGAGAAATGCCCCCATTTATGTTAAAAGGAACAAGAAAATCTTTGCTTTCCCCATACTTTTATTACAGGTAAGTGGGAAAGCAAATCCATTACTATCCTCACATTTCAATTGTTCATTGTCTATCAAATTTCATAATATCCACTTCCCTGAGAGCTGTTCTCTCTCTCTTTTTGCAGATCATGGGCAAAACTGAGACACTGCCTGGTTAAGGCTAATTCAAAACCCATTCTCTACTGGGATACAAATGCATCTCTGTGTATATTAGGAGAGGGAAGGTTTATGGTGGGTGACTGACTCCCAGGCTGATTTAACATTTGCCATCAAGCAGAAATGCACATTCACAAACACACCAAGACTAGCAAATTGCTCCCTGATTTCTATTCCCCAGGTGCCAGCCTGCAAGGAAACCTATTTAGGTTTATTCCCCATATTGATACACAAAGTAGTAGTAACCAAACTCTGATTGTCTGCACTTTACTTTCCATTGAGCCAACCATAGGGGAAATCATTAGCTTTGACCTTTTGGAGGAAAAGAGAGCAGAGGTGGATTTATCAAAGCAGAGATTTTACTCCAAGCCTTGGCTCTTTATGCCTCTGAATGCATTTTCCTGACCCAACAAGTATCTGTGGCACTTAAAAAGAGCTCACTTCCCTTGAAGGTGAGAGCAAGAGTTCACTCAGGCTCCTGAGCATCTTCTCCTCTGCCCAAAGACAGCACAGGCAAGGAGGAAAATCAATCTCTGCTCTAAAGCATAACCATGGTTTCAGCTGAGACCCATGGCTGAGCAATTGAGTGCAGCTATTTCCAAATCTGCTCTTGGATATCTCCTGGTTATTTAACCTGGAAATTTGAAGAGAAGGAGTCAGAGAGAACCTGTATGCAATAAAAAGAAATAATTATATTCTCATTCCTAACCACGCTGAAACCTTGCAGAAGGGTAAGTGACACGCATGGGTCAGAAACCAAATTGGGAAATTCCTGTTTCTGAAGAACAGTGCTCCAGGAGAGGCTCAGAAATGAATACCCTATGTGTTACTCCCACCCTTTCAGGGTCATCTCTTATTTCTTTTTTAATAAAATAAACATTACCAAGATTAAAGATGTTCCTCGGGCTCCCAGATAAGTTGGTCCCCCTGAGGAGGTGGTCTGAATGGCTCTGAAAATGAAACTTCAAATTAAATGCTGAGATCATTCCTCTCCTAGCAGTGCTCCTCACACTGATGGGCTCACTGGTGTCTCTTTTCCTCCCCACCTCTACCAGTGAGGACCATGGGGACTCCCCAAAGAATTTTTGGAGGCACAGCCTGTCCTTGTGACCAGCACTTGCCCTTCCCTTGCGTGCCAGCAGCACCCAGGATTTGAAGACACCCTGGAGGCTGGGAGCTCTCT
Organism: Erithacus rubecula; assembly: GCF_903797595.1. NCBI lineage: Eukaryota > Metazoa > Chordata > Aves > Passeriformes > Muscicapidae > Erithacus > Erithacus rubecula. The sequence goes on along the minus strand of NC_136662.1, from coordinate 3,654,819 downwards.
GATGTTTCAGGTTCCTACTTGACCTTTTACAATTCTCACACATCCTGGGAACTGACAGATGACTGGTGGCAGCAGTCACTGATTTGCAAAGCAAGGTGTCCAAAGGATTTTGCTCTAATTAAAAATTTAAGCCTAAAATCCATGAATAAACCACCTGAAAGTGGAGCAGATAGAGCAAAGTTCTACCCTGCCTGGCAGCCAAGGCACCTGAATCCAGAGGGGAAATGGAAAACAGAGTGCTGGAGGGGACAACTAATTCTGCCCCATGTCAGGATTGAAGGTCTGGCTGAACAGTCCCACCAGTGTGAGCACTGAGCACCCAGAGCTGCAGCAGGAATAGCAGTGGGAGAAAACAGAAGGTTGCTGAAAGGAGGGAGGAAGAAGAGAACTGAACTAGAAAATGAAGAACAAAATCACCAGAATGAGCATTACCAATGGCTTCATTGGGAATGGAGCAATGGAAAAGGTGTGGCCCAGCAGAGCTCCCAGGGAAGCCCCTCACTGCCACTGCTGTCACTGTGCCTCCTGGGGGTGCCTTTCTGGCACCTTCCATTCCCACTCTCATTTATTAATCCAGCTAAATCCAGCTCCCACCTCTGCCCAGGACCAACTTGCTCTGCTTTTCCTCCCATATCTCTCTCCTGCACTCCCTGCCCTGCCTTCCCTGCATCATTGTTCCAGAGCTGAAAGGAAGGAGTTGTCACCCCCCAACATGGGAAAAGCAGGAACAGGCACCAAGTGACAGACAAGATGCACAAACATAACTCACTGCTGTGAAAGCAATTAATGGCACTCCTGAAACATTTTTCTCAGTAAGAGACATTCAAATTCAGCCAATCTGTCACAACCCTCCATTTGTCATTGTCATTTTTACCATTGTCATGTTATTTGCCATTGCAGACAAGAGCGAGTCGTAGGAACAACTGAAATGAGCATAAGTTGATAAAATAAATTAGCTCAGAAATTTGTATACACAGATATTAAGTAAAAAGCAAAATGATGTCAAGGTTGAAAGAATTAGGAAACGAATTTTAACCAGCCCACATGTTTATGGCTGATTTCCTGATGAATATTTTATTTTTAATAACCTTCCTATCACATTCACTAAAAGGTCTTACCAAGGATGGATCAGTAAACAAATCTGAGGGGGGAAAAAAGGCTGCTCTGAAACATAAAACACTTTCAAAGCTCCAAGTCCCTTGAGAGTAAAGAGTCAAAAGGAATAAAGACAACTCTTAGCATGAAAAGGGAAGACATGGTGTGACTAAATAAAAGGACCATATTTGATAGGTACAAATTGGATATGTTGCCTGCTTCATTCCTGCTGCTTAAAATTGTCAAGCCCATATGCAGATTTGCCAGAATAAACACCTCTTCCTCATGGGCTCATACTTGGGCCTAACTCTGAAATCAAAACCTTTTCAGGTTTTTCCTTTCAGGTCTTTCAAGCTGAGCTAACACACACCAGAGTTTGGGATACACATTGCATCCCATGCCAAACACAATTCCCACACCCACAGGATGCAGTGCTCTGCTCCTTAGGAAATCTCCCCACATACATTTATTTCATCAAAAGATAATCTCCATTTTCACCTTCAAAAAGGGTAGGTAATTATAAATGCATTCTTTTTACTCAAATATTTTAAGCAAGTAATTGTTGCCCATGGGAGAGAGTTTAATTATTTCTGATGAACAGCCAAGACACGGAATCAGGAGAACATGACAGGAAGAGTGTGGAAAATGTGTTCCAGTGCTTAATTGTGCAGCTATCTTGCCTTTTCATCCTGAAAAACCAGGCATTGATTTTTTTCCCCCCCCCCTTGCCAATTGATTTCACACAATCTTCAGTTTAGTAGCACAAAGCTTATCCAACTGCAAAGGCTCCCAGCTCCCTGGGCCAAGGCATCTCTGATTCCCCCCAGGAACTGATCACATGCAGAGGAGCCACTTTTTGTCCCCCACCACAGTGTGCTCAGCTGAATGGCAAAAGTGATAAAAACAGCCACAGAATAATGGAATAGAAATACAGAATGGTCTGGGTGGGAAGGGACCTTAAAGATCACCTTGTTCCAGCCCCTTGCCATGGGCAGGGACACCTTCTGTCCCAGGCTGCTCCAAGCCCTGTTCAGCCCTGGCCTTGGGCAATTCCAGGGATCCAGGGGCAGCCACAGCTTCTCTGGGCACCCTGTGCCAGGACCTCACCACCCCCACAGGGAAAATCTTCCTCCTAAACCCCAATTCAACCTACTCCCTTTCAGTCTGAAGCCATTCCCCCTGTTCCTGCCACTCCAAGCTCTTGTAAATCATTTCTCCATCTTTCTTGCCAGCTCCCTTCAGACACTGGAATGCTGCAATTAGGTCACCCCAAAGCCTTCTCTTCTTCAAGCCATAAATTCCAACATTTTATGGTCTTCACTAAATAGGAATAATGAGACAACTACACACTCAGGAGACAGGAGCTGCTTTGCCACAGCAAGCCCATCCATAAGCAGACAGGTTCAGACACTCTGGAGGATGTACAAACTCCCATCTCATATGGAATATCTTGTCCATAATATTCTGATCTTATGTCAGCTGAGGTTTGCCATGTGACCTGGAGCACGTGGGTTTATAGTGCTTTTAAAAGAATTAACTATTACTACCACTCATAAATATTTCCTTTGGTTTCCTGCTCAGTAGCACACATCTTATTTATGGAGAAAGGCACTGCAAAAACTTCCATTTATGTTCTTTAATTTAAAAAGTATTTTGCATCAGGTAAGTGATTCATATGCAACAAAGAATTCCCTAATGCATCTGCTGGATAAAGGTTTATCACACACTGAACACTTGAGCCTAATCATGATGCATCCTGGAAGGGATATTTCTGCATTCACACACTAATGGTGCCTATACAGAGGGCTGCAGGTCTGCAAGTGACAGACAAAACCAGCCCTGTGAATGGGTGCACAAGAATGGATTATGACAAGTGAATGCAGTAGCAGGTTGGACTTGAAAAGAAAAAAAAAGATCAAACAAGGAGCTACAGAAAATGCATCTCAGCACTCTGCATTCCAGGGATGGGAAACTGCTCCTGCCTCCTGCAAAATCCCCCCAGCAGCCATGGAAATAAAGCTGAGGAAGCAAATCTCACACATCCTCCCATGAGCTCCCACTGTCTCTCCCCAAGAGCTATTCCCAAATGTTATCTCTCACTAGTGCCATCACAGCTCCCTTCCATCATGCTTTGAAAAGGCTTTTCCTGCTCTGTAAGGAAAGAGTGAAAAAGGGAGGAATGACAGAGAGCTGATGAAGAAAGCCCTACTTTCCTGCAGTCTGTGGTGGATGGTGTTCTTTAGGGATAACCTGAGGTGCAGGTCCCAGAGGAGCACGATGGGTGTGTGAGCTGGAAGAGGCAGCAGTGTCCCCAGGTGTCCCCAGGAAAGAGTGGCAGCAGCAGAGGGAGGCAGGAGCTCCTGCAAGGGGAAATGTGGGACCAGCCCCAGCCCTGCCACCAGCAAAAACTTTTCCTGTAAATACAACACGAGCTCAGGGCTTTCCTTGGTGTGTAAAAATGCCATGAATGTGGTGGAGACCAACACATAAAAAAGAGCAAATAAAACCTGCAAAATGCAGTTGTGACAAGCCTGGGTCACTGAGAAATTGCTTGGAAATTACTGCATGGTACTTGTCCTGCCTTAAAAAGCCACTCAAATTCAAGGAAAACTCCAAAGAAGAGACAGGAGCAATGCTAGGAGACCTAAGGAGCAACTTGCACATCATAAATTATGAAGAGGGAACAATTCAGCAGCACTGACAGACTAAAGGAGACCTGTGTTGTTTGCCAAATTGAAGGAAAAAATGCAGTTTCAAAAAGTCTAAATTCTCATAAAGTCTAAGTTGCAGGCATTAGACTGAAACTAGTAGGGAGAGTTTATATATGAATTTGATTGGGATTCTCTGATTGGCCTGGGTTGAAGGAACCTCAAAGCTCAGTTTGTTCCATCCCCTGCCATGGGCAGGGACACCTTCCTAGATTGCTCCAAGCCCCATCCAACCTGGCCTTGGACACTTCCAGGGATCCAAGGGCAGCCAGAGTTTCTTCCAACCCACACAGGGAGTAATTTTTTTCTGAATATTTAATCCAAACCTACTCTCTTTCAGTCTGAAGCCATTCCCCCTTGTCCTGTCACTCCAGACTCTGGTAAAAAAGTCCCTCTCCATCTTTCTTGTAGGCTTCCTTCAGGTACTAGAAGGATACCTCATCCTTAAGGAAAATATTGGTAACCTTACATTGCAGCAACTCTCCAAGAACAATTATCTACATTCCAGAGAAAGCACAGGTTGAATTTTTTAATCTTCACTCCTGTGACTACAAAGCCTACAGTGGGATCCACTTCTGCTGCTCTGTTGTTGTTCTTGTCAGAGATGACAGCTGAATTGCAAGCTCTCTCCCTGCTCACACATCAGCCCACTTAATGAATTATTATGTGCAATAAACACAATTTGCTGATGAGCAGAGCTGGGTGAGCTGGTGTCTCTCCATCCCTCGTGCTCCTCACTAGCAGGGAGAGCAGCTCACTCACTTCTCTCTCACCAACCATCTGCAACTAAAAATAACATTTTGGGGGCTTTGATGGTCGCTCTGAACTAACAGTTGTCCAGGACTGTTATATCCATTCATCTCTACTGCTTCCAAAAAAAATCACTCTCGAGCCTTCCTGAACATAAGCCTAATTTAATGAGGCACCTGTTTCACAGGAATCTCTGCAATCACACAAAGGGGGTTTGCAAGCTGACTGAAATAACCCCAGAATATTGTTACTCTGCATTTTATCTTTTTTTTTTTTTTTTTTTTTTTTTTTTTTTTTTTTTTTTTAAGTGGTTATTTCCTATTGTTGCTTGTAGGGTTTTTTCCTTAATTCCCAAATCCTTCAGATGTCACATCACAGTGCTCAGCAGCTGGGAAGCCCCTCAGAAAGTGCAGATCTGTATGAATAAACTCTCCATGAAGAGAAAAATTCACTCACCAGAGCTGGAAACTGCATGTACCAAGCATCAGGCTTTGCACTTGTTCCTCTTGCTTTTCATCCCTTTTGCCATGTCTGTGATTTACCTCCCAGTCTGCATTTTGTGTGGCTTTATGGCATAACAAATCCAGGCTAAAACTACTTGTTTCTTGACTTTAGAGAAGTGCAGGATACAGGTAAAACACCAGTATATCACTTCAACCATCCACCTGCCAATATAAGAATATTTTTAACAGTGTATATTTTAATACTTCCTCCCATCTCACTATCCAGTGTCCTGAGAGATGAGTCACACTGCCATGTCCTCTTCACTATGATGAAATGCTGTCAGATACACCCCAAATTTATATTTATTTTTCATATTTTCATACTTCATTGCCAACTTACATCTAAATTTTCCTTTCTATTGCTCTCTCAGCCTGTTCTTCCAGCCCCAGCTGTGCTCCCACACAGCTCTGCTGAGCTCCAGGAACACCTGCATTTGGATTTTCAAGGTGAAGGCAGTTTGTTATCTTTTTGCCCACGTTCTTTATTTCCCTCTCCTTTATTATCTGCAGATCTTCTCAAACTGAGATCATTAATTTGCACACTTACACTCTCCCAGCTCATTAATGAAGAGGTTAACTAAAACTGGACCTAACACCTTTCCCAGAAAACCCCATTAGGTGCCTCTCCTGCCTGCAATCCTTGGCTATCCATCATTCAGCTTCTGCTGTGCAGACTCCTGGCTGTGCCTCACACTGCAACCCTCACTAAACTAATTTGTCAAATAGATTTCTTGAAATGCGATACCAAATGCTTTGGAAAAATCCAAATTTATGACATTAATTACGTTACCTGCTGCCAAAAGAGGCAGTGATTCTGTTTGAAGGCACAGAACACTTTCTTAGCAGGATTTACTCTTTGTAAACTTGCATTCCTTGCTGCACTCGCTTTCATTAGCCTTCTAACACCACTGATTTTAGCTCCATTTATTTCACTGATGATAGAAGATACTTTTCAAATGGAACTGCCAGAATCACTTTACATACTGTTTTCAAACTGATAGTCTATTAGCTTTCCACCAGGTAACCCATGATTCCTCCAATTTTATCAGCTCCCCTTTACTGTAATTTGCCCATTTTGTTTACCCAGAGACTGCTAATTAAATCCCTGCAGGTGAAGTTCATTCCTCTGCAGAAGACCAGCATCAGTGTGCCTGTCTTTAAAGTTTTCTTTCAAATGGCAGAAAAAGATTTCTTTCTACATTAAAGAAACAAGAGGAGGGAGAAAAAAAAGAGTCAGTGGAGGGTGTGTGGCTGCCACAGGCACATCCAGAGGACCCAGCCCAAGGGTGCTGTCTCACATCCTTCTGCTGAAAATCCCACTTGATGCCAACTTGGACATATTGTCACACTTTTTGCACCCTCCTAGACACTCTCCATCACTTCAACCACGCAGACATCCCATGGCTTGCCCCAGCTCCTGCTTCAGAAGGTGCTAATTAGATCAAGGCTTGTAACATTTGCACCTCTAAATGTCAGACAAGCCCATCAGCTCTTGCACTGCTGAGTCACCAGTTTAACTCTTTGGGCCCTGGAACTCCACAGCACCTGGCCTTCCTCAGCTGCAAAGATCCAAGGGCTCTCACTCTGCTCCTCCATCACTTACACCCCCATTTATTACCTCCAGGCTTCCTGGGATATTTTTGGATGCCAGAAGTAGCACACATAACACCCCTTCACAACTCCTGGGCAGAATATGGCCCCATCAAAACCAAATGACGATCAATACTAATTCCCTGGAGCCAGAAACTAATCTTTCTTTTTGCTACAGAAATGTTCAGAAAGTTTTTTAGCACCACAGCCATTTGAATTCCTATTAAATAGACCATTCTCATAATTTGTTATAGGCCTGCTCTCCACCTTGAACTTCCTTCTCCTTTATAGATTATTTCTGAGGAAGTTTCTTTTTTCTTCTTTTTTTTTGCTGACTCCAACTCCAGCTTATCTTTGTTCTTTTGCATTTAACTCAGCTCTGTATTCCTCTTTCTTTACTCTGGACTTTTAACATAAACTTTTAGCTTCAGTTTCTGAGAAGTCCCTCTTTGAGGCACAACATCACTGATTGTTCATAAATCCCTTCCAGCCATCCCACTTTACCTCCCAAAAATTTCACAATTTTTCCAAATACAGACTCCTGGAACCTTTGTGTTGCAGCTGTCTGTGCACTAATACATTTCTTCTTTCATCCTGGGTTTTCATCTTCAGCTCCTTTGTGCTGGGTGTGTTTGTGGCTGAGCAAACCCATCTTGTACAATTTCCCAGATGGAGCTACAAAGGCTCTGAACAGGACAGAGACACAGCCCAGCCTGGTGCCATTATTAACCCATTAGTTTACAACTCATCCACCTTCTCCTTCCTCTGAGTCAGGGCTCAGCCCACTTTTAGATAGAAAACTGGGATGAAGAACGTGGCACACCAACCTCTGTTTCATGCAGTGTGGAAAACCCCAATAAACTCCTTAAAAGCCTGCAATAGAACTAAATGCAAATACATCTAATACAGATTTAAAAGAATTGAATGGGATTGTGAAATTATGGGCAAAGCAGGAGCATAAAGGACAGAATTACAGAAGTACCTGGTGGAGGCATCAAGGGTTTGTTTTAGCAACTTTCCTCAGCAGCAAGCAAAATGATAGATTTTCTTTTATTCTTAGTAGCAATTTTTGTTTGGCCTAAACCAGCATGTAATTTGAGATCTTTTGTGTTGTGCAATGAAGAAAATGAATGAAGAAAAGGCCTCAAAATGAAAGGATGGTTATGTACATCATAACAGCTAATGACTTGCACATACTTCAGGGATATGGAAGCTGTGAGGAGATTACATTATTTTCTGAGTGTAAGAGATGGTGGTCATTTAAAGCCATGTATATTCTCCAGCTGTTTATTGTCTTGTTAGCTGTCATTCCAACAGTAGAGGAATAATTACTGCATGCTTTTAGTGGGCAGCTTTGATTTGCGTTTGTGGAGCCTCAGCAAATTTTGGCATTATTTGGAAAAAAATCACAGCCCATCCTCACCCTTCCCTGCTTTGCATCCCTGGGAAGGCCTGTCCCTCATGTCCTGCCCTCCTTGCACAAGGATGCAATCCCAGATTCTCAGTGCTTTAGTATCCACAGCATCAGCTTGAGCAGGGTCACCCTTCTCTGTGATGATGTGCTAACACGGATTTAACTTCACACCAATTCACAGGCACAGTTTTTGATTTCCACAAACACTTAACAAAGGCAGTTTAACCAATATGGATTTATTGCTCTGGAAGGGCAAGCTACACCCCTCTGAGTGCTGGGCACCCTCCTGCCCTCCAGCAATCCCTGCTGCTGATTAGCACCGTGTTCCCTGGGATGCTGAGGATGAGATCGATGCTCCTCCAGCCAGCACCACTGAGCAAAGCTGTGCTCCAGCACAGGGCTCCTCTGCTCTGCAGCCAGGCACAGCTCAGCAGGTGACAGCTGAGCTCCCACATGGACCTTCCCCCAGGCTGTCACCCAGTCCAGGACCTCCAGGTACTCTGAGAGAAGGAAATGCTCTGGTGGGGAATGCTGGTCTGGCCACACTCATCTTTAGGGCTGGAAAACACTCCAAGCTCCTTGAGTCCAGCTGTTCCCCCAGCACTGCAAGGTTACCAGCAAGCCATGTCCCCAAGGGCCACATCTAGCTGTCTTTAAATCCCTCTGGACTGTTGCAATGCCTGATAATCCCTTTGGTGAACAAATTTCCCCAAATATCCAATCTAAACCATCACAGTGCAACTTGAGGCATTTTCCTCTTGTCCTGTCACTTGTTAAGTGGGAGAAGAGCCTGACCCCCACCATTTACCTATCCCACAGCTAAGAGTGAGGACTAATCTGTGAGGAAAAGTCAGAGCCACACCAAATTTTGGGTGCAGGTTAATTCCTGTGAGGAACAAGGAGCTGGAGCTGTTTCCCAGCCCAGGGGAAGCAGGGGCTACACCTAGCAGAGTGATTTAAGCAATCCCTTTGGTGGCATACAGAGAGGCTGGCATGGTTTCAACACTCCTCACAGATATGCTTTGGACAGCAGAGAATTAACTCCAGCAGTTCAGAAAAATCAGTATTTTCACGAGTGAGTTGTTCTCTGCAAACCCTGACACGCACAGGCACGGGGGGGACCCCACTCACCTCGTGTGCTGGATCCCTGGGGCTCTCTCAGGCTGGGCTGCTTCCTAGCTAAAAACTGAATTACTAATAATATTCAAAATAAAGAGGATTTAGCTGGAAAATAAATAACCTTTTGCCCTTAATTTGTTCTTCAATTTCACACTCCTCCTGCGCTCATCTGGACGTCCCTCAATAAATAACAAACTCACAGTGATCTGCATATTCCCTCCCCTACCAGAGGCTGAGTGCTCTGAAGAATCTCATTTTTTTCCCCAGCAATCACTCTGAAAAGTGATTTTATCCTTCTCTTCCCTCTCAACCCCTCCCAACACAACCAGAATGGCAGCAGTTTTTTTCCTTTTGTTTTGACTTATTTTAACAACGTTTTCTCTCTTGAAAATCTGTTGAGATTACAGAGAGCTACGGGGCTTTGCTGTTCATCAATAATTTCAGTTTGGTTTTAGGGCTTTCTAGCCTCATCCTAAGAATCCACAACAGAAAGATATAAAGCACAACCAAGTTTTTTTCAGTAAATTCTTTTTATGTACCTTTAAAGAAAAAGAACATCCAAGAACTATGAATTATTTTGGCTCACCATCTACACCAAGGACATTTTTTCATATCTATTCTCTTATTTCTCTTTCAAGAGGCTGATAATATCTCTGGAAGGAGCATATAATACCTCTAAATATGTAAAACATATTGTTTTAAGAATCTGGCTCCTTCTGAAGGACAAAAGAGAAATATATCTGTGATGATTCACTGATTTACATTGTTTTGTGGGGTGTTCAGATGATACAGAGATAAATTCATTCAGATGTGCATATTAAAACAAATTAATAGAAGAGTGATATTTAATTACCTTAGGAATAGGGACTTTAATACCTTCTGTACTTTGTTTTTATTCTGTGACTGCTCAAACACATTTGTGGGAAAAAAAAAATTCTACCTAACAAGGCAACAAAACAAAAAGGTTAAAAACAGATTTTAAAAAAGCAGTGGGAGAAATTGCTCTTTCTTGTAGTAGTTGTCTACTGGGTAATAAATGCTGCAGAATTTATGCCACTTTGGAAAAAAAATACTGCAGAAAACAAAATATTGCAGGTTTAAGTATCTTAATTACAAAAATTTCATATTCAATGAACTCTTGCCAAAATAAACTGTGCACATTATCTGAAAAGCAAATGTTAATTAAAACTGTATCTTGATAGCCTTCCTGGCTCACAAGGCATCCTGCACATGGGAGATTAAAGAAGGTGCCCCAGCTGCAATCAGTCCTCCAGCAAAGGGTTTCACTTCATTTTTTTGATGTATGTGGGGCCAAAAGAAGTCAATGTGCACTGATGGCCCTTAGCAGCACCTCATCTTTTTGTCTCTAACATTTGGGATCTACAGTACATATTTCACAAACTCTATTACAGCTGAGAAGAGTTTCCTGCAAACCCCTACAATAAACAGAAGACTAAGTTCCAAGCATTAATTAGCTGCTTAACACAAAGATACCCACTTATCACCGTGCCCAGAGCACACAGTAATTAAAGCCATAAAGAAAAGGGGATGCATTAACACTTCTGCAGAGTGCAGGCTCTGAGGAGGGATGGCTCTGGGGCATGGAACAGGACAGCAAGTCCTTACCCAGCTCCTGGTGGCAATCAGAGAAGCCACTTAGCTTCTCTGCATCCTTTTGCATCAGTCCAGGAGGAACATGAATGCAGGAGCACCTGGCAGTCAGGAGAAGTGTGATTCATTCCTTGCTCCTCCAGGTTTTTGGGGGACAGGGTCAGTGCTGTGCTCTGGCCACCCCTCTGCAGCTTTGACTCTTCAGAGACACAAGCAAGTGTAAGGGGTGCTGCATAAAAGGACAAGGAAAGCCCTGCTCCAGCAGCAGAACCCTGCAGCAATAAAAGCACAGGTACAGAGCTGATTAAGGTACATAAAAATGCATCCAGGGATGCTGGGAATCCTTTACAGCCTGCATAAAGCCTGATGTACCATGCCCTCAGTGCTACAGCACTCAGAGAAGGCAATTAGGGAAGCACAGGCAAATTTTGTTGAAGTCAAAAATTGGCCATTCCCTCCAAATCCATGGCCTCAGTTCCTTCCTCCCAATCTAAAGAACTTGAAGGAGGCCTGGAAGGTGGGAGCTCAGTTGTTCCCACTCAGAGGAGAAATGATCCATCCTCTGAATCCCTGGGGAGCCTGTTCCTCTCCATAATGTGTAGGTGAAATTTGGCCAGTTATACTCCTACCTTGCTTGCCTTGAGCAGGTGAGATGTTCATTTGTGAGTTCAATCCATCTCCTCTCTCCCCAAGAACAGAACTGTGCTGTCTTCCTCCAGATATTTTTGGAGAAGGAATTCAAACAAGGCTTGGAGGTGTAAATCAATAAATCATGGGGTTATAGAACAGGACCATCAAGATCATCTCATTCCAACTCCCTGCCATGATCAGGGACACCTTCCACTGTCCCAGGTTGCACAAATTCCCATCCAATCTGGCCTTGGACACTTCCAGGGATGGGGCAGCCACAGCTTCTCTGGGCAACATATTCCAAATAAAGACCAGATTATTGCCTACAGTCACTAACCAGCAAGATATTAAAGTTTAACAAAACACAGTTGCCAAAAAAAGCCTCCTCTACAGCCTCTTAAAGAAGCTGAAGGCAAACCCACCACATCATGAATGTTAACAGGTTCATGCTGGTAAAAGATGAGCATATTTCCTCAGCATAATGTATAATATATATTTGTAGTACTGTTATGATTAAGCTGTGGCCAAATCTTCCTACATCCATAAAGCTTCAGAGCATCCTTGATACCATCTCAGTAGTGCCTGATTCAGAAAAATCTTCCTGTAAATGCACACAAACAGACATAATTTCAAATGCTTCAATCTCTCAACCAGCTGGCTTGGGAAAGAAGATGCAATCCCAGTTTTGGGAGTTCAGCTGGGGAGATGATGACACACATCAGCTGCAGCCCTTCACACCTGGCCAGGTTCTCTGCTCTGGGGCACACACATTGTCTTTTAATGTGAATTAAAGCAGACTGTGTACAACAAACTAAATATTTCAGGACTGGGGTGATTCAAAGGTCAGGCCAGAGATTCTGTATATCAAATTTCCTGCAGTCTGTGGTGATCTTGTCAGTATTTAGATTCCTAAGCAGAGCTCCTCAGAGCAACACCTCCATATGGATTTGCATGAAGAATACTCAGAACCTGCAGTAGGGGTCTAACCATGCTTTACAGCTATTTCCCAAACCTTACCTTCCCCATGGCAACTGAAGAGCCTTAAAATCCACCTCTAAAAATCATGCCATGAAGTGAAAATCTCTCCAGGTCTATTTATCTGTGCCTATCAGCCAATCTGGCTGATGAAACCCTGAGCAAAGCCAACAAGTTGGGCACCTGAGTGATTTTAAATTGTTAACTGAATCATCAGGCATCTAAACACCTTTTAAACTCCAGTCTGGAGTGTCTATAATGCTCAGAATAGCATACTGAGACACAGGAGTGCTTTTATCTCTGCTTTACAGAAGCACCTTAGCCAAAATCTCAGAGGCAGCTGCAGCTTGAGGGATTGGAATTGATGTGTCCCATGGCCAAGGGACAATTTCTAACCACTGGCCTCCCCATGCAGCTGGTCCAGAGCCTTTCTCCAGGGCTGAGTTTAAAATTCCAGCCCTGCAGCCCTTGCTGGGAATGGCAGCTTGTAAGGGAGACCCTGAGCTCAGAGCCTGCACTCAGCACTCCCATGTGCCAATGAATCCCACAGCCACAAAGCTGACCCTGCTTTATTTGATCTTAGGATGTTCCTAAATCTTGCCTCTTTCTATGGTCAAGGGATGGAATTTAGTTGCTAGTAAGCAGTTCTGATTTCATACTTTGGGACATCAAAGTATGAATGATGTTTTTCAATTTTCTGCACTTAAGCTTATTATAAGAAATATTTTAAGGGGTATTATTTCTTATCTGAAGATACTGGACATAAAAATCTGCAAAACCTTTCTCTCTATTGGCTTTGGGTCAATGCTGAACACAGACACACTGTGGTTTTTTTTAAGGACACCATCAGAGAATTAAACATCCATCACTTAAACAGAAAACACTGCCTGAGACAAAGGGAACCTCACAGCCCATTTGGTTAAGGGATGCTTTAGGGAAAATCCAACCTAATGCAGGAGGATTTACATCCCCCTGAATCTTTTTTCTGTCTTTTCACAAGCTATCCTTTCCCACAGTGCAAATTGCAACAGCATGATGACAGCCTCCCCCTACAAGCAGTTTTAGGCTCCTTTCACTGCTAGTCCTGCCTGCTCCCAGTGAAGGATCCTCTCCAAGTCCCCAGGTCAGCACCACCCTTGTGAATCTGTGAGTCAGTTTTCCAATCCCACAGCACAGCTCTGCTCCTGAAGGCAGCTGGGAACAAACCATATCATTGCCATTAGGATAAAAAGCACCAATATCTTGTGAAGTTGCAGCAATATTGTTGGTGGATTTAAACAAGCAACATAAAAGCTGGCACGGTGCTGTGGATCACTCTTTATTATGCTGTTGATAATAATTTATATCAGGATGTGGAGCACCAGCCCCACAGGCTCACAGCAGCAACACAATGCAGAAAAGTGTGTGTACCACAGTGTGTGTAGCTTAGGGAAGAGAGGCAGGAAGATTTGGGTTTGTTTACTCCAGGGATATTTGGATGGGGCTGTCAGAGCATTTAGACTTCCATAAAATCATTATTTCCTCTGTTCTTTTTTTCTTCTCAGCTCATTTTTGCCTCATTTTGTCAGTGTGAGTGACCAGGGTGCTGCTATGGCCAAGAGAGCCAACAGGGGGGTTGCACCAACAAGGTAATCCCCAGCAGAGGTAAAAGGTCATTATCCCACTGCTTGAGGCCCTTGTTAGGACACACCTGGAATACTGTGCTCAGTTTTGGTTCCTATGATGCAAAAAAAAAAAAAAGTGAGTGGGTTGGAAAGGTCCAGAGAAATCCTCCAAGGACTGGAAAATATGAGGAAAGGCTGAGAGACCTGGGTTTGTTCATCTGTGAGAAAAGAAGGCTGAGGGGAGACCTTATCACCATGTTCCAGTATTTAAAGGATGGCTACACAGAGGGAGGCTCCCTTTTCACAAGAAAAGGGGTAATTATACAAATTATTTCTGGGGAGATTCCACTTGGATGGACATGAGATAAAATTTTCACAATGAGAATAATCATTATGTATCATTGGAATAACCATTGGAATAATTTCCCCAGTGGATTCCCCAAAATTGAACACTTTAAGATTCAGCTGGACAGGGGGCTGAGCTTGAAGAAGAGTTGGACCAGGTGATCCTTGAGGTGCCTTCCAACCTGGCATTCTGTGACTGATATTTTTGCTTCTGGAAGATGTAGGCTGGCCACAAAGCACCTACAGCAATGTGTGGAAAGCTAACACTCCAGTCCATGTCCCAAAAGGCATCCCAGAAGTTTAGGCTTATCCAGAAGTGCCCCTGGATGTCTCCTCCACACTGCTGCTCTCAGGACCTTGTCCCATCATCTCCTAATAAATCCTGCTTGAAAAGGGCAGAGATTAATGCCTAGTGAAAAAGCAAGTCCTCTTCCCAAACCCAGAAAACCCACAGAAAATCCCTCTTCAGAGGTTCTTTCCTCCCACACAGATGGAAGTGTGCACACCTCAGCCCAATGGCTTCAGGAGGCAGCCAAGGTTTGAAACTGGAATTTTACATTCCAATCTGAATGGATTTCTACATCCCCACAGCAGCATTGACCCAGGGCAGCTCTTGCAAGGCTGAGCTTATCCACACTGCTGAGCAAACAGCACACAGCTCATTTCTCTGGAGGGGCTTTGTTCAGCCTGGTTTCACACTCCCAGCTAGGACACAACACTTAGCTCCTCCAAGATCCTCCACCATACACTTAGATAGCAATCACACAAGCCATCATTTTGGATGCCAAAGAAAGTACAATTAAATACCATGGGGATTGTATTAGATACCAGGTTTAGCTAGTATTTCAGCTCTGGGTCATTATTTCACATGTATATATCAAAGGAATGTGAATATGGAATAGGCTGAGAAACAGACTGCAGATGCAAATGCCAAAATACTACAAGACTAATAGATTATTTTTAAGGGGAGGGAATAGACTGAAAATATAGGAGAAAGTTGCTGAAATAAATCAAAGGTGAGCAGATGCACTTGGCCAAATGGCTTTTTCCTTCCTAGTACAGCGATTTGTTTTATCCTTATGCTTCCTGAATCCAGTCAATAAGACTGCATTAAAAATGCATGGGCCAATTTGATGGCTACAACATGGGGATTTTCAGGAAAGCTGGGGTGTCTGGAAGGGCACAAGCACTATATTTATGTACAGAGAAGGAGAACAGAGCATGGGAGAAGGAAATACTTGTCAGATGTCAGGTTCCCCACGTAGCAAAAATAGTAAATCCCTCTTCTTTTGAGAGAAACAACATTCTTTATCTAGAGAAGCTGCCACCCTCACACCAGGCACCCACAGGGGGGGCAGGGAGAGTTATAGCCCCTACAAGAAGAGAGCAGCCCCTATTTTACACTTCTCTTTGCCATGCACTGCATTTTAGGACTCCCATAGATGCAGGCTGGGGCCAGGCATTACCAAAGGCTTTCAGGAAAGCTGGCAGACAATGAATTTTCATCAGAAAACAGAGCTGACATTTTCCAATTCTCTGCCTGGACAAAGAGCAGAGAACATTTCATTTGGAGGGAGCCCCTGGAGCTGAAGCTGTTCAGAGTTGGCTTCATTTGGAGGCAGCAATTTGTACCCAGAATTTTTTGGGAGCATCCCCCTCCACACCCCTCTCACCTGCAGCCTCTCCAAATCCATGGAACCACACCACCCATCCCACAGACAGTGGCAAGCCAAGTCAAACAGCTCCTCTGCAGGGTAGCTCATCCTCTTCCAGTAAAGTCCCAGGTTTACAGGGGCTCAGCAAGTTGCCAGCAGATAAAGAGGGACCCCTGGAGCACAGCTGAGTCACCTGGGGACAGTTTCCAAGAGGCTGGATCTGTCCAGGAAAGGCTGAGGGGTGCATTAAATGAAGGTTGGCTGGATCACTGGCAGAGGTTTGCCACATTCTTTGGATTTTTTAAGAACTTGATCATGTGGGCCTTTAGGATTAGAGATAAATCAAAGGAAAGCATCTCTGTTTGGAAAATGCATTGTCCAAGGCGAGGGGAAGGAGAGAGAGGGGGATGGAGGGAACAGAGCTTGTGCTCTCTTCATAAAATCTGTCAGAGGATGCACAGCTGATATGCAGCTCTGCCTTCCCCTGGGACCAGCCAGAGCTGCACTAGAAGGTCTTCCCCAGCAGGAAGGCAGAGAACACATTCTGTGACACAGGAAAACATCGAAATTAAATTTAACAACAGAGGAAAACAACTTCTGAGAGCTTCTCCGGCAGCACCAAGAGGTTTGTGCCACTGTAGGAACATCTAAATTTGCATGAAGTGTAAACACACTCACACACATACACACACCCCCGCTCCTGTTTGCACCCAGAGTGTTCAGAAAATAGCAAATGTTGCTTCCACCTGGCTGCAGGGGTGGCAGCCAAGCCCTGGGAATGGCTGGGAGGAAGGGAATGCCATCCCTGCATCCGCCGGGACCAGCCTGCTCCAAGCTGCTGCTGGGGAGCACTCAAGCAGCAAAACATCCCATGTTCTATTGCTGAGTGCATGCAGCTGGTTAAACTGAACAGCCCTGGCAGGCTGATGGGAGCACAGGAATAACCAGGTCAGCCAGAGGAGGTGTAAGTGTGTGTGTGTGGGTGTGTATTGCTGGCTGCTGCTAATATTGGATGGAGATTTAGGAATAAATAGCCTGTGTTGTAGCACTTTCTACCACTGAGAGCTGTACAAGGTACTGATTAACTTTTTAAAACCTGCTGGGGAATGAAAGGATCTCTGGGAAGGTCGTGCAGGGGAAAAGTTGCCCTTTAAGGGAAAAAAAAATAAATAGAAGAGGTTTTGTGTTGCTTTAGGTAAAGTGGGACTGCCGTGCAAAGGTCTCCTGGATTTGGGGCTCAAAGGCTTCACAGAAGGAATGTACAAAGCACAGCTGAGGATGGAACATTATTACTCATGCAGTGTCTGGATCAGAAATCATTCCCTGTAAAAATCCAATATTTCCATACTATTTTCCAGCCCTTTGGAAGCTATTTCCACCATCTGGAACTACACCATCCATCACAGCTCCCCTCCTAAGCATCTTCTCCCAAAGCAAAACCACGAGGTTCATCACACCAATTAAAAAATTACCATCTTTGTTTCTCTGTTTTGGAACCAGCCTGTAAGCCATCCTAATATTTAGGGTGACATGAAGGAAAATGAAAGCAAGCAAGCAGAGGCATTTCCATAACACCAGGACTAATTGCTCCATTGTAGAGCCATTTGGTTTAGAAACAGTCAAAAAAAAATCCAGTGGAAGTCCTCAAGGTTTAGATATTTAAAGAGTGGGTGGACAGAGCAGGGTGTGAGAGCAGACACTATGAACATACCCAGACTGAAATTTTCAGTGCAGGAAAATTCTGCGTGAGAGAATGTGTTGTACACTTGGCAAAATCCTCCCTATCTGAGTCATTCACTTGCATAAAATTAGAAAACTGTTCTAATGAAAGTAAATGAATTCTAAATGAAGGTACAACTGCACATGAAAGTCAAGAGCTTCTGTTCTAAAAACTTTGAGCTGAGCTATTTAGACATCATAGCATCTTTCCCTAGATTTTTCTTAAACCAAATAATGGCAAGTTCAACAAATTTCACAAAATATTTCCGTTCTAATGCAAATACAGGTCTCAACAGGATATGGTTTGCCAATTTTTATTTGGCAAAAATAAAATGAAAATGAGTTAAGATGGCCTAGAAGATTTGAGCCAGCACACCAACACCAAGTTTGTCAACTTTCCATTTCCAAACATTAAACTCACGCAGTGGAATCACAAAATCACAGAATGGTTGGGTTGGAAGGGACCTTAAAGATCTTCTACTCCCAACCCCCCTGCCATGGGCAGGGAACATTCCACCAAACAGATTCTGGTGTACCAGTACAGCCCAGTACCCAAGCTCAGAAAATTGGGACTGTCATTCCCATCCTACCTATCCACTCCCCTCAGGAGTGTTGTTTTTCAGCTCATTATTTTTGCAGTGTATTTTTGGCTCATACCTGTCTGCCAAGGTAAGCAAACAAAACTTGAAAGAGCTATTTCTGCTGGATCAAACTTGGTTTTTTCATCTCTTCTTTTGTTTCCCACTCCTTCAACATCCAGCTTCTCACAACAGATTTCATGGCCTTGAAAGTTGCTTTGGGAAGAAGTGTAACATGGACCCCTGTTGATAATTAGCACTGGAGAAGGAGAAGGTTAATGCTCCCCATCAGCAAACTACAAAGCCAGGTGGGCACTCTCCATCCCAGCTGGAAAACCTGCAGCTCTGACATGCAAGAAATACAACTGGAAATTGGTTCCTGCATGTCCTAAATGGAGTAAGAGTTCAAAAGTAACCTTGATAGGACTCCAATTTTTTTATGATATCCTAATGGGACATCCAGATCTCTCCCCTGAGTGCTCAGGAAAGTATTAATGTGCACTAAAATCCCTTTCTGTTTTTCCCAAGGGGAATTCCCTAGACTGGGGGTGGTAGTGCCAAATGGAGAAAGTACATTTCATCTAATCATAGAATCATGGGATCATTTGGGTTGGATGTGACATTAAAGCTCATCTCATTCCAGCTCCACTGCCATGGGCAGGGACTCCTTCCACTGTTCCAGATCCCTCCAAGCCCTGTCCAGCCTGGCCTTGGACACTTCCAGGAATCCAGGGGCAGCCACAGCTGCTCTGGGCACCCTGTGCCAGGGCCTCACCACCCTCAGAGAAGGCAAATCCAAAGGTGGGATCTCCCTCCTGATCTTCCTGATTTATAGGGAGGGGGAAACAGCAGGAGAGAAACATTTCTGGAAGGTTTAATCCATAGAGGTAATCCATAGGTAACGCAATGGGAACAGAATGGAGTAACTAATTACATTTGGAGTGTGTGTGCAGAGCACTTTATTGACCAGACCTCTTAAATTGGTATTTATGTTATTGCTGTCTGGAACCCCAAGGCCTTCTTTGAGTGATATTAGTAGATGAGATAAATAGGAATTATTTTACAGTTCCTGATCAGGTTACTGGCACTTATGTTTCTTGTTTGTAAATGTCAATTCATTAGCATATGAAGGATAAACTATACTCACTTCAATAACTGCATTTCCAGTTAAAAACCATTAAAAGAACAAAGTGAAAAAACAACCCAAGAGCACCTTTCCACAACCTCTCAGTCTGTTGTGAGGCTGCTTTGGAAGATACATAAACCAAAGCTGACAGTGCACTTGATCTCAGCCAAAACCCCTAATAGCAATATTACAGCCCCTAATGTTTTACATCTGACAAGCATAAATATCCTGTTTGTGCATCTTTCCATAATTTATCACCTTGGTAACAACTCCTACCTCACCCCCAGCCATGCACATGGTGGGGAGGGTGGAATTGCCTGGGATGGCAAAACCAGAAACCACTCAGCCTATGGGATATTTTCAAAGTCAGGGGGATGTTTTCATCCCCTTGGGTGATTTGCAGTTGTACCACCACATCAGACTTGCAGAAATCTCTAATATGAGAGGGTTGAAGAGTCAACCAAAGAAACCAGCTCTTGTCCCCTCTCTCAGGAGCTGCAGCACAGCTCAAGGTTCCCTGCTCTTCCCTGTATTGCCAATTTTATAAACCATACCCTTCTCTGAGTGGGTGGATAATGGCTGTACACAGCAGATATTGGCAAGAAGAAAAGTTATTCAGGTCTCTACACCAGAGACATCTCCTGCAGCTCTCACATGCCTCAGCTTTCACAAGTGGCTTTTTCCATGCAGGATGGACAGACCAGTGCTGTCCCCTGAAGTGAACAGGTTTTTCTGGAAAACATTCCCATCCATTCCAGCCTCCCCTGAGCTATCTGAAAGGAGCAGGTTCCTGTGCCATCATCTGTGCCTTGGGCTGGATCAGTGGGTCCAAAAAGAAAAACCAATGACAAAAATACACATGCTTTCCCCAAGGGTTATGTAGATGGAAAATAAGAATCATCCCATTTCCAACAACTTGTCCTCTGGATATTGCAGGAATTATGATACTTTTTCACAGCCTCTGGATGTTACTGATAGAACAGCAGCACAAAGGAAGATTATCTGCATCCTGGACCCCTTTCTCTCCATGATACCTGGGATCCACAAGTAGAAAATAAAACAGCAGCCATGGAATAAAGCTGTAACCCATGCAGAAAGGCATTTTAAAATAAATATATTTTTTACCAGAATAGATCAAAAAGTACTTTCTGAAGGTGAAAGAATATTGAATTATCAATAGTCAGTGTGGGTGGAATCACTTGCATTGCATCTGCCTTCCATCTGCCTAAACCCAGCAACTACTGAAGTCCTGTAAATGCTCCATAGCTGCAGAGAATGGGGAGACCTGTCCATCTCCTACTGATCTAAAGATTAAAACCCTGCTTGGAAGAAGCCACCTACCAAGACATGTTCCAAGCTCTTAGAGTCCTGATTGAACCTCTGCTGAAACCAGTGGGAGTCCTGCCACTGATCCCAACAGGGCTCAGATCACATTTCCTACTGAGAGTTATTCAGGAATAATAATGCAGACATTTTGTCAGAAAAAAAAGAACACAATTGCAGAAAGATAGATAAAACACCCTAATAGTTTTTTTTTTCCTTTCTCTGGTTTCTATTATTCATGGGACTCTAATGATCCCTTCCTGCATGCAAGACAAAAGTAAACCAGAGCCTGGCACTCCATCATTAATGTGATGTGGATATATTAATGAAGCAGTGTGTGTTAACAGAATTGGGAAGGAAATGAGAAGCAAACCTAAAAAGCAGCTAAAATGGTGCCCTAGCACTGTAAATGAATCAGTGTGGTGACCTGGCAGGTCTCTTTCTGGACTGGCCACAAGGAAGTTGATGGCAGATAACTCGAGGCATTCTGCACGTGAATGTTGGCTCACACTAAAACTTTCAAAACATGCTAGCTGCAGTGAAATCTAATCAAGTGAATTTCACATCAATGCAGCTTCTAAACAACCAAAAATCAGGAAAAAAAATCACAATTTCAAGGCAACGCCGACAGCCAGAGAAGGCATAATCCATATTTGCATTGGGTCCTCATGCATCTTGTCACGTATCTGCTCTGAAATCTTCTCCCCATTTGGCACCAAACTTTCTTACTTTGCAAACAGCTACTGAAGAAAGTCCACAACTGATTTATCCAAAAAGCTCCGAGCCAAAACTCTGAACCCTTGGGCCACGGTAACAAATTCCCGACTCCGGAAAGAAAAGTTTGAGACAGCTAGGATTGAGTTTCCATGCTGGAAGCGTGGCTGCCCTGAAAGGGCAGGGAGTGTTGGGAACTGCAGATGGCATCCCGGAGCTGGGCGATGAATCCGGAGCATCTTACGTTCCCTGGGGCGATGTTCGCACCCATGGGGATGGCAGCAGCCATCAGCGAGCCGTACGTGCTGCAACTCAGAAACTGCACTCAGGGCTGCGAGGAGGGGAGCAGAGATAGGAAATAACGAGTGGAAGGCAACAATTAAAGCAGCAGCGTGGAGGGTTTCTATCTGCAAAGGACCCGCTGGGTTTTGCCGAGGTTATCGCCCGGCCCGCGAGGATCCAGCCAGCCGCTGTTGAAACGCGATTTTATTTTATTTTTTAGGCTACAAGGGAATAGTGCAGGAGAGGAGGGATGTTGCTGCAATCCAGCTCCGTAATGGAAACCTGGATGAAACGGTGGCTGCATCCTTATCACCTCCCTGCAATTCAACTCAAACGCCAGCAGCCCAACCACGTGCCCGAGACGGTCGACGGAGTTTATGTTGGTTCAGCCATGTGTTGCTATTCTGATAAAGGACAAATTGACTCGCCATTAAAAGCCAACAACAGCCTTAGAAAATGTACTGTTAAGCATGTTTTTTTTTTTTTTTTTTGGTTAAAAAAAAAATACATTTGATGGATTTTGAAATGAAAAAATGCCTGAATGTTCAGCTGTGCTTTGAACTGCAGAGCGCACACTCCACCTGAAAATAATCTATGCTCTGCTGAAGTCATTCATGGCCAGGCTTAAATTATTTTTATTCTTTGTCAGTGGCAAAATGATACTTAATATTTTATCTCTTTTGTTCGCAGCAAGGTTTTTTCCCCTTGTTTTGGAAAACAAATGTCTTTCCCTGGGGAGTACAGCATCAAACAGCTTCTGCAGCAAGTAATATTTTCTGCAGCTGTTGAGAGTGGGGTTCATCTGTAGTTTGACTCAGAAGAGACTCGTGCATCACTGAGGTCAGAGATCATATGAGTGGAGAGAATGTCACATACCAAAGCACCAACAAGGACAAAGGAAAAAAAATATGGGAACGTTTTCCCCTGTGCTGGGAATGAACTGATGGTAACTAAAGGGCAGTTACACTCTTGGAGTAAAGCTTCTTCTAAATCAAAGTGGCACAGCAGAGTTTATTGTTACAGGCTCACGGCACGAGCAAAAAGAGCAACACAATAAATAAAACCAAAATTCCATACCCTGTCTGCTTGCTCTCCAAAGTGAAGCATCTCAAATATTACAGCAATATTTCCTCTATTTCATTACAGAGTCTGCATTTGCCACTTACATACTTTAGTAGGGAGGATTTGAGTGAGTGCAGTGAGTCATTGGAAGAGAACAGGGTTCATTCAGAACCTCGGCACAGACACATCAAAGCATCACTAATCAAAAGGTGGAAGCAAACACTGGAATAGAAATCTGACCCTATTAAAAACTGAGGATTCTTACACACCTATGCCACTGGTGAAAGCAGGATGCTGGGGGAAATAAAAAAGATGGAAATAGTATCACCTTTTAGAGAGTCTTAAGGAAGCAAACAGACAGATCAAAGCACAGCTGATTTATGAGCAAATCCCACCTATTCTTTTAAGTGCTTTCCAAAATTACCAATGTATATTGGGGCTTTAAAAACAATGGATGAGAAAGTAGAGGTGCAAGGGATTTCATACTGCACATAAAATAATCTCTATGTGGAGCATATTAATGTTCCTTTGAGGGGCTCTATAAAAGCCTCTACATTAGAGAGATAAGGAAATACATTGAAATGGGCCAAACTAATCCACAGAGCTAAAAGCCACAACAAAATGTTCAAATACCTGCTCTGCAAGTTCTTCTGGGCTCATGGTAAAACCTGGGTCCTTTATAATCAGACATAAAGAATAATGAGGAGAGGGCACTTTGTCCTTTTGCAATGTCTGTGTAATTCCCTGGTTTGTAAGGAGCAGGTCCTGCTCTGCTCAGACAAACAAGATGCAAGATCATGTGTTCCCAAGAGATGGAAGAGGAGAAAATCCACAAGAAGAACAAGTACATCCACTCTTGTGCTCAGCACTGTCATAATTAATGACAGGAAAAAACCCTGAAGGGACAAAACCCCCTGTGTTTCAGGAGTGAGGTCAGCCTCTAAGTATTATAGATCTGAGGAGACCATGCAGGAATCACATTATTCCATATCTCCCTCCTGTATGGCTCTTGCATTTTCCCCCAAAAAGAGACAGTAATGAATATTGTCAGAGACAAGATACTGGAATAGATGGACCTTAGGTCTCACTGAATTCCTGTCCCTATATTGTTATTAGAAGACAAGCTGTCACAGGCATCTAAATCATGATGGAGCCCCTAAAAATGAAAGGGCAGGAAAAAAGGAATGATGCAGCAGGCATTTCAGCCAGCATCTGCTCCTCTTCCCCTCCTTTTCCAAGCACAGTTCTAAAACTTTGCAAAGCTTCATAGTTATTTAGGCTAGGACTCCAGACAAATAGAGAAAAAAGGGGTTGAGTACAGTACATAACACTTTTTATAACTATTTTCCCTAGAAGTTCAAGAGAAAGCTCTGCAAACATAACTTAATACTGCCTCCCAAATGCCTTGTTCATCTCAGCTACCTTCCAGGAGAGACCACCTGGCCCACCATGTGGAAATGGGAAAAGAAACTAAAGAGTGAACCCCCTGGCTGGTAACAGGAGATATTTATTACATGTGTCCACAGTCTTCAAGGAATTGGTGTGTTTGTGCAGGAGTTCATTGTTAGAGGCTGATCATCTGCTTTAATGGTTTAAAGATACACTCTGGGTTTTCAATCTGCTCCTCTGTTTCCAAAGGGGAAAACAATGTAAATAGCTACAGGGAAACCAGGATATAAATAATAGGGCACAGGAAGGGATTTGGAGTTTGTTCCCACTGTGAGTTCCCACCTTCTACCCCCAGCCCTTGCCTTGTGTCCTGTCCCACTCCTGCCTCAAGCAGGTGGGGTGGATGTGCTGCCTGCCCTGTGCTGCAGCTCCAGCACAATCCCCAGAGACCCCACTGCAGCCAGGACCCCACACAAATCCCAAAAACCCTCCTCTGTCTCCTCACCATTGGCAGGATTGCATGGGCCAAGCTGGATGGGGACCTGAGCAAGCTGGTCTAGACCATTGGAATGAGGTGATCTTTAAGATCCCTCTCAACCCAAACCATTCTGTGATTGCCATGGCAAAAAAAACCCAGTTGAAAAGCACGAGGTGAATACAACAAGTGAATATTTGACACTGTGACAGTGTCAAAGTAGCATCTCCTCTACTCCTGTGTCTCCCCTCCCAAA
Source organism: Erithacus rubecula (assembly GCF_903797595.1). Lineage (NCBI taxonomy): Eukaryota > Metazoa > Chordata > Aves > Passeriformes > Muscicapidae > Erithacus > Erithacus rubecula. Next base: position 3,629,896 of record NC_136662.1, on the reverse strand, counting down.
ATTCCAGGTCTGAGAAGCCACCAAGTGATGTTATGGTAATGAAGGCTGTGGCTGGGAAGTGTCAGAAGTTGCAGGGTAGGAGTGAGAGGAATTCAGCCACTGAGGGATGCTGGAGTAAGAACAGTTCATTGGGGTGATAATTCCAGTTCCAGTTTTCTAAAAACCCGAGTTTAACAACACCTCAGCCCCTTGCAGGAAGTGCTCATTGACTTACTGGGGGTAAATCCTCCAATTGTTACCTTTAAAAACCAGCAGAAAACTTCAAAGACAGTGAGGCTGAAGAGCAAATATTCACTGGTGTCTTAAAATGAAATCTAAGGTAGGGCAATGAGCAGAGGAACAGTTGGTGAACAGTTGGTGAATGGATATTTTTATGCAAGGAATGCCTGAAGGAAAGAGAAGGGAAAAAAAACTGTGTAGGAAGAAGGAGCAATTAATATGCTCCCTTTCCCCCCCCCCCTTACATTTATTTTGATTTAAAAGTCTATTCTTTCAGTATCACAGATTAAGGTCGCTCTACAATTTACCATGGAAAAGAAAGTGGTCATAGGGGTGGAATCAAGAAATGAAAGAGTGGCTATGACAGAGTTTTTAATTATTCGAAAATTATCGCAAAGATATTCTGAATTAATTTTCACATTTTTGCATTTGTACATTTCAAATGGGAACGAGCATGGATGTCACTCAGTTCACTGGGAAATGGCACTTGTCCTTAAGACCAATGTCATTAATGTCATTCTTGATTGGGAAGGCCACCAACTGCAACAACATCCTGCTGAAAACATTGAACACTTCAGCCTGAGCTGCTCTCACCAAAAATCCCCAACTTCTCCTGGAATTTATGCAATGGCAAGCCTTTGATGCCAAAAAGCTATTTAAATAAATACAAAATTAAAATACTATAGAAAAATACTCTGGATCCAGATTCCCTCTTGCTGATTCCAGGGAATGGGTGTGCATCTCTTTTGGCTTAATTGGAGCTGGGAGGCAGAAACTCCATCCCAGTTTCCCCCATAAAGTCTCCCCCTCTCTGTTGTTCTAAAGCTAAAAAAATTTTAACTGCAATTAGGCAATTGTTCATTTCCTGGTTTTTGCCTCTCAAGATAACACTGCATAGAAAATTCCAATTATTTTGGAGAGAACCAGTAAAGCCATGGTGCACAGAAGCCAAGGTGAGCACAGCATTTCTTGCTGACAGGAGCCACCTTTGGCTCACAGTGAAAGTGGGGATGAGCTGGACTGGACTCTCCCAGTGGAATTTATTGTGGGGGTGACGTGTTGGCTTCCAAAAGGGATGAGGAGAGAAATCTTGACGGCCCAAATATTTTTATCAACACAGAATCAATAAAACTTTAAGGAACTGGTAGATGTGTGTGGGACATGAACAGTTTTGTGAGTAATTATACAGAATTTGGCTGACTGAGAACTACCAGCATCACATGCACAAGGTGGTAGAGGGCAGATGCAGAACTTAAAAACTTCTATTAAAAACACATTCCCACAACCAGCCTTCAGAGCCTTAATTACTAATTTTTTTAATTATCACTATCTTTAAAGGAAGCTCTACCTTTGAGAATCTGGAGCAGAGATGAGCAAATGGGGAGAAGAATGGAGAACAGAATAGTCAGGAAAAAAATCACTGTGGAAAAACTCTTTAAGAGTCTCTGCAAGAGCAGGACAAATATTGGCATCAAATATTTATGGACAGTCATTCAATCAAGGTCCACAAGCTTCCTTTAAAGTATTCATTCCCTTTTTTATTCACTCCTTGAAAAAATTCACTTCATGAACATGGTTTATCATGATTAGATCTTTGTGTAAAATATGTTCACTTGAGCAGGAAGTTTTCATATTTGGGAAGAATCAGACATTTGTGAAGGCAATGGGAATACTGCTGTGGGTTTCAGAAATACTGAGATTTTCCCCCAGATGTCTTCTAGGTGATTTCAAAGCAAGAACAATCAATTCTACTGGCATCAGGAGTAGCAAACCATTCATAATCTTTCACAGAATGAGACAGCTTTTGAAACAAAATCCATTTTCCAAGTTACACTGAATAACATGGGCACTTAAAAGCTACTCCAGGCTAAGGAGAAATTCTATGCAGTGGTTATTTTTTTGGACAAAGTTAATGGAATACTGAAAAAAAAAAAAAAAACAGGGAAGGCTCTTCCTGGACCTATTCTACACACACACACACATTAATACACTGAGGGTTTTGGGGTTCTTTTGTTTCTGTTTTTGGGGTTTTTTTTTTTTGGGGGGGGGGGGTGTTTGTTTCTTTTTGAACTATTTCCCTGTTCAGACATGATTTAGGACATTGCTCCCAATATCTGAACTTAGAATTCCAGCAGATTGCAGAGCAGTAACTCAGAGAACTGTCTGTGGCTTCTGTCTGAAGACATGAGCCAGGGATTCTCAATTCTCCCATCTTTTACAGACCCAAGCCCTCAGCCACCAAGTCCATGCACACTCTCAACTCCATGAAACATTGCAGATGCATATCCAGGGTTGGAAATTTAATTTTTTTGTAGATTTCAGGCATGGATTTCAGCCCCACATGTATCACTGCACACAGGCAGTGATCACTGGGTGCACTTTCCTCCTACCCTGTCATTAGGAGCTCTATTGACAGCAAACAAGTTACAGATCTTTTTTTTTTTTTTTAACAACATGTAATTTTGCTGTTGTTTGCACGTTTTCTCCAAGACATATTGGATACCATTTGCTTTTCATTACAAAAAATGTGCTGACAACAAAATCACATATTCCTGACACACAAAAGGGAGAAGACACAGCCACCATTTTTTGGGCCAGGGGATCTGTTCCATGGGAAACTTGATTCCCCAGGGATGCAAAGCTCACCCAACATGGAGCACGTGCACCTATCACTACACAACAGATGGGCTTGAGGCTTCCAAAACTCCTGTCCTTTTTTTTATTCATATTGCAGCATATTGATATATTATTTTCAATTATCTGAAGATAATTAGATCTGGATATCCAAGGGTAGCCAGATGCAAACACGTCTGAAGATTTATGCAGTTGGCTGCCACATTTATAAGTGTGTTTATACCCATAAAGGCTGTGAGACAGCATTGCAGTGGAGCTACATTAGCCAGGTTAATTCATCACACAAACACCCAGCAGCAGCAGCACCACCACATCCAACTTAGTGCCAGAGCTAATTTCTGATTTTCCACATTCAAGACACACCTAAATCAAAGATCTGCATAAAGACCTAAACCCAAGATGGGTGTAAGTGCCTTTGGGAAAGCCAGTGCTGCTACTAAAGGGTGTAGATCTTCAGCTGAGGAGAAATTTACTGCTCAGGGGGTAATTTTACATCAGCTGGGCTCCCTCTCACTGGAATTGGAGTTTGTACACTCCCAGTCAGTGCCCATGTACTGCTCTGCTTGAGCAAATCGATGGCTCCCAGCTGGATGGGAGCTGCTGCTGCTGCTGCTTTATCAGGGAAAGGAGAGAGGCTGAGCAAAGGAGTCCATGTCTAGGTAGGTAGGTGGCTAATGGTATTTGAGAGGATACCCCAGCATCTCTTTATACACTCCCAGCACGTACTGGATGCAGACCCAGAACATGGCTCAGGAGTCTATGACTTTACATCCATTTTTTGGTGAATATTTTAGCTCCAATTCCCATATATCTGCTTCATATTCAGGCCTTAGCTTTACACTGCTCCATGCAAAAAGAGCAAATTCCAGTAATTCAGGACATGTGTCTTAGTGCAAACCCTCACTGGGATGCCCAGCACTGAAGACAAAAGACTGTTTTGTCTTTCCATACTTTCCAGACAGAATGATTTTTAAAAATCATATAAAACTACATAAGGAAAATACAGTGAATTTGGCCAAAAAGTTTGAACAGCAGAAGAAATTCACTAAGGAGCATCAGATCCTCCAGGCTGTGGTTTTCCCAGTTCTCCCACAGCTCAGGATACCCCACAGCTTTATGGAGCCCACTGCACACATCAACATGCAGCAGCTTTTCATATTGCAAATCAGATTGAGAGAGAGCAAAGGAGTGGAGGAAAAGTAGCAAGAGGACAAATTTCTTCCTCTGGCCACTTTTAATTGCCATTTCTATAAAGACCCCTCAAAAAGAGTAAGAGTGTTAAAGCCAAATGGAGTCACTGGAATTTATTGATGAATGAAAGCAAAAAAAATCCAGCTTCTCTTTCCTCCACGAGCTGTATTTCTTTATTATTACTTAAAAGCTGATCTGCTGTCTGGAGCTGCACTGCCAAAAAGAATGCACTTGGGTCTAAAAGACCTTTTTTTTTCCCTCTTGTGGTCTCTCTCCCTCTGAGCTCCCTTTCCCCATCCTTTGCCAGCTGGTTAGTGCAGCTGGCAGTGATGCCAAGTGCCTCTCTGCAGTGCAGCCCTGGGCATTAAGCAGGGATAATAATCAGTGATCAGGGAAGCATGGATTGAGCACTGGGCCCACTGCTCCACCCAGCAGGATGCAAATGGAGCTGGGCAGCAGGAAAAACCCTGCTCAAGCACCAGAAAGATGTTAATGGCAGTGGTGACCTATGGGCTGTGCAGGGTAAATCAGCCACCAGCAAGGACAGCACTGGAGAAGGAAGGGGCTGAGTGTGACCCCAGGGTCCATCCCTGAGCCCCCAGCCCCACTGTCCTGTGGGGGGGACTCTTTGCACAGCTCAGCCTTCTCTTTATCCCAGAGCCACGTGCCAGCCCAGATTTTGCCCCACAGAGCAGAAGTTTTGGGATCACACCCTTCTCCTTTACACCTCTGCTCCTCAGGACTGCAGCCATCAGTGCTGGGATTTCAGTTTGCTGCAATTCTGGTGATTCCAACACCTATTTCCCAAACAAAGGTATAGTTTATACTGTCAGTGGATTCCAGGTGAATGTTTACTGCAGCACAAACCACTCATCCTGACCAAATGGATGAGCAGCATCCCTAATGAAGGAGCCAGGAACAGACTGGCTGCTGTATTTAAAAATCTGGCTGAGAATTCAGCCATCATTTGAGAATACTGCTATTATTTTTTTTTTCTTTCTGCAAAATTCAAAGTCATTAAACTGATTTCCTTTTAATGTCTCTTGACTCTTGGGCTTTGCTGAAATGAGTATTTCCCTTCTGTGCATTCTGCATCCTCTCAAAACCAGCTGCACATCCATTGCCTCTGAGAAGGTCTGAGGGTTCAGGGACTTACAAAATCCCTGGGAATGTGGTTTTAACAAAGCAGGAATCACACAAACTACCAGCAGCAGGTTTGTAGAGCACAAGGCAATATATGAGTACAGCTGCAATTTAATGGGATGATTTCCAAAAAGGAGAGGCCAACTAACAAAGCAGCAGAAGTAAATAACCTTTCACCACAGAGCTCACCAGAAACCAAGAAACAGAAGCCTGAGACCTCCTCCAAGGGTACCCACACAAAGCTGGTTAACTACAAAGGCATAGTCACCCAAAAACTAGGAGATAGCAGGAAAAGGCTGCAGGACACAGCAATCTCTTACTGGCCTGGGATAAAATGTAGTTTTAATCCAGGTAAAGCCCTCATTAAAACCCAGGAGAGTATTGAACATGTTAAAAAAGAACCTCAGGATCCAGCCAGCCTATCCCATCTTGGTAATGAGCTCTCAGGCAGAGAGAACAACATTCTGTCCATGGAGCATCTTCCCTGCTCTACTCCATGGTCTCCTGTGAGCTCCCAGGAAAGTTCTTGATGCTTCATGATGTTTAAATCAAAGCTACAGTGACTTATTGTAGCAGAACAACACCACCTGTGTGTCTGCTTCAGGATTCTTTCTGCTGCAGTTATCTTTTTACATCTCTTCAGAGCACAGGAAACATATGACACAATCTGAATATTTATGGCACTCTGTGTAAAAGCAGGAGCCCCTCTTCTGTACCTATCTCATTACAGGAGTTTGCAATTTTGGAAAGGCTTCCTGTCTGGGACCAACCTGAATATGGTGTTTTTACTCCACTGTTAACCCAGACTAATACAGTGGTGTAAATCACAGAGCATTTTAAATCTTCCAGCAGCCTTTTCCAAACCAGAGCCCATGTAAAAAAGTTCAGCTAGCCACTCTCCTTCATCTGAGGGGAAAGTTTGCCTTAGGCACAAACAAAGCTTCAAATTGATTTAATTTAAAATTTCAAACTTCTGTATGCTGCTCAGCTTCCGACTGCCATCTGCTTTTTCAGCTTGCCATGACAGAGAGCACATTTTTTAGTATGTTTGTTCAAGCAGGTCCATCAGTACAATATTAATTTTCAGAGTTAGGGAGTTCTATATGCTTTTAAAAGCTGCTAGTTATAAATCAATATAAAATACCACGGCTCATTCAGCCAGATTTCAAAATTGCATCTTCTCAGCCTGAAGCTCCCAGATTCTGTTATGTTCTCAAACTGTCCCTTCTATTTTTTTGTGCTGCACCAAACACAAAGGTCCCTCGTGATTTTAAATGGGAACCTTTTCTGTTAGCCATGAGCCTCCAAGCAGAACCCAAAGGTATTTCAACCACATCAGGTGAAGACACCCCTGCTCAAATATTCCATGAGAAGAGCAGTGAAACAATCTTTCCACAGGAATTTGTTTTATCTCAAATCAGACCTGTCTTGACATCCTATTCCAGCCATGCCAGGGCTTTTCCCCCACCCATTTTATTTTATTGTAAAGCTTCCTTTACAAAATTTATTTTGCAAAGAACAAAGGGTGTCACTTGGGACCTCTCCACTAAGTTAATCTATTTTTCCAAACTGCTTAACTGATGTGTTGCATTGTGCCAAGGCAAGAATGAGCAGAGCTCTTCTTCCACTTGCAAATGCACTAAAATTAAGTTCTTCACTAGGCTTTGCACTTAAAATATGGATCTTTAGCATCCTTCCAGAACACCCTCCTTCCAACAAACACGTTCCTAGAGACAGGCATATGTTACAAACATTCTGATGAAATGAACTTTGGAGGAAACTGCAGCTTGTGCCTGTCCCTGCTGAGAAGCCAGAATTGTGCCAAGTCATGGCTAAAACTGGAAAACTCCATTAATAGATGAGATGTGAGGCAGCCCAGCCATGGGTAGCTGTGATTTATTTGTGGGTGCACCCCTGAATTCACCCCAGGTCATGTCCAGCCCTCCCCTCTGCCAAAACCACAGCAGGGCCTTGGACAATAAAATCCCAGTTTGCTTTGCATAAGGAACTGTGTTAATAACTCTTTCAGATGAAAAATAAAACTGTCAAAAAATAAAAAAAAATTTAAAAGAATAAATAAATAAATAAATAAATAAATAAATAAATAAATAAAAATAATAAAAAATTTTAAACAGTGGTCACGTATCAGCCCATTGCTCTTTACAGCTTCTTCAGCTTAACTGAAATTCCAATTTAAGCTATTATCTTCCACCTAAACTCTGCTCACACCCTCAGCAGCTGGACACCAGTGGGGGATTCACCCCCTGCTCCCCCTCTGACCCATCCTATTTCTGTTCAGCAGTGAACTAACAGCCCCAGCTCTGCTCTGACACACACAGAGCTTCAAGGGCTCCCTGAGAGGCAACACATAAATGTAAATTCTATAATTATTTGAAAGCACAGCCTCTTCCAACCTGAGTGAGATCTGATAGCATCTCTGCCTTATAAATAATGTAATGTGCTGGCAGGGTTTGCTTCTCTGTACAAGGCACAGAAGGCCCAGCTGGAGCACAAACAAGAACACAAGGAAAACACAGTTGACAAAAAAAATGTACTGGGAGACCCAAAAAGATGTTATCTACAGATCTCAGCATAGATGGACATTGGGGCTTTCTTCTGATTTAGGGCAACATCTGTGATTGGTGAAAACAATGGCAATTTGGGAAAGATGAGAAAGAAGAGCTGAGCTGCATTGGAGATGTGAGTGTTGCAAATACCCCAAATATTTCAGTCAAATCTCTTTTGTAGCTCTACCTTCAAAGTCACTGGTGGTAAAATAATAAAATGCTGCTTGAAAAGAGCTTGAAAACAAGCAATCAAGGGAGAAAAAAAAAATTAAAAATTCAGAGGTGTCTTCCCAACACCCCTCCACCAGAATTGGCTTTTTCACTTGTAGGTTTGTAAAAGAACTTGGACACCACACAGAGCTCCCAGAAATCCTTCACCTCTTGCTAAATGCCTGCATTTTCTGAGATAAAAGGCTGAGGGGAAGGATCTGGTTTACTGTAAATAAACCACAAACTACTGGACCATCTGGAGCTTTTCTGTGCTTTCTGCTGGATTGGCAATTTTAAGGAGGCTTGTTTCCAAATGATGACACAGTTTGGGGGATTTAAACCATAATCTTTAAAACACATATTTAAAAGGTATTAGCTAATTATTTAGGCTGTAACTGCTGCAAAAGCAGCAAAATAAACCAAAGTTCTTTGAACTGGTGGTTTTGTAGTTAGTGGGTGTTTGAAATAGGTAATACCATTTGATTGACTTGTGTGGAGATGGACTGTAAATGAGAGGGGAAAGGTGACTGGTCTTTGTGAAGGGAAAAAAAAATCGATATGGAACCAGTCAAGGAGAGTTCACCCTGGAGGGAACAGCCCTGGGGGCACAAGAGCAGCCAAATTTCACCCTCCGTGGCAGAAATTGCTGTGCAGCTTATAAACCACTTACAACACATTTCAACTTTTTCATAGGCTGCCTGAATAGGAACACATTTCTCCCAGAGAAATTATGACTTATCACAAATTTAATGCTTATGTACTACAAAAATTTCTCCCTTCCTTCTGTGCCTGCAGGTTTATTCACTTTGGTTATCTGCTCTGGGACTGTCAGCCATGCCTGCTCTTTTTTCACTAGCAGACACAATTTTTTTTCCCTGATATATTTCCTAAACATCTTAAAAGACAATTTTTGAAAGAGAAAAGGATCTCAAGCTGAGTATTATTAATTTGGGGTCAGCACAGGAGGCCCAAATCAGCAAATCAGGTATATCCAAGCACATTCCCACTCACCATGAATCCTGTGTGAAGCTCCACAAGTTAGTGGGTTTATTTTGCCTCATCCCTGTAAATAATGGGGTGATTCATTTGCCAAGTGTCCAGCACCCTCATCTGAACCAGACAGCCTTGAGCATGCCTGGAAGGTGAATTTTTGGGAATGTTTGGGGTTCAGAGTGTCCCAAGTGGGGCAGGGTGAGAAATCCCCCTTCCAGAAGATGCTCAGCTCCAACACAGATTGACAGGGGATAAAAACCTGATAGGCAGCCATTTGTTACAATTAATGTTTAATTAAGAGCAGATGTTATTAGTTTTGAGTCAGAAAACCAACATGTCTTCTATGCATGGATGAAAATTCTGAGTTTGGTGAAAAATAAACAATTCATAAATGAATACAGCAGAGAGGTTCTAACAGGGAATGCTGTCTGGGAACCATGCTGTTCCTAAGGCCTGAAGAAAACAACATGGGTCTGATTTCCCTTCCTTCTTCATCATCCTCTAATGTTCATGCTGGGAGAGATACAAATAGGGATGCATCTGGTTTTGGCTTTTATACAAATCTCTAAACATATATATATATTGAAAAATACTACCCTCCCTTTTTCTTTCCTACAAAGCCATCAGATTCTGCAGCATTTACTGGATCTCCAGACTGCCCACAAACATAAAAAATTCTAGCCCGAATCTTCACCTCCATTTTTTATTATTCCATTATTTTTTTAAAAAATAGCATTAACCTGCTCCATCTAAGTCCTTATTTTCAGCATTCCATTTCTTTGGGTCAAATAGACACTGGAATGAACTTTGCATTTAAGCCATGTACTTCAGAAAGAGGATATCACACAGCCAGCAAACCCATCATGTGTCCATTGTACTTTGGAAAAGGGTTAGAACTGGGTAAAGCTCTTGTGAGAGGGATGAAAATATTCCTGAATGCATATAAAGGACTTTCAGAAAGCCAATAAATACAGCCATATTGTGGCCCCCTACAACAAAATGACACGGCTGGAAAATGATCTCAAGAAACAATTTTCATGCCAGTGTAAGTCTTATTAATGATGAAGAGTTCACTGTTAAAGGCAGAGAAGGGAAGGGAATGCACTGGCATTACATTTCAGTAACCAGGGACCCTCTGGAACTGGAACTTCAAAATAGGATTTCTTAAAAGCTTTTTCTTTCCTAAATTCCCTTTGCAGAAGCTTGCTTATTCTTTCATAATCACTTCAAAGCAATCCCCAGCCTTGCAATAAAGTAAATTCAAAGCAATTAGAGAGTAGATCTACACAGCAAGACCAAACAGTGCTTATAGAGGGTTTCTGTAAAGTGGTTCTGCATACATTTTCCTTGGAATGACATTATTTGTATAAAAAAGTAGGGGGATATTTTATGAAGGGAAAGAAAATACGAAATAAATTTATGACAGCAAATAGAAACACTGCATCTCTGGAGTGTGATATTATATTGCAGTTTGCAAGCACAACCAACACAGCATCACCCTGCCACGTTCATGCATTTTAGTGAACAATAACAGAGAAAAAAAAAAAAAAAAGAAAGGAAGGCATCTCTGCAGTGTGCTACAATAAAAGCCACCACGTCCTACAATAACAAGCTACATATGTTGGGGAATAAACAGACCAAGTTTGCATTTTGCTGCCCTGGCTCCCAGTGGCCCTGGGAGGTTTTCACAAGGCAGCCCTGGGAAATGCAGAACTGTCTCTTGCCTTTCACCAGTGGGCTGGTGCTGGGAGAGAAGCTGAGCTGGGCTCAGCTGAGGTGTGGGGATTTCATTGTGATGCAAATAAATGTAACAATTAAGAATATAATTTTGGGAGATGTCAGTGGCGTAATTACTCACATGGCTTCCAGCCAATTAAACAGTAGGTGAATTAGCCCATTTAATTGGGTTTGGAATTTCAGTGCAAGGTGTTTTATGCTTTGTATTCTGTCAACATTTTGCTGAACTATACGTTAATAATTCTGATTGCTCTCGAAATAACATCTGGGTAAATTCGGTCTGGAGAACAAGAACCACTGCTTGAAAGGTTGCACACACCTGTGATCCCAGTTGTGCAAGCAGATTGACTCCAACAAAAGCTCCATTCAAGGAAGATGGAAGCCTTGATTGCTTGTAAGCCCATTAAACACTCTGAATGGCCATGAAGATGAAACAAGGAAGCGCTTTAGGACTCTGAAGTTGGAAGTCTTGGAGGAGGAATGGCAATAAAAGAACAACACAAAGTGATTATTGCCAGTATAAAAAGACAAGCGTATAACAGTAACCGAAAAGGAAAAAGAGGGGGGAAAAAGTGTCCTATCTCCTCTTGGAGACTGCTGCGATTCAGCTAATCTCCTCTATTAGCAGATGATCACAATGCACTATAGTCCTCGGTAAGATGTGGAAACAGGCACTCAGGGGTTAGTGGAGAAGTACTTCACAGCCACCCTAAGGAAGCACAGAACACTGGAGATTAGAGTTAATGACAATAACAGCATACAAATGAACCCTCCTCCACACAGATTAGCTGGAGAACTAAAATACCCCTTTTAAAAAGGGGCTGATGAGAGTCGAGCTAATACAGCAGTGAAAGTCTATTAACCACAGGAAGAGAGAGAGTGCAAGGTCCAGAGGAGATGCTCTTTTTGTGCCAGAAGCTGGTTCATTTTGCTTTCCCATTGTCCATGGCCAAACCGAAGAGGGTCCTTGGGTGTGCTTAGCATGTCTCATTGAAATTCAGTCACTGTTGCTCAGCCCTGATTGAGTCACTTCATCTACAGACTTAATTTTTGAGAATTCTAGGAATAAGTACCAGGAAACCTCCAAGAGATCACTCCAGGCTGAAACAATGCAGTGGCAAGGAGAAGAAACACTGAATGGTTTTATTTTAGGTGCACAGCAGGAATCCCAGGGATGCTTTTAGAGGAATTGCTGCATCAGATCTGGATCACTTTATCCATCTTATACAGCTTCAGAATCCTTCCAGCATTCCTAACATTAGAGAAGACAAATCAGATGTGCAGCTACAGATCTTCTCAGTTCGTGGGTAATATTTTACACAATCAGAACTCCTGTGCAGTTGAAAACAAGGCAGAGTTTGGACTGTGCTGTCCAGTGCTGCACAGCCCAGAGCAGCCCTCAGCAGTCACACCTGTAAAATGCAAGTCTGGGATCTGAATTGCAGCCTTGGGCTCCTCTACTTATGTATTAAAGACTTTAATCAAACAAGTTGTTCTATGCCTCCCATGCCTCATTCTTCCCATTTCAAATATCAGAATAAATCAGTGATTCATATTTCAAAAGCATTATGAGATCTTTGCATGTAGCGTGCTCCGTAGCATTATTGTTATTTATAATTAACAGCAGGGTTGCTCCACTATTAATAACACTTAGCAGCAGTGCTTTTCATCTTCAAACCACTTTCTGAGCACTAATTAACTTCAGACTTCTGTTGTTCAGAACATCTTACTTGTTGTTCTGCTTCCTTCAGTTCCCTGTGTTACAGGGGCAACAGGGAAAACCCTGTGAGCTTTAGGCAACTTGGTAGTGAATATTTAACTTTAGAGGGTCAATTAACAACTCCCACAGCAAGAATTGGTTCCACCTTGACAGATTTTCTCTGAGGTGTCTTTGTAAGACACTGGAGTGAACCCACACTGCCCTTTTTAATGGGAGCTGTGCAGAGTAAGCAGGGCACAAACAGAGGTTTCCATGAGTTTCTCTGATTTTCTCCCCTGCTTGAGCACTGCCCTTCTCCCCTTGCTGCAATGTGGAATTACCAGAGAATGCTGAGGGGTACTTGGGAACCCTCAAAACAGCTCAGCATTCAGTGCAATGGGAACAGAGGTGAAAAATGCATTTTCTTCACTCTGCACTTTATCTCACCCAGAATTTCATTCCAGCAGCAACATCTCAGGGCAGCTGTTGCCATTTTTTTTCTTCATTAGCCATTTCTCAGGTACACAGAATGTGGCACATAGCCCATTTCTAGTGAAGGATTTCTTACCCAGTAATGTGTTTTCTATCTTGCATCTGCAGGACAAGGCAGCACAGGACACCCCTTGATCCTTCAGGATGAGCTGGTCAGCAGGGGAGCAGGACCCTGCTTCAGCTGCTCTCCTGCCAGGAGGGGCAGAGCACCCAATTTAGCTGCTTTAGGTGTAATCAATATTTACCAGGGGCATGTTGGCCCCCAGTGACCTCAGAACAAAAGATACTCTCAACTTTGGAAGAAAAACTGAGAGAAAAGGGTTTGGAGAGGGGAAATGAATCTAGAGGAATGTAATGAGGAAAAAAGAAGAACGAATCAACAACAGCAAAGAAATGTGGATTCTTACCAAATCATTCTTTTGGCTCATACTGATTTGAACCAGTTATTTATTGAAGGGATGCTGATTAATTTAAATTTACTTGCCTAATCATTCATCATCAAACACAGATCAATATAAACCCCATTTATGAGGCTCAACTTTAAAAACTGCCACAAGTTGCTTTTGCATCCCTCCCATCCTTCTTTTGCATGTCTCTGCCAAGAGTGCAGGAAAAGCAAAGGACAACCACCAGCAGCAATGAGAACTTTCCCTGTGTCCTCTGGAGTGGACACTGTGTACTCTGCCTTTCCTGCACATTTTCACCACAAAATGAGTGAAAATTGGCATCACCAAGTTTGCACATATTTGTGAAGGGATTGCATTAGCTCACTATGAGGTATGGCTTCAGTTCATGGAATTTTATCTCACCCATCACACTAAAAGCACAGATATTTATTCCAGGGCTTCTTTTTTTTTTTTTTTTTTTAATGAAAAATCTATAATAGCAAAAACCCCCAATCAGTGAAACCATCCACACTTTTACATGCTCATAAGAGGGCACTTCAAGGGGTACACTAATTATGCCTTCTCAGCATATATTTGGCCCTGGAGGTAACAATAACATAAATTCTTCATTGTGCTCTAATTTAGCATCCAAAGATTAGCATATTCCACGCCTTTTATAAATTATAGAGTTTCCAGCACACTCTGCATTTAAAATCCAGAAGTGAAATGCATATATTGTTGATTTGAAACAAGAAAAAGCTGTTTGCAAACTGACAGGGACCTCTCACCTAGCACTAGATTAATGTCCAGTGGAATGAATATCCATTGTGGGCCCTTCCAACCTCTCCCATCCTGTGATTCTGTGAAACAAATCACGTAACCAGCTGCTGGAGTAACAGCCAAACACCCAGACTAGTGCACCATATAATTCAATTGATTGCCCTGAGAAACAATAATATAGTTATAATACTTCTACTGGCTTGATCCCCAGGGGAGCAAATTGACTCTGGTCTCCCTAACTGGTTGATAACATATTTAAATGCCAGTCAGTCACTAATCCGTTGCTGCTCCATCCTCTGAGAGCTGCTTTATTGAACACTGTAATTGCCTGGATGTTGTTTTTCATTTCTGTAGCTGTTGCTGTTAATTAAATATTTCATAGAAAGCTTTCTCTGACATTTCTTACTGCATTCTTGAATATCTGATAAGATATACAGGCTGAATATTTGTACCTGCTGCTCTCTGCTGATACTCTTGTCCTAGATTCGAACCCCCAAAACACTAAAGAAATGACACACTTTTAGTGAAATTAGGACTCACACTGTTAAAGGGCTGAGGGGAGCAGAATGAAATAGAGGCATATGCCTTGTCTGTTGGATCACAGATGTCAACTCCAGCAGGATGTACATCTGGACTGCAGGATTTACCTTCCTTCTCCCTGTAAATGTGGAGGATGTGGACACTGCATCAGTGGCAGGATTGATTTTCTGAGTCAAACCTTAGCAAATGTCAGATTGGGCATTCTTAAAACAAATAAAGTGTTGGAGGAAGGTAAGGCTCAGAATTAGCTGACTTTGTGTGCCATGGCACAAGAGAAAGGCAGCATGAAGAGGCATTCTGGCAGCTCCTGGGGATGCTCCTGGGGTTCCCTATTAACTGAGGGGCAGATCCAGCTGTGGACACACAGTGCCCAGCAGAACAAGAGAATCAAGAGATTAAGACTGAGTTGGGGATGTCAAAACATCCAGAAATTCCTTAACACTTGAGATACAATGCTGCTGTTTTCACACTGTACTCTAATGGCTACTGCCTCCCAAATTAACAAGATGTTAATGAAAACAAAGCACAGCTAATGCTCTGAATTAACTTGTCCAAGGGGGTCTGACAAGCACGTCTGGAGCTGTAACAAAGAGTATGGGGTTTGCTTGGCAAGGGTTTGGTGGGGGGAACATACAGGTGGTTTCTGTGAGAAGCTGCCAGAAGTTTCCCTCATGTCCAAGGGAGCCAATTCCAGCAGGCTCCAGGATGGACCCACCACTGGCCACAGATGAGCCCACCAGCAATGCTGGGAGTGCATCTGGAATAACAGCATAAAGAAGGGGCAATGTTGCTGTGTGAGAGCAATTGCAGCTGAGGAGTGAATGTGAGAGAAACAGCCCTGCAGATCCCAGGTCAGTGGGGAAGGAGGGGCAGGGGATTCTCCTGCAGCTCATGGGGAACATCATGGAGAAGAAGGACTTTCCTCTGCAGCCCATGGAGTTCCATGATGGAGCTGAGATCCACCTGCATCCTGTGGGGATCCCCACACCAGAGCAGGGGATGCCCAGAGGAGGCTGTGACCCATGGGGAAGGCTCCTGGTGGTCCCATGGAGAGAGAAGCCCATGCTGGAGTAGGTTTGCTGGCAGGATTTGTGAGCCTGAGGGTCCCTCAATGGAGCAACCTGTTCCTGAAGGACTGCAGCCTCTGGAAGACCCACACTGGAGAAGTTCATGTGTCCCATGAGAGGCACCCCACACTGGAGCAGTGAAGAGTTTGAGGAGTCTTCCACCTGAGGAGGAAGGAGACACTTCCATGCCAGGCATTTACACAGTGTATATCCACAGGAAGGGTGTGTATGCACACATATACACCTGCTGATCTTAAATATCTGGATTAGTTAAGCATTTAACTAACACAATTTTAAATTGCAGTTCTAATGTTCTAAATGTTTAAATAATCAGGATGAAATCCCAGCACCACTAAAGTGTTTGACAAAGCCTCTATTAAGTTCAGGGCAATGCAACAATTTATTGGCTTTTCCATTCTTAATTTGTTTAATGCCATCAGTATGATTAGTGAGCCATCACATTTAGAAACTAAGATGCTGCATGGACAATCTAAGGAACAGGATTATGCTCTTAGCTCCCTTGGGAGCTGTTTATTACCAGCTCCTGGATGTCCTCTTAGCAAATGGAAAACACTGGTCTATGCCAGAAGGGCCAGGACATTGGATGCTGGGATTCCAACAGCTCCACACAGCCAATAGAGGAGACAGTATGTGTGGAAAACTCATGTAAGGAATAAAGTTGTCTCTGGGACATGATTTTGGGAAGCCTTGTAAATCCTTCACCAGCCCCTCTGCTGAAATCCTATTCTGTACATTGACTTTGTTTGGAGCCTGGTATGTGGATCTGCTGCTCCATGTCTAGTTGCACTGATATTCCTGCAGATCATTTATTCTCCAAGAAGCTTCCTAGATGCCACTTCCACAGCATCCCTCTTTCTTTAACATGGTCTGCTTCAAATTATTCCCCCTTCAAAACAAAACTGTATAACCCTTTCCATCCCACTGCCCTGGACCATGACAGTTTAGAAGCTGGTGGCTCATTCCTCATTGAAAACCAGCAAGAACTGCAGCACCTGAGCACACAGAGCCAGGGAGTGTCCTCTGGGACACCAAACCTTTTCTCTGAAAACTGAAACCAAGCTGAATTTGAATTTTGGTTCTATTGTAGGTTAAAAGCTTGCTCTGTGCCTGTACTCTGCTCTAATTTACACCACATGCTCTCTGCTGTGTAGTTCTGTTAGCTGGAGATACCTGCAATGACATAATCCATATGAAATAAAGCTACTTTGCATGGCCTGAAGAGCCCTTGCTTCACCTGCCCTAGGTAGGCAGTACCCACTCCCCAGCAGAGACCACAGGACCAAAATGCAGTTTGTTACTGAGTCTTAAAATCTTCTTTCATTTGCAAGGAAGAACCCACTTCTGAAAATGTGCAGGGAAACTCCCCATGGGAAAGTTTGTTTCTCTAAGAGGATCCATTGGGACAAACATCAGAGCAACAATTAGAGACCTGGCTTCCTTCCTCGTGTGGGAAATGAGCAGAGGAAGGGAAAGAACACTTTCTGTGCTTCATTTGAGCTTTGTCTCAGATCAGGAGTGCCTTTAGGATGGGGAGTGACTTTAGATCAAGAGAGGGAGACAGAAAAGGAAGACAGAAAATGCTGCTGCTTCCAGCTTGGCAGCATCATCCCTGCAGCCCACAGCTGCATCCACGATGGCTTGGGTGCATTTATCACCCTGCAGGTTTGCACCAGCTCCTGCTGGCAGCCCCTCATTCCTGCCTAGTTAAGGAGGGATTCAGTGGAGCATTCTCTCAAAAAAGAATTGTTCCCCTTTCCTGCACCACAGGTGACAGTGTCCTGCTGTCTCTCAGCGCTGCACGAGATGACTTGGAAGCTTTTCAACAGTCAGGAATCCTCCTGCAGAGCCCCCTTTGAGTTCCCTGCCTGAGTTTAACCTGCCATGCTCCTAATATGATTAAGACTCTCAGTTCCCTGCCAGAGTGACAGCATGAGACAAGCGGGGCTTGCCAATGATGTAGAAGGATGCAGGGTGGCAAAATCAGGGAGTGTACAACCTAAGTATCAGGGTTCTTTGCATTCAAAGTAGCAGCATTTCCATCTCCCAGTGACCACTGCAGAGCATTCTGACAGCTCCAAACTGCCAGATAACAACAGATTTGTTACAGACCTCTGGGCCAAGAATTAAAGGGAGATAGATTCTGTTCTTTCTATTTAAAAAGTGTTCACACAGACAAGCAAGCAGAAAATTCAGTGGAATGAACACATGCAGTCATGTATCAAAGAAGGAGGTATTTACAAGCTTACAAGACCAATATGTGAAGATTCTTAAACTACAGATTTCTTTCAGTAAAATAAAAAAAAATAATGAAGACAAAGAATTTAATCATATTTTGAGGCTGGCATGTATTCTTAAGCCTTATGAAAGCTTTCTGGGCTGGATCTGCAAGCTTAAATGATATGGTGATTTTAAAGCCAGATTATTTCAATCAGTTTTCCTCCCCACCCCCAAAAATCTGAAATGCAACTAGAGATGGATCAGAATATTTACAAATTTGTATTAAACATATGAATCTGTTTCAACCCTCCAAACAGCTTGTGATCTAAACTAGTAAAGATTCTTAGATTAATATTTCAAACTTTTAAATATAAAATGAATTTCCAAGGTTGCTTTGAGTAAATACTAAAAATCTTTCCCCAGCATTTTCATTTTGGTAAGAAATGTTTCCTTTAGGAGTAAATAAAAATTATTTCAAATAAGTAACAGAATAATTGAACAAATAATTGAGGAACTGAACCTGGATGAACAAATTCATCACCAACCAGGTTAAAAGTGTTTTTTCTCAGTTTTCCAACAACTGGAATACTTCAGAAAAGGAACAGAGGGTCTCCCTCCCCTGTCCAACCTGGCACCTGAACACAGGTGTCCAGAAGCCAGGAGTGGCACATGTTTGTGCATTAACCTCAATGGCTGAGTGACCAGTTTTCTACAAATACTCAAATCTGGTAATTATCATCATAACGACTCAGTATTGTCCTTGATTTGTGTTTTAATCTCCATAATTAAAGTGTCTAGCTGCCACAGCAACAGACGCTATAGAAGCATGTCTGCTGTGTAATCATAAAATTAATTAAAGCCACAAAGTGGCTGCACAATAAGGAAAACACTAGATGGGATAGGAGACCAGAGGCTTAAAAAAAAATCCTTTGGAGAGCCTTTCACTGCAGTGTGTCTCAGCCAAGGAGCAGATGCTGAGGCCATCCCAGAGCTTGGAGGGGCTGGTTCCAGCTCCCCTTGCATGTGTTTGCATCCCAAAAACTCGGCAGACTGGCCCCTTGTGGACACTTTCAGCAAAGAAAGTAAAACCCAAACAATACCTAAAATGAGTAAATCCCCTCACCCTGAGAGAGGGAGCTCTTTTAGAGGTTAAGGCTTTTCTGTTGCCTGTGATAAATGTTGTCTGCCAGAAGACACCTCTTCTAGGGCACAGCACCTTCCTCAAAGATCCTACAAAACTGGAATTAGCCTGATTATTCCCAAAGCAAGAAAGGAGCATATTCCCCCAACTCCAAGATGTCTTTCTCACTCCAGCTCTCTACCTCACAGCAACATCCCCTATTCCTTTCAGGATCTCCAGCACCCTGAGGGACAGGCTCTCTCTGTCCTACCAGAACTGCCAAAATAAGGGGACATTCATTCCCTAGTCCAATCCAGCTGATGGGGTGCATGGGTTTGCACAAACTGAGCTATAATTCCAAGGGTGTCTCTTGCTCACTCTTTTTTGGGCATGAAATGACCCAAATCTATTAAAAGAGAAATCAAGACTGAAATATCTCCAAGAGAAATGCTGAGAATACTGTGATAGCAGGGAAGCAGGTGAGTACAGGGGGGAAGGTTCAATAAAGCCCCTTTTATTTTCTAATCAGCAGCAACTACAGGGGAGAAACCAGCTGTGAACTTGTCAGATGTGTTGATGATACACAACCATGGGGGACAGTCAATACAGGGCCAAGCAGCAAGGGAACTTCAAAGGGAAACCACACTCACTGTGTAATTGGAATGAAACATGGCAAAGAAAAGGGAAGAGGGAAAGATGCCTGCTGGGGAGACCTGGGGCTGTGGGGAGGGGGGTCTTTGGTTTTGCTTCAAGCAGTAAAAGGGAAGATATCAAGTGTTGGCATATTAATTCCTGGCTCAATCACATCTGGTGTGCAAGGCTGTCTCTGACCCAGTGGTTTGTCCCTCTGTGGCACAATTTACTGCAAATATTCAGTCTGAACATATGTAAGCTACAGAATGGTCATCTCTTTGTCAGGAGCTGTAGTTTGTAACACAGCTGGATGCTTGTGTTGATTTTTCTTCTCCACAATCCTCCAAAGCAGAGGGAAATGATGCTGAATCTTTGTATGACTGGAAAGAGCAAATACAGAACAAGTGTGGGAGTGACAACAGCTTTTATCAAATTTATTGAGCTTGTTTATCAATAAAATAAAGCTGATACTGCCCAGAGGTGGACACCTGCATTTCAGTTAAATACCTACAGCCCTGGGAGAAAGGGAGCTGGCAGGGTCACTGGGATCTGTTCTCCAAGGCTGCAAAAGCACAGGCACAATCCTTGAGCCAAGGCCAGGAACTAGAGATGGAACTGTGGAAAAGCAGCTCATGGAAATTTGTCAGAATTTGCAGAATGGGACAGATCAGCTGGCACAAGAGGAGTTTACACTCATTGTTTGCTAGTGCCAAAAGGAGTGCTCTCCTTTGAGAATCAAATCATCTCAGGAGGAATTCCAGCAAGGAAGTTAATCTCATGAGGAACTCAAAGTGCTCTTCACACATCCTATTAATTTTCAAACAAAATTTCTATGGCATAGAAGTGGTGGGACTCAAGGCACCACCTGATTGCTCTTTTGCTAGAGAGTAGCTAACTCAGAGTTTTCTCTTGGCTCTTTTCTTACCACAACCCCAAACCACAGTCCCAGATCATCAGTGCTGCATTTCTTTAATTTGGTGCATCAATCCCTTGGAGATGCCCACTTTGCACAGCATGTTTCTGCTAGTGTTGGGCACCTCTAAGTTTTGGGAAGGGGCCTACTGATATTTCAACTTTTAATTAACAAAATAGGAATGGTGGCACCTCGTCTTACAAGTGTAGGAAGGTTCAGTGTCACCCCTGACCCTTCCCATGGACAAGCAATACTCCACAGCAGAGCAGCAGGAGAAGGTTGGTACCCATCCTAAGGAAGACAAACTCCAGAAATAGTATTTGCTCACAAGGAGGAACCAAAATAATCTTCAACTGGATCCAGACTTACCTACAACAGCACAATCGAAACCAAAGCAGGTTTTAAATGAAATCTCCAGCTCACAGTTTTCCCCTCCACACACAGTTGCATTTATCACTTTACCATACATGAGCAAAAAAAGCAACACCATTCACTCTCCTTTCTCTTTCCTCTCCTTTGACCTTTCCTCTGACTTCTCTTCTCAACAACCATTTTCCAGGAAAAGAACATGTAAGCAGCACACAGCACTTGCTAAAAGTGGTTTTACTTTGCCAGCAGATAAAAAATGCCTCTTTTTCTGATGGTTGTTTGGAGTAGTCTGTTGCCCTTTGAGTGACCTGGGCTTCCCACAGAAAGCAGAAGACATAAGAGATCAACAGGGAGAGGAGACAAGAAATCTCTTGCTAGTAGCTAAAGAGAAAAGATGGAGGGTCCTAAAGGAAAACTGGATTTGATACTGAAGACTGTGAACAAGGCAAGTGTGGTCCAAAAAAACAGCATGACCTCTGCAACCTGGAAGTGCAGTAGCTCTTTGGTTCTGAGAGGAAAGACTTTGGGGCAAGAGAACCATAATTATGGTCACTGTCACCTCCTAGAATCCAGAAAAAGCTTCTGAATTCAGCTCTGCATATCATGGGTGCATCTGTCAAGCTGGATTATCTCCAGTCCCATTTTCCATCTGGATTCAGGCTGGTGACTATGCAGGGAAGCTGCCTGGGAAACACAAACCATGGCCAAAGCTCCCAGCTCTGCCCAGCAGCGTGTCCTGCTCCTGGCAGGGGCTCTGTCCCTCTCCAGGACAGGTTTTGAGCAGTGCACTGCTCAAAGCTGGGGTCCAGGCTCAACAAGGACAAGCTACTCCCTGACAGTAACTGTGCTGCAGCAGCAGAGCCTGAATATGAGATAATGACAATTATTGACATGAAGCAGATCTGGATTTACTGTGGAGTAGAAATTAAAGATGTCACTGTGACTGAGCGTGGGCTGCTGTTGTTGCTCTCTGTCATTCAAGTTCCACATGCAGTTTTATCAACAAGCCATCTACTCATCCCTGAGTAGTTCACTTCCCTTTGCACACATTTGTTTCTGGAAGCTCCAGGCCAGGTTTCAGGGCTCCTGCCAGGCTGCAATCCCGTCCATTTGCACTGACAATTTAATCACCTTGCACTGATTTGTCATAAGTGATCACTGACTGCTGCTAACGATGCTCTCATTGATTGCTGTGAATGGAACAATTGACAGTGACTGAAGGTCAGGCTGACACGGCCAAGATGAAACATCAGTAGAACTATACAGGTTTTTCTTCTATACATGTACTATAAATTATTTTGAAGGTGATTCATATGAACTTACAACGGAGTCTAAAAGCATAATTGTCTTTCATTACTATGCAAATTATGCAAAAAAATCATCTAAGATCAAGTCCTATTGATGATATACTGCTTTATCTTCTTTCTCCTCTGACAATTCACATCTGCAGCCTACAGAAGTCAGATTATTATCTATACCATTATTAACTTCATTTAGTTTTCAAGGTGGTAGTTGTAGCTTTTTCTTAGAGCAGCTATTTTGACACACAATACTTAGAAACTGTGGAATTCAAAGCCAAAAGACAACAATTACTTCAACTGTCTTCACACACTTCCAAGGCAGTGTTTAAACTTTCCAAGTCTGATGGATAACTAATATAATTATACTAAACTTGGAAAGAAAGCAGATGGCATAAACCAGGCAAATGAGATATGTACCAGAAATAGTTATCAGCTGAAAGAAAAATGCAGCAGGGTGGTTTTATAAAGATGCTTTCTGAAATAGATTCACTATCATATATTATTTTCTACTTTAGAGCTCTCAACTGAGTGTGTTCAGCACCTACAGAATTACACAAGAAGAAATCTTGCACTTTACAGCTCTCCTCACAACTACAGTAATGATTATTTTCTTAAGGAACATACAGACATTTTAAGAATCAATATTTCAGATTACTTACCCAGCAGCAAATCACAGTGTGCCCTTTGCATAAGTCACTTGTGAAAATAAAGTTGTCACAACTGTCCATTAGAACAGACAATGCTCCACGTTAATCTTTCCTGGGGTAACATCCTCTGACCATGTGCAGCTGCAGAACTCACACAATGTGATTTACTAAAGACCACACTCAATAAAGGCTCTGGGGAGCAACCAAAAATCAAAAGGAGGAGCAAAGCCAAAACCCTCTTCATCTACAAAGGCTCCCTCCTCTTCAAACAAAGACAGGAACTAGAATCTAAGCAAAATGAAATTTAAATCTCATATATGTTCAGAAAAAATGCATTATGAGAGCACAGCTGAAATGTCAAAAGGGAATTCACCCTGTAAGGACTTATTGTGACATGTTAAAACAAGCAATTCCAAAGACTCACTTCCAGCCCAGAGCTCCTGCTCATCCCCTCAGCCTTGCTGCAGAGTGTGGTGGGACTGAGGAGCTGCTGACCCTCAATGAGCACCGAGTGAGCAGTGAAATGCCTGAAGGGAAATCCCATCTGTGAGAGCAAGCAGTGAGTCAGAGCCACAGCCAGGACTGAGCTCTGTGAGCTGAGTCCCAGCAGTGGCACTGGCTGGAGCAGCTCCATCACCCATGGCAGCACACCAGCACACCCAGGACACAAAAACTACAAGTATTAGTAATAATATTAGCAAGTAATAGCAATATATTACAAGTAATAATATTAGTAAGTAATAGTAATATATTATAATTAATAATACTAGAAAGAAATAGGTGTTCCTGTTTGGAGAACACCTGACAATCAGACCCTGTCAGGTATTCCCCAAATAGGAAAGTCCTCAATTTCCCAGATGTTCTGTTCACTGTAAGCAGCTGTGGGAGATTCCCAGTACTGCTGGTTGGATTCCACTGCCCCACTCAGTAAAAATCCTTAAATATTGTTGCAGCAGGAAGCTGCTTTTTGCAAAACCCAGCACAACATTTGTGCCTTCTGCTCATCTTCAGAGCACACTGGACATTTGAAGGAACAGACACATCCAAATGCTACATGAGCTATTGTGATTTTGCCCTTCTTGGAAAGATATTTGTTTGTTTATTTATAGTTATTAATAGTATCTTAACTGTTGATTGTTTTCAAAAAGTTTCTTTGCTATCAGGTGTTCTGTTTCACTCAAATCTGACCTGCTGAAGAAAAAACAAATAATCTTCCTTCAATTAAGAGTTTTGCTATAGGAAGGACCACTGGTTCCAGTATTGAATTATTTAAAGCTGAGAAATGTTTTACAGAGCTTTGGAAATTACAAAAGAGGTAGAAAACACACTTTTCCCAAAACCTTGCTCTTAAAGAATTTTACTAACACCAAAAACCACCAGTTCAAGTGAAACATTGTGCTATCAGCCTAAGACATCCTTTTCCACTAAAATATCACCCAGCACCCACAGATTTTCTTGTGAACAGCTTTTCCCTGAGATATTTTAATGTGCTCATGCATGGCAGTCGATTGTCTCAGCCTTGCTGGGATTGCTGGAGGGGGAGCTACTGACATCTGATACCAAGGACAATTTCTGGAGCAAGGAAGATTGTTTTTTCCCCCCTGAGGATCTACATTACTTCCAGGAACAAGTTGGGTCTGCAGGCTAAAAAGGCAGCCAAATTCTGCTGATTTGGGACAGCACATGAGGGTAACTCCTGTCCTCTGAGCTCCTTCCCTGCTCAGGAACAAGCACACACATGATTTGTCCTTGTTCAGTGACTCCTCTGACTCCAGGAAACTGTTGTAATATTATTTATGCTTCTTAGTCATCAAAGCTTTTTTTAATCCAGCTTAGGTGTGACACCTTGGGGCCAGGTGAGTAGTGGGGTGTTAAAAACCAGCCACGGATGCACTGTGCAGCAGGGCTTATGGAATGAGCTCCCTCAGGATCTCAAAGATCAAGGGTCCCAAATGTGGATGTGACCACTCTGAGCTGGGCTGGCTGCCTCCCTGCACACTGAGCACATCTGCATCTGAGCTCTGCTCACGTCATCTCCACCCACATTCAGCTTCAATTTGCTTTTTTGCCACCAGGTAGAAAGTTGGCTCTGGCATGCATTTGCTGAGGAAGTCACAGACATTAAAAAAAGGGTCCTGATTTCAACTCTGTCCATTATGCAAATGCAATTAAGGTATGTTATCTTAATTTGGTTTAAAACCTTTAAAACACCTTGAGCAACCAGCCTAATTATACTTTCCTTGCCATGTCTTGAGTTCCAAACACTCCTTGCTTTACTTGCTAACAGAAAACCCTCTCACAAATATTTCTCAGATAAACATTAATAATCCTTTATGCTTATTTTGCCCATTTATTCCAAGGAAATGCTCTACAGTTTGTGAAGCCAAGATCATTTTACCTACCTCTGGGATGGAATGTCACAACAGTTTAATCACACAGCAACACCAAGCAACATTTGAGGATCAGGCACCAAGAACAATACTAACTCTAATTGAAATTACTGGGGGAATTAAGGCATGCAGAACATAATTACTCATACTGGATTTTGGCCAGTGCAAACTGGAGCATGAGCCAGGACACAAAGTCCAGCCACCTCCTTCCTACCAGAAGTGCCATGAACACAAGTGGCAAGATCCCAGAGTGCAGCATCCCATAAAATATGGATGAAAATAGCCACTGAACCAGCTCCAATTTTAATGTGGATGTAATGCTGAACAAAGAAAAAAAAAAAAAGAAAAGAAGAAAAATCTTGCATCATCTACTAACACAAACAACATTCTCCAAAAACACAAGCTAAGTAGTGATTTGGCAAACTTCAGTGTATTTAAGCACTATGTACCAAGCATTACACCAAACTCTGGACAGATCTAATGAACCTCTTCAATCAAACTTCCCTGGGCCTCAAGAAATCAACATTGCTCTTTATTGTGGGAATGAATCTGTCCAGTGAGCTCCATTGCCTCTCCAGCCTTGTAGAGAGAGGAAATAGGGAAATAGGGAAAGCAGAGCAAAACCCCAGTTTTAAAATGATACCATTTTTATGGACTCAGGGGCTCCCAGAAATACATGGTCCATATTCAGAAGCAGTTTTCTCTCTTCTCTTCTCTTCTCTTCTCTTCTCTTCTCTTCTCTTCTCTTCTCTTCTCTTCTCTTCTCTTCTCTTCTCTTCTCTTCTCTTCTCTTCTCTTCTCTTCTCTTCTCTTCTCTTCTCTTCTCTTCTCTTCTCTTCTCTTCTCTTCTCTTCTCTTCTCTTCTCTTCTCTTTTCTCTTCTCTTCTCATAGCACCACCTGTCACAAGTCCTCACTGTGTGTACATGGATTTTTGTCCAAATATCTCTTTTCCCAAAGTGTTTTTTGATGGATCCCACACTCCCTGGTTAGAACAGACCTTTATTGCAGGGCAGATCCCCCTTGGCTGTGTGTGGAGAAGCTCCTGGAGCTGCACAGTTGGGACCCAGAGGAAAGTCCCATCTTTGGCTCTTCCAGCACAATTTATTGTAATCCCTGCACCAGCACCAGCCTGCTGGGATTTTATGTGGCCAGCTCTAAAGCAGGAATGTGATTTTATCACAGAGATAATGTTTGTCTACTTTTGTAGTTGTCCTTGGGATCTAAATCTAAAAGGAGTGCTAAGCATTATTGTTATTAAAGCAACAAAACACGTCCTAGGAGCGAGTACAAAGGAGGAATTCTCAAAGCACAGAAAAGCATTAAAATAAGGTCACATTCCTTAAAGTCCCACAGGACCTGAAATACAGATGCTGTGAGTAGCTAGCAACTAATTAGTTCCAAGCAACATGGTGCAGTGCTAACACACAGATACACAAACATGGCACCATGAACACAGGCAGGGTTTCATTGTGTTTTTAAATATTTCATCTTGCAGGCCAATTATCATAAGGGAACTGATACGTAAAATTGCCAAATTCTCAATTATGCTCTCCTTTCCTCAACTCATTTCCATTTTGACCATGAAACTCCATGCCACCCTAAAACAATTCATCAGTTACAGTGAAATGAAATTCTAAGATGGTGAGGGGATTTAATGCAAGAATAAAATCCCTGGCTGCATTGTTTGCTCTGAAGGATTAAAAAAGTACATATATAAAGCATTTTTTATAAAATAACAGAAGAGCAAGTAATTTCTGCCAATTTATCTCTATCTTCACAGGACCACAGTGGGGTTATCTGATCCCACCTCCCTCCTCAAGGACCACCATCCTGGAAAACACAGCTCAGGACTGTGTGCAGACAGATCTGGAATATCTCCAGTGAGAGGGACTCCCCACCCCTTCTGGGCAGCCTGTTCCAGTGCTCAACAACTGCACAACAAAGAAGTTTTTCCTCATGTCAATGTGGAGCCTCCTGTGCATCCATTTCTGCCTATTGCTCAGCACCTCAGAGCAGACCCTGGTGCATCCTCCTGGCACTCTCCCTTCAGATACTGATAGATATTCATACGGTCACCCCCCTGATTCCACCTTCCCCCATGTGAAAATATAACCTGAATGCAAGTGGGAGAAATCCCAGCAAAGCCAGGGAAGTGCTGCACAACCTTGGTTGATGATGCTTTGGCTCAGGGATGCCCTGCCATGAGCTGACCCGTGCACCACAGCAGCTCTGCCCAGAAGGAATCACTGGGCTGCCTCCCAGTGAATTCACACTCTGCCATTCACACAAAACACCTCTGGAAGCTGCAGGGAGCAGCCACACTGAAACCTTGCTGTTTCAAAGCCCTCTCCTTCCCTCTCCCCCTGCCCTTCTCACACCTCCCCTTTCAAGCCTCTTTACCCACCCCTCTGCAATGCCTGAGCCCATTTCCACTGCCTTGTGTCCTTCCCCAGTGGCCTTGTTATCTTCCTCCCATCCTCCTCCTCTGGCCTTGCTGTGCTCAGCTGGCCTTCCACTGGGAATCTGCTCTTTGCACCCAGAAAAGGTGGATAACATTTACAAAAGGATATAAATAACCCCTGTGCTAAAGCTTTATTGATTTTCAATGGGGTTTTGGAACCTTGTTGTTTTGTCTTCTTTAATTTTTTTTTTTTTGTCTCTCTTTTAATCCCTACATCACCAGTTTTTAATGCTACTGGTTTAGTTAAAAAGGAATAGCATGGATCAGCTATACATACATTTATACTGACACAGTGGATTTCCAGAGAGCTTTTTTCCAGAGATTTTTTTCATAGAGGGTAAGATACAGGCTTATATATTAATAAATCCCATATAGGCCAAGTCATGGATCTGATCTGTAGTGGAAACTGCCACAACACAGAGGGTGAAAGGAATCTGAGCAATAAAGGACCAGTCATTACAAGATCTGCATTTACAGGAAATTCCACTGCTGAAGCACTGCATGCTATCACTGGATAGAGGAAAAAACTGGGAGTTTTCATTCCAAAACTATGCAAAAATCAGGGTTGGAAATTGATATATTATCTACTGTTAACTGTAAATGTTCATGGAAAAAATTGGTTCAATTTTTTGCTAAAAACTGTATGTGCCAATCATAATTTTCTATTTTTATATTATTCTACACCAAAAGATTATTAAATCCCTCAATAAAGCTACTGACAAGAGACTCAAGTGTGTTTCTTTAAAAACACACACAAAACAATTCTTGACTTGTAACACTGGCAGAGCTCCTGCTTTTTTCTCCCTTAAACATTTCCTCAGAGCTCTCAACAATCTTCAGCCCTTAAAAAAGGGGCTCACTCTCTCAACATTAAGAAATCTTGTCTGATTTTTCTTTATCCTCACTCTAATCTTCATCTTCCCTTCCCCAAGTAACTATGATCACCACAAGTGACCAAGACAAACCCCACACTGTACCTGAAAAAGAAAAGATGTGAATTCTGTACAGCTTCACCTGAAATTGAGACCTGCCCCTGCATTTCCCAGCACTCAGCTCCTGTAACACTGATAACACAACTAACCTGGAAGAGAAAAAAAAATCTTTTTGCAATTTAGAAAATTAGAGAATCTTTTTTCTTTTTCTTTTTTTTTTTTTTTTGCATGCAGGCTTTTTTTAAGAGGACTGAAATTGTTCAAGCATAATAGAAAGTGACCTCTTTCAGGTGTATAATTTTCTGGAAACCCCTTAAAACAATAGGCTTTTCTCTTCTTCACAAAAGGTACTTATCCCATAATTGGCATGCAGGCATGGAATCATATTTGCCAGCAGTAGAAGTTTTCTTAAATAAATTCAGTATGTCAGGTGCAACCATGAATCTGTGGGATGATTATTATTTACCTGTTTAGTGCTGACAGAGCCTGGGCCCAGTATCTGCACAGAAACAGCCTTAAAAAGGAAAAATTCTCATTTAGAGGAGGACCAAAAGTGGCAATTGAAATTTGCAACATTCCCTCCTCCTAGGACTGCCTTAGACATTCATTCTCTTCTTTAAATATGCAACTCCCTGCTTCAGTTTCTTATTTATTTATAATAAGAAACTGGTAATATTTAACACATGTAAGAGCAGAGAGGTTTGAGCTGTAATGCATCATTGTGACCTTCAGCTGCAAGAAACTATAGAAAAACAACAAATTAACATTCTTTGCTGTACTCTCCTGTTTTCTGCCCCTGTTTAGTCTGTGCTCCTTTGCTTTACAGAGAATTAAAGTTTATTCATACAAAACAGCCCATAATGGAGAAAATCAAAGCTTCACTTAATAAAACTTCCTTTGATGTCACTACGTTTTCCTTCCATTAACCTTTCAGCTGCCATGGATGTCCTGAGTATATGCATTCATTTGTCCAGCAAAGTGGAAAATTGCTGGCAGGAGAACATCAAAAAAGAAGCCATCAGATGAGATAAGAAGAGAAGATTTATGAAAACCTGCTTCATAGCTCCATGCACTAGAGCACTATAAAATGAAAACTTTGCCAATTATAGTGTTAAGTTATGGCCTTCAACTTCCACGTCAGCAAAAGTCATCACACCTGCAGAGTCAAAATTGTTGGAAACAGAAGTTGGTAGATCATGCCCAGGATCAGAGGTGACCACATGAGGCACAGCAACCTTCAAACAGAGCTGACACAGAGATGGCTTTTGGTTCTGATGCCTGATATGGAACCAGAGGTGGGAAAAATAAAAATAATGGAGACATAAAATGATGGTGAGACTATAATGCTCTTCTTGGGGTTCAGAGCAGGATCCAGCTTTGCCCAAAGGCATTTGCTTTACTCTTCAGGTGCTGCCCTCATTCCTGTGCTGTGCCCTGTGGGACCCCCCAGCTGCACCTTGGTGGAGAATGGATGGGAATTTCAGTGTCAGCTCCGTGCCCAGCCCAGCAGCCACAACCAGCTGCACTCATTCCCCAGCACAACCCAACAAATCAAAGCTCTGCCTGCACCCCCAGCTCTGCCTCAGTGAATCAGAGTGATGCCATTGCAAACACTGGCTGCAGCTCTGTTTTTTCCTAGGGGAGATGGAGCACTCCTTGGCGTGCTTGGCTTTTCAGGCTTGTTGCCTGCCCTGCTCAGCAGGCTGCCCTTTAACATGCTCCATCTGGCAGATTGGTGCTGACACCCTTCCCCCTCCGTGCTGGTAGGCTTGTGATGGCAGGCTTTGGGATGCCCTTCCTCCCCTTGCTTGCCTGGAGCCAGCAGAAGAGCAGCCTGCTACTCCCTATTAATTTTCCAGTAGGGGAAAAACATCTTGGGGCTCCCTTCCGAGCACATTCAGCTGCTCAGGAGCTGCTCCCCCCTCACACAGAAATTAATTGTGCCTCTGGAAGGCTTTCCAAGCAAGCTTCAGCACAGGCTTTTCTCTGGGTGCCTCAGATCTGCTCTCATCCCAATCTGCCTTCCCAATTCTTCCCAGGCACTGCAGGACAGTCTGTAATGGGTGAGGATGAGAACATGAAATTAGCCCATTTAATCTGCATCCCTATCACTCCATCTTCTGCTTGTAAAGGAATTTTTTCTCCTTTCCAACTATTTTCTGGATTAAAAATAGGTTTCCTTGCATTATAAGCCACATGCATCTCCTGTTTTTCCTTCCTGGTGTCTCTCCAGGGTTTTCATGTTAGAGCTCACTGGCTCCATTTGCTTGTTTCCCATTGAGCAGGCAGTGCTGCATCATTCACCATTTGGACATTCTATGATCCTTCTATTACAGGAATTATATTCCCACACATTTTAGCAAAGAGACACCAAATCAAACCAGGACAAAAGCACAATAAAGGACTCAATGAGGAGCTCACACATTGCAACCCAAACCCTCCTGAGCAAGTCTTGCATTCACCAGAACCACATGAATAAAGTGAAGGTGGGTATGAAAAGACATCAAAACTGGCAACAAAAAGTCAACACAAATCTCTGGGACACAAAATAGAGTGAAGGACAACAACCACAGTGTGAGTTTCAGTCTTTTTATCTGGCAATTTCTCAAAATTAGAAGGTGGGAATAATTGGATGTTTGCTTCAATTCTGTCTTCAGCCATAATAAAAAGCTTTGGGAGACAGTGAAGAGCTGTGATAGAGTAGCAATAAAAGATAGTGTAGGGCCAGTGTTCACCTTGGAGTGAATGAAAGTGCAGCAGCCCCACAGAATCTCTGTGCTCACCATAACAAAGTGATCATTGGTAATTTATAAGGGTGACATGTTTGCCACTGAAAGCAGGGAAGATTTGAACAAGTGAATGTTCGATATTTGGGTTCAGCTGTTTCTGATGTGAACTGCTCTAGTGGTAACTAATGAAATAAAAATAAAACCTTTGCCTTCAGCCTGGCAGAGGCAGCCCTGACCTTAATTTGCCACAGAGATCTTTGATGAGTATGAAAGTGTTTCCCTCCAATATCTTAGAAGGACAGCACGCTGCCTAATGAGCTGGAGGTCTCAAACCCACAGGCACCACGGTAATTACAAAGGGGTATTTAATTATCTAACCCTGGCATCTAAAGGATTAACAAACCTTGATAATGAAAGGAAAGCAGAGAGGAAAGAAGAAATCATTGTCTAATCCACAAAATGCTGGGAAAATCACTATAGAGACAGATTTCAATAGATTCATATCTGGTATTTCTAAAAGCTTACTGTGTACTAAAATGCCAGATGTTCACACATTATGGTTGTTATTACTGTTAACAGCATTAATTGGGAGAGAGGGGAAGTTAATCCAATTTAATTCTGAAAACCAAGTAGAGAAATATGAGAAAACAAATGGAAGTCTGTAACAAAGACAAATACCCAAGACTTTGGCAACCTGCACATTCCCTACACTGCTGGCACAGTCACTCCAGAAGTGGTCAAACAAGAGAAACGTCCCTCTCTAAGAACTATTCCATTTACATTTGTTTGCCAGACAGAACAGCAAAATAGATAAATAAAAATAGTTAAAATAAAACAATTCTTGATGTTCAGGGCCCTGCCTGGCCCTTCAATGGCAAGGACAGAGCTCATACCTCAGCCCTGCTTCACTGGTGTTATTTATCTCCTTTGCAGAGAAACTTTTGCTTTCTCCATGGCAGAAAACCACTGGTTATTTGAATTTCAGCGCTCTGACAAAAATAAAAGGCACCATTACATGTAGACAGTGTCTCCTTGCAAATGTATGCAAATGCATGTGTATAACAAAGCAATTTACATCTGCCCAAAGCCTCAAAGTGAGTGTATTTGCTTTGATTAAAGCTTAAAATGGGATTTATCTGTAGGGCATAAAAACAATGTTTGCCTTAAAGAAAACAGCAGTGGCTTTAGATGGCTGCAATGAGGCTGTTCTGTTCATTGTGGCATTGCTGTTTGTAATGCTGCTAAGGTTGTGTGAGCATTTCCCTATAATCCTCTGCATCCAGAAGCTTACAGCTTGCCAGTGAAATGTCTCTCCAACTTACACTTAGCCTGTAAGAGATTAATCTATCTGCTAGCCTTTTATTTCTTCACCAAATTATTTTTAAAAAACCCCAAACCTGTGTATTTCTTCATAAATTGTGTTTTATTATTAAGGCTCACTGTGATATTTGCAAGAAGCAAGCTGAATTATCTCAAGATGTTTTAAACCAAGGCCAAAAAAAGCTGTTTTATCTTGAAAACATTTGTCTAAAAATAAAGCCAGTAAATGTATGAGATACAAAGAAGGTGCCAGTGATGTATTATTTGGTTCACTAAACAGCTGCCCTTAAAAAAAAAAAAAAAAAAAAAAAAAAAGAAACCAACAATACAAGTATTAAGTAGCCCATGGAATTCTTCCTTCAAATTTAGTCAGTAGAAAGAGATACAGTACATGGTAAGTGCATATTTCAAAGAAATACAGAGCTTGGTGATGATTTGATAACTGCCATGGATATTCTCAAAGCAATTTACTCATCTCACAATAAGGAATCCTTCTCCAATATCCAAATAATTGAGAAAAATATACAATATCCTTAATTCATCTGACTGACAAAAGTCCAGGCACACCTCTCAGAATTTCAGCTCTGTTTCAGCTGACAGATACTTTGAAAAACATGGACTATTCTGCTCCAGGGAGTTCTGCAAGTCAGCTGGGAGGAGAGTGCAGTTATAAGACAAAGTTGTGCAAGTAAGTGCATTAAAGAACTTTTCAGGCTCTTACTGAAAGCAAAGGATGTTTCCAGGTGAAAGCTGTTATCTGAACTTGCTGAGAGCAGCTCTAAAGCCAAGTAAGGAAAAAACCTCACATTTAATAATTTTATGCTATCTATTCTCCAGCTGCAGAGAGGAACAGAAGACTCTTAGGATAAGAGGCATTCAGTGTTAGCTGTTCCTTTTTGTCTTCAGCACTGGAAGTTGATTTCATTCCCTGTAAGCATCACAACACAAGGGGTGATGCTCCTCACAGGGATGGCACCCAGGTCAACCTCCTTCCCACCAGCATTTAGAACCCAAGGGCAGAATTTTACCCCATAAATATGAATCTGTTCATTATCATTTCCAGCATCATTTCATGTTAAGGATGTCACTCTGAACGAGGAGTTTTGACTATTGCTTACTTAACTCCATGCAAGTGTTTCCCAGGCAGACAGGAGAAGACTGCTCCCAGGCAGGAAACAGGCATTGCATATTCATAAGTACCTCAACACACAATTAACTGCTGAGTGATGAAAAAGCAGCAATGAATAGAATGGATTTCTGCTCTAACTCTGAACCAAATCCATCCAAAGTGCACTCAGTGTGTGTCACATCACCAACAAGTGTCCTTGCCTTCACACCTGCCACAGGCTCATCACTGCAGCACACAGCCAAAAGCTTCAGTTGCTTAACAAAAAACAGAGACAGCACATCCTTCCTCATTTACAACTACCACAATCACTCTAGATCTTGAAATAACTCATAATAAGCAGAGATAAGTGTTGGAGTTTCTTCTTTTGATGCTGCCTCAAAGCAGAGGCAAAGTGCACAGTAATGGGTTGCAACATTATCCCACTGCTTCCCACTCTGGCCCTCAGCTATAACCCAGCAAAGACAAGTCTGCTGATGGCTTTGACACTTCCATTTTCACTTTCTCAGTTTTGAAGCTTCTCATCATTAAATTAAGTGTACTCAGTAATTGTTGCAAAATGACTGCCAGCCACAGGGCTGGGGAAAAGCACTCCAGTTTTGTGTGGAGTTATAAAGCCATTTAATTGGCACCTGATTAGGCCAAATGATTTTCTGTTGGATTAAAAACTACACCCCAATATGGGAAATCATAGCACCTTTCTTCCTAATAATATCTGGTCCTTGTACCTGCTTGTTCAATCTTCCATAATTAGATTTCTTGTAAAATATAAGTTTAACAAAAATACACTGCCCAGTGACAGTTTCTTGATGTTCAGTTCCCAAATGTCCAAATTCTTTGTTATACTTAGGATCCAGATTTAATCATATAGCTAGAAAATGTATTTGTATTGAATTTATATTGCTCTAAATTGATGCATACATGGAAAGATGTTAGCATCAAGATTTAGTACTTTTTAACCTTGAAGGTATGCCATATAATAGGTATTGATTTTATCTTTTTTTATTACACAGAAAAAAAATAATAAAATATGTCTGCTGGTGAACTGTTATACGACAGAATAAATGGTTAGCAGTGTATGTTATAAAATAGCACAGTGACACCACGTGTGTTTGCTTTAAAAGCTTATTATAAAAATCAATGATGATATACATCTTGGTTAGGCTCATTTTTTCTAATTAAAGAGACCGTGTAAAAAAAGAGGTTTTCACTGGTTCAATCTGTAATTCTTATTTCTCTTCATCATCTGTAATATTTTCTCTTACTGAGGAGGCCTTGAAAATGCTCTTATAAAATTTTGCTCATTTTCACTCAAAAATAATTCTGCATGTGGCACCGAGGTTAATGTTGTTCTTTTATGTATGATCCTCATAACGTGTGATGCTTCAGATTAAATCATCTGGTTTTCCTGAGAGGCCTCTAAGGAGGAAATTCTGATCGCCTT
The DNA here is from genome assembly GCF_903797595.1 of Erithacus rubecula. Taxonomy (NCBI): domain Eukaryota; kingdom Metazoa; phylum Chordata; class Aves; order Passeriformes; family Muscicapidae; genus Erithacus; species Erithacus rubecula. The sequence continues at coordinate 3,594,614 of NC_136662.1, read as the reverse complement.
TAAGTCAAAGAAAAATTTCCATCCACCCCAGCAGAGCCAGATTTTACACCCTGAAGGTATGAAAGCTGCTTCTCTCTCCTCCAAGAATGCAAGGAGAAAGCAAGGGGAATAACTCAGTGGAAAGGAACATAAAAGAAAACTGGCAGGATCTCCTCTCCAAAGGGAACCCTCCCAGCAAAAGAGAAGAGAGAAATGCATTTGGGAGAAATACATTTCCACCTCCTCTGGAAGTGCATGGAGTCACAGCACAGATTTATTTTTTACCTTCAGTGATTGAGGTTCTATTCAGGGCTTTAGAAGCAGCTCTGGCACTCAAACATGGCTCAGCTCAAACTCATAAATACCCCTGTGGTGCAGCTGTATCTTGGTGTTCACAGCATTTCTAGGATCCAGCTTTTCCAGACAGAGTTCATTTATATCCCTGTCAGTACTTTACACACACATAACTTTTCTAAAAAGCCCTTCCTGTACCTTAAATATCCTTGAAACATTTTTGTTGCTACTTGCCCCTTTTAAGCTGATTGGTCTTCAATCAAAATGAAATATATCAAAACTATTTTGTTATTCACCCAGAAAATTCCCTTTCAGACACAATCATCTTTCCTGAATTCCACCTAATTTGTTAACCTGTTTCTATTATTGAACTACCTGTAGATAAATGCTATATTCCAGGGCAGAAAAGGCTCTCTGTAGAGGGAGCATTACATCTCTGACTCCCAGACAAAGCATCACTGACATTCCTTCAATCTATTTTAAATTGTATGTGTGGACATTCATAACTCCCCACTCATTAAAGAGCTGCATAAAACTGATTGTGGGTCATGCACCCTCATCTAACAGGGGGTGGTGCCCAAATTTTTCTTTTCCTTTCAGATTTGTTGCCATTCAAGGCACAAAATGCAAAGAGCAGAAGCCTTTATACAAGTGAATCCATTTCCATCAAGGCAGGGATGGTTTGTGGCCAGACCCCTCACTGGCTCTGCAGTGCCTTTAGATCCCTCTCAGCTTCTGAGCAGGAAAGTGGTTCCTGATCAAGGGAACCAGAGAAAAGCTCAGTGCAGCTCTCAGTCACCTCAGACTGCCTTTGCCCTCCTGGGACCTCAGCTCAGCAAAAAAGGTAGAGCTAAAAACCCTTCCTTTTTCATCTGGATTCCATTTTCCTGTCTCCCCACACTCTTCAGGCAGCAGCCTGACAAGACAGACAACCAGAGTGACCTGTGCAGATCTCTGAGATAAATCTGGATCTTTGGAGAGAGGCAAATGGGGAAAAAGGGAGAGTGTCCTCACTTGTCTTCAGATACCTTTATGAGAACCTGAACCACAGACCACGTTGCATTTTGTGTTCCTAACATTGAACTACTCTCAGGTTACCATATGGGCTCCACTCAGGAAGCTTTCCTGCTAAATCATATTATACACCCATATTAATACCCTTTTGAGAGTATAATAATTACTTTATGAAAGCAGTAAGTTGCCAGATAATTTCAAAATATGATGTCTGACTATAGCAGTATTTTACCTTTTTTTGAACAAAAATCTGTGGTGGGATACACAGAAACATCTTGCAAAAACCATAAAGATATTTGCTTTCAGATACAAGAAATCTGTCTTTTTATCCTTGGCTGAGCCCCAGCTAGTAGATTTAACCCTTGCTAGCACCACTGTGTCAGCCCATATCCCATTGCCCCTTACTCCATCTCCTAAATCTGGATGTTCTTCAAGGCAAAATTCACAAATTCCAAGGGTTTGGAGATTCTTGGGAATGGGAAGTTCTGCCATTAGGGCTCCAAGCTGTGTTTCAGTGCATGTTTTGTGTGTTTGGAGAGCTTACTTCCTCCTCTTAAATCTTAGTTGAGAAAAGATTGTGACTGGGAATGATAAAGTGTGTGAACTGAGGGGGCTGTAGTGTCCTTAAAAGAAGAAAGAGAAAAAATATGCCACAGCATTCTTTACAGTGGTTATCAACAACAGCCAACCTTTGTGCTCCAGCACTCACAAAAGCATGGAGCAACTGCAATACATCCCCTCTCTATTGATTCAGAAAAGAAAGGTAATTGATTCACCCTCAGGATTTCCTTTAAAAGACACTGGGTAAGAATTATCTCTCCTATATCATATCACAAAACACACTAAGGAAAGCTACTTGAGATTTGTATACTGCCATCCATCACTGGAATCCCTGAGCTCTTTTCAAGCATAATTGAGAGCAGACAACTGTATTTCTGGGGTTGTTGCAGGGTTTTTCTCCATCTTTCAGGGTAAAACTCTCCACTTGTAGCATTTGGGAAATGGTTGGCTTGAAGTGAGGGAGGGTTTGTTATTTTGCTTATTGAATTGGAGGCTTGAAAAGATGCAGCAAACTGATCAAAGTAAAAACCATCAGTCCTTTTGCCCCATTGCCCCCACCATGTTTCTGCTTGCATCCTTAATTTCAGGCATTAAAACTTGCCCAGGGACTGAGGTATGTGCTGTATGGAGCCCTGGGTTCCAAAAACATTGCCACTCAGCAAACACAGAGCTGATGCTTCCCTGACAATTTATACAAAGGGTTCAATTTTTCTACCTCCTGAACTCTTCTTTTCTATGGATTTGCATATTTTTAGCACATCTTGGAATGTAAGCCATAAATGTTGGCCTAATCTCTGAAATGCTGTCATTTCTCCCCTGCTATATATTACAAAACATCAACCCCACAACAGGGGTGCCTCACTTCCAGCCACTGGCACTTGGAGCTACTTCTAAAACCTACCAGATATTTAGACACAAAACTCTCTGAGAATATTTGAAAATTTGACCTGATAGAGTGAAACTTTATCTGATGGTCAAAGAATTGGATAAACAGACAGAGAAAACTGTGGTTCCAGTCTATATGGACAAAAATATGGAGAAAATTGGGGTTCCAGTCTATAGCCTCCAAAAAATCTGTTAAGAGATTTCACTGAATGGCAGTAGCAATAACAAACAGCAAGAAGCAGAGCCAGTAGCTCCAGATTTTAATGTCTTCCCACAGTAAAAAAAGTTATTCTGTGCAGGACAACAACTGATAGCCAAGAAACTGCCTCCTGTAATTAACATGCTGCTTTTCTAGATGAGCCTCTTTGCTGCAATATTTTTTCCTCTGAATTCCTGACAAGTTAAAAAAAAAGGAGAATGGGCTGAGTGCTCAGACTGGCAGATTGCCTGAACCTACTTACAATCATTAAGTGATCTCATGTTGTCTCCTGCTGCCACCTTCCCACAGGGGAGCAGATGTCCCAAAACAAACGGTGCTGCTGGAGGGGGAACGTGACAGTCAGGTGAGATGCAAAGGGCACTCAGAGTAATTTATTTCTCAGGGGACTTAAGCCTGACCAAACACCTCTTTTGGAAGATAGGATGGTGCCCAGCTTGAGAGAGGAGCTGTAAAGGAGTGCATGCCACAGTCCAATAGATGTGGATGCATAAACAAAGGGAAATACTGAAAAATCCACATTTTCAATGGTACCAAGCAATAGGACAAGAGGCAACAGGCAGAAACTGGTGCACAGGAAGCTCCACATGATCATGAGGAAGATCTTTGTTGTGCAGTGCTCAAGAAATGAAACAGGCTGTCCAGACAGGGTGTGGAGTATCCTTCACTGGAGATATTCCAGAACTGTCTGGATGCAATTCTGTGCTTGAGGAAGGAGGTGGCATCAGATGACCCCACTGTGATCCCTTCCAAGCTGTCCCATTCTGTGATAGTGTCCAGATGTAGCTCCACCCAAGTGATGGGTGAGGAATATCTAAAGCACATCTGCTGATTTTCTTTCTGCAGAATGTCTGAGAACAATTCATGAGTGTCCTGACATTACAGCAGCAGACACTGGATATTACCTGAAATCAGTCATTAAATACCTTTTGTGGATACTCCCCTAGCCTGTGACAAGTTTCCAAGTGTTTGATTGTGTAAGATCCCAAAGTGGATCTGGGAAGGCATAAGTCACACAGTGTGTCTGTTCCTTGACTGGAAAAGACAAGCTCAGAGTCAGGTTTCCAGTGTGAACAATCACAATTACCCATCCCAAATGTTCCTTCTGGGAACATTTTTCAATCCTCCTATCTCAGTGCTAACTGCAGCCAGAAAACCTACTGGCTAGTACATTTATAGATAATAAATGTAAAAGGAAAATAAACAACTAAAGCTGATTTACTGTCATATCTAAAAGAACATTTGTGCAAGCTTACACAGTCCTGGGAACCAAACCAAGCCCAGGCAGAGTGGCTGCCTTTGGAAAACACACCTATGGCTAATTCCAGCTGCTAAGCAGGACACAGGGACTGTAACCTCTTCCAGGCACCAGCACAGGAATGGTGCATAGCTAAAGAGCTTACCCAGCTCCAGGTTTGGGTGTGTGTGAGAAACCAGCAAAAAAAAAACCCTGATTATCCTAAATTTGTTCTCCTCAAAACACATGCACAGCAAATTCCTCCTGTCCCTTTGGGCCCTGCAAGAAAGTAGGATAAAAATCCAATATTTTCTGTAGAGCACCAGAACTCCTGCACACCCTCATTAAAGGCCACAGAGAAACCATACATTTTAATGCCTGCAATGTGCTGATGCATTCCTCTTTATTACCTGGGAATAAGAAAGCTATTGTGTACATTACCTGCATGCAGGCCATCCCTAGCACACTCCAAGCATTCCTCTTGGTAGGTGGGGATAAAATATCCAGGGGAAAATAAGACTTTCAAATCCACACAGAAATGCTGGCTGGAGATTGCCAGCAATTTATATAATTCATCCTCCTGCCTTACAGATGATGCATATCATTAATGAGCAACACCCAAAACTCCTCCTGATGTCTACAAAAGGCAAGGGAACAAGCCCTAAATTTGCTAGAACAAATATAAATCTGTCTTTGTTTGAGCTCAACCATACATCAGCCAGTGTAAAGCTTGGCTCTCAGGCAACATTTTCAGGTTAATCAAGAAGACAGGAGAGTCCAGGCACTAATTGTTCCTCACTGCAGAGAGCACTCTAAGGCTTCATAGCTCACCTAAATCCATGCAGGTGAGAGGGAGGGAGATACTGAGCCTGTCCATCCCTACTGGAAACAGCACTCTGTTTGGATGAGCCATAATTTCATCAAAATTTTAAAAAGGTCCACCTGATTCTGGCTTTTTGGTGTGTACAAATGATGAAATGGATGAACACTCATGCAGAAGGGTGTTGCAAGCAGTGGAATTCCCTGCATGCACCAATTCCATGAGCTCCAATTACCCTGTGGGGACAAGAGAGTTTTAAGGGCAAATTTGCACCTCTAAACAAAGCCTAGTGACCAGGATAAACACACCCTGCCTGCAAACCATCACATCTGAAAGAGAACACTTTGTACATCTTATTGCTAAAAGATGAACAAAACATTCTATGGGGTTTTTTTTGTTTGAAAATAAAATGCCTTTCTAGAATTGCTACGCTTTACTCGTGTTTTTACACAGCCATTTTTAAATCTTCCCTCTGAAACTTAAACCTCAACAGACAAACTATTAATTGCTTATCTTAAGCACCTCAAAAGGCTTCATGGTCCTGCCCTGCAAGGCACAAGGCTGTGTGAGTGCCCATCCCAAGTCCTTCCAAACATCAGAGATCCCCATGTTTCCAGCTGCAATGCAAAAAAAGTGCACAGTCCACAGTAATTTTTAAGAGAATGCATTTTGAATTCCATAAATAATGCATAGCAAACACACACTTGGCTTGCTACCTTCTGGGAGAGCTGTGTTTGATACACACACACATTAGGGCTGCAGGGTCTAAGGCTGTCCCCAAGGCAGCAGCCTGGGATGGATAATCAGCTCCATGGACAGAGATGAAATTCCCAGCTGCTTGTCTCCTACCATTAATGAGAGTTATACAGAAAAGGTCTCACTCTAAACCAGCCTCCTGAAGATGGCTGGACCTCATCAAACTGGAGCAGACACTGCAGTGCACTGCAAACAGTCAGCAGGAAGAAAGAAAAGAAAAAACTTTAAAGAAGGAATATTATAGAAAAATGGCTAATCATTCCCAGGCCTGAGTGAAACACAGGAATCCCTGACTCGGAATTATTCCACCTCCCAACGGAGCTGATGAAGGAAAGCAGAATTTGAATGTTTTGGAAGGTTTTCTACTGCCAAATGGAATGTAAAATCAGTGACTTTGGGGTAATTTTGTCAGGTTTGAGATGCCATGGCCAGGAGCTCTCCAACTGTTCGACAAAACAGAGATTAGTTCTCAGAGCTTTTTAGCTCATTTTTTTCCCTTCTTTGCAATATTACACTGCATGTTGGGACATCTGGTCCCACTGTGGGAAGGTGATGGAGTCTCCTCGCATGAGGTGAGGTGGATCAGGAAAGCTGCCAGCAACAAGGTCTGCTCTCCATCCTGGCTGTGTCAGGGACGTGCAGGATGTGCACTCCCCCCTTCCAGAATGTCTGTGTGCCACCTACTGCTCTGTGCAATTAATCACTGATGACAAAAAACAGGGCCCTGGATACTCTCCAAAGGACACGAACATGTGGCTGTTTAACTCCTCTGGACAAAAAGGTCCCTTGGTTGAGAGTGGCTTTCCTGTTTGGAGCCAGGTACAAATAAACACACAAAGTCCACAGGTGATCTGACACCTGAAAGTCACATGGAGTTTAAATGACAACCACCCATCTTAAGGACACAACACCTCTGCTCAGGGACTTCAGTTCTGATGCCCTGGTTGATTCTGGTTTAAACAAACAAAGGAGACCAGAGTCAGACCAAAATTTCAGATCAATCCCCTCTGATTCTCAGGTATGACATCTTGAACTGTCTAACATGCACTGTTGAAATGGCACTTCAGAACTAATCATGATTGTTTTGAGTCCAGAATACAGGAATCTTCACCATGGAAGGAAAATTTCCCACTCCAAGTCACATCCTCACCTAACCATACCCAAAGTTCATTATTTGGTCCTACAGCTCTGGATTGCATCCAACTCTTAAATTACCACCAGTCTACTAATCACAAAAACAAATGCTGTCTATTTGGCTACTAATTAGCCAACAACAAAGAAAGAAAAAGAAAATAAAGGGAAACTTCTCTTCCCTGACAAGCTGTCATAAGGATATGAAGAGCACAAATAACAAGTAGCTGCTCCAGAGCACGAGACAACACGACAGCTCGCTCCGAGCGTGATTCATCCCATTTCACAAAGGAGCAACCTATGAGGAGACAAGCATTACTCTGCCAAAGGAAAAAGAAGCATGGGAGAGTCCAAAAATATTCATAGTCACAGCAGATCAGTTCATGAAGAGATGGTGAGAGAAGATGGAAAAAAACCCCAAGTTTGCAGCAATAGCTGCTGTCCAACATTGCAGCCGTCACCAGCAGGACGGGGGGATTAACAGACAGTGTTTAAAGCTGGGAGAGAATGCTGGGATTCAAGCAGTCATTTTGTGAACTGGAACAGGAAAAGTAAAAGGAGTTACATTCCCCACTAAGTCCAGGGTTGAGTTCATAAATTCCCTAAACCTCTTCAGTGCACACCCCTGAGACATCTCCACGCACAATGGGCACGCTGCACATCATGCTCATTAAATCCAGTTCCCTGAAGCAGAGGCTGGAAGAAGCCATCCTTCTGCCTGCACAGCTCTGCAGGTGAGCTGGAAGAGAAGGAACCCTGCTGGTATTTCTTCTCTCCATTCTGAGGTACCATGTCCCATCACAGCTCACAGCGAGCAGGACACATCACTTCATGTGGCACAGAGGAGGATGGAGCTGAGAAAAAGCACAAAAATCAATGTGCACAAGGCAGCAACCATGAGAGCAGGTAAAGGAAGTCCTAACAGTCCAGAGTGTCCCAGGAAGCACAGATTACTGTGTTTTGCTTGTGTCAAATATTCCTGAGCTCCTCAGGCAGGATCCAAAATGCAACAGCAGGCACACTGGCTGCATCCCTCCCAGCCCTCATCTGTGAAACAGCCATACCTGCACCAGAGTCTGACAGAACACAGGATACACCAAAAAAATCACAATTCTGGAGCAGTGAATTCCAGGCACATTGCAAGGAGGTGTTTGGGGACTTGGCAGCAGAACAAGCCTGATTCAAGGTCCTGTGATAAAAGTGAAACGAGCTCACATCTCATCACTGTACATGCAGTTTATGAGCAGACATATTATTTTACATGGTACACTCACTCCATCCCGGATGAACACAGAGCAAATAAACCCTTGAAGGATTCCTGTGAACTGTACAAACGCTGGAATCAGACATTAGCAAGATATCAGCCTTCAGAAATGCAGATTGGGACTGACACAGATCTGCATTGACTAAAACCCACAGCATTTAAACGAGGCCACCACGTACACACCTGCCATGTGCTGCTGTGCTACTGTATTTCCACCAAATTATTTCACTGGTTTGAGATCCAGCAGTTTGGGGATCAAATTCAGATTTTCTAGCTCCCTTGGCAAACTCCCAGGCTGCTTAACAGAAGGTGACCGAGGGCTGGAGGGAAGCCCCTGAAGCTTTTAGCAAAAATTGACTTTATTTTATGTGATAGGAAGCAGTTTTATCTATTACCACACTGTAAAATACATTCAATTTAAAAAGCTCAAATCCTTTTTTATCTTCTGTAAATGGAAGACAAAGGCCTTTGTTAATCCAGGTGTTAAAACACTCTATAGATGCCAATTAGGCAGCAGCAGCAGGAATAGAGATGAAACAATCTGTATCCCAGGTAATGATCTTCCACTGGGGTCAGGAAGGAAAACAAACACCTTCTGGGAAGTCATCTGTTGACAGACATCCAGAAGTTATTGCTGACATTCAAGTTGAGAAATATTCAAGGAATTTCCAATAGGAATCATTGAGTCCTGTTCCTTATCTGGACACCTTATGTCAATATTATTTTATTTTATATCACATACTTTGTAGTAAACTCTATTCTGAAAGCAAACCTGATATAACCCAGAACTGCTGCCTTTGGGAGAACAGCAGGAATGATCTCTTACCAAAACATCATTTTTATGTGACATTTCATAATCAGCCAATGCACAGCTAGAAAACTCTGAATTTTCATCATTTTGGAGAACTTCAGTAGAGACTAGTCTGAAGTTAATATAATATTGACTTTCCAGCACTGATGATTGAACTGCTGGGATATAGTAAATGATCCACTGGTAATATTTCACCTCTCTTCTGTACACTTAATTTTTAAAGATATCCACAGTGAAAGGATATGTAGTTGCAGAGGCAGGGATTGTGACTCAAGGTTTTTGTTACACTTCTGATTGCAGCCCTAAATTTTTGGGTCAAGCATTGCAAAATTCTCGTATTCATACCAAAATTAAGGCATGTATGTCATTATATCTCACAGCAGCTTGATTTCTTTACATGGTATTCCCCATTCAACTTACAAAGAAGGAATACCTTGAGCTAGATAAACTTGATTTTTAAAAATCAAAACCTGGTTCACACCTGTCACTGATCTCAGGTGTGGGCCCAGCTGCATTACTTATCTGTCCAGATCCTTGTGTGCTTGGTGAATAATGAGTATTTTATATTATTGTACTATCCTGAGGAGGCTTTTTCTTATGAGATGCTCTTTTTTGGCAAATTAATAATTCAGGAATGTTTTTGTGGTGGTTCTTTCACCTTTATTTATTGCCCTGACTGGAAGAGACAAAATTTCCCTTTGGAGAATGAAGATTAAGAACATTTTCTTTAGAACAGCTGCCTCAAAAAAAAAAAAAAAAAAAAAAAAAAGTACAAATGTCAGGATCACAGGTAAATAAGGTTTTACAAAATATCACACAACTTCAATAAAGACCTACTACTTCTTATTTCATATTTACTTTTATTTATGTGCTTTCAAAGGGGCAAGGAGCTGTTTCACAGCAGCTCTGGGTAAGTTCAGGATTCTGAACTTGGCAGCAAAAGTACCTCCTTATGCCTCTCAAGCTCTGCTCAAGATCAGCACAGTCAGTAAATTAAATTGGTTTAATAAAATGAACTTCTACCCCAAACAAGTGGAACGGTTCTGTGAAGTCTTTCAGGGAGATTACTAGAATTTAAGGTTATATCCTGAAGTTACCTCGAATAACTTGAGGCAAGAGCCAGTGTAAAAATTAAAGGAGAATAAAAAAAGAAACACCATCATAGTACTAAAGAAACTCCACGTGACATGAAGGTGGAAACACTGGGATGGGTGATTTGTATCATTTTTATATCAGTATTTATCACTACACCCTACTTAAAATTTCCTGCTCTGGCAATGCTGCTGCCACCACAGATCTGTTGGGTTCTTAGTGTCAACAGTGAGTCCAGATTTTATTTTTTTAGTGTATAGTAAATATGTGAGTGTGATACTTGAAGGTGCAAGGGCTGGATAGCAAAAACACCCTGAGCATCAGAAGAGATCTGTAGGGTTTAGTGCAGGGCCCTGTAAGCTGCCATGGCCTGAAATGGCCCATGGCAATGGAATAGAAAGTGTGTCACTCCACTGGGCCAATTCTGTTTTTAGGCCTCTTCTGAGACTGCTGATGAGCACAGCATCATTACTGACCTGTTTTTGGGAAGATTTGAGGAGAGGAGCAGCCTTGCCCAGGGAGCAGGAGGGAGCCCAGCACACCCATCCCCAGCTCTGAGCAGCCACAGGCTGGAGGCTGAGTTTGACCTGGGTGCACAGAACATGAATGTTCCTCTCACACATGAACACCTGCACCTAATGCTTGCTCCCATCTCTTCTTCTTTCCAAAAATCTTTTTGTGGGTCATGTGTTGGTACACAATCGAGGGAATAAGTGTGGTTATTTCCACTGCACCCCTCCCTGTCAGACTGGGCAGCAGCTTGAAAAGGCAAATAGAAACCTCCCAGTACTCTCCTAAATAAAGTGCCCACCTAAACACTAACTCATTTCACATTTTTATAAAAAAAAGGATGTTCCATAAATATGTGCTACTCTATAAAATCAAGTCCCAAGTAAGGACATTACCTAAAATCTGCAGGACTTCACTGCCCAGCACCAGAGTTCCCTCCCTGCAACATTTTAGCTTCTAGAATCCAAAAAGCACTCCTGGAAAAATACAGCACTGTGTTTTTTAGTGAGTTATCCAAGTCTGCAGCAAGGTCACCAAACAACTTAGCATATCCCAGTATGAAATATTCAAAACCAGGCAGCACTACCTTATCCTACAGACTCCTGGGTTCCCTGGGGTCATTCTCTTCAATAATCTTTATTGCACATAAAGGTTCAGTTGAGAGAGGAGTCTCTTCATAAGTACAACAAATAAATTATTCTCCCCTTCCAGAGAGATGCAGGACTGTAAACACCAGGCTGTCACAACTGATTTCCATCATCAAAGTTTTCAGGCCAGGTAGCTTATAATGGATGTGCTTTTGTGACACCTGATTAAGGCTGGTGTCATCGTGGTTTTATGGGCTACTTAAATGTGGCAATTTCCATTAAGTGTTTTTAAAAAAGCAATTAACAGTTTTAACAAGAGTTCACTAGTTCAAATCATTTCAGCAGTGACTGGTAGATTGTCCTCATGGGTCCCACGCTTGACATTTGCAATCTCTCATCCTCTAACAAGTGGCATTTTGGCAAAGTAGGGGGGCAATTAGGAACATCACTCAGCACAGCAAATGCACCTCATTTTAGGGGAAACAACAGAAAAACAGCAAACCAAGGCACCATCAATGAGCAATTAATAAAATTTCCAAGTAAGCTACCAGGGGCAGTTTCTGCTGAAGGGTTTGATCTCCCACCTGGCATGAAATTCATCTGCAACAACTCTCCAAGAGAGGACAGGGAGGCAGCTCTGTGTGAAGCAGAGCTGGAGAAAGACAGATCACACCTAAGTTGTTTAATGTGATTTGCAAGAAAACCCAAAAATCAGTAAAAATTAGAGGCTGCAGTATTGATGGAATTGAAAGATCAGGGCTGTAAACTGAGTGGAAAGCAAAGGATTGGCCCTGAAGGTGTCAGCCTGATCATTCAGGACACAAACCAGAAATTACTATGAAAACATAGACTCTTTTGTCATTTTTTTTTTAACAATCCTTTTGCTAACACATCTTGCTGTGGTGTCTATGCAGGGCTCAGGGGTTTTCAGCACAGACCAAGTCACAATTTAACTCCTGGATTTGAGTCTCCCACACTTTCATGTGGTGAACACTGTGCTCCACTGGCACACCTACAGCAGGTCATTGCTAAGAATACATTTGAAGAATACAGAATACATTTGTCCAAACTACAAATGTGCCTTCTGTTGGGAAATCCAAAGGCTGCAGCCAGAAGACATAGAAGGGAAAGAGGAACAGGCCAATAGCTTTGTGGCAGGATTACATTTACACAGGGAGTTTTGGGTTGTTCCTCACTAGCTGGATCCATAACTCTGAATTCTTCCCACCTCACTGCTCAGCACAGCTGTCCCTGATCCCCCCAAAAGCCAGTCCATGCCCAAGGCCAGGCCAAAGCACAGGGATTTTCCCAAAGAGTAATAAACTTCCTTACCCAAGCCATCAACCCTCCTTCAATACTTCGCTCTTTTAAAAAATATCCCTTTTTAATGTTCTAATGTGTTTCAGTGCAATTTATTCACTGATTTCTCAGTATATCAGGAGAAACACCCACAAAAGAAACAGTACAAAAACAATCTGCTTTCCTGTCCCCTCCTCTTCAGGTATCACAGCCAGGAAGTCCCTGCACAGGGAACTCTTATCTTTATGTTTTTCCCAAGGGCACAGCAATTTCAGACAAATGCAAAGAAACAGTTGCTTTTTTACAATACTCACTTTGGCAGTTTTCTCTCAAATCAACATTTCTTCCTTTAATTAGCATCTTACAAGGAAACTACAAAGAGAGAGTGATGTTTCACTGTGGCAAACGAGGAGGAGGAACAGGCATGGGAATTTCCAGTGGTGTGGAGCAGGGCTGTTCTCCCACACCTGGATGTTTCCTGGGGCAGCAGGGACAGCTCACTGAGAGGTGACAAACCTGCTCTGGCCATGCCAGCTGCTGCTCATCCAGCTTCTTGTGCACTAAGGACCCCTCCTGCAGCACATTATTGCTGCATTTTCCCAAATGGTACTGCTGCTCATTACACAGGCAGTTTTAATTAGTGCTGCCTGTTCCCCAAAAATATCTGGGTCTAAACAGTTCACAAGGCTCAGCCACCTGTAATTGCTCCCCCAAAAAATTCACCCACACACAAATCATGCCTAAATCAGTTGCTCCAGTCTGCTCCATCACATTAAAGCAGAACTAAAAGTATTCAAGGATGTGGCTGTCACTGTGGTCTCTCAGGGAAAGCTGTTAAACTGTTAAGACAAATATATTTGACTGGAAGACAGAAGTAGTTCAGAAATAAGAACAGTTTTCACTATATAATATTAAAGCAACATATTATCTATTTAGCTTCTTAATTGAGACTTCTTCATATAAATTAAAACAGAGCCTTTCCTAAGCTATCATGTATGCTTGCAGAAGTACAGGGAGCACTTTTAATTAAGCCATGAAAAGGAATTTGTTTTCAAGGATGAGGTGGTTTCATCATACTCATTATGGCCTATTCTTAACAGGGGATCTTACAAGAAGTTCTCATTAAACAGCTGTTTGAAATGAGAGTAGGTTGATTCATGCCAGTCTCCCCCAATTGCAACTTTGTACTTACAGCTTCAAACTATTACAGCTCTAAAGTGACCATGGAACTTCTTTATGTTCTTCTTCAAGATAAAATTTACCCACAAAATCTGAGACTGCTAGTGAAAGGGACAATGCAGTTAACTGAGAGTCCTGGGGTTTTTTTCCATCCCAAATCTTTAGAATTCCAGTTCTTTACAGTGAGGGTGGTGAACTCTGTCCATGCAATAAAAGCACCTCCTGTCCTACAGCTGACAGAAGCACCACACAGCACTCCTTGAAATTATCAGGCTGTAACTTTCCCAATTCTTTGATAGGATTCCTTTGCTTAGAATATTTGTCACTGTGTGACACATTTCCAGAACAAGCCCAGAGGCTGTAGAGATGGTGCAAGAAAGAAAGGGAGCAGCTGAGTGGGTACAGAGGAGTACCCAGCTCTGGGGTAGCTGACATACAGCACTTTAAAGACAGTTAAAGACAGTAATAACTGTAATACTGTTGGAAATTTTGTGAAAGTAAGACACAGTGAAAAAAAAATTGTTCAAAGTCACTCAGGAACTCAAGGACTGTGCTGAAAAATGTAGCCTAAACCTGAAAACAAAAAAAACCAACACCCTCAATTGTCTTCCAAATTGCCTCAAAAACTCTTTGACCTCATTAAAAAAATTCAGTCAGTGAAACCTCTTAAAATCCTGGATTCCATCCTAAAAGGCAGTTAAAAGGAAAAGCCACCATGGGCACAAGTTTAATTGCAGAGATGAATGAGGGAAGTTCTCTTCTCCCAGCAGTAAACCTTTTAGTATTTATGACATTGAAATCACACTGCATAAACAAAGGGGAAAGTTAGAAGAGGGCTGGCTTCATAAATAACATTATAACATTTTTGTGCCAGCCTGATTAGCTCATGTCTGCTTCCACACAGGCACTGATCTCTGGCAGAGCAGTCTGCAGTGCCCTCCAGCTCCCAGGCCAGGGGAAGGGCAGAAGCCTCCTTTGCCAAAAAGAAAATGACCACATGAAAATAACACCTTGAGTAGGAAATAATTTTAAAAGGCACATGAAATTCTGAGGAGAAGCTGGGACAGGTTGAAGAGCATCCACGTGGTTGTGTGAGGTCAGAATGTTTGTGGATTATACACATGGCAAAGGTGAATGAAGGAAGATTCTGACACAGGATTTGATTCCTAGGGTCGGCTCTGGCACTTTTGCTTCCTGACCCACTGGTGCTGAATCCTAACCACAAATCACTCTCCAGATAAAGAGTTTTAGTTACAAGCATGCATATGTTACAGGATTAATTGCACCATTTTTAAGGGTGATAAATAAGCAGACAGTAAGCAATGTTGGGAAGGGAGAGCAGGCAGCAGGATATGGAGCAGAAGAAACTTAAAGTACACAAAAATCTCAGGCTCTCGGGAGCCCCTGTGCTCCAGTGCCTGCCCTAAACTGGAGCTGCTTAGGAGCACAGAGCTTCCAAATGGATCAGGACACCTTCTGTCAGCACAAAGCCTGCAGCAATTGTTCCCAAAGGGCCTTTGGGCATTGCTGAGGTAAAATCTTTACAGAGATAATGGTTATTCCAGCATGGGCCTGGGAGAGGGAGAACAGCACCCTGCCCATGTGCAAGGGCTAAATGAGGGCATAGATGGGCTCCCAGAACCAACTTCCAGCCATTCAACAGAAAGGGAAGAATCCTTTTTCCAAATAAATTAGTGGAACTAATTAGGCAGCAAGCAGGAATCCCACTAAACTACCACGTTACACAGTAAATAAACTCTGCCTTAAGTGCCCCCAGAGAAACTCAGTGGAGGTGTTGTGTTTGCTCTTGCAAGAGCAGAGGAGGCACCAGCAGCCTCAGTCACCCAGCTGGTTTTTAGGCTCTTTCTTCAGGATTTTAAAATTTAAAGGGAGAAGTTTAAGGCTGATCCATGGTGTGACCCAGGGCTCATTTTTACAGCTCTGTTCATCTTTGGGGAAAGAAGTTACAGCTCCAACAGCCTGACCAAACATCCTCCTCTCAGACAAAAACATCTGGGACTGTTTTCTCCAGTAGATTTCCCTGCAGGGGATGAACCAAACCCCAGCACTCAAGGGCTGTGACAGGCAGCTGTGACAGAGGCAGGAGGGGAGTGGGACCCTGCAGCTGCAGCCAGACTGCAGAGCTGCTGCAATGAGCCAGCCTGATACAGCCCAAAAAATGGGCACAGTCCTACACACACCAGAGGCATTTTAACTGACCAGCTTAAAATGCTCCCAGGTTTTTATCTGACCTGTCACTGCATCACAAGGATTTGCTAAATCTTTCCACATGCAGCCCTCCTCGAACACACCACAGCCAAGGCACCCCCATACCTTATTGTAATCTGAATTTTAAAGCCAGCTATAGGTTACCCAATTCATAGTTTTATCTGACTTTGAATCTCCCACCTATTCTGAGTTACACTGCACAGCTACTGGTGCTAAAACACGTCAGACACTGTTGCTGTGCCCTTGCTGGAAGGGGAGGAAATTCAGGACATTTAATTGCATGGCCCTTCAGATTTTGACTTGCCAACAGCCAAGCCAAGTGTCCTATAATGAGCAGCAGGACAGAAGAGGTGAATTTCTTTAAGCACAGTGCAGAAATCGTGTGAGAAATTACTTTACTGATTGTTTGATGACCCATAGCTGCAGAGCTAATAGCCATATTGATACCATGGGGGGAAAAAACCCTCAAAAAACCAACTCTCAACTAAATTCTAACTTTCCACTTGCACCATTTTCCTCAGGATTATGAAGTGTTTATTATCAAAATGCTGATCTACAAGTGGAAAACATTCAGTCTAATGAGTACGTGTGTGTTTGCTGGAGTCCCCAGGAGGTTTCTCCAAATGAGGTGCTCACTTTAATGAGCCCAACATGGTAATTAATAAACTCACTAAACAGATTCAGCTGCTGAAGATGAACAGAATTGAAGGAAGCCCTGCCACGATGGAAGAGTTTTTTCAAAATACTGTGGAGAGTACACAGAAACAAAGACATTTGAAAAGGGAGCTGAAGGCAGCTCAAGTGACAGTGGTCAACAAACCAGAGCTTTTTTGGGTGGCCACAGAGATCCCAGGCTCTGAACCAAGGCATCCAAACCTCCAAACCATCTCATGCTGTACTCTGGACAGGCTGGGAGGTTTTGTCTTAATCCCTATTTTACAAGGTTACATTAGTGCTTATTGTATTTTGCCTGCTGTGAAGTTACAATGCCTCCCCATGAATTGCATTAAACTGATTTTTGTGTCTATTTAATGTGGTGATTTCTTCCTGGTTTTGTCAATAAATTGGATTCCTAAATTAGACATAGCATTATTAAGCATCCCAGTCAATTATTACAAAAAATACATCAGCGATAACTCTCGAAATTTTATTTGGTACTAAAAAGACATTAACCCATCATTGCTGGAGGAGTAATTTTTATTTGCTATTTTTCCATTACGAGGCACTGACCACAATACTACTCACAGTATGACTTAATTCATTTTCACTTAAGAAGGAAAAACAATTTTGCAAAATTACTGCAGATCTTAACATCAGAGGTTTTGCTTTTGTAGGCAGGCCTGCAAAATGGGAATAACTGTCTGTTTGATGGCTTTTCCCTGCTAAGTCTCTACTTGATCCAAGCCCTGCCTCCCCATGACAGACATTAATGCATCAATTGCTGCTGCTGGGTGACAGTTCCTGATCCCCACCCTCAAAGGCTGCTCTGATTTCCCCACTAACAAATGCTGTCATCAATCCTGATTCCAAACCCAGGAACTTTTAGGAAAAGTCTGTAAAACTCATGACTGAAGAAATATTTCTCATCCAGCTACACAGATCAGTTGATGATGCTGCATTTTCACCTTTTGCTCTTTCAGAGTCATGTGTGAAAGCAAACAGAATGTGCAAGGGAGCAGCAGCTCCTGGGTGCTGTGTGTGACACATGCAGCGTGTCATGGCATGAGAAATCCTGACACTGTGTCACACTCTGACTTTCCCAAATGCCACTGAGGGTTTGGACAAGCCTTGAACCCACCAAGCCATGCAGGATGGCTCCAGGCTGCTGAAAGGCTCCTAAATGCTGTGTAATGCTGATAGCAGAGAGCAGGCACGGTGACAGGTGTGGTTCTGGTTTACTTGGCCATGAGGCTGGTGGTGAAGACACAATGCTGCCTAACAGGAGTGCTGGGAAGGGATGCCAAAGCTGTCAATTCCAAAATTTTGCCCTCACAAAAAAAAAAAAAAAAAAAAAAAATTTAAAAAAACAACAACCAAATGCTGCTGCTGTTATCAAATTTTCAAGATAGGATAGCCCCAAAATGGGGAAAATTCAATCTAAAACAAAGCCTGGTTTGGAATACTACAGATTGACCTTCTTAAGTAACACAAGAAACTTCTCTCCCCAGGATTTGCTGTGAGCCCACAGCTCAGGACAGCCCTGTGCCCATTCTGTGTTTGAGCTGCCTGGTCACCAGCCAAGTGTCCATCCTGAATCCTCCCATCAGCACAGGCTGGGAATGACTGATGGAGCAGACAGCACACAGCTTGATTTCCTGGAGAGCAGCTTGCTGCAGCAAAGCTGGCAGTTGAGACAAATCTCCTTGTGAATCTTTAAATGGACCACATTTGACAAGGAGGTCACTTAGGGAGCAGGAATGAACATGAGGCACCAAGATGGAATAGAGAAGAGTTTCACATCTCACAAGTGCCCTTGGCAGAGTCCAGCCATGGATGTACCCAGGAATACTCTCAGAGCATCTTCCCAGCTGTGCAGGGGTCACTGAACCCACAATGTGTAACCTGTGCAGTCCCAAACCTGAGGAAGGAACTCTCCCTGCCTGGGTTCTCTGTGGATGAAATCCAGACTAAATACTCCCTGCCAAGCACATTCAACCACTCTGCAGGGCATCTCTGCTACCCTCCTCCCTAAAATCTATTTTCAAACAAGCCACAGGTCGTTTCTGTTCCATATAACCTGGGACAGAGGATAAGGGAAGGCCAGGAATGACACATTTTTAATCCTAAATCAGGCAAAAGGCAGCAGCACTTCAGAGGCTGCCAAACAGAGGAGGCTGAGGAGACATGGCCAAGAGGAGTTTCAGAAGCACAGTCTTGTCAGAAGCTGGTTTTAATCCTCAGACCAGCACAGGGTTTATGGGTCAGTCATGGCAGGAGCTTTGCCATTCCTGACTCATCCTCCATCTAGGACGTGCTGTACAGCACAGGGCACTCTGGCACTCTTTAGTGAATGCAGGGATGACAAGAACAAAGAAAAAGACAGAATGGACTTTAAAAAAAAAAACACAAAAAGGGCAAAATTGAGTCACCAAGTCAGCAGAGAACAGAGTGTACCTGGCTGCAGGTGCCCAGAGCAGGACTGAGGCATGGCCAGGGTCCATCCCCAGCTCCCACAGCTCTGAATGCACGAGCTGCAAATGCTGAACTCATCCTCTGAAAATGCCCCTCTTGAAGCTCTAGCATAAACATTACTCTTTTCACTGGGGGAGTCTACAGCTTAGCAGGATGCTGGGGAACATCTTTGCTTTCCTTACACTCTTCTCAATTGCAAAAACACTTCTCTTTGCTGCAATATGCTGAAAATCTTACCGTGCTTGAGCCCCACTCTCCACAATCAGATCTCATCCCTAAAATTCCCAGCCAGCTCCCCAGGGAGGGAAGGAGAAGCTGCATGGACAGAAACCTGTGGTTTTCTTCAGGGTTTTTTCCTGCATCCATGCAAGGAAGACAGATTTGGATTCATCCCTATTATACATTAAAGCAACACTGCTGGGGCCAAAGCATCAACTTTGTGCAATTACTGAGGGAGCTGGCAAACATGAATTTGGAGAAATGCTGTAGCATCCCAAAGAGCCTGACAATCTGATCCCTTATGTGCTACTGGTGCTCATGCCCTGACTACATCCCAGTCCCCTTCATCCCAAATTCCTCTGACTATCCTGACCCCTAACCTCTCTCCTCCATACACCTTTTCAGCTTTTCCCTTAACCACACACACACAATCCCCATGGCAGACATAATAAAAATTCACCTCATAAAAACAGGGAAATAAAATTGAATGCTGAACTCTTGACATTTGCTATCCATTACTGTATTTGTAGGCACTGTCTTTTCCTGCTGCTTATTACCATTTGTCTCCATATCAGCCCTCGTGGTTTTTTAATCCAATTCTCACAGTATTTGATACTTTATATAATCACATACTTTGAAAAGCTGGACAATCTCAGCTTTTAATGTGAGGATCTCAGCTTTAGTCAAAGTGATTTTCTACCCACTGGGTTTTAAAAGAGGAATGCATGGAAGGAAGGGAAAATCCTGAATATGTTGGGGCTGAAATGACACAATGAGAAAAGTAGACTGAAAACTAAAGAGGAAACATTTCATTTTAATGAAGTCAGCTTTCTAAGCCAAGAAAACAGGCACTAAGAGTGTGACCCACATGGCCCCTGTAGCTATAAAGAGCCTGGTCTAGATGAGCACTAATGTCAGGATTAGCCAATATCCTGCTTCAGGAGAGGGTGCAACACAGCATTAAAACCTTCAGAAGATCCTGGCTCCCTGTCTGGATAGATGTGGACAGAACTGTCTTTAAGCAACACAGTTTTTAAAGCTTTCCATGAGGCACTGAGGTGAATCTTTGTTTAACTGTAATTGGATTTCCAGTGGCAAGAGGTTCTGCAGGTAAAGGATGAGCAGGGGACACAGAGGAGAAAGTCCCCAGCCAGTTCCCAGCTCCTGGGCAGTTGATTTCTTGTGAGCAGATCAGGGCACTGCTGTCTGCTGAAACCTCTTCTCCAGGACTCAACAAGCTGAAATTTTCTCAGGTTGACATTTTTCTTGGGATTGGGAAATTTTAAAATTCTCCATCAAGTCTCTGTTAGAGCCACAAGATGTGGTTTGTGCTAAAATAATCTTATTGCAAGGTTTCCAAGAGTTCACAGTGTGCCCCAGAGTTTACAGATGTCTCCAGTTACCCTCAAACATCCCTTTAGAAATCTGCATGTTAATAAGGTGTGATGTATGAAATGTTCTTTATAACTTCTGTTCTGATATAATTTCATATTTCCTTTCTGCTCAGGAAGCCATTGAGGGACTCATTTTAGCTACAAAGTTCTGTCTTATAATCCTGATGTGCTCAGGGAAATATTGGAATGGTTTTGATATGATAAATATTTATTTTTTCCTTTTGCATCAATAAAAAAAGCTATTCCATCCATTTGAAGCAGGAGTTATGAATCTGATTAGAAATTTGGAAGCAAGCAGGCAGCTTCTAATTACCCAGTTTTTGCATGTTATTTAGCTTTGCACTTCAGCCCTAAATAACAGCCTATGAGGATGGTTGCAATATCTTCTGAGACACACAACTCAGATACAGCTAATTTTAAATAAAATGTTTTTACATATCTGACAGTCTCACTGAAAAAAGAGATTAATAAAAGGTTTACTTATCCATTAATGAACAACTTGAGAACCTGCCACATATGCTAAACTCAGTGAAATACTTTAGAACCTACCATGCCATGCCTGATTTATAATAATTTATTTTTCCTTCCATATTAAACTCTAAAAAGTCATTATAGACAGTTTCCCTGACCCTTTCAGCTGTGTTTGCCTAATCACAGCTTTAAAAAATCATCAGTGTGATTTCTGCATCCAAAATTAAAGCAATGTATGTGTTACCAGTGCCAAAATATATTCACAGAGAAGTACATCTGCATCTACAGCCCTTCTCATCAAAATCAAATATCGGATATACGTATTGCATAAAATCAACTCAAGGATGCTGTTAGGCTAGGAATGTAAAATATGTTCAATGCATCATGTTTTGATGCTTTCCCCTGACTATATCATAGCTGATAGGTCATTTCAGATTGGAGTTGAATTTTGAATACATGCATTAAAATGTAACCAGTCCTAGGGAAGGAAAAATATCCTCGTGCTTCAAACGTGACAGCGAATGAAACAAACTCAATTTTTCATTAATAGAGAATCATTACTCAGTGCAATGTGGGAAGTCTAGAGGAAACTTGGGGCATCCCTTCTGCAGGGCTAATCTGTTCCAAGGACTTACAATTTGACAGGTGGTGTATAAAAACCACCTTCAAAGAACATAGAAGAGCAATAAATCTACTGACTCAGCAATGCCAAGAGGGTCACGGGTATTTTGTGATCCTGTGATGGCAACAGATTCACTCACAGGATTCTGGAAGTGTCCAAAGCAAGGTGGGACAGGGCTTGGAGCAGCCTGGGACAGTGGAAGGTGTCCTTGCCCATGGCAAGGGGTGGAATAAAGCAGGTTTTAAAGTCCCTGTCAGCCCAAACCATTCCATAATTCTGTGGTACTTATTTCTCTTAATGATACCCAAAGCAACTTCACACATTGTGGTGCTGGTAGCAGACTCACAGGAAGGATTAAAAATAAACCTAACAAATTAAGGGATGGATTTCCCTCCAGTTTGGCATGAGTGTCAGACAGGCTGATACTCTTGATCAGCAAATGTTTTTTCACAGTTGCATCACCTTCCCCCTCAGCACCTCCCAGCCCCAGCAGGGAGACTGACACCAGGTAGGATTTCCCAGCACAATAACTGCAATCTGCATAAGCCTTGAGCAGACAAAGGGAAATCAAATAGCAAGAGAAAAAGTGGAGATAGTGATTTTCTTTAGGCATTCATTAATATCTATTCAAATATAAATACTGAACAAAAATCGACATTTCATATTGCAGGAGAGCACACTTTTGCCAAATCCTTTGGAGATTTGGTTCAAGAACAGTTCATCCCTATCTGAAGATTTGCCTGAAATACTGCCAAAAACCACTAAGGCTTTGTGTTAGCTGAAATAAAAGCTACTGTTGCAGGAGAGAGAAAAGCAAAGGAGCTTCACAGGACCGTGTTCCCCCTCCTGTCTGTATATTCATGTACCTGATCAAATCCTCTTTGGTCTTTGCCTTCCTGCTACAACTTCAACTGTGCCCATTTGAAAAGCAGTGCAATACACCAATGACAGATTTCTTCCAAGTCACCTACATCACAGCCATCAGAGGAGACACCTCTGAGCCTTCCATTTCTTTCCCGGGTTGTATTGGTGCTTTTCATGTTATCCACAGGAATTAAATTGCCAACAGTTCAGGAAAATGTTCCTGTGATTCCTGTTCTCTGCTGCTTCTCTCCCACTCACCAACTCAGGGACTCAGACAAACACATGCATGATGAACATCAAAAGCTGAAATGTTAGCAGTCATTTTGCCATTTGTTCTGGATTATTTTAAACAAAACTCATTGGAGCAAACAGGACACACATGGATCCGTTTCCCAGCATATCGAATTTACCAAAGCAATAAAAAAATAACCAAGGAAGATGCACAGACCTGCAGGACTGAAATCCTGTCTCCTTCACTGGTCAAATTAGGGATCTACACTCTCCAACATCCTCTTGGAAAGCAGGGGGAGGAGGTTTGCTCATATCAATTTATCCAGGGTAATGAGGACAAAGGCTGACTGTGAGGAACTGCAGAAGGACCTTATGAAATGATATGACATATGAGATGGCAGATGAAATTCAATAGAGATAAATGTCAAATATGCATGTGGGAAAAACAATCCTAACCTCACATATGAAATTATGGACTCTGAGCCAACCACAACTGCAGGGGAGTGAAATCCTGGATTTGCAATGGACAGTACCATGGAAATGTCAGCCCAGTGCTACCAACAGGCAAAGAAAAAAGACAGCAGATTAAATGCTAAGAATCATTAGGGGGAAAGGGAGGATGGGCAGCATGGATGGGAACAGCTTCTTGGTGGAATTTTCCACTACTGACAAAAAGACCCCTTAAACCAAACTGGAACCATGTCTAACACAAACAAACAAAGGTGATTTTTGTACCTAACAAGAGAAGCTGTGGATGTCACAAGCCTGAACTGGCTTAAGGCTAGAGAAGATTAAGTTCACAGAAGGAAAATCTATTCATGCTTACTATCTACACAGAAATCACTCCTGGCACAAAGTCCCTGAGCAGAAAACAGCTGGAGCCTGGGAAGCATCAGAGGAGAAGCATCACAAGTGCCTGCCCTGCTCATACTCCCCCAGCCCATGGCCACGACTGGAGAGGGGATGCTGGGCTGGACCTCGTGTCAATTCCTGTTTACAATTTATCTGAAGCTCAGCTTTGTAACCCTTAGCAGGAATTTGATTTTTGTTCTATTTTTAACCCAGCATATGTTGACTTGGTAATTTTACATTTCTGGTTGGAGTGCTGCAGAGATGTGTGATGAATAAAAAGAAAAGATGTTGGAGGAAGAGCAGCAGAGTTAAAATATTGCTCCTTTTAGGAAACATACTGGCCTGAGACAAAGCTTACCAAGACTTGTGCAAAATCACCAGCTAAAGGTATTTTCAGAAATGAAGCAATGCTGCTTGCACAGCCAGTCCAAGGCATCACAACCCAGAATGCAGCCACATCTGCAACAGCCCAGAATGATCTGTGTGTGGTCCAGTGCCCATCCCAAGGGGATCTTCTGGAGAAGGAGCCATGTGAAAAGGAGAAGGGTTTGGGAGAGCAGTGATCCAAAGCTATGGAATAGCTGAGAGCAGGGATGGTGATGTGGTACTGGAATCTCATGGTGAGTTTGTGCTTCTGCTATCAGAAGCACAAGAAATTCACAGAAATTCTGCTCCACAGCACACTCCCTCTGATATTAATTTTGAATGCAAGACAGCTTTGTAGTACCTAATCCTATTAGCATGCTCCTGAAATCTGTAAGAGCAGAAATGTAGGACTGGCCCACAGATGCAGCTCTCCAGCTCTGCTCCCCATGAAACAAATTCAGGTTCAATTCCACAGCCCCTGGGCCCTTAGGGATGATTATGTAGAATTTACCAATGCTGAACAGGAGTTATGCACTACAGTAAAGCCAATAAAAAATATTTAAATGAAAATAGTTTGGACAAAACATACTTTCCTAATCTGGAAAAGTCCATGAATGTTTTTTCCCATTTTCTATTTTCACTGAGGTCTTCCCCTCAGTCTCTTTACCATCTCTCCTTTTTGTATAAGGCTTTTTCAAAGGGAGGAGTTGAAAAAATATAAAGAAAAATAAAAACAGAGAAAATAGGAGAATAAAGAGAAGAATTAGATGGCAGTGGTTTTGGTAAAGGAGATGAGGTGGAACACATTTGCTTTGGAAAGAAGAGCCATCCCAGATCCTGGCTTGCTCCCTGTGCTCCCAGAGAACCCCAAAAATTTCCCAGGGCAGCTGATGGGAACACGTTCAATTAAAGGGATTTCTGTCCAAATTTCTGCTGCACAGCAGCCAAAACATTCCTGCAGTTTTGTAGATGTGTTTCTGCACAGGAGAATGAAGAAGATGTTTTCTAACACAGGCTGTTTCTGGGAGATGGCTGAGCATCAGTCAAGGTGAGGCAGGATGCAGAATTCCACTGGAAATCCAGCAGGGCCCCCTCCAGTCGTGCCCTTTCCACATGATTCAGCTGCAGACATGGTAACAATTCAATTTTAGCTAAAATGATTTGGGTTTTATTGAATTCAGGAATGAAAACATGTTTTATATCTTTGAGAAATGCCATGAAATAGAATAAGCAGCTTGTACTCCACATCCCCTCAGCCCATCCAGTATCTTCATGCAGAGACAAGAGGTTGGCAGCTGGGAACCTGAAAAGACTCCAGAAACATGCAATACCTCTTCATGCACATTTGTGCTTTAAGGACAGATTATTTAAAAGAAAAAAAAAAAAACAACCCAGCCCACCATTCATTAACAATAATTATAGAATAGTTTCATAAATTTCAGTGTTTTCTTTCTGTAGCCTTTTGAAGCACTGGCATTTCATTTCCCTAATATGAAACATATCCCAAATGATAAGTCTATCAGCTGTGTATCAGAAGGACTGGGTAAAGCACAACTTCTCAAGAATTTAATTACACAGCAAATCTTAATGAAATACAATACTGGAATCTTAATGAAATACAACCCTGGCTGTGATAGAGTAACTATTGCAAAGGAAAAATTACAGCCCAGTTCCCTGACATGCTGGTATTGAGTCAGTTCTTCTGGAAACCACCAAGTGAAGCTGCCCCAGCATCTCCCAAATCCCCAATTCCAGAATTATCTGGGATTTCCCTGCTCTGGCAGCACTCCTGCACTGTGGAGTTCCACCAATGTCTTTGGTCCACACACAGTTTTCCACAGCAATTTCATAATTGCTGAGGATTCTACTCCCCTTTTTTGTCTTTTCTTGCTTCTTCAGTGCATCTATTGGGATTCCTGTTCAATTTTGCCTCTCTTTCTCCTCCCCCTCATAAAACTCCATGAAATATTTCTCATCTAAAAACATAAATCCAAGATGGGAATTATTGGAATCACCTGTTCCTCACCTCTGCTATAACTAGGAGCTGTTATCTTTCATTTATTCATTTCTTATTCCAGGGCATAAGCAATGAGAATCACCACAACCCATAACACAAGCAGTATTTGAGTCTAACTTGCCTGACACTTGTATTTCATGAGTCACATAGAATTCAAAAGTGATTTATCTGAGCTTTGAAAAGCTAAAAGGGGTTAAAACTGACTATTGCTACCATGAAATTTCATGCTGACATAACATGTTTTGAAAGGATGATTTAAAGATACAGGGATCCCTCATAGATCAGTCAATATTTTCTTTGTATGGAGATTTAATGCTGCTTTTACCTCTACAAAGTTGTCCCTGGGGGCAAGACTCCATCTCACTCAGGTTTGGAAAGCCCTGAAGTGCATTCAAAAACATCAAAACAAATTTCAAATATTAAAAAAAGGGGCAGACATCCTCAGTTAAAGCTCAGTCACAGGACATGACATTTTCTTAGTGAGTCAGACTAAGAAATCAGCCAAAAATACTCTAGACTAAGTTGTTTCAGGCAGTTCACCTGCTCCTCAGATTTCAGGTTTCTCAGTTGTGTGTCATTTTATAATCATAATTGCCTAATTTCCAAAATTGTTTTTCCAACTACCTAAAAGACAGCAAAACAGAATGTACCAAAACAGCTGTGAAATAAACATAATAAATCAAAAAGCAAAGGTTTGTTTACTTTCTCTTCCTTTCCAGTTTTTTTAACCTACAGCAGTCCTAAGCTTTGCCTGCAAAAAACAGATAAACCAATACAGACAGCAATTAAAAAACCACCCAAAAAACCCCAATGCCAACCCAAAACTTGAGGCAGTTTGGAATGGATAGCTCTCCTTTCCCAGAACAAATCCTGCTGTTTGTCACAGGGGTTCTAGAGCAGCAAATCTCCAGATTTGGACATTAAACACATCCAAGAGACACATCACAATATTCAATTCTTATTCAAAACACATTTGTGGTTTTGGTTTTTTTTTTTTTTTTAAGAAGTTTTGTAGAATTTCATTCAATTACCTATGTTTTTGAAGCATTCAAATTCTTGCAGTGCTACAAGGTAATGGCTTATATCCAGAAGAAAAAAAGCAATACTTCCCCTGGCTAACATTTCCATTTTGTGATATAATTCACTTTTTACCTAGTTAGCTTCCTTTAGAAAGGAAACACTGTGAAGAATAAGAAAATAATGAAAATTAAATGAAAACAAAGAGGAAAATCATTTGTATGAAAATATGAAGACAATATGTTTGAAAAGAACTGAAGCATCACACACCAAATTAAAGGTATTTGTAAGGAATGGAAGAAAATTCTCTGACAGAGATAAGCAGTTTGACACTCCCTGTCCCCACATGAACTGAGTTAAGGATATAAACCCAGGTAGCTTCTGATAAAATGATGTCAATCTTATTTTGCTTTCCCTGAAATAAAGAGAGGTGGCTGCCTCTCCCCTGGGCTGCCAGCACCTCTGAAATTCCTGGTGTGTCTTAGGAACAAACTGAATTCACTCACAAACCCAATGGCAAAGGCATTGCCATCATCTCCAGACCAGCCTACTGCTGAGGGAATTTTGACTAATAGCCACATTTTCTGATAGCAAAACCTTCTGTGCTCTCTCTTCCCAAAATGGATCATGTTGCTGTTACAATCTGAATTTCTGGTTGGTGGCATTGATTATAAATTTCAGAGGCTGTTTTCTTTCACACTTTGAGTCCATGCCTACTCAAGCCAATACATTTCCATGTCACAGAGCTGACTGGAGCAGTTTTCCACCAACATGTGCAGAAGCTTAACTCTGTGAGTTTAGGGAGATGTGAAGAAGCAAGAAATAGAAAAAAGTTTGATGTGTATTGGAGAAGCTGGCAGGGTTGGTCTAAATCACCATTTACCACAAATCTGTGCTTCTTTGGCAGGATTTTGCTGATAAATATCAACTTAATCCCAAAACTGGATGCTTCAATTAGGGGATTAATGTCAATTGACACACAGAATAGCAGAAGGCAGATCTGCTCTCCTTACAGAGGGACTCAATCAGCATCTCATGGCTGGCTGCCCCCAGAACACCCCAGCTTTCCTGGGCTGGAAGCAAACAGTGGCTATTTAACAATAAAAGTATGGGATTCATAGCAAAATCTTGGGTGGCTTGGTGTGAAATGCAAGGGGGTGAAGAATCCACTGCTCCTTCAAAGAATCACACATTAAAAAAAGATAACCTGAGGCAGGGAGTGCCAGCACTGGAGCTCAGTACCCTGCAGCAGCCAGGTTTTCAAATACTCTCCCTCTATTCTTAAAACAAAGGTACTTCTCACAGCTGAGTACTAAAGACACCTCTTAGGGAAATGCTAAAAATTAGAGTTATAGAAATGCAGAGAAACTGCAGCAAGGCCATGGAGAAACTCTCTCCAGAAAGTGATTCCCTTCTCTCCAGGGCTGTGGACTCAGCCACTAACAAAAAACTGAAAGTGAACTAGAAAAGCAGAAGAAACACCCTCAGTAAAGGAGTCCTTTTAATTGAGGGAGTGAGCAGTGCTTTCTATATCAGCCATTTTTCACATTTTTCCCTCTTTTTTTAAATCCATGTGTTGTAAAGGGAACCTATTTCACCCAAAACAACACACCAATGCTGCAGACTGTCCAAGTGTTTTGCTTAGGAATGTACAAATGCCACAGACACAGAACAGACCAGAGTAATAAGGGGCACAGTAGAATTTAGATTCTATCCTGAGGAAATTTAATAACCCACCATTAGAAAAGTCTATCTCATTTGACAGCACTTCTTTAAAAAGAGATATTATGAGCTCAGGAAGTGGGCACATGCTGCAAGGTTTTTAAGGATCTTACAAAGGTGAGCCCACACACTGAGAATTTCCATGTCAGCTGGGAAAGGTGAGTGCACAAGAGTCACCAAAATTCTGGGGCATGGCAGGTGGGATCTCCTGGCTACCTTCTCAAGCCCAGGCAGCTGTGGTTCAGTTTTATATTTCAAAAAGCAGTTTTTCAGAAGGAAAACCATCACCAAGATGCCCAGTGCTCTGTGTATAGAGGGGAATGTGAGGTTTGCCCCCAAATCCATGGGTGAACTCCCAGGGCTGGAGTGGGAATGGACAATCCCAGACAGGAGCCTCCCTGCCCTGAATATGTATAGAATGTCTCCTGAAGAGCACAACAATAATGAGTTTGCACAATCTATGGTAAATTAATTCAATAGTGAAATAAATTTACTATCCTACAGAGATCTTGGAGCTGTGAAAATGGTTAAGCAATGTTGCTTATGATATTTTTACCCAAAATAAAAAAAATCAGTCAGAGGGGAAAGGAACATGTTGGAGAAGACAGATTTTCACAAATATTTGTATTTGAATTGCTGATGAACTCTTCCTGCTGTTATTTTTATTAATGTTTTAATTATATATGCAATACACTTCATGAATAGCTGAAAATATATAGGAGCAACAACATTTTACAAGCAAGAGAGAGTTCTGCAGCCAACTTCAAATGTACTTCCTTTCTGCCAGGGAAACAAGAATCACTGGGGCCATAACCTCTCATGCCATATTTAAAACAAGTGTGTGATGGAGCAGTTCTCCTGAACTTGTGCTAAAAGTGATGCTGCCATCCCTAGAGTGGTATTTCACTCCATGCCTCCAGCTTTTTTAAGACATAGTGGTCAACACAATGGGTAGGAAATGAGGCAGCAAGTTTTTATTGGGGCATTTTAAATTTTGGCATATGCTTAATATCTTGTGTCCGAGGCTAAGTTCATTATTCCCCAAAACATCTCTAAAATAAGCAAAATTTTATATTTCAGCTCTTCACCTGGGGTGGGGTGAGGCAAGTCTTCCTGCAGTGAGCAAAACCAGAAGCCCCAATCACAATGCTCCAAATTCACACCAAAGGACTATTTTGGGAACCAGCTCAACATGGAGGTGACTTATGGACATTCCACACTCAGCAAAACATTCAAGTGCCTTTTTTTTGTGTCCTTAGTGAGCCCAAAGCATTTTGTTGGCTTTGGAATCAGCGGGGTGTGACTCCATCCCATCAACTGGAGGTTGCAATAACCCCAGAGCACTGAACACCCAGGAATTAGAGCCCAACCTCATTTTAACACCCAGGATATTGCTGTGCCCAGGTATTTGACCCCATCTGTGTCCCAGGCTCGAGGTCTGCTGGAGACTGACTGCCTTGACCCTTCTGAATAGCACGTAATGAAATCTTTATTATAATTTGTTTTGAACTCACACTGCTAAAAAAAAAAAAAAAAAAAAAAAAAAAAAAGTGTCAGCTGCTTTAAAATGGTCTCTGTTTTGCTGGCCCTGCTTCTGGCAATCTAAGTAGCTGTCATCACTGTAGGAGCAGCCTGCTTGATAAGATTATAATTTTGTTTACATTGTGCTATAGGATGCCACGCTGAGTACAGCACAAGGGAAATGGCAATCGACAGCATGCAATGTGCATTTTCAGTAAAATGGGGGTTGTCTGCCTTTATTCCTGCCTCACAACTACAGGGTTTTGGATGAAGTTCTTAAAGGTAAAGAGGAAAAAAAAAAATGGGTTTAATGTATTTCTTTGCTGAAATGTATTGCAGTAAAACCTGTAATGGCCTTTTTTGGCACCACACCAATATACAGCATTCAGAAAACAGCAATTTATTGAAGCAAGAAATGCAATACCAAGACTACAAATCACTTCTTACGTACAGAAAACTGGAAGTAAATCTGGCTAATGCCTACCTCTCCACCAAAGGTAGAGTTCCCAGCCTCAAACTAGGAGCAGCCAATTCTCATCTGCTGTGTGGCTGCAAGTTAAAGACCTTACTGCACCTCATTTTCATCCTCTGTAAAACAGAGATATGGCCATGTATTTTAAGAGAGGGTCTCAAGCTCTCTCAGTACACGAGACTGTAAATCTAGCAGGGAAGTGTGGCAATATTTTTACAGCAGTCAGTTGGGTTAGTTTTAATTTGTGTTTGATTAGCAAAGAGCTCTGGGCCAGACTCACAATCTTCACAGAATTCCCGGTGCAGCCAGGCAAAATGTAACAATTATAATGGTAGCAATATGTATTCAGTCCCAGCCATTAGCTGTTGGGAAAATGGGTCAACAATAACATAAGTTTAAAGTGAGGGGATTTCTCCACCATACATTTAAATGCTGCAGTAAAGGACAGTAAGGAATGTGAACAAGGTTCCTATTACCTGTAGTATGATCAGTGCTATTTTTCCCTTCTCAGCAAGCAAAATATTTTTTACACGTTTCCCCAACTCTCTCTAGAAATCAATGTTTTAGCTGTGTTCTCTCTCCATCCCATGAAAGATCAGCCAGGGCTGGAATACACAATCCCAGGAGTTGAATTTAGGACTTTGCACTGGGAGGAGCTGGGCAGCTCTGTCAGGTCAACCAAAAGGGAAGAAAACGAATCCCTGAGCAGCAGAAGCAGGGACTGCACGTCAACAATGGATGATTTCCCAAGCAGAGACTTTCCAGCCCTGCTGGTGGGCAGCAAGAGAGACACCAGGAGCTCCTGAGGAGCATTTTGAGGCTGCTGTGTGGGAGGGGAGCACCCCAAGCCCAGCAGGACACGAGGGGTCTCCGCGCTCGGATCGAGCTCCTGTGCGGAACAGCAAACTCCATCTCAGCCTGACAGGGCAAATTGTGAAATTTATCTTCCTCAGCATGCATTGTCCTCCATGTAATGGGAACAAAAGGCAATACCAACAAAAGAAAGAGCAGCTTTAAAGCCCTTCCTGAGGATGGAAAAGGAAATGGTCGTGCATCAATATCCAAGTCAGTGCCCAGCACATCACTTTGGGCTGCAGGCTCAGCCCAAGCCTTATTGACCCACACCACAGTCACTGCACAAGACCTTGAAGCACACCTGAGGGCTCAGACAGGACCTGCAGCCACCAAAGGAAGGGAAATAAACAAAGAAAAACAAGAAATGCTTGTCCTTTCCAAAAACAAAGCACTCAACTTTGTAGAGTTCAGGCAAAATTGTTAAAGAGCAAGTTAATGCAGATGACAATGGTATTTTGGTACTGGAGGGCAATTAGAAGTGTCAGAATTTATGAAGGTATAAAAGTCAAAACATTATTTCTTCATTAATGGTATCAAAGCCAGGGCTTGATTTAATGGTCACAGTTTTAAGGATTCAATGTCATTCACTTGGAGTCTGCCAAAGTACACACGTAATTTAGTCTGCTTGTTTAGGAATAAATTTCATCTAACTCTTGTTGTTTAAGAATAGAGTCAGGCAATTTTTGGCTCAGTCTCCTTTTCCTAACAACTGGAAACAATAGGAACATTAATTACACCTTGCTTCACCCATTCAAATGCAGAATGACTCAAACATGTTGATGAGCAAGAAATTGCTGAGACACAAGCACCAAATTTCACATTTGAGAAGTCTGAACCTCCCATTTGGAAGTACCACTACATTTATATGCAGCAGCAAATACAAAGTAATGAAATATTTCCAGCTTCACTATAACAAGTGAGGTAAGAAGAAGCTAAAATTAACCTTTACTATGTGTCAGCAGATAGCATGGCAAACATCATAACTAGGAATCTGGTCAGTCAGAATGCTACCTTGTGCCCAGGAAAAAAAAGTGGATTGTGCACACACCAGCACCTGGACAGACACCACCAGCACTTTGGGTGAGGCCATGTTTAATTGATTTATAGCATTTTCAAGCTGATGGTTGCAAAATTAAGGCTGTGTTCTATGTTCTGGCTTTGTTCCCAATGGTGTAGCAAGAGAGCAAGAGTGAAATGTGTAGGAATGTGTTTCCAATCACAGCATCAGTCTGTCTTCACCCATCACCCACAGCAGCACAGGAAAAGGCACTGACAACAGTGCCAGCACTTCTGGGTGCTCCAGGTGTGCAGGAACACACACACAGAAGGATCCAAGGCTCTGTATGTGCAAAGAACACCAGTGAAACCCAGATCTGCTGACTGGAAACCACAGGCAATGCTCCCAGCCTCAAAGGATACTGGAAAAACTGGGACAGAGCATGTCAGTGACACCCTGAGCCAGGCAGAGCCTGAGTGGCCACACACAGCACCCAGAATTTACTGACCATGGTCCAGCAGGAAGGGTCAGGGGCTGTGACCATCCCACTCCTCACTGTGCCACAGACTGCACAGGAAGCAGATGGCTCATACAGATGAACAGACCACTCTGCTGACCAAAACCACCCTCCAAACCAATGGAGGACACAGGAAATGACAGCTCCAGAGCCAGCTGGCACACACCATGCCAGCCTGGATGGCATCAGTGGCACGGTGGGCACAGGGCTCTGCTCCCATCTGGTGTGGCTGGCAGCAGCAGAGGGGGACACACACAGGCTGAGGGATGAGGCAGTTGAGTGGTGACAAGGGAGAATTGAATGCAGAGGGGGAAAAATGACCTGCAACAAATCAAGTGTGGCTGGGGAGATGTGTGTCCCTTCAGCAGACTCAATCAGCAGCAGGAAGGTGACAGAGATGCTGAAATGGTTAAACAAATAGCTTCATGTCAGCCTTTCTGGGCTCACCATGAGATGGATAGATGGAACTGAGAGCCACTGACCTTAACAACACAGAAAGGAGGGAGTGCTCTGGAAAATACACAGATAAGCCAAACACACAACACAAAGATAAATATCAGCATGGGCTGTGATTTGCAAACTAATCCATAAAGCTCAAGGTAAATGAACAGACAAATGAGGAGTCCAAATCAGAGAAATGTCAGTACTGCAAATTGTGTTTTGCATTGGTGAGTGGTGAACAGACAAACCCCCAAAACCTCACAAAAGTCCTCAATCTCTGACTTGTCAATGGGACTTATCTTCAGCCTAAACAACCCTTCACTAGATCTTTTTGCTACCTTACCTCTCATCTCTCAATCACTACACTGAGAACTGATCCTCTCTTTGGTCAATAAATACTCCTTACAGGTCTCACTTTCAAACAGCCACCTTCAGATTTTATCTGCACCTGATCTGGGCCTTTCACAGGAGCTTCCACCAACTTCTACAAAATCTCCTTATCTCTTTTTTTTTTAGTTCTACACTGCAATGCCTTACAAAAGACTTTGTGGAAGGGGCAAGCTGAGATTACCCCTTCTCAGAGTGGTTCATTTCAACCGCTTTTTTTTTTAATATATGCCTACAGAAATGCACCAAATCTCTCTCACATTCCCAGGCTCTCAGTGGGGGGAAACCTCCTTTTCTTCTCTTTCAGTGTTTAATTACAGGTACAACAGAGTCCTGTTCCATGACAGCCAGACAAACAAGCTGTAGGACTGCAAGGTACAAACCCCAGTGTGCTGACAATTCCTCCAAGCACAGTGATTCCCTTTTCTCACACAGGGAGCTTAGCACAAAGCCTGGAATGGCAAGATGCCAAAATTGAGCTACTCAGCATGAAGGCATGTTTGCTGCACACCATGAGCAGCAGTGATAGCTGTGAAAAATCACAAGTCAAAAGGCCCAGTCCAGCTGTAAAATGCTTAATAAAGAAAAAGGAGGAGGGCAGGACTCACCAGTGGAGGTTATCACCCAACATTAACAAAAATAGGAGCACATCTCTCTCCTGCACTGCTGTATCCCCACAAGTCTCTTCAGCACTGGTTTCTCAGTAAATCTCCACAATCTGACTGAAAAATCTGCCTTGATAATGTTTTTAAAAGCTGCTAATCACTGTAGTGTCTGCTAATAGATCAGTACTGTCCACAGTCCTAATGATATTTTGGTATCTAAACTTCTGACCCCACAAAAGCAGACAGCTCATCTGAGAGGTGTTCAGGTGACAAAGGGAACACTAAAAAGCCACATGTTCTCCCAGGGCAGCTCTTCTGCCCACTGACATTTTAAAACAAGCAAAACTTTCCTTTTGTTGTCAGGCATAAGCTGCTTACTGAAGGCAAATGTGCTTGTTTACTGCCAAGCATTCAAATGTCCCTTTCTCTTTGGGGGAAAGGAAGGAGAGAGGATTATCCAGCCAAGGATGGATAATCACAAATCTTAGAGACAGTGAGGTTTTGCGAGAATGGAGGAAAATGTAAATTGGTCTGATAGAAATATATTTCTCTTTTAAAATTATTTCCCCATGGTGCTTCAGATAGGACAGGATTAAAGTGTCAACAGGTGAAACCTATGCTCAAGAGTCTTCCTCAGGGTCTCAGACATTAACAAGTCTTGAGATTTCAATTCAGCATCTCCTTAGTGAGTTTAGGTCTTAATACCAGCCAAGAAGATACAACAGATTCTGGGAAGAAACATGCAGAGAGCTTAGAAGTGAGATTCCTAAAAGTCTTGCAGATGCACCAGTGTAAAAAAGCCATTAACAGATGTAGCTAAAGCCCTGCACACAATTTCACCAGGATTTCATCTTTCATTTTTTTAAAAAGATGCATTTTGGCTTAGGAGTAATGGTTAGATTTCAAGTAATAGGTAGGTGTATTTTCATTTCTATACCAAATTCTAATTCTTTTTTTTATTAGATTTTCACCAAAACGTTCCCATGGGCATGGAGAAAAGAGCAAACAAAATGTGCCATGCACAAATAAATTCTTTCACCCCTTTTTAAAACCAGTTTTCCTCCTGATCTTTCCACTCATCTGCTCTGAGAGACTCCCTGCTCAACTGAAGAAAAAAGCAAAAGAAGCCAGTTGTAAAATATTAACTTATTCCACTTTTCATCTTTGGGAATCAAACACACATTAATTATCAAAACTCTCTGCCTCTCCCTCCATCATGTCATTAGTGCAATCCACAGGGAAGAACACCCTGCACTGCCCAATTCCAGCTACAATCACCTTTGTATTTATCAACAGCCAATTCTAATTTCATCTGCTACTCCGTGTCAAGTGAGTAAAAAGCCAATAATCTCCTCCAGGGTGGTTCCCTGTGGCATCCCCATTTACACCTCGGACACAGCCTCCCCTCCAGGGAACAGGAACCCTTCAAACTGTGGCTGCTGGATGTCACTGGACAGAAAAAACTGACCTGAACAACAGCACAGTAAGGCAGGACTTAATTCTCAAAATATCATCTCCCTCCTCCTGAACTGGGTTTGTTTGCTGTATTTATTGTAGCAATGTCTCTTCATTGTACAGTAACTGCCCTTGCCAGCACACTGCTTTCCCTGAGGCTACTTTAAATCTCTCTAAAAAACCAAACAAGGATCCTTATCTTCATATAAAGTATCAGTGAACAGTTGAGAGCAATACAGAAGAGCTTTAAATTGAGAGAGAGGGGGGTCAATGATGCAATAAGAGCACTTTGTCCTTTCTATCAAGCAGACCAGAATTCAGTTTTGTTCAAAGGCTCTTGGTGCCTGTAGCTCTCCCATGTGCTGTGGGGCTGCCAAAAGTGCAGGGTGGAGCCCTGCAGGGCTGGCACTCACCTGTCACATCCCCACCAGCATCTGGCACAGCAGCCCATGGATATTCCCTTGCTCAGGGCAGGGCAGGGCTCTGCAGGCTCTTCCTGGTGCCCAGACTGACTGACCAGGCACCTCTGACTGCTGGATGGTCAGCAAGAGGCACAAACAGAGCCCTAAACCCTCTTGCTGCCCAGCTGTTCATCTTTCCTGACCTTTTCCCAGTGCTCAGAACAAACCCCCTGCACCCTGACCCCAGCCCTGCCTGTCATCACTGGATTGATTTGTAGCACAGAGCTTGTTTCACTGTCTTGCTCATCCTATTTTCTTGGTCACAGTTGGTCACACACCACTCCTGGCTGCTGGCCACTGCCAGAAAGTCTTGATTTTTTTTTTAATAACCTCCAATACGCTCTGATAAAAACCTGATTGTGATCTTTTCTCTCCTTGTTGAAAAATACTGTATTAAATAAATAAAAACTAAGCAGTAGCTGCTTGAGGAAGATGTGGAGTGCACCCACAACCACTCCCTCATTATTGCTGTTATCCAGGTCAGTGTCACATCCTGAGAGGAGAGAAACTGCAACCTCTAGCAAGTGTCTGAGCACACTGAAATCAGCAAATCGACCCAGGCTGGGAGAACAAAAGAAAATACACTCAGTGGCATTAGTTCACTGACCAAACCATTTTTATTCCCAGTCTTTTGCACTATGCAACTGTTGAGGAGGATGGATTCTAGCAACAAACAGAAGCAAACCTTGTGGGGATTTAGTGTCTACTTGGTGGCACTACTGCAGGTTAAGCCTTTCCTAGTAGAAGTGATTTTTTTTGTTGTTCAAATTCCATTTCATGGCACTTCATTAAGACTGGAAGAAAGAAAAAAAAAATTATCCTGACATTTAACTCGCAGCCTGGAGCCAGCTGATCAGACAGAGCAGGAGAGCAGAGCAGCACTAGGAAAAACATGGGGGAAGGGGGGAAGGAGGGACAGCAGTGGGAAGGAAGCACTGCAGCTGGAAACTGGCTGGGGATGGGATGGGATGGGATGGGATGGGATGGGATGGGATGGGATGGGATGGGATGGGATGGGATGGGATGGGATGGGATGGGATGGGATGGGACACAGGACAGGGGTGTTTGCACAGCAGGGAGTGAGCACTGAAGGGATATCATCAGAAAACAACAGCACAAGGAATAGAAACTGAAGCACAAAAAGGAATCAATTTTGCTTCCTGGGGTAGGAAATATTCTCTCAATCAGGGAATTAACCAAGAGCTGTTGCATTATATGACACCCAGTAAATATTTTCAAAATGATATGTAAAAAATTATTACAGAGTGCATGGAGGAAAACCTCATTGTAAGCACTTATGTGAGGGTGCATCATAAATGCACTTCCTCAAAATTTTCCTCATCAGTTCCCTCCCAAATAACATAAGGCCTTTTAGATACTCATATTTCAGAATATGACAGGGCTGTTATTTGTTTCACAAGGAATTTTAAATAATAGCAATGCCTCCAAACATTTCTTAAAGTCCTCTCCTTATTTTCTTAGTTCAGTTCAGGTGTAAAATTAACTCTGAAATACCAACAGCTTAAACTAATGCATTGGCATCAGCTTGTGATTAAAACCATTGAGTAACAATACCAGACTCGAGTCTCCAGTGCTTTATAACAACACTGTAACTGCATATTGCAAATGCATTCTTCTTTATGGGATTTGCTATTTTCTATTAAGTTCTTCCTGAAATCACCTGACAACTCTGGTGGCTTTTTCAAGAAGGAGGATTGGACAACAATTGACAAGACATGGTTCTAATGTAATACTATAAAAATAATATGTAAAATCTTCTTTTCCCTTTTCCAAATTTTGCACAGGCAGTGATGACCAGCCCTAACTCTAGAGATTGTTTCTAATCTTTAGTACACAAGGGCTGGAATCCAGTGGCTCATGCAGAGCTGTGCCAAGAGCAGGACAGAGTCCCTGGCTCAAGGCTGAAGTCACCAACCCTTTGCTGATAAATGATCCCAGAAATAGCCACCTTCAGCAGCAATATCAGATGCCATTGCTCTTACAGGACTAAACAGCAACAATGACAGAACAGCTGTAGGTGACAGAGCTAAGGAATGTGAGCAGAACCAGCAGAGAAGGAATAAATCAACAAGTGGAGACCTGGATACAATATCTGAGAGCTGAAACCTGATGGAGTGCAGCACTTCCTACTTGATTTTCTATTTTATTCTTCCTTTTAAAATTCATGTGGTGGAAGTGTGAGGTGATAAAAGGCCAAGTATCTGCACTTCAGCCACTTGCAATGAATGCAAGTGAAAAATACAGTATTATTGGAAAACCAGAAATATCAAAGAAGTGTGACAGAAGCATGAGATGCTAAGACCAAGGAGCTTATTCTTCTTTTCCCATTGCACTATAAAGACATCCCATTTTTAGTGCCACTCTTTAAAATACAGGAAAGGTCAATTGGAGAGAAAAAAACCAACAAACCACCAAAAAAAAAAAACAAACCCACCACAAACAACTGTGATTTCAGAAGCACTGTCAGCAAAAAAAGAACCAACATTTCTTCTTCTTCTTGCTGTAAAGCAAAGTTGAGATTAATTTAAGGAGGTGCTAAGCATCATCCACAAGTGTCCAACAAGGCAGCAACAGAAGAGGGCATCCATCAGCTCTCATGCAACTGACAGGAGGACAAGTGGGAGAAGAATTAGGTATTAGAAAAATGAAAGTCTTGTTAACAGTAAGAGTGGTGAAGACCCAGAACAGGCTGTCTAGGGAAGATGAGAAATCAATATCCAAGGTTTAAAAAGAGGTTAGACAGACTGTCAGCTTCTGGAAGTGAGACAGGTACACTTGATCTCACCTAAGAGCCTGCAACACACTAAGTTGTCTCCCAAGGTCTTTCCCACATCAGCATTTTTGGAGTTTTTTTAATGATTCAAGCAATTTGTCTCACTTATGGGATAATTTCATATATGAAAGAACATATTGAATACTAGTGCTGGCATGTGTTAACTGATTCTTACCCTCCTCCATCTCTATTCTATATGGAAAACAATGAATTCTGTGAGAAATTAAATGAAGTTTATTCATTTTTACCCCTCTTACTTTGTTTGGCTTTCCTCTACAAGTCCTCCATGTTCATATCATTCAGCTTCTTTTCCCTCAAAGACTTATAGGAATAACAAAATATTCTGTGATGCTCCAAGGTCACTACACAACTCACCATTTTTATAAATCAAAAGGTGATGTTTTGATCTTGTCCTTCCTTTATTGAAGTGCACAAGATGCCCTCAGGTTTGTGCTAATTGATACCAGGCAAGTGTTTGCTGCAGAGGAGAAGAATCCACCAGCACCACGAGTCCCTGATGCTCTGAACTAACAGGAATCTCTTCTGACTTTCAGAAATTGGACTAGATGATCTTAAAAGGTCTTTTCCAACCTTAATAATTCTAAATTAAATTAATCCAGTAAAACTGTCCCCAACCTGCTCTCTGAAGTATCTCCTGCTGCAGGACAATCCTCCTGACCACTAAATAACAGGACACTTGGCAATACTGTTCTCCCACAAGATGAAATTCTGTCCTTTATCTGTAGTCTGGGGAGTGATTTTTGGATTACTGAAGCATTTTGCATTGTGAAACAAATGAGAATATCAGCAATGACTCTGGGACCTGCAAGCAGAAGAAACACAAAACATCTTTTGTGTTTCAAATATCAGCAGATCTTGGCTCAAACACCTGAGCAGAAAACTTCTGATAAGAAGAGGGTTTGGACAAATGACCCCAGATTGGTGACCTTACACCACCTCCCAGGGAGCCAAAGGCTTGCAGGTGCTTTGGGGAGCTCAGAGCATCCATCCCATAACTGCACAGTGGGCCAGATTCCCTCAAACCAGAAATTTCAGCTTCAAATCCAGTGCTGGTGGAAAAGATTGGAGTTTACTGGTGCTTCAGCAATAGAATGCAAACTCCTATTTTTCCCAAAACCAGCCAAATACACACACTTCAGGCAAGGAACATTTCCAGGACCATTTCTGCTGTGATGGGGTGTACTGAGGAAAAAAACTGATCTACTTTTCCCAGAACTGCCCATTTCTCACAGATTGAAATCACTAGGTGACATTTTTAATCAGTATTTCTAGATGGTATTGCTAAAATGAGAACATTAGCAAGCTCATTTAAATTTGCAAACTAAACCCATTTGAACATTACTTGAGCAGGAGAAAGTGGCAAAGGCACAAGAAGTTAAAAGACTGTGAAGAACAAAAAGCTCCTGGGCACTGCTCTACCCTCCCTAAGCTCCCCTGTCTCCCATCTCATTAGAGAACAGCAAGGAATAACTCTTTCTATCCAAATCAAATAAAAATTGAGATTTAAACCTCTCCTGTGCAGAGCAAGTATTATTGGTGCAAAACCAAAGAGAAGTTTGTTTTTGGGATTGGAAAATCGCACATTTTGGAGGGTGTATAGGGGTACAGTGGGGCATTGTCCACACCAAAAAAAAAAAAAAAAAAAAATCACACCTTATTTCCAGATTAGCTGATTAATTTACAAAAAAAACCCCACACAGCATTCCCTGTTGATTGTAAAGCTCTGTGAAATTAAAAGTACATTTTATTCCAGTCAAACTACACAAGGATGCAAGAGAGGAACGAGGCTGCAGATGATCTTGAACTCTGAACAGAACACCTGTACCCTCCAGAAATGTTGCATTCTCAGCTTTTTAAGAAAGAAAAAAAAGAAACACAATAGGACAGATGTGGGAAATCTGCTACACAAGTTTTAATTGCAGCCATTTGTGGCCTGCATTCCCCCCAGACACTTATCTTATTTTCAGGCAGATATTCCTAATTAAGCAGAGGACTTTGTTATCACCAGGTGAGTGACTTGCAGAGTCAGGTTATCAACACCATCAAATAACAAAAGCAACCCAGGATATTGATCCAGAATTAGAAGGCCATGACAAACTGCAAGATCCCAGGAGTATTAGGGGACAGGGAGGAAGGATGGGAGACACCAGGAGCACTGTCCTGCATCTGAATGAGGACTCTCAGTGATGGGGGATGGCAGGGTCTGAGGTGGGTTATTTACACCTCCCAAGCACACAGTGGGACCCACTGTGTTCTGCAGGTGTATTCTCATGGCTCTTCCACAAACAATTCACCTGGAGTGGTGTGGAAGGGGAATTGAACACAAGTCCTGAGCATTGCAGGTCAACTTGCTGTGCTACCAGGTTATTGTTCCATTCTGGAAATGTCATTCCAGGCCAATAAGTTACTGCATGACTTGCCCAAGTTTTAAGGAGATCTAAAAATATATAAAGAAACCTTATTTTCTTTCCACAGTCTCAGGGTGGCACACAGACACTGGTGAGAGCTTGGCAATAAATAGAAGAGGCAGGTAAATAAATATTAGCTTATTATTTGCAAACACTGAGACTGAAGCACTGAGGAGTCTCTGGTCAGAAAAATCAAGCTCTTCTGTCCTTCAGCCCTTTACTTTTATCCATCAAAGAGTTACAATGCAAACAGACAGTGCCAGAAAGCAGGCTCTGAATCTCAGCTAAATGCTCCTTGAAACTTAAAATGAAAAGCTCACCAGTCTTAGGTTGTTTCTGTTAAGCAATGCATGCTGTGGTGCTTGGCTCATGGGTGAAACAAATTGCTGTTCTAAGTCTATTAAAAAGGGGAAAAAAAGCCACCATATGGTGCTGACTGCAGTAGCTCTTAGCAGGTGAAACACATCCAGAGCTGCAGCTACCATACTTAATTAATGTGACAAATTCAGTCATTCGAGGTGGGGATTTCTTTGTTTAGGTTTATTTTTCTGTTGTTGTTATTTTTAAATAGGTTAATGTGTTATTGCCACCCTGAAAATAATACTGGGGAAAAGAGGCTAAAGGAAGGGAGGAGAAACCCCACATCCCACAGAGATATTTGTGAAGCAGGAAGGGAATCAAGCACAGTTTGGGATTCTGAAGGCATCACACTGAAGGAGAAGGATGCAGAGTAGAAGGGAGATTCTCCCACAGCATCCTTGAACTCCCTCATGAGAACCTCATGAAAAAACAGCAGCACTGACACTCCACCCAACACATCTGCACTGATGGAGATGGTGAAACCCCACAGACTTGTCCAGACCCCTGACACTCTGCTTACACCCCATGAGAACAATGCAAAAAAATATATATATTTACAGAAGTACTTGGTCTTGGGCTTAATACACCCCAGATAATGTGAGAAGAACAAGCACAGTATCCATCCTTTGATGTGAAAGTGTGCCAAAAAATTCCTGGAATGGCTTCAGCATGCCTGTTTTCTGACCTGAAGGTCTCTGATGTCTGCTATGCACAAAGGAACAGCCCAGAGAGAGGGATTCCAAAGAGAACCTAAATACAAACAAGCCTCCAGACCAAGTGGCTCAGAAATCAATTAGCCCCATGCATAGACGAGGCACATTTCCAAGTTATTTGGTATTTAGTGTAAAGTTTCTCAGGATACTGCTGGGATCCTCCACAGCAGCACCTGCTCTTCCATTCCCCTCGCTGCAGTTCAGCATGGCACACTCCATGTGAGGCTCACATTTACAAGATTAGATTAAGTTATTCCAACCATCTGACTTCTTCCTTTAATAACCTGTGTTATTAAGAGCCAAAGACATCATTTTGTTCAGCAGAAGTCCATGTGCAGCTTCCCCAGTTCTTCATGCTCTGGATCATATCCCACAAACCATTTATCTAATTCAAGCACCAAGAAATGCCCCTCTCCAATCCAAATAATTTTAAAGTCCCTGTGAAAAACCCACAGGTTTGGTTCACTCCTTTTTTTCCCCTCAGGATAAAAACTTCAGGTGAATTCAACTGTTTATATTCAACAAGAGCTGAGCCCCTGAGGTTCCCACAGCCCTACAGAGTAGTTGCCTTGATCCTTTCACTCCTACAAATTGTGCATTAATTTATTAACATCATCCTAAATCCAAACTCTTTAACATCTTGCAAAGGGGATACACACATGCCCCCACATACACACACACATTTGGAGCAGTGATTAAGTAATTTCCTTTTCCTTCTAAATTCACTAATTTAATATGAAACTTTCACTAGTAGGAACAGCTAAGAACTTACCCACATCTAAACCTAGAGTTTGCATAATTTTATTACATTATTTAAAAAATTCTTTCATTACCAGGGATTGGGTTTTTTCCTTTCCTTCATAAGATCCTACTTAAATCTTACGGGAAAAAACCTTTTAGTGATCCTTCCATGCTCTCACTAATTTTCTCAGAAAGCCTACAGTAATTTCCCTGAATAGCTTCCAAAATGAAACCAATAAAACAGCTTCTCTCAATGGAACTATCTTATCTGTGAGTCAAAGGATCAACTCATCACAGGGCTTATTTGGAAAAAAATCCAAAAATAAAACACCCAAGCAAAAATAAGGTTTGTAATTTTAAATTCATAAATATACATTTAAATTCGTAAATATACATTTTAAATTCATCAATACACATTTTAAAGTGTGCATATCCTGAGTTGCAGCACCTTTCGTGGATGTGTAGTTGAATGGAAGTGTGTGGTGTCACATGGTGAAGGATTTGGAGTTTGGGGTTTTTAGAGTATAGTAAAAGGTATGGGAGAAGATGGGGGTTCTTGGGAGTTGTGCTTTTCCTTTTTGTTCTTTCTTCTTCCTAATTTCAGGTAGTAGTTTTTGGTTGGATAGTTAGTGCTGCATTGCAGGTCTCAGGTGTTTGGTTATTGGGTCAAAAGTATAAATACAGGTATTAGCTCTTTATTGGATTGTTTAGCTG
Organism: Erithacus rubecula; assembly: GCF_903797595.1. Taxonomy (NCBI): domain Eukaryota; kingdom Metazoa; phylum Chordata; class Aves; order Passeriformes; family Muscicapidae; genus Erithacus; species Erithacus rubecula. Next base: position 3,550,380 of record NC_136662.1, on the reverse strand, counting down.
TAAAAGACCTTGTAACTAGCTTGATCTACCTCCATTTTGCTCACTTTTAGCTGGTAGCCAGAAGTGTTGCAGAACTCTCTGTACTTTAGATAAGATTCAATAAACAACCAAGTGCAAAGAGAAATTCATCTTCATGTTTTAATCCTGACTCTGAGTGAAAGCAGAAGAAAATGAAGACAGGACACTAATTAGGTGATGCAACTAACCTGTTACACATCTCAACAAATTAAATTCCAATATAGGCTGAACTATTTAGCATGGCTGTGTTTGGTATGGTAACCAAAGAGTTTGAATCAAATGTGAATTCCCAAAGCAGCTTAGCTATTTAATGTGTTGTGGGCACACCTTTGAAATCATTAATTCCACTGAACACAAAACAAGGTTCTAGAAGAACTGCTCATTCCTAGGTGCACAGGCTGATAAATTATTGTGAACTTGTGAAAGGCAGCTGAAGTTCTGTGATAAATCAGTGTCATCACCTGGTCAGACACCCAGAGGGGGCTGAGCCAAGGTGTCATCTCCCCACCTCTGCAGTGTGATGATGTGTGACATGCTTTGCTCCTCAGAGCTCTCTCACCACAACCTTTCCCATAACCTTCCCTCAGCACAGAGCACTGGGGATAAAACCAGCACTGGTGTTTATCCTGTGCTGCACAAGCTCCTCACAAAGAACAGAGGCCAAGCCTCAGAACAACAGAAATAAAACAAATGTGTTACCCAAGAGAATAAGAGCAACACCTAAAGAATGGTAGGATCAGAGTGAATCCTACACACCTCTCTTACAGCCAGCTGGTCTCCCCCACACTGGGAAACAAGACTGAGAACTTCATCCTAAATTAAAATGTTTAGACAGCTCAGAAACTTACTAGCCACCACTCCTTCTTTACTATAAAGGGCAGAACCTTGGACTCTTTGACCACAAACAACTCAGCCTCTTAAGAATTTAGTACAGGAAATGCTATTTTGAACCAGATCCAAGCATGGCTCAGAATCTCAGCTCTCTCTGTTCCTGGATGCTGCAAGGATGAATCTGGGCAGGGGTGGAGGGAGAGTGTTAGGAGCTGGCTGTACTGATTTCTTGTAAATACCATAAAAATGAACACTTGACCATAATCTATGAATTGGATATAAAGAGAGAAAATAACTCTTACAGAAATGAGGGCTTTTAAGTGCTTCTTGAGCATCAAATGGGAGAAAACATTTATGAATTTTTCCATCATGGTGTGAAGCATCGTGTCAGGCAGGATCAACCCCATAAAATTATTTTGTGACAATGCATGTAAATGTCCCTCCAAAGTGAGAGCAAAGACTATCCAAGCCATCTGAGAGTTCAGAATTGGAATAGGGTCTTTGAAGAGATTGTTTGCAGACTAATCATATATTTTCTCATGGAAGCATTCAACAACTTGAAGTGCCATATTCACATAGCACATTTTGCCTTCCACAATTACCTCTGAAAGAGCCACTGAAAAATTACACACTACGTACACAAGAATATCTCTAAATGATATGCATGTCTAACAGAAATAGATTATTTTCAAGGGATCCTAAACCCAGCTTTTCCATTTGTTCATGCAACTGCATGCAATAATTATTTATGTATAAGAATCTATTCATTTCAATCACACACACACAAGTGGTAGGTTTTTCTGTTTGCTTGCTTTTGCATCTTTATATAAAAAAATTAAAATAAATAGATTTTTAAAGGTATTAGTTTTGCCTTTTTTTTTTTAAATAACACACATGTAAATCTTGTTCAGGATTCAAAGAATCAGTCCTGCAAATCCTGCTGAAAGTGATAAAAAGAAACCAAGAAACTGAGGTACAATAACACTGGTGTGATACTTAGATCCACCCTTTGGGTTCTTACTGAAGCAACTGACTTTTGAGTGCACCAACAGGCAGAGTCCCCAAATTGGCTTTCAGTAACTCATTAAAAAAAAAATAAAAAATAAAAAAAATTATAAACCCACACACAAACAGAAATCCCCCAAACCCACAGCATCTTTCAAACTTTCTTTGTCTGTATGAGGAGTGCATTAGATCAGATAAGGGATATTAAATGGCCTTTAAGCCTGACAGCAAAGAGCAGCTCTAATGGGAGTCCCAAATTGTGCTGCCAGCAATCCAGAGTACTTACAAAACAGCAACATCAAGATGCCAGAACACTGCCATGACCTATATTTCCTGCAAACCAATTTTCTTCTTTGTAGGGTGGATGGAAAGAATCCAAGTGCAATGTAAGTTCCTTTTCTTTCTGTTGGAACTATGCCTTATCATACACATTTTTCCTACACCCAACTTTTCTGTGCCCTACAGCTTTTCAAGCAGGAATTATCTACAGTCTATTTATTTGCTATAAACAGTAAATACTGCAAAATCGTGTTTAGGTCACAATTATCAGGTGAGACCAGAATTCTTTGTATCTCATTTCCACACTTTTAAAAGAAACTACACCCCTTAAAGGGGAATCTTAATGGAAGAAATGTGTTACAGAGTGATACAGGTCACACAATCCAAGGAATTTCTGTGGGTTCATTACTGATGATGCCAAAATTTCCAACATTCATATTTATCATTTTATGGGGGAAATTGTATCCTTTAAGGAGAATATTAAAATCAACATTTCTAGAAGAAATGAGGTATCTGTCCTATTTCTTTGACCCCCTCTCCCCACCTTGTGATACCCCAATAAATTCAATTTTTGCCTCTGATGGAGGAACTTTGCTCATTTGTTATACACACTCTCAGAGTAGTCAACAAAGCACCTGAAAGGATTCATGATAAGTCTGTTTTCACCACCCTACCCCCCTTACAGCTATCCTTGCCAAATGCAAACTCTCTCCCTCAGGCAGGGAAATTTGGAAAGAGAACACCTGATGCAGCTTTTATTCCAGAATTGTCTCACGTGTGTTGAGTGTCAGAAAGAGCCATGTTGTGCCACAGCACCCACTTGTCTCAGGAAAATTGAAATCACTTGGTGTCTAACACTTTGAATGATTTCCCAACTTCTCACTTGCCCCATCTGCTCCTCTCAGCTCAGTTTGATTTGTTTTAGCCTTTGTGTCTGCAGTGGCACCAACAAAACTGCAGCATCACTGCAAGCTCCTCTGCTATGGAGCAGTGCCAAGGCTCTCAGATTTAGCCTCCTCCAAGAGAAAAGCACCAAAAAAAAAAAAAAAAAAAAAAAAGAGAAAGATTTTTGGCTCGTTCTGTTGTCTCTCCCATCCTCCAACAGAATCACAAGCAGCTCTCCTGCTCCAATGCTCTGAAATAATACCCCACCTACAAACAACCAACATTCTAATTGCAAATCAGATGTCCACAGAATACAGCAAAGCACATGAATGTCACTTCTCAGTCCAAATTTTATTAGTTGTCCCAGTTAGCTAAGAAATGAAGGAAAAACTGCTTGAGTTCATGTAGGATTTTGTTTCTGTGCTGTTAGTATGGTACTTACAGACCTTCAAAGCAAAAATACCACCTACTTCTGCATTTAAGAAACTGGGATTCTGAAATCAGATGCAGAACTTTGATTGATTAAAAAAAAAAAAATAGGAGAGATTCAATATGAAAGAGGATTTTTGGTTAAGATAGTGCACAAGGTGGGCAATCACAGTGCTGTCCCTGAACTGCAATGGAATCTAGATATACCCATCAGAGGTTTTAAGGAAGGCTTTAAGTGTGATGGAAGAAAGATTTTAGAAACAACCACATGGGCAAAAAAATCACAACCAGTCCATACAAGCGTCCATTAAAAATGACTCAACTCTGACTAAGCAAAATCTTAACAAAAGAAACTAAAAACAACAGACTCACACTTTTTCATCTTCCCACAGACTCAGAGTCAGCAACCAGACCAGTGAGGGCCCACAAAGATGCAGATGTAGCTGTGAGAAGAGAATCAGTCCCTTGGGAGCTGCCAGGGATTGAATACATCATTTTGTACAGAGAAAAACAATGATGGGGAGCAGCACTCAGAGCTCACACCCTGACCTGTGCTTGTCACTGTGAGCAAGCTGGCCAGAGCTCAGAACTCCAAGACTGTGATCCCAAGCTGCCTTAGGTTCACTCAAAAGAAGGTCTCTTCTCAGTGAAAAAATATTTAAACCTCTCCAAAACCTTGGCATTCACTTCTTCAGGTGTAAAGTACCAACAACACAAGTGGTTTAGCCTGGCATTTGTTAGACATGTTCAGGATGGATCAGGAAACCAGGAATTTCTGCTTTTCTTAGGAAAGCACACATTGAGGTACCAACACACACAACCCCAGCACCAGCTCCACCCTGCTGGATCACTTAGCTGGAATTCTCACTGTGCCCTCAATGGGGTATTTTTTTCCCAGTGTTCATTCCCTCCTTCTGGTGGAGGTAACAAAACTCAGCTCCACAATTCCAAAGATGTATGGCTGGAACATTTTCAAAGAAGAAGTCACCTGTTTAGTGACAGTGGCACTGCAGCAAAGGTGGGCTGGTCCTGAATTTGGGAACAGTGTTCAGCAGCCATTGGGAAGTAAATGAAGCAGAAAGTGAGTTAGCCAGGCAACTGCAGGGCTGGGAGCACAGTCAGGTGTGGGAGCTGCAGGGGAAGCAAAAGGGAGCAGGACCAGAGAGCCAGCATTGACATCTGCAAGATAAAATATTATGTCTGCAACTAGAAGAGAAATCTCCCTGGCAGAAGAGGCTGCTGTTGCATGAACTGCTCCTGTGAAGGTCTCTGGCACAACAGTGAGTGTGTGTCCATATTGCTTCTTCAGTAAACAGGAAAAATAAATCAGGATACATATAAATTAACCAGTTTCAATGGACATTTTCCTTCATAGATCACAATTTCTCCCATCTCTGTTCCTATTTGCTGACAGCTAAAAAATGCAATTCCTTTTCCCAGTTTGTATTTTTGAAGTCAGGGCTCTGTGATCTTGCCTCTCTTAGCAGCCATGAGGTGCAGCCTGACCCCAGTGAGGAAATCTTGGTGTGTTCCTGCTTTGTTCTACAACACCCTGCAAGAAAAGCTGCCAGCCAAATGTCTCCAGCCAAATGCAAAATACATTATTAATGAAATTAGAGTGAGGAACCTTTTTGTAAGCTTCTTTTGTTAAATAATTACGAGCGACTCCGTTGCACAATTACAGCATCTGAACTTTGCTTTTTGAATGTTGCCATGTGTAATCTCCACTGTGTATTTGAACTTGAAATGGTAATATGAAGGCAAAAGAGTCTGTAGTAAGTGGAATTATTAATAAACTCTTTTCCAAGTCCTACCACTAAGAAACATACTCTAGGGCCCTGCATAAGGTGACATTCTTACTTTAATATTAAGATTAATATCACATTTCTTCAAGACTTGTTTACAAAAATTACCAAAACAGACAAGCACGTCCACAGAAAAACAACCTGTTTCAAAGACAACCATTTAGAATTAAAACTGCTTCCTCAACCTCAATAATTAGAAAGAATTGGTCAAACCATAACCTACAGGAGCAGCAGTGATGTTCAGCCCAATCACTTCTCCAGAGGGGAGGAATTCCTGGTGCCCTGTGGGTGGAGATAACCTGAGCCTGTGCAAAGCAACCTGAGAAGGAAAGAGGCAGAAATGCAAAGGAAATAAAGGAAATGCCTGGTCAGCCATATCACCATCACCAAGGAAGGGCTCTGGGCTGCTCATGGAATTGGTAATGGGACACGTGGCCTCCCATGTCTCAGCAACCTGTGCAAATCTGGCTCAGGCTGATAATGATCAAACCTAATTACAATCTGACAGCCCTCAGTGGCTTATACACTGCTTAAGATTTTATCACAAGCCTCATGATATTTAGTGTTCTTCTTAAGCCCTAATTCCTCATGTCAAGCAATTACCCAAGGTTCTCCACTTCCAATAAAAATGGAGTTTCCATGTGTGAGCTTGGAACAAAGCTTCAAACATGGCCCAAATGGAATCTAATGGTTTCTACATTATTTTTTCTAATATATACATTTAAAATTCTGCTGGATCCCTTTACAAGCTTTGGAGCCAGATGCAGATGGATACAGACATATCCAACAGAAGTATTGGATAAGAGCATGCAGCTCCAGCAGAGAGATCATTACCCTGTCAAACACCAAGGGCAGAGCACCTATCACTGAGTAAGGGAAATAACAGGCCCTAAACCAAGGTCACTGCTTAAAACTACAGCAAAATAAATCAATTTTCTACACCTTTGCAACACTGGGTGCCTTGCTAGAAGATAACACTTCTCCTCCAACACTGCTGCCTGCCTCTTAGAATCAACTTCTGCTGTGTCCCACAGTGAAAGAGCTTTGACTCAAGAGAAACCTGGGTGACAGAGGGCAGAGATGAACTGCTCCACACTGGCTTTTGGCTGAGTTCTTCACTGGTGTGTAAGGAATCCCTTCTGGCTGGGAGCAGCTGGCCCCATGTGGAGCAACTCTGGCTCCCTGGCTGGCACCAAGAGTGCACACATCTTGAGAGAATTCAGCAGAACACATCTGTGAGCCTGGCACCTCTATGGCAGAAGCAGTGTCACCCCCAGTCTGGGTCCTCAGCTCCACCACAAGCTCTTCCAGAAGATTGTTTGGTCTGTGTTTGGTTTCAGCACCCTCAACATCCTTTCCTACAGAACATCACCTGTGTGAGGTGTCCTGCTCACACTGACACACCCTTCACTTCATTTCATGGAAAGGACAATTCCTTACTCAGTTCTGCAGAGGGATTTAATAAAGCTTTGTCAGAAGTCCTCTCTTTCCTGGTCCAACCTTCTCCTGTTCCTCTCTTATTCTGGGTTGACATGAAAGCTTTGCCTAGCTCAACTGCACCCAGAAAACAGACATTCAGCTAAAAATCTCTCATTTTTGTTTCCATAAAACAGCTCTTGCCTTCCTAACTTACCTGTGCAACCCAAACCCAGCACAGCAGTCCAGAAACTTTAACAGTCCAGAAAATTCACCCACCTACTCCATTTTTCTTCCAGATTATACTAAGACAAAACTGCAGAGAATCCAAATGACAGCTCAGAAGAGAAATTAGATACATGTGGCTTGTAAATTGAGATATCCCTGGCTTTGGACCAGGGAAACCTCTAAGTCCATCACATCCAGCAGGCAAGAATTTTGATAATGCAATGAGAAAGCTGGTAAAGCATCAGTCCCTGATCTGTTGCCACAGCCAAAAAGGTGAATATTCACTGCAACTCTTCTGTTTTCATTCTGCACATTTGAGACTTGATTCCTAAAGTAAACTCAAATCTTCATAATAACAACTGAAACACTTCCGATGACCTTTACAAAAAATTATTTTATTTCAATAATGTATAAGAAATTATGCACTGGTATCCCACATATGTTAGGTTTTGTAAGCACAGCAGGGATGCTCAAAGGCTTCCCTTTTCCCCATGGATTTCCATGGCTCTGAGGAAAGTGATGCATTTGCTCTGCTGAAGTGGGATTATGATTTCAGAAGGTGATGTCCTGATCCCATTTTTCCAAACTTTCAGTGAAAACAAATCCACTAACCACAGTGCAACTGTTGGGAGCTCTTTTGTATGGAAAATCACTGTGAAGCCCCTGTGATTTAACTGACCCCAGCACTGGCCATGGAGAGCCTGCTCTCAACCCTAACTAAGGCTTTACTCCACCTCTACACAGACCTCCAGTGGGCCAAAGCCTTTCTTACATAAAAAATACTGAACTAATATAATTTAAAGCATGGATATCAGCTCATTTGAAGGGCTGCAAAGCCAAGTGAAGGCATGGTTATTTCAATAGTAAAGTTGCAAATCTCAGTTTAGCCTCAGCTTACTGAAGGCTTTTTAAAGTTAAATCTATATAAACCAGTCTTAATCTCAAAGATGTTTCTGATAAGGGCCTGTACCAGCTTAAGAGAGTAGGGAAAAATAAATCAATTTAAAGTGAGACTTGTTCAGTGATAATGCACATCTCAAAACTGTGACTGGAGGGACTTTGGTCTATTGACAGTAATCACACACTTTAACACAAGCCCAACATCATCTCTTCATTCACCAGACAAATAAAATTTCATGTTGGAAAACAGTAATGACAACAGTTAATATTTTCAGTAATAAGTTATCCTCACAGAGAGCACTTGACCTTCATTGTAATTCCCACACAGCTTGCAGCAAACCACCTGAGTGTGTATAAAATGTAATGAATAAAGAAATATTAAAAACGATAGAATGTTATTAAAGTAGGTCACAATTCAAACAGCACAATTACTGAAAAAACAATGTTTGAAACTACATCACTCCCAATCCTTCTCACACTGGATGAGCTACTCTATAATTTATTTTGCCTAACAACAGCTTCTGTCCATATTGTCTCTCTTTATCCCCAAAGACTCTATTAAATGCAGCCCACTGTGCCACATGACAGCACAATGCCCACATGAGGCATGAAATGTCACAGATCACAGCTCCACACCTGGCCAACATAACAGATTCATCAAATTCTTCCATGCAGTGGAAACATTTGTTGTGATTTTGTGGGTCAAGCTACACGAGGCAGATGGAATGGGCACTTTATTTACAAGGGGGGTCCCTAAGCACTTTCACTGTGTTTATGAGGGATAAAACCCAGCCTTACACAGCTATCTAAGGAGCCTTGGACCATTGTCCAAGACATTGTTATTTTAAAAGATGAGGAAAAGTGGTTTCCTCTGAGGCTTTTGGACAATGATCATGATTCCTTCTGACCTTTAACATTATATTCCACATATTCTGAACATTGTTGAAAAGCTCAGAGTTGGGCTGTTGATTCACATCCTGGGAGGAGATGAGCATAATTAAGATCCACCTGTAAGTTAAAGCAAGTCTGACACTAACAGAGTGAGACTCACCCCAGCACTCACCCCTGTGAAATCCCACAAATTCTGTAGGAAATGCCCCACAGCAGGTCAGAGTGGTGAGCTCTTCAATTTCAACCAGAAATTCAGGATGAGTGGATGTAGATATTGGTTTTGCCCATCATTCCATAAAACACAAAACAACCTAAACTGTCCACAAAGATACAAAAATGTAGAAAGAAAAATCCTGGGATACAAAATGGATCACTTGATACATTATGGATATTTTGAGTGATTTTGAAACAGCATTTTAGATATATTGACATTGATCTTACCGTGAGAGTTTTGGGGAAAATTCCTATAAAAACAGCAAAAATCTTTGCTGTGAGAAGAGCATTAACCCTGTTATATCTTAATTATTTGTTCTGCACATGAGTATCACTGGTGTGGGTTAGAAGCATAGCCTACCTATATTGGATCTTGCTGGAAAACAAAATCTCAGGATAGGTTTTCCAGTAGAAAAAGGAAGGGGGAAAATAAAGTATCTACTACTGCATTGCTCTTTTTGTTAACAAAATTATACAGTAAAGTCTGGATGCATATCTAATTTTATCTCCCAGCATCTGCCACTGCTTCATGACCTCTAAGATAGTCTGCAAGCATGTTGATAAACAGATTAAAAGGTAACTCAATGGATACAGAGCAATAATCTGAGTTCCCAGAACTATATTTGACTGAATCACACCAAATATATCATCCCTGAACCTCCAAAAGAAGAGGAAGCTCCTTCTCCCCCTGAGAAGCGAACTGCCATCCTACTGTTTTCCTTGCCTGAATACCAAAAAGCACTAATATAAAAACACATTTGTAAGCAGACACTGATTTTTTACAGAGAAGAAGTGCCTGTTTGCTTGTTTGCTTCAGAAAGGATTCAAGTTTAGATAGCTAAATGGAAAATCGTGATTATAGAGAGGAAAATATTTTATGCATCAACTCCTTTCTCCTGGAATGCCAGTTTCAATAAGATTTATCACATTTTCTATTGACAGATGATTCTTCCATCCTGTAGTCTTCATAAAACAGGGAAGGAACCCAGCAGCCTGGTGGAGGAGGGAAATATGCCCATGGCAGGGGAATGGAATGAGCTGATCTTTAAGTTCCCTCCCCACCCAAACCATTCTGTGATTCTGTGCCATGGCCAGTTGAACTGTAGAGAATCTTCTTCACATGAAGACCTTTTAAACTGGAATTGGGATTTGATATGCAATGCTGAATATTGGGATTTCCTTATGGCTTAACAGCTCAGGGTGAAGAAAACCTGTGGCCAGGTGGGATTTGCCAGGCAGGTGTGCCCAGAGAGCCCTGACCCTGTGGGAGGAAAGCAGATTGACTAAAGCTACTCATCTTGAAGGAAGGCAAAGCATTCACTCATCCTCATGAAGAAGTGAGAGCTCAGGCTTTCAAATGAGATGTAAAATAGAGCTCTGACCATTCATTGTCATTAGAGATCCCATGAAAATTCCCACAAGAGCAAAAATGTTAACTAACATGTCCTGGCCAATATCCAACTCAGATAATTGCATTCTGCTCCCTAAATTCCCCTTGCAGTTTCAATTGGATTAGTTTTTCTTCATTTCTCTTCCCTAAACCCCTCCTGCATAATGTTTCCAGCCTGGAATGGTTGTTGTATTCCACTCCAGAGGTGTGTGAATTATCAGTGCTGGGCAATCCCAACATACATTTTGGGTATATTAGTCAGGGAAAACACTCTCTGAGCTGGAGTAATCCCCTCACCTCTCACTGAGGAGCATTTAACTTTACAAATGAGAAATCCCTCTGATGTTAGTAAGATTTTTTTTTTTCCTTTTTTTCCTAAAATATTGCCCTGCAAGGAATGATAGCAAACCAGCCTCCTGCCAGTTAGGAAAGGCCTTTGCTGAGCCACATCCTCAGCTTGAGGAACCAGCTGCACTTGCTTTGACTTCATAGAGCTCTGCTACATTAAAACAGGAGTAAATATTCATATAGTGTTTTTTTTCACCAAGTCACTCATGTTTAAATGTTGGAAGAATCAAAGGAGTTGGCTGTTGAATGCATCAATCTGTAAAAGAGGAATATCAGAATGTATTCTAATCCCTTTTAACTGGCTTGCAAATCTTCATGCTATTTTAAAGGGAAGCTGGAGGTTCTTGGCATACTGATGAAAAATGAAAGTGCTGTGAAATATGAATCTCCTGGTGTGTGCTATGTGTATTCTACTGTAAATACTCACAATAGTGTAGAGGCAAACTGAAAAGTCCTGACCCAGTGCATTTTATGAAACAGGAGGAGCAAAGGTGATTTATGTGCATAAAAGCAAAAACTGACAAGCCTTTGATTTTCTTGCAGAACAATCCCAAAATGATTGTCAAGACTGCTTAGGTTTTTTGCCCTCTGCACTTCCCATAATAGGACCATTTTATCCAACATGCTGTTTTATAGACACTGTGTATAGGGTCATTTCCACCTGCTATCCAGGTTACTCAAAAGAATACTTCTCATCGCCCCTTCCAAGAGCTCTTAGCAGCAGTTGAGATTGGTTTGTTTTCACTTCAAGCCTGCTCCTGCATCTCTGGTTAATAAACCTACAAATGCACCACTTACTCCTCCTTTAGAGCTCTGAAAGCAGAAGGACATCCTTAAAAATCCAAGACAGCAATTGTAGACAGGCAGCAGTCAGAAAAATGGGAAACACAGGGAATACACCCATTCTGGGACTTTCTCCTGAATATCTGTGTGATCCTAACCCTCCTCCTTTTTCCCTTTTTCCTTGAGGTGTCACTGTAAAGAGACCCCTATTTGTCAGCTCCATGCTGGGCTGGCTGCAACATCATGCTTAATTCTCTTGACAAAGTGTGGATGGAACAGCAGGACGGGAAACCTCCAACAGCATCCTACCTCTGCAGCAAACGTGCCTAATGCAGGGCATGAAACTGAGTGAGGAAATTAAATGTACCAGAGGGTGAATACCAGGCACCAGCATGACTGAGGCTCACCTGATGAGCACAGATGGATCTGCAAAGGGATTTTAGGCTAGCATCAGATGGTTAAAGAAGCACAGACTGTGTTCCTGATCTGCAGCACACATGAGTTTGATAAGGGAAGACTGACCACCAGAAATCATTGACATATTTATTTCATCCATTAACCATTCTAAGCAGTAGCCTTGACCCCAGCTCAGCTCCTTTTGCACACAGCTGACATCCACATGGGAAATGACACCATCCTCCACCACAGACTGCTCTGTTCCCATGGTTTTGCTCAAGTGGAGAAATGGGCTTGAGCTGGAGAACTTTGAGGTTTGCATCCTTATGATAAATAATGTCAAGATTATATGACACAGCAAACACAGGATGGAAAGTTTAGTCACTGAAATTCAAAAGTGTACAACTGTTCATCCATTGCCTTGGTTTCATGGACAACCTGAAGAAAAGACTGGAGTAAAATGTCTCCTTCAGCCACTTCTTCCTTCCCACTTTGATTTCTTCTTAAAAAAAAAAAAAAAAAAAAAAAAAAAAAAACACTCCACTATGTGGAGTGGAAACACACCCCTGTGCTCTGAAACAACCATTGCCATGACACTCAATAAAAATAAGCATGACTACAGGAACTACAGAAGCTTGGGATTAGCAAGATCTAAAAATGGATGGACTTCCCTACCCTCCTCTCTGCATCTTGAGGAACCCTTCCAAAAACCTGACTGAAAACATTTTAATTCTCTGACAGCTCTCTAGAGAAAATCATTACAGGGGCAAAATTACAGAGCAGTGGGTGCTACTCTGCAATAAGTGTCTGTCAGCCAAGCAGGCACCACCCCACAGTCACGCCCAGCACTCCCATCCAGAAAAAAGGATGCAGGGCATGAAGAGTTTGCTTGGAGCACTGTTTGAGTGATCAGGCCAAAGCTGTAATCAGCCAGTCAGTAGCACAATAGCTTAATTCTTTATTTATTAGTCTGTCTCCCCTCTCTGGTTCAAACAGTTTATACACTTAATTCAATTTTAAGAGCTATGTGTTTGTTTACTAGAGCAAACAAAAACCAGTCATGAAGAGCTGTTGCTAAAAGGTAGTAACCAACCTGCTTGTCTTCTGCTCAAAAGCAATTTTTTAGCACCAAATATTGACATTAGAGGCTTAGTTCCATGTCTGTTTTTCACACCTGCCAAGCACACACTAGAGAATTTGGTGTGAAATCACTGAAGGATAGGTGCTGACCTGTGCTTTCAGCATGAGATTCCAAAGAAAGCATCTAAAACCTAGTGAGGTTCCTCAGAGCAAACTTAATCAATCAATTTGCCAAAAACCATCAACCTCAGGAATCTTCTTTTATCTCTAGTCTTCCTTGCCTTCATTCCTTGCAGCATCAGAGAGAGTAAAACCACACAGAGGAGAATGATGGTATCATCTACCACTGCACTCTGCTTGGAAAGGTATTTTAGCTGGAGACCTCTCTGCCAGTTGAAGGGAGAAAAAAAAAAAAAAGAAAAAAAAAAAAAAAAAGAAAGGGATGAAAAAAAAACCAAAAAGCACCCAGAAAAACCTGTTGCAAAAAAAAAAAATTAATCACAAATAAAGTCTTGAGTTTGGAGCTTTGCTTCTTTAGATTTTGGGTTTAGATTTATCACTCACATGAACGTCTACAAGCAGTTTGACACCACAATTTAAGAAGCACAATCAATTCAGCCCAGATTCCTTAAATTCAACATCATCACTTCCCACAGAACTACCCAAGTCTACTGAAAATGTAGCTGCAGCATTAGAGGGTTATTTGCTCCAAGGACCTTTTTAATATGGCTGTATTGTAATACTGCAGTGCAAGAGCCTCTCCAGCCATAAAAAGAAATTTACCTCAGAACCACAACTTGTGGGCAATGAAAAACACATTTGCTTCAATTTGCCGTCATTTAATAATAGCATTATTTAACAAGATGAGTTAAAACAACCAGCCTCAGAAGACACAGCAGTGCACTTCTTCTCACGAGACTCCGAGGGCACTGAAATGAAATTCATTCTGCAAACCAAGCATTCAAAGGAACCAGCACCACTAGAAAGACCATATTTAAAAAGGGAGAAAAACATTTAGTGACTGACCAGAAAAGAGAAGCCTTCTCTATATCCCCAGACATGCACATTTTACTTTGAAGCTGCTGTATATTTCACTGGCAAGGAAAATAACAGTCTTCCCCTGGAAGTAACAGATTTGTCATTACACTTTCATTTCCATTCAAAAACAAGAACACACTGAATTTGCACACATGGGGAACCAGCTACCAAGATTTGGGTGTATTCTGTACCACATCACTAGGCAAACCCCATATATCCTCACGTAATTATTTTCCTACAAGGTTATGCCTAATTGGCCACTAACCTCCCTGATTAATCATCTACACTACAAGAAGGCGTCGAGAAAAAGGCAGAAGGGCAAGAAAATATTTATTCGGGCTGTAAATATTAAAACAAGAAGAGACAGCTGGTTCAAGTTGCCCCTTCCCGGCTGGCACGGAGAGGTGGATGGCGAGAAAACCCTGCTCGAGAGTCTCACACACACACACACACACACATACAAATAAGAAAGGAAGCGGTGCCTCACGTTCATTCCCAGCACGGCTCGGAGATGCTCACTACGGCTCTAAGTTGCCCGTGGAAGTGTTAAATCCCCGGAGCGCGGCTCCTCCGCCGCTCGCATCCCCGCTCGCTGGCCGGCAGCGAGGCGGCACCGCGCCGCCCGAGCATCCCTCCCCGCCTCCTCGCCGGCTCCGCCGCGCCAGCGCCTCCCTCCCGGCGGAAAAACTTTGCGCTCAACTCGGCCGAGCTCGGCGGGGCGCCGGGAGCCGCTCCGCGCACGGCGGCGGCTGCGGGAGCGGGGCGGCTCCCCCCGCACCACCCCGCGCTCTCGCCGCCTCCTCCTTCCTACCTGCAGCCGGCGCCGCTCCCCGCAGCGCCCCGCGCATCCTCATCATCCTCATCATCCTCATCCTCCTCGTCTGGCGGCGAGGGATGCGCGCCCCGGTGGCTGCGGCGCGCTGCTGCGCGGGCGGAGGCGGCTCCGGTCCCCCCGCAGCCCCCCAGTAGCGGCGAGAGGAGCCCCCGCCCCGCCCGGGCCGCGGGCAGGGGGAGGCGCCCGGCGGAGACCCCCCTCCGGCACCCCCGGCCCCCTCCCGCAGCTCCAGCCGCGGCCTCTTCGCCTTCCTCCCGCTTCCAGCCCGGTGCCCTCCCGCTAAATCCCCGGCCCCGCAGCGTCTCTCACCGCGGCCCGGCTGCCGGCTCGCCCTGTGCCCGTCCCTCCTGCGGCAGGGGCTGAGGAGCCCTTCCAGCCATGGGGGGCTGTGCCGTCATCGCCGCCGCCTTCCCGGCTGCAGGCACCTGCTGCCCGTGGGAAACGGGACACCTGAGTCCCACCTGAGGACTCATCGCTGTCCAGCCGTGATCAGGCAACAGGCGACACCTGGGGACATTCACGTGCGGGGACAGCGGAGGCACCAAGAGGCGCTCTGGGCCCAGCGGGATGTGCAATCGCCCTTCCTGCCCGTGCTGCCTTCTCTTCCTTGGGATTCTTCCCGGCTATCCCACAAGAGGTTCGTTCCCGGCTGCCATCTCCCCTGTGCAGGAAGGTGTCTGCTCCTGATGCTCGAACACGGACTTTGAAGGCAGAAATACTTTTGAGTGACAGCTTATAGCCACGGTAGATCCAGCTTGCCTTGCTGCTCACAGATGGATGTTAAGTGTTTCTCTGGCAAGCTCTGACCTAAGCCAGCTCTGTCAATAGGTGCCTGGCCCGCTGGGCAGTGCTCAGGAAGGAGAATTACAGTCTGTGCACGGATATATTTCTTGTTCTTCCTTGTCCACTCTTTCAATGGGATGTCACCAAACAGCAAAATTAATTCCTGGCAAGGAAGAAATTGACGCATGAGCTCGCAAACCACAGCAGTGAGACAGCGATTAAAGTTTCTGTCTAATTCTAGGAGATCAAGCTTGTAATAGCTAGAGAATGAGGCTTAAGCTGCTTTACATATTCCTTCATATGTAAGATCATTAAGGCATCTGTGGTTATTGTACCTCATGGCAGAGGGAGCTTTGTTGGAGGTGTTAATAGTTGCAAAACTCAGTGCTGTGGGCATGTGCTGTTAACCTTTTGTCACTGTGACCTGACACATTTGACTAAACCACTTTTTCTGGCCCCAATCTCTTACCTGTTCTCCTGTGTCACATATTTATTGCAGGAATAACAGCTCTTCCTGCTTAATGGGCTTCTTCATGCAAACCCTGAGCTGTTTGGTAATGGCTGCCTCAGACATTTTGTTACCCTTAACTTGTGGGTGATAAAAGATGAATAAAGCCATCAAATATCCTATTGATTATGTGATTGAGATGTACCCTGACTGCTCTTCTAGCACTGAGTTTCTTCCATTCACTTTCTTTCCTGGGGTTTGGGTGAGGATGGCAAGAGGAACCAGACCTCTAAACCAGCACTGAACCTGCAGTCTGTCAGCCCAGTCTGTTCCTATCCACCACATCTGTGTGAGGAATACAATTATTGGCAAAAATATATATCAAATCTCAGGCCCTGACTCTTTCTGGTGTTAAGGTATGGTGTCTCTGATTTCTAGACCCCAATAGTTTCCTTCCTGATGTCCTGCCTGGTTTTGAAGAGCAGAGTTTGGTAGAAGATCTGCCGTGTTCACATAACAATGAATAAAGCCACAGTTGTCGGCTTGTGATCCCAATGCCAAGTGGGACGTGAGAGATTGAGGTTTAGTTCCAACTCCAGTACAGACTCCTCCTGCTTTTAGCAAAAATAATTGCCAGATATTAGACAGGACGATGAGTTGGGTTGAAGAGCTTGCTGTTGGTGTGATTGACCCTCAGCTCTCATAGAAAGAGCATTAATGGTGCACCAAGAGCACGGATGTCCAAATCCTTCTCTGCAACCCATCCAAACAAAGAGATAGAATACGGGGAATGCTTGCAAAAGGTCTCTGAAAGAAATCTCTATGCAAGTACCATTGATTTCCATTCCTTAAGGACAGATGTGTGAGCAGAAAAGCCACAGAAGTGCCCGTGAAAGCTCGCCCCGAGCCGCGGAGCTCCAGCCCCTCGGAGCCACAGGGATGCAGAGCCACAAACAGCTGGGCCAGCAAAGGAGCGAGCCCCGGGAGAGGGAGCAGGAGGCGAGGATGCTGCAGTGCTCAACTGCAGGGAGGGACTGATTATCCTCATCTCAGAGCAGGCAGAGTTTGAAATGGAAATGAGGAGGAGATTTCCCTGCCACAGTAGCCGGCAGCTACAGCAGACGCTGCTCTAAGACAACAGGGGAGCAGGCAGCACGCTTTGTTTCACCATTATTCAGCTTGTCTCAGAGCCCTCCTTTCATTGTTACTCAAGAAGTTTCATACACGAACGGAACACGAACAAAAAACTCCTTCTACCTGCACATCTTGACGTAGATATTGAGGTCTCTGTGCGTGTGGAGGCTTCAGCGTGTGTGCTCAAAGCAGAGAAAATTAGCAGCTCTTTACACAAGTCTCATCCTTCTGGGCTTGGGAACAAAACACCGCCTGCGATGCCATGAGAAGGGCTCCGGAGCCAGGAATTCCAAAGGCATCTGAGCTGCAGGAAGTACACAGCTTCACAGAATCACTGAGCCCCAGCATGGTTTGGTTGGAAGGGACCTTAGAGGTGTCCTCATTCCACCCCTGCCATGGGCAGCGATGCCATCAGGTGTGTCTGAGAGCAGCTCAGGTGATAGCATCTACTCAACCCAAAATTCCTATGGGGAAACCAACCACCTTCACTGGTGTACTTCAGTTCTCCCCCAAACCTTCAAAACTTCCAAACACAGAACTTCCAGTTGAGCATCAATGCAATCATCTCACAAACTTTTGTCTCTGCCCAAAAGACAGGTTTGATTTGTCTTGTCATCATCCTTCATTGCCATTTGAGGAATTTTTTTTTCCTTATTTTTTATGACTGTAGGAAACTCCTGGCTTTCTAACCTAAAAAAATACAGGTCTCTGTTTGAGTCATGGCAGAGGTACTTAATCAAATACATGCCCAGGAATACCCCGAGTCTGTAGGCAGAGGCAAATGTTCTGAATTTTATACTGCAATGTTTTTGCTTCAGCACTTTTATCCATGAATCTCATGGAGCTTCATTCAGGTGTCATTACCCCCATTTTGTCAGACAGTTGAAGGGAAGGAGCTGATGTTTGACCAGTGGCACTCTCTGGAGGTAGATCAGGTATTTTGACCTGACTTTATGTCTTTCAGATTCACACAGACACATACAGTGATACCTACAGCAAGTGAAAAGGGATTTCTGAGGTACTTCCTTGTAAAATGCATTGCATCACTGAACATCCACTACATGCACTAAATGCCAATATTTGGATTAATATTCAGAGATAACCACAAGATACATGCCCACACCTTCATTCACTGAAAGAATAATTTTGTATTTTTATATAGCAGTCACCTCCAACAAAAAAAAAAAAAGCTCTCCAAGGTAGAAATCAAGCAAATAATACTAATAGTAATTGCACTATTTCTTCCTTAAAATATATTCCTCCAAATGATTTCTCTAGAGAAAAACACAGAAGATGTCTTTTGATTGCCTTGTGTTCCCTTTCTAAAGCATTTGAGAAATCAAACTTGAGTAGTTTAAATATGAATTTTAAAAATGAACTTAAAAATTGAGAATCACATTGTCAAATATTATGCTGGGACATATTTGTACCAGTAGCAATACTGTAGCCATCCATGCAGGAAACAAAAGCAATACACATTTCTCCAGTCACAAATAAGCTAATTTCTAAACCCAGCTATTTCCAGAGTAGGGTTTGTATGCTATTCATAAAAATAGAAGGATTGATGGTGGTTTGAGGGGAATTCATACTTAAAACTGATTTAACAATAGATGAATACAAAATATACAGAATGTGTGTAGGGCTATTTTTACAGAAATAAAGATGCTAAATTCCCCCCAAAAATTGTTTGCTGTGAATTATTCACTTAGCCCTGTCAGTTCCTGAACCTTTATGAAGGTTCTGTGGAAAACAAGGAAAAAAATTTCAAGCATATGCAAAACAAAACAGCATCGAAAGTCAGAGAAGTCTCCAAGGGAGATGAACTTCAATGCCACAGTAGGGTAAACAAATGGAATTATTTACAATCTAACATTATCATTTGCAATGCTATTTTATACATTATTTAATCACACACTGGGTCTCCCTTGCAGCCCGTGGTAGATGACAGAGACATTTTGTTCTGTCTTTCACCTCCCGTGTCTGTGTGGAAATGAGAGAGTTTATCTAACATTTGGATAGATCACACTTACTGCCTCCTGCTGTTCCAAACACACTCCTTTCTCTCCAGCTGCTCAGGGGCCATATGAATCTCAAGGTTACAAGATTTCAGGAGCTGAAAATGGCCTCAAGATCATGAATTTCCAGTGAGTGGGCCTTGCTTCCACTGTATGCTGCTGGTTTTGTTATGCTCTCACGTTGAAGGCATCTCCAATATTCCAGCTAGATTGCAAGAATCTCACAGTTTCCTTCACAATTTGCATAACCACGTGTCAATCAAGGGCTAATCTTAAGCACCTCTTCTCTTAATCCCCTAATTCAAATGGCACAGAGGGGGGACAGGGAGAGGCTCCTTTCAGCAGTGGAAATCAGCCAGAGGAGGATACTGCAGGATTAACCTAATCCAACTGCTACAACTATTCAATTTGGAGACTAAGGATGATAAAACCTATTTTCCTAGTCAATCAATCATTGTGATCGACTTGTAACAAAACAAAAAAAAAAAAAATCAGTGAAAGTTAATGAAATCAGCAGAATTATGTCAAATGACAGTGCTGAGAAGACCTCATGGTAGAAACATTTCACTATTGCTGGGAAGGGAAGTCAACAAATTATAAGAATCCTTATAATTAAGAGCTTATCAAAGCACTTTATCCCATCAAGCACTACCTTACAGATACCAGGTATTACTTTCCTTAACACTTAAGGAAATTAAGAGCATTGAGGATGCTTGAAACATCACAAGGAGCGAGCCAGGAGCGGAAGGTGACATAGCACAGAGCATCCTAACTGATTGAGGAGGTTACCCAGGGAAACAGCAGAAAAGGAGTCATTGCTGGCTGAGGCTGATCCCAGGCTCTGCTGTCACTGCCAGTTCCATCTGTGAGCAAATCCCAACCACAAGACTTCTGAGCTTCCTAACTACTTGTGCAGTAAACAGCATCCCACCACCAGCCCTAAGAGAACAATTACATGCTCTGTCTCCTTTCCTTCCTTTTGGATTGTCTCAAATAATAAAGGTGTTTGCAAATATTGTCTCACTAAAAACAAGGACCTTCAGCTGGTGATTGCTGAAAATGAGGGTTTTGCACTGGAAGAGTGAGCAAACCTCTCTAACAAATGCAAAGCTACAGGCTGTGAAGAGCCCTCTGTCGTGTTGGGGGCATGTCATACTCAGTTTGACTTCCCTTGCCAAACTCATTTGATCCTGGTTTCTGTGCAGCCTAATGAAAACAGGATTGGCTTCATTTACTGTGGGTGATTTCTTAATAGCTGCTTCACGTTCCTTTTAATAACCCATTGCCACCTTCCTCATCCAGGGTGTGCACAGAGCCAGTTGAGACTCTGCACAGCCTCTGACACTGACAAATGCCTGGTTTTGATCACCTGAGGTTGTGTGAATCTATCACACACACATCAAAATCAAACACAACATAAGGGAAGCATTAATTAAACCATATCAAACACAGACTTGACAAGACTATGATTTAAGTATAAAACTGCCTGAAGAATTGTGATTCAATATTTTAGTTCATAACCCACTTTTTATATCATTGTAGAGAACTGAAAAAAAAAAAAAAAAACTGGAACACTTTCCCCCCTCCACCCCCTTCATCTGTTTTATTTTATCTTTCAACTCGAGCTGGCAAGGCTGTCTCAGCATCTCCCATGAAAAAAGGTGACATAAATTGCTCAGAGAGTTGAAAGAGAAGAAAACCTTGTAAACAAGTTACCTATTCTCATTCCCTGTCCCCTAACTCCAAAGAGAGAAACCTGAGCATGCCTTGCAGAGCTTCTTCTCATTCAGATCCAAGTCTGAGAATTGCTCTGTGCAACAGTTCCTGAGATTCTTCTGAAATATTTGATATTATCCTAAATCACCAGAATATTCCACAAAGCTAGCAGGCATGGTTGGCTGGTTCCTAAGGGAACAAACAGAGCTGACTTACCAAAGGTTTATGTGGATGTTAATCTGGTCCAAACACAAATGGGACTGGTTGTCTTGAGACCCTTGAGAGATTTCTGGTACTCCCTGCTCCATGTTCAGCTGGAAGCTGGGAGTCTACAGGGTCACCAAATCGACAAAGAAGAAAAATTGAACAAATCTCCAAATCTGACTACATTTACCTGTTAAAAACCACACAACCCCTCCTGTGGGCCATCAAGGCAGAGGCAGATGGGGACAGGAGCTGAGAGATATGTGGTCCAGCAGGGGGAATGCTGGAATAGTGTCCCCAGTGATGCACAGGGCCAGCACTCTGGGAGCAAACCCCCCTACCCATGTTAATTTAAGTCCTTTCCAGCCTGTCTGCCATCCTTTAATGTCAAAAAGGCTTATGAGAATATTGAAAAGGCCACTCTGGCCTGGCATTTGATGCTAGTGGAGGTCAGAGACTCAACCCCCAAGTCAGAGTCTGTTGGGAGGGCAGCTCCAACTTACCTCTTATACCTTGCAATTTCTTTTGTTTTCTTGGCTATAGGTACACCCTCTTTCTCCCTCTTAACTTCAGGCTAGGCTTTTTGGGGGATTTTTTACACTTCTGTGTACATAACCCTCCTCTGTTTAATAATGTCTTTTTTCTTAGTGGGAAATCATCACTTCCACTTTCTGATAAACATAGCTATCTCATATTTCCACTCATGTATCACTGGCACCCAAAACCACTTATCAGCAGAGTCCTGGCACAGTGAAAAGATGATCTTAAACAAGAATAAGTTGCAAAGCTTTCCCCTAGAGTGGTAAAAACCTTCCCTGGAAATTCCAGTGCTCACTGCAAGCACAAAGCAGACCTGTCTGCTCACTTTGTAACCTTCTGCACTTGCCACAGCCTGAGGCCTTTGCAATCCCTCATCTATGATGAATTTACTAGCAAGTGATCTTCAATGTGCTTGGATGAAATGGAAGGGAATTTCATTCACAGCAAGGCTATATATTATTATTATTATTATTATTATTATTATTATTATTATTATTATTATTATTATTATTATTATTATTATTATTATTATTATTGAGCTGGATACATCTGAAAGAGCACAAATGTCACAGCATTGCTTCCATATATTCCTTCCCCTTCTTTGCCATCTGTTTCTGGAGCTGTCACTCACAGCAGTTTCTGCATTCTCCATTATTGCCTTCAAGTTGCTTCTGCAGATCCAGTTTAATTTGATATTTGCAGCCTCATGTTACCCAGCATGCAAGTTAATGAAGTTGGTGTGTGTCATTTATCTTACTCCTCCCTGCCTCCAAAATGTGTACTTTTGGAAATCTGATATATTCATTACTCTTTTTGACAGATCCTGGTGCAGCTTGAAAATTCTCCACCAGACTAATCTGCACTGGCCACATTGATTTATCAGATTAATTTAACTTCTTTGAGGAGGCTTTCAGTAATAATCAGCTCCATTGTATTCACAAAAGTAACTTCAAATGTAGAAATGTTAATTAAGATCTCGAGTTGTGATTTGGCTTATTGTTAAGATAAGGACAGCTCTGAAATTCAGTCCTGTTTGGCTTTCAGGAGCCTGAAGAAGTTCAGAGGTCCCAGAAGCAGCAGAACATCTCAAACTCTCCTCTTTTCAAAATGTGCAGCTGGTTCAGAGCTCTGCCCTCAGTCTTTCCTGTATTATTGTAAAGACAGAGCAACATGGCAGGGACAGCATTAATAGGATAAAGCTCCTTATTTCTAGGCACAGGCACCAGAATGGAGATGAAGGTTTCCAGTCAGCAGGAAAATGCACAGATAGAAGAGATAAGAACATACAGATAAAGGAGACTAAAACTAAACTAGGAGATACTAGAAATGATGCAGATCATTCCATGCAAACTACACAAACTGCATTAAAACCCAAATAGCATTTAATTTTCCAAAGTTTCCCTGCTATTCTCAGTTAGTGATGCCATCTCTAGATGCTTGATGTCTCCCTGATTTCCAGGTTAAAATTGGGATTGCTCTCCCAGGGATTGTCCCAGTGGAAGTTGTGTTTGCAAAACTCACTCAAAATGTCTGTAGATCATGTCCTTTCTAGGAATTTCCAGCCTCCAGTGGAGAACAAGGGCTTGGATACTCTACTTGTTGCTATGGCAGCTACTAAAAGTGCTGCTCACAAGAATTTTTGAGTTGCTCTCTGTATTCAAACATGCTTTGAAATCACGTAAAAAATGAACAGTTTCAGATCTATTAATGAGCTAATTACTGATTTCTTTAACATTAAAAAAAAAAAAAAGGAAAAATGTATTTAATGTCCCCTTTGCATTAAAACTAGATTACGTTCAATCTATAAAGATTTTTTTTAGTTAGAGATTTGAAGCAGCCCTTATAAAAAATTAAATTATTTATATAATTAAATTAGAATGCACTCTTTTTCTTTACAGTTTTAGAAATAAGCAGCTGTTAAAAATGTGAACCCTAGCTGTAGACAAGCTGCATGTCAAACAATACATTCAAGAATGGTACCAAAATAGGTTTTTAGGCATTGTGTGTGTGGTGTGCTGGACCACCAGGTGCACTTGTCACAGCCATGGGTGACAATGATAAACCCAACAAGGCTTTGGGTGCACAGAGACATCTCTCCTTTCACTGAAGCACCTCTGAAGCAATTTCATGCCCACATTATTGTATTCATTAGATTATTATGGTTGATAATGAAAAAAGAAACACTGAAATTGGTGGTTTAGCCCAGATGGAGGGGCTGTCTGTCCAGGATCCTGCCCACTTCAGCCAAGACCAGCCCTGCAGTTTGGAGATCCAGATGGAAAGGGAATGGTTGATGCTCAAATAAAACCTGGGTAGACTGAGATGAACATGCACTAAAGAGATTTCCCCTACAGCTGCAGAGCAGATAAAGCAGAGGGCACAGAACAAAGGCTGTGGTGTTCAAGGAGCAGCTTTGCTTTGCATTATTCTCAGAGGTTTTTGTCTGAATTAATAAACAGTGCCCAAAGGGAAGAGGCTGGAAGAGACTTTGGCAGGATGTTAGCCCTTCCTGAGCTGGGGAGACAAGCCAGCAGCAGTTATGGAATAATCTGCCCACAGGGAAGCTTCTTCTTAGCTCTCATTAGTTAGAGGTGGGGCTTTACCCTCAAGCATGAAGCACAAATCTAGGAACTTTAAAAGCATTAGTAATAAGAAATCCACTATTAGCATTGTTTCAGCTCCTTTTAATTGACCATAATGCAAATATATTTAAAATGTTTAAAGGATACTTGAGTGGAATTCCAGAAAACAGTCCTCTGTGCTGCTATCAGGTTTTGATCTATTACAATTCCCAAAGAAAATTAGCTCACATCTTAAATAATTCATGCATTTATTGGGTCAGAGGCTCCTTCAGACCTGATGCTCTGCCAATAGAAATGGCAGAGATACAAATGGCAGATCAGACAAGAGCATTATCCATAAAGTTTGAAAGCTGGATCTAATCCCAGCCTTCTTGAAGGAAAATGTGTTCTCAGGAGAAGCTGTTTTTCTGCATTCTCCTTGTGAAACAATGAAGGTTTTCCCAGCAGGTGCACTGCCTTCAGGTCATATCAGTCATAGGCAGAGACAGAGCTTAGGATAGTAATAATTAAGCTTTAATTTAAGTTTAAGCCAGGCACAGCTACACCAAGTCTTTCTGCAGCACCAGTAACCAGCCAGCCCTGGCTTCTAGAGCCATGGACAGCTGATAGCAGTTGAATTAATTCAGTTTAATTCAGTCAGGGTGTTACTAAAGGCATGGGTAAGCAATCCATTTGGGAGAGGGGGTAATGTGGCACTGCACTCTTCAGAAATAATCAAATGTCAGCCTGGCAACTCTGCTGATAGGGTCATTAAAAGATGGGCTCAATTCCACCAACACTCCCAGAATTTTCATCTTTTGAGGTGGAATCAGCTTTACCCCACTTAGAAGAAAAGTGGGGTATTTGAATGTATAAAGGTCTTTTATGCCCAAGGACTTCACACAATATGGATTTATAAACAAACCATCAGCAGGGGTCTCTGGATTCATGATCAATTCTTGATTCTCTGGCCCTACACATACAGTGAAAGCTGTTTGTAGATGATCTCAGTATGATCATGAACACACAAAGGGATTGGGAATCCCTTTGGAATTTGTGTGCAGATGCTGGGTAAGCAAGAGAGGATGTTCTTAAAGAGTTGCACAGACTGATGTAAGACAGATCTTCATGGGGTGCTCAATTCTGCAATCACTTGCTCCTCTGCCACTGAAAAAAGAAGGCAGGTTCAAGCAATATTTGAGGCCCAAATATAAGGTGACACAAATCTGATGCTCCTAATAAGATTTCAGAAATTACCTTGGTTTGAGTTGTGCAAGGTGCAGCTTTTTCAAACAAGTAACAAGAGCTCAATTAGATAATTAATTGGTCCAAAGAGAAACTTGAAGCTAAACAGAGAACTCCAGACCTGGGATCTGGCCTTGCCACCAAATGTGGAACACAGACTTCCACTCAGTTCATATTTCCCATTAGGAATCAGTACACCTGGCTGCTGTTTATCATTCTTGTGGTCTTGCTGAAGCTGAAGCTGAAGCTGTGTCACCTGAGGCTCACTGAGAGTGCATCAGCACCACATCAGAAGGTTGCAAGAGCACTTAGAGAATGCCTGAAATACTCAAGTTGGTTTTTTTTAAAGCTCAAAAACTAAACCCTGGGATTAAAGTTACTAAAAACAAAAGCAGAAGCTAATTATGTACTTAGTAGGGTTATTTCTTCTTACAAAAGGGTTTCTTTAACCCAACTATTCAAACTAACCCACCTGCACACTGAATGGATTTTTGCTTTAAAGGAGTAAGGACAGCTTGTTTCTCACTCCTGAGAGCAAATGTGTTATTTTGCAGTGCAGCAGGAAAGGAAGGCACACATCTGTTTGGCATGCACTGCACCAGCTAACTGAGAACACATTGGACAGCAGCTACATCCCCATTAACCAGCATTTACAAATGAAGCTTCATCAGAGGAGTAATAAATGCCACTTGCATTTCTTTTAATACATTCTCCCATTATACAGCTATCCCAGTAACCTCCCAGGAAAATGAGGAGGTCAAGGGAACAGTCAAAACTGACAATACTGAATCTCAAAACCACTGTTATTAAACATGGCAATTTGGAAACTGAGAATTGCTGATACAATGACCATGTGCCAGCTAGACAAAGGTCTACACAGAATACTTGAGCCAGACCATCAGCAGGGCAAAAGAGCAAAGAGAGTAAAAACTGCTCTGAGGAAATCTACACCAGTGGTGTGTTTACATGGGGGGAGGGATGAGTAACATGGCAAGGGAAAGTAAGTCTATAAAGCAAAAAGTAAAATGAAATGTTGCATCACACAGATCCTCTAGCTCCTAAATACAGATACTGGAATCACAGAGAGCTGCTGGGCTGAGTCATTTCATAATCTCTTAGGAGGGAAAATCGCTGTGTCAAACACTGGGGCTTCACACAGAAATTCATAAATAAGGACTCCTAAAAACAGTGCAAGCACTTTACAAAAGCCAGACATGCAATTTGTGAGTGGAAAGAGGTGACTTTTTCAAGGAAGGCCTCTGCTGCAAGAATTTTCCAGAAGCTCATGACCACAGAAGCCTCATGAGCACACAAGTGGTTCTCCTGGAAAATTCCCTGCACTGCAGTGTCTGGTGATGGTACCTCTGGAAGGTGCCATTCATCTGTGGCAGCTTACCATGACATTTTTATGTAAGAACAAACAAGTAAAATATGTCTAATGCTCCTTCAGCAGCCTGGAGTCCACTGCATAAACCATCCACTTCCCCTTCCCTTTGCAAAAATCCTCAGAGCAACAGGAAAAGCAAATAGGATTTATTGAAGCAGGTCCAGAAGCCCCCAGATGGCAAGACAAAATAACAGAGCTAAGTAAAAATAAAGCTTACACAGCTACAGCTAAACTTACCAACAAGGCTTCCTCCCAGGCCTGAACCAAAAAAAGGAAGGACTATTTAGCAGCAATCCAACTGGAATGCAAACCCTAAAGACAAGCTCAGAGCAAGAGCCTTTTTCACATAAAATTCAGCCTTTGTGTCTATTCACAGGGGAGCAGGGCAATGGGAATTCAATGTCTTCTGAATTTCAGCATCTTTTCAGAAATCCAAGTGATCTGTTAAGACAGAGTAGTGGTTCAGATGTTCTGCACATCTCACCTAGAATAATGATGAATGATGAAATCCTGAATATTGCAAGCAAGGTTGGATTTTATGGATATAGCACAGAAATTTTGCTCCTACAGAATCAGTAGTTTCTAATGTCCACACCTGCAGAAGGAAAATCATCAGGGAGGGGGGAGGAGCTCCCAGGCAGGGTCACCAAGTGATTTTGCTTTTTAAAATTGAGATTTAGGATAGTTCATGTTGGAAGGAACCTTCAAAGGTTCTGTATTCCAAGGTTCTGTAGGACCAGCTCCTGACCAGGAGCATTTGATGTTTCAGAGGCAGTGCAGTGACAGTTTCTGTATTTTAGATTCTTCAGATTCCCCCCAGAAAATTCACTCCTCTACTGTTTTTAAAAAAGAAGGGCAAGATTCACCACTGGTCATGTCCATACTTCTGTAACAGCAGGGAGACCACTGGAATAGCACATCCTAAAATACAACCCTGTCAGTTCCAGTCCTCTCCATTGAAAGGCACTGGGGTTTCACAGCACAGCATGATGGATTGCTTTAAAAAATGCTGATTTCTCTAATCTTCAGAGGAAAAGAAGTTCCCCTTTCTCAGTGTTCCCCAGATCTTTTTGTTCAAGTAAAAAAACAAAAAAACTTCCAAATAAAATGTCATGTGTTTCTTCCCACAGCCTGTATCTTCAGGCCAGTATTTAAAGCACTGAAACATTTAATAGAAGATGTGGGAAACCAGTTTCTGTTATGAGGCATAGATGTGTATTTTGAGTGGTACAATCTTTTCACATTAGTAATTGTGTCTAGATAAATTTTTCTAGATAGGAATGGGAGGAGGCTCCAAGTCTCTGGAATTTTGGATTATTTTTTTCTACCTTCCACACACAACAAAGAAATTCTAAATCCTTCAGTGCCAATAGTGCATCAGCACTGTAAGACTGAAATTCTGAAGTCTCCAAGGATAGAACAGCTGTTCTGCTCCCAGTCCTGCTCTGAAGATCTGATATCAGGGTATGATAGCAGCTAACCTGCAGGGGTATTATTCAGATATTCCAGAGCTTTCCCATATTCATGCACCTGGCACCACTGAGTAAGCACTGGAAGTACTTACACAGCATATCTGAGTTTTCATCTGTTCCTTATTCAGCCTATTATTGCTTTAACTAAGTGAAAGGCAGAAATGAGATGTCACTTAGCATGGATTCTCCTACACTTATTCCCTTGTAGCATTATCAGAGATTCACACGTATTCAAAGCCAGAAGATATGTGCTTGCTCTAGTAGATCTGACATCCTGATAAGAGATGAAACATTTAACACATCAGCCAGAATGTTATACTGTCCTGAGTCTGAGAGAATATCCAGGAGATAATTCCTTCTGCAGATTTAGAAAACTCAAAACCATAGATCCTAATACCTCTCATCATTGCCATTTGAGGATGGTAAAAAAAAACCTAGAACACAAACCCCACAGCCAAATCTAAAAGTGCTGGACACAAACCCATCCCACACAGATGTTCTTTCCCTTGAACCCTCTCTGACCTCAGAGAACCAAGTCAAGCAGCTTTGTTTAAGACCACTGTACCTCACTGCCCTTCTCCCACAGAGCATCTCTGGTTGTTCCATTTTTCTGCAGGTCACTATTTCAAACATTCATTTCCTTAGCCTAACACACTATCAGAGCCAATCAACATTCAAACTCTGAGTGAACAAACCTGATAAAGGCAAGTGTTTTTTTATTTTGTTTCATATGTTTCTAGCTTAGTTAACACACCAGGTCACTCTTTCCCAGCCTGATGCTCACCAGCAAACCAACAGCAGTAACTGAACTATAAGCTGTGGGCCCTGAATTTTGGGGCAGCTATTTCAGACTAGCCCAGGCTGGGTTTAAGTGGGCTAAGTGTCCATTAGCAGACAGATTAGGTGAACTCCTGGAGTGTCTCTTCTGACTTTGTTTCATGCTATAGAAATCCACTTTGTGCACTCCAAGAACCCCAGTGCAGTGAATGAGAGATTACCTTAAAAGCTTACCACTGACCTGAATTAAAGCATCAGGGTAAATACCCACCTGACAAGCAGAATTTCTTTTATGTATCCAAGTACTGTTTTGACCTGATTTACAGCACTACATAATCCAACCCCAGCAGTTCCAGTTCCCCAGCATTAGTCACTATTCACTAATGAAAGAAATATTACATTAAAGAGTTGATGAAATGAGGTTGACAGGTAAGCAAGAAGAAAAGGATGAAATCAACTTACAGAATCAAAATCCTAGGGGCCATAAGTTACTTTTATTAAAATGCATATTGCTAAGAAAGAGAGAAAATCAACATTTAAGACAAGATTTCAAAGTAATAAACTCCCATTCTTTTTTAAACTTTATGTTGGCTTTTAAGTCAGCTTTTAAGAAATTAGTGCTTCAGTGACAGCTGAGATCAAAGCTTCTCCCTCTGCAGTCAGGAAACAAGGCTGCTGCAGCTTCCCTGATGATGGATGTGTTTCCAGCACTTCCACACTCTGTTCCAACCTATTGCCTGTAACTGATTTACAGCCTTTCCAGAATGGCTTCAGTATCTGTCTTTGGGTTTTGTTTAGTTATTTAGCATCCAAAATTTCATTTTATTTCAATGTATTAATAATCCCTGTAGAGGTGCCTCTTTAGCACCTTTCAGATGTGGTTTGCAATGTAATTTAGAGATACAGTCTCATTTCTGCCAGAACATCCTACCTTCTCCATTTGGTTGGATTGCATGGAACAGTTATTCATTCCAGCTGCTGCTGGATGAACATGGGAGCCCTTGACTCCAAACAGGCTTGTGAACACCCAGAAGCACATTCTGCAGACAGGTTATTGGAAACAAAGAAGATAAAAGCCCAAATCATTGATTTGGATGTATTCTGGCATAGGTAAGAAAATTTCTATTAAGGTTTTAAGAATATACTCTAATAATAAAATCATCCCCGAGCTGGAAGGGACCCACAGGATTATCAAGCCCAACTCCTGGCCCTGGACAGGACACCCCCAAGAATATCACCATGTGCCTGGGAGCATGGTCCAAACACTCCCTGAGCTTGCTGTGCAAGCAAAAAGCAGAGGGATCTGTCCAAGGACAACCCAAGGTCTGTCCAAGGCTCTGAGATGTTGTGTGGATGAGGAGATGCAGCCTGGGAAGGGCACAACCCCAGCATGGAAAGACACACAGCATGCACTGATCACAGAGCATGCAATATAAATGGAGCCCACATGCAAGCTTTGCAAACAAAATATTCAACCACTGAGTGAGATAAGAAATGGGTGGATGCATAAGAGGATTATGCTGTATAAAGAAGAACTCTAACTGGAAGTGTTTTGGGGTTAAACTCCTTTCCATCTGCTTGATCCCACTTCCCTGGGGTTATGTTTGCTCTCTGTCACAGATGAATAAAGGTTTGTCAAGTCAGTCTTGAGCTGAGCTGAATTTCTGCAGAGTCTGAGCAAGTTTGCTCCCCACTGTTAGTCCTGGGACCAACAGCAGCCCCCAGAAGAGCCAGGGGTGAGCAGCAGGACCCAGCAGCCCCTGAGGGAGGCAGCCCTGGAAGAGCTGACACACCAGGCACAGACCCCACTTCCACTTAGGAGTGACAGCACAAGTGCCAGGGTTTTAGCCATTCAATAAATTCAGGTTTTAGAAGCAAAATTAAACCTGGAATTAGATTCTACTTGGTGTAAGTATATTTAAAAAAATAAAAAAAATCCATTTATCTATAAGGTTCCATTCAAATTAAGGTTTTTAATAAATCAAAACTATGGTACTGACATAACTGGGTAGATGTCATTTTAGCTGGAGATGTGACAAATAAAAGCCACCAAAATAAACAGCTCCTCTTTCCCCTAACCAGAAAGAAATCATGAAAACATCTACAGAAGTCTTGACTATCAAAGGCACTGCTAGTGAAATGCCAGGTTTTGCTTGGGTATGGAAATAGGCAGTTATAAATCTATTTTAAATGTGCATGTAATTTCAATAAGCAAAAAGAAAGTGATCCTGACAATAGTGGTGTTATTGGATTGCATTTACAACACAAATATATGCATTTCATAAACAGCAAGCAATTTGGTTTTGTGTTGAGATTTAAATTTGTCTATTGAGATTTATGCTGGGGAGGTCACAGATTAAAAATCCTTGAAATACAGAGGACTGCATATCCTTTATATACTTGGTACAGCATATAAGAAATCAGGAATTTAAATAGGTTTTGGTGAGTTGGGTTTTGGGTTTGTTTTTCTTGTTCTAATTTTTTTTTTAAGTAACAACAACATAAAGAAGGCTCTGCCAAAACCACAATAAAGTCTGAAAATTACAAATACTGCATAGACTAATAAACAAGGGCTACTGAGATGCATGATTTTAATATGACTGCTTGGATAAAGCAAATGTCACTTCAAAATGGCAAAGTAGAGAGGAAAATACCCAGCCTGCATGCATGGCTGTTCAGACAGCTGTAATTCTTCCCAAGGAACAGCCTGAGCTCAATTTATCACTCTCTCCAGATTCAAGGTGT
Source organism: Erithacus rubecula (assembly GCF_903797595.1). Lineage (NCBI taxonomy): Eukaryota > Metazoa > Chordata > Aves > Passeriformes > Muscicapidae > Erithacus > Erithacus rubecula. The sequence continues at coordinate 3,518,583 of NC_136662.1, read as the reverse complement.
GCTGAAGCAGGGATGTATGAGGAAGGAAAGGTCTTATTTTATAGAGTACAGACAGCTGGGCTAGGAGTTGGCAGGCCAGCCTTACAGCCAGGGCTGGATCCCATGGGAATGGAGGGACAACCAAGGTCAGACTCCTGCCCACTCCTGCCTGGCCCAGACATTTACACCATCCTGTGCAAGACCCTGTCCTGGAGATTGCTGCCACATCCCACAGGGCTTGTTAGAGAATGAGGATCAAATTCCCCCAAGCTCCAGGTTTCTGTTTCATTTCTCATCACCATTTATCCCTGCTCCCTGTGCATTCTCTTGATTCTGTGGGTGGCAGAGCCAGAGATGAATCCTCTTTCCCCACTCAGATTTTAATGGGGAGCCATGTTTGTTGGCACCTGTTAATTAATTTCCACCTCATCCAAAATCAGCTCAATCAGTCCCAGAACACTCTGTGAAAGCCAGCACAACGTGTGTGACAAATCACAGGGCTCTCTTCCTTGTCTGGAATTACCACCCAAATGTGAATGCAGAACACAGACAACCTTATCATATAACTCCTCTTGCTTATCCACTCATCTAACTCTTCATGAAATGAAAGCCAAAAACATTAAAATCAAGGCTCACTTTAACATTTGGTGCTGATTCCCTCCCATGAATACATTTGCAACTGGATTTCCCCCTCAATTTAAAAAGATATCTTGCAATCAATTTAAGATAAGCAGAGGGATGCTCAATGCTCAGATACGTCCTATAGTCAATTTAGACTCTATTATTGATGCATCTTATTTTATAGGTGTTTTATCACTGTTGTCAAGCACAGGTGGCTGGTGCTGGTTCTCAGACTAAGAAAACCACTCCAAGCTCTTGAACACACAGAAAATGCTGGACTGTCTCATCTGATAGCAACGTGCTCTGGGGCCATGGCAGGGTTAATGAGGCTGGTGCTTGGCTCCATGAACAAACTGCTGCAGGCTGAGGCAGTGCAGCAGGACAGGAATGAGCTGCTCCACAGCCAGCCCTTCCCTTGGGCTGCAGCTCTGCTCCATCTCTCCATGTAGAAACTCATTCTTGTGGCCATAATCCCAGGAATGTGCTGGCATGTTAGCAACAGGGCAGGCTTATGGAAAGGGGGGCTGATGTTAAGAATACTTGGAAAGGTTAAGGATGCCAGCATGCCCTGGAAGGGAAGGGAAATGTACAGGTTAGGCTTTGAGAGGTGAATGCTTGGACCCCTCTGAAGGTCCAGCATTGTCACTGGTCTTTGTGTGAACCAAGGCTGTAGATGGGAGGCTCTAGGGCAGAGGAGTAAGGTAGTGATAGGAGAAAACAAATTATTGGGCTCTTGAGGCAACCCTTGATAGAATGACAAGAGTAGGATCAGACCTTCTGAGATCTGGACCTCAGCAGGAGCTGCTGAGGGCAGATGGAGGGTGCAAGAGAAGTCTACTCTTACAGCTGTACTGACACCTTCCTTGGAGAAAAGCTAACAAATCACAGACAGATTGCTCAGGCTGCACCTGGCCCACAAGCCATATTGGCAGATTTGCTACACTAAGTATACTTGCACATCTGCTATCAGGAGTAAGACACTCCAAGTGTAGCAAAGCACCAAGCACAAGCACTTGTCCTCAAGGAAAGCAGCACAAAGCTCTCTGAACAGGAACCAAGTGGGAGACACCACCTTAATTCCTGCCATGTAGCCCTGTGACACTGCTCAGCAAGGACAGGGATGGGCTGGAATGGAGCCCCAGCTGCCTGCAGGGAGCCCCTGGCCAGGCAGGCAGGAGCTGCTGGTGCCTGACACTCTGCCCATGGCTGAGCATCCTTTCCCCCACTGCCTTTCTGTGGGATGAGCTCAGCACCATCTCACCGAAGCACTGAGAGAAGCTCAAGTTTTTAAGAATTCTAAAACTTTTTCAAGAACGTTGGTGGCATACAAGTGTAATTAGCATAAACTCCACTCATCTAAATACACGCTTTAATTAAAATCATTTAAAAACCCCTTCAAAATAATCTTTTCCTGAGGTCAATCAACATAACAGCTCTTGATCCTGACCCTACCGAGCCTGGCATATTCTCCACGCTCTGCTTGCAGTCCCATTGACTTTAACACTACTGCTAGGAGGAATTCTTATTAAGGCAATGAATCCCTGTCACTTTGCAGTGCTGCAAAAGGGACCAGGTGCATCTTCCTCACTGCACACTGAATAATAAAACAAGCTCTGTGCAGTTAAGCAGTCACCAGCAATATGGCAAAACTAATGTCTGTGCTCATTCCAGCCTCTAGCCCAAATCTCCTGTTGTTCTAGATCCCCCTCCCACTTTGTTTTTCACCTGGGCTGTGCCACTCTCTGTGCAAACACCAAGAGGGGTGAGATCAAATGGAAAGGTTAAGCTGCTTAACCCTCACCTGGTGCTGAGGGAAAGCTCCCTGGAGCTCTGGCCTGGGTTGCTGTAATTGATAGGCTGGCCTCACTCCCTCACTGCTCACTCCCTATTAAAGTCCAAAATGGTCTTCAAATAAAAAAAATAACAAAAAACCTCACCTTTAGCCATAGATGTCCATTCCCAACTTGATTTTATAATGTAAACCTGATAGTTGAACTGGGTAGTTACATTTTCTTAGGTAATATATCCTGTAGGTTTTACTCTATTACTGCTTATATTTACCTGATGTTACAATGGGGCTTTTTGGGAGGTGTTACTGTGGAACCAAGTGCTAGCAGGGCAATTGCTCTTTATTTTCCAAAGAAAGAAAAAGAGCTTAACACAAAAATAATACTCTTTCTTTGCACAGTAGCTTCAGTAATGAAATTAGGACTCCTAACACAGAGCTATAAAGAGTGACAAATCTCTCTTGCAATCCTTAATTTGCGTTAACCCCTTGACTGGAGCAGGTCTGGAGCTCCTGACATTAAGTGCTAATGCATTTAGCATTAAACACACATGCTAAATGCATTAGAATGATGCCATGCTAATGGAAGTGTTCAGGGCCTGTCACACAGGTCGAGGATTTGCTTTAGTTGGTGTTTGCTACGAGCAAGGCAGCGCTTCAGCATCAAAGCCTTGTCAGAAACTTTAATGATCTTTATTTGAAGCAATGGCACAGCACTGTCGTGCATTTCATTTGTGGTTTTTTCTTACTTTTTACCAGCTGAAGGCTGGAGTTTGAAAGAGTGCTCTAATTAACTTTTTACCACTGGCTTGTTGGTATGGAATTTATGAGGAACAAAAACTTGTTTTCTTACATCTCTGAAGAGGTACCTTTTGGATTTAGAATACAAGGAGCTTCTTGAATATTGAATACAACCTTAAGCACATTAAAGGAAGAGAGTCCTGTGGGGAATGCACTCCTTTTGGTGCTTGAGCTCTTGATAAAATATTACTCCTATAATACATTATGAAGTGCTCTGTCAAACAAAATATCCAGTTTAATACCCAGTGATACAAGTGTAGTTTGCAGCATGTAGCACACTTATATAAACCTCTAAATACTGCTCTTGCAATTAATAGATATCTATATTCTCACATATATCACTACATCAAACACACATCCAAAACATTCAGGCTGAGTAACTTCAGATTATATACAAACCTACACATTCAAATAGAGTAACATGAGTTTGACCCCTGCTCACAGACTGTACTGGAAATGGGTGTGTGACTGGAAAAGGGACAGGTTATCCCTTGCATATGGGGTGGGGAGGACACTCCCAAGCTCTGGCTGCTGCAGGTCTCGTTCTCTCCATTGTTGGGTTATCTATCAGCATCACTATGCAAAAACATAATGCTCTGGAGAGTTTGTGTTTGCTTTCTGACTACATGCAATTAGTCGATTAAGTTGTTAAGAATTAAGCACAAATCATCCCCAGAACATGTTCAGTATTGTCCTCTGGACTCTGGGTTGCAGGGGCAATAGAGATTTCAGTTCAGACAGAAGCTGACACCTGATTTAGAGCTGCCACACAGACAGATTAGGCAAATGTCTGTGGGAGCAAAATCCAGGCCACAGCAAATATTCTGCCTGTGACATATTCTGAGGTTTGCCCAGAGCAGCAGCAGCTGAGAGCTGACAGTGGATGGCATCTGGATTTCCAGAACAAACCCCTGAATGTTTCTTGTTATTCACAGCTGACGAAGCATCACTAAGACATGCTGCTTTTGATTTCTACCTGTCAGCCTACATTCCAGCCCCTGTGATGCATCCACCTGGAAAACTCAGAGAGACAATTTTGTGATGGGAGAAACAAGACAGCAACTGAATCTTTGCAAATGAGAAAGCACACGGGCTGGTCTGCCTTGTTTCCTCCCAACAGCTTTCCCCACAAGCCATCCAACGGCAATGCCTTGAGTAACCTGACTCTTTGCTTTCTTCTTTAACATGCTCTTTATGGTGAAATGCATTTCCATGCTCAATAATTCAGTAGTAAAAGTCCGTGACAAAACTGAAGAGAAAAATGCAGAGTGGACCTGCACAGCACTTGCACTCACTGCTTTTGCTGCCCCACCATCCCTCACCCCACAGCCTGTGGCATCCCAGGGAATCCCTGGGGAACAAACAAAGCTGCAGGCAGTAGGAAAAGACACAGACAGGCATTAAAATATTTAGTGGGAGGAGGTGTGATTCTCCACACAACACAAGCCCAGACCAAGGCAGGGGACAGGTGCTGTTCTTTCCTCAGACAAACCAGAGTATCAGGAGGAGGATGTCAGTCTTTCTTACATGCTTTGGCAGAAAAGTCTCTGCTGTGTGTAATCCCCATTTGGATGCTTTATCCTCAACCCCACCCAAAATATATGGTTTTAGACAGACACTGACTGGGGCAGGGAGCATCTCACATACAGAACTTGGCACAATGGGCTCCCCTCTTGTGGGGCTCTGAAGAACAGCCCTAAACACCAACCAGTAATAATAATCCCCACTTAAGTTATGGAGGTATTTTTAGGCTAATGCCCAGCTTAAAAGCATAATTCATTCACAACAATGAATAGAGCCAGCAGAGCATCAGTAATAATCCTCTCACATTACAGGAAGCACACTGGGATGTGAGAATAGCACGGTGCTGATCACTCCTCCTCATTCCCAACTGTGAGCTGCAATCTGTGAGATATCTTTTTCACCATTCAAAAGCTCCCTGTTCAGAGCAGGCAGGGGGAAAAGATGGAGATGGATGCCTTACACTACTGAATTTAAAACCAGGGTGTTTACTGCAAGCAGAGAAAGCCAAGCTTTGGAAATGGTTGGTTAAAAGAGAAAAGGAAGAACCCCCCACACCTGCTCATTTCATACCATGGAAAAGAGTAACTCTGCAAATTCCATGAGTCAGCATAGCAGCAAATAGTCTGAATAGAGAAGCAGGAGCTCTGTAAAAGGTGTGAAAGCTTTAGTAATAATCCCACTTCACACTCCCTCATCACTGTTTTCCCTTTCATTAGCAGGCAGAGCAGGCTATTTCTTCTATACCTGCTCTGGTTTCCTCCTGGATTTTCCAGTGTCTGCCTGTGAAACACCTCCACTATTTCCCAGTTTTGTGGCTTTTGCTGCATTTCTGCACCAGTAACTACTGGGTTTGCACAAAAAGGAGGCTCCATGTCCAAAGAACCACTAAGATTCACTGCACATAGGTATAACCATAACATATACTCCTGCTCCCCTCCTAAGGCACCTCCACACAACCCTCAGCTTGGGTGCTCACCTCAAAATTATTTGTGCCACAGTGCAACCAATGATTCACATGTGCTGGAGAAATCTGAAATACTAAGGAATGACTGCAGCTGGAGAAGGTTGCTGTTTTCTCCCCACCCTGGGTGCATTCTACCTGCTCCATTTTGAAATACATTTCTAAATAATTAATATTTTTTTATGACAAACTCTTCACTCAGCCAGAAAAATCCAGAAATTTATAGATTAATGGCTAAATTCAGCCTCAAATAAGTGGGTTACAGGAATGGGGTGGCACAATGAGATAAATTACTGTTGATGATGAGGTCTAAAGAGGGGGATGTGCTAAAAGAGCACTAAGCTACCACAGAGAACATCCCACAACCAGTGTACCCCATGGCTCTGCAAAAACAGTAGAATGAGTTAAAACAAATTGCCCTCCCTGTTTGTAATGCCTGAAAATTCACACTGCATTATTCCACCACATACATTAACAGTTCCTATTTTTTTTTTTTTTTTTTTTTTTAATGATTTAACGTCTCCTTGTCTTCACTTTACCATGGGACCAAAAAGGAGGACAGAAGTAGGAGTCATTAGAACGTGCAGAGCTCTGAGGATGCTGTGAGGGAAGGGACCAGGAAGAATAATGGGATGCAGATCTGGTCACCAGTCTGGCAAATGAGGTGGCAACTCCAGCAGCATTTAGACACGAAGCTGAAAATGCCCTGCAGCACTGAGAAATTCTGCAGACACCACGGAGGAGAGGCAGGAGGGATATGCAGCTACAGCAGCCTGTTCTGCTTTGCCAGGAGTGGGAGGGAGCCTTTAACCTACCTTGACAAACTTTCACCCCCAAGTGAGGCAAATCTCACCAATCCAGAGCACCCAATTTATAACTCTGGGAGGGAAACATTTCTGCCAGGAAGAAAATTGAGAAAAAAAGCAAATGGCAATGCTGTTCTGTGTAAGAGGATTCTGTGGTTGGCTGTGGCAAGTCACCTGTGCCAGAGAATGATTGAAAAAAACTCTTTTTAATTGATTTGTATCATCAGTCATTTTCATACTGGCAACAAAACTGCCAAATCTGGGACTCTGTTAATGGCAGCTTCTTGGACATGGCATATCCTGCAAAGCAGCAAGCAGGGACTCCAGAGCCAGCACTGTCACAGAACCAGGCACCTCTAAAGAGTAATGAGGGGCTTTGGAAACGTGTCATGTAAGAAAGTGACTGATTAAACTGCATGAGGAAAAGGAACACGGGCTGCTTTGGCTAATCACTGTTGCCTCTCTCTGTCCAAACCCCAGTCCTTCCTCAGGCTAATGAAGATATAACTGAATGTATACCTGAAATTAAAGTGATCTAATACACACCAGTAATTGCTTCCCCTCACTTTCAGCAAGGAGCTATAGATTAACTTGTTAATTCAAAAAGTAGCACATTGAACAGTCTTCCCTCTGCAAGGGTGGTTTCAGGAAGCTCAGAAACAAACCAGTACAACATCTGTTATTAAACCTATAAGATTTTCTGAAGTAAACAAGAATCTGTGCAGGTGCTCCACGACTTTCTGGTTTAAGTTCCTAAAGGCTGTGGGCTGAATTTGATGAGGTCAATTCAACAATACAAACATCCTCAGCTGGTTTTTTTCTCAAGGAACAAAGAGATGTGCATCAGGAAGGGAAAATTTACAAAACCATATGGATTCACAGATACACAATAAAAAAGCAAATGCAAGAAGGTAACAGACTTTGAAGCTATCAGAACTTTATCCTGGTTTCTCTGTGTCTGCATTCCTCCCCCATTCCATTTCAGATCATTCTCATGATTTTATTTCTTCAAGATCTAAGAAACAGAATGGAAAGAAGGTCATTTTGATCCCTGCACCTGGGGGTTCCTACAGAGGAATAAGCAGCATCCCTATGCTAGAAAGTTCTGTTAGCTGGAAAAGAAACACAATTATAGACCATAATTTGCACAGGTAGCAGCTGGAGCCCACAGCACAGTCTGCAGCTGAGTTGTGCCACTGGACAGAGCCAGGCACTCCTGGCTGCTGAAGGTGCTTTTCAAGGTAGAGCTGAAGGGAAGAGGCTTCCCTCACACTGCTGCAGTTTATCATTCCTGCTTATCAACTCTTTAGGGAGACATCCACCCATCTCCATAGCTATGCTTATAATCTGAGGGAATGTACAGTTTCCAGAGCAGAATAAGAGAGATAATTTCTTTCTGCTAATAAACCCTGCTGAGCTGGTGACTTAAGGCACGTCAGTAATGTGAGAATTAACAAACCCCTACATTTCAAACTGGGTAATGACTGCTCCCCTCTCCACTGCTCAGGGGATTTATCCCTCTGCCTGCACACCTGTGCTGAGAATTCTCTAGGCAGAAATTTAGCTCGTTGCTGTCCTTTGTGTTGGAAAAGGCAAGCTGGAAGAAACAGCCTGGACTTTTTCCATGCATAATCAAGAAAAAAAAAAGAACACTGGCATTTTCTGGGTTTGTGTCTAAACTTGCAACTGTTATATAAAGCAGATAGGACTGAAATCAGCATTTACAGAAGAAAATTAAAAAGTTAGGGCTCTCACTGGGTTTTGAGTTGTCTGCTGCTTGCAAAAGAAAGAGGGTTATCTGTCTGCTGGTACCACTGTAAATTCAATCCAGACACAATATAGCCAGGCTCTGGTTGCTCAATTAGGAGCCTGTTTTGCATTTAAAGAATATCCACTGTTTGCTCTACAAATTTGTCCTTTCTCAGAGCCTATATAACATTTTTGAGACGTGAACCAAGCTGCATGAGGGTGTTGTGCAAAGGCTTGGTCTTTTCTCTTAACTAATTCAAATCAACATCATGTTATTTTTCTCCTCCTATCTACATATTTCAAGTAAAAACACATCAAAGAACATCAGTGATCACCTCTGAGCACCTCTTCTGCCTCTAAAAACAGAAGTCCCTGCTAAGTGTTGATTTCTTGATTATCTTCTTGGTTTATATGGAATTTATATCCAGACAATGGATATTTAAGCCCAGCACCATTCACTGCATCCTTCCCACCAAGGACATGGGGAACAGATGATTTTTTTCTCTCTGCAGCAATGACTTATCAAGACCCTCCTTAAAATTAGTGTTTCAAAAACCTCATCCTGGACTCCATGGGTCTCCAGAGCTTTAGGGAGCAAGGCAGTTTCCAGCACATTTGTTTAGAAGAGGATTTAAGTATAAATATCTATTACACCTTTTGCTCTCTGAGTTGGATGGTTTAGAATTACACCAATCTTGGGCTGTGCTTTTTTTTTTTCTTGGTGTGTGTGTTTGTGTGTGTTTGGGTTTTTTTGTTTCTATGAGTTTGGGTTTGTTTTTGTGTATGTGTGTTTTTTCCCCACAAAGATTGAAATGCTTGTTTGGAGCAAAACTAAATTAAGGTTAATAGAAAGATGGTGTTCAGCTAAAGACAGTGGTAGTTAAACAGTGTTTAATTAACCTGGAGAATTTGACACTGTGGGATATTTAGAGCAGGGCAGTCAGAAAAAAACAGCAAGAAGTTTAGTGTTGACTCCATGCACCAATACATGAGCTAAACCAGCAGAACAATAGTGTCTGATTAGTGTTTGTATTTCAGGAGCAGAAGACAAAGACTGGCTGGAAACAATCTCATCTCTAGTTTTAAGCTGTTACATGCATCATCAAGGATTTCTGCATTTCTCCCCAGCATTAGGCAGTGATGGAGACTAAATGGATCATTGATCTGTTTCAATATTGAGAATTGGCCTAGGACATGAGGGAAACATCTCACCACCTTATCTGCACAAGAATATAAGTGAATTTCAAGCCCTGCTTGGTAACCACATACACTGAGACAAAACTTAATTTTCCACCCTCCTTTTTCATATATCTTGATTTTCTCCCCCATTTGTCTCTGGAAATTTCTGAATTCATCTCTTCAGCTTTATGAATCAGACCTTAGAGGGCAAGGAGATGAAACCTTGATGATCTAAATTAACCCCTCTGATAATGCAGCTGCTGCTAGAAATTAGAACAGACCTTATCACTAGAGTTGCTCTGATCTTGCAATATTTGCCTGTTTTTTAAAAAAAAGATACTCCTAATAACAGTAGAATCCAATTAATAATTCATTTAAAAAATCACTGCAAACAGGGAGATGCCAGGGAAATGCCTAAGCAGATTGGTGTTGGCCACAAAAGCTGAGACATTCTTGCAATTACTCCACAAATATTTAAAAATGAACATTTCCTCTTCACCTTCTCCCTGGAATATGTCCTGAGGGTTCCTAATTGGTTGATGAGCCTGTGCCACCTTTCCTCCCAACTAGGCAAGATCACTCACCTTGAAATTTGAGATGTATAAAATCATGAGCAGCATGATTATGAATATTCTTGCTTCTCCTTGCTTTAATACCTCACTCCTCCTGTCCTCATCTCTTGCTCTTTTGCAGGGTAATATCAATCAAATTACCAAAAAACTGTTCCAAACCCTCTCCTTGTCTTGTGCATCCCCTTCCTCCCTGCACAGTTTAACACTCTGCACTTGGAAAATAATTCTCTCCCAGTACAAATTCTAATATGCCCTGATCTTTGTATTTCTGCATCTGATCCCAACTGAAAACAAAAGCAATTTTACAAATGATAGGAAAGCCCGAGGTTTGGTGTGGAAAAGCTGAAATAGGCAAGGGAAGATGTGATCTCTCTGTGATGCAAATAATGTTCTGCATTAAGTGTGCAACCAAAAATAAAGCTCCCTGAGGTAAATTTGCTACTTCAGACAAGAAGAAACATTTTTAGCATATAAACACAGAGTGTAGATTGAAATATTTCTCTGTCTCAAAATAACCAGGAATATAATTATTGTGGTTCTTGGGCTCACTTGTGTTTTTTCTAAACAATCTGACTTTCTGCTGCTTGCATTGAAAATATGAGCATGCTTGGGTGTCAGCACAAAGGTAGCACTGAGTACAATCAATCACAAAATGCAGCTGGGAAAAATATTAAACCCTTTAGAGGCCTGAAATATATAAATGTAAAAAAGTCATGGGAAAAACTGCAAATTATCTCATGCAGTTTGCATCTAATAATGCAGATTTTGAGAAGTAACTTGACTGGTTGTAAAAGGTGGGCTGAGATTTACAACATTTAATTAAATTTTAATAGAGATAATTCATTGAGTGACTTAGGGGAAGGGCAAGTTTAATAAATAAATATCTTAGAGTGTTTATCTTACCATAAGGTAGATTACTAGATTTGGTGGGTGAATCATGTGAAGGTTTTTTGGATTGAAGAGCAGAATGAGTTGGCTGTACTGTCACAACTACTTTGATTCTTCAGGCAACTCAATCTCACAGGCAAGACTCAAAGAAAGCTAATATCCAGACACAGGACTTGCAGCACCTCTGAGATGAGTCAGTCAGGACCTTTGGAATCTCAGCCTATAACTATTTCTCAGGGCTGAGAATCAATTTAGCCTGTTACCTGGATGAGATCTGAGGGAACTTAATGGCCTGTCAGATTTGGCTGAAATTAGCTGAGACCTTCAAAAGAATGACCAGGAGGTTAAGTATACAGAGAGATCTAAAATTCCTCACTTTCCTGGAACACCAGACTGAAAATTTAAGTCTCCAGTTTTTCCAATTCCAGCTCTAGACAGGAAGCAGACCCCATTAAAAGCCTCCAAAGAGAGCCAAGACAGCAGCTTGGGAGGATGACATGTCACAGTCAGCTCACCCAGAGTCAAACCCAGAGCTGAACGTGACCATTTCAATTCCAACACATCTGAGCTTTAATTCTTCAGTTGATAAAGGAGGGTGTGAATCATGGCTCTGTGCAATTCATTCTGAGTGGGTCTGGTGCAAGAATAACCTGTCTGTCCAAAAGGGCAAACATCCAAACCAGTCTCTGACAGCCCCACACTCACCCCCACCAAGGCAAGGTCAGGAGGAGACCAGTGAATTCCAGCACAACAATCAGTCATAGTTTCACTCCTCTGAGCAGAAATTCTCACCTGGACCAAAGTTTTCTTTGCTGATCTTCTCCAAGATCCCATTGGGAACTATGTGCACGTGCTTGACTTCAATTGTGCCAAACCTTCTACAATTTGTATGTTGGAGTTTTTTTCAAACAGAGTTACAAACTGTACCATAAGTGATGCTGTGCTGCTGTCTCATATATTTACATTAGATGGGTGCAGTGTTCCCCCTGTCAAGGCAGATTGTGCATTCTGCACTGTGGTAAGAAGGAGCTTTTTATCTTAACCATGTTACTTAAACAAAATCTGTGTCATCAAAGATCAAAAAGGACATAAATATCATTAAAAATGTTTTTAAAGCAAACTAGAGTGTGGGCAATAGTATCTAAATTAAAGTGCTTGTTGCTGGGTAAATATAGGCAAATGTAGAGAAGACTTCCATCAGCTTTTCCTTAAGAGAGACATCCATTACAAAATTCCTGACACCATCTCTGGCTGCCAAGTGCTGGCTGCTTACAGGGAGAGGATTCTCATGAAAATGAACACTGAGCTGAGCAAGTACTGACAGTTCATGTACTCCAGCAGTCAGACTTCAGAGTTAAAAAAAAAAAAATCATCTCCTTAAACCACTCTGTTTTCTTTGATGTATATTTCCTACTCAGAATACCTCTCTCATCCCCAAAGGACATCCTGCCATTCCCTCATTAAAATATAGTAGAAATGGGAATGACTAAACTCAGTTAATATATTTTTATGCCTGTTTATTCAGTAAGACCCCTAAATTCTGTTATTGCCTCAGCTATGGGTCCATGTATGGGACTTAGCTGTGGGTCTGTGTTTTAATTCAGATGTACCAAGCACCCTTGGCTGAAAGAAACTCCTTTTGCAACATGTCAGCAGGAGACAATGTATTCAGCTCCATAATTATGTACTTTGGTACAATCACATAGCATTATATACAAAATCACCACACTGCTGAAAAAAACCCCGAGCCTGAAATGCTAATTAGTTCACAAATTAACATTGATTTGATTTAATGTTGAATAAGGGTTTGCAGCTTATACTTATGAGAGAACTTCACTTTCAGGCATGCTCAGACTCTCCTGTTTTAAATAACACTGCTCAGCCTGTGCCAGGTGCACAGTGGGCTCATTATCTATGTATAAAGAGGTATGACTTACTCAAAATAAAATCAGGCACAGACACTGCAGCACAATGTCACCCAGCCACACAACATCCTTTGGGACTGAGCTACCAAGCAAAAGCAGAGTGTAACAATCACCTGTCTTTGTGCTGCATCATGTTGGGGAAAGGTGAACAGATCATATTTCCAGTGTAGTGCCCTTTCCTGTCACTGGTGTCAGTACTGACAGGCAAAATTCAAAATAATAATGCATATTCTAATAACATTTTGCACTCCTAAGGCACCCTCATGGAACTAACTCAGCTTTCAAAGAGCACTGATGATTTCAGTCCCTGACTGAGACCCAGGCAGAGAAATCATGCTCTCCTCATCCTGTCCTAATTCTGTTCATTCAAGGGGTGTTTTGACATTGAAACCCAGAGAGAATGAAGCAGAGGGGAGTTCAAAGGAGGATTTTTAACAGGAGCTGTTTGAGCTGGGACAGAGAACCTGGCCATTCAAAGAGGCTGCAGCACCACTCCAGAGGTGATGCTGACCATGGAGCTCCTACAGCTCAGATTCCAGCCAGGCACAGAGCTCAGAGCAGGGCTCTGAGAGGAGCTGATGGGGCTGGAAGCTGCCTGTCCCCAAAGGCAGGGATCCCTTTGGATCCAGCACTGGCAGGGAGGTCACACCAGCCATACATGGCTCATTAGAGAGGTGACACTGCTTGACAAGAGCAGCACACTCTGCCCCAGGAAGGGCAAAGCATCACAAGTGCCACTCTGTCACTGCACAGGCAGGGTCTGTGTGCTCCTTACTGCAAAGCTCTGGCTGCTGGCAAGGAAAATACAAGCTGCAGCTGAATAGAAACTCCCTCATCCTTTGGACATGCTGCCAAATGGAGCAGGAAGCTGTTTTCTTACAGCTGGTGGCCTGGGGAGGCCAAGACAAGAAGATGTGGAGATAAAAGCTGACCAGGCCATTGAATCCTTCATTCTGGAAGGGTATGACAAGAGTAAAAAATACCATGGCTCAAAGGGAAGCAGAAGGTGGAAACTGACTGACAGAACTGGGTAAAACAGCATCAAGTGGTGTGAAAAGCTCCATTTTCCAATACAAATTGGAAATGCTCCTTTAGGAAACCTTGGTAAGGTTGTGGGAATTTAATATCTTTATCTTTCAGATCAAGGAATATGAGATTGTACTGACAAATGAAAGAAAAGGAATATCAGATGCATAAGGATATGTAATGAATTTTTTGGTTTACACCTGGAGTAAGATAAACATAAGTACTGTGGGTTTTTAATCCTAGTTGAAAACATATTGTTTCCTTATTTTTTATGCTAACTTGACACTTGCTATGAAAACACAGACTGGGTATAGGACTATATTCAATACAACAGAGCGAATGTTAAAATTGGGACAAAAGAATCTGGGGATAAATTTATATTTTCTGGGATGGAAATCTAGATGCAAAATAAATCTGACATTTTTCCTATTCACAGTTGAGGATTAATTATATTAAATAATTTCACAGCCTTCTGGTTCACTGACTGCATATTTTCTGATAACTCCCCAAGAAGGAAAGTATTTTGTACCCAACAACTTTCACTGAGCATTGCTTCATTCAAGCAGCACTTGACCTGCAATTCACTTATTCTGTTAGAGTTCATTTTTTCACCCTGTTTGGTTTGATCTCTTCTGCTTTTGCTTGACCCAATAAACTGTTCAGCTCACATTTACCACATTGCCCAGAATGTAATTGGGTGTCACAAATTAATACCTGTAAGTGACCAACCCCACAAAATACATAAAAGAGGGGGAGTCATTATTAGAAAGGTTAATCTTCTCAACTGCTGCTATCAGTTTGATTAGATAAACTCAGGACCTCTTTTTGTTTCTTTATGCAAAATGTCAGCTCCTGTAAACTGCTGCCCTCTCTGCCCCACACTAAACAGGCTACAATTGCATTATCATAAAGCATTATGTAAAACCAAGTGAGATTAACTTTCAATTATTTGGGTCAAAATTTATTTCAAATTGAAACCCATTCCCCTGCAGTGAGTCAGGTCAAAGAATAAAAGCTCTCAACAGCAGGATTGAAAACCTTGTTCTAACCCATGGTGGCTTCACAATTAGTGGCCAGCACCCATGGCTGTCACCTTAATGCATGCATAACCTCCTACCCTGGGATAATTTCATACATCCCTCCCATTTTCAACAAAAAGCAGCTCCATGCCAATGGCAGGAACTGGAAGGCATTTGATTTTTTCAGTCACTGCACACTAAATAGAATTGCTAATGCAGTAGTAGCTGTTGCATTAATAAACCCAATCAAGCAACTGCAGAACCCTCTTCCCTCTCTTCCCTGCTAACCTCACTGTAATGAGTCATTGCTTTTGGAGAGATCTACAGTTGCATTTTCTGCTAATAGACTCAGGATTTCAAGAGCTGTTATTTACTGGATGGTCACTGGAGATTTAGAAGTGAAGTAACCTTGGCTCTGATTCAGTATGTGCAGGACATGGGTAGATTTACACCCAACAAAACAATATTTGTATCAACCACAGAGAAGATTTCCAATTCAGAGCAGTAAATTTGACATTAAAATATATACAGATGTGGCACAGAGCAAACATGCCTGATCCCAGTCATTGAACTGGTGTAGGAAACCAGAGGAGTGTCACCATCAAACTCTCCTCCCAGAGAGAAAGGAGTGACAGTGAGCAGGAAATTCTGCAAGAGGGAAAAGCCCTGGCACACATGGTGCTCTGGTCTGAATTTAGTGTCATCCTGGAATAAGGGCACACAACAGCAATTCCACGTGGATCACTGGTGGACAGCAGCCTGTATTAGAGTGCTCTGCTCCTGAGGAAGGGCAGCAGCACATCTCTGTGCTGGCAGACACACACAGCTCCAAATTCCTGTACAAGGGGCTCTGCTTGAGGCAGAAAGAGGTCAGCCATGGGACAGCACAAACAGCTGTAACTCTCACCAGCTGCCTCAACCTTCACAGGTGTGTTCCCAAGTTAGTCACAAATTCTATGATAGACATAATTTTAAAGCACTGCAGTATTTGTGCAAAGAGTTTGGTTCTGCCACTGGGCTGCATCACCCTCCTGCCCTCCAACTGGATCACAGAAACCCCTGAGAAACACTTCTGGAACTGAAGAATTAATAAGATTGTTGGCATTTTTAAATGTCAGTCAGATTTTACACAAGCTCACTGCCTGTGGAAAAACGTGGCAGAGTCACAACCCATAAGTGTCCAGCAGGAGTGTCTCTAATGAAAATGTTGAGGATTCATTTAGAGGATGCTCTGGAATGGACATGTTGTGCACTGCTGTCTGGGGAGAGCTCCCAGAGCTGTCTCCAGCCTAGCAGGGCTGGCAGCTGGGACAGATGATGAGATTAAATGCTCTCCTTCCCCCAGGGCACACAGCAGCATCCCCCCCTCCCCAGGGAGGCTCAGCAATGAGAGGCAGGGATCTCCAGGGCTAAGAGAACAAGGAGGTCAGGACTGCTCCTGACAAATCTCTGCCCTGCAGACAGCACTGCAGGGATGCACTGCTGCCCCTTGTTCCAGGGCTGGAGGGGTTGCAAGGGCTCCTGAAGCAAATGTGCTTTGCTGTGGGAATAGTAAAAAAAAAAAATTGAGAGAAAAATTTATCTGGTCTCTGTCTCGACTTACAAAATTCCATATCTGATAGTAGGGGGGTCAGATGCTCAGCTCCTCTAAACTGCAAGCAAATTCATGCCTCAAAACCACCAAGTATTTTAGAAAACTTCAGTTATATTTTTAAAAATCGGGTAATTGCAGATGCTTACTGTTAGTTTTCTTAGAGAATTCTTCCTAAAGTCATCCCATCAGCAAAACTCTCAAAGCAGCCTGTCAGCTTATGCCTCACTCCTGCAGGGAGACAAGTTATCAAAACAATCTAACCTTTTAATTCCTCCTGCTTTCATTTCTCAAAAATCCCAGCAAGGACAAAACCCAGACAAACAGCAAGAAGCAGCAAGCATTGTCCATGCTCATGGAAATAGGGACACAAATTAATGAATGAAAAACACCCCTAACACAGCCAGGACATTGAAAAGCAAATGTGTATTCCAAGCCAGCCCAGACTCAGCAGCTAATCCTGCAGCCACGGGGGTCCCCACCTGAGGAGGGATGTGCTGATCTTGATTGCTCCTGTGACCTTTCCTGCCTGTGCTCCAGAGCCTCATGGTGAGCAGAACAAGCTGCTTCTGAGCCTGAGAGCTGCAGGGTTAACCCTGGAGGCAATCAGCACATTTCATCCTTGGCATGGCTGCCATGGAGTGCATCCCATGCTACTGCTGGTGATCAGCAAAGCCTCTCCACATCCTAATTTACATACCCACAAATTAATGGTCCTTGTAATTTTTATTCAGATAAACGGGCAAGCTCTTGTAATACATGAGAATTTAAATTTTTTACACTCATTTTAGGTTTAAATCCTACCCAAATGAGCAGTGATGCATGGGACACTGCATGGGACACAGCACAGCCTCCATCCCCCAGCTCTCAGAGAAGCCAGGGCAAGGCATGGAAACCAAATAGCTTCCCTTTGAGACACAGAGAAATTTTAGCCAAAATTGTGTTAATCAATTAAGTAAACTGCTCTTAACACAAATAGTCAATAGAAAATAGAAATTTGAGCAGTGGTTTCTGCAGCCACCTGGGAATGTAACCACACATCCATATTCCATAGAATTCCCTCCTGGGAATCTGGCAAATCACTTAGGTTGCACTCTCACACTATAAATGAGTTGCTTGTTTAACAGAAACTAGTTATTTAGTTGTAACCTTTAGGACAACCAAATTTCTGAAGAGCTAGAACTAGATAAAATCTACACTAAGTACAGCTTTGCTTAGCTTAGTAATGATAAATCTGCAGCACTTGGTATCCAGCAGGATTTTACACCATAAAATCTGTGGCTGTCTTTGTATGGTGAAAGCAATTATTGTCTTCTCCATTGGCAGTCAGCATAAAACTGTGTCTCATTTAATAAAACTAATATTTGTTTGCTGTGCACATCTATAGCAAGAGGCTGTGCAGGGTTTCTGTAAGATCAGTGACATTAGAGTTTGTGTTTTCCTATTCATTCTCATTTGAGCTTTTTCAATATTCTCAGCAGCATCTCCCCATCTGACAGCTAGCTACAGCATCTAGGGAAAAAGAGAAAACACAAAAAGCCCCAAAAGAGGCTGGCCAGAGACAAGCCTAGGCAAGAATATTTTATGGAAAAATACAAAACATTGCTGGGTTTGAATTTAGGAGTATTCTTGTCCCCATTTATAGCCCGAGACCACAGCAATGATTGCTAATAGACCTCTGTGAAGAGTAAAAAATTATGTTGATTAGTTTCCAGCAGGGCCATTTGCCTTTGCAAAAGAGCCTGAAGTAAAATGAGTGTGAGAGCTTGTCCATGCTGTGTGAAGGGGAGAATTCAAATTCCACAGCACACTGGGGAACCAGATACAAACCCAGCACCTGTGCCCAGGGCACCCAGCTGAGTACCTGTGCACTGGGCAGCCTCTGTGCAAACTCTTACCTACATTTATTGTCCATTTTAAACCTGGGAGGGTTTTTTCAATGATGTTCACCTATTTTTCAATGATGGCAGCAAAATCTCCTGGTCAAATGGTCAAATGTCTAATGTGAAACCACTTCTTCTTGCCAGCAGTGAAATGCTAAATGTAAATAAACTTACTGTTCAGGCAACCCTGCCTGAAAGAGATAAATTTATATATATTTTTTAAAGATACAGGGAAAATTGATAAAAGAACTCTTATATTTTTATTGTGTTATATATATATACATATATATATATATATATATATATATAAAACACAAATGCTTTATCCACTGCATATAAGTGATGTGAAAGGATTTTTAAAGACTTTTTATTTTTGCTTTACTCTCCATCTTTAAAAGAAAAACTCCTTAGAAAGATGCATTCACCATTCCCTGCAGGAAACCAAAAGTACCAAAAGTCCATGAACTGCCCTAAATGGGAAATATGTCAAGAATTAAATCTGCCAGCAACTGGAACTAGCAAAGTCCAGCCTCAGCTGTGTGACAGACACAGGGAGGAACCTTTGCAATAATGAGCAGCTGAGGAGTGAAGTCCCTCAGAACTCCCTCAGTCCCCCTCTGAGCTTGATTTATCCTATGAGGATTCAAATCTGGCCTTTAATCTTGTTCACCCCCTCTCTCCCAGTCCTGCCAGTATCACAGTCTGGCCTCCCCAGGTCAAGGCCATGGATTTTCTGTGGCCAGGTGTTCCTTTCTGTTCCCCTGTGATAACTCTGGTTGCTACAATGAGAGTATTGGATTTCTCAACTCATGGGTAAAGCAGTGGAAAGAAATGACAATTTTAACATCTTCTGTTCACTGATGTCAAAGTGATGATTTCATTTTGCCATCATTCATGATTCTCTTAGATCTTGGCATTTGCTAAGCTAAAAAAAACCCACTTTAATAATTTCTAATGAGATGATAAATACCTATATACACCCATGATTGCTGAAATGCTGTCCAATTTAATATTTTTCCTGATATGAATAATTCCATGTCCTTAACAGAAACTTTGTCTGATTCTGGATCAGTAGCAAATGTTCAATTTTCTGAACTTTTGCTGGCTACATTCAACCAGCATTTACCATTAAAATTATGACATTTGAAACACAATTGAAGCAGTCATTCCTGGCCTTGAGTTTCATAACTATTGGGTTCTGATTACAAGATCTGAGCAGAGATCTGAATTTTCACAAGTCCTCTGCCTCCACAGTGATGACCTAAGGCTCCTCTCCAGCACAACCTCATGTAAAGAAGAGCAGACCCTGATTTCTACAGCACAGAAAAAATGGCAGGGTGAAAGTTCCTGTGGCTTTTCTAAACCTTCTGCATTCCCAGGATCTCCAGAATAACATCATGCACAAAGCTACTTGCACATCTATGTTTCATTAATAGGTCAGGGATTTAATAAGGGAAGATAGTACAGCAATCAAGCTGTGGAATTGAGATTCTTCAGTACCTGTTTTCCCTCCAATCAAGATTTCTATCAGGCAATGTGGGATTCCCATGGTTTAACTCTGGGTGTCTAAAAGTTAAAGTTGCCACAGACTCTGAAAAAAATTTTCTCTGCCACTGATTCACCCTCTGGAGAAGCCAATTCTTTCTCATAAATATGAAGGGCAGATACAGCTAACTCTAGATGCTTAAATTTGGGATCCAGTCTCCTATAAAGCAGTAATTTTATCCTACTACCAACACCCTGCACAGGATCTGGAGCTGAATGAAGAAGGTTTAGACATTTCTTTGTTGCAGACATTCACTTCACCCAGGCTCTCATCTACAAATGAAATTAATTTTCAGAAACAGACCTGGAGAAAGGACCATGCAGTGTAAGCATTAATGCAAATATTCCTTTTCTGCTGGAGGAAAAACCTTTGCTGACAAGAAAGGCCCTTTCTCCCCTGGGTGAGTGTAGTCTTGTCTCTGTCTGTGGAGACTGACACAGAGATTATTGCTTGAGATCCTGCTCTTTGTGCTGTGCACATCTGGGACAGAGATTAAAGCCACTGAGCTCATCTGACATATAAGAGACCACTAACACCTTGGAAAAGGGTAACAGATGCCATCTGATGCTTTCAAGCCTTAAGGGTGAAAGTGAAAGCAACCAGCTTATGGTTATTTAATAAAAATGATCATTAACAGACAGATTTGTGATTTCACAAGAACTCAATAGATACATATAAGTTTCCTGTATACAAAATTAAGCCTTTAAAAAACTATGATTTTACACCAGAAATGACAAAATTGAAACAGATCCACCTTAATACATGATTTCCCTTGTGGATGTTGAAAATAGGTTTTGCTTTTAATATATTATTGTAAGATTTTGAAGGTGACTTCCAGAGTAGTTGTCCTAGATAATTTCTTCCACTTCCCTAATTTCTGACAAATTAATCAGAGGCCATTTTAAGGATTGTTAAACAACAGTTGTAGACAGCAACATACACAAAAGAGCCCAAGCTCTGGACATACTAAAACCAGACAAGGATCAGGCCCTAAAAAATTTTAAATTTTTTAACCAGACCAGGAAACCCAGTGATACCTGACAGCAAGAGCAGTGATCCCCTTCCTCTTCTGGTATATGAATTCCCATCTCTAGCCTTTCCAACAGACAAATTCATGTGAAAACGTGACTGCTTGAGGTTTAAAAGCTGGACACATTAGGGAAATAACATATTTTTAAGTAATCCCAGGTATTTCTTTGTGTACATTCAATCCCAGCAATTGACAACCTTAACTGGTGTGTAAAAGCTAATGGACCTCAGTAGGCACCCAGCTGAAATAATAACCATCCCTTGAATACAAAAAAAAGCAGGAGCACAGAGAACCTCTAAAAATTGATTTACCTAGAAAATTAGGATCCATGTAATTAGCATGTTTTTCTCCCCCAAAGACTCTCATCTCTAAACACATTGGGCCCAATTCTGCTTTCACTCACTGACCCTGTCAAGCTCAGGGGATTTATTCAGGTGGAGGCATGAAGAGAATCATGCTTGCTGTGCTTAGCTTTAATTTTAAAATAAATGAATTTTCCAGAACAGTGACAGTATTGACCTTACATATTATCCAAATAGAAATTTTAATGAAACAAGTATAACACTGAGTATAGCCATAATAGATATGCAAATATTGGTCTTTTCTTAAAGGTCTCCCCATCTGGTCACATGGATTTTTCTTGCCTATGTGGGGGTGAAGGCAGAGAGCATTCATTAGAAACAGAGAAAAGAAGGGTGGCTGCACAGCCATGGAGAATCAGGCCATCAATTAGATTTCCATTCTCATTTCATGAGAATTCTCCTTTGAACAATGATCACAGGAGAGCTGTAAAATTTGCTCCCTTCTTAATTTCTTCTTTTTATGTGACAGCATCCACCTTTGTTTTGCAGACAAAAGTCCTGCAATTGTGCACAGCTAAACAAGGTAGAGGTGTAGGGAACAATCCACATGGCTGGTGGCTCATCCAATGTAGAAAAGCCAATTAAAAAAATTAACAAAAGAAACTCATCTTGGTGTCTTCCAAGGTTCCCAGCCCCAGCAGCCCCAAACTGCATTTTGCTTATTTTAAAGCTCAAAGACACTGGAAAGTGAACAGAAGGAGGGAACTTGGCCTGGATTCATGCATAAGAGTACAAAGGTTGGAAAATAGAAGGTTTGAAAAGCAATCAGAGTCACCAGCTGAGAGAAGTTTAAAATAACAGCCTAAAATCAGGAGCTTCAAAATAAAAGTCAAATAAAAAAGATCAGCTGAAAATAGCTAAAAAAATACATGATCTGAATTTTCTGTGATTTGTGACACTAACTGAAATAAAATTATCTACCTACTACAACTGCCTAATATTCCATATTAATTGATATTGGACCATATTAACACCAGCCAGATGGTTAAAGGTATTTTAGGTACCTAAAAGTGCAAAGAGCTGCCCCAGGGTTTGTCTCTCTTCCCAGACACCCAGTCCCCACTTCCACCATTTCCATGCACTGTTCTGACATCACTCAGCACCTCTTAAAATCAGGACTTGTCAATGAGATTCCCCAATAAGGTATTTCTTCCCTGGTGGAACCTGTGAAGGATAAGATGCTCCTGAAAGCTTGCCCTGAGTTCTCTTGAAAACCATCTTGTCTCAGACATGCAAGTGGGGCACTTAAAATCTTTCTCTCCAAAAGATGGGTGTAGTAAAAAATCCATTTCCACACGTCTGTATGTAGCAGGTGCAGGGAGTGAATCAGTGCAGTGACATTATCTGGTATTCACAAATTGCAATTGTCATTTGCAAATGATCCTCAGAGTGCAGATCTGAACATTTTATAACTGTGCTGTGGAACAATGCTTGAGTTTACACAGGATTCCATAAGCAGGATGACTTCCTCCTAGACTGAGCTATTAAACCTTCTTAGAGCTTGTCTGAAACTCAGCAAAACACAAATAAATCAGGGTAAGCCTTGAGCCTGAGCTGTGGTTAGGTCCTGGGAGCTCTGTCTCCATTCCTTTCCCAGTTTCCAGGACTGTTGCTTGTGCTGCTCCCTTGGGAGCAGGATGATCCAAAGGGGGATGGCCCTGGCACTGTCCCCCAGGCAGCAGAGCT
The DNA here is from genome assembly GCF_903797595.1 of Erithacus rubecula. Lineage (NCBI taxonomy): Eukaryota > Metazoa > Chordata > Aves > Passeriformes > Muscicapidae > Erithacus > Erithacus rubecula. The sequence goes on along the minus strand of NC_136662.1, from coordinate 3,495,649 downwards.
CAAAGCCTCCCCAAGGGTGGAGATGCCTTAGTCTGCCTTCTCCTGGGTTTTACTCACTCCCTCTCTGCCCTCCCTGGGCTCAAGGCACAGGTTTCCTCAGGGATGCTCCAGCCTAGACACCACTCCATGAATTCCAGCTCCTACCCAAATCCATGCCATATAAAACCAGTCAGTAATGACTCCAACTGCATTTCCCCCAAATTCACTTCCAAATATCGTGCTCCCTCCATGCCCCAAACTCCTCTTGCTGTTTGTTTCCTGGTGCACCCCCTGCTCTCTGGTGACTCTTTTGGTGATGTTGCTCCTTCATCCTCTTTGGGCAGCTCCCAGGGCTCGGGCTGAGCTCCTTTCTCCTTCCTTTGTCTCAAGGATCCCTCGTGCTGACTCCTCTCTGTGCTGACTCACAAATCTTCCTTCCCTACCCCACATACATAAATCTCTCTGCACATCATGCAGCATAACCCTCTGCCAGCTCAAGGGCAACTTGGACAAAACTGAGCACTTTATTTCTTACATCTTTCACCCTCCCTCTTCCTGCTTTTCTCCATTATTTTCTTAATTTCTCCTCCCTCCCTGCTCCCTCCCTTTCTTCCAGGCCAGCACTGTCAGCACTACCTTTTATTCTTCTGCCACTTCCTTCTCACAAAAAGATTTAGTGAACTCTCTTCTCCATAATATTTGACCTGTTACTTCAGTCCAACCAACCCAGCTGGGGCAGTCCTGGCACCCCTAACTCATGTTAAACAGAGAACATCCTCTGTCCTTCACAGGTTCCAAATGGGCCTTTGTCTGTCCAAAATAGGAAACCCACAACAAAAGAAGTTTTGTTTTATTTTTGAAGTAGTGGGTTTGATGGAGTCATTTGCTATCTCCAGAAACACTTTCCTGAAGTATGACAGCCAGTGTTGTATGGAAGAAAATGCAATGCTGGGAGGTGAGTTTTATTAGAAGAGTAAAAATTGCTGCTCATTCCTGTAAAATGAAGATGATGATGCACTGAGACTCTTCCAGCTGTAGAGCTGGGCAATGTAGTTCCATGTATATTTGAATTTGTGTTTAAAAAGAATTGTTTGGACATGGCATTCTTGAATGGGAAAGGGAAAAGGAAGTATTTAGGGTGCACCTGAGTCAAAAGCAGGGCTCCAGAACCACTCCTAGAAATGCCAGCATCAATAAGGACCATGCTAGGCAGTCCCTCCAAGCAGGAGGTAAGGTATGCAGAATGAGATTTGTTCCTGAGAACAGGAAGAGACTGGGTCTCAAAAATGTAGGATAAAAAGCAAATGGCACAGCTCCTCCTGTTTGGTCAATCAAACCTTTCATTTCCCTGGCTACTTTTACAAGATCTTGATCAGAAAACATTTCATCCCAAAGTCAGAGAGCATACTTTGTATTGGATTAAGTGACTTCCTGGTTTTAATTTCAGGGTGAAAAACATAAGATCTACTTTGGTTTGATCTACACCAAATTCATTTCCTCCAGATTTCAGTTAGGAAATTGATCAGCAAATCCTCAACCATTAGGTGAAAGCTGATGTGTTTTGCTCCCATTCCTCACTACCAGCAGTTTCAGTTGGGTCTTTTCATCTCAGTGGTATAAAAGAGACTTTTTTTCTCAGTTCTGTCTGGATCCCTTCCAAGTATGTCTCATTTTTTCAGTCTTTCTCTGAAAAATGAAAAAAAGGAAGCTCTGCAGAAAACTATTCTATAACCTCTCCTTTGAGTCCCTTCCCAACAGAGTCAGTTCACTGGATTCTCTGTGCTCTTTGTATTTCCCAGTAGGAGATGGCATGGGGTTTTATGTTCTCCTCAAGTGCCCTAAGAATTCCTTCTCCTTATTCAGGACATTGAGCTGAGTTCTGTGCAAACAACCCTGACCTGCACCCTAGAAAAAAGCCTGGTTTGGCCCTAATGGTTCCTGAAGAATTTTCCAAAATAAAGCAAGAGGGAAAAAACATCTCTTACATTTGCTCAGAAATGAAAACTCATCACAGTCACAGTTCTGCACATCCCTATAAGGCTGTGGGAATTCCAGACCTAGGAGATTTCCTGGTGTTTTTGGTGGCTTTCAAAAAATAAAGACATTTTGTCTGTATCCAGGGGAAATCCTGTGAACAATCTCATCGATGGCTCTGGGGCTGATGGGAATCCATGTGGAAGGCACAGTGTGTAAAAATCAGCTGTTAATACAACAAGGTTTCAGCACTGTTTGACTCTTGAGAAAAGCTTCCAGCATCTCTATAAACATCAGCAAAAGAAGAAACTGCAATTCCCACAAAAGAGAAAGAATTCCTTGTGGCCAGGGCAGAGCAGAGCTGACAGCAGGGAAGCAAACCCAGCTGGATGTTCCCCAGCCACAGCTACACTCATCCCCAGATCCTGCACAGGTCACAAAGCAGAAATGAAGATGTTTTGCACAGACAGGTGCAGGCACTGCTGTGATTAATCAAATCATAATTAGGGACCTGTCGGCAGGCACTAAATATATGTTCTAGGGCTTCAACCCTCTTAGAAATCTGGGGATGGAAAACTTGCCAGGCAGGAAATTTATAAAAACAGCGAGTCTTTGGATGATGAATGCATACAAGAAAGGAAACTTTCACCAGACTATGATAATGACAAGTCTCTCTATTGCTTCCCATCTATAATTTTTTTCTTTCTATTTCTCTGAGTTTATTCAAGTGTTTTAGTATCAATTGATGGCATGGTTTAACAGATAAATCCTACCCTCTCTTCAGTAAAACAGGCTCAGTTTCAGCTCCTGCAGAGGAGTGCTGGTTTTGCTGTTTTACCCTGAACTGCCTGTGAGTCTGTGGAACACCAGAAACACTCCAAAAATAAAACATGTCTCCTCCTCCACTGGCCTCACCTGCCATAGGTATTTGCACCCAGGTAAAATACCTCAATTTGATAGTGGGCAGAGGGTAAAATGTGGAATTTTATAATCTACACTTGAATTAGGGCAAAGTCAAGGCTTGAGATATTGTACTTATTTCTATGGAAATGTAATATGGGACCTTCCTTCACAGAGCACTACATCACCCTGGGGCTGAAGTCCTCAGAATCCCCCTGAGGAAACTCATGGGGTTTGGGGGAAGAAAGACAAGTAAATCTTGCTTGGACTTAAGAAGTACCATGAGACAGGACCAGGGGAAGTCCACTGAAGGAAACAAGGTGATCTGAGCAGTCAGACAGCTAATGCCACCCTTTTCAAGATACAGCAGTTGAGAGGCTGATGTTACTGGTTTACAGCCAACCCTCTCACAGATTTTAAGTTTCCCCATGGATATTCCCCTTGCTGTGATCAATAAAACACATTTCTGTCTCTATATGAACCAGCTCCTTTACATTATGAGACAATTCCTGTGGGCTGCTCTGAGGTACAGACACATCTCAGCCACAGCAGCTCACGGATGAACAGTCAATAGCACAAAGGTGCAAGATGAGGAAAGGCAGTGCTTAACAAAGTGTCCAACCATTCAGCTTCTCAGGGGTTTGCAGCAGGTGCTGAATTTACAGCATTTTGTTTTCTGGATACTGGTTAAAATATTTTGAGGAAGACAGAGTGTTGGGTGTCTGATTGAGCTCAGTGTTATTAAATGCGAGGGGAAGTCATCTAATGTCTGTTTAATTGTAGCTGTCTTTGGTGAGTAATATTGATGATTAATCAATTGACCAAAGGGGACAAGCTGAGAGGGGGAACTGGGCTGAATCAATGTGCAGGAGAGGATGGGAAGTAAGATGGACTCTGAATCAATGGTGTTGCTACTTGCTCAGTTAGGCTGGAGATTGGGATGTGCCCTCTGCACAAGCTCACGAGCAATGCAAAGGGGTTGCTTCACAACAAAGACATTTCACTGCTTTTTATTTATATTGATTTCCCAGTGAAGTGTGTCTTGGCATTAGGGATTCCCACTGAGCAAGGAAGAAAGATCAGCTTCTTTCCTCAGAGGGTCAAGAAATCCTGAGTGATGAATCTTGTCTTCTCAGAAAAAGAGACAGGAGCAGAGGTTTGGCTGTACATTGCCTACTAGAAAGAAAAAACTGAATATGTGTCATTAAAAAGGAGGAAAATATAAAAGTACCTGAAACTGAAAAGGTGTGATTAGGAGGGGCAATGTGTAAAAAAATTTGAGCAAAAGACAGATTGATGAGGTCAGTGCTGTCAAAGGGATTATTATCTGAGACAGTGAAATTTGATTTTACATTTATTCAGGGCTGCTGTACTTCAGACACCAAAACATGACAGGTATAAGAGCTTTCTTCTCAGCCTGCTCCCAGCTAAGCAGCAAATGCTGAGCAGAGCTGGAAGAAGTGCTGGCCTCTGCTGGAAAGAATTCCCCTGGCTCAGCTGGGTTGGAGTCCCAAGTCAGTGCTGGCAATCCTGTACCTGCTGCCAAAACAGGAGGGAAGGGAGCTCCACTGGGCAGCATTGCAATTCTGGAATATTGGGCAGTAACATTAAAACACCACATGGCTGTGGATTTGTTTCAAGACCTTCCCCCTTTCTTACTGGTGGAGAAATTGGATTAAATACAGAATTAATGGCAAAACTAAGACTAGCCCAGGCATCCAAGCTCCTATAAAATACCCAAACAGCCAATCCCTGCAGCACCAGATTGGAAAGAGCCTGAGTAATTCTGATAAATCATTCAGATAATGTTACAAATGAAGACACTGTTAATATTGAACTCTCCCTTGCTGCTTTCCTGTACTTGCTGTAAACCTTGGCTGGTTTAAAGGAGAAAATGTGACACTGCAGGTAAAACAGGCCTGTGAGTAACTGTGCCTCCCTGAGGAGTTCAGGAGAATAAACAGAATGGGCTTGGGACTTTTTCCAGACTCTCTTGCCAGGTGATTTTCAACCCCTGGATAATCCTGAGGTCTCACATGTAACTTAAATCTTGCAGAGTTTGTGTGTTCATGCCTTGTGGAATATTTCCCATGTGGTAATAGATCCTAAACTTCTCCCTTTCAGCTGCTCCTGAATGTCATTCCACAGCCACCTATCCTACACACCAGAACAAATGAATATGGATATTTCTCTCCCTTTTTTGTTTCCCATCTGCATGAAACATATGCCATGAGCAGTGATTCCAAAAGATCAGAACAGGGTCTATAGTCCACATGCTAAAATGTGTAATAAAATATGCATGACAAAACCTTGCAGAGGAAATCACATTTCAGCCCAGGAAAAGGGCCCTCTGTTTTAATGAGGGTTTAATTAATGTCAGATGGGCTCAGTTGGTAACATTCTTGCCTCTGGTGTAGAAGGTCATGGTTTTGAGCCTACATTAGGTCCTGGGCTCATAACCAATGCTGACACTGCAATGTTTTCCTGCTACACTGTTAGGGGTTCTGACCTTCAAATGAGGTGTTTAAACTGAGATTCCTCCTGCTACTCTCTGGTGGTTCTTCCAGCTGGAAGCTAAAGATGTCCTGGCACTTTTTAAGCAGCCCAGGGAATAGCCTTTGCATCCTAACTCACCCTTGCTTAATAAAGTAGGTTATTTTATACAAAGCTGCAACTCTCAGCCATTACTGACAGTTGACAACCCCCACTAATGAGCCTGTTGTGTTTATTTATGTGCTGACTCCACTCAGCACCCAGGGAAAGCTCACTGCTTTGTCACAAAACAGTGAAGGACTTTTGCTCTCTGCTTGAAGAGGAGAAATATAGGGAAGGCATTAAAATAACATTAAAGGGGATGATTTCCAAAATGAGTATGCCCTGTGTATTTTCCAAGAAAAATGGTACCACTTAGAAAAGGTGAATATTTTTGGCAAGGAGAGACAGAGGAGATAAGGAAAAAAAAAAAAGTGAGGCTTAGGAAGTAGGTAACAGCTGTTTCAAGATTTCTTGCAAGGTTACATTAAAACCAAGACTAACCTTCAGCAGAAGCAGGGTTAAAAACCTCAGGAAAATTATTCATGAAACAGCAGTTAGATTGGTGTCAATCTGAGGGATCCTGCTAATCAGCTGTCATCACAAAAGACATCCTACAAACCCATCTGGAAATTAAGATCTTTATGATCTGTCCATTCTGACCATCACACATGATTTAGAACTGAATACCACAACTGCATTTCCAGCTTTGCCAATCCTCCTCACCCCTGCTCTCCACCCTTCCTCCCAACACAACAAAATGTTCTGATTTCACCTCCAATGTCACTATCTTACCTAAAGCAAGCCTATTACTGCAAAGTATTAAACCAGAGAGAGAAAAAAGCAACAGCAAAGCCCAGAATTTTGTCTTAGTGTTCCCTTGAGAACATTTGCTGAATCTTTTTTAAAATATTAGATATCAAAGCTACTGATTATTGAAACAAAATAAAGGCTTCCTAACATGGACCTCTCTGTTTGTGGTACTCTGGTGTCCCTGAACAGCAAGCACAGAGTGCTGCAGGACAGATAATCTTACCAAAACAACTTTCACAAGACCAAACCTTTCCAATTTATTCCAGCTTGGCTTGGGAGAAAAGCAAAATGGGTTACAAAGTCAGCTGGTGTACACTGTGCCTCCCACAAAACAACTTGTTGGGAATAATCGAATATAGTGCAACAAGCCAAAGCTTTGATTATCTAGAATCTGGTTTATGTCTGGGTAAATAAAATACAATCAATCCACATACAGAAATTTAATTGGATTTATTTCTAAGACATTCTGCCTCCTGCCTTTTGTTCACTCTGCTGGGTTGCTGCCACTTGAGCAGAGAAAAATTGAAATGATGCCATCTACCTTTATGGAATTGCATCTAAGATATTTACAGAGGCTCATGTCATGGAGATGGACTTCTTTTTATTTGTCAGTAAATCATTCCTGGTCTTCAGGTAACAATTTTAATGTTACAAAGGCCTGAAAGTAATTTATGACTCTGAAAACCAGAGAAATTTGAAAAGAACATATATTTTTAAAGCAGGTAAGCTATAATCCCACACATCCCAGCTGAGCTCCCAGCCAGCCTCCCGTGGGGATTGTCCCAAAGCCTTTGTATGGCTGTGTTATTCAGGACTCTGAGCAGTGATCATACTCTAATGCTGATAGCATCTGTATAATTCTGGGTGTAGTTGGTCTTGCTGCAGGAAAAACATTGCTGCCAACCATATTTCCTGTGGTTTTATACACATTGTAGTGTTATATCAGCTGCTAAAAAGGCACAAGGTTCAAGCATAGAACTTTAATGCATGAACAAGGAACTTAAACGTGAAATTAGAGAGGAAGAATTAACCCTTGACTATTTAAGATACATGGGTGGAGTGCAAATGGCATTAGTGCTGTCAGAGAAACTGGAAAGCAGCTTCCTGGAGCCACAGTGCCCCTGTGAGCAAGGCACAAACCCAACAGGCTGGGGCAGGATTTGGCCCCTGCTGATGAACTGTGGGCTGGCCAGCTGGCAAGGACACCTCAGGGGGATGGATCTCACCTCATAATTTATGGCAGCAAGTCCAAATGAGCTGCCAAGACAGAATAGGGGCCTCCCCAAAACTCTTCAGTCTTAAAATGAGTGGGGTGAATTGTTGTAGTAGCTGCCTGTTTCCATCCACTAGCTCCCAAGGGAATCCTAAAAGGTGGAAGAAGACCTTAATGACAAGTCTGAAGATAGCACATCCTTGATCCCATGCTAAAGAGAAGCTTGGCCAGGTTGGATGGGGTTTGGAGCAACCTGGTTCAGTGGAAAGTGTCCCTGCCCATGACAGGGGGGTGGAGCTAGGTTATCTTTAATTCTCTGCCAACCCAAACCATGCTGTGATTCTATTATAAAGCAAATATTGCCTTTTCCTTGTGCATTTTCCTGCAGAATGAATTCAGTGCAGAAATGAAAATGCAGTACAGGAAACTCCAGGATTCTCAGCTTTGGACACCTGCCCCTTTCAGCAGTGCCTCTTGGACTGATGGAATCACTGGGGGCTCACAGATCTACTTTCATCCTTACAATGAAGCCTCTTTTAAGCAATGGCACATCCTGCTAAACTCCAGCCAGGGTTTCCCATGGCTTTTTTTTTTCCTTTAGACATGGTAACTACAGCAACAGGAACCCAAACAAGTCTGTTCCCTGCATGAGGTGGCTTTGTTGGGTGTTTCTTACAGCTGGAATTCAGCTGTGATCAAATGTCCAGGTGCAGCTCTGCTGGGGGGTCTAACACACACCCAGCAGGACCTAATCAAGCTGCAAGGAAACCTGAGGAGATCAGAGCAGGGGGAACTGTGGGCAGCACAGGTGGATTCCAGAGCACTGCCAGCCCTTCACAGCACAGGGAGGGAACACATCGCTGTGCACTAAATAAAGATTAGAAATAGGAGTTTTTCCTCAAAGTGTGTAACATTAATCCTTTTTAGTGTGTTCTTTTATGGAAATGTGCTCTGGCTTTCAATGAGAGTGGCTGCTGTGCTTGTAAGCAGGGTGGGGAAGTGCAAAGGGCCATTTCTTTGGTGAAAATGTGTAAGTGGCTCAAGACTCTGCCTTGGTGGCTTTTCTGAAGGCCACTGTCCCCACCCTGCTGTCGTGGCTCACTGGCACTGCCTCCAGAGTGAGCAGGGCAGTGCCTTGTGTTCATCTCTTGGGAACAGGTATTGATACAGGTATTGATTGAGCAGGCTGAAGGGCAGGCAGACTGATAGCAGCCAGCTGCTTTTATAGTGTGGCTCACAAGCATGACAGTGAAATCTTCTTTATCCTTGATCATCACTTCTGGCAGTGCTTTTTAAAGCAAAGTTACAAGATTGAGCTTTTGATCACCAAAGTGTGTTTAACATCCAAACACTAAAATTAAAACATATTCTAAAGCACATAGAATAAACAAACAAATAATTAATTATTCAACAATTCACTGGTATCCCCTAACAAACCTTTTGCTTGGAAATTCTCCTTAAAGGGAAGCTCTGCAGCTGAGTTGTTCTTCCCAGGCTGTGGGAACATGGCTGAAGAGATTCCTCTCTGAAAGATGCAGCCACCTCTAGATAGAATATGGGGCAAACACATCTTCCTTTGGAAGGCACTCGGGCCTGGAGTCTGCTGTCAGAAGAGAGACATCCAAAATTTCAAAAGGGTCAAATGATTGTATTTTTAAACTATATTTTAGAAATCTAAATCCTGAAGTGTATGTAAAAAGGGGCTGCAAAACAGGGCAGCTGACTGGCTACAGAACATTCCTGAATATTTCCAGCCCTTCCCAAAGTACAAATAAAGACATATCTGTGTCTGACACTGCTACTGCATAAAAAACTGCCCAAATCTCAGTGCACCCAATCCCACACCTTCAGCCTGATGCCTCCCTGTAGATCCCAAAACACAAGGACATGAACCCCCTCACTAAGCACAAGCACTACCCAGCCCCAATCTAAAGCAGCAAATAATACCAAATTGGTCATTATTGACACGTAAAACTCCTGTTATGGTGTGATAATTTATTCTGCATTCACACTTGTAGCCAATAAAAATAACTTCCACTGATAAATAACTCCCCCCAAGTTCACTCCAATGAGAACAGGTGTAGCTCATGTCCCCATTTCCTAAATTGTCCTGGGGATGAGTTTTAATTTGCCATAAATACTTTATGCTGCATCCTTTACTACTGTATTATTAATCTTCTAGCAAAATGTGAGGTGGGTAATTGCACATGGGGAAAGACAGTAGACAGATATTAGCTGGGATTTTTTAACTTTTCCAGTCAGCCTTCAGGGTTTTCTGGAAAGTAGAAAAGACTGCTGCTACTAAGAGAAAGTAGCAACATCTCCAAAAAGTATGCAGGAAAGTTGGGAAAGACTTCAAGAATTTTTAGTTCTGCTGATCCAGATAACAACAGAAAGTCAAGATGTGAATTATATAAAAGAATAAACTCCCTCAGCCCTGGGAAACATTTCATTTAAATTACAGATATTCTTGCTTCAATAAAAACTCCAAAAGGAGTCATCATTTCACACTAAAAAAACCCTAAAACTATTAATTTTCAAAAGTATATAACAGTTTTGTGTTTCTCCTCAAAACTCTACTCCAAATCCAACTATGCTCTAATGAACTGCCAACTCAAAAACTTTCCATCATACTAAATTGTTGTCATATTGTGAAAATACTTTGTGTGATTTGGTGATGCAGATCATTCCTTTAAGAACCCTTAAACTCAAAAATTTGAACCTCTTGCCCTATTGTTCCTCAAATAATTTGACCCTAAAAATCTAAAGAATTTTAGGCAGGTCACAGTGGAACAGTGAACACACCCCTAGGCAGAAAAAGTGATCTGCTTTTCCAGAAGAAAGTTCTTGATTTAATATTAATTTTTCCTGACAAAAATCACACTAGACATAGCTCAAAGAACAGTGAAGTTGTTTAGATTGATTTTTATCTGATTATCAGGACCTAAATGGATTTACTGAAAATAAAGTAAAATAAACCCTAGTGTTTCCTAACAAACAAACAGTGATGGGGCTCAGAAGATTAAAGTTGAGACTTTACAAAACACTCTCAAATCTGCTGCTCTTTCCCCTCTCCTCCTCAATCTCTCTCCTCCTCTCCTCTGGAAAAACTGTGTAAAGAGCCTCCCCTCTCCTCAGCAGTGTCACAGAGTCCACCCTTGTCACAGTCCACAAATCTGCACATCTCAGCTGGGCAGGCTTTGGCAGCAGACAGGAAATAAAAGGATAATAAAAACAACAAGAGAAAGAAGGGGCTCCAGGATCCTGCACCAGCCCTGCTGAAATTTGTTCTGTTTGAGCTAAAGGTAAGATCCTGTAAGATCTTTTCAGAATAACTGACAAGAACAAAGCCCACAATTATTAACCTTTCCACTTGTTCCCATAGTTTATTGTGACAAGACAATGCAATAAGCTTGAAGGTAATCAAAAAGCAATTTTGTAGTAGTGAGCTTAAAATGACAAACCTTTCCTTTTCTAAATAAATCACCATTATTCCCACATGGTCCACACTTGACAAGTTTGTTTCCTTAGTAACAGAGTACTTAAACAGGGTTTGTGTGCAAAGATTATACCTTTAGCCACAGAAGTGAAAAGGAGACAATGGGACAAAAATTGGTCCACCTACCTGAGTGTGTGATTTCAGTGTTTAAAGACAGAATTCGAGGCTGTGCAGAAGCCCAGGGATGCCCCTGCTCACTGTGAATTTTGTGGACTTTCTGAAATGTGTGGACTCAGAGGGATTTTCAGCTTCCACTCCCCAAACTGAATGTAACACTCCCTGATGTTTGTTCAATAGCTCACCTAACGTTGAGGTCAGCTGTCTTATAAATTATTGAGCACATTAACAGTGTTAGGACTGCAATATAAATAAAGGGTATGTGCCAGGCAGAGAAGACATCCAGGGTGTCTGGCTCAAAGACAAAAGAGGGAACAGACAGAAGAAAAGACTAATGCACCCTGGATATGTTCAAGAGCTTTCTATTTGCTTCCATCAGTAATTAAAGGACTGAGTGCTTTGTAATAGCAGTGAGTGTGTTTGTCTGGGTACACAAAACCTGATGTCATGCACTGAGCTCAGCCCAATGCTGGAGAAAATCCTCCAGCCCACTCTGTTTGTCAGTGCCTAATTCCTAACTTTTTGCCATCAAGAGTGGTGAGATCAAGTAAATACTCTATGGCCAGGCCTTAGAATAATTGAGCTTGCTCTGTAATTAAAGGAGGCCACCTTTTCTAGCCACAAGTTAAATCAGTGCAAAACAGATTGATTTTAAGTCTTTCAGCAATTTTTAATACATTTTCCCATTGTCAGCTGATGGGTTTCAAATTCCCCTTGATGAGATCTAAGAGTCTCTACACAGCATGTTGATAACCCTAAATCAGATAATGTGGGCTCTGTCATTGCTACAGTCCTACATTCTGCTCAAAGTCAATGTAAAATGTCTACCAAAAATCCCCTGCATATCCAAAATACAATTCCCTCTTCCCTCCTTACCCAACCATTTCAGCAGCTGTCCCAAAGAGCCAAGTCACAGCAGTTTGTCCAGTGCCAAGCAATTTGATAACAAAAGAACAAGAAAGGGAATTTCTCTTTCCTGCATCAACACCAACACTTGAAAGGCAGTGTTGCAAACCCTAAGTAGCAAAGATTGTTTCTGCAGAGAAATTGTCTGCTTGAGTTTAAGCTGAGATTCAGAACTTAATTTCAGATAAAGCTGGTGAGATTGACATGATGATGAATTTTCTCTATTGTTTACAACTAAATTTTCTCAGCATATGTAGATGGGTGTTTATAAATTAATATTAAACTTTGATTTATACAAAAGTAATGCAGTAGATATTCTTGCAGACACAGCTAATTTTAGATTTCAATCAAAAGCAACAGACTCCAGCACTCATTATGGTTTGAATTGATGTTCACCAACACTTCAAAATGACCAGGGTGAACAGAATTCCCCCACTTTCTTACCCTTCCCAGAGCTGTACAGCTTGAACAGGCCCCTCAGGATTATAAAATGTGCTGCCACTTGAGAAATACTGTAAATTCTACTGACCAAGAGGCAACCAGGTGGGTGGGGATGAAGGTCACCTGAGGGTTACTCTTCAGGAGAGGGTTCTTCCCTTCATTAAAGTCATCTGAAGTGTAGAGATGAAAAGGATTTAGGAAATTCCCTTGTATTTCATCAAGAATTCTCCCAAAATTCAATCCCAACTGAACATATCAGTTAGTCCAACGATCAAAAACTTATTTTCATCTTTCTCCTGCCTCTTGAGCACCCACTCTCCCTCTTGCATCTTTCAGTGTAAACAACATTCAGTACTGAGATACAGAATGAAAATCAATCCAGAGTTTTGCTAGTTAAAGGTTTTACCTCTGTTCATGGGGAATAATCAGCCAAATTCCTTTAACTCTGGAAATTAGGCTGCTTTTTGTTAAAATTTACTGAAACATGAAACTTGCTAAAACTAAATTACAGGCTTGATAATATATTTGCCCAAACACTCTTGGATGAAATATCAGTTTGGAAGAGGCACCAGATTAGATTCATCAGAAGACATGTTGCAGAGGAATTTACAAAATACTAAAATGTCAGCTTCTCTCCAATCCTCCCTCTGAAATGCAAGATAGGATTTGCTCAGTAATTCTATAGCTTTGTTTCCTTTTTCCTCTTCTCACATTATGTTCTTTTCTAATTGTCTTCTATTACTAGAGAGAAGGAAAATGATCCACTCTTCAATGTTTTGCTGAGTGTTTTATCTTTACACAGTCTGATCAGGAGTAAAACTTTCCCTCCATCTTTTCAAACCACCTACTGAGATTAAATTCTGTTGTTCTAGATACTCAAAAAGAACCTTTAAAAATCCACAGTTTTTTGAGAAATAAAACTTTGATATTCCATCTGTGACAATCCAAGATTTTCAGTAAGAAATCAACATTCTGCATTACAGGGTTGAAATTGATAGATATATTTGCAAAAAAAAATTGCTGTTTGCACAAACTTCAAGCACTGCAGTGGAGATTTATGCATTTCCTACTGGTAATTTGCATTAGCAATAATCAGATGGAAAAGCAGAGGCTGCAAGAATGACATTTCCTTCTGCACTTAAGAAACCAAGTGTGCAAAGCTATTTCCTAGCATTTTTAAAAGATGGTTTTAATCCCATCTATGATAATCAAAGGCACCCTCAAACTTCATGTCTAACCTGTGGTTTAGAATGCTTTTTCATTAACTTTGGTTTACTTATTTATACCATTTTTTGGAACAGGTAAAACTGAATCTTGCTGCCAAGCAAAGACTCCAGGTTATCATTTCTCACTTGTTCCACAATTGTCCTGTATGATCTTTGGCACATTATTTCCCTTATTTTTAAACATGAAATTTACACCAAGTAACTGTACAGAGTATTCAGTCCAGTAAGGGGGAATCTTTAATCACAGGAAGGATAACCCACATTCAGATGGTCATCAGGAAACCTATCAGTTCTACTGATAGGATTTAACCTCTGATACAGAAACCCTGACACAACTGGGAAAATAAGAAACTATTTAAATAGTATCTGAATCTCTGACCCTTTGACTACAAACTATTGATGCCAGTAACAGTGTCAGGAGAGATCTCTCATGCAAATATTTAAACTGACAGAGGGCAAGGTTAGGATGGATATTAGGAAACAATTCTTGGCACAGAGACCCTGGCACAGCTGCCCATGGAAGCTGTGGCTGCTCCATCCCTGGAAGTGTCCAAGGCCAGGTTGAACAAGGATTGGAAGTGCTGAAAAGTTGCAGAGAAGGAAGATCCACCATTAGTGTTTGGGCCTTTGAACACACAGTGGCAATTAGGAACTTCAGCATCCCATGGTGGGTTTTTTAGGCCCCTGTGGTAGGAACATGTCCCTCTCTAGTCACTGGGAAAGAAACTGATTATGGGGGGCATCACTCAAACACTAAACTAAGGGACTTCCCTTGGCTTGCTGGCCAGAGAGCTTGAGTGCTCTTCTCCACCTCTTGTAAGACCAAAGTCAAAATCCCTTATTTACACACAGAGACATCTGAGATCTGCAAAGTTTTGCTTTAATCTCAGCCACCTGCACTTCACAGGAACTAAGGTGTGTGACAGGAACTGAAGTTTATAGACAGATCAGGGGCACCAGGTTATTAATTACCTCCTGTCTGTGAGTCTCTTTGAAATGCAATGTGTAAGCTCTAAGATTTATTAATAAATTCCCAGTTACCTCGCTGATGTGCAGTTCAAATGGTTAGAATAAACTGTTACTCTGCTTATTATTCAAATCACTAGGATAAACTGTAAAACCCTGGAATAGCATTACTGAGTGGGCTGGCTGGAATCTAATGTGCTTTACAACTTGAAGTCCTGATAATCTGTTCTAAATGCAGCTGATATGGTGGTGTCCATCTGAATCTGCAGATACTTGAGACATCAGTTCTGAGAGAGGTGAGCATCCCCAGCTTCAAGATTTGTTCCTTGGCAGGTTCATCAAGGGGATTGGCACAAAATCACAGAGCACAGTGACATCAGCACTGCCAGCCCAACCCAAAGGGACAATATTCAGCCAGTGGGGAAATTCTTGGGTCTCCTGAGGCTCAGTGAGCCCAACCCAGAGGAGGATGCTGCAGCCCTGCCTCTGTTAGGGAGCACTGCAGCAGGGAAGGATCAAACAGATGCACAAGGGCTGAATCACTGCAGAGATCTCCAGTCTGTAGAGTCGCTGAAACCCTGAATTGCTCTAGTAATCACTTTAGACCCAACTGCTTTTAGTGAGCTCTTCAGCCTCCTGTGCCAGCATTTCTTACGCAGATATACAATTTTAGATTAATTTCTTGATTAGAAGCTCATAGTTATCCAAGTCATTTGCTCATCAGTAGTTTGACATTCACAATCTGCCAACACACCACTCTGGGAGATTAAGCAGAATAGATTTTAAATAGTGTGTTATTGACATTTCAATTATTTAAGTTTCAGTAGAAAGTGACCAGATGAGGTTTAGATTGCATGATTTGTCTCACAGAAAAGTTCTGCTGGAAAGGAGCAGATGAAAACAAGGGCAAGAGGTAGCTCAGGTACCTATAGATCATGGCTGAGGAGAGGAGGGAGACAAGTTAGAGAGATTCACTAAGGGATGGATCCAAAAGTGCTTTATGAAATAGTCAAAGGAACAGAAATGCTTTTCCTAAATACCTCAGCAAGACAAAATACCTCAAAGAAGTAGTATGAAGTGAAAGGGCATTACCAGTAAGAATGCAATGAAAGGGCATTATTTAGCCCCAAAATCACTGGTATAAATCAGCCACCATCAAAATGAGGATGTTTGGTTCTGCTCTTCATGAGAAGACCAAGAGTCTGGAATAACTCCAGTGGAGGCAAGACAACCTAACTAGTTGTGAATGGGATTATAGCTCGTGCTTGCCAAGGACAGCAACAGGCAGGGTTCAGGAACTCAAGAAATCTTTCCTAGTCTCATTTTCCCAAGCACTCCATTAACACCCACCATCATATCACTGTTAGGAAAGTGTGAAATGTAAAAGTGCAAGTGATGTAAAGGCCTGAGATTCCTGCTCATAAAAATGAACAGAGGAGATTTCAGTGTTCTGTGTTACAGCACCTGTATTCTGGCTGGAAGACCCCAACCATAAAATGTCAGAACCACTGAAAATCTGTCATTACATAAACTTCTCATGTCACAATCTACCTCAGTTTCCTTAAATGTTGGTGTAAAACAAAAGTCAAAACAGCTGGCCAGCAATATTTGTATTCTTCTTGTTAATTATATGCTTACAATAGCCAGGCAGAATCAGATGGACCCTCTAAACAGGAATAAAATGCTTGAGGTGTTTGATTTTCATCTACTAGAGAACCAAGGAAGCATAGACATGCTGAAACTCTTGATGACAATTGCAGGGTGGGAAGAAGCAGGGAAGTATTTGGGGGTTTTGTAGTAATAATTATAATAATTAAGACTGTCACTGTAAGCACATGATGGCCAAAATGTTCAGCCAGTAATGTCTTCATGCAGACATGTAATTCCAAATCCAGCCATATGAGCAGGGGAGTCTTTTTTTAGCTGAGCATCTCTGGTTTCTCTGGGGCTGATCAAATGAATCCCAATGATCATCCCATTTTTTGAATAACTGCAAAATCACCTGTCTTTTCAGAAAAACACTTCAGTGCATGATTAAATGCTGATGTAAATTGGGACATTATTTGGGAAATTAACCAGAGTTTGGTGCCTAATTTAAGAACACAAGTTAAAATACTTTGGCATAAATTGTACATTTCTGCAAAGACACTCTTGCTCACACAAACAACAAATCAGGCATTTTTCTTATGCTGTAAAACCTCTTGCCAAAGTGTGAAGATGAGGATGTTCTTTTCAATTTTTAGAAAATATCTGAGGCACATTTACTGCCAGGCTAGGAAGAAAAGTCTGGCAAGAAAAAGGGAAAGATTTTCCAAATTTTGTTCCTGGGGAAAAGGTTTATCATGCTACCTGAAGCCATGAAAAGAAAACAGTAAATATAATGCAGCATTAACACCCATCAGGCAGCATGTTTATAGGCAATTGTCTGCTCCACACACCTTGAGCTGTATAATGAGACACAGTGAGTTTTACTACCTCTGAAGTAGAGCAATCATCCTCAAATGAGCTGCCTGAAAAGCATTATTGCTGTTATGAAATTGAATTTATATGTAAAAATAACACAACAGATTCAAGTATTAGGTAGGTCCTTGTTGACATGACTGAAAACAATGAAGCCAGCCAAACCCAGCCTATGATTTATCGAAAAGGAGAGGCAGATCAGGAAAACCACTTTTCACTCTTCTACAGATCCTGAAACATTTATTTTTTTATCTTGAACTTTCATTTATCCATCACCTTTAGGGCACCATGAAGTTTCCATTAGTAGCTAATTGCAAACTTGTTCCTACCTCAAAATTAGTAAATTCCTCTTTGGTCTTGGCTCAAACGGAATTTTTAGAAGCCTTAAAACAGGTTCACAAAGCAGCCAGTGAAGTGACTGCCAGTGTGAGAGGCTCAGTCTCCAAGAGGTGCAAAAGGGTCCCCTCATATCCCCATCTGGAGAGCCTGGAGCAGGTCATGGACAGAGCTCAGCACAAATTCAAAACTGGCAGCACCACAGACATGAATTTAAGACAGATTTTGGGACCAGACATCACTCTCTCCAGAAGAAGGACTGAGATTGAGGGGTGAATAAATGAAGGGGTGTGATGAACCAGCAGCTCAGATGTTGAAACCACTCCTCCCCTTCCCTTTTCCCCCTGGTGTTTCTCTCCTATTACTCTCCTGTGGTTACAAAGCTCAGACACAGACAACCATCAAATGTTTAACCACTGGTTATTCAGTTTGTAAAGATTAGGAAGTATTTTCCTGCAAAATCTTCCCTTTGTAAGTACAGAAAAATAAAATCTGGAATTGGGCAGCCTAACAGATGTCTGATTCCATCTCCTCTGTAGTGAGTGCACTTCAGAGAGAATAACTAAGAAGGGTATCTCTACATGGAGAGCAGCAGGCAAGTAAATATGAAAAAAATGTATAAATGATGACATTTTGCCCCACATGTGGCACTCTGCACAATTACAGATTTTCTTTATAGAAACAGAAAAGGAACCTGAGTGTTCTGTGAGCTGGGCCAGCTGTCATATGATCTCATACATGCAGCCCTGAGGATTTGTTTTCCTAACCAAACTTGCAATCATCTGTCTTTTTAAATATAACTTCTGTGACACATAGAGAAAAATCAGAAAGTGATGCTGAAAGCTTTCTATGCTCTATTAATTTTATTATGTAAATCCACTCCCCAATTGATATTTTCATTCAAAACCAGCACAAGATCTGTCATTATTCCTGATGTAAAGGGAAGCAAAACAAGTAGAATTCAAGCAAGTACTCTCATTTGGATTATTATTTTAATACAGCAGTATTGTCTGTAGGTAATTTTTAAAACATGTCTGCACAGCAATTCAAGGCTGCTTCTTCCCAGAGACTACTTAGCTTTGTCAATATTTATTAATATTGCTTTTGTAAATACGATAGAAAGCAGAAATGTTTGACTTAAAACTATTAAGCAGATCTTGAGAAATGAACAACATTGCTTTTTGAGTTATCTGTCTCCATTCCTGATAAAGCAGCAACAAAGGGAAAGCAAAAGTCACAAAGACTGAAACCCCATGGAAACACGAGCAAGGCATCTTCAGTGTTTGAGCATCAGGTCTGCTGCCAGAGGTGAGCACTAAATAGTTGTTTAAAATCTGCTTTTAAGGTAGTTAATATGACACACTCACCTAGTCTGTGGATATACAGACAAGTGTATACATTTCCTTTAATCACCACATTCCTTAAATACTTGTAAGAAGTGCTCCACACCGTCCAGGTCTATGAATGCACTTGGTTTAAAGGCTAAACACAGAGTTTGATTCTGCTGTGGGTATTGGAGCTCAGTTTCTCAAACCAACACAAACATCAAGAAGTTAATTGGAATTGCCAACAAATCAAAGCAAACAGAAACTCTTTTCCCCTGCAGAAATATATTAGCTGTGTTTTCTCCAAAATATTATCCAATTGTGATTCATGGTACAGAAGCACCAGCATTCTCAGGTACAGTTTTTGACTGAGTGTTCCAAATACAGAGCAGGAATTAATCCCCAAAGCAAAGAACTTCAAAGCAAAAAAAGACAGTAACAGTGAGGAAATCAAAGCAACACAAAGGCAACGTGATGTGCTCCAGCCAGGAACAGACCCACACACCAGTTCTGTGTGCTGTTTGTGACAACTTGGAGAATCAAAGTACAGCTGGTGAATCACATTTGATAGTTTTAAACCCTTACAGATTTACTGAAGCCCAGTTTACCACGAGGGGCAGGTTTATCATTTCTTAAGGGGATTTAGCAGAACCTGGCAGTGGCCATATCATGGATCTGCCAGGTTGTCTTGTGGGCTCCTTCAGGTACTGGAAGGCTGCAGTTAAATCATTCTGAAACTTCTCTTCTTCACTGTCATGTCTCTATTTGGCCCTGGGAACTCAACACTATCATATTCTCCATGGTTTTGTTTTCAGCTGGTTTTGAATAGAGCTTGGTTGCTTATAGTTGCATTTTGCTCATTCTTAAATTCTGTGAGCATTTTGGGTATCTGGATTTTATGGTTCAGTTATTTTCCTATGAAACAACTACAATAGATCCATGTTTTACCAAAGGAAAAAAAGCAAGTAAATTTTCTAATTTTCAAGGCAATGTAGCACTTGTGTATATCATCATGAAGCTGTTAACAAAAATGCTACATTTTCATTAGCTAAAATGCTATTTATTCCTAATGGGTTGTTAAAGACTGAGGGCAAATTTTCACTTTCAGTTACACCAGCATAAATCTGTAACCCATCCATATGCCTCTGGATTTATATTGGTGTCAGTGAAAGAAGAATTTGCCCTGAATGTTCTAAATGTTTCTATTTAAGAAAGTTGTTATTCACCAGTTAGGACCAATCAATAACAGTAATCAAAGGAACTTCTTCCCCCACTATTAGATTTAATGGTGAAAGTATTAAAGAGAAGCTGCAGTGGCCAAGATTTTAAGAATCTGTAAGAAGATCAACCTTCTGATGGTGTGAACACACTATTCACAAATATTGTTGGGAAGTCTGTTGGCTCTAGAGGAGACTAAAGCCAAGGATATTTGGCCACCCAAGCACTCCAGATTGCATTTTTGACCTTTGCAGAGGGCTAAGCAGCCTTTGGTCTTTCAGTCTGACCTTATAGCAGCCATCCTACAGGTCTGTTCTGTACAGAAAGTTTTGGAGGCAAAGATAAGGTCTGTTTGCTGTTCTGAATTCTTGTACAGTGACAGTAGTCAGAGTAACCTGAAAGTATCACATTCTTCCTTGCCCCAGTTTTTAAAAGTCAGCAGACTGTTGCTAATACATGTTTTTTCCTTCTGTGATTGATTAATCTATTCATCTATTGATTCATCTATTCCTTTTATCTACTTTTATCTATGGAAGCATTTGCCATCAGTAAACAAATAATATAAATATAATTAAATACAAAAGGGAAGGGAGATGCCTTGCATTGTATGAATTATCACCCAGGAATACATTATAATGAGCATGAATAAAACAATGTTTACTGTGAAAGAAACAGAAACATGCAGCTGTATAAACATTTCTCAGTAGTAGTAGAAGTATGATTTCTCACTCTCCTCTTTTTGACTTAGTTGAGTTTAACTCTATAATCCCATAAGCCACTAAGCCCTAGAGAGCACAAATACAAGTAGAGTCATGGAGGGCCAGCATTAATTCACATTACATGGCATGGTAAAATATTAATTTACAATGAAACACAAGGTTTAGGAACCATTGAGTCCAGCCTGATTACCTGCATGGAGCAGATGGGGGAAAAAACCTTTTCAGGTGTGAGTTAATGAGGAGGTTCCTGTGGCAATGACAGGATTTCAAGATTATATGTCCCAGCATATTCCTCCCAAAATATTTTTACCTTCTCTTGTTTTGATTGACAAGAACATAAAGTTGCAAGCAAATAAGGACTAATACCATGATAGCACCAAGCACCCTGTGGTCCTTGTCCACAGGAATCAGCTCTAAAATATGTTTTCCTATCCTTTAGAGGTAAGGAAGCAATGACTGCTGCTGGAGTGGAGCACAGCTACAGGAACTCAATTGCCTGGATTTGTCAGTAGGAAACCTGTGACAGAGCAATGAAATTAACCCAGAACTCTTGGGTGTAATCCTGGGGCTGCCTCCACTCTCTGGGGTGAAAGGATGGGAAAGCAAATCTATTTCTTTGGTAGTCTCTAAGGAAGCAAAAGGGAACCCAGTACATAAGATCATGAGGTTTTGGTCATTTTTGTTACTGGAGGGTTTGCCCACTGCAACAAGTTCATCTGTCACACATTTTCAGTCTTTGCTGAAATTCACCTTTCTTTGGTTTCCACTTGCTCATTTATCTTTCTTTCCCCTCACTCCCTCTGCCATCTGGGGTGTAGCCTTTTTTCTGCCCTTAATTCACTGTTCTCCCTTTTACCATGTTTATCACATCAAACCAAAGAAGGAACTGTGCTCCTGCTGCTGGTGTGTGGTGTACATGGAAGGTAAAATAGTCCCACTCTTCTCTGTATCCTGGATATCTGAGTCAGGGATAAATAAGGAATTGAGCCATTCCTGGTTCTCATAGCTAAATAACTTGTACATTGTGTTTTAGAATCCTGGGAGAATTTACTTTCTAATTCAAGAGGAAAAAAGCGGATTCAGTATTTCCTCATTAAGGAGAATGATGTTTTAAAGCTACAGGGCATGAAGCTCAAGCCTTTACTATTTCCAGGTTGTGATGAATAAGAATGTCAAAGAGAATTAGCAGATACTCTATGGAAAACATGATGGAAAATTCAGCCTTGAAAGACAGTCCATGAAAGTGTACTGAGGACCTTATAAGCAAGCAAAAGTACTCTAAAATTAATATAAAATTTCAGTCATAACAAATAGATTTCAGAACTGCACTTGGGCCTGATGTGAAAAGTGAAGTCTGGAATCAAACCACCAAACTAATTGTAATTTAACACTTAGAAGAAGATTTGACCCTGGGCCTCTCAAGTCAAAGACTGGTGTACCAAATAACCAGTCCCTTATATTATTTGTCTTCCTTCCCCATTTGCTTTAACTTCCAAGTCTTCTGTGACCTTTCAAAAACAAATTTCTTCATCTCTAATCTTAAAGCACTTGCATAGGCTTCTGAATGCCCTCAGTGCTTCATCAGCCAGCCAGACTTGCTCCAAAGCATCATCTGAATTCCTTTTAGTTTGTGTTTCTCTACACTTACTTTCCCACTAATCCATGGGCCAGAATAAAAAGCAGGCTCCACTGAAAATACTCCTTGTACAAGTCCATGAAATGCAGCCTATTTCCCACTAGGATCTTAGCACATTTACTTTAAAAGCTGAATCCTATTATTGATATGCCACTGATTTATATCAGGAAGGCTCAACATCCAGATATAATTTATCTTAGCCCAGTGTTTGGAAAATGAAGCATTCAATATTGTGTCCTTTGACAAATGCACATAGGCACTGGATCCCAGAGGTAGCTCTAACAAATGGTCTTATTCTTGCATCATTCTAGAAATGCCTAAACCAAGCAGCTTCTCAGAATTGCTTTTGTAGGTTAAACCAAGTAGTCTCACAGCTTTTGGAGAGAATTAAAATCAAGCCACTAACCCTCAAGTTTAAAAGCTGCAGAACTCATTTATTTTTAAACAAAATAATTAGAAGAAAAAACACTAACCACAAAGACTTCACCTTCAGAGTCAAAGAACTTGATTGACTTTTTCCCTGGAAATCTTATAGCAGTAGGGGAAAAAAAACACATTAAAGCCAGGGTTTCCTTTCAGAGGGAATGTTCCATCAAGAAGTGAAAATCTCTCTTTGCCTTCGATGCAGTCATGTATCTAATCTCACCATAAATACTGCATGACTGTGTTAGACTGATTTAATAGCAGCTCTATAAATAAAAACCCCCTTGACCTAGAGTCCAGGCTCTGCTGCTGCCATGAAGAGGCTTGCTGGAGCTGAAGGTGTGGGATAGTCACAGAGCTGTGTCCTGGCTTGGAGACAGGCTATGGACAGAGCAAACTCTGATCCCTCCTTCCCCAGTGGCTCAGGCTGAGCTGGGAGAGGGTGTCCAGCACAAATTTCCACATGGCAGGACAACATTTGTGAGCTGTTTGTGAAATGCTGAGTGCAGACAGATGTGCAGGGATTGCCATTGGGATGTTGACATTTACAGCTGGCAGTGCTTTGTGCTACCAAGGTATTCAGGGCACACAGGGCATTGCAGGGACTCTGTGTGTGTTTCACAGGGGGCTCAGGGCATCTGCTCTCTCATGTCTGGTTGTTCTTGGCTCCAGAACAGCCAGGTGGGAGGACAAAGACACCTACATTCCACAGCCTCAGGGGGATGGATTCCTGCTTCCCTGCAAAGCTTTGGCCATGACAAGACACAACAGCAAATTCTCCACTGGTTCCAGCCATGGAGCAAGAGTGACAAGAGAGCCTGCCCTGCCTGTGTGCTATCCCAGCTATTGCTGACCTGCACAACCACCTTTCCCAGAAGCCATATTTCCCATACACATATGCTTTCTGCCACTGGCAGGGGGAACTGGGATCCAAGGATATAAAAATCCATTTTGTGATCAGCTCAGAGAAAAGGCTGGGCTGGGAAATGGAAACTGAGCTTGCTGTGCAGCACAGCCATGTGTCAGCTGATGGTCCTGCCTGGGCATTAGCTCTGAATTCTCCAGCCAGCCTCCAAACACCTCTGTGGAGGTGACATCATGATATCAAAATGAAATGAGACTATTTAAATGCAAGACTATCGTGGTGCTGGTACAATGTGAAAATGAAACTGAGTCAATGTAACCCCACAGGGAGCAAGCTACAGTTTGAGAGAGAAATAAAACAATGTAAATGGATGTTACACTGGACTTAAAGAGCCCGCTGAGGCCAGGGTCTGTTGCTGAATTTGTTTGGGCATTCAGCTTAATTTGTGCCATATATCTTGAGCTGGATGCATTGTTTTACTGAATAGCTATTAACTAAAATTAACATGCAGCCAAGTATGTTAGTGTGCAGGCACAGTTTGACCTAAACTGTGAAAAGCAAAGACACCATGGAAGTCTGGCATTTCCCTCCTAAGTGGGAAATGCCACTGAAACAACTCAATGATACAGAATCAACACAATTAAGAGTATCCTGGTACTGTCAAAGAAAGATGTTTACAAAACCACTGGAAACTAAAATGTGAAAGCATAAATGATGTGGGTGTGTTGGGATTCAGTGTGAATCAAGGCTGGATTCAGGGCAGGCAGGGAAAAAGGAAAATGCAGTGTCATTATCAAGTATCTGAAGGGTGTGCAAGAGCAAAAAGCAAGTTTTAGTCCTTAGGGGAGTTACTGGGGGGTAATGGCACAAAATAGAGGATGAGAGCTATCAGTGTGATTACCAGAACATCCCTGCATTAGTAGGATCTGCTGGGCTGTGACAGGATCTCCCTTGGAAACAGCAATTTCATCTGGATGTCTGCAAGGATTCCCAAAACAGCCCTGCCTGTTCCTGTGCTGCTGAGAGTAACAGTGCTGATACACTCGTGAAGCACATCCTGCAGCTGCCCTAAGCAAGGGTAAGGAATACAAGAAAATCTTGACTTTTTGGCAGCTATGTTTCAGGGGATGCTCTGGACAGTCCTCCAGACATCTGGAGGTGTTAAGGTCTGCCCAGGCAAAATCTCCAGCTGGAAAAAGGACATAAGCAGGTAGATACAGAGGCATGGACATCCTCCCACTGCAGTGCACCCATCACTCACTGGTTTTAGATATTCATAACAACAAAAATGCAAGTAGACACATTCCCCAGATTACCACAAACCTTAACTGAATTAATTGGCAATAGGTGTACAAGACACAAAAATGTTTTATTATAATTTTTTGAAGATCCTGAGATTTATCAATAGTCTCTCAGGAACAAGAAAGGGCACTAAAATTTCTCCTCTGTTTGCTATATTGGAAAAAGGGAGGAATACATGAGTGAAATGTCCTATGTCACCCTAATTCTTTCATTGACACTCATTACTGCAGTGACAGAATACAAATGCTCCCAAAGAAGTATTATATTCTACCAAGCCTATAATGTCAATAATCTTCAAAGAATTTGTACTCCAAATAACCAGGCTTATTTTGGCAGATCCTAAAGAGCACTTAGTCTATAGCACCTGGCCTTACTACAAAATCCTTGGGAAAATTTGGCTTAGAACTACATGCAGCCACTACACAATTCCTGCTCTGTTGAATTTAACTGCAACAGCTATTCATTTAATAAAAACCATAATCTTAAAAAGACCTGAAAGAGAACTCAGTCTAGATTCAGGATCAAAGACATGATCCATGTTACAGCAGTTTTGAGGATACAGGAGACTAAAATCATGTTAACACTCTGCTTTGCTGTCCAGCATCACTGTTATGAAACTCCTCGATTTCCTGCAAAGAACTAAGAAGAAAAGCACAAGGAAACACAGCTGGAGCTGAAAGTACTGAACTGTGGGGGGGAGGAAAAGAACAAAACCTTTCAGATCCAAACCAGTTATGGTTGGATTATCATTCTGACTGTAAGGTGTAGAAAAAAATGCAGCTGAAGACATAAAACAGTCTCAGGAGAGGATGTAAAGTCTCAGCTTTCTAGAAGGCAGAAATATGGAAGAAAATGATAAGCCACAAAAAATTGCACCTTGTAACTCACACGGTTGTTTGGCATCTAAAAGAGCTTGACAAAAACTCTGGCATTGGAGCAGGGATTCACTCAGGTAGTGCAGCTTTCTTAGCACTCGTGCCTGGGTTTGCCTAGATGATTTCTATGCCTTTCCTGCAGCTCTCCTAAAAAACCACAGCACACTACTACTTAGGAGAGAGAATTCCAAAATCAGTTAGTTGAAGTCCCAGTATCCTTGGATATTGCTGGAAAAATAAGGCAAAAACCAGAGCTGCAGGCTGGTGCCTACCATGCAGCTTGGAGAGAACCAGAGTTTCCTGCAGCACATCTTGCACTGGGCCCAGCCTCCCTGCCCAAAGCAGCAAGGCTGCTCCAGGCACAGCAAGCCTGTTGCCAAGGCCTGGATGCATCAAGCTCTGGGAAGATTCTGATCTGGGGGGATGTGACAGTAACAAATGGCCTGTGCAGGGCCTGTGACAGGCTGCTCACTGGGTAACTGATGAGCTGCTGTCCTGCTGAGCAAAGCCCATGTATTTAGCGAATGGCAGAAGTGCGATGGTGATCGAATCTATGTGAATAGCAAAGAAAAGCAAATACAGCCTCTACACTAAATGCCCATGATGGATAGATTCCTCTTGCTGTGTGCTACTCTGATTCCAATGTATTCATTCAAACTACACATGTAATTTAAAATTTTCCTTGAATTTATTCTTGTTTACAGGAACTCTGAAGCACTGTGCTTCCAAGTGTTTGCAAATGACAAAGTACTCCACTCTGCTCCAGGGAAGGATTTGAGTCCATATCCTGAATTAAGTCTATAGCACACTCTTGCTAGCTGCAATAAATAAAGGGTAGGCTTTGATTTGTCTACATGGCAGTGTAAATCAAAGGAAGTAGAGGGAACAAAGCCCCATCCACATGGCACCTATGAAATGAGGAGTGGTGGAGAACTTGGTTCTGCTTCTACCACAAAGCTTTGTCCAAAATCTAATTGGCTTTGAAAGAGCAAAAAGCTCAAACCTCCTGCTTGGGGAGACCTCAGACTCTTCACCTTGTGTTCCACACACACTGTACAAATCCACACACTTTACTGAAATAATTAATCACAATACTGAGGGGTTTTTTTAAGTGTTTATACTAAAGGACAGAATTCTGGAAGATTTTAAGTTTCCTAGGTGACTCGTTTTGAAGCCCACCTGTGAGGTTGACAGTTACAGATATAGACTCATTTTTTTCTTTTTTATATTTTACTCTTTCCTTTGTATAAATCACACACAGCTTCATGATGCAACTTTGCACCAGAATGTCTGAATCATCAAGAAGCCTGTGGAAGCTGTTTTTTGCCAAGGATTTGGGGGGTTGGTTTTTATTTTCGTATTCTCAGTGTAGGCAATTCTTGTAGAAGTAAAATACTACAATTAAATTGTCTCAGTATTGACAGTCTCTTTGTTGCATTTTTTCTATTCCCTTTTCACTAGGTCACCCTGATGGACTGGAGCAGATTAAAAACATGATCCCACTGAATTCAAGGAAGTACTGCAATCCAAACCTACCAGCACTAACCTGAGAATCATTTCTTCCATATTATTCAACAGAATTTTAAGAGATGCAGAATTTCCTAGGTTAGGAAACTAATAAAGACACAGAATACATTTTTCCCATTGAAAGCATGAAATCACTCCTCTCTGCTTCCAAGACTGGTTTCAGAATTGGGATTTGCACAGGCCAAGCTGCCCATCAGTGCCTGTGACCTGGCAAAGGTCGTTCTCTTGGTGGAGGAGTTGTGTGACCTCCTAAAGATGGGGGAATCACCAAGCAGTTCCAACACAAGCCTTTCATCCCTGACCTCCAGGCTGGATTCCTGCAACTCATTAGGCAGTTACAGTGAAACATGCTAATAGATTGCACATTCAGAGTCACTGATGCCTCAGCACCTGGGGTGAAAGTCTCTGCAGGCAGAGTTCAAGATGCCATTACTTGCAGACACTGCCACATGCCATGGGTTAAGTCACCTCATCTCACCTGGGCTCTCAGTTGTCAAAGCTTTTCTTGTTATTTGGAAACAGAAGCAGAACAGAGGATCAGATAGATTAATAATCTGGATTTAACTTTACAGTTTTCACCAGCAGCCAAGTTTAAAGTACAAAAGCAGGGTATAAGAAAAAAGGTTAGGAGGAAGAAGCCTCAGAGAAAGGCAGAGGTCACAAAGCAGCTCTGCCTAGTGGTAGAGAGGAAAAGCTGTGCCTACAGCTCCTGCAGTAGAGGATTAAACTGGTGTGTTTTATTCCAGGAGGCAGAATTGTGTACATGCTCTATAAAAATGACACCAAGTCCAAATGACTGTAAGGAACATTTTTCTTGACATATGAAAATTTCTAAACCATTAGAGCAGAGTGTTTCTACATAGAGTTATACATGGCAAAAATGTGTTATTAGTGGAATAAAATAAGCAGAACATATAAGTATTATGCTGGGTTCTTTCTTCCTCTAAAAATAATGATCCTTTTATTACAGTATCTTGGTGTGACCCCTCTGCTTATCAGCATCCACATCCCTTCACAGCCATGCCTGACTGCTGCTGGCAATGAGTTACAGCCTGATTCTACCTCAGGGAAAGTTTAAAGACACCCAGATCTGGTATTGTTCAGGAAAATATCAGTGTTATCAGGCTGAGAACCTTCTGAATGTTTCTTTCTGCCAATGCTGTGCTCATTTTATTGGTTGTCTTTTTTATCCCTATCAAATCCAAGGTCCTCCTTCCAAAGTCCTAGATGGATCAGGTCATGAAGGCCATTCAGAAACATCCTCCAAGATGTGATGCCTCTTGACATATATGTCCCACAGGCACTATGAAACATTAAAGTGGCAAAACTGGAAGTACAAAGTTAAGAGATGGAGACTCCTTCAGGGACAGCCTGATAGACTGGGATCTGCTCACAGAGAAAAATCAATCTACAGGTGTCTGTGGCTTCCATAGCCACATGGAAAAGTTACTTCAGTGGATTCTCACTCTCACAATGCTGACAACAAAGAAACAGAGGTCAGCATGTCAGAAGTTACTAAAAAAACAGTTTGCCAGAACAAGAAGAGAGACCAAAGAGCCACAAGGAATTGAAGCTGGAGCACATTTAAGTTCTACACTCCAAGACAGCCATGAGAAGATTTCTAATTCCATACAGAGACTTGTGTGATGTGTGTGACACACCTCTGGTCACCCAAGCTGCAGCTGAGGCAGAACAGAGCTGTAAGAGGTGTGTGATGATGATGCAGGACCACTGCTGCCAGCAGTCACTGCTGAAGATGGGCAGCACTCTCAGCATAGCCCCAGGACACACTTCAGCTGCAGCAGAATGTGTCTTTTCATGACAGAGATCACAACCCACTACAGCACCCAAAACTGTCCATCAGTTATTCACAATAATAAAGGTTTCAGAGAAAGCACTAAAGCCTTGCACTTATTCAAACTCTGGCTTGAGGGCTGTGTGTGACCACATTGTGCCATCATGAATCACATCCTGAAGGAGCATGGGGTGAAAAGTCCACATGAGAAATACCTGATATCTGTGACTCTGACACACATCACCAACAGTGTGCAGTTACTTCATCTGGGTTCAAAAATAATACTCATCATTTGGGGACATGCTAGTTTACTTGTCACCAAATCTACATAATTAATTTAACCACTATCATTACAGCTGAACTTTCCAGCCCAGTCAAATGAAATAAATCAATTCCTTCTGTGTACTTTTTTTTGATGTTTTCCTTCCTCTGTGGCTAATTATTGAAGATTTTCTTCTAAGCCCTAATTCATGCCTCCTTCCTGCTGAGTGCAGATAAAATGTCATCTGTGCAGGAGCTCATAATCAGCTGATTCTGACAAGCAGAGGATAAATCACAAAAGGAAGAATATTGTTTTAAGGAGGGAGAAATCCAGATCTAACTACTGGGACTTTTGCCAGGGATTTCAATGTGAACAGAATAGAAACCTCATTGAGACAGTGGAAATTAGACCCTGTTGCTTCTCAAGGGTTTTGTTTTCTTCTAGTTTTTTGGATGAAAAGATGATGAAACAGAGCAGTGTAGCCTCATCTGCAGGATCAAAGTAAAAGGAAGGTGATAAAGCTGAGGATACAGCAAACCTCACCAGACAGGGTGCAAGCTGAGGTCTTGAGCACTTTGAGGATTGGCAGTCTCTAAAATCTAAGCAATACATGTTCAACTCCTTGAAAAACAAGATCAGTTACTGCCCTTCAGCTTCTTACTTCAAGAAATGCCTCACATGGAATGGGGAGGGAGGAGAGAGAACACTGAGCACTGAGACCAGAGAACTAAATCGGAGTCCTCTCAATTCATCCTCCCAAACAAGTAGGTCTGGCTGACCTCTTATTCTCTCCATATCCTTCATCCTCTAAAAAGAGATTTCTAGAGAAGAAAATAAGAACATCCTAGCCTAATACGTTCACTTTCTCCTCCTGCTGTTTCGAGCTCACTCTGGGGAGGAGTCACTGAGGGAAATCGCCGGGATCATTCACTGGTGTTGATCCATCGGCCGGAGCCCGGCTCGGGCAGCCCAGCCGCCACCTGGTGACTGGAAACTCACACTGCGCTACTCCCTCAGCTTCACTCCTTCATCACTTGTTCCAGATACGCATGGAATAAATCTGACAGTGTAGCACAGCTTAGGAGTAAGGAGCTCGGATTGTCTAGAGCTCAAATATACAATAGAGATTGATGTTAGAAGGGAAAAAGAGATAAATTTAATTAACTCAATTCTTAGATTGCAGAGAGTGGTCGGAGGGGAGTGGTTGGGTTGAATCTAAATTCAGGTACTAAAGAGCTTCCTCACATCTGTGCCTCCACTGACTTTCCACAGGAAGGAAGCAGTAAAATGACCACATTCCAAACATCCATTACCCTTCCCTTTGCTTGTCCCCTGCAGTCCCAGCTGGCACCACTGTCCTGAACTGTCACACAGATTTGATCTGAAAGAGGTGCAGTAAAAAGATCTGCAAGCTGAATGCTACAAAATAGATTTCTAGGGCATGGATTCTGTTGGTATGACCAAAAAGTGCTCTCAGTCAATATTTTAATAAGCTGTAACAAAATGTTTAGGACCATCATTTTTAGAAGGCAATAGATACCAACAAACTGAACACTGCTTGAAAAATGTTTATGCTTAAAATATAATGACTATTGCATATATTCTTTTCAACTTTCATGCTCTTGTCAATGTATTATAATTGAACTCTACTGAATTACTTTTCTAGTGGATAAATACTGTACACGTTGTACTGTGAAGAGACATCATGTAATGTATACTAATTAAGCCATTATATCAGTGGAGAAGATTGTATCTGAAATATCAAATTAGCAAGAATTAAACATCTCAGAGGATTAATGAAATGTTATGGAGCCATTCACTTCCAGGTCAACAGGTTCAATTTCAGCTTAGTTTAATAGTTATAATGAATTTATGTGCTGGAGATAACAATTCTCTGCATACATCCATAAATCAGGGTAAGAGCCCCTGGATTGTACCAAGAGCAGCACAGCCAGAACAAGGGAGCCAGGAATATTCTGCTAGGCCTGGGTTTGGCACAGAGCCTGGGGCTTCAGGAGATCAAAGAGCACATTTACTGCATGGCTGCAATGTGTGCAGGCAGCAGCGAGCCACACCAGAGACACTCAGTCAGTTCTCTTTACAGACCTGCCAGCAATTGTCAGCCCCAGCAATAAAGTTATCACAGGCACAACATCCAGCCCCATCTCCTCTCTGATTCAGTGAGGAGCTCCTTCTGCTTATCCTGATTTCTCTCTCAGCAGCCCTTGCTGTTTCCAGCAGAAACACCTGCAGCTCTAAGAAAAGGTGGGGCTAGGGAATGGAAAAGGAGGAATTGTAACCAACTTTTACATGGCTTTATCTGACAGCTAATATGACAATAAATATACAAAGCAGCCCCTGATTTTGTTGTGGAAACACAAATTTGAGACCAAAATTTTTTTTGAGATTAAATAACTAGCATGTCAAGAGATGTAGGCATCAGCTCCTCAATGGTGATGAGTAGTAAGTAAACAACAACCAGTTTATGGATAAGAGAAATTAGCTAAGAAATAATCATATCAAGAACAAATAACTCTAACCTAGTGGAGTATGCACAAAGAGGCACCTCCAAACTCTGCAGGTAGACATTCAAAGAAGACAAACTTATAAATGCAGAGATCCCCCAAAGCCCATCACTTCAATTCGCTGTGAGGACTCTGGTTTGGTCACACACACAAACATTGTAAGCAGAGGAATGGCTCAGAATGCCAAAGTTCCTGCTCCAGACTTTTTTTCTGAATTTCTGAGGAGCTTGGCTAAAATCTCCATCTTACTGAGCTCCAATATCTCCAGCAGAACTGCTAAAAGGATCACCTATGCAGGCCTTATGGAAAAAACTGTATTTATGAGGTGCTTCAGGTGATTCAGAAATGCAAGTTGTTAATATCAGTCCTTTCTGTGAGTATTTAACCCACACTCTGCAATATGGACAGGAAACCTAAAGACAACACCCAGTACTGCTGACAGGAAAGTCATCCTGTCACCTCTACCACCACCACACTTTGTGATCATCCTGCTCCCCTTTCAAAGGCTCCTAAGATGAGGAAAAGCAAAGATCTTCACCAGAGAGAATCTGGATGGCTGTAAAATAGCTTACACAGACTGTTACAGAGAAAGTAGTTTTTCAATCAAGGTATTGAGATACAAACATCACACCAGAAAAAATAAGCTCTGGCAGCCTACATAATAAATGGGAAAAGCATCAAGCTTGCAGGATTGTTCTCTTTTACAGATTAAAAACAGAATTGGAGAACAAAGAGTATTCTAACAGCTGTTTACTTTGCTTTCCTGACACTTCTGCATTTCAAGTTTAAAGAAAAAAAATTAAAAAACAAACCTAACCAAAGCAAAAGAGTAAACCTGATAAACCAAAAGGTAAA
This sequence comes from Erithacus rubecula, assembly GCF_903797595.1. Lineage (NCBI taxonomy): Eukaryota > Metazoa > Chordata > Aves > Passeriformes > Muscicapidae > Erithacus > Erithacus rubecula. Next base: position 3,462,960 of record NC_136662.1, on the reverse strand, counting down.
AGAAGCAATTTTTATAACAGGACTGCCTTGAATGCACCTCCCCTCCTCATAAAACCTCTCAACATTTCCACTACAGTAAATGCATTTAGAGTGACATTTGTACCATATATTTACTCTTCCAGCAGGAAGCTGTGAAGTGCAGCAAAAAGTACTGGAGGTGGAAATCCAGATGAATTTTTACTGGTCTATCTTAGCTTCTGCTTTTCAAGAAAAAAAAAAAAAAAAAGGAAAATGCTTTAGCAATATAGGCAGATCCACTAGAGAGTACTCTGTAAGAACTGAAGAAAAAAGTGCCCTCCAAGAGGCATTTTCTGTGTTGGACACAAGCAAAGTAGGAGAAAGCCTTTCCAAAGCACCTGAGAAAAGTATGAGGGATGAAATAAAATGTAGATTACAACCTGGAATTTTCAGCATCCTACCTTATATGCAAAACTATACATTTGAAATAATTTAAACAGTACTTAAATATATATTGTTCTAGTGCAGAGGCCTAACTCTTGTGTATGTTATGTCTGCACTTTATATTTGTGTGTGTATATGTTTGTAAAAAGAGGGGTGTGTTTTATTAGATGAGTATAGTTGAAAAAAATATATAATCCCCTTGTCAGTCTAATATAAGCAATTACCCCTCCCTTGAAACCTTTTCTCTCACATCACCATGATCATAGTAACAGACTACTTACTTAAGATTCTAAAAAATCTCCCCTGGTGAACTTGAAAATTGCAATCTCCTGCCTTCAACTGCAGTACTTCAGTCACTTAAAACAGACAGCAGAAATATGAGATTTGTGTCATTTCATACTTGATCCTGAATGCAATAAAAACTCTTGTTTGCTCTCCTTAGTCCTACCAGACACAAGTATCCAGTTGCATGTCAAGCAGCAGCCCTGGATAACAAAACAAGCTCTGACACTGGAGCAAGAGAGAGGCAGCAGTGTTGGGGTTTTGGTGCTGCAGGATAAACTCTGAGGTCCACAGGGAAATCTAAATGGTGTGTTTTTCTGTTTACCTTCAGGTGACAATGTCCAAATGCTGCAACACATCACTGAGCGTCGGTTACAAAAACTCCTGTCACCAAGAATAAAAATGGATGGATGAATAATGGTCAGGCTGGACCTTCTGCCTCCTGGCAGCAGGATTGAGCAGAGATTTAAAAACAGCTTGTAAGCAATATGCAGCCAATCTAGACCTATATAATCAGAGCTGGAATCATCAGCATTACACAGACATCAACTTACCTCTGAATAGAGATCAGGGACTTGCTGGTGTTTCTCAAAGGACCCAGCTTCATCGACTGAAGTCAGTGAAAGCATTACTTGTTTCACAATCTGTTTTTCCAACTAAAGTCACTGACAGCACTGAATAAGTTATTTTTTCCTTCTTAAAAGCTTGCACTCAGATTTAATTGAAAAAACATGATTAAGTCTACTCTTCTCCATATAGAAAAAGAATTATTCAAATTAGGACACACTGTAAAATATTTTGAATGTTTTCTTCAAATAAGACACTGCCATTTATGAAAAAGATTTTTGTTTTGATCAAATGAGTAACAAAAAGCACAACAGCAAGTACATCTTAACAGATGAAGGAACAGGATTTCCCTTTTTTATTTTCATTCACTGCCACCTCTTTCTACATCTTCCTTAAAGATCAACATTTCTGTATTTCCATTAACTGCAAAGCAAGGACAATTCAAACATGTGCAAACACAGATTAACATGCTGGATACAGTGGGTCACCCATCCTGAAAGGCAGAGCTTTACCTACATTGTCCATATTTGTCTGCAGGGTATCAAAAGTGTGGCTTCAAGGGGAGGGAATGAAGGGAGAGAGGGATGCTCAGCATTAGATGCCAGTTTCCTGAAGAGAAGCCACCTTTCACAATAAAAAGCAAAAGCTGTGCACTCAGGAAACCTTGTATTAATCTCCTATGTTATATGCTCCACATCAGCAATCATTTCTATCCAAATGGATGTACCTAAATCAAATGTTATGGCAGCAAAACTGCCCTCTGATGAGGCACCCTGATCATTTAAAAGACAAGAGGCATCTTTGTAAAGCATTTGGTGCTACTATGATTCTTTCAGTGCTTCCTCCAGAAGGAAGAATCCCCTGAAACTTATTTCACTCCATTTTTCAAACTGAACTTGGTGCAACCTGTTCAGGTTACTTTGAAGAAAAATGTTGAATCAATCCACATTCTAAAATGCCTCAGAAAGAAGCAAAATCCCAGCAGTAAATCCACCTAATTAAGTGAGGGTGTATCTAGCCCATAGCTATTATCTCTTCTCAGCTTAATATTTTTAAACACCCTGTATGTGGAGCAGGCAGTAAGCTCTTCTCATTATTTCTCAAATGAAGCTGAGTAGATCTAACCCAAATTATGGCAAGATAAACCAGACAACTTAAGTGATGAAAATTGTACTTTTCCCTCTGCTTTAGGGACACTTCTGGCTCATCTGTCCTCTGATCAAGGTGAGCCTGATAAAGCTGAAAATTACACTGTGTGACTGGATTGTATGAGATTATCTTTCCCCTGAGAAGTGATTTATTTTAGTAACTCTTAATGAATAAGAAACTTTCTACTCCAACACACTGCTCTTCTTATGTGTGGATGGCTCCTTATTGCTTTGAGTGAGAGATCACATAAAAGAAATGGAGGATCTGAGTGGCTACATCTTCTTCATGGCTCAAAGACAATTTTGTGTCATAAGATAGACCTTCAGGGACCACCAGTTCCATAAAAATGGAAATGAATGTCATCAGTTTGTGGGTTTAACTGCAAAAGTCACTGGCATATCTTCTACTTTTTGAGCGTGAGGAAAGTCCAGTTTTGGTTTTGAGGGGTCTTGCTTTGTAGAATTTGGGGGTTTTTGACCTTTAGATGATTCCAGGAGATGTTGCATGTTAAGTCTGAAAATAAGGCGAGGATCCGGTCCAGAAAGAGATGGGCAATTGCAGCTCTCTCTTATTTTAAGAGCCTGTGAACACATAGGAAAACAAATCAAGCTCATTCAAATAGGAAAAGCAAGAAAGGTGTTAGTCAGTGACTTTGGCTTTCCAGTCAGGTTTGTATTTGCACATTGGTTAGTGTAATAATGAGCCTGAATTGTTACTGAACAACTTCTCAACAGAAACCAAGAATTCTTGTGACAGAATGTAGCAATATGATAAAACAATGGGAAAAATGAAGAGTGAAATTATTTTCTCACACTGATCTCCAGGATGGATATTCCAAAAGGTACAGCATAATTAGACAGGAAGTTATCCAAAGTTTTCTGTGATACTTTTCCACATCACTACCTTTTAATTTACACTCACATGTAAACTAAACTTTCTGTAACCCTTTCAGGCTACTTTGAAGAAAAATGCTGAATCAATCCAAATTCTAAAATTCCTCAGAAACAAAAATTCCAGCAGGAAATCCACTTCATTAAGTGAGGGTGTATCCAGCCCACAGACTATTACTGCACATAGCTTCAAATTTTTATATTTATATTTACATTCAAATGTAAATGAAAATGACTGCATCAAGGAAAAAAAAGGGCCCTGAATAATTTACTTCCTCAGATATGTTCTATTATTGAAGTAACTATATATAGATGTCTGACTCAAAGAAGGAGGGAAAATCTCCAATAACATAATGGACTTTTAACTGTTTGGCACAGAGATCAGGATGATTCATCAGTATAGTTAAAGTCCTGTTACACAAGTGATCTCATCTCCAAAAAGCATTTGGAGTATTCCAAGTTTCCAAGTATTATGAGAAAATAATGTCACAAGAAAATAGTGTGACAAGAAAATAATGTTTCTGGAATGCAACAATTTCTCTGGACAAAAAATCAGCAGTGAGAGAGCAAACTTTAAGTTAGTCCTGATTGCTGAGTAAATGTCATTGCTTGCATCTGACAAGTAAGAAGGTAGGGGCACAAAGGAGTCAGAGAATCTCCCAGATTCTCTTAAATCTCAAAATTCATTAGAACAAGCATATTCCCCCCAGATCATCCTGTCTGGTTGGCAATCTGAGAAAGGTGCAACAGTGGATGAATCTCATGTCTCAAAGGCACTGTGGAGAAATTGATACCAACCTGGTCAAAGTCAGCTGTTTTAAAGGATGCTAAAGCTGTGTTCATTGTCACAAAGCTGAACATACCTCAATCAGAGCACACAAAGTGGCAGCTCCTGTGTTTGGCACACAACCACAGATGATGTGCTTTGTAAGCAGCTGTACACAGAACTATTGGTTCCATGGATCCTCCTATAACTCATTTAAACTAATTTAGAAAAGTAGATCCTATGTATCCTATAGTAAAATATTACATGTAGAACTTTAGAGGGTACTACATCTCCACTGAGAACTACATTTTCATGATCTACAAAATGAACCACCAGGACCAAAACATTAATCAATGGTCACTGTGGTAGGGTCACATTTGCTCAATATCACCTGTCTTGGCCTCAATTAACAGCATAAACCATGGGCAGATTTACATCCAGCTCTGTTTTTAATTCTTTCATAGAAAAAAACAGTTCAAATGTGCATTTCATTCCACTTCATAATCATGGATTCCTGGAAAGCAATGGCCAGAGCTGTCCTGAGCTGTAGCCAGGTGCCTCCTGGCCAGTACTTGGGACTGTCAGCAGAAAACACAGGCTGATTAATTTGTTCTAGATGGATTCATGAGGAGGAAGAAAATAACACAGTTTTATGCTAGCAGTCCTAGCATTGCATTGTAGACAGAGAAGAAATTTTTAATCTGCTTCATATCCACTAGCTTTGTCTGAAGCATCAAATCAAATCTTCCAGTACAGCTCTGCATAAGTATTTGCCCATCATTTTGAAACACTTTGATATTCTTCCACAGGAGGCACTGAAAACATCCTACTACAGCAGATTTTAAAATAGAAGAGCAGAGCTTTTTAACTCTCTTTTTTTTTTTTTTTTTTATAAGGAGGTTCCAAAACATATTTCTCTGCTAAATTTACTACAGTGAACTGATAGTTTGCTGTAAATGGCTAGAAACAGAATTTAAAATTAACAAATGGTTTTGGGAAAAGATACATTCCAAAAATATAGCAAGAGCTTCTCCAGTTGTTTTCTGCTGAAATGTAAAATTCAAATTACTGGATACACAAGTCTGGACTGGGCATGCAAATATTGTTCCTGTCTGAGTTTTAGAAAGTGTGACTAAAGCTTTAACAGCTGGTTTTTCTACAGCATGATCATCCATGTAGTCACCAAATGTAACTGTACTGCTGAATATTCTTCTGTTTCAGTGACCAATTAATTTCTAAACTAATATTTATGATAAACCAAGAGTTTTCTCTTGTTCTCTTCTAGAACAGAAGCTGCTCCAAGACTGCACTAATGACAAGCAGTGTTATTCAAGGCATAAGGGAATACAAATATTTAGGCTGTATCCTGGAAAAGGCAACATAACCCTCTTTTAAACTAATATAGCAATTTTGTATCTCTGGGATTTCCTGGCTATACAGTGCCTGACCTATTTCCATGGTTTCACTCACCACAAGTTCCAACAGCAAAGATAAAAACCAGTAGTTCAGGTGAACATTTTTGCCCTGTGGATGTCTGAGTTCCTGCTAGACATAAAGCTGTGCAAGGGGGTAGAAGGCAACTATTCAACAGCACCTCACATGCCACTGAAAAACTCCAGATATGGAAAGAAAAGCCATGTTAACTTGTCACCTTCCTGCTCAGGACAGCTGTAAGTGCACATTGCAGTGAGAGCAGCCATCTGCCTGCTTATTGGTTCAGGAGATTCCAAATAAAACATCCAAACTCTTGCTTGTGAGCTACAAAGGTGAAGCTGTGTTTCTGAGCTGTGCTATCACAGTCACCTCCTGCAATGTTTGAGAGCAGGGAAGGCAAGAGAATCAAGGAGGTCTCCTTGATCCTTTTACCTCCATGTGAAGCTACCAGCAGAGACAAATAGAGAAATAAGTAATATTTAGCTTCCAATATTAATCCTTCACACTGTCACAGATGCCAGGGCACCTGCTGGGTCTGAAGCCCTTACAGTCTTAAAGAAGTAGCAGTAAAAAGATGATTAAAGGAATTGGTAGACTCCACTGGATAGAGAAGAAAAGCAGCTTATATATAATTTTAATATTTCCAATCTTCCACTGATGTTGGAATAGGAAAGAAAAATTGTGACAAAATATTTAATAATTTTATAGGGAGGATAGAAATGCAGGTCAGTGGTTTTTATTCTTGTATCCATATTGATAGGGCTTAATTGACATATTCTAGTACTTGAATTATCTGAAGTAATGTTCACATCATAGCAAAGGGCAAATATCCCAATCCACTTTTAAAGAGGAAGGAAAATAAATGTATCCCACATCAAAAGGCAGCAGAGCAAAAAGTATTAGCTACACAAAAAATTAATAAAAATAATAAATAGCCAATGTGGATTTGACAAAAATGGGTGTTGCCAAAGTAAATGAATTAACTTTTTTTGACAAGTGAAATGACTTAGCAAACAAGACAAGCAGTGCAATTGATATATCCCAACTTATGATCTTTAAATGATCTCACCATGGCATTTCCATGAGAAAGTGGAAACAGGATTTACAGTGAATCAAAACTGGAATCTGAGCCAACAACATGATGCTAAAAAAGGAAATGTCACATCAAGATGAATTTTTGTATCACAGGCAAGGCTCAGTAGATAACCTTCTGCTTTATTCAGTTTAGCTGAGGCTTCCACTGATGTCCAGTGCTGCATTTGAACAGCACACTTGGAAACAGACACTGCAGCAAGTCAGAGAACATGAAAATAAAACATTGAGGTGAACTAGAAGATCCTGCATCTTTTCTCTGGCACTGCACTCCCATAGACTCTCTGTTTTCAGAACAATGATCATCCTCTCCCCCTTATAAAAATTATTTTAAGACTTCTTTTTCTGAAAAATGCATCTTTCCAGCCTCCATGTAGGAATTCTAAGAGATTTCAGTTTCCTATTTAAGAGTATACTCTGTTTTCCAGGCTTACAATCCAAGCACCTCCTTGTCGGAGAGGAAATACTTTAAAATCACAGCAAATTTTTTTCACTTGCATTATTTCATTTCCAGGACAGCACCACTTTTTAACTGCTTATACCTCTCTTATTCAGTGATTCCTCAGCATGGCTGAGCTTCCACCTTGCTCAGTAAATCAGATGTAAGATCTTTAACACTTATTTGATTAGGTCTCACTCTTTTAATGACTTGGAAGGGATCCCTGTGATAGTCCCCCTTTAATTTACACTTCCTGAAACTGTTCAGTCACCTCATTGAGATGTGACATTTCATTACCTGAAGAAGAATTTTCACTTTGATTACACCTTACTGTGAGCCTACTTTAAAGACTGTAGAGAAACAGACTTGTCCCAAAAAGCTTATCCCTATTTGTCCCAGGTATAGTAGCTGGTCTAATAAGAGATGTATTGTCCTGAAAAGCATTTCAGCTCCAAAACCAGCAGCACATGAAACCCAATAATGCTCATGATGGATCTGGCACTGAGTCTGAAAAAGTACCACTTTCTTCACAGAGAGATACTAGAGATAAAAAGCCCTTTTTTGATAATCTGGCTTTTCTCCTGGGCTCTGAATATCTAATGACAATTACTATATGGTAAGCATCCTGTTCTAAAATGTTCAAAGTGTGTGAACAATGAAACAAAAAGGGGTTCATATTGAGCAACAATAAAAGCCTGGAATTCCCCTTCCACACCTGAAATCCAGCCTGAAGGCAGCAGCTCCCATGAGAAGGGGAGTCAATGCTTCAGACAAGAAGCCTCCCCTACACATTTTTTTCCATCTTTATTCCAGTTTTTGTAGTGCCAACCTCACTTATCTTGTGAACTGGCTAAAAACAGAAAGCCTTTAGGCCCTGGTTTCTCACCCTACCCCAAAGAATGTTTAAGGTAAAAGGCAAACAAAAACATCTCCCCTCAATTATCTTCCCAGCCTCCACTGCTCTTGGAAGTGAGAGTAGCTGTAAAAACATGAGGGTTGTTCCACCTGCTAAACTATGAGAGATGAGACAGAAATAACAGTTCTACACAGTTGCTCAGTTATTTAACTTATTTGCTCAGGCCTGGGGTAGAACATAAGAAGTAATTTATTTTATTACCTCTTTATAAGCCAGTCAACAACTATATGAAAATAAACGATCCTGAACCCTTTATATTCAATCTAGCTAAAACTGAGGCTCCACAACAAAAATCATTTTCTATCCAGCTGCTTAAATGAATTAGAAAATCCATCAAAAACAATCTCCCAGCCTGCTTTTGCAAATTACAGACTTTGTGTATATTAATCTGAAATATCCAGTCTAGCCACTCTTCAGCCTACTATCCCTAATGCTGACTTTGATTTATGCCATCATTTAGAATATTTACTGTATTCATTCTCATCAAAGGATTCATGAAACTTTTTTTCTCCTTTGAAGTCAGCAAACACCTCAACATTTTAGTGCTCCCTCTGCCAATAAATCTTCAAGTGTCTTTACAGTTTGGAACTGAGAAAGACTTAAAGTGACAGAGAGCTAAAAAAAAAAAAAAAAAAAAAAGAAGAAATTACTAGTTGGTTATAAAAAGAATATTTCCAAACATAGTTTAGCTTGCTGAAAAATAGTGTCACATTGGAGTACTTTAACACTGTATTTTATTTTTTTATTTCCTACAAAAACAAGAGAAGTCAAGACAATCCAAGGATCCTGCTTAAAGACTGCCTTTCCAAAATGGCAAAAAACCAGAAAGAGTGGACGAGACCTGTGGCACTGTCACATCTATATCAAAAGACCATTCAAAAGCAAAAATGTTATGCTTTGATCAGAAACCAGAAAAAAAAAAATCCAAACCACTTGAAATATAATTACATTTTATCTGTGCTATCATACTTCTTCCTTATTTAATAAAACCTTCAAGGTTGAAAGCTTTGCAATGGAGAATTTCTGTAAGGATAAAGATAAACCACAGTTCTACCAGAATAAATCAATACTAAAGCAGCTAATTAATTAATTAATATCAAACTACTTCTGGCAACTTTCCTGAGAGGCAAAGACACTTCCCTGAGCCCTGCTCACCTCTGGGATGAGGCGCTCCAAGTGCTCAGCTCTGTTTTCATGGGAAGGGTGTGTGGAGAGCCACTCTGGCAGCTTGGGCTGCCCCTGAATGGCTTCTGCCAATTCCATCTGCTGCCAAAAGACACTGCTGGCTCTGACATCCACACAAGCCTGAGAACAGAAGGCAAATGGAAACACCAATGTATGTTTAAAGTAATAAATAGACAGTCTAATTGAAATTGAATTACAAAACACATCTTACATTTTAAGTCACTAAAGCCTGTTTAGATGGTCTTTATACCTGACAGGAAAAAGCTGTTCCAAAAATATCTAAAAGCAATAAAAAACTCATGCCTTAAAAAAGACCTGAATTAAGAAAATTCAGGAGGAAGAAAAGGTTTATAATTTTTGGCATATACTTGTTCTTTAAAAAAAAAAAGCTCAGCTGCAAACTAGAAGTTATATTTACTAGAACAAATTAATCATCCCCACAGATTTAGGCAAATTTACAGGAAGAAGCTGAGAGACAAAAACACAAGGTTATAATAATTTATACCTAAATATACCTAAAATAATTGGAAATGCTTTTCTGTAATTGATTACATGGCCTTTCATGGGTGATCTGTGGAATCTATGACACAATAAAAGAGTAATTCTGTAGAATTCCTGGCTCTGTTCAATAAGTACATATTTAACCACAGTTACAGTTCTATCACTGTAACTTTTAGAATTGCTTTTGTGTATCACCAGACTCCTCTAATTTTACATTTATGTAGAGAAGAAAAATAAATAAGATTTCTTACACTGACTTTTATTTGCTAAGAAAAAAAAAGTAGTCAGAAGATAAGAAAATTACTTCTTCCTATTCCCCATCCTGGGAATAGAAGTAGTGCTTCATCCTTTGAATTTATTTATTTAAATTATTATTATAAAAAGGTTATCTGCACAAGCAGAGAAATGCTCATATGTTACTTCACTTATTTCTTTCTGGTATGGCCCTACTTTTTTAGTATTAGAAAGCAGTGAGCACAAACACAGCAATTACATTTTTTAATGGATTATATTATTCTCTTAGACAACTTACAAATGCAGTTTTAATCCCAGAATCAAAGTTAATTTTTAAAACCCTTTCTTAAAGAAACATTAATAATTATTAGAAGGAAATTTTTCTTATGAAATATTAACACTAGATGGTGCTGCTCTCACTGGTATCTCACACATAAGTCTATTGCACTTAGTCAGGAATCAAAGAGTTGGTTCAGTTCCTTTAATATGGAATTAAATTCCACAGGCAAAACAAAGTAATTGGAAAAATAAACTATGAAAAAGTGCTGAGTATATTCTGACCAAATTTTTGTGTTACTTTAGCAAAGCTGTATTGTTACTATGGCTGTATTTAGCTTAAATCTTTACATATCATTAAATCCTACTTATGGAAGATCTCTACTTAGAGTTCTCCTGTTCACAAATACATGGGGTTTTCTTCTAATAGCAATAAACTGCACAGAAAGAAGACTGTGCAGGTAATGCCCAAGTTTACACACTTCAATGATATTACACACAATTACCCAGAATGACTAAAAACTATTTTATTTCCCACCATTTCATGAAATTACACATCTTCAAAAAGTTATAGTTTACCTCCATATGAAGAATGAAAGTCCCTCTGATTGTAACAGAAACTGAAAAGTGTCTGATACTTATTTTTTTGTTATTTTATTTTTATTGCTAATAAAACCAATCAGTTGTAGTTACCTTTGCTGCAAACTGAAGTCCCACTTTATCAGCTTCAGCCTCCAGGGTTCTGCTGTAGGGTCTGTCAAACATGAACTGCAAAGAAACCCATCAAAGCTCTATTCCTTGGATTGGAATGTCTACAAAGATAGAGCCTCATTTCTGTCTTTGAACCTTCTCATAGGAAGTGGGCTTTATCTATCATGCTCACATTGCATGTGATCAGTATTAATTTTCTTAATGTAATCTCTAATTCCATTATATGTAACTCATTGATCCTGTATTCAGTTGGAATTAATTCAAATTAGATATATTTTCATGGGTACTCTCAGCAGTCAATCTCATTTCACAGCAACTGAAAGCTAAATACCAACTTTTCACCAGAATTTTTTCACTTCACTGTTTTATTGGCATCAAGATGTTTCTTGAAGCAACTGTAGGTAAAAAAATCCAGTGTTTCCCTAAACTTTTATGGTGCCTTTAAGCCTGGTATCATCTATTTCATATGGCAAACTGCCCACAATAAGGAATGCAGCCATAAACACTTGCATGCAGAAATCACTTCTTTGCCATGACTGTCCCTGACACAAGCTGCAAATTACCCTTGAGAAATCCAACTAGAAGACATAAAGCTGCTCAAACTCCTCTCTCATTTTTCTAGAGGATTAACACACTAAGAGACAGTGGTGGTTTTCTCAAATGTAATTCATGTAGATTTGGGCAGCCTTACCCTAGTCTGTCATGTTATAGTAAATTCAAATCAGGACTTGTTTAAACAGCCTGCTCCTGCAGAGATAAGGAATCTGTCACAACATCCTGGTTTAGTCATCCATTAGGAAATGTGAACTGAAGAATAGCAAATGTGCAAGGTTAGAGAAGAGAGAAAGGTTTATCAGCTCAAAGAGCTCTTTATCAGCTCTTTATCTAGCTATAGAAATTTGTCCTCCTTAGAAGTTTCTGGAGAAAAAAAGCACCAAAAACCAAACAACAAATCAGTTTGAAATGAAGAGCACCAAAGAAGTGGTCCAGACCCTCGAGTGCATAAAGGTAAAATAAAAATTTTTTGCTGCTTTCCAAAGCAGTACTGATAGATTTTCTTTCCTAAATCAAATATAGAAGCCAACCAAAACTGGCTTTTAAAAGCCAAACATGCTGTAAGAAGTAAGCAGAGATGAGGTGACTTTCCAAATTCTTAGTTTCCATACAGACCTTAAACATCGTAATTATTAATATATTTTTAAAATCCTCTGATGATAAAGTAATTCCTTGAAGTGGAATACATGTTTTTATTGCCTTGAAAAGTGTTCTAGGTCTGTTGGTGCACATATATTCACTAAACAGCAAAGAAACCTCTGGCCAGTCTGTCATACATTCCTGAAGCATCATTTCCTAGTTGGCCAGATAAACTATTTGATTAATTATTAAACACTTTTTAGACAGGGAAATTTAATTGGTAACCTACGAAAGTCCTGAGGTATCTAACATACAGGGTATCATCAGCTACTGAAAAATAAAATTGTTTAAGAAATATTTTGAGAATGTGCTGGAATGAAAAATTAGAACTTCAAACTCTGATCTAAAATCCTTGTCAGAAATTGGACACCAAAAAGAAGATGAATTTGATTTTTTAAATCAATTATCAGAGCTGCCTGTGTATATTGAAGAAAAGGAAAGTTCCAGGGATGTTGACTACCCAAAATCACCAGTTTTCACATGAAATACAAATCTTGTGGTGTAAGGTGGACAAGAAAGGAGTATGGAGTACTGCATCTGTACATACTGGTGTGTGGGGCTGAGTAAAACACAGAGTCATGCTTGGTGTTACTCCAAGAATAGTTCCCATATAAAAGAACTTTTTTTCTGCTCTATAACAAAGCCAATATGCTTCAGCCCAGAAATACATGTTTAAGGAACAACCCCAAATAAATGTCACAAGAAAAGTTAACAATTTATTAAGGAAAGAAAATCCATTAGCTTTGGGGGAAAGGCAGAACTGGAGCTCACATGCCCAAAGGCCTACAAAGAATCACTGGGAAACACTTAGAGTCAATAATAAAAAATACACAATAGTCAGCAGGTCAAAAAGTCAAGCCTCTAAGGACATAAGAGAAAAACAAATATTGAAACAGAAGCAAGCACCACAGCATGGCTTAAATAACCCTTTCACAGAATGGGATGTTAAAGCTTCAGAAAGCAAAATACAGCTATGGAAGAAGAGGAAGAGAAGCATCCTGAGAAAATGTGCAGAACAATTCACTTTCATGTAATCACAACAGGCAAATACTGAATGAGGGAAACAGACACTGCACTCCTGGGTGACTTAAAAAAAAATCCAAAATTTCTATTCAGATTCTTTTGTCTGCTGGATATAAGCTTTGCAAGTATTTTCATCACTTCAACATTACTGAAGTTTGATCAGCCTTTTAAACCAGGATGGTATCCTATAGATGATGTTTCCTTTGCACAGAACTCAGAGCTTAAACCCAAATTCCCATTCCAATCTAAAGCACAGCTCTAATCCATGATGCCAAAATACCCATTCTCTGTGGAGAGAAGAAGAGATGCTGACAGGGAGTTGAATCTTGCTGTCTAAATTATGAGCAGTCTCAGGATTCATTCACACTTTGTTTTTTCCAAATTCAGCTCTTCAAAATGCTGGCTAGCATTCATCAATGTATTGGTTTCTTAGCTACTTGTGCAAATATCCAAGCTCTTTAGAGATAATTTATGTTCAGAATCCACACATCTACCCATTAGCATAAGAACTACCAAAACAGATTGGTTATGTTTAATTTCATGTTTTTGAGAAACTGGAGGAAATCTCAGGAAAAGCATCAAGTCAAAGAAACCAAAAAGATCTTTCATTTTAATTCAGATTCCACTTTTATGATCTAAGCAAATTTCTATTTTAAAAACACACTTTAAAAAAAATAAATAGATCAGTAACTGTCCAGAGGGTAAATTAAACTGCTGAAGAAAACTGGCACTAGAAAGCCTCTGAATTTTACTTTGATGAAATATTTGCTGGCTGAAAAGATTATTTTAGTAACTTGTACTATAGCATGGTTTATATAAAGAGTGTTTAGATTCTCAATTTTTTCATCTTGGAAACCATTCTTGCCACTAGAAATATATTTGAAGAATCCCATATATTTAATTTGTTTAGGAAGAATTTAACAGCTACTTAAAATAAAGCTATGGCATTTTACCATATAAAACCTTAAAGGGCAAGTTACCTTTCTAAAAGACAATCATCTGTCTTAATTGGCAAGCAAGGTTCCTGCAGCCTGTGCAACTAAATCCAGTCATTTAGGGAAACCTGAAATTCTCCAACATGACAAGTTAAAATCAGCATCAACTAAAGCAGAATCAGACCTATAAAAACATACCTCATTCCATAACAGATTCAAATATTAATTTTTGCCATTTTGCCTTTTCCCCAAACTTACTATTTTGTGCAGTAAAAGATTAAAAATATCTTTCCAAGGAAATCAGGAAGGACAATAGAAAATGTCAGCCTTACCTCCTGCAACTTGCTCTGAATCCACTGGCCAACAACTGCCAAACTATCCCGAGGACAGATGGCCCAAATCATGGTGAGAAAGATGAGTGAGAGAAAATCCAAGAAGTGAACCAGGCTGGCTTTCTCTGCCTGCAAGCAGAAAGTGTCCCATTTTCATTCCTTACTGTCTGGCATTTCTTTACAACATAACAGAATTTGGAAACACTTTAAAAATCACTGTGGGTTTTTTTTTTTTTTTCCTGTGGAGCCACAGGAATAGGGCAAGCACAACATTTCCTGCTTGTACAAAAATAAAATAATAATAAAAAAACCAGTTGGATACAAGGTACTTTCAGGCCAGAATTCACATAAGCAGCACAAATACAGCTGGAAAAAATACATTCTGCCTATCAGCCTCTCAGATATTCAAAGCTTCAGGTAGGATGGAGGCAACAAGCAGAAAAAGTTATTCACTAGAAAGGTCAAGAAACACTTCAGTGTGAATGAAAAATCCATAAAAATACTTCAAAGACTGTTCTTTACATTAATTTGGGAAGATATAAGACATCATTGAGACATGATCACTAATGGGATAAGAGGATACTACACACAATGTATTTATTTTTTATTTTCTGCTGCTTCCCTTTAAATTCAGAATCCAAGTGATTATTTTGTTTTCCAGACCTCTATTTGACACTGCAACAAATTGATCAGAGCATTTACAAGCAGAATCATGCAATACTTCTCTCTGAACCAACTGGGTGACACAGATGCCATATAAACAAGACAAGTTCTTTTTTAATATCAGAAATAATTTTTTAGAAGTTTAAAGGGTTGGCTGGCTGAACCGAGCCTAAGAAACCACGATGTGAACAGTTGCTCTCCCAAAATCAGACCAGAACAAGCCCTGGGTATTTCAGAATTTGAGGTTTAAAACTATGTGCTACAATAATAATAGTATCAATATTCTAAGATACTTTTTAGAAGTGCATCCACTTCTGAAGGTAGAAACAATTGTAGGAGTAAGAGAGTTGCTGAGTACCTCCAGTTCTTTAAGTCTGCACTGTAGGAGAAGGAGCTGCAGACCAAGTTGTAAATGACTCTTGAAAGTGAATCATAATCCACCTGTACAGCTGTGAATAAAGCCCTGGCAGCTTTTGTGTTAACAGGGACCACAGGTCTTCTGACAGTTATTAAGTGCTACACGAATAATAAGGATCTACTGTAGCAGACTACTCATTTCAAACTCAATTTTGCATTAATTAGATAGAGTCACACTGAAAACTTGGTTGGTAATGATAGGGAAAATCATAACTAGAGTAATTAGAATTAATAATTTAAGAATATTAGACAGCTTTCTTTAAATACTTACTGCATGTTCCAACACAGCGTGAGCTATTTCATGTCCTAAAATAAATGACAGCTGATGAATATCAGAAACTGCCTCCAGTAACCCAGTGAAAACAAACACTTGACCATTCTGGAAACAAAGAGAATAAAAATTAAGTGGGAGACATATCAAATGCTGTTTGAATATTCTTAATTTTTTTGTGTAGTGAGTATACAACTTACTGGAAGCACAAAAGCATTTACACCTGGTTCATCCACCACGTGGATAACCCACTTGAGAGCTGAGACTTGAGGGATGTCCTTGTTGCTTTCAGACAAATGCCCAACAACTCTCTCCACAACCTGGTAGCGTGCATCTGTCTCAGGTAACATCTGATTTTTGAATTGCTCCATCCACTGAAAAAAAAAAAAATAAAATAAATCACTGGTTCTAATTTTTAAGGTGGACAAATGTATACAAAAGATGTAGTTTGAAAATATCCTTGTTCTGTTCTTGTCTCATGTCTAACAGATGGGAATATGGATACATTTGGATATGGTTTATCAAGTTTCACTTTACATGAGGAAATCACAGAACTCAAAATTACAAGGACTAGTTCATGGACAAGAAAAGGTTAAGAATGCATGGTATGTGCTTTGTAACCATTATGTACTCAAGGAAAGGAAATTCTAAAAAAGGATGGGGACAAGAGGAGGAGGAAACAGATGAAGAGACTCTGCAGGGTTCAGAGCATGAAGTTCAAAACTCATCAAGGACTACAACCTTTGTTTGTCCATCTCATTAACAGGACTATCTTATCACTAAGAAAAACAATGATTTTTGAGTACTTTCAATTTCTTGTCTAAAATCTTACCATATCATATTCCATCTGTG
Organism: Erithacus rubecula; assembly: GCF_903797595.1. Classification (NCBI taxonomy): domain Eukaryota; kingdom Metazoa; phylum Chordata; class Aves; order Passeriformes; family Muscicapidae; genus Erithacus; species Erithacus rubecula. Next base: position 3,446,429 of record NC_136662.1, on the reverse strand, counting down.
ACAGCTCCCTAAAATGCTCTTTGCCAAACACCAGCAGCCGAGCACGCCCAGTGATGGGTGTCTCCTCCAAGTGGGTAAAATAAAACATGACAAACACAACTCCCAAGCTGCTGACACCCAGCAGGATCTTCCATTTGTTTTTTCTTGCACTTTCTTTGAAGAGTTCCCGTTTATTAGGAGGAAGTGCCTTCCACCAATTTCTTATGCTCCTGTAAGATACAGTGTTAACTTAGGACACAGCTGAAAAGGAATTTTTTACTGTATTCTTTGTAACAGCCTCATCTCATGTAGGAACTTATGGGGGGTTGTAACTGTAACTGGCTTCCACTCCACTGCATTTCTTCCCTCTCACAGGAAAAGAAGGAATGCTCCTTAGTGTCTTGGTTCATCTCCTTCCACCAGATGTAAATGAGGAGGAAAAAAGCAAAAAATACATCTAACATCTCTGATAATGGGAAAAAAAACAAACAAAAAAAAACCCCACCTCTTGTTGAGCAAACTGTCAGTCAAACAACAGTACAAACACACCTGCCATCCTCCCCACACTCACACTTTGCATGATGGGTCTTATGCTGAGAGAAAAGTATTTTACCTGCCAAGAATGATGGCAAATAATTTCTGAGCTGGCTTCACAATAATCCAGAAAAGAGGAACTGGTGCAGCCTGAAGTGATGCTGATGTGTGAAAAGAGCCGTTGATCTGAATGTTGCAGGCAGGAAAGCGACGTGGGGGTTGCCCTACAGAACTGATCAGGAAGGATGGGATCTTCTCCCCCAGTGGCTGAGAAGACTGGGAGAAAAACCTTCCTGAACTATGGTGTGCATTCCTGTTCAGTTCCTGTCCACTTGTATGTGGGACATCCAAAAGACATCTGAGTCCTTTACCAAAGGAATTTCTATAGGAGTCAGGGTTTCCAGCTGAAAAACAGTTTCTAGCATTTCCACTCAAACCCAACCTTTGGCATCTGTTTCTGTCACCCTGAGTTCGGCACCATCCTATGTAAGACCTAGAGAGATTCTTGCACTTCCCCTGCTTGCACAAAGAAGCCAAACGAGACAAAACACAGTTCCTGCCCGACACCTTTAGGCCACAGATGATATTCATAACTTCTTTGGTTGGTTACCCTGAAATAAAGAAAAAAAAATTCATTTTCCCTGAACGGATACTATGTATTAGTATGTTCAACATGTGCATTTCACAAAAAAAGGCCACAGTCACAACTGCATCCAGTTACAGTTTTAAGACATCAACCTGCTTCCGACTGTGAAAGGTATCAGTGTCTTGCATCACTGAGAAAAAAACAAGGCCATTTAATTTTTTCCTTTCACTTTCATTACCACCAGATCAGAGTGACAGCAGGTGGCCCTTGTGGGTCATCACCTTTCCTCACTGAGCTCCTGCCTGCCGGTGTAATTCCTGTACATGAGGAAAAGCAGGAACTGTGAGCACATTGCTCGTACCTCACTCCTGGCCTAGCATCAAAACACAGCCACACCAAATCTCCGCCAGCCCGGAGCCTCCGGCTCACGGCCATGGAAATGCCTTGGCACGGAATAGACCCAGGCCCTCCCGCCTGAGGGGCCCGCCCCGCTCATTTTCACCCTCTGGCTCCGATCGCGGCCTCTGCTTCTCCCCCAGCCCCGCCACCCTCGGGGGTAACCGCGATTATCGTGACATGAGCTGATGTGAGGAGCCGGAGTGGGATATGAGGGAGACGTGTCACTCTGAGGCGCCCGCACGGGTAATGGCGGGCGGGAGGCGGGGGACAGCCCCGGCCGCCTCGCAGCTGCACGTCCCAGGGACCGGGAACGACCTCCTCCACTGGGCTCCCCTACTCACCACCGCGGGAGGCGGCGGCGGAGGGGCCGCACCGCGGAGCCGGTGTCGATACGGAGCCGGGGCGGAGGGCGGGATGCGGATGGGCGCTGCGCCGCTGCAGCGGCGGCCGGGGCCCCGCGCTCCTTCCCTCAGGCGGGGCCGCGCGTTCCCGCCGCCGCCGCTCCCCTCAGGCGCCGCCCGCCATTTTGTGGCGGCGCGGGGAGCAGGGGCGCCCCTCACCAGGCGCGGAGCCCCGTTCTCGTGAGTGCCTTAACCCGAGCTGCGCCCGCGGTGTTTCCGTGCCATCGGCTGCAAAATGTGGAATATGTGAATATGCCAGGATTATTTTAAATCAGGGTGTTCTTTGATGTAAGATCTTTGTATGCTTCCAAGCCTAAATCAGGCAGCAGCCAGCTTCCCCTAGTCAAGGACATCCGGGAGCTGAGAAGATTTAAGGATGTAGCAAATCAAGGAGTTGATGTATGTCTGCGTATACATTGCTAACACGGCAGAGTACTCAAAGTTTGTGTACCCTATAGCTGACCTATGATCATTATAATAATAAAAATGATAAGTTAAAAATACCCTGCCTAGGTGAAGACCCTTTCCCTGAGCATGTGTAGAAGTCAGCTGGGGGGTTGTAACTTGTATATAAAATAGCAATTAATCATAATAGAGGGGCTGTGCTTGGAAAGTTACTAACTCTGAATTCCTGTGTATAAATAATGGCGGGAAAAATCTACTGGTCCTGCTTGATTTGTGGACTCCAAGAACCGGAGTGCAACTCTGAAACAAAAAGTATCTCAAGTGTGTAATTATTGCCTTTTTGCACACAGGTAACAATCCCATTTTGTGGGCAGCAACCTCATGGCTGAGAGCTGCCGTGAGTCGGGACCTTCTCACATTTGCAGCTCCCTGAAAGTGGTTTGGAAGCAGGGAGAAGTCAGTCTTTCTCTCAAGCAACAAGTGTCAGGACAAGAAACAATGGCCTCAAGTTGTGCCAGGGGAAGTTCAGGTGGGACATGAAGATCAATTCCTCACAGAAAAGGTGATTAAACATTGGAATGGGCTGCCCATGGAGGGGGTTCAAGGAATGACTGGATGTGGCACTCAGTGCTCTGGGCTGGGTGACAAGGTGGGAATCTGTCACAGGTTGGACTTGGTTTCAGAAATCTTTTCCAACCCCATTGATTCTGCAATTCTGTTTTTGGGCACCTGAAATGGGAAGTGATTCCTTCTGCCAAAGGGCTGGTGGCACTCCCAGGCAGGGAGCAGTCAGACCTGCTGCCATGGTAGGAGTAGAGATGATGCTTCTCCCAAGAAAATGGCAAGCTACTAACTTAATGTGTAGCTCTTGTCCTACTCCTCTGGCAGACAAGCACCTCTTGAGTGATGTGATGTGAAAAACAGGTTATTTGCTGAGGGAGGGTGAGGCTGGGATGTGTGGTAATGACAGGGCAGCCCAGGCTGCACATAAGCCCTGCTGCCTTGAGTGTAAACAGAGGCTGTGTTCTTGTGGAAGGTAAAGAAACACAAATCCTTGCCTTCCAGAGCCACATCCTCTGTGTATGAGCACAGCTGAGTGTTGGTCAGTGTTTGTTGAGGTACTCCTTATTCCACCTTTTTTTTTTTTATTACCAAAGCCCTCCTGTGACATTTCTTGAGCACTGATGTTGCCACAGGAAATACAGTGACCAGTTGTAGCAGTCCAGGCTAAGAAGGAACTTCATTTAGTGATAATCTTCTAATTTCCTCTGACACAATTCCTTTAAGACCTGCCCAGGCTCCATTATCATAAGAAGTACAAAGAGTAAAATCTGTCAGTCAGTAACACAGCATTAATTTTTGTGACTGTCTGCTCCAGTCACAAAACCAGCTGAGCTGTAGCAGCAGAAAAGCACTTTGTCTAACCCTAGACTTATGTGTCTCCCTGTCAGGAAATGAAGAACTGAGATGAAAGCTCTTGATAATATCCTTACTAGACTTTGTATTTGCTTACTTTTCTTGTTTTCTCTATCTAGAATTCCTAGGCTGTTAGGGCTTTCTACCATTTCTTCTGTCATTTTTCCTCCTCAGTGTCTCTGCTTTTTATTGAGTCTGCTGAACACATACTGGTTTAGGTTTTTTCCTTTGCATTTTTTTTTTTTGTGCAATTATTTGTTTCTCCAGTGCATTATTTAACTCTGTCTGCATGAAGATATAGGAGCTATTCCTGCATTCCTGACTTGGCTCAGTTCTTCTTAAAACCCATGGATGTTTTGAGTGTGCAAGGATGGGGCTGAAAGTTGTGTTCTACATTCTGCACCACTAAAGTTTCCCTGAGTATCATTGCTTGCAATTAAAACTTCAAAGCAGACAAGCAGCAAATACAGCACAGGTAATTATAGGATCTATCAAATACCAGCACTAAATATATCTCTAGATGAAAATCTGGTAAACAGTTGAGCAATTGGAAAGTTGTAGAGTGGGGTTTTTTCCTCTAAATAAATGTGTAGTGGAAAAAAACATTCTAGCTTGTAATTTATATTATTGCTTCTCTTGAATTGTAATGAAGATGTGCATACAATTTTTTTTTTCCTTGAGGAAAAAAAATAGAATATTCTATTGTGAAGAGAGGTAGATTGAGACAGTTTTGTAGCTTTTTGCTTACAAGCTTCATCTCTTCTACAAAAAAAGACTGTAATTCTTATTAGAGAAAAAGACCAGAAACCAAATTTAAATTTCTTAAGACTGCAGAAGACCTATTTAGAGGTCATAAGTGATTTCCCAAATACAATTAAACAATTAACACCTTAACAGGTACAGTTTTCCTGTGTGGGTGTATCCATTAGTATTTGTGTCTCTTTATATAAGTAGTTGTTCTAAACTGAATGAGGTTTTGTATATGTATGAAATGACTCACACTCCATCACTTTCTGCAAGTCAGAAGTTTGATTTAATTCCACTTAGTCTGTTTGGCCAGTTGAAATATCAGGAGTTCACATTCATTTAAAAGATCAGACAGTGCTTTTCATTAATATCAAGATTTTTTCCAAATGTTGTGCACTAGATTATCCTGCCTTGATCCACTGAATGTTTTGTGCTATGTACCAACTGTCCTTTGCCCTCCCCTTCCCCACTGAGGTACCAGTTGGAGGATGTTCTTTAATAATTTAATAGGTATTAACTGTTGCTGCATATTATTTTTGTTGCTGATATTTTTTAAAAAGTAGATTTAAAATCCAGAAAATGAAGTTACTGAACCAAACAGAAGTTTACTGTAAAACTGTTCCTCTAAAAGTTGTCATAAAATTCAATGCCAAGTTTAATTGCAAAACACATGTGAAGAGGCTATAAATAAGGAGTGCTCTTTTCATTGCCTTCTAATTGTTCCAAGTAGCTTTTCTGGGTGCAAAAGATTTCTCACTTCAAGTCTTACAAGGACAAGCATTTATCTCAAAAGGTAAATTTCTCTCAAAAAAACCACCTGAAAAAGGTTGGGTGCATATACTACTGGTAGTGCTGGGCCTACATGTAAAAACCTCAGTGGAAAATTAGCAGTGCTCATTTTCATAATTCAATCTTTCATTTAGATAATGCAAAGTCTCCCTAATTGTTCCTGTGGCACTTGATTGGTGCTGGAGTGGGGCTGTAGGAGTGTTATCCCTCAGGGACCAGGGATCATCATGCAAATGAAATGTGGATCTTGCAGATGAAATTTTAACCAAGTAAAGCCTGGGACAACAAATTTGGTTAGAACTGCTGAAAAATAATAATAAAAGTTCTAGAAGCTAATTTCTCCTGCTTTGATCACAATGGTAATGACTGAAGATTAATTTTAGCACTGAAAAAAAAAAAAAGTAATTTCAGTATTTAAAACCCTGAGGCAAATCAGTGGAGATGTTTTGGAAAGGATAATTATACCTGCACGAGGAAGAAGATCTGTTTAATAGCATTAACTGGCCCAATTAAAGAGAAGTGGAAGAAGAGCCAATCTGTTATTTCTTTACCTGTTCACTGAAAAAGTGATTTCAATATTCAAGCAGTAGAAATTGGTTTGGCTTTTTCCAGGGTGATTCCCCAAGGTTTAAACATTTTAAGAACTAGTGACAGTCTCCAGCTGTCAGGAACATCCCAGAGGTGCAGGTGTTTCACCATCCAAACAAGAGACCTCAGTGTATTTACATGACACCTGTTAAGATTCTCTTCAGTAACCCAATCTGGCATAATCCCACTCTAAATATCTCTAAGAGATTATTCTTGAGTGGGGGAATATGGCACAAAAAGAGGATTCTTTGCTATTCCACGACAGTAGCAGGTTTGTTTTACCACTGCTAAGAGCTGCAGAGTGATGAGTACAGAGGAGGATCTGCTGCCACGAGGTTTTCCCAAGGGCCTCCCTGCTCTGACAAACAGTGATGTGTGTGTTTTTAATGTAGGTGTGGAGCACACAGGTGTGTGCTCACACCAGCACCTACAAACCAACACGGGCCTTTTGTGTCAAAGGATTCCAGGGTACACACTTGGAGATAGAGGCAAACATGGATTTTACCAGGAGGAGTAGAGAGAACAGAGTTTAAGAGGGTTTTAATCCTTATCTTTCATTTCCTTGCTGTAGTGCTGCCATTGCTCCTGGCACTGTGCTCAGATGGTGAGTGGTACAGAAGTTTAGCTGAAAGCAAAGGCCAAAGCTCACTTTGTGCAGTGGCCCAGGGGTAGTGGCACTGTGTGCAAAGGGCAGCACTGGCCTCTCCAGAGTTGGAGTGCAAAGAGGACTTTTTTTCTCTGCTTGTGTTTAATTTGTACTTTCCAAGGCAGAATATAATTTAGGCACCAGGCAGCTCTGGCATTGTTAAAACAAGAATACTTCTCCTTATAACCCTAGCAGGCAACAGCACAAAGGCACTCTCTGCTATCACCCACTTAAATAACTTAATAAACTTAAATAAAATGAGCAAACATTCCATTAAAGCAGGATGATGTAATCAGGAAAAGGATGGCTAGAAATTTTAGAGTTAACAGCCTCAAAATCTGAATAATAAAAATAATTTTCATTTTGCAAAGTTTAAATCTGCAAAAGGGCTCAATGTCCCATTTTCAGTGAGAACATCAGGAGTGATAAGAAAGTTGGACAGTGGAGCAGGTGCTGCTGAAGGAAGCAGATGAGTGATGGACTTAGACATCCATATGCAGCACAGAGAATGGAACTGACAATATCCCAACATTCAACAACCAGCATTATTTCCTATAAAATGTTCTTCACAGTGGCCATGACTCTCCAAACCAGGAATGCAGCAGATGAGTAGGTAGCAAAGCAGTCCAGTTGTGTGTTGGCCAAATTCCAAGTTCAGTAATTACACTCTGCTCTTAAACTCCCCCCACAGCTCAGCTGGGATAAAGCTCTTTTTCAGCCTGTCCCAGAGCATTGTGTAGTGTTTCTGTGAAGCTGTACAACGCTGAAAAATATCTCCTCCCATTAAAACTGCCCAGGGAATTTAGGTAGACAGAAAGCTATTACCAGAGTTGGAATGTGGGCAGAACACCAAGGTTAACTTACACTTGCATGGGGATCAAGGGATCTTTGCTGACGAGGAGTGTCAGACCCTTATTAAAGAGCACAAGTGGGAATAGCTCACTGTGCTGCCTGAATACAAACCTGCAAACTTGGGATCTCCTCACCTGGAAACGACCCAACACATGGGACAAATCACTTCATAAAAGCCTTTGATGCTGCAGAGTATCTTATCATTACCTTATTTGGTTATTTAGTAATATTCATGAAATTATTTGTCAAAAAAAACTTCCAGGAGCTTTTTTTAAGACCCCATGAACTAAGATTAAACTGCATTTTTAGAAAGTCTACCAAGAGAAAAGCAGCAATACTCCAAATATGCTAAGGCAAGTGTTTTAATTTCAGTAAGTAGATACACCAAGAACCCCACAGAGTATTTAAGTATTTAAGCAATCTGAGCCAGGCCTGCAGCAGGAGTAAAAGCATTCTGTGTTATGTTAAATAGACATCTGTAACAGTTTTCTTACCCTCCAAAGTAGGAGTCATTTAAAATATTTAGGTAACTGGCTCCCAAATTCATTTATATCCCAAAAATTTACTCTTACTAAACAAGAATAATTTAGAACAGTCACTGTACAAATTATTGTAGGAAGAAAAAACTCTAAATCCGTCACGTACTGAGTATGTTATTTGTATTTTGTGCCTTTTTTCCCCCTTTTCTTCCTGTAGTTGCCTTTCTTCTTTCAGCTCAGGGCAGTTCTAAGCTTGGGGCTTTAATTTCCCTCATTTCTTTACACTCAAATTTTTTATACGTCCTTGTGCGCAGCCACCTGAGGACGAGCAGCACAGCAATGCCAATGCCAGCAGTCAGGAGCACCACGGTGACCACAGCACTAATGCCAGCTGCCAGCTGCCTCATGCAGAACTCGGGGGGCTTTTCATCCACATAGTAAATCCAGAGCTTTTCAACAGCCAGAGCGTCCCCATTGACCGAGACATTTAATTTACTGTTGGAATGAAACACCGAGTCGTTGTTGACGTCTTTTTCAAAGTAATAGGCCACATCAGCTATATCTACATCCCACCTGGGCTTCTTGCTCTGGTCCAGGCGGATTTGGATGAGCGGGGGGTCGTACTTGATGGCTGCGATGTACTTGGGGTGCAGCTTGTACCTGCTCTCCAACAGCTGCCTCAGGGCCTTTGCCACATCAGGAGCACCAAAGGCACTGGGGCTTCTCTTGTGTGTCAGCTCAATGTAGATCCACCTGGTGCGGACCAGCTCGCTGCAGTTCAGGCTCCTGCCTCCCCTCTCTGTTCTCCGCACGCCCGCACTGTTCACGCACCAGCAGCTGCTGGACTGGTTGCACTGCCTGGCTCTAAAGGCACCGCTGTCCTCGCAGTCGGGGCTGTAAATGCCATCACTGTCTGACACCCCGTGGGGAGGCCTCCAGAGACGCTTCTCCTTCAGGGGCATCATTTCTGCCTTCATTAGGAAGCATTTAGAAGTCAGGGTTGAGCAGTCTACAGGGTGATCTGAACCTGGCAGCCTGCAGGTGCAGTTCCCAGGGCTGTCCTGGGCACACACTGCCCACTTGTTGGTCGCACAGGTACAGCTGTCGTGGGCTGGTGAAGCGACTGCCAGAATCAAAGCCAGCACAACCCCAAAGAGAGGCTCCATAGTGCAGGAGAAAAGCACAGATAAAGTCCTGAGCGACAGCAGGCAGCATTCAAAGCTTTAATCCACTGATGGAGGCTGCTCATTCCTACACACTGGCGTGCTGCTCCCTTTATTGATTCAAATCAGACCCACCAAACAGGTTCTTCTTCCAAAACAACTGGCATCTGCTTCCCAAATCCCAGTCAACAGCTTCCCAGCTCCCTGTACTTCTCAGGGAGTGGCACCTCCTCCAGCTGCCTCCCTCGCTCCTGCTTGATGAGGAAACAATGAAGAGACAGCAGCCAAGCTCCTGCCATGGGCTTCCGTTATGGATTAAAGACAAGCAGCTGGCCATTTTCCTGCTTTAGACTTTGTATGGACTGGATGCAAATGGCTGTTCAAGGAGTTTCTTACACTTCTGCAGGAAATCCTACTCCTCCACTTCCATCATGGTTGTTCCTGCTCCTTTTACTGCACAGCATCTCTGTCATTCCACTGTCTATATTCTTATCAGTTAAGGACTTTCTACTTTCCCAGCTTTATTAAATAAAGCCTTTGGGAGTTTGATGCTACCTGGAGCAGCTGCTGTTTCAAGAGGAACCAGAGCTGACCAGGTTGATGGCTCCTCTTCTGCAGAGAGCAGCCTCATTGTCCAGCATGGAAAGTTTTTATCCCATCTTTCCTTTGGCACATGCTTCTGCCAAGGCAGCACTAGGAATACTGATTTTCATGCTTATGTTACCCTTATAAAGTTGTTTGTTACTTCTGAAAAAATTTTTCAATCTGAACTCTAATAATGCTTTTCACAGAACACCCCAGAGGCTCCCAAGTCTCCCAGTGCTCTACAAACCTGTGTTACCATTTCCATGCTTTGGCAGCAGCTGGCAAAGATTTTCCAGTTTGCATTAAGTCAGTCCCATTCATCTGTTTTGAACCCTGTCAGACTCTTTATAAATCATTATTTTGAGACCATTAATGACCACAGAGCAGTGTGTGCCCTGCACTCACAGCCACGTGCCTTGCAGTCAGCTCTTGCCTGTGTGCTGCTTACCTGAGCACTGCCCCACTTCCAGTCTGTGCCAGCTTCCACTCGTGGCTCTGTGTGCACAGTGGGAAGGACCCTGCCTGCCAGGGAGTGTTCAGAACTCAGAATAGGTGTAAAATCAGAGCTCCACATGCAAATGGGATGTAAATACCCTCTGCCAAAGCAGGACACAGTCTGGATATTCCTTCAGGTAATAATAACTGTAGTTACCTTTCTTGGAAAATAATTGAGATCTACAGCTAAAACTACTATTAAAACTGCCAGGTAAGTCAATTTGTCATGTTGATGATTCTATAATAGTTTAGCAACTCTTTTCCCATTTCTAAGTCATTAATTTACCCACACTAAAATAATGTCCTTTTTTTTTAGATTTTCACATCCCTTCTTCAAAGTCAAAATCCATTTAACTATCACCTACCTCCTCATATTTTGTCTATATTTTATTTTGTGCTATTTAAATGGCAAATGTGAAATACAGTTCAAAATAAAAGTGCACTTCTTCATTGCTTTTACTTTAACTGGTGGATTTTCCCCTCTGTAAATAAGGAAGGAACAGACTTAGATTACAGACAAGTTTTTCCAACTATATATCTCCAACTTATATATATTAAAAAATGTAATGCCTCTATGACATCAAAAAAGTTATATTTCTTTTAATCCACACTAAACTGTAACAGTACTACAAGAGTTAATTATTTACAACAGCAGACTGTAAAAGGAATAATCCTGTAGGAAATGTGAAGTGCATTATTTCTTTAGTGATCTCTGCTTCCATGGAAACAATTTCTCAGCACAATTCTAAACCTCGTAAAAGTAGGGCAGTAGGTCTATGTAAAACAGCAATTAAACAAACCGAATGCTTTTATCTAGGCCATTAAATACTTTGTCCAGCATCACATGTGATTACAGTGTTCGCTGGGATGTTAAACCACATCCCGTGGGGCTGGGTGAAATCCTCATCCCTCCTTCCTCGGGGTGCACAGCACCTCTCCCTCCCCATGCGGACACTTGGGGCGCTCAGCTGTGCCACACCCTCTTTTAGGGGAGCACAGTGCCACTCCCTCCTTTTGGGGAGCACAGTGCCACTCCCCTCTTTTGGGGAGCACAGTGCCACACCCTCCTTTTGGGGAGCACAGTGCCACTCCCTCCTTTTGGGGAGCACAGTGCCACACCCTCCTTTTGGGGAGCACAGTGTCACTCCCTCCTTTTGGGGAGCACAGTGCCACTCCCCTCTTTTGGGGAGCACAGTGCCACTCCACTCTTTTGGGGAGCACAGTGCCACACCCTCCTTTTGGGGAGCACAGTGCCACTCCACTCTTTTGGGGAGCACAGTGCCACATCCTCCTTTTGGGGAGCACAGTGTCACACCCTCCTTTTGGGGAGCACAGCTGTGCCACTCCCTCCTTTTGGGGAGCACAGTGTCACACCCTCCTTTTGGGGAGCACAGTGCCACTCCCCTCTTTTGGGGAGCACAGTGCCACACCCTCCTTTTGGGGAGCACTGCCCTCCTCCACAGCCTCTCTGCCCTCATGGCCCAGCCCTGCCCAGCACAGGGAGCTCTCTCCAGCACAGCAGAAGGAATCTGGCACCAGAGCTGGGACCAACACTTGGATCAGCTCTGGGGAGGGAATGGGGCTGATGGGACCTGTTGGGCACCTTCAGGATGTGCCCATGCAAACCCCTCCCGCTGCTGCTCCAGGACTGTGACACGTGTGGCAAACACCGGGTACCACCCGGACATCCCTGCGCCAGCAGCGCTGCATCATCTTCCGAGGGGGCCTAAAGCACAAGGGTGTCCAGCACAGGCCCCAGCGAGGCGCTCTGCCCTGGAAGCGCTCCCGGCCCGAGCTCGCACACGCCCGTGGCTGAGCTCTGCCCGAGCCGCTCCCGCAGCAGCTCGCACCAAGCGCCCTCTGCTGGGGCCGAGCTTCGCTCTCACTTGGTCACTGCCGCCGGCACGGAACAAAGAAATTCCAGACCCGCCTCGGGCTGTTACAAACACGGACACAGCTTATTGCATGTACAGTCTTTATTAGCAGACTCTTGTCTATCATCAGTCAGAAACAGCAGAGAAGCAAGCAAAGGAAAAGAGTACTGAATATCAATGGCAACAGCATTCACTTTTTACTTGGTTATAGATTTTAGTTCTTTCAACTGAATTGTTTTTGGCAAGCTGGTTAGTTAAAAAAAAAATTAAAATAAGGATGTTCCCTCCCCTTGCACACAAGATCTGCATCCCTGTGAGGCAGCACTCTGGTAACTGGGAGAGCAAAACATGATTCAGCCAATAAATGCCCACAGGGAGGAATATTTGCCAGAAGTGACATCTCCACTCCCACAGGGAGGGGAGGGGGGTTTGTTTTGGTTTTTATTGTGGGTTTTGTGTCAATTTATTTTTGCCTTTTCTAACCTGTTGAATTTCAGTTTTAACTGCATCATTCTACTTACTGCTCAACAATTTCTCATGTCCTGAGCAAAAACTTGGTAAGGTGTAACACTAGTCCTAAGGAAAAGAACAGCAGATTAGTCCACACAGGTCCACTGAAAAAAAAAAAGACTGGATGGGAAAAAAAGAGCTTTATAATATAAAATTTTCATACCTAAAATGTGTTTGGTAGAATTGGTATATTAGTCAAACAGATTTTTATTTCCTGGGAAGCATACAACTTCCAAACTCATATCATTAACCACTCAGTGAAACTAAATAATGAAAATTAGGTTAGTTTATTTTCTTACCCTGGCTTCTGTCATTACTCAGCATCACAACTGTGCTTTTTCCAGTTCCTATAGAATTCTGTGTGCTAGACTGGATCCTGATGGTACAAGCATTGTATTTTCTCCCCCACCACCCTGCAACAAACACCTGGAAATCTGGAGCCTTTATGTACATGTCAAAGCTCAATCCTGCCTCATGTCCTCAGAAAAATCACTTCAAAAGTCTGGGACATTCAAAAATTTCCTTACATAACATCACTGCTAAACACAACAATACAACTCTGTGACTTTACCTCAGCCAGGACCTTGTTACCACTAGCTGGGTAATCCTGACTGAGAGGAGGAATGCTCTCCCACCTGGGGTGTAGCCAGGAATCCATGCAACAGTGGTGCTCAGGAAGCCCCAGAGATGAGAGTTTACAGTAAATGCAGCCTGAGTCAACAGGCAGGAGAGAGATGGATACACCAAGTGGTAAATCACACACAGCAGTGGGACCTAAAGCTGTGCACCAGCACAACTGAATGCAGGGAGAGCACATAACACCCACCAGTACTTTTGAGTCCACACTCTTAAATGTAAAATCACTGAGTTTCAAGGGCTCACATTTTCATCTGCTCATGTTCTGCTCCTTCCCCTTTATGACAGAGACTCTTGAGGCCTGATAAAAATATAACTTTAACTTCCTGTGAAGGAGTTCCTTCCTCGGGACACAACTTTATGATTTTAAAGCTTTTCAAACTCTTTATACGAACAAAAAGTTGAAACATATAAAATCTTATAATTCCTTTTATGTTATGTAGAACTATATATATATATACACACACATTTTCTTAAAATAAAAATTGGGTCCATTGTCTCCCCTCTAGATATAAATCCAAAGTCTTGCTTGAGACTTTCAATATATTTTAGACCTCTCTGAGAAACTCTGCCCAAGATAAACATCTGTAAATAGTAATACCTGTAGACAAGTCAAGTTTCCTTAGTATTTAGAAAGCCACACTTAAAGCACATTTTTTCTAAAAAGATTCACAGTGATACAGCTCATGACCATTTCCAAGTTGCAATCAGGAAACTCCTTAATCAAGATCAATCTGTGACTGATTTATCTAAATATATACCTGTATGCAATCATAACTGAGGAACTGATATAAACAAGTGTTTTTCTATTGAACTGTACATTATAGAGAAGACTCTAAATATAAAAGTGGGGATTTTTTTTCTTCAGAAACACAAATCCTTTCCTGCTTGTTGCACTCAGTTTGCCATCAATCAGGAGCTCTTGTTTCCACAGGAAACAGTGGCAACTAGAAGTGGACAAACCACAACGATCTGGAGAACAACATAAAACATTCCTGTAGAATGGAAGGTCAGAAAGAGGCAACCTGTAGTAAGACAGGAGTTATCATTTCCACTGGAAACAAGCACTGCCACTACTGAGGAGTCATGAAACTCATCAGCTTTTTCTCCCCAATATAGAAGCAGGATGGAAAAGAATGTGCCAAAAAAGCTACTTGACCATCAGAATCATTGGGGAAAAGTAATAAGAAAAATAATAGTAAAAAATTAAATTGGGTGATGTATTTTGCTACAACTGGATGAAACTTCTTACTGGACACCAGGAAAGTTTGGGCTACAAAACTCTCATTTCAGTTGTTTCTCTTTTGTGAACTTACACTCTCTAATGCAAAGGAATAAATTAATTCTGAGTTAGAGGTGCACTTGCAGATAAAAACATTAGAAAAAATTCCCAAACTGAAAGGCTTGAGAGAGGACAAACACTCCTTGAAGTTGCACAGCATTCTTGACAGGGTGTCCTCCTTCCCAAACATCAGGCAGGTCAATCATTAACTCCATGGCACTCATTAGCATTAAGCATTCCTGGGCACACAAGACACACACATTAGGGGTGTTCAAAGTGTTTTTAAACCACAACAGTAAAATGACACTGGATTCTTAACAGTCTCTATTAAAAGGAATAACAATTCTGAAAGAGTTGACATAGTGTAGAGGAGGGGAAGAAATTAAAAAATGAAATCAAAATTCCAAAATCATCACACTGGCAATTCGCGTGAACGTTCGCTCTCACTTTCTTCAGCACTTTTTTCACTCTTGTATGTGGAGAGGAATAAGTTTTCTATCTGAGTCAAGAACTCTTCAGCAATGAGGCAGTTTGTTACCTTGCCCAAAGTCTTCCTCATGCACTCCAAAAGCTAGGAAAAAGAAAATGAAGTATGTTTTAAATAGTCATTTTCCCCTCCTTTTATCTGGTAAATATTGCAAAGAGGTTTTTATTTATTTATTTAGGAGGAACACTACAAAAAGTGCTTGTACATTATAAATTTAAAAGGAACAGGGTGATCTAAACCCAAATCTTGAAAACCAATTACCCAACAACTAAATTTCAGAGCATTCTGCCAACTCAAGTTCAGATTTACAATTTACAAGCAAAGATGTATTTGAGAGGAGAGAAAAAAATTTGATGTGTGCAATTACTGTGTGCAAGTTTTCTGTTTATGCCTTTTGCTGTGGGCAGAGTTTCTGTCTTGTTTGTTCAATAATAGTACAGCTGCCATTAGTCAGAGCTCTAGAGCAGTGACTACACTGACTGGAAAATTAAAGTTCCTACTTATCCATAAGAAACATGGCACATCATTATTTTACTGAAAGAACCAAGGACCAGGAAGGTCAAATCTGCTCTTGAGACATGTGCAGGTCTTGACACTCAAAGCACACAAAATACTGAGGAGAGGCCTGAGTAATTAATTGCTAATTTAACCCTCTCCAAACTGAGGGTTAAACCTGGTGTCTGCACATAACCACACCCCCACCTCTCTCAGAGGAGGATCTTTATTTTCACTGTGTTGTAAGTAAATAAGCTGTGCCACAGAAATAATTTATTATCATTAATTTACATCTTTGATTTATAAAAGTGTAATCCAAGTGACTTCTGATATGACAGATTTGTATTTAAGAAACCATCTAACATAAAAAATTTAAGAGAGGAAAACTTACTTTCTGCAAACAAGTCAGGTCAGAATCCCTATGAAAAATTTTATCCATGGGGACACTGCTGTTGGAAGAAAAACAAACAAGAGTGCTGGAGAAAGCAGCTACAGGTCATGACTGAAACATAACAATAAATGTATAAAAATTCCAACCTGGCTGTTTGTAACAGAAGGAGACCCATACCTGTGGCAAAATCTGTATTTCTCAATTATCCACCTTGTTTTTTCAAATATTAATTCCCACTGAGGCTCCTCCAACATCTGTTCCATTTCAAATTTGTAGGGCAGGCCTGCAATCAATTGAAGATCATTATTTAGTGTTTCTGCTACACTCCACTATTTTTTTCCTGTTCAGTTTAGGTGCAATCCCTTCCTTCCCCATAAATGTTCCTCATTTATTACTGACTACAGAAGCCTGTAGTTGTTACTTGACAACACTAAGGAGGTTAAAGGATGACGTGTTTTGGATTCCAAATTTAATTCTGGTGGGAGTAGGAACAAATCTGTTCTGCTCCCTGCCCTTGCCAATTCCCATTCCATAAGGAAGGACACACAAATCTACAACAAACCCAGCAATGGAAAAATGAATTGAGTGTTTCTAACTTGGTTGCACTTTTGTAGTCTAAGAGTTATATGGTTATTAAATTAATAAAAAAGGTTTGGTTTTTCAGTATGAATGGACTGATGGTGAAGTGCTGATTCTTGTTTTCAATTTCAAAGAAATTTTGCTTAGAAATGAAGAAATTCTTCTAGTTTACTGCAGGTGGGGGAAGAGAATTCTAGAAAACATTTTTAAAAGACCACAGATAGTTATTTGGAGAACACAATTCATTTACCAAAAATCAGGGAGCAGACACTGTACATTTCAGTCAGTCATTTCCAAAGAGCCAGAGGAGATGGCATTTTGTAAAACCTTCAATTCAGGAGCTAAACAGAAATCTGAAATCCTTTGAAAGAAAATGCAGATGTCTACAAAAATGTCTCCTTCTTGGGGCAATAGAGTTTGTCAGTATTTTAACTCCCCTCAACAAGGGTGGAATGTGTAGGAAAAGAGGATAAAAGTGCAGGAGTCTGAGTGTGGTAAACAGGAACTGAGGCACAGCTGTGGCCACTGCTCCTCCTGCCCCAGGACTGTGCATGAGGCTCCAGGCAGATGGGCTCCCTTGTCTGCTTGCTCAGGAAAAAACAGAGAACTTGGGCTCACAAGGCCTCAGCCACTGCTGTGCCAAGAGAACTGGAAACCTTGGAGTGTGGATGCAAAAATCAGGACTTCATAAATAGAGGGAGGAGGAGAGAGAATAAGAAGTCTCCAGAACCATCTACTGTTATCAATGGGAATTTTTCTCAAATCCATGTCAGGAAAAGAGCAGATCTGATCATCACTTGCAATACAGCAAATTTTATGAGGTATGTCCTTAATTGTTCAAGAAAGGAAAAGATCCTGTTTTCATTAAATGCCAATGGCATTTTTAATCAGGAATTTGTCCCTTAGTTGGAGGCTCATGCCAGCATCATTTCAGCTTTTGTGCCTTGTGTTCCCCTAACTCATTTATTTGATCCTCTGACCTTCTGAATGCCGTTACTCAAAAATTAAGGATTTTTGACCACTACAGCAGCCAATTCTCTGCTATCTGCTTCTGTCTCCTTGAGCAGAGAATCTGTTCAGAATGTTGCAAGTAAAACATGGGAAGTGGTTTCTAAGCTGTTCACATGGATTCTGTATATAACAGGGACCTGTGTCCCAACTCTCACTTTTTCCAGGAATTCTGGGAACTACTAACACAGAAGATCAATCTTGTATGCATTTATACTTGTCTATTCCTGTCCTGACAACACAGACAGGTTTATTCTCTCAGTGAAATTCCTGGGTTTGTCCAGCACATGTTACCATTATAAATGACACCACATATAAATTACATCATATTCCCAATATAAGTACATAAATACTGATTTCTCAGGTTCAAAAGCAGACACCTTCCCCTTAACACCCAAAAGGAAAAGGAGAATTAAGGCACTGGATTAAGCAGGGGTACTTACGATAGGAACCATCAGAACTGATCTCATCACTAATGACCAGACAGGTGATCTGGGAATAGGGAAGAGGATTATTCCTGTTGTAAGGACTTATGATCATCCCGATGAACATGGCACCACCCCTGGAGAAATAGCTCTAAAAAACACCACACACAAAAATCCAGTCTTACTCAGAACAGCAGTGCTCAAAGCCAAAGAAGAGCTTTTACATCACTTCATGCTGAGCTGACAGAGGACAGGTGGGGCAGCAGTGAGCTCCCTGCAGCAGCAGGGGCCGCAGGGCTGTTTGGGAGTGTCTGTACCTGGTACTTGGCCTGCGTGTCGATGTCGCGGATGGAGGGGCTGGGCTCGAAGGCGGGGTGTGAGTGGTACCAGCCAATCACCCGGAAGCCCCTGGCTGCCAGCGACTCCGAGGCCTGAGTCTGGGACACCGGGTCCATCTCGCACTGCAGCCCTGTGCTCAGGCTGTTGCACGGCTCTGCTGCACACACCTGGGCAAAGAACCCCCAGCTGCATCAGGGCAGGAACCTCCAGCAGTTACAGCAAACTTCCACAGTTGTAAGAGTCATTTATCAGATCTTCCTCGCGATGCAACTGACACTTGAATGTAAGCTCAACTCGTATTTCAAGACTACAGTAATGAACTTCAGCTTTAATATATTAAATTAGTTGCCTTTTAGAAATAAGTTACATCTGTTCAAATTAAAACTGTGATTATTTCAGTTTTAATATTATAGAGAAACACTTACTTCCACAATTTTATCAGCTTCAGAGTACCTTCCACCAAGCAGCCCAATCACTTCTGCCAGAGACACGTGAGAGTGCTGGAATGAGATCAAACAAGTAGGAAAGTCCAAGTTGGGGGATTCCTCACAAGGCAGTGACTTCCCAAGGATATGTAGAAAGAAAACTCAAGACAACTCAACTCTCAAATACCCAGTACTTCCAGTTAAAGCAAACAGAAAAGATTAAATTTGCTTATTATATACACACCACAGATGTAGTGCAAGGGTGCAATGCTTCCATACATGAGGCAATGCTGGCTTCAGAAACTACAGCCTGGGCACTGCTGAACAACTGCACATATTTTGGTACAGCCTGTTATTCTTGAAAATATCCACACACTGCTTTGCAAACACAAAATCAATTCCCAGACTGGGAGAAAATGAAGCTATAGATTACAAAAGGGCAGTCTGTTTCAGAAAGTAGCTTTAAGAAAATTAGATTTAAAGTATGACAGAGAGTAGCAAGTAGTAAAGCTCTCAGTAAAGTAGCAAAGCTCTTATTAGTTTTTCTATAAGGTCAATAGTTGTACATTAAGCACAATCCAAATCCCATTCATTTTAGGGGCTTTATTTAATACTAGATTCTCACTTGTAGGTCTGACTAGAAAGAATCACAGAATGGTTTGGGTTGGAAAGAACCTCAGTGATTATCTCATTATTCCCCCTGTCATGGGCAGGGACACCTTCCATTAGAACAGGCTGGTCAGATCTCCACCCAACCCAGCCTTGAACACTTCCAGGGATGGGGCAGCCACAGCTTCTCTGTTTTATTTTTTTGGTCTTGTTATGCTGTTCATTAAAAAAAAGAACCAAACCCACAGCATACACATCACAGCTTTTTGAAAGACAAACTTAATGCTCACCAAATCCATTATTAAAAGTGCTTCAGAAGACACTTTCACCTGAAAGGGTTCCTGAAATGATGAACACAATAATAAGAAAAGTAATCCAAGCAATGGAGCTTCCTTGGTTAATTCACTCAGAGGTACATACCTGCTTTTCTTCTGTGAACAAGCAGCATGGTATCAGCTGAAAGGGATCAAAGGAACTATAAAATGAAAGAAAATTTCTCTAAAGATGTAGGACAGTCAGGAAACTTTTCAAGTTTCCCACTGTCTCCTTGGCATAGGAGGAATAACCTTGTTTCCTTCACTGGATTGTTTCATCCCACATTAGGATAGCTTCCACCAAATACAGAAATGTCACCTCCCACACTCCTGAATTCCAACACAGAACATCTGAAATGCATCCCTGCTATTTCAGACCAGGATACATATTAATGCTGTGCAGGGTTCCAGCCTGACACTACACAGGACATTTGTTCCATTTCTAGCAGTTCTATGTTTGAACACGATGCAATCAAATACCTTTTGATTTGTCTCGAACCTTTAGAAGATTTTGCAGGTTTCAGTTTTTCTTCCTCTCTCCTTCTTGCCAATTCTTCAGCTGAGAGATGCTAAAAAGATTTTATTTTAAATTGAATGTTTCAGTGTCTGAAGTGCTTTTTCAGTCCTGATTGCAAAACCAGCCCAGAATAAATTCTTTATATCCCTGCACTCTAAATATAATTTGTGTATTGCAAGACTACTTAAGAGAGCAGCAACAGCCATGGCAGGACCAAGCAGTGTGGAAGGAATAACAACCTGAGATCAAGCCCACAAGGTGCCTTATAAGAGAATTTTCTCACTCTCCAAATTATTCAAATTCAGTAAAATCACAGCCCACATCACAAACCAGTTGTAAATCCAAATGTGACAAACTGCCATTACAAACCATGGCCAGAATTCATCATGGCCCCTCTTTAGGGATGAATGTTCTCAACCTTCATTTCCATCCAAATATGTATTTTCCAGGAAGTGTTAGAATTATTAACCCACATTTATTCAAAAATAGGTAAGGCATGATACCATTATGGAAGCAATTGTTAGAGGTAATTACTGAAAGGTTGAAAATTAAGAAGGTTTTCTATACCGGAAAATTGAATGTTTACAATTTTTCACTTTTCGTATAATTTGTAATTGTAAGAACAGACATTTATTTTCTTTCCAATTCTCCCATAAAATATTTAACCTTGTATGAATTTTTCAAGCACTTAATAAACCACAGTATTACTAGGGATATTGCTAGTAGCAGAATTAATATTAGGAACTCATTATCACCTACATAATGAGCACAAGGAAACCATACGGGACTGAAAAAATAACATTTAAATGCTATTCTCCCATCCCCTACCATTACCCTAAAGGCACTTAACTGAAAGCAATGGGTCATGAAATCTCCTACAAGACAGGGCAAAGAGTTTTATGGGCATAAAACCCCAGTGCAAACCCCAAATGCAGCTGTATTTATCAGCACGAAGATGTACCAGTAGCTGCAGTACTTTTAAATTACACTTCCACAAGAGAGGTTAAGTCCCTATGACACAACTGTTCACTTCTCTGATGCAGCAGCATCTGCCAGCAATTAGCAAGAATTGATGATTGAAGGTAAGTTGAAAAGCAGGTGGATTACCTCAAATGTCTGTCCTTCCAAATCCTTTGCATCACACCAGTTTCCCCAAGGGTCCCGCACTCGCCGTCTTCTCGTGCGCTGAGGCAAGAAACCAAAGTCAAAGCTCTGACCCTGAAAAAACTGCATTTCCTGCATCTAGGCAGCCACAAGGGCCAAAGGTCACTGCCCCAGCAATGGTACTGACACCCCATGGGCCCAGAAAATAAAGAACACCCTAGACTTATATAGAATTAAGTAGTTCACAATGTGTCATTAACTACTGTCTGTCAAGTTTTGGGGGTTTAAGGCTGTAAAGCCTGTTAGTGCTCCATGGAATATCAGCACCCCTGACAGCAACAGGGCATGGATATCCAATTCTGAATTAATGCTCAGACAACACACAAAGCTGTAAACTCAGTGTGTTTACATTTAGTGTATGCTACATTTCTTTACATTTCAATTTATTATTTTTAAAGTGGGATTGATTTAATTTTCCTCTCATCAACTGATGTACTTTGCTGTGAAGTGCTTAAAAATGCTACATTAAGTGCAAATATAAAAATTAACTCTGGCAAGCCTTGGTAATTCATGCAGTTATAAATGAGTTACTGCTGCATTTAATTGTGTGCACAGGGCTCTCAGCAAGCCCTACATATACCTACTGTATTTAACAATTGAAATGCAAGCAACTTAATCACACACTGCAATGCACTTCACTATTTTGTGGCTAATAAATTATGGAGAGGTGGGGAGGAGGGGGTTGAGGCTGCACTGAGGTACCTGAACATGTGAATGGGTGTGAGACACCTGTACTGACCCCAAATCACAGAGCACTGTAAGGAAACTGCAACCTGAGTGAGAGGAGAGCTTCCCTGAGGTGCCTGGCTGGGAATGCAGGCTGGGAGGATTCCCCCCTGTGTGCTGCCCCAGGCTGTACCATGGACTGCAGGCGCTGGGCCAGCTGATAGGCTTCCACCGTGTCCTTGGCCTCGCGGCAGCGGCTCCTGTCGGCGGGCTGGGGCCGGTTGTACACAGCCTGCTCTGCACAACACAGGGGACAGTGCTGTCAGCAGGGCAAGGGCACTCAGCACTGCACACACTGCAGTCACGTGGAATTCTAGGTGATGGCACAGCCCTCTGCCACTACACTGTTATAAAAACAAAACCTCCTTCTTGGTAATTAATTTTTAATAACTTTACTTCACACAAAATGCGATTGCAGGACATTGCTCCTCTCCTAGGTCACTGTCATGCAGCTTTGGACCAAAATGCATTCAGAGCCTCTAAATCAGCATCAAGTTACAGGTGCATATTGACTTTTAACAGGTCACCTAATTTTAACACTTGAATTGTTTAAAAACTAGCCTTGAGGATGAAGATATAGGTATTCATTTAGGAAATAGTTATAATTTAGTGCGGGAAAAGAAACAATTACTTGAATTCTGCCTAGCAAGAAGGAGGGCAGAATTTCAGCTGGTTTCAGGACACACAGAAAAGCATGAAACAAAACAAACATCCCACCAACTGGTGTGTTGTTAAAGATGAGGAAAGGGAAATTGTGTAAATCCAAAATTCCTAATCCTGTTAATAGGTTACAAGCTCCTCTAGATTTTCCAAAGTTACAAGGGACAATCTGTGGGAAGCACCTACCCAGCGAGAATGAATGTGCATCCTGTGTGAGCAGCACACCCTAACACTGGGCAGCCCTTCAGCACTGCACCAAAAGAGGCTCTTTATTGGCTCCAACAGAAATATTAGAAACACACAGATGTATGATCTTTACCACAGCCAAAGTTGATTGCTCCTATCAGCTCCAGGTAGGTGTGGATCCTCCCAATGCAGTTCACATCCCCACAGTTCTTCAGGCCTGGACGCACCGAGGTCTTGTTCAGGTATTTGGGTTTACATCTCTCCCTAAAACAAAGCACAACACCTGGTCAATGAGCAGAACAAACCATGGGGGAAAGAAGGAGCTGGGTAATTTTAACTGATTTTCACTCTCTATGCATTTATACCTTCCTTTAAACTGATATGGAATTTTTCAGTTCAATACTTCTCTGGTGTGGAATGGAATTTTAGTCTCTCTTTGCAACTAGAAGCTGTCAGAGCACAAGACAACTGAGTGATAACAGAGTTAAACTCAATAATTCTTTCTACTTCAAAGCAAGTACAAACCAAAACTGGCAACCAAATTATCTTGAGCCTGCTACCACAAATCACTACAGTTCCTTACACTGAATTTTTGGAGATGGAATATAAAATATTTAAGTGTACAAGCATCACTCCAAACTGATTCTTAATATGAGGCATTCTTTTGGTATATATCATTTGCTCTAACATAGATTATTACCTCTTGCTGCCCTTCTCTAAAGGCAGGGCTATAGAATTGATATTGTTGGTTATTTTAAGGAACCATTTATTAAAACCATTCTGTGTATAGGATGGCAAAAATGGCAAGAAAATAGCACAGGCAAAATAAATGCAGCCTGTTCTGGTACAGGGTATTCATTTTCTTAATGCTTCAAAGTATTTTCATTGCTCAGCTTCCAGAATGCCAGAGAAAAACTCAGGAAGATGCAAAAGAAGCATTAATAATGAATGCTTTTCACTGGCAAGCTACCACACAATTAATTTCACTCTATTCAGAAGCAAGCCATTAGTGCTAAGTAGTATTTTAACTATATTAGACCAGGACATCTTAATCACTTATTTCAGTAAAAGAAATTAATGTATCTCACCACTGATCCAAAATGTAATTCCTGATTTTCAAATAACGCTCTGGTGTTTTGGCCTGGCGCCCTTCAAAGAATTCAGGAATAGCCTGCTTTTCTTCTTCCAGAATGATGCTTCTGTCAACCTCCACTTCTTGATCAGGTGGCTTCAGCTCCTCTGCTTCCTCTTGATGATCTTCATCCACTTGGCAGGGAGAAGGAAAAAGCAATCCATTATCAGCCTGGTCTCTTTGCTCCTCACTGAGCTCCTGATCGGCTCCTTGTGCAGTCCCACATGTGACTGGTCCACCTTGTTCAGCTTTCTCAACAAAATTATTGCACTGCTGGTAAACCAAATTCACAGATTTATCCCCATTCAGGTGCTGGGAACATGTTGCTGCCACAGCTGGAAATATCAATTCATCCACTGTGTCTTGCCTAGTGTGCTGAGGATCTTCTTTAGGCAAAGCAGTTGCAGTACTGTGGCCAGCAGATGATAAACCTGGTTCCACTGCTTTTTTTTCTTCAACTGGACTTTCTGGGATAACAGATGATTCAGATTTTCCTGTTTCTTGCTGGAAGGCAGGAGTGAGTAGTTCATCCATGTCATCAGTTATGTCCACTTCCTCATCATCCGAGAGCTTTTCGATTTTCACTGCGTTCAGGTTGGGGTCTGCACGGCCTCTCAAGTTCCCAGCTTCCACCCTTATCCCATCTTCCATGGGAAGGCTGCTCCCACACTGACTTTGCTCTTCTTTTTCTGAATCACCATTTTTTGCCTTAGGAAAACATAAAACACTTTTAGGAGGGAAAAACAAATCAAAACCATCTGCCTCCCAAATAATCAGGACTGTTTCATTTGAACAGCAGATATTCTAAAGTATTTCTTCTTCCATTTATCCTTTCAATTTAGTTTAATCCATTGCATTGCAACTGACTTTTATGCAGCATTATAGGTATACTTTAGGCCAAGTGTAAATTTACATGTATTTCCAATCAAAAAACCCTATAGTTATTTTGTCTTAAAGCCCATGAAATCTCAAACGAGGCTGAAGCTAAAACTACTACATAGAGTAGAAAGAGCTGTGTAGTAGAAAGCCATATTTTCAGACTAACAACCAGCAGTATAAGGGACCACAACTATACTCCATTTATTGTTTAGTTACACCAGCAATAAGAGCAGTGGTCACTCTAGGAATCTGAGACCAAGTCTGACTTCACACTTAAATCTGCAAATAAGGATATTCCACTTCTCTGGATATGGGAATCATTGAAGTACCTGTTTTGACAGCAGTGCCCTGAAATGACAGATTAAAACCAAGCTCCCCATTGGCAAAGCCCTTTTTGGCAGCTCCAGGGATGCTCCATTTACCTTGTTCCTGAAGTACTGCCGAGCATAGCTCTTCACTTGCAGAACTGTTCGAGTGCCAATCAATTTGGCAATTTTTGTCCACCTGCGACCAAACTTCACCTGAAACAACAAAGTGACCCAAACTCTGACATCCCAGACATGGCACTGCATGTGTCAAATGAGTTCAAAACCACATTATTCATTAAAATGTACAGCAAACCCATGGTAAAGAACCTCACTCTTTGTATTCTACCAAGAAGGAAACTGCATCTAGTAGTTAGAATTATTGTTATTCTTAACTAAAGGATCTTCTTCACCTATTTCAGTCACTCTGCTACCTGCTATCCCAAGGAATCCTTGAGCTTGACAAAGCAAACCTTTTTACAATTGGCACAACCATTTAATCTCTGGAGACCTTGCAACAGTAAAGGATTTTACTTTATTAGCTGATTTGCCTTGAGAACATGCCATACTTCTCATAGTTACTGCAGCATTGTGATTATACAACATGCTTATTCATGTCAACCACTTAACTGTTAAAGATAAAATCACTAATCCAATTTAAAATATATTATATTATATATATATATATATATAAACAAACTCACCAGTCCTTGTTCAAACAGCTCTTTTTCTTCTGATGTCCACTTCAAGGAGCAGCCAGGTGATTTTGTAGGTGAACGCACCCTGGCAATGCAGGAAGCAGAAATCAGTGCTTTCCCAAATCCAGATGTTCTCCAATCCCAGTCACTCAAGGCACCTTCTGACAGCAGGGCTATTCCCCCATCTTTGGCAATGCTCAAACTACTGCTCTAAACATGAATGTGACTCAAATAAAATACCAAGAATCACATCAGCTTCTCCATCATGATGGAAGATTCAAGGCAACTCAATATTCACCATTGACCAATGGCACAGAAATCCATCAAAGCAGGCAAGAGAAAAGATCAGGTAAAAAAGACAACTAGAATTAATAATTTTTTTTATGATAAAGACCACTGTGCTACCAAAAAACTCTTCAAAACCTGGTTTACTCTAGCCTTTTGTTACACACCACAATATTTCTTCCTGTTGAAAGGTCTCTCAAATCATTTTATACAGCCAAACAAAAGAAACTAATATTTTTTTTTAAACAGTTATCTGGTAACTTAACAAAATCAGACATCACACTTAAAAATGCAATGCAGTCATTAAAGTGTACGTACATGACTTTTCCAGTTTTCTTATGTGGGCTGCAAATGCAAGAGTGAAAATAAAAATTAGTAATTGTGCTGCTGGTCCATATCCAGCAAACCTTATTTTATTAGAACTTTTCATTTCTACTCAGCTAACTAAGAATTATCTCCAGACAGATCTTACCTTTTCATAGATCTTTTCTCCACATCCTTTTGGTTGAGCCATATTTTTTCAGAAAGGGATTTATTAGATAAATAATATCTGAAATAGTCATTAAGTTTTCAAAGCATCAGAGATATTTGTACGTGTGAGAATTTTACTAATCAGATAAATTACAGTGCTTCAGAATTACCCAGCTGTAGAAACAAATACTGCAGATTCTACAGCAGGATTTCTGCAATCTGCCTAGAAATTGATAGGGCCTCAGTCACCTTAACAGGGAAAGATTTGTCCAGTTCTTTTGGAAACAGGAGGTTTTCTAGCATTCTACAGGAAAACTAAAACAAATCAGCAAAAGGATACTCTTCTTCCAGCAACATCTTCTCAATGACAGCCCTGTTTTCTTCACTAATGCTGCTGTCCAACGTCCAGGGCTGCAAACAACAAAAATACATTTTAATATCTGAATTCTGTCACTCTGTACTTGAGTACTGACAATAAATAGTTTCTAAAAGTAAAGAAGAAGCACTGGTTAAAAACCCAAAAGAGTATGTTCATGGAGAGAAGAGAGAACACAGAAGCTCTGATAACCTTGCTACAACTAGCATTGATTAAGAAAATACTTACAAGACTGTTGCCAGTTCTCCAAGATGAATCAAGATAATGGTCCTGCAGCAGGCTTGATGCTGTGTTTTCATGATCTCTGAAAGAGATTTTATGTTCAGAACCACTGTATTTTTAATATTGAATATCTTTGTATTATCTCCACTTAACGTTTCTATATCTTACTCCCAATAAAGTAAAAGAATTTTCTGGTAAATGCAAACTGCTTTTCCTGCTGAGGAGAACTCCTACTTGCATAAGGTTTAATAGAATCCTGTCATAGGGTTGTCAGAACCATAGAATAAAATCCTGGAATGGTTTGGTTGGAAGATCATCTCATTCCAACCCCCTACCATGGACAGGAACATCTCCCACTAGATGAGGTTCCTCCAAGCCCTGTCCAACCTGGCCAGGGCTCACCAGCCTTACAGGCAAGAGTTTCTTCCCAATATTTAATCTCGTGCTCATACAGACTTTATCCAGTTTATATTTAATCTTTTCTGTAAATAACCACTAATTAGAGATCTGTCACTGATTAAGATCATTGATCAACTTCCTTTTATTTTCATGCAGCATAAGATTTCCTTAACAATTCATGTAATTACTTGTTTTCAAAAATCTTTACTTCCAGAACATTCAGTCTTGTCTAAAGACTGATTAGCCCTATATTCCCTGCAGTGCTACTAAATTAAACTAACCTAATGCTTTGTGCAGCACTTCAAACATCTCTTTATAGGATAAAGGATCAGGATGAATCTCCATGTAAGGAGATCAATACAACTCCTGCTTCTTTCTGAGCACACCCAGGAGAGGGTGAGATCCAGAGCCCCCTTTGCCAGCAGCCTGTCTGCAGCAGTGGCAGGGCTATTTGTGGGCAGTGTGCCCCTGGTACAAACCTCTCATTCTCTCCCAGCACCTGCAAGTGCTTGATTTGAGGCATTACAGTCACTGCCTACTCACCTCAGCATCCCTTATCTGTGAATTTGCTGAAGACCAGAAAGCCCCAAGAATTGGGCTGCATCAAAAGCAACATGGCCAGCAGGGCTTTGCTCTGGTGAGACCTCACCTGGAGTGAGGTGCTGCATCCAGCTCTGGGATCCCCAGCATAGGAAGGCCATGGAAGTGCTGGAGCAAGCCCAGAGGAAGCCACGATGTTGATAAGAGCACTGGAGCACCTCCCCTACAAACACAGGCTGGGAGAGCTGGGGCTGTTCAGCCTGGAGAAGAGAAGGTTGTGTGGAGACCTGACAGCAAAGGGCTACCTGAATGTATAAAATACCTGAAAGGGCTACAGGGACACTGGAAAGGACTCTGCAGGAACTGTAGCGATAAGACAAGGACTAATGGATACAAACTGAGAGAGGAAAAAATTAGGTTAGATATTAGGAAGAAACTCTTTACTTGGGAATGGTGATGCCCTGGCACAGGCTGCCCAGGGAGACTGTGGATACCCCAGCCCTGGCAAGGTTCAAAACGAGATTTAATAAACCCCTGAGCGACTTGGTCTAGTGGGAGATGTCCCTGTTCGTGGCAGAGGGTTGGGATTAGAAGATCTTTAAGGTCCCTTCCAGTCCTTAACATGCTACGAACCCGTTTTCTCACCTCCCTCTCAGCGTTCAGCTTTCTGAGCCTCCCTGCCTCCGCGATCTCTCTAGCACAGTTACACAACCCAGCACCTTCTCCACGGGTATTTTAGGGATTCTCCCAGCAGCCTCGCAGCGCTGTTCCGGGCTCGGGGGGATGCCATGACGGCGGTTCCGCGTTCTCCTCACAGCAGCGCTACCCCAGCCCCGTTCTCAGTGTCCATGCCCCACACCGGCAGCGCTGCCCCCGCTCCGCGGGCACCCCGCGACACTCCAGGGTCTCTGCCGGAGCGGCGGGAAGCGCCCGGCCCGGGCCGCCCCCTCAGGAGCGGCTCTCCCCTCACGATCCGCGCCCGCCGCGGGGGGACGGGGCGCGCTGGCCGAGCGGCAGCGGGACCCCCGCGCCCCTCACTCACCCCGGCGCGGCCGCAGCGTCCCCCTCGATGTCCACCTCGGGCTCCTCCGCCGCCGCCATGACAGCGGGCCCGGCGCTATCGCGGGAAGGGGCGGCGCGGCGATGGGCGGGAGCAGCGCCCCGACGAGCGGCGGAGGCGGAGATGGCGCTGGGGTAGGCGGAGCGCGGGGCGGCCGGGGCGGGCGGCGCGCTGAGGGACCGGGCCGGGAACTGGGGGAATTAGGCTGGAAACTTGGGGGACATGGCTGGGAACTTGAGGGAAATGGACGAGAGCTGAGGGGTCCTGACCGAGAGCTGAGGGGTCACGGCCGAGCTGAGGGGACATGACCGCCGCTGAGGGGACATGGTGGGACGCTCAGGGGACATTGCCCAGCGCTGAAGAGTCACAGCCGGACTGAGGGGGCACTGAGGGAACATGACCGGCCCGAGAGCGAAAGGGAAAGGGGTGACAGTCAGGCGGGGCCTGAGGGGAAGCTGGAGCACACAGTGGTGAGGGGCGCCCTCAGAGATGTGAGCGGGTCTGGGCCCCTCACTGCGAGAAGGACTTGGAGGGGCTGGAGCTGTCCAGAGCTGGGGAAGGGCCTGGAGCACAAATGGGATGAGTGGCTGGGGGGTTCAGCCTGGAGAAAAGGAGCCTCGGGGGACGTTTTCTCTCTCCACAACTCCCTGTCAGGAGGGTGAGCCGGGTGAAGGAGGGTCGGGCTCAGCCTCCGGGGAACAAGGGACAGAATAAGAGGAAACAGCCTCAGGTTGCACCAGGAGAGGTTGAGATTGGATATTAGGAGAACGTTCTTCACAGAAGAGGAGATTAAACATTAGAACACCCTGCCCAGGTTGGCGGTGGAGGTGTTTAAGAAAGGACTGTGCTGTGGTTGACAAGGTGATTGGGTTGGACCCGATGATCTCTGAGGTCTTTTCCATCCTAAATGGTTCTGTGATGCTCGGAGCCCACACGGGCTGTGTGCCTGCCCCTATGTCCTTCAAGCATGTGGCCATGTCTGCTCTTCACCAGGGCATTGCGAGGGTCCAGTTTAAGTGTTGTTTTATCAATAACAAAAAATCGGTTTTTTGCATTCTTAAATCCATGTTCCATTTCTCAAAATGTGATTGGGTGCTTGTGGTAACTTGGCTTGATCTGAAGGGAAGTGTAAGGGTTGACTATCATTATATAGGAAATAACCCCAGAGAACTTTCTGTTGACTCAGAAAGTGTTTCTGCTTATATTTGTGTTGTCATCTCAATATAAATATTTTGAACCAAGAAACGGTTGCAACCTTTTTATTCTACGTATTTTATCTTTGTGCTGGAATACATTTGAAAGTGAAATTGATAAATGGCAAATGCAATGGTTTTTGTTCACTCTGTTTAAAAATGCAAAATCTAGACAATGATATGACAAAAGATAGAAAGAAAAATAATTGATAATAATTGTTGTGGTCTCAGGAATACCTTGAAGAAATACAGACATCTTCCTATTCATAATAGATTTTTTTAAACTTGAATTTTTGATTGCAAACAATGCCTAACTAAGCTATCCATGCAGGCTAATATTCACAGATACATGAAAAGTTATTTTCTGTCTTTGTCTTGATTTATACTAGAAGAGTTTAAACACAATCTGTTTAAGGCATTTTAAGTAGGTCCCAAGTATGTGATTCATGAAAGAAGCAGAAGACTAATCAATACTTAAAAGTTTAACAGTGTCTTTGAGATCCTTTTTTCTCAAGATCACCTTTGCTATCTTAATTCTGCCAGCTCAAGCATAATTCTCAGTCATATTCCACATTAAGACTATCCAAATTACATTTCCTTTCATAGTGCAGTGGGATGCATCCATCCATGTCCTTAGCTCCATCTCTCTCTTTTTTAGCCAGCAGCATTTCCACGATGCTGAGGTGTCCTCTCAGAGCTGCAGCATGCAGGGGAACCTTCTCCTTGTCCTGTGCCTTGGGATCAGCTCTGGCCTTCAGGAGCATCTCTGCCAGTGTTTTGTGGCCCTGCTCAGCAGCCAAATGTGAAGGGGACTTTGCCTGCTTGTCCTGAGCATCAACATGAGCTTTGTGCTTCAGCAGCTGTTGGGCAACCTCAGTGTGACCTCTCAGGCTTGCCATGTGCAGGGGAGTAACAAAGTCCTTAGTGACAGTGTCACTTCTGGCCCCAGCATTGACCAAAAGGCCAATGGGTGCTCCTTTACTCTGGAGCACAGCAAGGTGGAGTGGGGTTTCCACAGCTCTGTTCCTGAGGTTTGTGTCCATCCCCTTGCTCAGGAGCAGAGCTGTGATGGAAGCAGCCCCAGCCTGCACTGCCAAGTGCAAAGCTGTGTCTGCAGGAGTCCTTATTCCCAAATTTGCTTATTTTTCCATTACAACTTTTGCTGACTCTGCTTTGCCCATCTCACAGCCCAGCAGCAAAGGAGTGTAATGCATTTTGTTGTGGGCATTGATATCTGTGCCTCTGTCAATTAAAGCTGCTACAACACTGTGCAGATTCTTCTGCACAGCTCTAAAAAGAGCTGACTCCATTATGTCAGCAGACAGATCTTTAGAATATTCCAGTAGTATTTTGAAGATGGATGAGTGGTTGCTGTTGAAGGCTCTTTCAACCATGTTGGAATCAACACTGTCTCCAGCTTCTAGAAGTACTTTTGCAGTGTTTTCACACCCCTGAGAAATAACTGAAAGCAGTCTGTCCTCTCTCATCCTTTCCTTTGGTGGAGGCACCAGCCTCTAAAAGCCTTTTGGCCAGGCTGCTCTCATCTCTAAGAGCTGCCAAGTGTAAAAAGTTGTGCTGATTGTTCCTTGCCTCTTCTTCCAGGAGCATCTTCAGTATGTGGCTGTGGTTATTCTCTGCAGCCCAGTGAAGTGCTGTCTTGCCTTCCATATCCAGAGTATGTATGGAGAAGCACCTGGACTGCACCTCCATGGCCTTTCTCAGCTGCAGGGCTGTTTTCCCTTTCCTGTCCTTCACACCTGTCCTTGCACCTTTGCTGAGCAAATATTTCATGATGGATAGATGGCCACGAGCAGCTGCAACATACAGAAGTGTTTCACTGGAAGGGTTTAGCACATTGAGATCATTATCCTTCAGTGTTTTCTCTTAGGAAAGGAGCCTTTAGCAGCTGCAGCAAAGAAGTTGACAGCAGCAGGATCTTTTCTAGGCTTTGTTGCCCTTGAAAGTGGAGTTACTTTTCCTTTCTTCTTAATATCCCATTTGTGCTTTTTTCCCCTCAGGTCTGTCTTTTTTCCCCTGGTGCTGTTCAGTGTTATTTTCAAACCAAACTTTATCTTTTCCAAGTAAATACCCAACCAACTGTCTTCTGGCATCTCCAATGCTTTCATTTACTTCACTGACGTATTTTCTTATCTTGCTGTAAAGTTTTGGCTCCACTTGCTTTAAACATGGATAAAAAAAGAGCCTGCAGGCTCATTCACCTTGAGAAATGAGTATGTCTAAAACCCAAGAGTTCTTTGCTGTGTGTGTCCTTTAGAAACTAAGGACCAGCTTTTTTTTCTGGGGTAAAAATACCATTTTCTATCAGCCGGTGCAGGAGCTGGTCTGGGTCATTTATGCCTTGTACAAATTCTTCTTTTTTAGTCCTTAAAACTTCAATTGCATGTGGATTTGTAAACAGGCTGCTTGAATGCATGATCATGTTGCTAATAAAAAGTGAATTGAGGTATTGTTTGACAGTAAATAGGAAACAGCAAAGCAAGCTCACATAATTTCAGTCTTTTCATAAAACTGTGAACCAACAACTATTGTATATCAGTAATAAATTTTTAAAGAAATCAAAACTCCCTCACCTTTGAGTCTCTTGTTGTTGGAAGTCCTTTGATCTTCTCTGTTCTTCCTTAGCAACAAGTACAGCTTGATAACAAAACAAAAGTCTGTGATATGGAAAGATATTTCCCTTGGAATGTTTCTTCCAGTTTTTTCATGCATAATTAGGGATTAAAAAAAATCCTTTTGTGAATCTGGTATTTGAATAGAAGATAGCTGTTAGTCGAGTTACTCTGTTCCTCTGGCCAAGCTGGTTCCTAAATGACCATTCAATTAAACATGACAAAAGAAAACTCACAGCATAGTTACTGTTGCCATGATCACACACCTTGTATGATCTGAAATGAAAGAGTGCACACTGCCAGCTATGCAGGTGAAAACCCTATAATGCAATGAAATAAAAGCATAAAGACCTAGATAAAAATAAACTGTATAAGCAGCTGGTTATAAAAGGTGATCCAGCCTTTCTAATATGAGCTGTAACTCCAGTCAGGGGTGTATTTAAGGCCATTTAGCTTGTCATTCCTGCTCTAACCCAGAGTCTGTCTGGAAGTTAATTCTTTTCCATGAGGTGGATCAAGGCATGTGATTCAGTGTGCAATATTTAAAGTATAATTAGAGCTTCAAATCTGTGTAGTCTTCCATATGGATGTAGGACCTTGGGATCTAGCTGTAATTAATTGAACTTATTGGTGTTTAAATTCCCTATGGAAGAGAAGGAAATAAAGTAGTAATTATCCACACGTTTTGAAACCAATTGAGAGGGAAATTGAGATTACAGAGTTTGGGAAAAGCTGGAACTAAAATAAGCTGAAAAGCTGAAAGCTTGACCTTATTTAAGCAAATGGGAAATTTTGCCATCAGTTTTTTAGTTCAGTGCCCTTTCTGCTGGGTCCTGCTCCTTTTGCATGTATTTTCTTTAATAGTATGTACAAGGTGACTGATAAAATTTTTAATTTTTTTGCTGTTGACTTATAAATTTATAAGCAAGATCGCAAAATTTATTGTATTAAAAAAAAAAGTTTTATTGAAGAAATAGCTGGGAAAGGCAAGACTTTTAATATATATTTTGAAAGCCAGCCAGTTACCAAGTCAGCAAATTTGACAGCCAATTTAAGAGCCCAGTAATTCCTCTGAAATGCAAAGAAGGGCATTACACCAAGAACAGCAAAACCTTTGTCATTTAGTTAATGATTGGTAACTCATAGCATGGAAAACTATGGTTTAATGTGGACTGAATGATGTTCCCAAATCTGCCACTGACTCAGTAAGCTGCAAATTACTGAGTCTTCAGATTTAACTTAACAAAGTCCTGAAGGTCTCTCTGTGCCTTGAGTAAATCAGTTTTTACTCAGTTTGGGGAAATGGGATCTTTGTGTTGTCATTATTATTCTTCCCATGCAAAACAGAACTGCCAATCCTTGATCACCTTCACAGGAAAGTTGTGAGCTATGGCAGTGGAAAATGGGGGTGCTGAGCAGAGTTATTATAGATGGCATGGGAATTTTTTGAATTCCTGGGAAAAATAAAAAAAAAAAGAAATGGTGATATTCTTTAAGTTTCCATTAGTATGGCAGTCATTTCCCAGTGTTGTGAATACAGGAATTTCCCTAGTAAGCAGGTCCTAGTAGAGATGGAAGGGTGCAGTTCTCCTCCCTGGCCTTGAGGAGGAACATTTGAACAATATTTGCAGGCAGCATCTCTTTTCAGAGCCACCTCACTTTATTTTGGAGAGTAGCAAGCAGCAAATTATGTGTTCTGAGATGCAAATCACAGTCCTCAAGATATAATTATGCTTTTTTTTTAAAAAAAAAAAAAAACAACTTCTCATTATAAATACTTATGAGGATATTCTGTCTTAAAGCAAGAATCAAATTTGCAAAGAAAATTTTGGAAGCTTGTTGTATAGATTAATTTTAAGAAATTATGCTTTAAAAGCCTTATTTTTTAATAATTATTTTAACCACTTTTAGAATTAAGCCTTTGATCCGCCAACAACTTCACAAAGAAATTCAGAATTGGCTATTTGAATTGTGCTTTTTTTGTTTATGTCTTTTTCACTTACTAACTCACTTTATTTGACATGTAAATGTTTAAGAGAAGGGAAAAATATTAAGGCTCAACACCTCTTCTCTTTTAATTAAGTGCATGAGACCACAGATGTGTCAGATCAGCAGTAAACTCCACATTAAAAATAAAATTGGCAGTATTTAATATTACTAGAGATCTAAGAAAAGAAGTAAATTGGAGAGAAGGAAGAGGTAAATCTTTGGGTTTCTTAGTTATCTTTTATATTTATTTGTTGTCAGAGGGCATGAGGTAATTCACAGACCATTTTTACTTCTGCTGGCTTCTTTAGCTCCACGTGTCCAAGGACTAGATTATAGGGCTACTTTTAAAGGGTATTTATTACATTATTTTAAAAAGAAAATTGTGAGCTTTACTAAATTTGTATATTTGAAGGGCAGGTGATGCCCTTGATAGGAAAGATATCAATTTTGGTGTCTGCTGAGTAAGTGTCTGTGCAGGGAACTGTTTCAATCTGGCTGTAGCTGGGACACTTGAGTCAGTTATTTCTGACATGCAATCTCAGTTTTGCTCCTAACTTGTGTCCTTGGGCAAATCCCTTAATCCCTGTTCCCTGTTTACACAAGCATTAAAAAAGGAAATTTTTTTTTCTACCTCACAGACACGTCCTAAGTGTTTATTACTGTTGGTGCAGTGCTTTGAAGTTATAGAGTGCTTTGAAGTTTTTGTCCTTTGAAGTATTGTTTTCTGACTTCTCAGCGATGAACATTTATTTCTTAAATTAACACATGCCCGTGTTCTCTAGCTGATTTTATGTTGCCATGTCATCATCAACTACACATTTAATTTTCTCTGTTTTAATTTCTGAAAGATGAAAGCGACCCAAAGTACACCTTGAGTGCGGTGGAAGGAGCCTGTGCGGGGCTGTGGCTGCGGGACTGAGGCTCCTGCAGAGGTCACCATTCCTCCACCGAGGCTCTTGCCGAGCTGCTGGGAACGTATCTCGCTGTGGAACAGCCAGCCTGTGAGAGATAATACAGCCAACACGATTGTCTAAACATCGTCAGGGGTGCAGAAATATCTCTGAGTGATCGAGAGATTTTCCTTAATAAACACGGCTCATGAATAGAGCTCTGTTTTGGATAACTAGAAAGCTGAGTGTGGCCGAGCTGGTTGAGGTGAGCTATATTTAGGCAGAGCTGGACTGGGAACCAGCAGTGCTGGAAGAGTTCATGGTGATGATTACAGTGAGCTTCACTTGTTAGAACATTGGGAAAGCTGAGCTGTCAGGATTTCTGCAAGAGGCAAAGTGCAGTGCTTGGTTTTGCCTAAAGATGAACTGCAGTAAATGAGGAAAGTCCAAAGGGGAGCTTTGATGCTGAGTGATGGATTTGTGCCAGTCATATTTCTATGGAGAGCAGGCTTGGGGCCTTTCTGGCTAGTGTTTAGATGGGAGCTGTTCCCTAGGGAAGTGCCATCCCCAGTGGCACAGGCACAACAGGGACCAGGGGCCTGAGCAGGACCTGCTGAGGGTGGGAGGACAAGCTGATTTGAGCAATCTGACAGTATTTTGTACCTGACTCAGGATCCCATCCCTTCCCATCCCATCCCTTCCCATCCCATCCCATCCCATCCCATCCCATCCCATCCCATCCCATCCCATCCCATCCCATCCCATCCCATCCCATCCCATCCCATCCCATCCCACACCTCTTGGTGGCACAGAGCCACCCCTGCAGAGCCTGTGACAGGCAGAATGCTCGAAAGAGAGACCTGCAGAAGCCACAGCTTCCCACATTTGTCCACTGCTTAGGGATGCTTTCAAAATACCAGCAATGCAGCAGCTGGTATAATACCCCAGGTATTTTATTCTATTTCCAAAACAAGCCACAGACTTATCTCAGCACTGTAGGGCTGTTTCCTCAGGCATAAACAAATGAAGGTCACGCTGAGCACTGCAGCCATGCAAGGCAAACTGTTCTTTTTCCCGAAGATTAACGAGTACTCCCATGGAGTTCCCGAGCTGGGGTAACTGTGAGTGGACAATGCACATCTGCAAAGTGCCACTGAGGGCTGTAAATGCCAGCAGAGCTGCATCCAGCTCCAGGAATGAGGCTTAAAAGGGAAGATTAGGATTGTTTTTTTCTTAATCATGCATTTATAAGTGAATTGAAGAAGAGTGAGCAAATTACTTAGGAACCATTTTTTGTGTCATTCAGACATTCATGTTTTGAATAATTAGATTTAAAGCATTTTTCCAAAGTTCTTCATGGCATTACTCGGCAGGTTGTTTTCTAAAAAGCTACATGGTGGAGGTTGAAGGAAAAAATAGTTGCTAGCTTAGCTTCACAGAGGTAACAAAAAGAAATGTTCTTGTTTCAGAACATAATAAATAAAAAAGAAATAGAAAAATGTTCTGATATGTTGAATGATATATTTATCCACTGGAACTTTCATAATGCAAAGTTTAAAAAAATTACAATTTTTATGTCTAATTGATGAATATTACTGGTTATTTTTTTCTACACATATTTATTCTGCAGATATATTTACTGTCACAAACTTAATTTAAATTTAAGAACTAATTGTATGCCAATCTGTTGACTGAACCTGAACACCAATTGGTTGAAAGCTGTATCAGTGTCATAATTTTATCTTATATATAATTGTAGAGCTTTAAATGTGTCATTTCAGACCAAGGCTAACAGAAAACAGCTATGGCAAAACACAAGCCCTCCTATCATTAGGATAAAATGCAAATGATGTAAAAGTATTGAGTTACTAAATGCTGAGGCAGCTTCAAGGATCAGCAAAACCAAATGGTGAGAGGCATGGGGTTTTTCTCCAAAATGAGCAGGTTTTTTTGCAATGTAAACCAAACAAGCCCTTGTGGTTTTGAGTCAGGAACATGCACTTTGTCAGTGAAATCTTAGTGAAGAAAATACTTTATAGAAGTTCTGTAACTGGTGAGGATAGTGAAGATCTTCCTCACAGCCCCAGCATTGCTCCCAGAAGGATTTGGTGTTGTCACTGCAACTCCCACAAGCCTTTTGGCCAAATTTACTTTGCAGAGGTAGAGCACTTTGTGAAAACTATTCTGAATTTATACCAGTACCAAGCAGCATTTTGTTCTTAGTCATCATAAAAATCTATCACCAGTACATCTGCATGGTTCTATCTAAATCCTTCTATCTATTGCTAGTCTTTAGACACTTGGAATTACTCAAGGGGTTACTTGTAACCACATTTTTTAAAAAAATGGTATTCTTTTCCTTCCTTCTGGGAAAAAATATATGGAAGCAATTGCTTGTTCATTTATTTATTTATTCCATTTGCCTTTATTATCATTTAGTTGTATTCCAACCTGATCAACTGGTTAAAATTATCTTGTATTTTTAGTTGCATTCAGTTTATGTTTGTTATAC
Organism: Erithacus rubecula; assembly: GCF_903797595.1. Classification (NCBI taxonomy): domain Eukaryota; kingdom Metazoa; phylum Chordata; class Aves; order Passeriformes; family Muscicapidae; genus Erithacus; species Erithacus rubecula. Next base: position 3,408,157 of record NC_136662.1, on the reverse strand, counting down.
ATCAAAACGAAGTTGAACTTTCCTGCTGTAGCAGGAAATCACAGGCCTGTAATTGTTTCTTTCTTATTAGAGTTTTAGTCTGTTCTCAGTTCTGTAATTCAGTATCTTTTCCTCAGTCTCACAGTGTTTCTCATTCAGAGGGACATAGAGTTGATTCTTTCATGTTATTTCCCCTTCCCAGCTCTGGCAGCTTCCCCTGTCCTCTGAATCCTCTGCCTTTAACTGTCTATTTTGGCTCCCCCAGAAAGTGTCTTCTTGTATGTCAGGGTCTGGATTCCTGCACCTCACCTCAGCTCCAGTTCAGCAGAGGATATGGTTACACATCCAGCTCCAGAGGGTGCCTCAGAGGAGTGGGAGTTTGACTCCCAGAAACATCAGTAGGACATCAGCAAGCTCTGTTTTTTTTCTGAATTCTGAATAAAGTTCTAGCACTGAGGACCTGATTGATTGGAGCACAGGCTCAGGACCTCAGCTCTCCTCCCCTCTGCTTGACTCCATGAGAAACACCCTTGTTGATTTGGAGAGCTCCCTAAATCACAAAGTCCTGACAACTCCTCCAGATTCATGGTGTTTGCTTTCCTTGGCACGTCCCAAAACACCCTTCTGTGTTGGGCTGCACCTGTGATATTCCAGCAGCTCCCTTTGTTCCCAAGCCATTATGTCTTCCTACTCAAATTTCCATTCAAAGAGTGATTCATGCAGCAGGGGAAAGGCATGACCTGGCTGCCCCCTCAGTTTCCATCACTGTGCAGATCATGTGCAGTCCCATCTGAACTGGAGCTTTCATTTCAAACTTCTCTATTCCCATGCCTGGGACTGTCTTTTATTCCTTACTCCTCTAGTCTGCACTGGGAGCAGAAAATTATTTGCTGCATAAAGAGGCTTTTGGAAAAAAACATCCTAGTTATGGTCACAGGAGTAATGCAAACACAGCAGCATGGATTTTCTATGGATTTTCTTTTCCCTAGGAATGTCTTTTCTCACAGCACACAGGGTTGGTACCTGTGCCACAGCTGCTCTGTGGACAAAGCACAAGTTTGACTCATTATTTCAGCATCCTTTTTATTTAATAAAAGCTTCCATAACTTGAATGGTTGGTTCTGATGTCCAGCTGGAGAGAACTGCACACCTCTACCAGCAGTGTCTTTACAGGCATCCTTCCTAAAGCTTTTGATGTCTTCCATTGTTCCTGCACTACTTTCTTTTTCATCCTTTGAATATTGCTACCTTATGCTTTTTTGAGTCTCTTCCACACTGTCACTCTAAACTCAACACACTCATTTGTAAATTCAGTTTGCTTTAATGTGCAGTTGAAGCATTCCCTGTTTGAGAAAGTTTTAGATGTTTGTTTTGGTTTGTGATTTTTACTTTTTTGGTTTTTGGTTTGTTTGTTTGTTTGTTTTTCCTCTCCCTGCCTAAATAGCAGTTCTGGGTTTGCAAGACTATGAGGTTTAAATTGAGTTCTCTGAGACTTGTGGGACTTCTGTCAGATGAAATGGTAGATGCTGAACAGCCTGTATACCCATTGGAATTTACCTGTAAATGTATTTATATATCATATGATTCCCAGTGAAGCAAAATCCTTGGCTGAATAATAGAACAGTAATATGCCCACTAGGGATTTTTGAAGACCCAGATTAAGGAAAGAATAGTGATATTTAATAGCTGGAATCAACCTTCTTTTTCCCTTGTGTCACAAGACATAGGGAAATCTCAGTTTCAATTAAAAGTTAATATTGCATCATCAAAATGGGATAAACGTGACATTAAGAAGTGAATAGAAGGGATATTGTAAAGACAGCTCAAGTACTTTTAGTGACTTCATGTTTAATTCAATAAACTATCTCTATTTAAACATTATCTGAAGCAGCCAGAGCTTAAAATAAAATTCAGAGCAAACCTGCTGGGAAGTGCACATGGCCATGGTTTGCTACAAATATTGGCAAATTGAACTTAATTGTGAGAGGTTACATCTCAAGTTTGCATTTTCCACTTTGGTTTGTTTTCTGTATTACTTTGGTTTTGAGTCTTTCAAATTAAAAACATCTTTTGTGCTCCCTAGGTTTGGTTTTGTTAGTTTATTTTACAACAGGTTGCATCAGTGTCATCTAGATGTGACTTCCAGTTTTGCTTGAATTGACACCAAAACTTCTGGGATGGTGGTTTGTTCCCCCCTCCCCTCTTTTACTCACTGGCATAATTTCCATCCAGCAAAGCTTTTCAAAAATAAAGAAGGAAAAGGCCTTCCTGTACAAGCTACCTGTGAATCTTATCCAAATCTGAAAATGTAAAAGCTTGGCAGGCAATCCCAGCATATGCCACTTAGTGACTTCCTTATTTTATGTTCTCATTGCACGTACAGAAAATGAATCTGCAAATCAGAGTAATTTCCATTCATTTTCAAATACAAATTTGTAAATGGTAAATTTCCTATCTGTGTGTAACGCCCACATTTTAAATCAAAAAGTCTTGAATGCTGACAGCATTAGTCATAGGAAATCCTGTATGAACATCCAGCACTTGAGTTGGACATTCCCCTGGATCACACCATAGAAGGAGTTTGCAGGAAGACATCCTGTTACTCTCAAATCCTGTGTTGATTTTAACCCTTTACCTGCCATTGACTCTGGAATGACAGTGTTGTTTTTTTTTTTTTTTTTCTTAGAGGCCATTTACCATTTTCTTATGATCAAAATGGTATTGAAATCCAATATATTTCAGTGCTAAAACTGTGTATTTTAATAATACACCAGAGGTGCACTTTGACACCCTCCCTTATGAGCACAGTCTTCAGTGTATGCTCTAATATGAATAAAAAAGCCCATTTGGAATATTATACAGTGATATTAATATTAATGTATTAAGTATCAGCATGAAACAAAGTGCACAGGTCAGTAAAAATGGAAAGCTAAAAAAGCCAACATAACTTTGTACATTAACCCATAACATGGCCAATGCAACACCAGTAACAAACCCAGCTGTGTTGCACAGGATCATTTTCACATTACATGGCTGAACCAACTGTGACAATTTCTTTGCCTTTATTTAAAAGGAACCATCTCTCAATGGGCATACTGTATCTTTAAAAATAATAAAAAAAAATGTTCTGCTTATCATTTTCATCTAGTGGGAAAATCCCACACATGTTGAGTTATTGTGGAACAGCTGGCTTAAATTAAAGCTTTGGACTTAAGGAAGGAATCTTAGAACATAAAGTATCAAATAATAGCTAAATTCTAGATTAAGATGAAGCTTTTAACATCAGGCATGGCAAGCAGATATAAGCAAATGGACTTGAAGAATCTTAGGTTTTTTGTAATGTGGTGAATCTTAATAGTCCAGTTTTAGATATAGAACCAGCAGTGTTTAAACATAGTTTAATCTAGTTTGATAAATAAATCAAAATTCATTTTAATATATTGTCATTCATATGGAACAGACTTTGGACTATGAAATACTGATGGATATGCACAAAATAAATAGAAAGCCATTAAAAATTCCCAGTAATTGAGAGCTCTGCTTTTATTCTGACTCTTCTCATGAATTTGAAGAGCCTTTCATAGATTTTTTGGAGCATCATCATTTAATGATCATTTTTACTTGTAAGGCAAAAGTGGTAATTTTTATTACATGGAGACTGTTTGTTTTGAACCTGTACTTATAAAACTTTTCTTTTTGAACTCATAGACTCATGGAGTCATTTAAATCAGAGAGTAAATCTCTGTGAAGTCTCTATCATTTTGAAGATCCAAACAGATTCAGGATTTAGACCAAGACATAGTTGTTTGGTCTGGGGCTTTTCAGCTTTGTTTTTTAAGCCAAGACCTGGCCTGCCTGGAAAGAAGAGAATTAAGCTTGGTATTTCTACACTGCAGATCTCAATCAGCAGTTATGGAAAACTGTGTGTGCAATATAAAGGAGCTCCTCATGTACAGCTGGAGCTGGAATTGGAACTCCAATTCATCACTGATTGTGCTCTTGGCTGGTGTGGTATCAGCTGAACCCCAGAAACATGGAGGAATCTGGGTTTATTATTGTATGCTGATGGCGAGGTCTTGCTTGTTCCTGTTTCTGTACAGTTGTAAAGACAAGGAGTTTTATTTCTTCTTAATTGCCTTAGATCACGACTGCCAGCAGAGGAGTGAGAGTCCTGGAGAGGCAGGAAAGGGTGAGATGGTTGGCAGTGCTTTCCTGGCTTGATGGGGCTGTGCTCCTGTGCTGGGATGGGCAGAGTGTTAAAATGGATAATGGCAGCTTTTCTTTCTTCTTAGATTGGGCTGTGCAAGTGTCAAAACACGTAGAACTGAATTCCAAGAGGGAGCACCATTAGAAAGGCTACAGAAAATCAGGTGGCACTGAGCTGCTAGTGTTCCTCATTTGCAACAGGTTTGAGAATTGGGCTGTTTCCAACAAAAAAAAAAAAAAAAAAAAAAAAAAAAAAAAAAAAAAAAAAAAAAAAAAGGAGGAACTTCAGAAGGTATTTCTTTCCCTGAGCTCATTATTTTGTTGCTTTTGTCCCTATGCTGTCATTGTTACCTTTAGAGTTTGTTTGGAACCCCAGCTGGCTTTGCCAGTAGCAAAAAGGAGTTGTAGATCCTGAATGTGAGAGTTTTTCATGGTCGCCACATTCAAGCCACAGCAACAACCATTAACATTTAGTTCAAATCCAAGCCTTTCTCATCTTGCCAGCCTGGCATTTCCTGTGCAGTGGAAAACACAGGAGCAGTTTCTGCACGTGAGGATGATAATGCAGCAAACGGAGGGGGCCAAGGAAATAGCTTCAAATTAATTGTGGGTGTGGTAGTGTACTTTGTAAGTAAATTCAAAACAGGCATGGAAGCCAGTATCAGGAACATGTGCAAGAAATTCCATTTATAAGACTTGGAATAATAACCTCATTGCCCTCTTAAATAATTTTAAACATATATGCATAAAGTTAGTCATCTAACAAAAACAGTTTCATAAGCAGGTACAGTAATGTCTCACAGTTCTCGTTCAAGTTAATGGCTGCATGAAAAATGTTCCCTGGGAAAGTCAAACCATGTTTTATAGGTTTGTCCATATGGGAAGCTGAGCTTGTTTAACCAAAAGTGTGAATTCAAATTAAGTTAGTAAAACTGGTGCAAAATCTGTCTGGGCATTTTTGTACTGCAAGTCCCATTGAGAAGAATGAATTAAGGAGTTCTGGCTCGATCTGTGGCAATCTGGATATTGCTGTGAGCATTTCTTTCAGGAGATGCCACATCCTCACTCCCTGTACCTGCATTTCTGTTCCATCTAGAGCAACTTGAGGCCACACTTGGACCAGTTTGAAACCATTCCTTTGAAAGAGATGGAGCTGTGTAACTTTCTTACAAAATGAACATTTAGTCTGAGACTAAGATAAGAAAAAACTCGGCTCCTGCTACAAAGTTTTTTGCCCTTGCCCTTCCTTCCTTCCTTCCTTCCTTCCTTCCTTCCTTCCTTCCTTCCTTCCTTCCTTCCTTCCTTCCTTCCTTCCTTCCTTCCTTCCTTCCTTCCTTCCTTCCTTCCTTCTCCTTCCGTCCTTCCTCCTTCCTTCCTTCCTTCCTTCCTTCCTTCCTTCCTTCCTTCTTCCTTCCTTCCTTCCTTCCTTCCTTCCTCCTTCCTTCCTTCCTTCCCTTCCTTCCTTCCTTCCTTCCTTCCTTCCTTCCTTCCTTCTTCCTCCTTCCTTCCTTCCTTCCTTCCTTCCTCCTTCCTCCTTCCTTCCTTCCTTCTTCCTTCCTTCCTTCCTTCCTTCCTTCCTTCCTTCCTTCCTTCCTTCCTTCCTTCCTTCCTTCCCTTCCTTCCTTCCTTCCTTCCTTCCTTCCTTCCTTCCTTCCTTCCTTCCTTCCCTCCTTCCCTCCTTCCCTCCTTCCCTCCTTCCCTCCTTCCCTCCTTCCCTCCTTCCCTCCTTCCCTCCTTCCCTCCTTCCCTCCTTCCCTCCTTCCCTCCTTCCCTCCTTCCTTCCTTCCTTCCTTCCTTCCTTCCTTCCTTCCTTCCTTCCTTCCTTCCTTCCTTCCTTCCTCTATTTATCAGTGGCCTGATTTCCAAAACTGGGATATTCAGCATCTTCAGGACTTGTGCTGTTTTGTTGGTAACTGTCAGTATTTTGAGAAACAGCCAAATTGGTCAACTTCATTGTTACTTCTCCAAAATTACACAGAGCCTAAACTGTCAGAAGTTTGAAGTGTTGTGAAGGGCACTTCCCTAAACATACTGAGCTGAGGTAGTTTTTGGAGTGCAGAAGTGGGAAATAAAAACCAGAAGTCTTTAACCAGGCTGATGTATTAAAAGCACAGATACATCTACACAGAGAAAAGCTGTCTGCTTTTTCCATAGATCACACAAACTGGAATTTGTGCTATACCAGAGATCTCTGGTACTGGTTAGAAATCTCTGCTTCAAAGAGGAGCAGCCTGGGCAAAAAACACTGAATCCTACTTACAATACATCATTTAAAGAAGGATATTTGATGTTAACTTTCCAGAGGTTGGTTTTGGTCAGTAACAATCTTGGAGACTATTTGCAAACTCCTGTACTGCCACTTCTGGAGTCAGCTGCACTTACTGTATATTTTTACATTGTTTTTATACAATTTTGCATACTAAAGCACTTGCTTCACTAATTAAAATATATGTACTTATAAATACTTTATCTTGTTCAGTCAGGAAACAGGGAAAACAGACAATCTGTATTATTGAGAGCAGAGCCAAACAAGAAAATTTGGGATGGATTTTGCCTAGAGAATTCAGGTTCCTTTTTTTCCCTTCAGGTATTTGGGTCAGACACTTGGTGATTAATAACATGATAAAGATCATATCTTGACTGGGGCCCTGAGACACCACTGGAGGGTTCATTGTAAGTCTTGTTTTTAATTACTTCTTGCAAGGAGTTTTGCACAGTTAATATTTGGGGATAATATTTGGATAGGGAAAAAAAAAAAAAGGTGTACATTATGTATGGGCTGCAGCAGAGTAAAGCTTTGCATATGGAAATTTGTTCATCACTAACACGTGGTGGATGTTTGCAGAAATGTTCTGTGTAGTGAATGTCTCCTGATTCTAATCAGGTAATTGTTGCTCCCTGGTTTCATCCTATCTGACTGGAGGCTCCTAAGTTAAAAAAAAAAACCTCATTACTGAGGCACAGGCACTTCAACCAGCAATTTAATTTATCCAGATCACTCTCTGAAGGGGCCTGTGCTTTTCAGTCATCTCTAAAGAGAACCTGTGGTGCCTCCTACCCCAGTTTGGTTAGGTGTCAGAAGTTAAAGTAAATAAATCCTGAGCTGTATCTCTAAAGTGTTATGGATTTTTGTGTTTGATTTCTCAAGGTGAAAGTAAAACAACCTCCAGAACTTGCAAGGCGTGTGCAGCAGCTCACAATTTTTGCTGCTGTTGAAAGTTCTAACACTACTTTTACAAATGAAAATGAACTTTTGATAGTTGCCAAGGTAGTTTGATTTGCCATCACACGAAGTCAGCAACTTTGAGAATCACATCACTTGTAATAGGTAGGCCCCAGTTTAGGTGGTGCTTGGCCATGCTTTTAAACTTTCCAGTGATCTGTTCAGTGGAGATTCAAAACTTGTTCAGTGTTGTCATTTCAGTACAGTGCTGTGTGATAGAGAGGCTTTGTGAGTTTGGAGAGCAGTGGAATTGGGTGGTCCCTGTGTCCTGTGTGTTTTCATAACTCCTTATCTGAGACAGAAAGGTGTGTAACAGCAGCCATCTAAAAGCCATGCCAGTCATGCCATCATTGGGGAGGAGAATTCAGAAAAACAGCCATGGACACTCCTAGTGTCCTCTGAAGTAACTGTGGTTATTCTATGACCAGAATCATGCTGAACCTCCCTCCTCATTGCAGTGATTATTTTAAGAATTCAGGAAAGCCTTTAAAATTATTCTGGTTTTAGCACACTTGTATGATAACAGGTTTCATCTGAAGTCTTTTTTGGCTACAACACCACCCAAGCAGAGGCTCCTGTTCCAGGCATTTGTGCAGCTGCTTCCAGGACCGTTTGCTTTTGAGCTCCATCTGCTGGAATTCTATCCTGTTTCCCACATCTTTGGTGTTATTATGCTGCCAGGTCTCACAAGACTTGGTTTTAATTAAAAAGAGAATAAGGATTGAAATTCACAGTTCAGAGGAATTTTCAGCAAGTTTCTTGTCCTTTTGTTTAAGGGTTCAACTTAGAGATTTCTTGGAGAATATAAGACTCAAAACCAGAAAAGAATTGTGAGACTGAGGAAAACAAATACTAAGTTTCCTTTGCTTTTGTTCACAATTTCTAGGTATTTTATTTGTATTAATCAGGTCAGTCCTGACCTATCAAGTTCTGTATGAGATTTCAAAAACAAATTATTTGTTCAATTTGAATTAGGTTTTTGTTTGGTTTCCCCATGATGTCTGTTGTTACTCTATCACTAAGAAAATTAGCAGTGTTTTCAATATTTAATTAACTTTTTATAAAGCCATCCTTCCCCTTTGTAACTGTGCTTCTAGTGTTTCGGATATTTAGGGACAGAAGGGACCATGATGAAAATCTAATTAGATTTTTGTAGTTCCATTGTTTCTTAACAAAAAAGTACTGCAAAGAATAATGTGCAGAATTGGAAAAGAGGGCCCTGCTGTGCAAAACCACTCTAAAAGTGTTTCAGTAGTCAGAGGCTTTCACGGTAAATTATATGATGACTTTCTACAAGTTTCCTTTGTAAGGAGCACATTCTCTGTTCAGAGGATACATTATCCTGTTCATGTCAACAATAACAGATCTGTGTAGAATTAGGATGGCCACCAGCCCTTGGGTGCAGGCTCTGGTGTTGGCAGTGCGTGTAATTCCAAGGAACAAGCAGTTCTCTGGAAGAATTACCTTCCCAAGAAGCAAATCATCTGCATTTTGAAGTTTCCTTTACTTGTAAGGCTAATACCACCTTCCTTCCACTGTCCCTCAGCTGGTGCCAGATGTTCCTAAGGTATCTTCTCTTTCATAATGGGTTTGTGTATATGGTAATTTCAAATATTTCTTTACTGTCCATCTGCCTGTTAGCAATATTTTTGTGTTCACTCATGATGTTTGTAACTTTTCTTTTCTACACAGCCAACTTTGCCTGAACTGGTTTTAGTTCTTGATGTGGGTAACTCCATGCTGTTACACAGGAGTTTTGGGAATAAGGGCAGGGAAGAAGAGGTGGAGAACAGAGAAAGTGCTAGGCTTGATTTTAAAGATAAGTGGATTTTTTTCAGTCCTGCCTTGTGCTTCTCCTGGACATGGCACAGCCCACGCCGTGGTGCTCTCCAGTGCTGCCTGTGCTTGTTCCAGCCTGAGCTGCTTTTCAGAAAGTAATTATTGTAATGGGTTTCTTAGACTTCTGCATGGGACAGAACTGTCAGCCATTTTTCACATAGATTGGAGGGGTGTTGTCTGGATTTCCTGACTGCTCCCTATAAAATAGATGTAGCTGAGGGATCTCTGGTTGTTACACTTCATTGTTAAATGGGTATGTGCTGCCTTAGGCTGGTATTTGAAGTCCTGTTTTGAAGTTGGCATTTTTTAGACCTACAGATACACAGGGGTCTGGACAAACTTCCACTGTGTTGTGAGGCTGAAAGCTACTGGTAGCTCAAACTCTGTCACACAGGAAAATAAGTTAAATTGTTACTGTTCTTCTCTATAGTGAGAAGTAGTTTGGATTTAATATTATTCAGTGAGCAATGATGGTCAACCCCTCTTTGTAGCTCACTTCTGTTCATGGGATAGAAGTGTAAGGCTTCTATTGGTTTCAGTAGAGACCCAAATTCTAATTAATATTCCTGTGTCCCAAACATGTTGTTCTGATTAGAGGCTCTTTGCCCAGGCATTTCTGTGCAGCCTGCCCTGTTTGAAACCCTGCCTTTTTCTGACTTCACTTCCTGAATCCGTTGACAACACTCACAGCCAAACAAAATACATGTTCACAATACTGTTATTTGCAAAATATTCCCTTGTGAGTACAGCTGGGGCAACAAAAAGAGTTTCTCTCTGAATCTCAGAGAGAACTGCCTATTCCTTGTAGCAGTAAGGCCCATAGTGCATTAGGCAATTTCAGTCCTGGCAGTTAAGTAAGTGTTAAAACTTTGCATTTCACCACATATAAGTGCATGCAGGTCTTTCATTACCCTTGTGTGCATTGATCACACAGTGATCTACTAAGAAATACACTGAGAGTGCTGAATTTTAATCTAGGCTGAGGTGGACCAGATAGCAACAGGCTCCCAGCCCACCTCACTGTTTACAAAACAGATGGAGGAGGAAAGAATATAAACTTACTTTGCCCTCTTTTAGGCCTAATCCTCAAACGTGATGAGGGACCAATAAAAAGGTCCATCTTAAAGTGCTCCTATCTCCTTGTAAAGCTGACTGGCACTAAACCCCACCTTGCTTGGCAGATTCTGTGAGTGGACACCAGTGAAATATTGTCATGAGAGGAACAACCCAATCCATGGTGCCCACTGTCCCAGCAGTGCCATTGCTCAGGAACTCCTTCATCCATGGCACAGAATGTCACCCTGAGAGAGAACACACAACTGCACTTCTGAATGTCTGTGTGTGCACATGAGGCTAGGGTGGAGCAGACTGTCACTCAGCTGTGTTTAATTAACATAGTATTTTATGTAATGTATTTATTTTTTACGTAATTAGGTGATTAAGCAAAATGCTTGCTAGTAACATCTCTTCCATAACCCAGCGCTGCTGAGAGTTAAACATGCACCTTTGCAGGTAATTAATCTCCTTGCCCTGCTTATTTTGCTAGTTGGCACTTGCTAAATCCCTGTAAAACCACACCCAGCAGTGCTGTGTATTATCCCTCTGCTGTCTATTCCTACATATGGGCAAAATCAACTTACCTTCCGGGTTGCTGACATCAGCAAAATGTACTCTTGGCAAACTCGGGAATCCTCCTAGTAACCCTTTGTTTGGTTGGTGTTGTTACAGTTGTATTCCTCTGACAGCAGCAAACACCCTCCAAACGGTACCTACCTTGACAGTGCTTGGGATGTGGAAGGACTCTACCAAATTAAAATATTTTAAACATTGAAACAACCCTTTGTGTGATAAAATGTGTATAGATGGGGGTAAAAAGTTAGAGGAAGATACTCTCTGCTTCCTGTAAGGAACTGATCCCCAGTAGCTGCAAGTTTCAGAGTATAATTTTGATAACAGTAAAGGTGTATATGTATAAATATATATATGGAACTATCTAGTCATTTTGTGAAGTGACCTTAACCAACACTGTCACTTCAACTAAAATTAAGGCTTATTCCAATTTAAGGAAAGAGTTGTTTTTTAAAAAAATGCCTGCTTGAGAATAATGGTTTAATATTTTTCTGGCAGTCTTTTGCTGTCATCTATTTTCTCTTAGCTGTTTGGCTCCAAACAGCAAACAGGAAAACATCTGGTGTCCTTCAAATAAGTTTATTAAACAAAATTAATTGGGTGCAATGTTTAAAATCCTGGTAATAAAGCTGTTTCCCACCCCTCTCAAGTAAAGTAGCATGTTTCTGAGATACACCTGTATATTGTCATCGTAGTAAAAATCAGGATTGTTCTGCAAAAGATACAGGGGAAGTGCCTGAGAAGTTGCTATTTTCAGTAAATTGCTGGAAACAAGCAACAGGAGTTGCTGTTTTTCAACAAGTTATTTTCATTTCCCACTAGTTTCAGTTTTCCCAGCTTTTCTATTGCCAAGAAGGTTAGAATCCATAGTAATACCCAAAAGGGAAACAATTTAGAGGCAGGGGAAGAGTTATAAACTTATTTTACTGTTGACAGCAGCATTGTCATAAATATTAACAGACAAGAATCACCTCCTACCTGAGAAAACACAGGGATAAAAGTGAATATTTTTATTTTTGAAGCCTACAGCATATTTTTTTTTTTTTTAATACAACCACCTGCCTTATCTTCTTGAGGGCATTAATTTAATAAAAAGCATGTCAGATCAAGTAGCCAGTCGCTCCAGTTATGGAACAATTTCATTCCCTGCCTTTCCAGCCCTCCACAGCCCTGCCTGCAGTCAGATGTCTGAATGGGCCCCAAGAACGCAGCAGGAGAGGCAGGCAGGCTGCAGCTGGGGAGCTACAACTTCAGGACAACCCCACAAGTTGTAGGAATTTAGTGAGCACAGTCTGACTTCTCCCTCCCCTCCTCACAACTTCTCCAGGGCATGTCTGGAGTTAGGGAGTAACTTCAGTATAATCCCTACCCTTCAGAGTGCAGCTCAAAGGGCATTTTCCCAAGTCAGGTACTAGCCAAAAATTAAAAAAAAAAAAAGTGTGAGGGGAAAGTACATTTTAATTATTTTATTTTTCTTAAATATAATAGAACCTTCTAGAATTTTTTCCAGAAACAGAAACATTAAAAAATTATACTTTATTACAAATGGTAAACTCAGAGTGCTAAAAAAAAGCCTCTTATTTACAAACAATACTGGGCAGTGCCCAAATAAACAACATAAAAATAACTTACAAAGTCATGAAGTAGTTTATTGACATTAATCAACTTTCATAAAATAAAATAAAAAAAGATATGTACATACACAATTTACTTGAAGGCAGGCAGAACAGTTCTTTTTTTTTGTTTGTTTATCAGCCTCCCACAAACCTCCCTCCCACTTTTTTTTTTTTTTTTTTTCTTAAGGAATACTACATAAAGCAATCTACAGTTTCTATTGCAGTTTAACCTTTAATACTGAATGATCATCGAATGTTAGGTCCATGCAGGTCTTGGTCAATGTTAAACGAAGATCTGACATCTCATCCGAGCAGGAACAGCACTTCCCGGAGCAGCGCCGGCCGCTGCACTCCCGGCTCCAGCTGAAGGCTTTGCCAAGTCTTTCCACACATGCGCTTTGCGGAGCACAGGCAGGACACCTCTCAGCTCTTGCCATTAGCTTTATGCCTCTGCCACTTCGGACTTCTCCTGTTTTAGTTGTACCACAACACAGTTCTCGCTGAAGAGTCTCTTCAAAACGTCTGCAACTGCTGTGTGAGCATGAGCTGGCACCCGCTGTTGACGTGGTTCATGACCTTCTGCTTAAGCTGTGCAACCTGTTCTCTGAGCATGTTGGCAGTGGATGCCAGCTCTGAGTTCTGCGCTTTCAAAGTTTTCACTTTTTCTTCCAACCGGGCAATCCTTTCCAACTTCCTTTTCCGGCATTTGGACGCCGCGATTCTGTTCCTCATGCGCTTTCTCTCGGCTTTGATTCTCTCCTGTGACTCCATGTCAATGGGGGACAGGGGAGGAGTTTCCCCCGGCATTTCAGGTACAGTCTGCGGCTCCTCTTTCAGAGCCTGGAGCCGGGGATGCTGCACGGGCATCTGGGGGTTTATGTGATGCTGGGGCGCGTATCCCATGCTGTTGGCGTTGTAGCTGGGCGCGGAGCTGAGCGCGTTGGGGTTGAAGTTGCTGAGGTTGGCGTACACCGGGGGCTCGCTGTGCAAACTAGTGTTGAAGCTGGTGCTGCCGGCCATGGAGGACACAGGTGCCATCCCGCTGGTGACAGGCTGGGCGGCCGAGGTGACGCTGGGCAGCGTGTTCTGGTTGTGCAGCTCCGCCAGAGCTCTCACGAAGCCCTCGGCGAAGCCCTCCTGCTCGTCGGTGACATTCTTGGGACACAGGAACTGCGTCGGGGTCGGCGTGGTGGTGATCAGCCCGTTGCTGGACTGGATGATGAGCCGCTCCAGCTCGGGAGAGGCCAGTTTGAGGAGCCCCACGTCGGGCGAGGTGAGGATGTCGGCGTTCTTGTTCCTCAGGTGCGGCTTCAGGTTGCTGGAGGGGTCGGACAGGTTCAGCGTCATGTTCTGCTTCAGCACCTTGGCGTTATTGTATCCGTATCCGCCGCTCTCCGGCGGCGCGAAGCCGGCGCTCAGCGCATCCTCGTAGAAAGTAGGCTCCATCTTTGCACTCATAGAACACAGTCCGGAGAGGGGAAGCTGCCCGGCCGCCGCTCAGCTCCCCGCGGGCACCCCGACCCTCCCGGGGAAGGGGAACGCGGAGCCGAGGAAGGAGAAACGCGGAGCCTTACTGGATCGCTGCTGCTGCCGCCGCCGCGCTCAGAGCCCGCCCGGCCTGGCGGGGCGCCTCGCCGCCCTCCTCCTCCGAGTGCCGGTGGTGCCGGGACGCCGCTCCGCCGCCACAAGTACTTTCCCTGCCCGGCTCTGCGCTATTCCCGCTGCACCGTCCCGGCGCCCGCACTCAGCCGCGCTAGTTCGTTCGTTCGTTCGTTCGTTCGTTCGTTCCCGCCCGCCCCGCGCTCTGCGCCCGCTCCCGCCGTGCAGCCCTTCACTTATCAGCGGCCGCGAGCCCGCTAAAAATAGCGCATGATGTCACCCCGCGCGCTCCCCATTGGCTGCCGCCGCCCCGTCCCCGGGGGGGCGGAGCCAGAGCCCGGCGCGCGGACCCGGCCGGGGTCGCCATGGCCACCCCCCCCCTCAGAAGCTTCTTGAGCGCGCGGGGCCTTGTGGGATGACGTAATGCCGGGGGGGCGCGCGCGGGGCAGTGTGGGCTGACGTCTTTGTTTTTGAAATATCTGGTTACCGCGTCCCGCGCGCGCGGCGTTGGCCGGCGCGGCCGCTCGGGCGCGGAACCAACCGCGGGGTCCCGGCCCCGGCCCCGGCCCGCCGCTCCCGGTGTGCTTGTGCCTCGCTTTGTTTGTTTGCGCGTTTGTTTGTTTGTTTGCTCGCTTGGCGGCGGCAGCCTCCGCCGAGTTTCGGGCTGTTTCCCCCCCTTCGCCGCTCCTCCCTCCCCCGGCGGTGGTTCGGCCCTTCAGGTGGCGCTCCCGGGGAGCCCCACGTGGTTTCCCCGTCCCGCCGCCCCCGCGGCTTCCAGGCAGCGCCGGGGGCGGCACCGGGGGCACCCCGCGCTCCCGGCCCGGGGCTGAGCCCCGCGGGGCTGTGGAGTCCCCGCTCGCCCGCCCGGCACAGCCCAGCCCGGCCCGGCCCGGCGGGAGCCGCGGGTTTCGGCCGCGGGTGTTCTCGTACGCCCCCGCACCTCCGCCCCCCGGCGCGGCTTTGCCTTTACAGAGAGCCGGGCGTCAATTCCCGGCCTCAGGAATAACCGGGAGAATACAGAGGGGAAATAAAAGCCGACAAGAAAAAGCCGGGTTGCGGATGGGTTTCTCTGGACTCGTCCTCCAAGGGGAGGGGACAGCGACGGCCTAATTTTAGACAGTGTCCCACTATTGCTGTGGAAGTGCAGGTTAGTCGGGAGGGAAAATAAGGGCTGGAGCCGGAGGATCGCGGCGGAGGAGAAAAGTCTCTGCTGGCATGTTCCCCTCGGAGCAACAGATGGGAGCTGTCTGGTCCGCTGGAGCCGCTCCGTGCGAGCGGCGTTCCAGGGCAGAGCGCTGATAACAGCGATTCCTTTTCCTTACCTTGCCCCGCACACACCCTTCTCTCTGCTGATGGGGATTTGGGACTGCTGACAGGCAGCTACTCCTGGAATAAAGTGCAGCAGCTATTGGAGGGCAGACGGTGACAATACGGGGTGGCTCAGGGACTGCAGGACTGTACTTGTGTGTTTGATTGCCAACAGTGCAACAAGTGCTCCTTGTCCTTCCAACGCGGAGCTGGTACCTGCTGTTCAGCTTTTTGTCAGTGCAGAAGTTGGTCTGTCAGCTTCAGTCCCTTCTCACGATATGTGAAGGTTACAAACTTAGGTCCACGTTTGAAAACACACTTTCAAATTCTCCAGTGCTATTTTTTCCTGGATATAATGACATGATTACCAGTTACCGTATAGGAGGGAGCAGTGAAGCAAACAGAAACATCAGCAGCTGTGAAAGAAAAGTGAAGGTCCAGCTCCCCTCTTTGAAGTCGTTGGGGTTTTTTTCTTCTGCATTTTCCCCCGGTGTTCCCACCTGACTTTGGCCACACGGTGGGCACTGGTGTTAAGGAATGATGGAAATAATACATGCAGTGTGTTAACAGTTTGTGGCACAAAATGCAAAGTTTGGACTGTATGCTGCTGGTGTCTGCACAGCCTTCACAGAGCAAGCATCTCTCTGGGCTGCAGGTAATTCAAACTTTAGCTGCATAAACTGTTCAGCCAGACAGCACTGAGTTACTGCACATGCATAAGAAAATCCCTGAAATTCATTAAAGCAGTCCGCACTCACATCAGTTGTTTAATTAGTTTTTAATCTTTACATACAAGATAAATAGAGATCAGTGAGTGACTCTTCTGGCCCCAGAGCCAAGGGGCATCAAACGAAACTGGCAGATTCAGAATAAACCAGAGAAATGTCTTCACAGGACTGTGGTTCAGCGCTAGAACTCCCTGGCAAGGGTGGCTGAGGGATTTTAACGTGATTGGATGAATTCACAGAAGAGAAATCACTTAAGGTCTGTGAATCACGGAACATCTACACTGGCTCTGGAAATCCCGGAGCTGCAAATGACTTGTGCCTGGGGGAGCATCCCTGGTTTCTGTGCCTCCCTAGGGACCCACTCCTGGCCCCTGTCAGAGATGGTATCTCTGATGTGGCAGTCCTGGATGTGTTACAGCCCCCTGAGATAGCCCATAAATGATCTCTGTGTCACCTCGCAGTTTTTATGTTTATAAAGGGCAAGGAAGAAAATCTGGAAAAACGCAAGACTTGAATTCTAAGTCATTAATGTATGCAGTTGTTAATTTTGAATAAAGTATTTTAAATATCTCCAAGTAAAGCAAAAAAGGGAGGAGGAGGAGGCTGTTTGTGGTTTCTAGTACATAGGAAGTCACGCTATTAATTTGCTGTATAGACAAATACTAATAAAATTTATTCTGATTATCTTTATGTATGTAATTGGTTGTGTTGTTTTATCTTTTGGGGTTTTCTGCTACATGTGTCTGTTGTCCTAGAAAGCAAAGTTCAGACTATGAGGAACATGCTCAGGGTAGCTTAAACCACTCTTTATTACAGATTTGTATAACCTGTAAAACTGCCTTTGGAGCCTACTGATATCAATGCAAGGTTCTGATTAGCTTCAGTGAGTGTTGGATCGGGCTGGAGGGACTAATTGAATTTAATTTCTTTCCCCTCCACCCATTTCAGCTGTGTACTTCCTTCCTCCTGCAGAGGCGGGGTTTCAGGAGCAGACATTCCAGTTTGATGGAGACGTGTGGGAGCTGCGGCCCTGTAGCTGTGGGGGACACTCATTACTTTAATTGCTGCTCACTGGAGCTTCTTTGGTGCAGGCTGCAATAGAGAGTCAAGGTGAAGCCTGTGAAGGTTGTGGGGAGCAGGAGAGCTCTGAAATCAAAGACAAGAGCTCTTGGCTGCTCCCAGGGGATTTTCTGCCTAATTGGGGACCTTAGGGAGGACTTGGCTAAGATTTCAGTCCCAAGTTCAGCACCTGAGACCTTCAGAGTGGAGCAGGTCTAAAGTGGGACCTATGGATAGTGATCCTTTGTGGCCATTAGCCAAGGAGCTGGGAAGTCTGGTGGCTATGCCCTGATTTATTAAACACCTATTAATTCCAGGCTTTTATTCTCCCTTTCCTGACGTCCTTAAGAAAATATTCCTTTGGTAGGATGAAGGAACACTTCCTGACCCAGGTATAAACCAGAGCCATTTACATGGCTCAATAAACAAACCTGTGGCTAGGAATTGCCAATCCCTGCCCTGTATTTCTGAGAGCAGTAATGCACATTTTGATTTATAAACTTCTCTAATCAATCAATAGAAGCCTGAGTGAAGCAATCAGATAATCTGAATAATTAAATGGCTTTTCAGGGACAAATTAAAACTTCTAACACGCACCACATCCGTCTAAATTATATTTGGTGTCCAGGAATAAATGGGTTGGTTGTTTTGTTTCACTTCGGCATCTCAAATGCTTTTGACTTATTTCAAAATCGTTTGGGGAAAAAAAAAAAAAGGAGAGAAAAAAGGATAAATGTCAGTTTCTGATTTTTTTCTTTTTTTTTTTATGTTGGAAACAGTGCTCGCAGAAGAAAACCCTTTTTTTCTATATAATATTATTACATATATATTAAATGTTTCAATATATCATTTTCTTTAGACATGTTGGACTATTTTGCTATTTCTCATCCTCAGAGAAGTTTCCATAACATTTTTACTGTACAGAAAGTTATTATATAGATTTTTTGACTTTAAAAAAAAAAAACAAACCAAAAATAAAAAAAAAAATCAATGCTTTCTAAATGTGATACCCTTCTTCACATCTTAAAGTGAATACAACTGGGAATTGCTGGAATTTCACACACTGTTTTCCACAAGGAATTACTGTAGACCAGATTTCTCCAACTGGGGGAGACAAGAGTTGGAAGAGGCAGAGAGCACAAGTATTTTTCTCTTATTTACTCCATCAAAGCATAGTAAAAGAAGGTGGGAGTGAGAAGGTACAACAAGAGTTTCCTTAGGCCAAGTGTTAGTAAAATCCTGCCCAGGTTGTGCTGGTCGCAGTCCCTCGCTGTTCCTCAGGGCGTGTTTGTGTCCTGGGTTCAGGTGGGTCCAAGTTTGCAGCACAGCACGGGCGTGGCACAGCTGCCACCTCATCCACCCCCACCTTCCGTGGCCTTTCCTCCTGCTCTTTGCTCCCTGCAGGACTCCTGTGGCCAGGTGGAGATCCAGGAACTGAGTGTGAAATAAAAACAAATCGATACATTTGGGGACACGGGGAAAAGGTGGGAATGCATAAGCTGGGGGAAAAGTGGGACTCACAACTTGACATGGAGAACTCTGGAACCAAAACTCTAAAAAAATCGGCCAGTCTTGAGCCAGTCTTCATTTTGCACATGAAAAATGCTCTTCAGAACCACAGGCACTTGTAAATGAATATCGTGTCCATCTCCTCCACCCTCCATTAGTCATCGCATAACCAAGCCATACGCACTTAGTCCTTTTCATCTTTCTTCTTGTCAGGCCCTTTAGCCTGTCCCCCTCACCTACTCATCCCACCAATCATTTTAATTAATCTCTGAATTTCTTTGAAACTAATAGTTTGTGGAATGGGGGAAAATGAGTAGGTTAGAGAGACAAGATTGTGAATGATGGAGGTGGGGCAAAGTCAGGAGGCTTTGCAAGACCTGTTGGGTTACCTGTGGGGCAGGACAGCAGTGCTGTAAACACACAGAAAGGCTGCAGAAGTGAGGGAGGAACCACTAAAAACATTTTCCATTTTCCTAAGAATGCTGCCTGAGCAATTCAAACTCTGGATGTTGATGCACAGCAACATCTGAGTGAAAGATGTGATAGGATTGTCTCTAAAGTGGATGGGATGACCTCTTCACTCTTCACTGGTTGCACTGAATTTCTCACTATTGTGCTATAGAGGACTTCAGTGCTCACTGCAAGTGCTCAGAAATATATTTTTAAATAAGTAATGAACTTGGCAATTTTTTTTACAAGCAGTTGTATATATTTTTTAATTTTTGATCAAAACCCTGAGTAAGTAGAAGTTAACCACATTGTTTAGAGATGAGTCTGAAAGGAGCCCTTGGGCCTTGCTTCCTGTGATTTTTAGAATCCTGCAATGGCTGGGGTTGGAAGGGAACTTAAAGACCATCTTGTTCCAACCCCCTTGCCCTGGGCAGGGACACCTTGCTCTATAAGGATGTTTGGGATGTTACAAATCTAAATGTCACACCAATAATTGTCTCTGTGCTCTTTATTTCTATATCACACCATAGCTGGTGCTCCGGGAAATAGAGAGTTGGGCAGAGTTCCCATCCTGTGGAGCTTGCAGTTGAAAAAATCCTCTACACACCAAGAAGGCTGGCAGAGTAGCAGTTGATCCACAGTGGGAGCCCAGAGGGGGAAGGTAAGCAGGAGAGGAGGCACTGGAGGACGGGTGGCATATGGGAAGCAGACGGCTCTGCTTGGCATTGGGAGCTGGCAGCAGGAAAAATGTACCATACAAATAGAAGCATATTGATGCTGAGTGCTGGGGAAGCAGGTGAATGCCTTTGAAAAGATATTTATTGTGTTCAGGGGGAAAGATCCTGCTGGAAGTGTGCATGTGTTCCTGTATTACTGAGGTGGGGTTTTGCTGTAGAGAACTGAAGTTAGCTTTGTGGTCTTTGGGTATTTCAATAAACAGACAGTAGTGTCAACAAAATGGATTTATTTGTGGCTGCCAGAATCAGAATAACTGCCAACCTCAGAATAACTGGATTTAACCATTCAGAGCCCTTGGTGAAATAGCTCGGTTTAGATTAGGGTCTCAGAACGGATGCAGAGGGTTTAAATCTTTAATTAATAAACAATCTGGCATCCTGTCAAAGTTGACACCTTGCTCTGTCTTAGCAGCTGTTGGCACAGTAGGCTCCTGGCAACCTGGGATAAAGCAGTACTTGCAACAGGAGAAGCGGAGGAAGCCAGTCTGCATGAGACCAAAACTGCCCAATGAAAAGCAGCACAGAGCTCAGGGATTTCCAGGGAGCAATCAGGCTTTCCTGTCTTGTGCTGTGGGCTCAGTCTTGGACACAGACAGCAAGTTCCTGTCCTGAATGTCAGCCGTGGCTGGTGGGTGACAGATGTAAGGACACCTGTCTGAATTCGGGTAATGGCTCTGGCAGGAGGAGCAGCAAACAGAGAAAGCATTCAAGAGTGAAAGTTGGTCCTGCAGGTTGCTCCTTCCCAGGGATTAGTGTGGTGGAGCCTGTGGGGAAGTTTACAGAGTGCCTGCTCACGTAATTCAAATGGAAGCATTCACTGTGGATGACAGTCATTTGTGTTGGAGTCATGGTGTGGGAGCAGTTAGGGTTGCCAAAGAGCCAAGGAAGGCAATGTAGGGAGGAAAGGGCATGGCCTGGGAAGGACAGTGCCTGGAAGCACAAGCAGAGTTCAAGGTTTCTGTTTTGGAGAAGGTGCTGCTGAACTGCTTCTCTCCCTCTGTCCCACCTGATTAATAAACAACAACCTGATCTCTGATCCCAGCTGAGCTGTCACACAATGACGCAGCTGCTCCTCCCTGTCTGGCCACCTCTGTCCCCTCACGGGCTGGGAATGTCCCAGGCTCACCCACAGCAGACCCTCAGGACTCCCACAGGACAAGAGCCAGGATGCTCAACCTCTCAAAATTGTTCTGTGGTGAAAATTGTATGCATCTGCCAACACTAGAGCATCTCTATGTTCCCTTATTTCAGAAGGAAGAAGAGATGGGAAATGTAGCCCAGAATCATAAGGGTCACTACCTGAGATCTTGTGTTTTTACAACAAACTCAGGATCACTGTTCCCATGTGTGCTAGAGCAAGTCCATGAGCAGCTGGTAGTGCCTTTAGCAGATGGGTTGCTCAGCTCTCAGGACTGTTTACAGTCTGTTGAGAACATATGAAACATGTAAAAAGCCATAACATTTGAATATGTTAAAAACAAGTTCATAAGATCAAGGAGAATTTTCAGAATAAAAGGACAGCGCTAAAGCAAAAGCCTAAAGGCTGTCATGGCTGTGAATTGCAGTTCCAATTGATTTAAATTTTACTTTTTTTTTTTTTTTTTTTTTTTTTTTTTTTTTTTTTTTTTTTTTTTTTTTTTTAATATGAAACAACTAGAAAGCCATTCCAGAAGTGTCTGTGTGGTATTCAGAGAGCTGGGAACCAGCTGCAGCATGCAGAGATTTCCAGAGGTTTCTGTTGAGTGAGGAAAGGGCTGTGGGCTCAGGTAAGTCATGTGAGGGAGGTGAAGCACGTGTGTTGTAAGAGTTAATGGAACAACGTAGCCTTGCTCTACATAAGCACGTTTTGTGCTGTTGTTTCCCAGTTCCTGCAGCGGTGTAGGAAAAGGTGTGTGGCTGGCAGAGCTGCAAGCCCAGACAAAGCACTTCTGGGTGTGGATGCTCCCAGCCCATTGCCAGGTGCTTCAAATAGGCATTTATGTCAGAGATCTGAGGTCAGTTCAATGATAGCCAATTTCACCCCTGGATTATTGCATAAATATTAATAAGAACAGGGTATATTTTCCATTTATGTTATTGGTAAGCAGAGTATTCACCTAACCCTTAAGCAGTACTGGTGAGGAATATATTTCCCTTCAAGACAACTAAGAAAACTTTAAAAGTTTGGAAAAAAAATTGTTCACCTCTTTAATATAACCTTGTGAGTTTAATGAAAAGTAATCTTATTTTCTGTATACCCAAAGAGGAAAAACAGGAGAAGAGAGTCAACTCAAATGGGAATTGCACTCTTCCCTGCTTTTGCCTCTGTACTAAATGACCTTTAATCACCTTTAACATCTTTGCAGCTTGATTTCCGTCCTTGTAAAATGGACATAATGAGACTGAAGACCTAGTAAAGCAGGCATATCTGAGGGGAATAAATGCTGGAAAAGGGTATGAACTATTTTTATTTTTTAAAATGCACTAAGGAATAAGTACAGGGAAGCAATGGATTTTCATCTGAAAAAAGATCTAGGATTAAGTTCTTGTATAAAATATTCGCTACTGTCCCCATTTGCTTTTAGGCTATCAATCAATGGCATTTTTATTGGTTCATGAGCCTTGTAATGCATTTTGAATCTGACCCAGGACTGTGTGGAGCATAGATTTATGCCAGTTAGGCTTTCTGATCACTCTTTGACTTTTCTGACCAAATATCTTCCAGTTGCTAAGGGCTTGCTTTTCATGGTGGTTGTTTTGTTTTCTCTACATTCAGAATCTCTGAAAATGATTTGGAGTTGTTCATGTAGGAGGAATTATCACATGGCAGCTTCCCAGAAGGGGGGATGCTGAGACAGAGCCACCAGCACCTCTCTACCTTCCCACTGGTCATTTCCTAAAGAATGAGCCCTATTCCCGAGTCCAAACCTTTGGCAAGAAGATGACCACGTGAAACACGGGAATTCTCCTGCTTTATACCCCCCTCAGGGAAGAGGATGGGTGCCACAGCGGCAGCCCTTTGGTCACCTCCACCCTATAAACCTGCCCCGGAGCCTCCCTGGCAGTTTTGTGTTGTAAGCTGTTGTGTTGTAAGCTGCTCTCCATCTAGCAATGCTTTTTAAGGAGAAGCGAGGAGCGCTCCCGAGCAGATGTAAATCAGCAGAGCCGGGAGTGACGTCGGGCTCGCCGTGTGCTCGGCCGGCCCTGCTGACACAGAGCCCGTCCTGCCTTTTCCGGCTCCCACGCTGTCCCCTCCCTGGCGCTGACACAGCCTGAGGTGAACGCTCTTGGGAAACATCGCCCGCTCAGTCCAGCCCAGCAAAAACCTCAGAGGAGTTTGCTTCTTTTCAGGGTGTCACCACATATCCCGGATTCAAGTCCTCGTGGAACCACCGTGCGAGCGCCAGCCACTGCTGCCTGTGAAATCCAGCAGCTTCCCTAGTTTGTCCCAGCAGCTCCTGGCTAAAAGAGAATTGTGCTGCAGCTGGAAACTCCATCAAGCGAGTCTCAAAGCATTTCTTTCATCCTCAGTTGATGTTTAATACACCTTTACACTGGCGGGTAGCGCTTCCTAAGCCTTGTCAACATCGCAGCCGAACAAAGGCCCGTCTCAAGAGCGGTGTTGTGTAAATAAATCCTGTGCCTCGCAGGGTGTCACGGAGTTAATGGGAAGCCTGCAGAGGGGAGGGCGTGGGAGCAGCATGCCAGTGTTAACGTTCTGTTTTCTGCACAGGATTGCAACAGGATTGCAACAGCCCGGCCGATCTGAGCTGCTGCACGTCCCGACAGCGCGGCTCTGCTCCTGAATTTGATAGGGGTGCTGATAGAACAATGCACCTTTCTGGCAAATGGCAATGCACAGCAGGACTTCGGGTTAAGGAAATTCCGAATAAACCATAGCAGCTTTCTTCTCAGAGTGCTGATGGTTTTCAGGTGGCCCACCAGGCAGCCAAACAAAAAAATATATATGGCAGTGTTCACTCAAGACTGAAAGTTTTTGGGGAAGGAGGGGGAAAGTTGAAAATCCCATGAACTTCAATAGTTGTACTTCTATCTTTGTGGTAGCTCTTCGACCTTCACTTGCTTCTCACAGATCAGTAATCAGGGGACAATTGACGGGAATAACCCCCCAGGTAAAAATATACAACTGCTTCTGAAACAAACATCATTTCATATGCAAAACTGTGTGATAAAGGACGTGCTCAGGGTGCTTTTTCAGGCCCTATGGAAAGTTTTACAGAGACCAAAGTACCTTTTAGCAAGTCCTTTTCAGTTAGTTTCAAAATCCTGTCCTGCTTTTCTCTGCAATGATTTTCCCCACAAAAGGTGACAGAGACCATAAGAAAAGTCTCATCAGAGCTTATTTCTTTCCCTCCCTCGTACCCCAAACAATGGGAGCTCTCTAAACACATTTTAGTATCCCGGAGATTAAAAACAATGTCTTTAATTTGTATTTGTCTTGTAATAGCTCTGACTTTCACCGCCTTGTCCTCTCCTTTATTGGGAGTACATGTGTGAACACTCCCTCTAATGTTGTTTATACGCCTGCTGTCAGGTTCAATAAGCAGTTTCTTAGCAGGGCACCTTCCCACGTGAAGGAAATGTTTCCAGTTCTTGTCCCAGCTCCTGCTTCCTCCCTGGGCAGCGTCATGGAATGGAACAACAGAAATGAGTATCGGTGATAACAGTAATTCTTAGCTGATAAATGGAAATTGACTCTAGAACCTCATCTACTGACAGCTTAGACGGGGGGCAGCTGTTTACCAGACGTTTCGTAGATATTCCATTTATGTGAGTTTTGCATTGTGTCTGTCATAAATTGAGCCATTTTGTTAATAGTGGATCAGGAAAAATTTTGAGCTATAGGACACCAGTGCACCTTTTAGGTAAAACTGAAAAGAATGTAGTAATCCATTGAAGTATTATCTATGTAAATAGGAATGTTGCTAAAGAGAATCAAGTTAAAGTGTAAATGTGAATAATTGCTCCTAAGACAAAGAAATATTGGCAAGCAGCCACATGGAAATTTGAAATGTAAATTTAACTAGTTTTATGCCAGTAAATCATGCTGGTAGAGTCTCAGGTCTAGTCAAGTGAATGGCAAACCCGCAGGTAACTTGCAGGACCAAGGATTTCCCCTTCATGAATGGGTGTAGATAAGTAAAATTTCCCAGAGCAGAAAAACACTTTGTAGAAGCAGCCGGATTTTCAGCTTTGAAGTAGAAGAGATACTTTCATTTTCAGTATCTCCATTAGAGCTTCTTTTTGCAAGACCAGGAGTGTGAACTCTTGTGTCTGAGCCAAAATTCCAACCTAAGCAGAATGTACTCATCTAAATTTCCCTTTTGGTTTCATTTGGCCAAGGTATTCCTTGGTGTAGAGTTGCTGTGTACTGTTACAGCAGTTGCTGTGTTGGGAGCTTGGGAAGGTTACATAAAACCTAAACCATAATAAGCTCAGAGAAACCCCTGAGTGTGATGATTAAAAAGAGAAAACGATTAGGGAAAACACATCAAAGAGGCTCAGTGAGAGTCCTAAAAGGAAAAATACTGATTATATTTGTTTTGCTTTTGTCTTACATGAGGTAAAAGGCGTGTGGTGTGTCCTGGGTCGCCACCCTGAGGGGTGTGTACTTTAAGACAACAGAAGCAGACTCCAAGGCTTCTATGGGGTTTATTTTGGTTGCAGGGCTGGGGAGATAAGATATAATTGTCCCATATACATAGTGGTGTTATCAATCTGATGGATTACCCTTCCCATACACCCTGAGCACCTTGCCTACCCTCTGCTGCTAATCTCTGTCTACCAGGAGAACTTGCTTTCTGACCTTTCAAGAAACTTTCAACTGTGATTTTTAAAGCAATTACAGAAATGTTTTTCTTTCTCCAAGTGTGCAGTTCCTCTTTCTGGTGAAAGTATTCAGAGGCATCAGATGGGTAGCATTGATTGCTAAAGCTGGCGTGCAAATTCAGTTCAATAAATTGTAAATCTTGGGGGCTAAAATTCTTTAGCATTCCACTCTGGGTCTGGGAATAAGAGTAGACATTTATTGATAGTCCTGTTGTTCACACTCCACTGCATTTTGTTATTTTAGAACAATCTTAGATTTACTTTTTGAAGTTTCTTTAGACTTGGTCTGACCTGGGAATCAGGTTAGAAAAGGTTTGAGCTAATAAAATATGCAAAATGTGGTTTTAGGACTCTCCTTTAATGTGGAAAGAGGAAGAAAGGTTTTAGTCAGTTATAGCAAATCCAGTAAGGGAACTGTTTGCTTAACTCTCACAGTTATTTACTTTAATTTAACTTCTCAGAAGTTTTCAGCTGGGTTTAGTTCATGTGGGCTTAGATGTTAAAGAATGGTTTTTACTGATATGTGTTTTTCAGTTGTTACTCTGACTTGTTACAGCTGTTTTCTTTTGGACATTCTAGTATAGTAGATCCCAAAAGAGAGAGGAAAATCACTGAAGAGGACTTTGGAAATGGAGAAATAGAAAATATAATCCTTATAGACTTTGAATTTAGGTAGGAAGATAGCATTTAAGTTTATTTTCCTATGAGTATAGCTAGCATATATAGATTTCTGAGGCAGTAATGCATATTATTTTCCTACATCAACAAAAATAATTGTAAAAATTGCAAGGAGTAGGAACACACTGTGTTGGTGCCAGTGCCAGACTTTGCTGGTTATGCATATTTAACTTTGGCCTTGTTAGAGACTTCCTAAATATGAGTCAAAGCTGCTGGTTAAATTGTCTTGTACTTTATGCTTTTGCACATAAAAAAGAGGCTGCTTGGAACAAAACATTCCAGGTGAAAGGTTCTTGCATTGTCCTTATATTCTCCTGCCATCTTGGTTTTCTGGCACATCAAATCCACCTGTACTCCTGGCTCCTTTGGGACTCTGGAGAGCAGGAGGTGAATGGGCCAAAGGAGAGACAGAACAGAGAAAGGTATTGGAGCAACAATTTCCCTCACACCTCACAGGCCCAGAAAACTTTCTCTGTCTGGGATGCCCTGTCCTGGTACCTTTGGTACACTGACTTTTTGTTCAGCCCAGTAGTCTTACCTTTTTTCCCTTCTTGAAAGAACTAACACAAAGTCAGTCTGTTTGTATTACCAGTGGACCTGTATTCATTTAGTTTTGATCTGATCCTCACAAAACATCAGAGCTGTTTGCAAAGCTAATAGCAGGGTAATGACAAAAGCAGCAGTGCCAAATATCTTTGGTCTTGCCCTTTTTCTTCTACTTAATATCAAAGCTAAAAACATGGTCTTGATTTATATGCAGGATTACTGATGTTAAAGCTATATAATAATACATCTAAAGCCTAGCACAGTTTATAAATACACAAAACATGTAACTTAATAGTTATTTGTGCTGAACCTTGTATTTTCCTGCATACGCTGTCCTACCTTTGTTACTGAGGGCACTAATGCTGCATTAATGTAAGCAGAAACAGCTGCATTTATCTTCATTTTATTCTCCCAAGTCACAGCAACGTGCTGGAACGAGAGCCATTGTCTGGAGCAAACCTTCTGAAAGTCTTTTAAGGGCATCCATCTGGGCAGACTTTGTGGTTATAGAAGGGCTGATGCTCTAAGTATTCATCCCACTAATGGTCTCATTGATTTTTATTTACGCTCTTTGTAGGTTGCCCAGAGTCTCAGTCTGAGTAAGAACTGCAGAAGATGTGCTGAATTCAAGAACTGCAGGCATGTGTTCAACTAAACCCAGGTTTCTGTATCTGTTTTTTAGGTCCTTGATCAAAGTGGAGCCTCCAGAACAACCTCTTCTGTCTGCAGAGAAGCAGAGAAGTGCAGTTGGTGAGTAGTGTTAAAAAACAGGTGCAGAAGTTTGAAAATGTTGATCCAAATCCCATTATTATAAGTAGTAGGGAAATGTCATGACTTACTGAGATTAAACAAAGACCTGCTTAGAATCTTGTGACTTCAGCTCATAAATGGATTTCATCACTCATTACAGCTGCATAAACAAATGCATGTGGTACATATGCATGTTTTGTTTTGGGAAGTTGTTGTTTTTAAAGTCCCCTCAGAATTTTGTTTTTAATTGCTCCTAATGAGCCAGTGCTCCCTGGTTCTGGAGTGCTGCCTTGTGTACCTGAGCAGCACAGCCCGCTCACTGCTTTTAAAAGGGAATAAAGTTTCCCAGCCTCTCTCCCCTTCTGGCAGCTGAACTGCTTTGGCAAGCAGGTTATTTTAAAGGAGAAATTTACAATATGAAACCTGGTGTCAAAACTTTTATTCCTTTTGTGAATGTAGCCTTGCCCTGGTGCTCCTTTGAAGCTGTAGAAATGTAATCCCAGCCCAGTCAACAACTAGAGAAAGTCCTACACAAGTCTGAGCTCAGAACTGTCACATACTTAATGTATTAAATTCATGTAATTTTTCCTGTTGTCCGTGGCCTCATTTCTCTAGGAATCCTAGAAATGGATGCCCTGTGATTACCCAGGGGGAATTAGTACTTCCCCCATATTTTCTTGGCACTATGTTGCAAGTGGGATGTGGCAAGAGGAATCCAAGTTTTGGGCTTCCTGCTGTGGTTGTTACCTGAAGGCACAAATGGGTGCAGTAGTTTGGGGTGCAGAGCAGACACTGCTTTGTGGATTTAAAACATTGTACAGATTAAAACTGTCGAGCCATTCTCATATCTTTAAGTTTAAAGTAGCTGCTTTCAACTAAACCCACACTTTTCATCATCTCCAGGCAGGCAGTTATCAAAGTTTAACCTCAAAAAACTTAAGTTGGCAAAATATCTTGGAAATTCTTTGAATTTCAATGTGCCATTTCATAATCATAACTGAGAAGCTGGATTAATCCCGGGTGGGTAGTGTCTCATTTTAACTTTACACTTCAAATTATTTTTTAACCATATCTAAAGGGAAATTACATTTTTTATTTCCCCGAAGAAAAATACTCAAAAATACTCCATTTTTGTGGCCATTTTTCTGATAAAGATTCAAAAATCAAATTTTAAAATGAATATTCCTGAGGAAAGGGGGTACTTTTTTTTTTTTTTTTTATTTCAGTCACGGCCTCCTCTTTCTACTTACAAAAACCAGAGTCAGGAAATTAAAAAGAGCAACAACATGGGAGAGTTCATGGCCAGGGCTGCTTACATATATATCCTGTATGGATGGATTTGTCCTGAAGTGCTTCAGTTTGTTTTGCTGTGGAAAAACAAAACAGGTAACAAGAAAAAATCTCACTGAAACGGAAAGAAACTAGAACATTTTGGCTTTTGTGTCAAGCAGCCTTAATTTTTAGGCAGCTGGGGAAGAGTCTTAATTGTGTGTGTTCCCAGAGATTGCTTAGACAAATTGCTGAGTGTCTGAGGCTTTGGGTGCCCTGTCCCTTCTTTCAAAGCCCTTGGAGAATCCAGTTGTTCCTCACCTCTGGAAACCTTCCCTCTTACGTAGGCAGCTGAAAAGATGCCTGACATTAGAGACTTGCGCTCCAAAATGTTGCTGTGAATGCCTTAAAATGTCACATTAATATCAAGAATGGTTCACCCACAAACCATCTGGCTTTGCAGATCTCAAAACCATCTTCCAATTAGTTAATTAAGCTTCCCTGTTTCCTAATAAGGCCTATTTGAAATGCTCTGAGGCTGGGCACAGCGGGGCCGTCGGTCTGCACCGAGCAGGTGTGGCAGTGGCCAAGGGTCTCCCCTGGCACAGGGAGATCCTGGGAAGTGCTGCCTGGCCTTACCTGGGTGTGCTGCCTGGGAAAATACCTGCCCTTGTCCTTATAAGGCCAGGGAACTGCTGCGGGGGCCCTGATCCTGCCCCACGCTTCCCAGCCCCGCTCAGCCACAGTCCTAAAAAGGCAGTTCCTTGCTCCTGCTTCCCACAGCTGAGCTCCCCAGGGAGGACAGCACTGCCGAGCCAGGCATTGCACTCACAGCGAGAGCCAGCCTTAGGGACTGTGCTGCTGCTTCTCAGGGCAGATGTTGTGTTTAGGGGCATTGCTGGGCTTCTCCTTCCTCTTGTTTGGTGAATAATGAAAATACAACAGGGAGCGGTGTCGGTGCGCCGGGAGTGTTCCCTGTAGGATCCGCACAGGGAAGGAGACACACGGTGGGAAGCAGCTCAGAGTCACAGTCTTGAAAGCATATTAGGTTATGGTTTTATAATAGAAAGTGCTCAGCAGCAATATGAGCTCTAAGCAATCCGTGTCCTTTTTCCTCCCTCCCCTGGCTGCCAGTCCTGCTGGTTGCCTGTGCTTGCTCAGTCCTTTGTGGGGCCATGCCAGGCTCTTGGTTTCATTCGTGCTGAAAGGCAGGAAAGGGTTTTCTGCTCAGATTCACAGAGTGGCATCACAAAACACTGTGCTCGTGTAACTGAGCGAGTGGTGAGTAGGAAAGAGGGGGGAAATGTTATTAATGCCCCATGCTCTTCCTATTGTGAAACCTTTAGGTGCTGTGTTCTCCTTCTGAATAAAAACTCTTCAAGTGCTGGGTGTTTTATGAGACAGTTGTAGAGGTTTAATTGAAATTTTCTGAAGGATCTGATTATTGGCTTATTTATTCCACATGCCAAGTGACAAGCTTAGTTACAGTCTGATAGATTTTTAAGAGCAAGTTCTTTACTGGAGCCAGATTTTGGAAAGGCTTGAATATGGTAATTCAGGAGGGGCATTGCACAGGATTTTTTTTCTTTTATTAAATCAACAAATCATCCTCCCTTAATTTGAAATAATAAAGAAGAGTGTTTTTTGAAATGTAAGATCTGTGAAATTCTGGCACTGAGCAGTCACATGCTCATTTCAGAAAGGGACTGAAAATAACTAATTTTCAAGGGGGCTGTTTGAGAAGAGTCCCTGGATAGTGTGTGCTCTGTGGAGTGTGGGAGAGTTGGGGTGCAGCTCCTGGCTCTGAACACGCTGTACTTGGGCACAGCAGTTTGTCTGCTCAGAGCCACATGCTTCCTTCCTTTATCAGGCTGCTCCTGGCAATCCTGCTCAACCTTTGGACTTTATGGCCTCTCTCAGGATGTAGCATTGGTTCCCTAATATCTCTTCTCTTGTCTTTTGCCAAGTTTCCAGCAGGCAGTGAGGCCACAGCAACAGGGTCACAGGTGTTGAAGGAAGTCAGCAGCACAAACAATTATAAAACTGGATTCTGCAGTTGCAGGGATGAAATGCTGCTCTTTATGAATTTGGCACACCATCCCCATCTTTTTTTTTCTGGGTTTATAACATGTTTTCTAGCTCCTTTTGTATCACTGCTAGGTGTGTGCTGTGGATTTAGTAGGTGGGGTTAGGAGTACTGATAGCATAGATTAAAAAAGAAAAGAAAAAGGAGATTGCCATGCGCTCATTTAATGTACGTTGGTAGCTGAGATCTGGTCTGTGTTTCTGATGTAGTTTTATGCTGCTGGCTTCTGAAATATCTGTCATGTAAAACGTTAAAACAGCTTATTCCCATGTGTGAATGGCAGTAAGGGAAATATTTAGACAATAAGGAAGAGGGTGATTAGAGGGGATCGTTGATCGAGCAATAAGGAAGAGGGTGATAGACACTTGGGTACGAGGCAGGAGGTGACACACACCTATGGAATGGGATAATGTGGGAGGAATATTTACAGCTGTAGGCTTAGGACACTAAACACAGCAAAGAAAAGTTTAAGAAAACTGTGGCAAAGGGATGCTCCTGCCCCCACCAGACAAGGTAGGGTGTAGCCAGAACAGGTTGTGTTGAAATTTAGGGAATACCACTCAATAAATAAGTTGGTATTTCTGTTTGGCTGTTGGTTGTGATCCCAGCATACACCCAGAACTTTGGAAGATGTGTGTTTTTGGGGTGACAAACACATGAAATGACAGTGGGAGGAGTGCCAGAAGCAGTCCTGAATTCAGGAAGTGCCCTTATGTAGCTTTTAAAGTGAAAAATGTTGCCTGTCTTCCATACTATGTAATTAAGGCAGAGCACCTTTAGTGGTGTTGGTGTTTTTATATACTATTCCATCTGAAATCCTTTGTCTGAATGTAGTTGTAATGAAATCAAGGACAATTTCCTTCCAGTATATGAATTAAGTTAAACTGTAGAATTCAGAAAATAGAAACTTACCTGCCTCAGAAGGTTTCACTGCTTTAACCACACTGATAAAACAGTGAAAAGTTGTGATTTGAAGGTGAAATGTAGTAAACTTGGGGCCCTTTCTACCACAGAGGTGTTCTGAAGTCCCATGGTATAATGGTAACCCTCGTGTTAGCCCTCAGTGCAGGCTCAACCCTTTGTTCATTGTCTGATCATCAATCTTCAGTTAATTCAGTGAGACTCGTGGTGGAAAAAGGTGACTAAAGGTATCTGAATTTGCCCTTTTGCCTAAGGAGGAATTCAGCTACTGTTCTGATAACTCAGGCTAAAGCACACTTTAGAACAAGCCAGTGCTGTTAAACCTCTGTGTAGAATGTGTAATCTGTGTTTATAAGTGGGACCATTATCAGGAAACGTCACTAAGAATCTAAAGAATCTTTAACCAATAGCTTATTGCTTCCAGGGATAGGCTCTGTGGGCAGCTTATAAAGAGCCAACATTTTACTGTTAGTGTGTTTGGCCAGGAAGCAAATACATTTTCCTGGCAAGGGTGTTTCTATGTAAACTGTACAAACCTGTGTGCTCAAGGCTGGCAATGGCATTGCCACTTGTGGAAAGCAAACTTACAGAATTTAGAGGGTCAACCACTGGAGCTCAGTTTATTCACTGCTTTAGCAGAGCAGATTGGAAATCAGAGGAATTAGTGCTGGGGAGTCTTTTGCTGTTAATTCACTCTTGGTAGTCTGTGGACCATATTCAATGATATTTCAAAGACTGTTATGATTTCTTTTTCACTAAGTGCAAATTCTTCTGTTTTAGTGCAAAACTCAAACTCATGAATGCTTAAAACAGGCATCCTAAAGGCAAATGGACCAGTCAGAGCCCTGAGTGACCTGGTCTGATCTCATAGCTGACTGCTTTGAGCAGGAGGTTGAACTACATGTCTTTCTGGGGTTCCTTTAACCAATCTTATGATTTGGTGATTTGTAAAAATAAATGGTGAATATATCTTAATTGTATCTCCTCTTAGAGTATACTTTGAACCTTTTTTGAGATAGTTGCTCTCCAGAAAAGACTTCAGCACTGAGCCCTTTCACCTGCCTGACTCTAATGTCACAGTCAGTCCCAGTGCAGTGAAATGCCATGTTATCCTTTGAACATGGTTACTCAACCCCTTTACAGTGCCAGCCCAGGTCCCAGTGTTCAGTACATCACAGGAGCCAGACCATGGGTTTGTTATTCACTTGTAAAATGTGGGCTTGATAAAGCTCAAGGCCTGAGCTTTTTTTCATGCCCAACAGCAATGTGTGGTGTTCCTGAAGGATTTTACCAAAAGGAAGGTGGCATTTCCCAGGGTACTTCTCACACAAGGATGCATCCCAGCTTTAAAGTACTGACCAGAAATACCTTGAAGTGCTGGGCTATAAACTATAGCAGGCCAGATGCTGTTGTGCAAGCTGTGTGATGCTTGTGGTGAGGATGGGAACCTTGAAAATTGGGGAGGTAAAGAGCAGGAAATGGGAGCCATTACCTCTGTCCCAAGGGAAGTGGTTCCCCCTGTGAATCACAGCCCTGGCTTTGCTGTGCTGTGTGGGAGTGGCGTCCTGTCCCGGGTGGATATTCCCAGCTCCTGGGACCTGCCAGGTCTGACTGCTGCAGGGGGAAGGAGCAGGACAGCATCACTCCTGTGCAGCCTTGCCCCATCAACTGGGGAGCAGGGAGGATGAGCCTATGTCAAACCCTGTGTGCTGCATGAATTGATGTGGTCCTTTGCTGTTAGGAACGGCCAGAGAGGGACAAGGACCGCAGCCCTTGACTCAGGAGCTTGGCCTTGTGCCACACAGTCCCTGGGTTATCCCTTGGAGAACAAAACCTGCTGCTGTGTGAGACAGCCCAGGTTGCCAAGTCCTGCCTCCCCCCGCCGTGAGTCAGCGGCTCTGGCAGAGGCTGGAGCCGGAGCCGGGCTCGCAGTGCCACAGGAGCTGCTGCCCTGGCTCGCTCTCAGCCCCTCCTGCAGGAAACCCTCGGTCGGCTCCCGGCCTGTGCCAAGGGCTGCCACGCCCGGCTTGCGGGGCTTTCTGTGAGTGCACAGCGGAGACACACCGAAACCTGCCGCGCCTCCTCTGCTCCCGGGGCTCTGCGGCTCCCGCAGCCTCCTCCAGCGCCCCTTCCTTTGGTTCTGTCTCGTCCAAAGCCTCTGCGCAGGAGCTGTTTCCATCCATTCTTGGGAAGGCAGAAATGAGACAGATCCTGGCCATTGGGTGTTGGTGGTATTTATCCTTCCTAAGCCAAATAATGGGATAAATCCCCAAAGCCCTGTTCATCCAAGGCTGTGTGCGTTTCCTGGAGCAGTACTATTAATGACACGAGCCATCAGTGTGTACAGTGTGAAGGGACAGAGCTGTGTCTTCCTCTTCCCTTTCTGCTCTGATTAAGTGCACCTTCTTCCACCTCTTTTGCTGAGGTGCACAGAGCTGCCCCACAGCTCACTCACCATGAGCAGATAATTCAGAGGTTTGTATTGTTTGTAAATCATGGCGGAGAGAAAGAGTCCCCAAGTCTTCTGGAAGCATTGTGGCTTACCAAAGGTCTTTCATCTCAGCCCTTGTTTCTTACTAAGAACTTATCCTCATCGTAGAGCTAGAGGTGCTGCAGAACCAATAATTTTGGGAATTTAGGTCTTTGATATAAATTGAAGTTAATTTTATGATATTAGCAAGCTGATGCAATGGAATTTTTGTGTCATGAGATGTCTTTGCAGCAGCAAAGTCTGCCATTAAATCTGAATGGCAATCCATTAAAGTGCTTGCAGTTTTGGACAAAAGGTGGCACTTATCTAGTAAAGCTAACAAGGGAGTGAAAGCCTCTAGGTCTGATAAGAGTGACCCAGGGCAGGTCTGTTGGTCTTTTGTGGATGGACTTCAGCTTTATCTGCTCATATGCCAAGATAGTCAGGTGTAAACTATTTACATTAGAGAAGTTAAGTGTTCCTGGTAAAGTAGCTTGTGGCCTGAAATAATAATCCTTGTGAAGGGCCTGAATTTATTAAGTCAATAATTAGCTTATTAGGCATATAGCTGTGCCTGTGTAGGTGTCTGAAGTTTATGTTCCATCTGGTTTACATCCAGTGCATTCAGGTAATTTGTAAAAGATAATCAATGTGTACAGTGAGGAGCTACAGAAAAGATTTGTAGAAGAAACAAAGGGGGAAACCACACATAGAAAGTCTCAGGCTATGTGGGAGGGAAGGAGAACTGAATGTGTCTTTTCCACAGAAGGCAGGTTTAGCCAAAGGGCCAGTTATGAAGGTCAGCAAAAGGCCCCTGGATGAAACAATTTGACTCTTACCCTCAGGAAGGAGCACTGGAAAGAGGATCCACATGTGTGCTTAGAAAAGCAAACGAGGTTATGCTTGGACTCACACACTGTAACGTGGGTTCAGAAGTTGATGACATGTTCAAGTAGGGAAGGATGGTTGGATCTGTTGTCAGAGCCAGTGAACATCTCTGGTTTCACTGGCACCTCAAAGAAGGTGCTGGCAGGTGAATTCCTCTCCTGCCTGTAAGCTTAGGTAAGAAAAAACAGGCACATAGCAAGGTCTTAATGACAGAAAGGTTCTTACAGGGAACTGGAAAGCATGGAAGGAATTTCAGGGGTGGGAGTGCAATACTTCCTGAAAGGCAGAAAAATACTTGTAAATATTGCATCTCTTTAGATGGAAACAAGTTCTCATAGGAACATCTGATAATAATTTTTACAGTCAAATACAATTTTTACTTTGAAAGTGTGAAGAGATACTTCTGCTTTAGATAGACAGAAAACAGCCTGAAATCAACCCCCTGATACCCCTCAGAAAATGCCATTTCTTTAGGTAATTGTAGCATTTTGGAAGTTTGGAAGATTGTCCTTCATGATAATAGGGGGACACCTTTTATTTCTGAATAATAAAAATCTTCCAAAATTGTGATAAGTTTGTACAGTAAGTGGAATCAAGCTATGCACTGAACACAAACCCCACCAATCTTACAGGGTATTTTATATTTGTTATTTTATGGGTTTGGTAAAGACATAATAGTCAGTAAAGTCAGGAGGGGAAGTGAAATTGCTGGCTACCAAATTTTAGTAGTTATTTTTAATGTAACAGTACCCCATTCCTGGATGGGGAATAGGCTTGGGGTGACAGGTGGATGCAGATGGAAAACCAGGAAACTGGCAGGTCAGGTCAGGCCACTGACACCAGGAATTGAACAAGAGCTAGGGCTGAGATTCCCAGTAAACCTACAATTAGATATTCAAGTTAATGAAGGAGAGGCTTAGCCTTAAGGACATCCTCTTCCTGGTGGTTTCTTGGATTCCTGGGTTCCAGGGCTTGTGGTGTTGTGAGCACAGATCTGCAACAGTGACCTTAATGAGAGTAGTTCATACATCTCTTATCCATCCAGTATCACTGCAGCTTTACAGGCTAAATTAGCAATTCTGATCAGCCTCTGCTTTCTGTGCAAATGTTCCCAGGTGTTAATCCTTGCCTTAGTGTAATGAGGTAGAAAAGCTTTAGGTTGAAATCCAAGCAGCATCTTAAAATACAACTCATGTTTTTGTCATTGTTTTGACCCGTACTGGTCGGATTATTTTTCAAGTATGAAATCTGCTCAGACTCATGGCTTGTACCTTTTGTTTTATCTCCCAGAAGAATTTTTACAGTCTCTAGTTATCAGCTTTAAAACCAGTACAGGTTTATATCTGAAGGACTGGCAGATGTTTAGCTGTTGTGGGGAAGTTTAAATACAGCTGTTAATTTTACATGCTGGTATCATGTGAAGTTGTACCCAAGACTGCTGTGTTATAAACTGTGCTGGTTTTTAAGGATCCTGGTACTGTAAGAAATTATTTCTGTCTCTTTTCTTTATACCTCTTTGTAATGCTTCCAGTGACTACAATCCTATACTTAGATAGAGCTGATCTAGTGGAGCCTTACCCTGGGAATGAACTCCACTAATCAACTGCTCATGACTCCAACAGATGTTTCTGCTTATCAGACAATTGGAACCTCATGTTCTACTATATTTCTTAATTTTTTTTCCTCCTTTTGATACTGGCAGCAAATGCCCCATTACACATGTGAGCTTCAAAAACTTGTCACATGATAGCAGGAACAAATTGCTAAGCCAGTCAGCAAAGTTCAGGTTTGAAGTGGTGGTCCACTGAAGGCAACTCGGTCTTAGAAGCTGAAGGAATCATTTATGGAATTACCATGCTGTGGTTTTGTTGTAAATGCCAATATTTTATTTCAGCGTCTTGTATGAAATTTGGAAATGTAAGAACTCGGATCACAACTCTTTTTTTCAAAGACTGAATCACTTTAGGATGTGGAGATAAAGTTAAGTGATTCTTCTGAGGATATGAGTATTATCCTCTTGAAACCACAGAAAGGGGATGTGAATGGTTTATATGATTTTGTTATATACAGACTTATCTCCCATGGCAGGTCAAAAATCTGTGAATTTTTCAGACATGGTGGAAATACAGATGTGAAGAATTTACTTTTTCCTTCAGTTTGTTTAGTCTATTGCATTTAACTTTCCATTTCTAATTGATAAATGGCTGATGGATTCTTGATCAGTCAATATCTTTGTATGATTTGGGCAAAAGAAAAAAATAATATGTGTAGAAAAGATGATAGGCTGTCACTCCACAAAGATGCAGCTTATTCCACTGCCAGCAAACCCTGAACTGCTTCATGGAAGTGAAACACCTGTTACAAGAGTACAATGGGACCATACAAATTGTAGGCACTGGAGACACTTCTTGGGGATTAAAGCAACTCATTTGCAAACCATTCTTCTGTTAGCAGTGAGCAGTTAATCATGAACCTTCCCCTACCCACAGCTCACCCACGCTGCTGATTCAGGAGCCATGGCAGGGCATGGCTAAAAGGCACAGCCAGGAGGTTTATCAGTATTCACACTTCATTAGCCAAGCAGGAGCCTCACCACATGTGGGAGACCATAACCAGAACTTGCTCCTTTCACCCTTTCCCATAGTAAATATCTAACTTGCTGCTGTTGCTGGGCTTGGTTGGGATGATAAACACAAGTACAAAGAGCAGTGGGAGTTGGAAGCTCTTCTGTTAATGGCAATGGTGAGAGTGAGGGTAGAGAGGGTCAGCCCTTGAGTACCTCTGAAAATTTCTTAGCTGATAAAGATGTAAGCAGTTAAGCACATGGCCAATAATACCCACTGGGCATGTTGGCAGCTGTTTTCAAGCTGCTGATACTCTCTCTTCTTTAAACATCACATTTCTTCCCATTGTTTTGAAGCCAAACTCCAACCTCCTGGTGCCATTTGCAAGTGTTTGGTGGAACCCAAACTTGGTTTGGAGTGGAGAAGGATTTGTGTCTGCTTAGAGACCCTGTAGTTTTTTGTGATTGTGGGTAAGATTTCTTCTTTACTTCTTGTGCTTTCTGTGTAGAGTAGGAAACTGAGGAGCCCATAAAATATGGGGAACAGAAAGCTGGTGGATGATCCTCATTAGAACATGTGCAGGCATGGTGGGAGTGGGAGAAGAGGAATCATTAGAGGAAAGAATCATCTAAGCCAAGGAAGAAGAGCTTGATTAGTAGTGCTGAAGCTGGCTAACAA
The DNA here is from genome assembly GCF_903797595.1 of Erithacus rubecula. Lineage (NCBI taxonomy): Eukaryota > Metazoa > Chordata > Aves > Passeriformes > Muscicapidae > Erithacus > Erithacus rubecula. The sequence goes on along the minus strand of NC_136662.1, from coordinate 3,369,596 downwards.
GCTGTGGAGAGAAAAAATTGGGTTTTGATTTGAAACTTTGCTAAGTGCCATTGGAAACTGAGAGAAGAATGATGTTGGTGAAATGTCCTTGGAAAGGATTCAGAGAAGAGAGCTTGATTCCATGTAGCCATAACATTAAGAACAGACCTGGGGGATGTAGAGAGATCAGAAATCTGATGGCCAGTGAGAATAATTTCAAGTGGTCCATCAGACTCAGGAGAGCTTGGTTCAGGTACACAGAGATGAGAGTGAAGATGCCTGGTCGCCCCAGTTGCAGCATCTCCCCTCCCCTTTTTTGGGGCAAGAGGAGTCAGTAAACCAAAGCCAAGATTTGCCTGTAACCCTAAGGAACTCCAGTAGATTTTTGGTGGGGTGTAAGAAAGCTTTGTTTCCCTCTGTCCTGCTTCCAGCCTTGTGGCTGGAGATATCGAGACATTCCTCCTCCAGGGAAGGATTTCCAGCAGTCTAAAATCTGCTGTGGGGCTGGCTCGTAGTCCCGTGTGTGTGTCCAAAGCACATGACCGGGATGAACGGGTGCCCTGGGACGATGATGGGAGCTGTGCTCAGGTCAGAGCGGGGGTTCCGGGGTTAACTGGGACAGTTCAGTGCCGGGGGGTCCGGGCTGGCTCCTGTCCCTGCGGTTCATGTGCTCGCTCACACACACGGATCCATCGATGAGCTGTCATGTGCCGGCTGCACGCCCACAGCAGGAAGGAAACGGCTGGTCCCTCAAAGTCAGGAGTAGTAAAAAAAAAAAAAAAAAAAAAGGCAGCAAACAGCAGGCAGGCTGTGTATTGTCCCGATTCCTCCCGGACTGAAGGAATCCTTTGCCCCATGATTCATGCTGAGCTGTCTGCTCCATCCGGCAGGCACGGAGCATCCGGCAGCCGTGGCAGGCAGCCTCCCACTGGAACTGGGTGCTGCTGGCACCGCAGCCTGCAGCGTTTCAGGATTCTTTTGTTAGTCAGGGCACTGGCACTTCCTTTGGCATTTGGCTCCAGGAAGGCTTGTGTGTGAGGAGGGGCGCTTTTTTCTTCTTTTAAAAAAAACATTTCTGTTGCTATTTTGTTCAGTTTCGCATTTGGAACGTGAAGTTTTGGTCCAGACGTCTCCCTCGCTCCCGGCTCTCTGTAGGTCGAAGTCTCTGTTTTCTGATGATTAGCCAATACCAGCTGTTCTGGCAATGAAGATGTCTCAAATCAATCCTATCCTGTCTGGCTTTCCAGGAAGAGCCAGCCCTCCCCTCTCTCCACAGCCCTTGTCATCCAGGATTGAAATTTATCAGAGCTGCTGCGAGCAGGAAATTAGCTCCTTTACAACTTGTTCTCCACTGCTTCTTATTCATTTTATTGTTTTAACATTTTCCAGAAAATAAGGCAGAAAACAAACTTGCTTCCTCTTTAGAAGAGTTATGTTGTTAACCTGCGAAATGATTATTTCCTTGGCAGGCTACAGATTATCTTTATAGCAGAACCACAAGATTAAAATCAGTTGAAGTTGAACTTAGATAATGAATAAAACACTGGAAAACATTTAGTCATCCTTTAGGATCCTGAAGATAAGGATTTCTACATATAGGGATCAAAGCTGTGATGAACACCATGAGAGGGATGGGCTCAGGAAAAATGGAGTGAGGGGTGCTGCCCACAGACTCAGGAATGTGCTTGTGAGGAACTTATTTGGGGGTCTGGGGGTCTTCAACATCTATATTAAAATGACTTGATTTTCCTGAACAGCTGAGCACCTGCCACTTCCATGTGTGCAAAACTCATGTTAAAATTGTGTTCAGGTAAAGGAAAAGTGGTTTTCACTTTATACCTGACTTTATATACAGATATATTAACGTTTTAATGTTTTCTGTGTATCTTTCCAACAGCTACATTGGAAGATTATTTTTCTTTGAGATTTTCAGAAGCAAGACACTCTCTTAATTACTGTCAGACAGTTTCGGTGTTGTTCAGCATTAAAAATAAATCTCTGCCTTTGCCAGAAGTAAATTTGGCAATTGTGTGCTCCCTGCTGCAGGAAAACAATGTCTCTCTTTAGAGCTCCAAACCAAGCTTTGGCAATGAAGTGGGGCCCAATGTCCATTGATCTCAATGGAAAACCTATTATTAGAAGGATCACTGTGACCACATCCTGCCATCATTTTGTACCCAGAACCACCACTGAGGTCAGCAGGATTTTTGTGCAAATATTTATGGCAGGATATAGCCCACTTCAGGGCATTCTGAGGGCTGACAAGCCCTCAGCTGAATTGTTCCTTCTTCCAGAGTTGATCCTATCAGGCTGCTAAAATCTGAGCCATGGACAAGTCAAAAACCCCACCATCCTAGTTGGTGTTGACTGAAACCCAGTAATGTAGTTTGGGCAATTTGAACTCAGACATGAGGCAAGACTCTGGCATTGCACAATGTCCTGGTGGATTATGCCATTCCTTGGATACTGGATGGGTTGTCTCCTTCTAATTCCTCAAGAAAGCAGCAAGAAACAACTTTGATAGGTCTGTGGCTTGGGCAAGTGAAAACTGTTGAGAATTGAGTAATTTAAAGTTTTAGTTTTCAGCAAATGCTTTGCATGTGTGACTAGTGCAGTGAATTTCCTGCTTGCCAAATTCAGTTCTATCAACACTTATTGGAACCATGAGCTGGGCTAGAGGGAAAGCTCTATCCTTTATCCTTTTGATATGAGGAATAAATGAATTCTTTTCAGCTTACTGTACATCTGTGTTTTCACTGGACAGCAGAAAACTGTGTCACTGACTCACTGCTTGATCTTGGGTAAATCATCTAATCTTGCCTATCCCAGTACCCTCCTGTGCCTAAATAATGTAATGACTCTCATCTGTCTTTAGAAGCTGTTACAGTAACTTGGTTTATGTAGTTTTAGCTTTACTTTAGTCTTTCCCACAATGTTTTATTAGTGAAAGAAGGAGACTCTTACCCAAGCCAAAGCCAGAAAGTTTCTTATCCCTGCTGGGTGCTAAAATATTCACTATTCACAGGTTTAGATAATTTGCATAAATGACAGCATTTTATCTGAAATGTTTTCATACCTGAAGGGCCAGACTTGAAGTAGATATGGATTTGACACTGCAGACATTTTTCAGCTAAAACGACTACCTGGCATTCTCAGCAATAGCTGCTGCAGCCCAGCTGGGTGTCTGGAGGGTAGGAACATCCAAATTCTGTACATGGATTCCCTGCAAAAGGTAAAAGAGGCACAACAACAAATTGATCCTCACCTGAAAGTGGAGTTACCCCTTGGATCACATGAAGAGTGTAGTTTAGGTTGAAGCCAAAAAACAAATTCAAAGCTTAATAATCTTCCTGTGTATCAACAGGAAAAACAAAAAAACCCCAAACCAAACAAAAACCCAAACCCAAAGTGTGGCTTGAAAACACAAATGGACCATTCTATGATACCAAGCCTGGAGGACATTTTCAATTACAGATTGCACAGAATGATTCTTTGCATTATAATCTTCATCTTGAGACCCAGGACTAACAGGATCTATGGCTCTTCCTCCTGCATTTTATGCCTGAAGAAAATGCTAATCTCTGGTAAAGAATGACTTGCTAAAATCAGAACTTTCAGTAGAAATGTGATAGTTTCAAAGGAACTGGTCTGTTAGAAACTTTCTTCACTTAGAGGCAAAACTAGTGGAAGGAGGAGACTGCAGGATGCAAAGATCTGAGAGTACAGGGGATGAGTGGTATTCTCACTGAGAGCATTTCTAAGGGACAGGAGGGAAAAAGTTTTGTGTCTGTGATTTGATGAAAAAAAAGGTCTTCTATTAGCCCAATGCAAGAATAAAACTAAATGCAAAGTCTCAAAAATAGTTGCAAAATTTAATTATTGTTTTCCAGCCATTTCTGATTCTGGAGGGAAAAAGTTTCCTCTGAAACAGGAAAGGTGTGACCCTGCAACTGTCCCTTAGTCAGAGCAATCTGGCTCCCCAGTGGAGCTGCAGTGGAGCAGTTTCCATCTGATCCCACCCAGCATTCCAAGCACAGGCAGCAAGTGCCTCATGGACACAGCTCTGTGGTTAAAGTGCTGAATCAGGACTCAGACTGGCTTCAGTTCTGGCTTGTCCTGAGATTTCATACTTCATCTTGAGCAATGCACTTAATGTCTGTGCTTCAGTTTCCTATCCATGAGGGTTTGCCAGCATGAGGCATCAGGGACCTGCTTTAAGTACAGATATTTTCATTTAGTACAACCTGTGACCATTGTAATGTTAATTTAAGCTCTTTCTTTTCTTTTTTTTTTTTTTTCATGGATTTAAGCTAAGTGGAAGTAGCAAATTTTCGACTCAAAATACATGTTTTGTGAAGGTGCATCTAAAAATCTGATTTAATCAAGATAGTAAAACTTAAAGGTCCATTAAAAATATTTTAGGCAATCCTGGAAGTGTGAGTTTACCAACATCTGTGTTAGTTGGAGTCACATAGTCTTCCCCATTTGGCATGGGGAATGAACCTATGTTCGTATGGGTTTTGGAGAGAAAATGGGATGCTCAAACTTCAGGAAGGACACAAAACCTTAGGATCGAGGTTTCTTACAAGGGTCTAATAAAAAAACTAAAGCTTTACATTGATCTCCACCACCAGAGTCTAAAAAAGTAAGAAAATCAAAATTCACTGATTTTATGGCTGCCCTTTGGATGAAAATGTGCAGTTTTAGGCTACATGGAGAAGCTGCATCACTGAAACAAAAGGGAATCTTTTAACTGCTTCCTTCTATTGTCTTCTCTTACTACCTGCTTTGCCACCCATGTTCTTTTTCTCTTGGAATTAACGCTGTGTTTTTGGTTTTTTTTTTGTTTCTCAGTAATAATAATAGCAATAATAGAAAATTAGTGCTTTGCAAATAACTGTGGAAAATACACATGGAAATCTTTAGGAGTGAAAATAGCTGCAATGAATGACAGTTGCTACTAGCAATGAAAATGTTTGGCTTAAGGTATGAGAAAAAAAGGCATGAAAAAGCATATCAGTGCTGCTGAAATTTCATCTGGAGGACAAAGTGCATGATCTTCTCAGTAAAATAGAGGGGAGATTGTCAATACCCCAAAGTCCTGACCTGCCTTTGTAAAGTTCTTACCACAGGCACTAAGTGTTCTTTAATGTAAGTCAAGCACTGCAAATGAGGAAAGAGAGAAATTAGTCTGAACAGGAAGCTTCAAATATTCTAAGACTAATTGAGTTTAGATAATGAAGGGGTTTTAAAGCAGTAATTCAGAGGAGAATGGGAGGGGAGGACAGTTTAATTGAGATTGCCTGTCCATCTGTAAATTCTCCTGCATCCTTCTGTGGCATGTCCCTCTTGTCATTCCTTCTGACCTGAAGGGGCTGATGTGGTTTGTGCTGACCTTATTAGCTGGCAGCACTGCAGGCTTCCCCTTGCATTTCAGAGCTGTTTGTGCCCTGCCTCTGGTGCAGGGCCCGTGTGACAGCTGCCTGTGCTGTCCTGCACTTGGAATTGCCATGCCCTGGTGCCTTTTGGGTGTTTCTGGGGTCATGCTGGGAGTTAGAGGATGAGGAGTAGTGTTTGAAAGCTGCTTTGTATTTCCATTTATGTTGGAGCTAAGTCTTCACCTCTGCTGCAGCAAGGCAGCCAAAATTGGAGTCAAGACCTGAGCCTTTGCTGCTAAGAATGGGTTGAGAGTGGTGCTAAACCTGGCTGGTTCAGGGAGAAGGTTCCCAATAGGCTTGCACTGACTACTACTAAGAAAACAGCTTTTTAAATGGATGTCAAAGTGTGTTCTGCACCTTGGGAGTGCCTGTGCTCTGTCAGCTGCACATGCACCATGGATCCCTCCTGAACTGCACCTCCCTGTGTGGATGTCTCACAGACCCACAGCCTTTAAATGCAGAGAGTGTGACAGAGGCAGCTCCATGTGGCACTGTGGGCACCAGAGATTTGGATACAGTGAGTATGAAACAGGTGAGTGAGACCCACCTGTGGTGCAGGAGATTCCCTGGTTGTTCAGGATGGTGCCCAAGGACTCCCAGCCACCGACTCAGCCCCCTCAGACAGCGTGGGCAAACCTGGAGCTCTGCAAGCACAGTGGTGACATTTCACTTTTGATTTAGTGTCAAATAAATGAGAAACATGATGCTGGAGCCGTGTCCTGCCCACCATCCCTCTCTGAGGCCGTGGCCACCCTGCAGGCGAGTGCTGTGAATTCCGATTTTACTCCGACTGGTGCCCGTAGAAACTCCAGGGATTTAAAGAAGGCTGGCCCAGCACCATGCCAAATGTAATTGAGATCAAAATGCTGCTAAAGTTGCAGCAGGATGTGTTTCTTAATTTAGAAAGCTGCTAGCAGATAGTGAGAGGAAAGGCCTTGGAGCCTCTAAATTGCAATGCACTTCTTGGGCTGTGATTGTTACAAGCAACTTGACTCAGTGCCTTAAGGACCTCTGAGAAAATTATAAAGGCACCTGGAAATGGATTGACCGTGGTTTTCCTCTTGTCTCCTGCTCTTTTACAAGTGCTGCAGTGGAGGAGTTGCAGCGAAGCATGAGGGCTCTTTCCTGACAGACCATCCTGCTTGCACTAGGAATTTGCTCGTCAAAAATGAGGAAACAAACTCCAGGATGTTTTCATGGGGAGAGCCAGGCAAATGCTCTGTACTAACCTGCCATCAGCAGGTGTTTTCCTAGTGATTGTCATTGTTACTGTCCCTCAGGGGCTATTCGGATATGGAAAGTGGAATAAATAATCAAAAAGGATGTTCCTAGCTGCTAATTTTCAGTCAGATTTGGTACTGGTCCAAGATTTAACACTTCCTTTCTCTGCCAGCCACATACTAAAAATAACATATTTTCAGGATATTGGAGACCACTGGAAACCTGTAGTATTTGGCACTTGAATGTTGCCTTTCCTCTAGAGATCTCAAAGCAAAAAGTTGGATTCTCATCACATCTCCTTGGTATTGAGAGAATTTGAGGTATTTTAGGAGCTGCTTGAGATGTAGGTAAAAAGGAGATGAATCTCAGAATGGCTCAAAAGTTCTGGATTTCCTTTTTGGACGGCATCTATTTAAAAAATTTACTTTGGCCTGTCTCATGGATCTTCTGGCTGTGCCCCAGAGCTGGATTGACCCTTGCTGGGGCCAGGGGAGATGCCCTTGGTGGATGTAATGGGGAGACACCAACTGGGAGGGTGGTTCCCTCTGCACAGATTACTGCCTTCAGTAAAGTATGGAGAGTAGTTATTCTTGTTTTCTTTCCTTTTTGTGTTTGGATTTTTTTCCCCCTAGTTAATCAGGGCTTTAGACTGCCTTCCAATAATCAGACTCATTAACTAATACTTCTGGCATAGGGAATGTTTTTCAGATAGAAGTTTTTTTGTTTTGTTTTTTGCTTTCTTTCTCTGTGCTTTATTTTTCTCTTCGGTCTTAGCCATTGGTTAACATAGAGATTGTGGAAGCAACTAAAAAAAATGAAAGCTCTGGCTGGCTGGCAGGGATGCAGCATTTTGGATCTGTTTGTGTGGATGGGTTGCAATGTCCCAGAGCCAGGAGGGTTCCCTGCCTGCTCTGCCCTGAGTGTGACGTGGGTCTTCTCAGGCCTTGGGAAAGCAGCTGCTTTTGCACTGCTGGAAAACAACACATAGGTGGGCTTCAGCCAAAAGTCCAGTGAAAGAGATGAAATAGAGACTGATCCAGCAGGCAGGCTGGGAGCAGGGCAGAAGTTCCCAAAGGAAACAGGATTTATTTGGATTCTCTTCTCAAGTAATTGAGTGCTTTTCTCCCAAGACACAAAGTTGCTGCAGAGCCTCTTCCCTCTGAAGGACTACCAATGATTTCTGCTCATTTTGATAATTCATTTAAGTCTCTCAAAGTAGCTGTAATTTAATCAAACTGCCTGGAAAACAGCAGGACTGTTCATGCCACAGCTGCCCGTGGAGGCCCCATGAAGCCACAGGATTTTATTCTTGTGCTGATTTTCATCTTGTGCCACCTCTCACAAAACAGAGGTGGGTCAGACCTTGAATTCCTACAGGTACTGGGGTGTTTTCCTTACTGGAAAGGGGCTGTTCTTACTCTTTGATGTTGGTGATGTGATGACTTGGAGATAACTACAAGAGTCTCTTTATGGTGAGCAAGTGTTTGGATTGTTTATTTGGCAGAGAGAATGAAGTCACCTGCCTGATGAGAGATCTAAATGTTAGTGAAATGTCAAAACTGCCCACATCTGTTTCATCTGCCAAATCTCAGGGAAGTTACCATTCCCACCCTGCTTGGGGAAGCTGTTTTTGTTATGTTAAGCAGGGTGGCTGTGCTGCACTGTCTACCTGACTACACTAAACCAATCTGTTGTTTTCTCCTTGCCTTTTCTCGCCCCATCCTGACAGATGTGAAGGAGTACAGGTGCATCATAGATTTTTTTCTTTTTTTTTTCCTCAGTGTGGATGATAAAGTGCCAGGTCTGCTGAGAGATATTTCATGCCTGACTGTTGCATCATGCTTAGTGACCTTCAGACTTTTGCTTGTGTGGAGACTGTAGGGACCTTTTGATTTACAGCACTACTGAAGTGGCTGCACACCTTGGCAAGGGCCAAATGATTATTTCAGTTCAAGTCTGTGGGTGATGAGTGAAGAGACACATTTTGCACTCCTCTCACACTGCTGAGAGATTTATTTATTTTTGAATGTTACAGATTTCATTTCAAGTTTAAAAAAGCCCATTTTTTTTTTCTATATAAAGGAGAAAATGCCTTAATGAAATATTTTTGTGTCTCTTTACTTCTCACTACTCAGGAGTTGCTTCCTCAAGGAATCTCTATCCCAGCTTTTCCTCCTGTTTGTTCTGGGCTTTTTCCTCCATGTTGGTAATTTCTGGCTCCTGCTTGGGCTTATTCCAGTACCCTTCACTTCATCTCCACTTAAAAAAAAAAATCTTTCCTTTGCATCTTGCCTCTCTTTTCCTTTGGCAGGAGACAAAAGGGAGGCACTACTTGTGGCAAAGTAACCCCTTTCAGACCTGTGAACACAAAATGAGGCTGAGAGAACCCATTGCTCTGCAGACCTGGAGATGCTGTGCCTGATGCAGAGCTGAAGAGATGAAGAGCAGTTTGGGGCATTCCTGGGCTGGGGCTGGAGGAGCAGAAGTGAAAGACAAGGCAGCTGTGGTGGGGAGCAGGATTCATTGCCCAGCTCCCTGTCTGCACTCCGTGGCCTTCTCAGGAGCAGGTGCCTTGGGCTGATCTGCAGTGGGTGTTGCACAAGGAGCTGCAGGCTGGTGGAAAGGCTCCAGGGAGCCAACTCCAGCCTACAGACTGGAGCTTTGACTCCCTTAGTCTAGACACTCTCACGGGGATTACCTCAGCAATAATTTGTCAGTCTCTATTTATTTTCCAGTGGCATGGGTTAGTATTTGCTGGTGCTGAGATTCTCCTCTCACTCTTCCATAGTTTATCATAGAAGAGGCACTTTGGGCAGAGCAGCTTCCTAGGCCACCATTTCCATGGGTTTTTGAATAATTGTAGTGATACTCATGCTTAGAAGAAGGAAGTGTACCTAAACATCCATATCCCTCTGAGGGGCAAGAGCATCTCTTGTGTATTTTGATGCTGCTGGTTCCCTAGAAGCATCAGATATTTTAGTCAGAATTGTACACTATCAGATATGTTAATCAGGCTTGAGAATAAGGTCTAAGCACTTTGCTGTCACTTTAGGGAAAAATTCCTTCAGTCTGAAAACCATTTATTTGTCACAATTCTAATTTTTTACACAACAAACCTACCACGTTCATGTATGGTAAATTTACACACAATCCATGAGGAATGTATCCATAACTCAATTTTGAACAGGGATGTTGGTGCCTAATGTGAGCACTGTCTTGGGTTCTCTGGGTGGTTAATAAACAGATGCCTCTGAGCTGCCTTTTTGCAGAAGCTTTTCAAGTAAACTGCTGCTCTGACACACCCTCTGGAAGAGTTTTCCTTTTCCTATGGACTGGAGAGTAGGACTGTTATAGTCCTATTCTATACTAAAAATTTAATGCTATAAAATAATTTCATAGTATAAAAATTTATTTGGACTATTTTATATTAAAAGACAATTTAAAAATAAAGCTGTGTGAATAACCACCCTGACCTTCCTACCTTCTTTTCACAACTGGGATTAAAGTTCAAGTGTTGACGACACTTTATGCCCCAACTTCTGGACTCTACTTCTTCCATGATGTTTTGTCCAGACTCCATAGTTCAGAGAGGATATTTGAAGGTTGTGAATATTGAAGATCTGATTGAAATATTCCAAGTCTATAAAATGTGAACTTCCTTGAATGTGTTTAGTGGAAAGCCTGGCTTATGCAGCACGACAATACAAATTTTGCAAGACTTGTCTTTCATGTTTTGGATTTCCCCCAAAGGACTGAAAGTGCATTAAACCAGATTAATAAATAAAAAATAAAACAGTTTAACTTGTTGGTTGTTGGGGAAAGGGGAAACCCATAGAAAAGTAAATCTTTAACTCCAAACAAAAATCAAGGAACTTTCTCAAACTCCGAGGATCAATGTTGTTTTATTATTAAACCACTGTGCTGTTGTTCCCGTGGAAACAAAGAAACAAATACTTGAAACTGTGTCACACCTTCCACCAAAATTCCAGTGAAGAATGTTTTGGAAAGTGTTTGTGTCAGTGACAGCACTCCTGTGCCCTGAATGACGGCTTTGTGCAGCCTCCTGGGCTCCTGCACAGGCCACAGGGGTGAACTCCCCACTCAGCCTCCTGAACATTCCTTGTCTTTACAACTCTCCACGAGGAATTCATTGCACAGGAGCTCTGTACCCGTTACCAACAATAAATTTGAGGCCACAGCAATGACCCAGATGAAATTTGTGGCAGTGGTGGCATTTGGTCGCTCGCTGTTGGTTTGGGTGGGGATTTTTTCATCCATAATTTTCTACAGATCAATCCTATTAACATGCAGGATCATTTCACCTTGAACCCAATGGCATCTGTTCAGAAATGGAAGGAAAAAAACCCCATGAAATATAACTGAGATTTTGGCTTAAAATAATATTTACTTTAGTGAGATAATATGATCCATCTCCTCATTACCAGTGGGAAGAGATCTTTCCATGCTGCCAGATATCTTTTACCTGAGGCACCCCATCTGTTTAGATTTGCAGGCTGGGGGGAGTGGAGGAAATCTGATCAAAGTTAGCAGGTGCTCCTTTTTTAATTTTTTTTTTTTTTTAATTAAAATGCTGCTTTTGTTTTCTCTTTGCCCACTTCTTTGACCTCCAGATCATCCATCACATTTTAACTGTTTTAACTAGAAAATTCTCCTGTTTTCCAAACAAGGAGTTTAATCCAAAGAAGGAGAAGTAAAATACATTGACTCTGGTATTCTGTGTTGGATTTTTTCAGTGAATATAAGGTCAAAACTGTAATTAAATATCTCACCACTGGGAAAAGCATCATATTTCTCATTTCCAGCATGGAAAATAGGCGATGATGTCTCATTAAGGACAAGCCCATTTTGCAACCTTTCCCTTGCTGGAAGCACTAATCACCTTTTTCTTGCCTGCACACATACCTATTTTCACACAGTTCATAGAAGTTTCATATCTTACAAATCTCTTCTGTGCTGTTAAATGTCTTTGAAATCTTCTAGTTGGTTCAACAGCTATTAAGGGTAGAAGGGGAGAAGGACATTTGCATTATGTTTTTGCACATTAGGCTGAAATGTACTTTTCTGATGTGTGAGGAGACATCACAATGAATTCAGCTCTAAAACTGAGCTCCCCTTGTGAACCAGAAGGCCAGGCTGGATGGAGTTCTGAGCAGCCTGGTCTAATGGAAGGTGTCCCTGCACATGCCAGGGGGTGGAATAAGATGATCTTGAATTTCCCTTCCAACCCAAACCATTCTGTGATTCCATGAACTAGAGTTCCTTATGATGCATTTACTTTGTGTAGTACCATGTACAAGGACACTGGAGTGCTCTGAATGTGAACTAAAACAAATAGTTGTCTAAAATTTTCTAAATTTTAATGCATTTTTTTCCTCATATGTCCCTCCCTAATGAATGTTGGCATTATAGTCCAAAACCTGCTCAATGTTGTAAGATTTAAATTGTAACCAGCTCTAAAAATCATCCTTTTCAAATTACAGGCCAACTAAAAGATCCTAGCATGGGAAACCTTCCTTCACTGTGGGGTGAGTGAGCAGCTCAGATGCCTTTGATGGACCACACACTGCAATGCCTTCCAGTGTTATCAAATAATAACTTGGGAACCCTGGGCCACGTGTTGTTTGAACTGCAGTCAGAGGCCATGTTTGGTTTGTGGTCCCTGGTATATATCATGACAGGTGGAATATACTGAAATGAGGGGCTGGGGAGTAGTGCTTTTATTTGTAAACCCTGCTTAAGATAATTACAGTGGTGTAGAGCAGAAGGAAGCCTTGTGCCTGGGCTGGTGGTTATCTCTGTATCACGGCCCAGCACGTCTCCTGTCTAAAGGAATATGTAATTCAAGAAGTGTCCCCAGGAAAGGGAGAAGCAGCTTTTGTTCTCAAACCCAGTGTTGTCCTGATTGAGGCCACATGTTCCCTTACAGCCCCTAATCAGTGTGGGGCTGATTCCTATTTAGTTCCTTTCAACCACTGTTATTCAAGCTTTATGCTGTTGGAAATCTGCTCCTTCTCATCAACTTGTACTGCAGGGATTCTCTGTGCCAGCTCTGGAGATCCTGATATTCTTTCTAATGCACTTTCACTGCCTTATTCAGGGGGATATTTTTCTACATAATGATTCACAGCAGCTGTGCCTCAGGCATTGGCTTGAGGTAGGAGGTTAAGCAGCAAAGCTACTTTAAAACACTGATTTTGGTTTTTAAAAGATGTATGAAAAGGGAGGAGGTTCTTGGGTGGAGGATGGATGACACAATTTGAGCGTGTTGGAATACAGTGAAAGATAACTCATCATCTTAAAGACATTGTGAAAACTCTTATCAACTCTACACTCTAATCAAGGTGGCAGTGCATTCATATTTTATGATGATAACTTTTTTTTTTTAATTGTTAGAAAATGCAGTTATCACTATTCCCAGTTAGTTTTATCTTTAATTTATCTGATGACCATAATATTTTCTTAGTTGTGAATGCATTGCTGTTTTCTGGAATACTCATAATTAGATTTAGAATAAACAGAATTTAAAAACTCAAATCTAATGAAGAGAATTGTTACCCAGGCCATAGGAAAGCTGAGTTCTAGTCCCTTTTCTCCAGAGAGGTTTGAACCTCCAACTCCAGCTTTGAGAAATGATCTTAACTACAATAACACACTCCACAACAGCTGCTCTTGAACCCAGTGCAGACATATTTCAGCCAACACAGTTGTGTTTAAACCACTCAACTAATGACCAAATTCACAGCTTCTAATTGCAGCCAGTACATGGTGTAAACACCATGCAGATGGCCTTGCTACCCTGTTAGCTTGAAATGGAAAAAAAAAATAAAATAAAACTTGCTGGTCACTTAATTCTCTGTGTGTAAGTCTCAGCCTGACATCATTAAAAGGCATTTGTTGACTGGGGAAAGGCACTAGGGTCCCTCTTCTTGCACTTTTTCTTCTGTTAATGTGATCATTTTGAATTTAGTGTTGACTGCAGAATTTGCAGAACTTTAACATGTAATTTTTAGAAAAAAACGGAGTTGCTATGCAGTAGTAGAAATTATTATTTCTCCTCTAGCCCAAGTTACTCACTTAGCAACAGTCCTAAACTAGATCTGCTGAGCCTGAATGGATGTTTCTGTGTAGCTGTTTGCCTGTAAAAACATGAGAAAATCTTTATTTTTTCATGAATGCCAGTAGTATCTTCATTTCTTAATTTTGTTGGAGACAAAATTTGTCCCAGCTAATACCTTTCCTTGATTAATCCACTTGAGTAATGAAGCACATGCCCAAGTACATTGGCCTGAACAATATGACTAACTAGGGTGTGATTCCTCTTGTATTTAAGATACTGTGAATATTTGGGTGGGCTGGTTCATGCTTTAATGTGGTTTTAGTGAGGATGATCAATTATATAACTTTTTGTGTGTATTTTTTACAAATTATCAGGACTTGGATAGGTTCTGAAAAAGAGGAAGGGAACTCTTTTCAGGGGCAAGCTAAGAATCAAGCTTTTTCTTCTGAAGTAAAGTGTTTTGAACCCTGTGGCCAATCTGCAAGGAGCTGTGGGAGACAACAGATTTCTTGGCTGAACATGTTCCCACCTCTGGTACATCTTTCCCCACATACAGTCCAGTAGTGCTGCTCCCTTTCCCAAAGCAGATTTTGGAACAGAAGAAGCAAGCAGTGGCATGTAGGAGGAAAAGTGATGTTCAGAGGGAGCACTGGGGTCTCTGGCCACCTACAGAGGGGTCAGAACTGCTGTGGGAGTGCAAGGAAGATGATGCAACATCAGCTGTAATTATTGGAGTGAAGTATCTCCCCATCAAATGTAAAGAGCCTTGAGACCTTGAAAGTCTGGTTTAGTTCTTTGTTTAGGCAGCACCTCAAACACCAGAGCCTCTGACTCAGTGCTGCTGTGATATAAAAAGTGAAAAATACTGTGAAAAGTGCTACTGGGACAAAACATGAGATTCTCTGTGCTCCTGACATTGCAAGACACAGGAATCTAAGAATGTTTGACAGTCTGTCATTGTAACCACCAAAACCTTAGAGGTCCAATTAAAACCTCATAAAGAGTAATTTGGTGATGTTTGCATATGTAAAATAAAATGCTTTCATAGCTCAGCTTTATGAGCTTGTATAGACTCTAAGAATTCTAAGAACATTCATGTATTTTTATGAATGTCATGAACTCAAAATTATTTAGCTAATTTTGACACTTTTCTTTTTTTTCTTCGTAGGCTTTCACCATTTCTTACAGCCCAAACCACAAATAAAGCATTAAAATTATTGATGTGAGCTAAACAGGAGGGCTACTGCCAAAAATAGCAGTATTCACTCAGGCTTATTCTGTGTAGCTCTGGAAAAATTATTCCCATGCTACAGCAAAGATCACATTTTTTCCTTTCTTCACTAATAGCAAAAATATTACCTTTCAAGTGGTCTGTTATTCCTGCAGCTGGGGGATAAGCAGGTTGGATGAAATTTAAGGTAGCTAAATGAGCAAGGCTTGCCGACCCAGCCTCCTGCTAATACAGTGAATGATTTATGATGCTTTTCTCTCCTGGTGCCTTCCCACCCCCTATTTTTCCCTTCAGCATGACAGCAAAATGAGGCAAACAGGCAAATGAAACCTTGTAGTTGACCTAACTGAGCTGCAGGAGCTTTGCTCTTTTTTCTTCCCTCTTTAATGGAGAGCATGGGAGCCCATGGTCAGACTCCCAGGGAGGATGTTCAGAAGGGATGTTCACAGTCCTGCCTTGCTCTGACCACTTAAACACCAGAAAAAATGAGGAATTTTGGAGTTTGAACAGAATACAGGTGTGTACATGCACAGGCCCACATGTCCACATCCTCAGAGAGATTTGGCAGTGATGGAAAGACATTTTATCCTTGGATGAGAATCCCATGTGTGGTGCTCCCTTAAAGCCACGATCCTCTGCCTGGGCAGCCTCCTCCCCCAGATCAGCAGCAGCTGCTGGTTGGTCTCTAAATGACCTCCACAGCCCTTCAAGGCTCCAGAAGGGAAGGAGCTGGTTTATGGGGTTCAAACTGCAGCCCTGGGAGCTGCAGCACTTTGTGCCAGTCAGTACCAGTGGCAGGAGGAGCCCACCAGGGCCGTGGCAGGGGCAGTCAGGAGACCTGGGGAGGCAGGTGGAATCTACAGAGAAATGTAAGAAACCCAATAAAGTGCTTAGAAAGAAGGTGAGACACATTTTAAAAATAATTAAATTAAATAACCTCATAATCCTGAGGTTTGTTATGGTTTTGAAGGGAATAAGGGGCAAAGAATTGTCCTTTGCAGTAAATTCCCTTAAATAGGTACTACTCTAATCACTAAGAAAATGCATTTTTATACTTCCCTCAGTCAGTGAGAGTTTGGCTTTGTGCTAAGCAGTGCTGTTTTCTTCTGAGATTAACCAGAGCACAGAAACATGGATTTGTTAGCTGGTGCTCCAGGGGATTTAGAAAAACGATTTGGGGAGCACATTTTGGATCTGGGTTCTTTTACTATCAACACACAGGTTTGTAAGAGCCTCACTGTCTGTAGTAACATGAGTATAACCATTCTTTCTCTTCCCCAGATGGTTTTAAAGGCTACATTTATTTGTGTGAAATTATAGCTTTTGAGATCTTAGAACAGTATCAGTACAATGATCATTGCCAGTTTTAAAATCCATCCTGTAATCTGTGATTCAGAAATAAGATGATAATGAGCAAAACTGCAAAAGAAACCTGTTATCCCTATAAAATAAAGCTCAACCACAGAGAGCTCACCAGAACTAACAGAGAAAATGCAGCAGTACTAGTAATTTCAGCAGTTATCCTAGAGTCCATCCTGGCTGACTGAAAGCCAGGCTTTTGTGTCTGAAATCAGAAACTCTGGCTTGTGCTCCAGCCGTGGACAAACAGGATGATTAAGAACTTAGTAAGCGTCTCTGAAATGAGATCGTCACTACCCTCGCTGTGTGTAAAAGGTTTCCCCTGGAGAACTGCAGCCACAGGAGGCAGGGAGGGCAGGGGAAGTGCAAGGGAAGAAGCTGCAGAAATGATGCAGGTGTAGGGCTGGGAGAGAAAAGCTTGTTAAGCTGAGAGAGCAGGGGCAGTTAAGGGTAGGATCCACAGAAACAGTAGGATCCTGGGGGAGATGTGTATACTCAAGTTCCCTGCTTAATAATGAGGAAAGAAGCACATGCACATCACTGGTGTAGGAGTTTCATTAGATCTAAAGGACAACACCACAGCAATCTGTTGCTTCTGTAGAAAATACAGTGTCCAAGAGGAGGAGGGGACACATGTGGGCAGCAAGAAAGCTCTTGGAAAACAACTAAGGAGGCAGCAGGAAAGAAACAGCTCACGGGTGGGGTCAGAGCAGTGCCAGAGTAGTCGGAGAGGAATGAGCAGGCAGCTGAGTGGGTGAGGACAGACACCCCACTGAATGTTGATTGTGGCACAGCCTCCATCTGTCCTGCCTTGGTGCACCCACTCCTAGTGCTAGGAATAAGCTGTCATACCATGGAATCAGATTGCTATTTGTCGTGGTAAAACTGCTGCTGAGAAACATAAGCTTTGTCTCCTAGTGAGAGATAAAGAAACAATAATAAATGGTGTTTACAGGCCTGAGTTGTGTATCCCACTTTGCAAAACTGCTTCTTTCTTCTCCAGACTGCTTTGCCTGTGCCATCACAACCTAGAGACTCTGTGAACTACATCCATGGGTGACTTCAGCTTCACTACATCCATGGGTGATTTACCTTTCACTACATCCATGGGTGATTTGCCTTTCTTAAGCTCCAGTAATTCGTGGCTGTGAGTCCAAGGCACTTTGATACCAAATAACCTCCACGTTAAATAACCACTACAGGAATTGATGCTAATGCAAAGCTACATCCAAGAATTCAATAACTTTCACTGTTGACAGCCCAGTAAAGTTTCGGGGCAGAAACTGAAATTTCTGCCTTACTATCAGAGTAAGGAAAGAACAGAAAAGTCAGACCAAATTCCAGATCTCAGGTTGCTGTTGGATTAGTTTTGTCTGTAGTTCTCTCTTAACTCCTCTTATGATGGCCTTGATACTGAGGATGTCTCTACAGCTCCAGATGTCTGAATTTTGTGCTGCTGCTGGAATCCTGTTTCAAAGAACAATCCTGTTCCAGGAGCAGCTGTGCAAAGGCACAATGAAATGTCAGCAGTAAAGAAACGTATTTTTATTTCAGCACTGAATTTCCTTTGGAAGTATCAGCCATCACTCATGGAATGGAATAACTTACAGCTCAACATGAGGTGTTATCATGCCCTGAACCTGAGTTTATTGTCAGGAGGAGTCACCAGCAAAGGTGGGCTGTGGTACCTTCCTGACACAACAGTATGTGACCCTGGGAAATTCTTTTGTTCTGTTTAAAGTGAGAAAAAAAGAAATCCCGAGGGAAAAAATGGTAGCAAAATCTTTATGCATGTTTTGTTTTTGGAGGGAACACCTGTCTGGGGTAATCCTTCGTTGTTTGCATTCATGAGAAGCAGGAGAGCAGCTCTATTTGCTCTGATTTCATTAGCCCAGCTTCTCAAATCAGCACAAAGTTTCTTTTTTTTTTTTTTTTGCCAGCTCCAAACAGATAAAATTACTACTTGGTCAATTCCACATAACCTTTAAGGCTTTCAATCACAGCAGTAAATGCTGCTGTGCCCCAGCTCCTGCTTTTACTAAATTGTATTATAAGCACCTTAATTATAGTCTGTGCTGTCTGATGGGCCACGGAAAAGGTCTTCTTCCAGAAAGCACATGATAACAGGGGTGGAGCGATCCTGGGCTTTTTCTGTCTGTTGGGAAAGAAAGGACTTTGCAGAGAAGAAGATTAATAGTAAACAATGTTAATCTAAATATATCTCAAGACACAGAATATCACATTCCTTCAGGCTTGTCCTCTCGGGGGGTGCTGGCATTAACCGAGTTACTGGGGGATCAGGCTCCTCCTCTGCCGAGCGGAGCTCAAACCAGCTCTGCCTTTGTTGTCATTCCATGCTGAGCTGCTGCAGTACAATGAGGTCCCTCACTTGTGCTGCTTTTAGCAGGCCAGTTCACGGCTCCCAGGTTGAGATCTAGTTCAAGGGCAGAGGAGTGAACAGAAACACTGGCAGGGACTTCACGGTGCTTGGAGCAAATTCTCCACGCCGCTGCCAAAAGAGAAGCACCAAACCTGGGTCTCAGAGATGGATTAGTGCCCCTCTATAGCCCGTGTCTGCCTCTCTACTTATTTAATTATTTTTATAGGTCAGATCAAATATAAGTTGGAGGCAGCTTTTAAAGTCTGCTGCACTCAGCAGAGCAGAGCATCTGGCCGGGCAATCGCTGCCGCCCCTGTTAATGGCACGGCTCTGGGCCTGGGGGCAGGCAGGCTATCCTTATCACCCTGGCAGGCTGCCAGCCCCAAAGAATAATCCATTAACGTCTGCCCCGCTGGCATTCTTGCCAAATACGAGGCATATCTTTAAAATAAACATTGGCAGTTCCCAGTCGGAGGAAAGAGAAAGGGAGTAGAGGAAAAACAATCCTTGACATTTCAGTGACTTTGCAGGGCAAGCTGACACCTGGTACCACCCTTATCTGCGGGTGTTTGTGCAGAGCTGCAAAACAGCTTCTTCTCTTGGCCCTTTTGCTTTCTTTAAATAGAACTGGGAAGACTGATAATGGTAGGAGTAACTTTCTTGGATAGGTGTTCTTTGCCTTTTCTTTTTCCAGGCTAGGGAGACCCTGTGTTAACATCTGGGCTCCTGTTTTCCTCCCAAGTACAGCAGAATAGTGTGGCAACTTTCCTGCCTCAGACTCTGCCAACAATATTTTTTTCACACAGTTTCCCTCCCTGGTGGATTAGATACGATGTGGATTTACTTTCCCACCTGACTTCCCATCTCTTCATCTATCAAAGTGAACAGCCACATGGATCTGCCAGGAATCAGCGCAACTGGGGCTCACCCCATTCTCAGCATTACTCAGGAAAGGCTTTTTCTGTTTGTTTCAACCGTTTCATCTTTTTTTTTTGTGTCTGTAGCCAAACTCTCAATGACAGCTTGAGGTTTATTTTTCCAGCTGTTATATTTTCCTTCATAGCTATAAAATTACTTGTTTGGATATTTCATTGTATCAATAAATGAGCTGACAAGGTTTTATTTTTGCAGTCCAGTTATGATCTGGAGTAGCATTCATTTGTCCAGAATGTGATTGGGAGACAGTAAAATATTTGATCTTGAAAGAACAAACCTAGAGTTTGCTACCCAGATCTGAAACTGGATTTCCTTTCTGCTGGTTTTGCTTTGATTCACTGATTGCACTGATGCTGCCTCAGTGTTGATCAGAGGTAAATGAATATTTCATCTTTTTAGCAAGTTAATTAAGAGATTGGACAGTAGTTTGAAGGATTTCAAATATTGATTGTAAGGATATTTTGGTACTAAAGTCTCTGCTGCTAAGAACTTGGGACTTTGCAACTACTGCCTTGCCAGCATTTCCTCAGAATTCCTATCTGTAAAAAGTTGTGTATTTATATTGAATTTGCAGCACTGTATTTTGCTTGTCCCTTTTCATCTGAGTGTTGAAGCTATTCCTATCTTTCCCTTGGTTTCAAAATCAACACCACCCCCACCCACAATTAAACTTATAAGATTAGCACTATTAGTGAATTTTTTGCTGCAGCTAAAAGTTTCCTCTAATGCTTTTACTTGTGTGTGGGATGGGGCAGAGGAAGCACCCTGCCTGCTGCAGGGGACAGGCTGACAAAGTGCAGAAAGCATTTTTGACCAGATCCTCATTTTAGGGCATTAAGCTTTTATGTCTCAACACTTCCCTTTTTGAAGCATGGTGACATTTGAATATGTCAATGTGTTTTCAATGAAGATAACTTAATCACCAGCACAGGGAGCTTGTATATCTCCTAATTAAATTGGAACCAATCTGAATCTCCCCAAACCAATCTTTGCTGTATTTTTAGTTCAATCTGTCGCTCCACCCCTGGCCAGCCTGTATATGGTAAACCTTCTGCTATTTCCTGCTTGGTTATTTAATGCTGGAGCCAAGCTACTTTCAGTTCCTGAAGCAGAACCAAGCAAATCAAATGTGGTTAGCATGGAGTTAACTGGAAACATTCCCAAAAGATAGCAGAGTTTTTCCTAAACACGTACTGATCCACCTACAGTGGAAAAGAAACATCATTTGCAAATCATAACCTCTTCACTCTGGGTAGCTTCTGTCTGGACACTTGCAGACCTTGTTGATAATCTGTACTTAGAAAGGATTATCAACAAGACACTGTAGGCTTTTCACAAGCAGATTGTAATTGAAAATGCAGTGGAAGTCATTCAAATATTGCAACTGGTGTGTGAAAAGGGGCAAGAGAAGAAGTGTATCATTCTGAGGGACTGCTTAAAAATGGTAAATGCATATTAAGTAATTGTAGATCCATATACTGGATTAGGGTGACACGACTATTGCTCTACTTCCATTGTTTTGTTAGACTGTACCAACAGGGAGTGGTTTTTTTGGCTGGCCAGGGAGATCCCTAAATCCAGGTGTGCTCCAGTAAGGACAAAGGAGGCAGCTGCAGTTTCTGTATGGGCTAATAAAACCCTTCAGTGGACATGTATAGCAGGGAGGAGCACTTCATAGTCACATCCATCTGAGTTCTGGAGCTGCTAATTGAGTTTAAATAAATCTGAGAGTCTTCTCCTTCAGGGGAAACAGTGTGGCTGCCCCCAGAAGTGAGAGGGTGAAGGGTAAATAAACACAGAATTGCTGCATACAGAAGAGACTATTGATTAGTGCCAGGTGAGGCCTGTGTCCTGCTTTCCCAAAAGAAATCCTGACAAATTCTGTGTAGAATACTCCAGTGGGTTCCTGTACAACTGTCACCAGCACCTGCTTCCCTGGATGGTAAAACTTGCAGGGCAGAGAGGATAATGAAATGTCTGGATTTCTCCTCCAATAACTTTTCAACCTGTTTTTCCAATTAAGGGTAGAGGTCTTGAAAATAAAATCCCAAGTGTTTAGTGAAAATAAAAAGTTCAATACGGTTCAGAGTCCCAAGCTGTGTCTTCCTTTCTTGTGCTTCCCCCTCTCCCCCTCTATTGCAGTAGAGAGAAAACACTAGACACTGGGGAATCCATGTAGGAATTTATCTTAAGGAACAAAATCAATAACAAATCCAGCTTCAGCAGCTCTTCTGTTCACAAGGTTAATTGTTTAAATAAAGGAATGCAGTAATAGAGACATTCTGCTTCAGGCTTCTCTCTTTCAGAGACCCTGCAAGTATTTTCTAACCCAGATTTCAAGAACAACAATGTGTAGCTGTGCTGGAACAAGTGCTATTTTTAAGTTTCCTGTGGTTTGAGGAATTGTCAGATTTCTCTGTCTGAAGGATCAAGGGATCCAGAAAGCCAGTTCTGAGTTGAAGGCTGAAGGAATATAAAAAGTGAACAGACAGTGATTTTCTGCATTGTAGCAGATGAAAGAAAAGATGAAAGATCTCATCCATGCTCATGTCAATCCAGAGCAGCTCCAGCAACTACAGACTTTAGTTCAATAAATATTATTTAACCTAGTTCAGGAAAATCCCTCCACTACAACAAAACAAGTTTTTCCACTCTTAGGGGTCACGACCGTATCTAGGGAAGCAGCCCACGCTGATAAACTGTTGCACAACTGATACTGAGCAAGTCTTCAAAGAGCAAAACTGCACCAGCTGAGCTGGGTCTGTCTGGCAGGCCAGGCCAGGTGAAATGATCTCATCTGCCCTCCCTGTGCTATTGAATTCCAGCCAGTTGTGCACAAGAGATGCCTTTTTTGGTGCAAGCAGAGCCAGTTCACATGCAGAGATCTGTGTATCCCAGTAAATGTCCCATTGCCCATGCAAAGGTGTTTTTAGGCAATAGTTGAAGTTCTGCTGGCTCTCACTGGAGTTCCTATGTCTGTGTGCTAGGCCTGGTATAACCTCTCTTGAGACTACACAATAAAAGTACATCTATTTTTTGTTATTATAACATAAGTGTTCTTTAGGGGGTTGATTTGCTCCCTTGTTTCACAACCAGCAGTGCCCAGGAACATCACTCTTATCTCTCTCTTCTGCCCAAATCCCACAAATATCAATAGTTACAATTAAGTGTAAAAAAACATAGTGTCAGTAGTTGTATAAGGGAAGAAGAGGACAGAGAAGAGGTAAGTTTGTTTTTATGCAGGTTGAAACATCCCAGTAGCAGAAATGATGGTACTTACAGGAATATCACAATCTCCTGAATAATACAATTCCCTCACTGCCTGGAAATTTAACACTTAGGCAGGGATGCATTTGACCCTTGAGTAATTGTATAGTATCTCAAATTGGTATGATTTTTGTTTGATGAACATCACATTTTATGCCTTACAATGTACTGATCCTAGAAACAGACTTACAAATCTGATCTGGGAATGGTACACAAATGAGCAGTTGCATGGTTTATAAATTGTGGTGTGGCTTTACAATGCAAAATGACACGTCTGGCATCTAGCTGAGAGAGGTTTTTCACTTTTTCTTTTTCCTACCCCAGGGGGAAAAAAAATAAGTCAACTTGCCTGAAATAACACACTTTCAGTATTAGCAGTAAAAGCTATCTGTGCTCTGTGCAAGTGGAGAGAATATCCCATATACAATCAGCACATTATGTTGTTGTCCCAAACAAAACTGGAAAATTTTAAGAACAGCCACTGTATAATGTCAGATTATCACGGCGTCTGGTTTTGGGAGCTTTGCTCTCTTCTTTGAGCCTTATTATACCAACATATGAAAGAGAAAACTAAATGAAAACCAAGAAAGATATCATTTTCCTTTCCTCCTCCCCCCTCCCTTCTTTTCCTGTCGGGAGTGTTTCTGTTTGTCTGCATAAAACTTACCCATTCCAATCCCTAACTACTATTTAAGGTTGCCTGCCAGCCTGGGAAGTTGTTATGCAGGTTGCACTGAAATAGCTCATGTTTGACTGCAGAGCACCTGTTGGTTGACTTGGAGACAGTAAAATTCAGGGCAAAGGCTTCCCAAACACAAAGGGTTGCTTGTGGAAAAAGACCTTGTTGATCTTGGATGGAGTTATAACCAGCACTTGATGCCTTTAGTGGGGCATTGTATGGTGCACTAAGTCTGTACATGTGTTTCTGTGTGTGAAAAAACAACACCTGAGCTAAACAGAGAGCACAGAGCTAACGGGCTTTCCTCAGGTGTGTTTTATGGAGCACTTTTGAAAGGACTTTTTGTGTAGAGCCCTTGGAAACTCTTTTCAAAGCCCTGCTCAGAAGTGCCGGGGCCCGTGGGCCTTCCCGCTCAGGGCGTGCATCGTGTGCCTCATTTCTTCCCAGTGCAGACTTGGGTCTGTCAGGTCGGGTGTCCCAGACCTTGAGAGAGTCTTTTGCCATGATGGGAGGTGGAGGAGTTTGAAGTAAAAGTTTTTCAGCCAAGTGTTCTCTCCTTCTGCCAGTCCCAGTTCGTCCAGCTGGTAGCACACACTGCACCCTTTGCTCTCCGGAGGCATCGCTGCTGCTCTTAGAGTCAGCTCTGTGTCCTGACTCATTCACTGCTGTCTTTGTGCTCATTTTGTGGGGCAAAGCCACTGGGATAACCTTGGGAAGATCAAAACAGAGTACTTTGAAGTGACACATGGGCACAGTGTTAATTTTCAAATGTACTTGGGAATAATATTGACATTCATTTGTACTTTACAGGAGTGTGCTTGTTTGGAAAGATAGACAAGCAGAACTTTTCATGACAACACAGTTCCTATAAAATAACTTGTTCATTTTCTAAAATGCTAAGGTCCCTGAAGGCATCAGTCTAACCCAGAGCTCACAAGAACATATTTTTGTTTTGGTTTTAGTTATTGATACAATATGAGCAGCATTTCATATTGTTTGGGCAATATGCCCAAAATGTTTCTGGTGAACCAAGCCATGCCCACTGTGTTTTTGGCAAACAAGAATATAATGAATGCTTGCAGGTTCTTTCAATGACTGATATATCCTTCCTCAGCAGCTCTCAGGTGAAGCTGTTTGTGCAAAGGGAGATTTTATAAAATCAGACAATATCCTGAGTTGGAAGGGACGTAGAAGGATCATCAAAGTCCAACTCCTGGCCCCAATTTGCCAGGGGACAGGGCATCCTTCTCCATCCACAATGCCTCAAGGAGCCATGTAGGAGCTGGTAGATATTTCTTACCATTTGAGTTACTTCAAACCTTTCCTTGAGTATTTCAACCACCGTGCAAGGCAGCACCTCTGCAATCCTGCTGAGTTTGGGATTTCCCACCACACACACCCCGTGCCTTTTACCCCACTCCAAATGCCAGAACGAACATGATCCATGTGTTTGAGTATCAGGCATCAAGGCTCAGCACGAGGCAAAGCCAAGCATTGCACTGATTGCAGGCAATAAACTGATCTGCTGCTGAAGTTTTTGTTTAAAACCTGATTATTTGTGCAGGCCAGATGCTGGAACATTTGGTTTGGAGCTGGACAAGCAGGACTGACAAACTGTTGCCCATTACAGAGGCAGAGAAAGGAGGAGCCTCTGGTATCACTGAAATACTTGACGGGTCTTTTCAGCAGGTATTTTTCCAGTTCACAGCAGGCCACTGACAGCAGAAAGTGCAGCAGCCTCAGCAGTGAAACTGTTACAATGGGAGGGAGATAAAGTGAAGGATTTGTTGGAGGGGCAGTGCCAGGAAACGGCTGAGACATCACATGGCAGAGGATGTGCCCTCTGCAGCTCAGGGACTATTTACTTACAAGTGAGACTTCACCAGGCTCCACCAAGGGCAGTTCTGGTGAGCTGTTTGAATTACCTGACCCACTTGCAGTAGGAAGTCATTACAGAGATAGTAAATACCTACCCCACCCCTGCTAGGCAGACAGACTCTTTGCCAAAATGGTCTAGCTCAGCTTCTCAGAATGTAAAATATTGTACCTTTCTAGTTGAAACTGGCATTGCAAAGACATCAGAAACTGCTGCTGTTCCAGTAAACTGCTCCATTTCTTGGCATGTGACCATTGTGGAGAGAGCTTCCAGGATTTATGTCTTACCACCACCTGGAGCACAAATAATGAGCGAAGAGTAAGCTGGAAATTTTTCTTAAGGTGCAAATCTCTTGCTTCTCACATGGATGGGAAAAGCTCCCAGGCCTTCTGGCAGTCAGGGAAGTTGCCTGTGATGGAGATTCTGAGAGGAGCTTTGCACAAGCATTCATTTGAAGTGTTAAATAGACTCCAACACGGTTTTTCCTAGACTTTTTTGTTTTACTTTCTTGCAGTGAAAGCTGCAACTAACTTAGCACACATAATGTAGAATCATGGATTTGTTAAGGTTGGAATAGACCTCTGAGATTATCAAATCCAGCTGTCAACCCAGCACCACCAATCTGTCCAGCACTAACATGTCCTCAAGTGCCATATCCACTTTTTTTTTTGGTTCTTTTTGAATCCTTAGTGATTAATTATTGTTAATTGATGGATGGATTTCAAAATTTCAAGGAGAAGCTTGAAACATTATCTATAAGTTATCATTTTAAAAAAAAATTGTGTTACTGTTATAGTAAATTGTAAATGTAAATTCTTTTCCCCTTGAATTAATGAGGTTTCACTGAGATCTGTGGCCTGCACAATGCTGACCTTTAGCATAACCCTGCAAATTATCACCTAAATAAGATTCTAATCTTGCTTAGACCAGAATGTAGTTGGAGAAAGTCCATGAACAGACAAAAGATTATACTAATGCAGCAAGAGCAGATCTGGGCCAAAATAGATATTAATTTAAGAGGATTTGCTTCAAATTAGAATAATGAAGTCCTTTAGTTGGACTGTAAGAACAGGTAATGACAGGAAAAGAAGAAGAAAAGAGCTGTCATGTCTTCTGCAGCACAAAGATCTCAACCTAATTTTCCTCATATTTTGTGAGTCTTGTATCTTACCCAGGACTGAGATGCAAGGATGGGGTGGAACAGAGAAGACAGACTACAAACTGAAGTAAAAATTTTAATTCCTTTAAAGGTCTCTGGTCAGAATTTAGGGGGTAATTCACCATTTGAGAAACCCAGAAATGAACTTGCTTATCTTTTGCAAAGCTGGTGAAGTCTTTGCTGAAGTTGATTTGATCTAGCTGTACCCACTGGGCTCAGCTTGTGCTTCTCAGAGCAACACCTGCTTGTGGCCTGGGTTGGGCTGGCTTGGGAGAGATCACAGCCAAGTTAAAATGCATTTATTCTCCTGTTCTCCAGGGGAATTAGTCATCTTTGTACAGTGTTAAGGACAATGTGTCATATTGTGTCACCAAGGGGTTTAATGCACTAAGGCAAAGATCTATCAGGGGCATAGGCACCCAGCTCTGAGACTGGGATTCAGAAGCCTTAATTAGGGGTCTTTTGCACAGTGATTTGGGAATATTCAGTGCCTGCTAATGGGATTCACATGTTCCAGTACCCTGAGTGCAGGCATTGAGCTGGAAAAGTACAGAAGAAAAGGATGTGTTTCTGTGCTTTGGTTGATACTTCGGGTCCTTTCTGGAATCTAGCCCTAATGCTGAAGCTTTATGTGTTTACAGTTGCACTGAGTTTCCTTAAGGAAATAAATCAAACCAAATTTTTTTTTGTTTGTTTGATACTGCTATTAAAGTAGAAAGTTGAACACCCAACTGCTCAGGAGGCCCAGAGCTAAACTGGAGCCACAATTCCCTAGTTTCTATTCTAGTTTTGAACACCCTTCATCAACTAATCACTGCCTGGCACAGTATTAAATTTAATCACTGAACTCCTAAACATTGTAATGTGTCTACCTACTCCATGGTTCCATTTGGATGGAAATTTTCTATTCGTTTAAAGACTATTAAAGCCCTGCCTTTCTTGCTCAGAACAAAAGAGTATTGTTGGATTTGTTTTTTGTTAGGTTTGTATTCAACAAAAGATGATTATTCTGTCTGCTCAGTGCTGAGATCCCTGTGAACATGTAGACATCCTCTCTACTTGCTTTTCTTTCTCCTGGCTGACTACAAAATAGGAACATTTCCTTCTCACAGAAGTGTGTGGTTGAAATGCACAAAAGCAGATGTTATTTATCAAAACTTTCAAGGTTTTCCTAACATAGGTATTAATTAAAAAGTTGATGTGAGGAATAATTGAATAAAGAAGCAACGTTGCACGGCACAGCAGGAGCAGCAATGAGATTAATACACATTTATGATTAAGAATTCATCTTTCATGAAACAAAAACTGTTGTTCCAGTAGAAACCTTTTGACCTTTTAAGAGCAACGTGGCAAACCCACAAACCTGGAGCTGTTTGTTTGGTCCCTATTATTGCCACACACTGTAACCTGGGGAGAAAAGCTTTTTTGATCCTTCTGTGGGCAGGAGAGCAGGATTCTTGCTTTTGGAGAGCTCACAGCCCTTTCACAGTGGGTTGACTTTTAAAAGACCCATTTATTGAGTGATGCAAGGTGCAAATTATGACTCACTCTGCATAGGTTAAGTTTGTGAAAAATCAACTTATATTAATCTCCTGAGCACCTACACAGCTGCTTAATCCATTTATTGTCTCTGGGGTTCCATTAACCCTTTGAAAGGAGGAAAAGTGATCTGCACAGCCCAGCCAAACTGATGCTCTTATCCAAGTAATTGAAATTTTTCTGTTATCAGATCTATTGAGGGGCAGATTTTCTTCTCCCTGGCCAGGATTAGATCACAGAGTGGCCCAGCAGTTAGAGTTTGAACATTTACCCCCATTCCAACATCTCCCACAAAAAGTCCATCAATTGCTGGTGTTTGCTGATATGTGACACTGTTTTCCAGGCCTCACCCAGATGAACCAGATGCTCTTCAGTGTCTGAGTCCTCAAAAGACCTCGCAATGATACTGTAAGTAATTGTTGTTCATTATAAACAGCTTTTTAAGCAGAAGTGTGGTGCTAGTCCAGCATGTTTTATTAGCTGAAACATCTCCTTGTCTTTCCCACTTGTATCATAACCTATTTTCCCTGTAGATTTGAGGGTTTGGGAGTTTTGCTGTGTTTGCAGGGCCTTTCAAAGGACAGAACCACCTCTTCACCTTTTCCACCCATCTCCTCCCCCGTCTTCCCTCCTTTCAAAAGGAGAACACCAGGAAGTTTGGAGATTCAGATGTGGTTCCTAAACCTCTGTCAATGAGGAAGGTCTCCTATGCTGCTGGAAATGGTGAGCAGCCACTGGTTCCTGTATTTCAACTCTCCTTCCTCTCAGGAAACCCAGAGTCCAAGGGAAGGAAAACCCCAAATGACCCTTGTACAGGTCATTGCAAAAAGTGGTGCTTGCTTAAGAAGGGTGTTACCTTGTGTGTGTGGCTTCATTTCTCCACCTATCCCTCTTCTGCACACAAATAGTGGCAGCTGTTACAGACTGGCATTGTGAGATGGACAGTGAGAAATGAAGTCTCTTTCTTTGACCCCTTATTTTCAATCCTAACTCAGCACAATTTTCTTTCCTGGTAATCAGGCTGGGCTAGAGGAGAAACTGTACCTCCTCTTGTTACAGAGGGTGATTAAAATACTGCAAAAAGCTTTTCTCCAGTGTTGAATCAAATGCGGGAATTAATTTACTTCCTGTCTGTTCATAAATACTGTGTGTCAGCCCTCTGCAAGCCACAGTTTGCTAACCTACTCCCAGAGATTCCTGCAGAGAGGAAGTGGCAAAATTGCATGTAAGATTATTTACAGAGAACTAATGTGAAAAATGAACATTGGCCAGATACCTGTCTGTGTCTTTACTCAGGGAACACGTATTACCCTCTGACTTTCATGGTCAATCACAACTAAACATAAAATGTGAGTTTCACAGCCCATGTAGGAGATTGGAATTGAGTATAAAGATATATATGCTGTTGTTTTTAAGCCCATAATAAAACTTACTGAATACTCATGAATAATAGATGCATTTAAAGGAAATTACGATCTGCTCCTATTTAATCTTTGAAAGAAAAAACCCCAACAAATTAGCTTATAAATTCTCTAATGGTTTATTCTTTGGGGCAGAACAATGGAGGCTTGGTATGAAACTCACTGGAATCAATAAAAAGACCTTCATTTTATGCCCCAAATTTGTAACCCACACAGAAGTCTGTTATGGCAGCTGCCACCTTTACTAACACACCAGGGTTCAGCCCGGGTTCCTCCAGGGCTACAGCAGTAATGGCCCTAAAGTCTGGCTGGAGCAGCCTGATATTCCCAGTGGATCAGGCACAGAGCTGGACCTGTACCATGCACTCACCTGTGCCTTACATCAGTCAGTTGCTATGTGCTGTTCCACTTGTGGCTCTTGTAAATGAAAGGAGAGAGAAGCAGCTTTTCCCTGTGCCGCTGCTGAAACGTGATCCGAGGCTCAGGTAGGTTCCAGCTGGGATCTGCTCCCTGCTTATGAACATACACTTGTGTTCTCAGGATGTTAGAGCTCCTTCTACACGGGCAAAAATTGTAAAAACAAAATGAACAGCCTTCTCTGTGTACAGTGGAGTTATTTAAAGTGCCTGAGGGTTTGAACATAAGCAGACACTGTGTTCACGTACAATATAAGCAGGACTTCTGGGTTTTGGCATTTAAAATGACAATTAAAAATACAGCAGGCATGTTTCAGCAGCTTTATGGGTTGCCATAAACACCCAGAAAAGGATTCCAACAAAAGTAAAGATTCACTGTAAGGATTGTTTTCTTTTTTTTTGTGTTCTACCTCAGTTTTCAGTGTGATGTGTTGTAACACACCACAAAACGAAAGGGCAGAAGGTGTCTCCTGCATTGGAAATTATCATACATCAAAAAAATGCTTATTTGGGAGAGTCAAAGTTTAGACTGTTTGGCTCTATTCAGGTAATTGTTTCAGCTTCCTGCTAGGGAGTTTTCTAAAAAACCTTGAAGAGAAAAAGTGCCAGAGAAGTCTGGGAGGTGAAAAACACTTTTCTTCCTCAGCAAAGAAACAAATACAATAGACCAAAGAAACACACACAATAGACTCAAAATCATTCCTTACACAGTTCTGGGTACCAATCCACTACCTGAATTTTCTTAGAAATATTTACCACAGGAATGACATTTCTGCATAGTCAGGCAGCTCTTCCCACTGTAGGCTCCTGACAGCTTGCCAAGGACAGGGAATTGTACACTCTATCCTGTCCCTTTAAGGAACACAGTGTTTACAAAAATATAAGGCACCTCTTGTTGTGTTTTAAGCATTAAGGTGAGAAGAAGAACCTGAATCTCAAGTTAAGCATTTAATTACAAGGTCTTTCTTCCTCAGTAATTTTTTTGCTTGCCACTGGTAAACCTTTGGCAAAAAAAATTCCCCAGCTTCTTTGGCTTGTGAACATGAATGTTTCATTAATCAACACCTAAATCTCCAAAATACTTTGAGATGTTGTTGTGACATTGAGTGGCATTTCCCCCTAGGATGGTCAGCTTTTTCCAAGCCTTAAAATGGGAGATAAAGCACAGTTTGTTGTTAGATGGTTCTGAAATCCATCTTTTCTCTTTGGGACACTTAAACAATGTTTCATTCTGTGCTTGTATTGAAACCCCATAGCCATCCTCTTACCACCTAAAACTGCTCAGCCAAAATAAATCCCCTGCAGCTTCCTTGGGTTTTTCTCCTCCTCACCATGGGAGTTGTGTGGCTGCTCTTTACTGAATGCCAGCATTGGGGTTGTTTTTCAGGATTAAGTGAGACGTAGGTTCCTGCCCTGAGTTAAGCAACACTCTCTGTTAGTGATCCAGTGTCTCAATCAAGGCAGGAAGAAGTAAGGAAACTGCTTTATCCTCCTGAGTGCTCAAACCAACCCCCAGGGACTGGGAATGGGACATCTGTCAGAAAAGAGGGAGATAGAAGGTATCTTAGGGCTGCATTTGTTTCCTGTGGCTGTGCCTTTGGTTTATTTTATCCCTTTCCTCTCCCCCTCACCACAATTCAGGACTGTGTAAGAGCTCTTTTCTCCCCTTTATCTTTATTTATTTCCTTTACTGAGGCAATAATTTTGCAATCAGAGGTATTCAGAGCCAATCTCATTCTCCCTTTCTACCTTGCTGTCTATTTTTCCTGACCCTGCCACAGCTGCAATGCCATGCTGTGAACCAAAACTCAAAGGTCCTTTTTGTTTGTTGGATTTTTGCTTTGCATTCCTTCCCTTTCCCTTGCATTCCTGCTCAGTGTAGCCCTAGCAGCTCTTTTCCCTCATGTGGAGCATCAGGCACATCCCCCAGGACTCCTGCTGAAATCTTTCCCTCCCTGAAACATGACCTTGGGCTGGATCTCACCCTTCATGCAGGTGCTCAGCTCAGAACAAACTTCAAGTCTAGTTAAGAACTATTTCAGGGGCTGAAGCAGGCATGAGATAAGGTACAATTTTAACACTCATCCTTTACCCAGGGCAAATTAGATATTAATTGTAGTGACACTGCTGTGGTGAACAGTCTTTCTAGCTCAGACTGTTGTGCAACAGCAGCTGTGTGACTTCTTCATCTGTACAATCCACCTGAAACTGTCTCGATTAAATCACATTGGTAATTGCTGCTACTATGAAAATCCCAAGGGGAAAAGCAGCTGCAAGAAGGCTCCAAAATCCTGTCTCCAACTCCTGTACCTAGCTTCTCTGGTGATGGAGACCTTGAACTCACCTGAACCTGGAACAGAGTTGAAAAATCCCTTTCACCCATGGTACAACACAGGTTTGTTCCTTGCCTCTCCTTTGCTCGTCCTTTGCCCAAACCAGTCACAACAACAAAACTTCAGCTGTTTGGCCAAGTGTGTCACAAGCCACTGCACCTTAGTCTTGGGAAATTTATCTTGCTGTTCCAAAAATTCCTCACACTCCTTGACATTTACTCCTGTGGGTATTTGTAGACTGTTATGTCTGCCCTTACTTGTTGTTTAACCATTTAGCTCTGTCCTCATAAATCATTCCCCTCAGCTCTTTAGCTGGGCTCCCTGCCTGTGCTCCTAAGTGTGAAAACTCCAGGCTGAACCCACCCTTTCCATGTCTGCTCCCCACAGGATTCCACTGGTGGCACAGAGTTGTTGCTCAAGCCATGATTTCATTCCTGGCTTGTTGCATGATCCCTTGCTAACCAAAGGATCTCTGGTTCTCTGCAGCAATTCTCTGGTTTTATTTCCCAGGTCCTCCCATATTCTCCTATGACTTGTTCCATCTCTTCCCCTGCCTTAAAACCCCCAATTCAGGCTCCTTGCCCCTTCTCCCCAAGAACACAACTCCTGGGAGTAGCAGAGGCAGGGAGCATCCCTGCAGTTTTCTGTTTCCACTCCCTTCATCCCTCAGTCTTTCCTGAAGGACTTCCCTGCAGCCAGAATCCATTTCCAGGGCCAGCTGGGAGATGGGCACATTCCCAGGTGGGTGTCCCTGGAGCAGGTGAGGAAGAGGAACTGGCTGGATTCAAACCTCCTCTTCCCAGATGTGTGGCAGGAGCTGGGCCATGAGTTTACCACAGCATGGGAAATTCTGGCATTTTTGCCCCCTCCTGTGGACACCTGTCTGCATTCTTGGAGTCTGGACTTAACACATACAAATTTAAAGAGCTTTGTGGTGAGGACAGGATATGCTGTTGATTAAGGCATCTTGGAAGCTATTTGGATCTTAAATTAATTGCCACAAAATATTACCAGGAAGAAGGGAACCATCCAAAAGGTGCATTTATCCAGTTTATGAGGAGACTTACAATGACTACAGCAAGGATTGGAAATAATTAACAGTTGTGTAAGGCACAGGAATTACTTCAGAGTGCAAATGAGACTTTGACTTTCAGGGAGAAGAAAGGAACTTCTTGTGGGCAGATTTGCCCATAGCTACCTATTGCAAACTTCCTATTACTTTTTTGTTACATTTTTGTGCGTGGTTGCCACCACAGATAGAAGAAGGACCAGAGAGATCCCTAATTTGGGACAGAGTATCATCCAATCAGTTTAGCATGTTGTACCATCACGTGCCAAGCACAATGTTGTTCCTTTTTCAGCTGATAAAAAATTGGAAGTTACAAAATGGTCCCTAAAGCAAGAGACAGGATGTGATGGAAGACATTTATTTTCCTAAAAGCCCCAAAACTCTAGACAAGCCTCCAGTCTGTGCTGTGTTTCCTTCCTACTTGCACATTCATTTTATCTCCTCACTCTCATCTGTCTTGTTCCTGTGTTAACTGGGGCTGATCCCTGTAGTTGGTCTCTTTCAGGGCTCTTCCATCTCCAGGTTGGAAGAATCATCCATTTGCCTTGTGGCAGAGGAGGAATTCAGTTCTGAGTTTGGGATGATGTGTTGAAAAGCTACTTTTGTTTCACCTCTGAGCTCCAGAGCCACCTTTGAAAACTCTGAACATGGGCAAGAGAGTCCAATATGACCATGAGTTAAGTTAAATTGTATCTGGGAAGTTTAGTCTTGTTTAATGGCTTTGTTCAATTATTCTACTTGTTCATTTATCTTTACATAAACATAAAAATCATGCAATCTTTCTCCTCTAAAATACAGGAAATTCTTATAAGAAATTTAAATCTCTGCATGTTTTTTTTTTCTATGACTGTACACATGCACTTTTAAAAATTATGTTGAATAACTCCCTTAGCCACGTTTTCTCCCTCTGTTTAAATCTCTTTAGACATAAGGCAAGTACAGAGGAAGAACTAAAAGTGTAAAAAAGAAAAAACTTGTTCCTCCCTCAGATCTCCAAAATCATGGCTAAGTGTTGCACGTTTATTTAAACTGTTGTAGAGAAAGCCACTGGTGTTCAGCAAATTATATTAGATTTTCAAAACCTTGGCAATGGTTTTTGAAGTTTGATTTTCTGGGTCCCAGACTAGAAAGAAGAACTGCAATAATCCACTTGGAAGTAAGGGTCTTTCAGTTCTGCCTGGTTAGTAGTTTAGTAAAAGTTTAAATATATATTTAAAACTTTAAATATATATTCACTAGGAAAAGTTAGTCCCTGCCATGCCATCTCATGCTCTGCTACAAGGTTTTATGCTTTTTTCCAGGCCTTTTTCACCAGGTCCCTGAAGTCTGACCTCTCTTATTGGCCTGACATTGTTCCATTCTATATTGATCATGCTGAAATGATGACCCCTACAGAATGTCTTGGAAATCTGTGCTTTAAATATTGAATCTGCCCTGGCATGGGCTACACACTTATCAGACTGAGCCAGAAACAAAGCTGGAATCCCTTCTGAAAGTGAGGTTGAATGTATAAAATGAGCCAGAGGAGATCTCTGTCAGAAGTGTTCACATCATCACTGCTCTCTTCTTCAAAAAGCATGAAGATTGAATCAGGTTGTCTGATAGAAACAGGTTCTGCCCTAGTATTGCACAAACAAATGTGGGAACGCTGCAGTTTCAGAATTGATTTGGATCTGCAAAAATAGGCTGTAATCCCTGTGACCTCCTCATGAGCTGTGAGTGCCTTACAGGAAGAAATGTGGGGCCAAGCTAAGAACCTTTCTGTTGGCTGTGTGAAAGAGTTCCACTTTTCTCTGCTGGGGAAACATGGAATCCTTGGCTTAGGGTTGATCCCATGAAATGGCCTCGTGCCCACTGGCTCAGGGCACTGTGTATAAATTGGGTAAGCAAAAGCTAATTATCTCCTGTAAAGCATCTCTCCTCTTGAATCCTAGAGGCCATTTCATCCCATGACTAATTACATGTCTTCTCATTTATGTTTCATCCAGCCTCCACAGAAGGCAGTAGGAGTTAATTTTCTGATTTTCCTGGGAAAGGAGCTGAACTCTGTCCTCAATGAGTGAGTTTCTCTGAGCAGGTGGATGTTGCTGAACAGTGCAGCCAGAGCAGGAGCTCTGCAGGAGCCATGGGCTGGTGGCAATTCTCTTGGTGCTGCTCAGGAGAAGGTCCTTGGCAGACCCATCCTCCCTAAGAAGCAGAAGCACACATTTCTGTGGCTTGCTCTGCAAGCTCTTCCCCTCAGAGATGGTGCATTTAGAGCACCAAGAGTGGTGGGAAGTGTAAGAAGGTTTCTTTCTACTTCCCAGGCCATTTCTAAGCAATAAAAAAGAGCAATTAAGAATTCAACTGACTTAACAATTAAATAGAATAGATGTTAAAAAAAACTTTTTTTTTTTTTTTTTTTTTCAAAGATGCACTTAGAAAACCACCCTTTTTTTCAAAACACAAGCTTACACTGTGAGTTGTGTGCACCAAATTATTACTACTTTGTACCTGTAGCTGAAAAAGGAACCATGTACCTCTGGATGTCAAATGTGGCTTTAATCTGCTTCACAGCTTGTTTTGTTTTGTTTTTCTCTGTTTCATTTCCCTTTGCGGTGTTAAACTCTGACCCTGAAAGGTGAGGAAGTGAAGGAAATGGAAGAGTGAAATTTGGGGAGTCTGAGGCAAAAAAGCCAAGGGAAGCACGGGGCAGCCTGTCTGGTGGAGAGATTGAAATGTAAGTGGACTTCTCAAATTAATTACTTTGGAACCCACTCCCTTCTGGATGTGGGCTCCCTTAAGCATTAGTCTTGCATTATGTCACTGAGATGGCATTTGGGGCTGATTTATGTTGGCACAGGAGTGGCCATAAAGTGCACATGTGTGCCCAGAGTAGCCCCTTTTCAAACAGAACATGTTTATAGAGACAGGAAACGTGGCTGGAGCAGGAGCACCCTGAGCTGCTGCTGTGTCAACAGCATCACAAATACAGGTATCCAGGATCTGCACCCTGCCTGCATTTTCCATGGATTTCCACTCTAGTCCCCAGCCTGGAACACAGTTACAAGAGATTAGTGGTTGGTGGATGGAGGAAAAATGACTTATTAGGTGAAATTTGCTGCACTAAAGATGCATATCTGACCAAGAGCCACAATCCACATTTTAATCCTTTTCTTTTTTATTCTTTTTAATCCATGGCTGCTATTTCACAGTGATAATCACTCTCTCTTTTTTTTTTTTCTTGAAGAATAAGGACACATTATATTAATTATATCTGATTCTGTATTCCCATAATTTATTTTTAATAAAGTATGTGATTTTCATCTGAATTAATCTGAAGGCTTCAGGTTATGTTCAGGGAAGTGTAAACTCTTCACAGTTCTTTTATAGAACATTAGAAATAGTTAAATATATACAAGCACTTTTAGGAGACATAAAAGCAGATATAAATGAAGATGAAAAATTGCAGAGCAGTTTTGGTGACTGAGAAAACTGTACTCTCTGATTCCTCAAATGCATTTATTTGCATATTCAGTCTTCAACCTGTTCTGAGTTGTGAGGTGCTATGAATATGCACAAATATCCATGATCTGCTTGGATCTGCTGTGCCTGTGGTGAACTGAGAGGGGTTTCATGGCCCCAGAACTCTGTTTTGCACACAAAGCAACCTCCTCTAAGTTTCTAAGGAGAACCAATTGTGCGGGGGAATCCTTCTTCTCTTGTGGTATACAGCCCTTCTTCCTCAATCTGAAGAATTCTTGTGTTAGTAATGAAACAATTCAGGAGATTTTTTAGGGCTCATCTGGTATTAGGAGTTGGAAGAAAGAAGATATTCCTGTTGTCTTGGGGAGAAAATGCTTGTGAATCCTAAAGCCCAAAATGCTGTGCCTATGAAGATGAATCTGAAATAGGAAATCTGTAACAAGTCTTTGTTTTTATACCTTTAGAGGTGACAGGAGGTGTAAGCACTGCTCACAGGAGCACATTTGTAGCACAGAGAGTGACAGCATTAAGCAGGTAACTCAGAGAGTCTGGATTATTCTCAGATTTTATTGAAGAGCAGCAGTAACTGTGTTGCAGTTCTTGCTCAGGAGATGTGTGTAATCTGGGTCTAACTGAGTAGGACTGGTGTATTACCCACTGAAAACTTACATTCCCTTTGGAGATGATGTGGCAAAGTATTTCTGTCAGGGAAATACAGTTCCTTCATCAAGTGTCTTAGAACTTGTTTATTTACTGATTGCAAGTCAGATAAATTTGTCAAAACATTTATAACCTGCAGAATGAAAAGCAGAACCAAGCAACCTGTCCTTGATGTATTATTGCATGAATTATTTCATGTCTGACTGCTGAGTGTAGCACTCAATATCCTGGCATGGTCACTACTATTGAGAAACAGACAGGAGCTGTGATGTTCTGCTGGGTTTGGAGTGGGATTTTTCTTCTTTTTATTGGAAAATTGCTTCAGGTATAGATGTTTTGTTTGAGTTCTTTGCTGTTTCATTTCAGGGCATGCTGGTGTGTTTGGGACAAGATTAGAACAGAATAACAGGAACACTTATCAGAGGGATTGGGAAACAGATACTGTAGTGCTGAGTGGGAGTCATGGGGGAGGGTTTTTCACTTCCCTGGATTAGTGCCCAGCACAGGGGTAGATGTAGGAAAAATCATGTCGGCAGAGAATTGCATGTGGAGTCTCTGTGGGTGTGAGCTGAGGACGCCCCACAGCAGCCTGGAATCCCTTCTCTGCTGTCTGCAACTGCAGGAATGGGCAGCACAAGAGCTCTCATAGCAAAAAGGGCCATGTTCCCTGCCAGAACAGTGTCCATGCAGGCCTTGGATGCAAAGAGATCTGTTTGTTAGAAATCAAAACATTTCTTTCCCAAAGGTAAGAAACACAAGATTTTCAAAGTTCTGCAACACACGTCAGCTGTTTGGGAGAACTGTTTTCCTTCAAGCTCATTGAAGGCAGCACTTGCCTCTGTTAATGCTCCCATCTCACAAAGACCACTGCCTCTGAAGGACTTACAGCAATGCACTTTACTGGGATGGGGAAGAGCTGCCGGCTCTAGCAGCCAGTTTCTCACATTGGTAAAGGACTCTGAAAATTAGGAAGTCTCTGAAAGTGCATGTTAGAAGGTTGCTGAGAACCAAATTTCTTATTTTTGTGCCTTACCTTTCCTCTGAAATACAAGCTGTGTCCAAGTGCATTTTTGGAGTGGGAGCATGCTTTTAACACCAAGCTGCCCCCAAACAAATTCTCAGACTTTATAATCCTGATACAATTGTTTGTGCCTCTCGTGTGTACTTGAAATTAATGTACATGATGCACACAGAGCCTTCAGAGCAGGATATGAAACAGGAAGCTCTGGAGTGAGCGTGAGGCGGACGCAGATGTAAAAGCCTTCAGGAGCACACGCTGCTTGCTGACGTTTGTCAGAA